>NC_083321.1:68994239-70265794 GCF_963455315.2 Globicephala melas | reverse complement strand
ACATGGATTCGATCCCTGGACCGGGAAGATCCCACATGCCATGGAGCAACTAAGCACGTGCGCCACAACTACTGAGCCCACGCGCTGCAACTACTGAAGCCTGTGCACCTAGAGCCTGTGCTCCACAAGAGAAGCCACTGCAATTAGGAAGAGACCCACACACCGGAACGAAGAATAGCCCCTGCTCGACACAACTGGAGAAAGCCCGTGTGCAGCAATGAAGACCCAACAAAGCCAAAAATAAATAAATAATTAATTAAAAAAAAAAACCAAGGAATGATTATGACTCACTATCTCTAGCTTAGCAAAAAAGAATTTGTTGGGAATTCCCTGGCAGTCCAGTGGTTAGGACTCCACTGCGCTTCCAAAAGCAGGGGGCTCCAGTTCAATCCCTGGTCGAGGAACTACGAAGAACTAAGATCCTGCAAGCTGTGAGGCACGGCCAAAAAAAAAAAGAATTTGTTGAGAGCAGGACACATAAAGGCATATATCCATGCGTGTGGACGCATACACTCACCTAATACGCGTGAGAGCCCAAGTCCCAGAGAAAATGGTCCTTCTTCATCTTCATCTAGAGAGAGGTTACAATGGGGGTTACATTGTGGTCATTTAATTTCTCCAGACACTTAGGTTCTTCATTTTCCCACAGGCTCTCTGACACAGAATTCTCTATCTTGTAATGTGATTGAACAGACTAACTAAAAGAAGACCAAAATGTACTTTGTGAACACAAGTGCAATAAAGATGCTTTGATGATCAACCTTGCATGTTATCAAGTACTTGAGGCCCTTTTAAATCAAAACAAACAGTGGTAAATGGCATCAGGGAACCCAAAATATTAAAATTCAAGTAAATTTCAATTGCTACTGAACAAATATATTATTGTTGTATGAAAAATTTAAAAAATAATAATAACTAACATTTATTGAGTGCTCATAATAGGAGGAACACTGTTCTATGCACTTTACAGAAATTTTTTCATTTAATCCTCAAAAAACCCTACAAAGTAAGTACTAAAAAATGAAATTTGAAGAGTTTTTGAACAGCAACTTGATTATACAATACCGAGATAGAAAAAATTTCACCTGTACAGAGTTCTTAGGTAATACATTTCAGGTCACAGCTGAAGTTCCACTTGTGTAATATATTTCCATTTGTTTCCATTCCTCAGCATTCCAATTCCCCATAGACATGTGACTCTCTAGATGTTCATGTCTTCTTGAAGAAACAGAAAATGAAAAGCGACAGGCCTTGAGTATACAGAAATAACTGTAGAGTTATTGCATCAACAGCAAGTCCAACACGACCACAACCCTTCTAGTATGGCCCAGGGAGAAGCACCACTTCCTTTAATTTCCCATCCACAAAGTTTCCAAAGTTGTGGCAAAAACAATCCTCACTGGTCAGGTGAAGTACCTCCTTTATTTTCCAAGGTCTTAGCAAATCCTAAGAACTATTTTACCTACAAGATAGAGAATGGGTTCAAGGGTGGCTGAGCTCAGAATAAGCCCAATATAAATGAGAGAGAGAGAGAGAAGGAGAAGGGGAAAGGGAAGAAGAAGAAGGAGAAGGAGAAGAAGGAGAAGAAGGAGGAGAAGGAGGAGAAGAAGAAGAAGAGGGAGGAGGAGGAGGAGGAGGAGGAGAAGGAGAAGAAGAAGAAGAAGAAGGAGGAGGAGGAGGAGGAGGAGGAGGAGGAGAAGGAGTAGGAGACAGAGAAGGAGGAGAAGAAGGAGAAGAATGAGAAGGAGAAGGAGAAGAAGGAGAAGAAGGAGAAGAAGGAGAAGAAGAAGAAGAAGGAGAGGGAGGAGGAGGAAGGGGGAAGGGAGGGCGGAAGAAGGAGAAAGAGGGAAAGAGGGAAGGGGAGAGGGAAGGAGGGGAGAGAGAGACTTAGAAAGGGAAGGAAAAGCAGCGGCTCCTGCAGAGACAAGGCATGTGAGGCACAGGAATGGAAACCAAGAATATTCCAGATCTATTCTGGTTAGCTGAGTTGAGCTCCTCCAAGGCTAGTGATTGGCCCTACGGAAACAGATCACTTGTTGAGGCACATTCCTCACCTGGCAAGTTGAGTCAAATTAAAGCATTTATACCTGTTCATATTTATATGACTGGTCCCCTTTGTATTTCATAAAGACCACCACAGTGATCTTTAACCTGCCAACTGACACAAAGCTGCCCTTATTCACTTTATCTTTTTCTTGACTAACTACTTAGTTCTTGGAAACATTCAAGGACATTTAACTTTGACTTCTGTTTTTACTTTTTAAAAAAATCTTTTTGGTTCAAAAACTCTAGAAAATCATTAAACTGGGCCAGCAGGCATGAGATCTGAATGAAGGATAAAGAGTGGAAAGGGAGAAAGCCTTTTGTCTCTCAAAGTTTTCTTCACAGGCAGTTGCTCACATAGACACATTAGAATCACTTTGACATTAAACTTGGAGAGAAGCAGTTCGGCTAATAGATTACTGATCTCCATTCTCCAACTGGGAACACAAAATGTTCTAAAAAGTTTTGAGAGCAGCCTTTCTTAATGAAACGTATGCTTAATGAAACGTAAAAATTTTCTATGTACAAAAATCAAAATGTGGTTTTCTGGCTCAGCGCATTCCAGTTCTTTCTTTTGAATGTCTGACTTTTCACATCCATTTACTAATGAGAACTAAGAGTAATACTTCATATTTGTAAGTGCTTGACATGTAAGGGAAGGAAGATGGTTTTAGTCTCTTTGGATGGAAAGAAACAGGCGCACTCAAGTTACTTCACAAAATTAGTGGTGGAAGGAGATTCAGATAGGGGAACGGGCGGTTACAGGGATACATGGCAGGGACCAGAACTGGAAACACCCAGGATCGAAGGCACTTCTAAATACAAGTGTCTTAGTGTCTTCGCCTTCTTTCTGTGCATTGTCTCTATGCTTCTTTTCCAACCAGCTTCCTCAGCCTTTACTCTCTATCTCTTCTGCCCCTTCATAGTTTTAGCGTCCATATGGTTCATGGCATCCTCTCACAATCTGACTTTGCTGCCAGCTGGCCTGGTGCCTTAGTTTCCAATTGCTGAATTTCCCAGAAAGGCAACTGATCGGCCCAGATCATCATTTTAAGCTAGTCCATCCAGATGGCTGGCCAGGTCACAGAATGTCTGTCTTTCAGCAAGCATCTACCCCTTGGTCCACTCATCTGAGACAAGGGGCAAACACACAGTATAGAGCACCACTGTGTAGAATGAGGCCACAAGCAGAAAGGTTTCCTTAGAGGAGAATCTGGATGGGACAGGTTGAGATAAATATCTCTAGTTCGCTGGCAGATTATGTGGAAACCAGTTCATTCACCTTCTTTCTTAGAGGAGCTAATCTCAACCAATCACAATGGACCCGGATCATTCTTGATACAGCATGTAAGAGGAGCATTGACAACTTCTTTCCTCTCCCCTCTCCCTCAACTTTATCTCCATTACATCCATCACTTTACCTTCATGACTAACCAAGTGCCTAGGAATCATAAGACTTACATATCAAAACATTTGGCATTTCAACTTAAAGTGTCAACAAAAGAATTTTTCACATCCCAGGATCACTTAGTTTTATTCTAGAGTAACATGCCAGTGGGCAATAAAATATTAGAATAGGGAATAATGCGTATTTCTTTTCCTACTCCCATAGCATTGATCTCAGTAGGAATCTGACTACTGGAGGTGCCCACACTGTATTTGGTGGATGTTGGGAGATCTAAGTCAGTGGACCTCACAGTTTGGTAACCTATCACAGAGAATTAGTTCAAAGAATATTTATAATATTCTGAATGTACGATGCCAAGGCAGGACTGAATAATACTATAAACACTGGCATCGAGCAAATCTGGGTTCAAATCTCAAATGTCTTGTAATAACTGTGACTTTGACCAAACTTTTAATCCCTATAAATCATTTGAAAAATGGAGATAATAATAACCATTTCATAGGCATCTTATAAATATTAGGTAAGATAATGTATATAGGATATTGCAAAATGACTGGTACATAGTAAGCATTCAGTAAGTGATAGTGGTTGCTTTTATCACTATATCTATTATGATTATAGTATCATTACCATGGATGTTGTGGGGATTAGAGAAAATAGGTTAGAGATATGAGGATTACCTTCAAATACTTTAGAGTCTTAAGAGAGATAAAATAGATGTACCTCTTAGAAATGGTGCCTACATTTAACTTGCACATGCACGGATGGAACTCATCATGGTGGTGGCCTGAGTGAGAACGGTCAAGTGTGAAATAATGATGTTAAATGATATTCTTTAATCTGGAAAAAGAAGTTAAATAGGGATAGTGCCTCTTAGAAAAAGAAAGGAGGATGGCTTCCAGCATAAAAGTTTGTCTACTGTACTGTAAGAAGTCAGGATTCATAGGAGTTTTATAACTGGAACAGGAACTATATTAAAAGGAGAATTGAAACAACAAGATGAGAGTTGCAGATGGAAAGGACCTACTGGCTGGAATATGGGGGAGTCACTGTCAGAAACAGTGGACACCCCGCCACTTGGGTTTCCATTTTACTTCCTCAGGGAGGCCTGGACCAGGTTAGATTCCCCTGCTCTATGTTCCCTTCCTGTGTTTTCCCTACTATAATACTCATTACATATTGGCATTACTTGTCTGAAGTCCATCTTCTCTGCTAGATTATCTGTTCTGTAAGACCCTGACTCTCATGTTTATCACTTTATCTCCATGGCTAGCCAAGAGCCTGGCACGTGCTAAGTACTCCACAGACATACGTTGAGGAAATTAATGTGTGACTGCAGGAATGAATTGAGTAATGAACATGGAATTAAAAGGTGATCTCATTATATACTCTTCTGTATTGTTCTCTAGTATTTATAAGGGTTAATCCTATCCTCCTGTTGACATTGTAAATTGCATGGAGACACAGCAAGAATTCTGTATCGTGTGTCTCCATCACTACCACTAAGGCATCCAGTTACAGGCATAAATGCTCAAAGGAGCTTTCTGAGTTCTTTGCTAATAATTCTCTTACCCTCTATTCTCCATTTTCTATTTATCTTCTACACCAATGCAGAGATTATACCCCAGTCTCACTATTAGATTATAAACTTATCTTTTGTTATTTTTTGTCGCCAGGACTTACTACTTGCTGAGGGTCCAATAAATAAATGAGCAAATAAAAAACTATCTGTACAGCATGTATTTCACAGCATACTCTTCCAAAGTTGCAGCCTTCCAGAATCTTACAAGATGCTATTGTGATTCCAAGCTTGCAGCTCATGTGGGAATGCCAACATTTTATCTTTGAAATTGCTGTGTTTGTTACATTTATATAATTGTTGAAAGTTGCTTCTTGCGAACAAGGCAAATTTTACCTTTGCATGAAAATCATTTTACAGTTTTAAGACAACTTGGGAACTTTATTTGGTAAAAATATGTGTACTCACTTTCCAGTTAACAAACTCTAATACATCCAACCATTTCATCTAACAAGGTTTTTCAAGCACCTCCTCTTAGGTTCCAAGTACTTGAAATACTCAGATGAATAAGACTCATCCCTGAAGATGCTCCAAGTCTGTATGTAATTGTCACTTTCAGAAGGTCTGAAAGTGGAAGTATAGACTGTTTCCTTCTAAAGGTCCCTTCAATCCCACCTTGGTTCTACATGTTGATTTCCTGCAAATCCTTCACAATAGAATACTATGTCATCTAAGATACCCGAGTCTAAAAATTATAACCCTTCTGTGCTCTTAATTGGATCGTACTCCCAAACTCCTTCACTCTCATGTGGATTTTTGTTTTATTCACCCACTTTCTTTTCTAACACCCAGACAGCCGGCATATTTCACAATGATCTTTCCTTAAAATATATAAAATTATTTCTCTATCTCAGTTTCCTTACATCTGAAAGGAGGATACTGAGAACTGGGGAGAGTGAATTTAGATTATCAAGGAGACGAGCAGACTCACAGAAGAAATAAGGGAACAAAGGAATACCAAGGCAACTTTGGGGATTTTTGAGACTAGAGCTCCTTTTACTTTCTCCCTGCTTACTTGCAGAAATTCTCCTACTTCTCCTATCTTACTAATCCTGCTTGCACTAGATTCTCATGGAAATCCTAAGACAAAACAAATTCACAGAATTTTAGAGCTTGGAAAGGTCTTTGCAATTCTCAGACACGGATTAACCACAAATTTAATAAAATTTAAAATTTAGTGTCCATCACTAGCACTGGCCCCTTCCAAGGCCCTTGGAGAGGCCAGAGCAATGTGTTCACGTGGTCATATTCTTAATAAATTTCAAAAGCAAGCTATTTTAACCATTATTGGTAAAGACCACAGTCTCTTTTCACTCAAGTTACCTCTTTCAAACTCTCCTTCATGCTGGAAGAATTGGGAAGCCATGTGTATTTTTGTTATTCTGGCTAAGGGAAAGTTAAGATGCAGACACCTTTAGCTTGGGTTTGGTGGGTTATAGAGAGAGAGCAAGATCACAGTCATTTCAGTGTGTGGTTGCTGTTTTGAGTTGTCCCAACGTAAGAATGGGTTCTAGGAATATTTCTATCGCCCACCGGGCCAATTCACATGCATCAGATCACAAAGATGTAGGTTGGAGGACGTTTCATGATGCCTAACTATCCTAGGGCACTAGACTAGAGAAAAAAATTGAATTACCTTTCTATTTTCTCCATAGAAGATAACATTTCAAAAATTGTTGTCATATGAAGAGGAAATCAAAATATACTGCCCAAAATATGTAGGGAAAAAAGTAATACAGGGTTGTGTCAGGTAGTTAATTAATAGAGATTTGTTATTTATTTGGATTTTGTGATGTTTATAGTATTTTCAACTTTTTAAAGTTTATTGATTCTATTGATGATTTTAAATAAGTATTTGCTTTCATAAATAATTTTGCATCCATAGTTTTATATTCTTTTATTAAGTAAGGTCCCCACATTATATAAGCTTCAATTTTCCTACAATCTGGATTTGGCCCTGACCCTACTTAATCACCCTTCCACATTTAATAGATAAGAGAACTGAGACCCAAAATCACATCGTTTACAGCACTACTGAACTAAACCCTGGATCCTCTGACTTTCTGTCCATTGCTATTTCTACTACCCTATATTACCTTTTGAGAAGTACCTTGAAAATCAAAGATCTTCACAGAAAAAAAAGAAACAAATAAAAAAGATCTCCTGACCACTGTATATAATAATAGTAAATATTTATATATCATTTCTTATATGCGAGGCATTGTTTTACAGTGCTTTACATATAGCTCATTTAATCTTCAAAACAACTCTATGACTAAGCTAATATCAATATCCTCTTTTCAGATGACAAAAATCAAGACATAGAACAGTTAAGTAACTAGACCAAGGTCACACAGTATGTAGAGAACATAACATCCTTTGTATTGTGGCAGCTAGCAGCAAACATTTTCTGAGGGCTTGCAATGTTCTAGTCACTTTGCTGAACACTACAGTGCATTAATCTCATTCAATCTTCACAATCACTCTTTGAGGAGGTAGCATTATTACTCGGTCTTACAGATGAGGAAACTGAAGCCTAAAGACGGTAAGTAACTTGCCCAAGGCCATATATCTAGTAAGGGGCAAAGTCAGTGCTCAAATCCATACCTGACTAGGAAGAAACACTCTCATGGTCCTTCTACTGTTGCCACATTCCCCTTGGTCCCTTTCTCCTAAAGCTACAATTAGAATGGGGATGTGGGCAGACTTAGAATAAGGAGTGGGGTGAAGAGTGTAAAGGACATAATAGTCCCTTCTTAGACAACTGTCCTTCCCATTTTGTACACACACATGCACACACACACACACACACACACACACACACGTGTCAGGGTACCTAGCTATCCATCATGATATTCCTTTTTAAATATATTTTTTTATTGAAGTATAGTTGATTTACATATCATGATAATCTTTACATCTGACCCCTTTCCTCAACGTTTGCTATAGCCAAGAGATGACGTTTCTTTTCAATTCATATTCTATAATAAAGTTAAGAGGGACAGTCAGCAGATCAGTAATTTAGGTATTTAGGTGCTGGAGAAAGTTTATAGAGGTGGCGAATCCTTACAAGGATCAAGAAGATAATGTAAATAAAGTGGCAAAATAGAACCCCAAAGAGTGACAGAGATGTTGGTAAACTAGAAAGTGCATGTCCAAACCCAAAGAGCAGGTACTGGGTTCCAGTAGATGGTTGCCATGTGGCAGTATGAGTCCAGTGTGATCAGATCTGACAAATTTTCAGGAGACGCCAGAAATCTAGAGTTGGGGGTGGGGGGCAAAATATCCTAAATTATAAATATTTAAAGTAATTCAATGTTTAAAAAGCACTGTGCTGGCTAACATCTTGCAGGCCAAACAAATAGCAACAAACCCACGTCTGAGGGCCTCGCTCGCCTTTGCAGTCTGCTTTACATGGGGTTAAATGCAGGAAACTCTGAAATAGGAAGTTAGAGGAGAAAGCCGACAAAAATTTGGATGTTGGTGGAATATTTGTTCTTTGAAAAATGAGCTTTAGTAAGAATAATTTTCTCAGTGGAGGTGGGCGATGGAGGGGGTGGGACGGGAATGGGCACTCAAGCAGTGGCCTTTTTGGATCAGATCCTCATAATTTCTCCTTTGGAGTAGTATTGGTCTTGGACCGCAGGAATCTAATTAACAGCTCAAAGGGAGCAATCAATTTATAATTGTGTGAAGTACAAATTCCTTTGTGCACAAAACAAATTACAATATTTGCAAATTTGTAAATAATGCAGTACTTTCCCTGAAATCCAAAGGCTTTGGGTGCTCCCAGGGGAAAGAAAAAGAAGTCTGAGGAGGCAAAACGTTAGAAAATGACCTATTGTCTCAAGAAATGGAATTTAAAAAATATCTTTAGTAATTGATTTTTTTCAATCGAATCCTTATTTAGGAACTATAAAGGGGCCTGTTCTTAGGTCAGTAGAATGAGAATATCTAGAGAAATAAACAGTTTCAAGTCCAAAAGTCACAGCACGTTACTAACAGGGTATCTTCTTTCGAAAGCACCGAGCATAAAAATGTGCCTCAGCCCTCCCTCCCTACACCCTTGGTTTGTGGTAGGAAGTTTCATTTTATAAAAGAGATAGCAAGTCCCAGTTATGATCATTATGTACAATGTCAGAGAAGGAATTGGTGACAGATAAGGACACGAATCCAATCTCTCTGCTTTGCCAAATAGTTGTTTTGAGCCATTCAATTCACAAATATGTACTGGGATCCTTTTATAAGTTCCTGTAGCTGTTATTAGAGATTCAAAAGAGATGTTCTAGAAGAACTTATGGTGTACTGAGGAAAGTCAGAGTGAAAACTCCTTATTTTCTCCAAGATTTTTTAAGCACTTCTCTTCAAGTTGGTTGAGCTAGGAGTTGGGAGTGGATAAGTGAATGGAGTCCATCCCTGCCCTTCAGGGGTTCACCAGTCTAATGAGAACATAGAATTTGAACCAATCATTTCAGTATTGAGCTTGATGCTAAGGAAGAGCTACAGGAAAGCACTTTGGATGCTTTGGCAAGTGCTTATTTCTACCGGGAGATCTTTCAAAGAGAAAGAGATGGAGGGCATTCGAAGTAGAGTTAAGTGGACTATTGACTGGCCTTCTATAGGAGGATGACAGATCAGATTTGTGCTTTCAAATGATTCTCTCCCCTGTGCTCTTATTCACTGTGAGTTGGTTGCAAATTGGTTAAACCTTTCCACAAAATCTTTTAGCAAATTGCATCAAAAGCCTTAAAACATATTCATATCCTTTAGGTTAGAAATTCCATATCTAGGAATAAAAGATGCTGCCAGAAACTTATATATGAGGAAGCTTATCAGAGCATTATTATTTATAATCATGAGAAGCTGGAAACAACCTACATGTTCCATAGTGGAGTAATGGTTAAATAATTTACGGTACATCCAAGCCATGTGATTTTATGCACAACTAGGAAAAAAAAGTCACATTGAAAAAAAATAGTTCAAAACAAGCAAAAACTATTTTTAAATGATGTGAAATGTTTCGTGAAGTGTCATTCTCATTTTGTAATTAAAAAATTAAGGAGTAGTGCTCCACATTGGTTGTTAATTTTCACCCAGATCTTACTTTCCTAAAGTTCTTTCTTGTTTTAGATCAACCAGACAACAAAAGGGGCGGAGTTTTTCCTTGCTCTGTACAAAGTTCAAAGAATGGGCTTTTGTTTCCTTCCCTCTTAACTAACAATGTGATCCAGGATTTGCAAGTCACTTATTCTCTAAGTTACAGTCTCCTTCTGGTATCCAGGCTAGCTGGGAAAGAAAGGGAGGTCAGGTGAGGAATGGAAGAGAAAGGAAGTGTCCGGAAGTTGAACATTACCGTGAGAGGGGAGAAGAAGGATGATGGGACTGAGGGTGTGAGAACCAGAAGAAAGAGTGGTCATTGTGTATTGAGAATGAGTTACTGGATTGGAGATTTCAGGGGTGGGACACAGACACATATACCGTGGTTCAATAGAAGAAATGTTACAGTGCAGTACATGGTTGACTGCCAAATAAATGACAGTATAGACAATGTTACAACAGTTTGGAGGATTTGGTGGAGAGGGCCATCATTTGGTCACATACATGTATATGACCATGGATCAATGAAGAGATTCCTCTAAAACCTCCTTTTAGCAATTTTTGTTAGACGGTATAACTGTATAGGGCTGGCCTCTCTTGGCCTCCCTCTTGAGAGATTTAGTTATGGAAGAACTTAAAGGACTGCACTGTGAAAGAATTTTAGCTATTAAATAGAAGGAAAGGATATAAAAAGTATATGATAGAAAATAATTTGAAGTTAAAATACTGTTTGAGAAAACTCAGTCTCTGCACAAAAATTCACTTCATCCTTCAATTTCTCCTTTCCTTTAAAATGTATTCACATAAAATCTGCTTTACAAGCCAGGAACATAACTCAAGATATTTACCATTAAATGGGGACACCTATGTGTTTCAGTTCTTAGGACAACTGAGACTTCCTTTCTCCCTGGATTTCTTGGTTCTCTGCGTTGAAGTGTACGTAGTAATTTCTCCCTTTGCTGAATCTTCTTGCTTTTACAGTTTCTTCTAACTGCATGTTATACACCTTCCCCATGCCATTGCTATTCTAGGCTCTATAAATCTGCACAGCACCAAGAGAACTTTAGCTATCACTAGCTAAATGGATCAACACATTTACCCAACCACATAACTTAGACCCTTTGGGGGTTTTCCAGTCTATTTTAATCTATTTAAACCTGACACTGGCAGATTTCCATTTCCTTTGTTCCTTGTGTAGACTTGGTTTATGCCTGTTGGTCTCTAAAAGGGACAGAGAGGAGGCAGCTGTCGAAAAATGAGGAGATTGGCAGTTTTAACCACACAATTTGGTCTAATAGCTTTGATATGCTAAACTTGCTAGCTCCTCCAAGTGTACCTTTCTGATTTTGCATCACAACACTACACTGAATCCCTAAGGAAACCAGGGTAGTTTTTTAAAAAGAAAGGGAAGAAAAGAAAGAAATGCAAACCAGTGAAACCGTTCTTTTAAACCATCTCCACAGATTCATTCTGCCAACTGCAGGCCTTCACAAATCCTCGTACACCAGAGACCTTTAAAAAAAAGAGAAGCAGAGAATACCGATCGTGTTCTCAACAGCGAAAACAGGTGATGTCATAACGCACAGTCCTATGTGGTCCCGGCCAAGGCCGGGTGGGGAGCTGGGGCGCCAGTGCGCACGGAGCTCCGCGCCAGTGGGCAGAGCAAGTTATCTCCGGGGTCCGGAGGACACCGGTGAGGACCGGGCACCAATCAGGTTCTCGCTCGGAGCCTTTGTTCTCACTGGGGAGCAGGTTTCGGGGAGTCTCGCGTCGTCGGGAACCAGCATTCGACTAGCATGCGCGCTGCTAGCTCCTCGGGAGACCTCGCTCCCCCACTCGCCTGTCCCCCACACCCTGCCAGCCTGAGCTTTCCCCAATTACATCTGCCTTCTCTCCCCAGAGCGTGAACGCCAAAATCCTAAATCCATTTTTAGCTTCGGAAGAGGCAGGTCCAGCCCAACAGTTTTAAATGGCAATTTGTTCTCTGAACCTTCGCTCCCAGGCAGAGCTCCATGCTCTGCGTTTATCTAACCAGCTACCTCAGAAGGACTTTTGGGTGGAAGACAACCCTGTCTCTTTGGCCTTTTCGTGTTGGACAAATAAAGGAATTTTCGTTGCTGAGAGACTGCGAGAAGGGGCTTTAGATGGAGGAGGAAACCACTCACCCACAGGTTTTGTGTCTTTTCTTCCCTCTAACTCGATTATTGGTGCAAATATACTTAAACATCTATCCCCTACCCGCTGCCGAAGCCTCAGGTAACTGGTCTTTTGCAAAACAGGGCTCACGATAAATGATGCATAAAGTTCTTTGAGATCCTTGGATGCAAAGTGCTACGTGATTGCAGTCTTCTTTACAGCTAAGATTTTGGTTAAGAGAAAGCCTAACCACTGCCCTGACGGTAAGGACGTTTTAGCTCCCCCCACCCCCATCCTCTTTCTCAAGAAATCAGGAAATATTTAGCTCAGTCTTAGACCCACTAGCGAGCTCTAGCTCCCAGTTATTTATCTCATTCCCTCACCATTTCTGCAGAGACCTAGAGCAGGGGCTGTGCCTTGTCTTAGGGGAGGGGCTGGACTTCACGGGGTTATTTGCATATGACACACCCTCTTCCTCCTATTGGTGGAGCAGCACACTGTATTCCCACCCACCCCACTACCTAACTAACCCGCCATCTCCCTTCAGTTCGGAGCCTCGGAGACAAACTTAACTTGCCCAGAGATTCAAGGCGTCTTCGGCCTCTCTGATTGGCCGGTGCAGCTCCCAGCCGGGCTCTAGTTGCTCATTGGCTGTGGGCTAGCGCCCGGGGGGCGTGGCTGGAGCGGTCCGATTGGCGGGAGGGGGCGGTGCCCGAGCGTGGAGGTGGTGAAGGTGGTGGGGAGGCGGGGGCGGGGCCGCACTGAGGCGCTGCTGCTGCGGCGGCGGCGCGGCGGCGGCGGCGGCGGCGGCGGCGGCGGCGACGGCGACAGCAGCAGCGCGGCGGTGGCGGCTGCTCGTCCTAGCCTGGCGGGGGCGGGGGTCTGGAGGATGGGGGCGGGTGGAACAACGGGCCGGTGAGGAGCAGCCGCCACCGTCTCCGCCGTCGCTTCGGTAGCCGCCGCGGTGGTCGCTTCGGGCAGCCGTTCGCTCTCGGGGCGTCGCCTCCCATCCCGACATCCCGCCCGGAGGACGCTGAGGCTGAAGCGCGGCCGGCGGCTGGGGGACGGTCCGGCCCCTCAGCTGCGCGGGCGGCCGCAGTGACAGCCCGGCCCCAGCCCGCCGCCCGCCCTCGCCCTCGCCCTCGCCCTCGGTGCCCGCAGCCACGATGAACCGGGGCAGCAGCAGCCCGTCGGCCGCCGCCAACTACCTGCTCTGTACCAACTGCCGGAAAGTACTGCGGAAGGTACGGGCTCGGCCTGGGGTCCGGCCCGAAAAGGGCGCTTCCTGCCGGCCGCGGCTCGGGCTGCTCGGCCCCGGGGCGCACTCTTGGAGCAAGGCTCAAAGGGATCCCGGGGCACCTTCCCTACGCCGAGACCCAAAAAGGGGGCATGGGTTGAGAGTGGAGCGTTTAGCCTGCTGCTGCTTTTGATGTCTGCCGGGACAGACGCTAGTCCCCAGGGGTTGGGGATTTGGGGCCGCGGGGGGGGGCGGGGGGACCTGTGGTCTGTTCCTCCGTTCACCTCCTTACCTTGCCACCCCCGGCCTGCTCCCAGGGCGGAGGGAGGGACGGACCTGTTCGATCCTTCTCCCAGTGCTCTTGATGGAGGTCGGTGTGAAATCAGAACTGCTTGGTCTGGTCCAGAGGAACCTGGCTCCCTCTTTGCTGTGCCTAACTCTTGCGGGTGTTGTTTTTGTTTATTCGGTTGCTTCTGCCTTCCTTGCACGCTTTCCCCGAACACTCCCTTTTTACATTCTTTGGATGGTCGTCTTGTGGCTGCAGTTCGATCCTGAAAGGAACTGGTAAAGCAGCTTGAACTTTATGCCCATGGGAAATGCTATTCGACGTTACAGTTTCTCAAGCTGGGGTTGGGGGAGGTGGAGACTGAGGTGGACGTGAGTTATCCCTTTTTAGCACTTACTCATCCTCAGCCCCCCGGTGTTGCTCCAGAAAAATCAGACGCACAATCAGCTTATTGCTTCCCAGAGTGACTGATAGAAAGTTTACTCCAGTATTGTTTAGCTTACTTGGCTTAGTCGCTCCGTTAAGGGGGGTGGGGTGAGGGGGCTGTGAAAAGATGTCGTTTTAGACCGAGAAAAGCTTTTAATCAGACTTTAACAGCCGCCACTGGGTAATATTATAATCAGTTTATTCTTCTCGAGACTCTATTTTTACATTTCATTAAGTGGAAACAGTAGTTGAGGTGCTTCTGTTTGTCCAGTACAAATGAATTAAAATTGCTGAGCTGTGCAAATGCGTCGGGACTGAAAGACTAAGATGAATACTGCACCGTTTTTAGTCAATTTCTCTAAATACAGTTCAATTGGGATTGTTCTTTATATATTAAAAAAAGAAAGAAAGAAAGAAAGAAAGCATGTAAGTAAGCAAGCTCAAATATTTGCGCTCTTTGTCCAAAAACTGTTTTTCTTCCTCTGTGGGTCAGGCCAAGTGCCAATCAAAGTTGTTTTTCAAGCCTCTTTTCCCTGCAGTAGGGCTGCTGCTTCCCCCCCCCGCCCCCCCCATTTTATTTGAGAGCACGAAGAAAGCAAAGGGGTTGCATATTTGAAGTTAATCAAACAGTGAAATATGCCTTAAATTGTGTTTATCGGATATGTTTTTCTTGAAACAGATTTTTATTAAATGTGCATGTTGAGTATGTGCAGTTATTTTTTTCCATAAACTCTGGGATCAAATTACAGTTGATACTTGCTCAGCTCATTGTAGGGCAGCTCGTGAGAAATGTAATGGATCAGAAGCGCAGAGCAGCTTAGTTGAATGTTAACTCTTTCACTTCTGGGCCAGATGGCATCTGAACTTAGCTTTTTAAAAAATGATGATGATGATGATTTTCCAACTTTAAAAGTGATGTTATGTCTTTAACATGAAAAAAAAAAGTGTTGTTGAGACATGTTTGATTAAACTAAAGCCTGGTTTAAAAAAAAACAGCTAATTTTTTTTTTTAACTGAATAAGGGGAAAATGAGCTGTATTGACTTGGATTTTTTTTAATGGCTCTGGCAATTTGGTGGACTAATTAAATTTTTGGAGGTAGTATTAAGTTTCAAAATCTATTTTTCTTTTGAGAGAACCATGGCTGTGGATCCATGACCCTTTGCTAGCTTTCAAGACATCTTTATATCTTTCTCTTAGCTTTTAAGAAACTACTTCTATTTACCTAGAAGGAACATCCTCATTTCTAGCTATTATTAAAAGACAGAGGTAGTATATGGAAAATGGATAGTCACCATTTTCATATCTTATAATTGCTATGCACACCTCTGCTAATTCCCAGTTTTCAGTAACTCCAAGGTATTTAATATTGATTCATGCAGTAGCATGAAATAACTTTAGATGGAAATGGGATTGTTTGAGCCAGTTATGGCATGACTTGGCAGACATTTGTAGCTTTTTAAGAGTGCCTTAAGTGCTCTTAAAAGATATCAAGTGTTTAGCATTTTAAGTTCTTCATCATTCTAAAAATAGCATGTAAGAGTTTTCTAATAAAGAAATGGTTTTCTTTTTGATAGAAAGTATATAACTCTAAGCAAAATTCATCTATAACGCTCAAAATGGGATTCTCTGGATTTATCTTGTGTTTTCCACTTAATAAAGTGTTCAGTAATAACCATGTGAGTCACAGCATTTTGAATTTTAGTTCAGTGTAGTTCATGATGGAAGAATGAAAATCATGCACATCCAGTGTGAATTACTCTTTGCTGTTATAATCCTAATTAATGATGGAGGAAGAGTTACCTTTATTTATGTGGCATGACACCTTTTTCTGTAAGTGGCTTAATTTGTTGCAATGTATTGAATTGGGGGGGAACTTCAAAAAGAACTGGATTCACCTTCAAAGAAAATAATTTGGTTCAACCCAACATCTGAAAATTTAATTGTATATTGTATGAGAATTACATTTATTCTTAGAAGTACCTTCATAATTTTGATTCAGTGTCTACCAAAAAAAAGAGACTTTTTTACGTATTAAATATACCTAATTTGGTAACCTTAGGTCAGTAAAAAGAATGGAGAGGTAAACCACATAGGGAAAGAAATGAACAAACAAAACTCTCCTCAAATCTATAACTCCTACTTATTCTAACTTGCTCTGTTATCAAAAATAATTCAATAAAGGTTTTAATAAAAGAGGAAATGTTTCTATTTACTTTGGAAAAGTTAATGAGTTGTGAAGTGTAATACATTTTACTTGAAGAAATTCCACTGACAACTAGATAAATTTCAAAGTGGAGTGCCAAACTGCATTAAGAAAGGTAGGTAACTCTCAGTCCACTCATCTTCCAATAAATAAAAGGGTGCATATTACAATGTATTTTGAGTATTGAGCAGTTAGTGCTACTGAAGTGAATAAAACTCTGCACTTTAAGTTAGAGGATTTACCACTTTATAATTCTTAATATGTTTAGGTAGTTCCAGTGATTTATCTTTGTTGGATATTGCACTTTTTCCCCTTTGCTTATATGATCACTTATTTTGACAACTTTTTGATGAGTGAAGAGACTGGGAAAATAAAATGGGAAGTATTAGTTTAAGTCATATGAACCTCATTTTTATAGTCAAAATTGTCAGTTAATAGCAGTTTTATATGGTTCAACCAAAAGAATCGTATTGCTTTGACTGTGGATGAGTAGCTGTATTTTTCTTTGGTTAATCAGGTTTCTTATGTACATATTTTTGATTGTCAAAAGTAGTTTTTTATTTAGTTTTATCTGAAAATGAACTAGACAGAGACCAAGCAGTGAATTTATGACAGCAAGCCATTATGCAGTGGTTTTCAAACTGCTTTTTACGGAGCCCTAAGATGCTTCAGTGTTCAAAAATACTTGAGTTGGATTAAATTTTAAGTACTTTTTAAAATCATAATTTAAAAATACAACCACCCAAAAATCTTTTGTTACGAGACTATTCTTGTGCCGGCCTTGAATTAAAATTTATTCTGCTCCCTTTGTACATATACTTGAACATTTTTGTTAATAAGACATTGATCAGAAAGATTGTCATTGATTATGAAGGCACTGGCCTTTAAAAAAACTTCCTTCCTGTGCATATCTACTCATGTTCAATTTTCACTTGTGAGAAAAACTTATCAGTAATTGTCCATTTATAACTAAAACACTTATAAAAACGCTTTTGTGTATTTATGTGTTTCATAGTTCAGATTCAATATAAGGTTTCATTTGTAAAGGGATTCTACTGCTTCTATAACCTCCCCACCACCAAATAAATAAACTGCTAAAATATAACTGCAAATGTAGTGATACTGGGAGTCACAAGATATGCTCATCATTAGGTCTTTGATACGTGTTTGAATTTTGGGCAAGTTAGTTAACTTCTTGCAGCCTAGTTTTCTCTGTAAAATGTACATCATTTCTACTTGCCTTTCAGGTTGCTGCATAGCTGGAGAGAGGTAATCTGTGTTAAAGTACTTTGTAAGCCATAAAGTACAACTACAAATATAAGAAAGACAAGTCTATGTATTTTCCCTATTCCTAGAATAGGTCTTTTGTGTGTTGTGGCAATATATTTCAATACATACGGAGTAATTTGGTTAGTCTTCACTTTTCTGTCTTGTCTAATGATTGCCTGTAAGTGAGAGGTAAAGATATTATGCTTTTAATTAGCGTGATCAACATACCGATTTTTATTTGCATATTCTACCCCTCCCGCTCCTTAAATAGTAATCCAACGCATTGATTTTGATGTTTCAAATAATTAAATAAAGTAAAATTGCCTTTTGGACACCTCAGCAGATGAGGGATATTGGTATTAAGTTTGAAAAGACTAAGAGTTAAGGATGATCGTGCTTAATAGAAGTTGGGGCAAATCTAGGGTAAAGCAAAGAATGTTTAATTATTTTAATTTAGGAGAAGAGCCTGGAAGTAAAAACATGTCTCAATCTTTTTCTCCCAATTTCTTCATCCTCTTTTTCCCCTTTGAAGGGACTGGGTTATAACTTATGTTTGGGTAGACCTTCACAATTTTTACAGTGCTTTCACATTATCAGTTGATTCTCATAAACTGAGAAAACTTAAAAGGCATGGACTCTGTCATACAACTCGTATGAAGTCCATTTAATTTTTAATAACACCTCTGTAATAAGCTATAAACTACATTCGAATTGTCCCCTGTAGTATTGAGGCCATCAGGGAATATCCATCCCCCCCATCCCCCAGCTTCAGCATCTGTGGAATGCCTATAGGTACCTAAAACTCTCCAGGTAACATTAGTTGGAAATGTGACTTTTAGCCACTCTTTGACACATTATTGCAGATCAACTGGAGGGGAAAGAGAAGAGTTAGCTGGCTATTTTTATTATCTCTTTAACAGTAGTTTGGTTAATTCTTTAACGAGGTAAAGCACAGTTCTCAAATATGATCTTCAGACCCTGGGAGTATCCAAGATCATTTCAGCAGGCCTGGGAGGTCAAAACTATTTTCATGATCATACAAGACTTTATTTCTTCTTTCACTGTGCAAAAGCAGTGGAGGTAAAACTGTGCTGGCCCCTTAGTGTAACTCAGGGTAGTGGCACCAAACGATAATCACTGTTAAATTTTGTTAAATCCTGACCCTTGAGTGATGAGAAGTATACTATGTGCTTCTACTGCACAGCAATCTGGTTGTCTCTAGGGAAAGAATCTGTGCAGTTGTTTTAGTTGCAAGCTAAACTAGCCACTTTTAAAATGAACCCCATTTTTACTTAAAAGAACACCTGTTAGGCAAACTTTGGTTTGTCATACTTGGGTATTTGATAACAATTTTCTTAAGATTGAGTAATGTGACCCTGAAAATTTAAGGAAAAACACTGACAATATTTATTGCCAGTGATAAAATTCAAGCTTTCAAGGAATAATTCGAATTTTGGAAAATGTATATCTGTCACCATTAGCCTGAAAGCTTCCCAGTTCTTAAAGGTTCTCCTTTTGAAAGCAAGGGTGATTAATGGGTGTGATTTTTTTATAGTATATTATATTGCAAATGTGTCAACGTTTGGAAGATCTGCATGACTCAATGAGCCAGTATCTTTTAAGTGATCAATGCATGAAGACATTGCTACTCAGGACCTTGCTTGCCTTCTCAGCTCAGAACCAACCAATTAGAGCACAATGGACATAATCTTTGCCATCTGACCATTCTTTTTACCACTGCCAATGAATATTGTCAGTTGTTTTCCTTGAATTTTCAGGATCACTTGACTCATTTTTGAGAAACTTTATCAAAATCATGCATGGGTAAAAAATCCATTCAAAATACAACATAGAGAAATGAATTTTAATATAATATAGAAAGTGAAGTTTACTGATTGGGCTTCAGATTCCACATTGTGACTCACCTTTCAGAAGCTCTACTTGTCAAGTTTTGGTGTAGTATCAAAGCAGGGTATTCACAATTATCTCTTGCATTGTCCAACTAAATATCTGTGTGAGGCCAGATTTTCCTTCCATACCTTCAATCAAAACCTATCACGACAGATTGAATACAGAAGCAGATATGAAATCCAGCTGTCTTACATTGAACAGACATTGAAGAGATTTACAAAAATGTAAATCTCTTCCATTTCTTCTGTTTTGAAAATAAAATTATTTTATAAAAACCATGTGCCATGATAACATGTAGTGGATTTGTTATTATTTTAAATGAATTAATAGACATTCAAAAATTTCTGTTTTAACTTCTACACTAAATCCAATAGTAAATATTGACAGTTATAACGCACACATAAAGAGAAGCTCTTTGGGGACCTCAAGAGGAGGTCCTCTTTGGAGTTCCAAGACCAAAACTTTTGAGAACTGCTGAGCCAGAGATCCTGACAGCAGTGTATGTTGCATATACATGTAATTCTTTAGAGTGTCTATGGGGGAAATAAAATATCACTGGCAGAAAATGTAGATAAACCCAAACCAGTCATCTCTGCTCTATGTGGGGATCACTTGCAGATGCTGCCAGCACCTTTCAGTGACATCTCAGAAGCTTCTCTAGTACCACAGTACAGATGGTCCTTGATTGAGGAAGGTTTGACTTACAATTTTTTGACTTTATGGTGGTGCAAAGGTGATAGGCTTTCAGTAGAAACTGTATCTTTGAATTTTGAATTTTGATCTTTTCCTGGACCAGTGATATGCTTTATGATGCTCTCTTGTGATGCTGGGCAGCAGTAGCAAGTGGAGCTCCCGGTCTGCCATGTGATCATGAAGGTAAACAGCCAATTCACTTACAACCATTCCAGACACATACAATCATTCTGTTTTTCACCTTCAGTACAGTATACAATAAGTTCCATGATGTATTCAACACTTTATTTTAAAATAGGCTTTGTGTTAGTTGATTTTGCCCAACTGTAGGCTAATGTAATTGTCCTGAGCACATTTAAGGTAGGCTAGGTGTATTAAATGCATTTTTGACCTAGGATATTTTTGATTTATGATGGATTTATTGGGATGTAACCCAATAAGTGGAGTAAGAGCTGTAGTAAGACTTAGACTAGCTAGAGATATCTTTCTGTAAATTTTGTGAGCATCCTTTTACCTGGTAGAAACCGGGGATGGACAAAAACAAAGCTCTTTGGCTCTAAAGGAATGCTCTCCTTAGTACTTACTATGCAACAACTAAAGAATGGTCAGATCCAAAGATTATGTCCATTGTGCTCTAATTGGTTGGTTCTTGGCTGAAAAGGAAAGAAAGGCCCTGAGTAGCAAAGTTAGCCTTTTTTTCTTGAAAGCTGAGAAGTGTGGGAGAAGCAACAGAAGAAGGGACAAGAATCAGAAGAAAGAGGAGTATCAATGTAGACTACTGATAACTAGATTGTTTCAATAAAGAACAAGAAAACCACTACTGTAGACAGGAGATAGGACAGCTCTGAATGTGGAAATCCCTAAATATTGCAGCCCTTTAAGGTATAGGGCATTTTCCACTTTATGTGTGTGTGTGTGTGTGTGTGTGTGTGTGTGTGTGTGTGGTTGGGAGAGGGGGGGTTACCCTGTACACAAAGCTATGGCAGCCAACAACTACCTGTAAGTCAGTGTGGTGTTGAAGGCATGGGCATAAGGATCTATCTGATTACATCTGGTGAGACCTATGAATGACTACCAGTAGCTGACCTGTCCATTAGACATCACTGTGGTAGGAGTGGGGATAGAGGGAGGAGGTGGAATTCACAATACACAGTACATACGTTGCCAAGCCAAAACATTTAGTCATGTATTGTGTTAACAGTTACGTTAAATGTATGAGTAGATGTATAAACTATTTGAAAATATCTATCCTATACCATCTAAACCTACAGTTAACATGTAGAATTTCTATTGTTCAAACTTTTTCTTAACAACTGTGACATCTCTAAAAAGTCTTTCCTAATCTTCAAACGTTTTTTTCTTCTGTCTTCTGGACTGCTATGCTAGTCAAGCATACTGCATTTATTGCACTTTGCATGTTGAATTATAATTAAAATTTATATATATCTTTCCCCTACTAGGTTGCCTCTTATTTGGGATCAGGTTAATGGAAAGTTTATTTTTAGCAAATATTGGCAGTACATTTATATTGAATACAGTATAATCTAGCTAAGAAAATGACAACTCTTTTCTCACTTTCCAAGATTTGTCTGTTCTTTATAGCCATATTTTGTCCTCTTTATTGATAAGATTTATCTGAACACTTTGAGAAGTTTAATAACAAAAATTATTTTTTCATCTTTGTGACCATGAGAATGTTTCGATTAAATATCATACCACTTTTTCGAGGGAGTTCTGATAGGCAGCAAGAATGTTAGTTCACTAAGAGGATCAGGACACTGGCCTTAGCAGTTGGTCTCTCTCAGAAATGTAAAATGGCCATTGCTTTGATAGGTACACATGCTTCATCTCCTGGAATCTGCTAGACTTCTCTAAGGGAAGGCTACTTTAAAGGAGTAACCTTTAAACCCCAATTTCTCTGCAGGTCTCCTCCTGAGGTTTGTTTCACCAGAGAATTCTGGCTAAACCTTTCCCTCTTCTACCTCCCCCAAGTCTTTTACTTTGATCTCCTTGGCCACCAAGGAGATCACCCTTGGTAACTGTTAACCAGAGAATTCTTCATAGGCCTGGACTACCTCTTAGCTAGCCTTTAATTTTTAGATACTCCCAGAAGTTATTTATTGGTCTATGGGCCAGAATACTGACTGCCGCGCTAAGGGACCCATGAATATTATGGGTTATTCAGTGGTGGGTTGCATTTTGCTGCTCCAAGCTAATAAGGAATGACAGCCATTTTACCTATGTTTCACAAAGAATGTATTGAACATAGCATATGCGTAAGTATGATCAAGTGTAAAACTGGCTGACTAGGGCCATGTTATTTTTTGTACCAGAGATTCTTTAAAGTATAGATTTGAGTAAGACTTACTTTCTCTACTAATTAATAGCTACTTGTACTGCAGGTATATGTTCTCATTTCTAGATATATATTTTATTTTTGCATCTTCCTATATTGCAAAGATGGAACTAGGCAGTTGAAGAAATGAAATCTCTCTTTCTTTTTTTTTTAGATATATGCAGAATTAGAAAGGTCAAATTTACCTCACAGGTAACTAAAACTGGATTTTGTGGAAGATTATGGTAATTATCTGAAACTGTAACTCTTAGTTTTGAAATGCATTTTATAATGTCAATAACAATAGTAGCTTCTATTGAATACCACCTATGTGCCATGGACTGTGCTAAGTATTCAGGCTCTACATGTGTATTATTATATTTAATCATCACAACAAACCTATAAAGAATTATTATTCACACTTTATGGATGAAGAAACTAGAGCTCAGAGAGCCTTAGTTACTTGCTTAAAATCATAGTACCAATAAGTGACAGACTCAGGATTTAAAACCAGTCTAACTCCAAAGCCTGGCTCTTTATACAGCTATAAACACTGCATTCCCTTGTACTCCACATGTTTTCTTTATGTACAAGATTCAGAAAACATAAAATTAATGAAACAATAGGACCTGATTACTTGAGATTAATAGGAGTGATTTCAAGTTCAGATATTTTCCACTACTTTAATTTTACATGAAAAATGTAATTTTTTCTCTTTATAAGAGTAAATCAATGAGAATCAAATTGAAGTTCTCATTGGACAGTTTTGACCTATCTAGTTCATTGTTTTATCTATGTAAATCTATTGTTAATTTTGTGACCATTCTTATCCCAGGATATATTTTTCCTAATTTCCCAGCAAACTTTGACCGACTCCTTTTGCCAGCCAGCCATACATTAGTTCAATAACATTGATTCATTCAATAGTGCTATAATGTCTGTGACCAACGACACTGTCTAGAAACATTTTACGTATTGTGTCTCATAAAGAGGACCTCTAGAAAACATTCTCACTTTTTGGTAAATTTTTTTTTGCAGTAACAAAGAGTTAATTTATGAAGATAAGAAGTAGCATGAATGATTATTTCCACTATTCATTTTATTTAATTAATTAATTTTTATTTTTGGCTGCGTTGGGTCTTCGTCACTGTGTGCGGGCGTTCTCTAGTTGCGGTGAGTGGGGGCTACTCTTCGTTGAGGTGTGCGGCTTCTCAGCAGCAGCTTCTCTTGTTGCAGAGCATGAGCTCTAGGCATGTGGGCTTCAGTAGTTGTGGCACATGGGCTCAGTAGTTGTGGCTCACGGGCTCTAGAGCGCAGGCTCAGTAGTTGTGGCGCACGGGCTTAGTTGCTCCGCGGCATGTGGGATCTTTCTGGACCAGGGATCGAACCCGTGTCCCCTGCATTGGCAGTCAGATTCTTAACCACTGTGCCGCCAGGGAAGTCCCTCCACTATTCATTTTGGCTTCCTGTGTTAAGGCAACAATGATAATGAAAGAAAACGAGGAAACCCTGGGACTTCATCCTTCCACTGGCCTTCCCCTGCCAACACTCCTACAGTACTGTGTCTACAGAAGAGTTTTTTGTCTTACAAAAGGAGAGAGATTTGTGGGAAGACGTGGTTTTGCTATTTGTTAATTGGAACTCTTGAGAGTTTTCTATAGAAACACAGTTAAGATATCTAGTTAGGTTCTGCAGTACTATTAATGTAACTAGTATTCTTAATAGCCATTTACTGATTAGGCTGGAAACCTAACTACTAGGTATAAGATTGTTTCCAGGGGAAGATACATTGTGAAATCGTAAGTAACTGCTTCACTGGAGCTGTCTTTCCTAACTTGTATGCTTAACACTAAGAAGGGTAATGATTTTGACAAAAAATATTTTTTAATATGTTCACTCTGAGAATATGTTTGGTTATTGGTTGTTGTGTCTAATAGGAAGACTGCAGTATCATCCAATATTCAAGCAGGAGTTGATGGAAGGGATAAAAATTGGATGATAATCAGGATGTTGAGATAACCAAGGGCCAGTATCAAGCTGACCTATCTTTATTCACTTTGTGCTCAGTAAGACTCTAGTCCAGAATGGTGCATTTTAAGCTGTTTCTACTACCCATTGTTGTCTTTAAGGTAATATAAATGAAAAAAATAATCAATTTTAACTCCCCAGCAAGTTTCCTTTTTATTTGAAATTAGGAATTTAACATGTGTATCTTAATTCTTTTGATATAAATTAATAAAGAAAACAAATTAGCCCAGCAAGTTTACTCCACTCAAAAAGAATTAAAACAAAACAAAAATCATCTAAGCTAAAGGTACCTTAGCACTAAACCCCAAGTGATGCTCAAATTCTTTTATCAAAGCTTTTTTGTATAATATATTACTTGAAATTAATGAATTCTCAGATGGAGTGTGGAATCCTATTTGTGTTATAGTTTTATTTTTTTAAGTATGACATATAGTTAATAATCTTGTGAAATATCAATTGTTTTATATTGTACAACTATTAAAATGACTACAAGATCTAGGTTCTAATATTCTTTACACAAAGTATGTTGATTATTGAGCACCCAAGATTAACATGAACTTATAAGTATTCTTTTGACTATGCTAGAGACCTATTTAACATTTAGTGCCCTTAAAAATGAGGGGAAATATATATTTTGGTAAATAGGATTGTAGAAACAATTTTCCTTTTTTGGTAAAAATATATGGATTGCCATTTTACACTCATTTTGTGTCTCAATGCTATCACCCTTTAATGGCTTTCATATTCTTAAGCAGGCAAGAAATGTAAAGGCTGTAAACATTTATAAACCACTCACAAACTTTGTGAATATCTTTCATTCATTTATTCATTCAACAGACATGAAGTGCCCCTGCCTGTTAGACGCAGAAAGAACCCCAAGTGAGGACATCAGCGTTCTTGCCTAAGCAACGTGATGAGTTGCAACACACACCTGGATCTCACAAAGAGATCTTCAAGATTATGCCCCTCCCCTGGCAGATAGTATAGATCATGTTTGGCAACTGTTTCTATAAAGGGGTAGATAGTAGGTATTTTAGGCTTGCTGGCCCAAAGTAAGGGCTAAGGAGCTGTCTCTGTGACAGCTACTCACTTCTGCCTCTGTATTGTGAACTCAGCCATAGACAATTCATTAAAGAATGGATTCGGCTTTATTCCAATACAGTTTTATTTAGGGGTCCTGAAATTGTAATTTTGTATAATTTTCACATGTCATAAACATTCTTTTGATTTTTTTTCAGTCATTTAAAAATATAAAACCCATTCCTAGCTCCCAAGCAGCAGAAAAAGAGGTGGCAGGCCAGATTTAGCCAGCAGTCAGAAGTTTGCTGACTTCTTGGTGTAGAAGCAGTGCAAAGCATTTTGCATCAGAGACCTCGGTTAGGTGACCTTTCTGATAGGCCTATTAAAAAGTTTTTTCTATGTAATTCTATCTACTTTCATTGGTGTACAAAATTAATCAAAAGCCAACTATGTAATAAACATTACCATTTGTAAAAACAACTAACTGGAATGACCTGCCTATTTAGTACCTGGATAGAGAGCATGTAATTTGGATGGATCCAAAGTAAAACTTTAAAAATCTGTAGATACTGAATATACTTGAAAGCACATTTGTCAGGTCATTTAGCACCTATAAACAGAGTGTTTTTTACCTCTTTTGAAATTGTCACACCTTGTTTGAGTTCAGTGGAAGTGCCATTAGTATTACAGAGGCTAACATTTTAATTAAAGTTACATTTCGAGAGTTTTCCAAAATCTAATATGAGTTGTTTGGATTGATATGTCACAGTGCACAACTTATCACTTAAGAATCTGTTTTTGTGCTGGCCAGAGTCCCCGTGTTAGTATCACAGAGCTCTGTTACTCATACTATCTTTGAGGTCTCACATGAAGAGAATATACAGTAGCTCCATAGACATTCCTATGACTACAGATTGGCAGTGCAACAAGCATTGTAGTTTTTTGTTTGTTTGTTTGGTTTTGGTTTTTTTGCGGTACGCGGGCTTCTCACTGCTGTGGCCTCTTACTGCTGTGGCCTCTCCCGTTGCGGAGCACAGGCTCCGGACGCGCAGCCTCAGCGGCCATGGCTCACGGGCCCAGCCGCTCCGCGGCATGTGGGATCTTCCCGGTTCGGGGGCACGAACCCGTGTCCCCTGCATCGGCAGGCGGACTCTCAACCACTGCGCCACCAGGGAAGCCCTGTAATTTTTATAGTAAATAATTTTAAAGAGTTGAACTCTGTCTTATTCCATTAAAGTCCTAATTCCTTATCTACCTTCCTCAACCAACATTCACATAGCGGCACTCAAGAACATTAAATGAAATGAACAGATGCTCCAGAGCTGACAAGAGTAGTACCTGAATGCAGAGATACGTGAATGTTGGTATTGGAGGGTGTGTGTGAGGGGAGGATAATTCCATGGAAACAAACCCCTTTCTGGTGAGTAGAAGTGATGGCTATCAATAATTTAAACCTGGAAAATCATTAGCTATTCAAAATACTTTTTATGGAAATGAGCTTTAAAAATTTCACACTGAGCATTTAATCAGTGACTATAACATGGCACCATTTATCCAGGTCCCACATTTGTAAAAGCATCAGTATATGATATTTTCCATGCTTGAGATCTAATGATACCCAGAGCAATGACACAGCTAGTGCAACGTGCAAGATTCAAACCTAGTCAGTCACTCAGAATTTTCATTGAAATGAAGATCGGTAACTATGCATTTTAATAATGTGTCCTCCAAACTACATCTGGTAGGGAGTTCTACTGACCAACTCTTGTTACGATTGCATATGGTTATGATGATATATGGGAGAATTAAATGTACATAACCCATGTATTGATACGGATGATCATTCTTGTTCTTCTATCTTATGAAGTAATCACAAATCTGATGCACTTGGTTTAAAAAAACAAATTTCCATAATGTCTAAGCAGCAGATATTAATGGAACACATTTTACTTTTAACTGATGTTAAACTTCTCAAGGTAAGTACATGACATCAATGTGTTTTTCTCTTGCTTCCTTTACTAATGATCTGGATCAAAGCTATTGCAGAGAACATATTTGTCACAATGGCAAATGGAAAGATTTGATAATTAGTGAATACCTGGATGATAAGTTCATTTAACTTCAGATATTTTTAAGGAACAATTTCTTACTGAGTAAGAAGCTAACTCAGGTTCCTGCCATCAATGTGCTACAGGGTGTTGAATCTTTTAGAGTGCCAGTAAAATTTGAACATGTGTGGCAGTGTGCATTTAGTAATTTTAGCATTTAACAAACCACTGTGTTTCATGAAAGGTACTCTGATGTCATGAAAGTGAAGTAATTTGTCCTCTAGAACTCCTAACTCGTCCATCACTTTTTTTAGTGACAGGTATGCATTTCATGACCATAAAAAAGGAGAGGAGTGCGCTGTTACTATAAAAGGCCATTTCCTTTTATTCTGTCTTTATAGTCATTTTAATGCATTTTAGTGTTTATGGGTAATTAACTATCTGACAGAGCTGTAGAGCACTTGAAAACTAAAACATAATGTGCTGTCAGTTTTGGATCAATCAATCCAAGATCAAGGATTTCTAAAAATGAAGATGTAAGTCAGTGGAAAAGCTAGATGGGACTCATAGAAACTCGATACATATACATTTTCTGGAGCATATGTAATTGTCATAATTGATTTACAGTTATTTCTAAGAAAATTTTACATTCAAGTACTAAGTTCCTCTGCACAATTTAATAGTAGATACTTGTTTTTCAAGGATTCACAGGCGACACAAGCCATTTATTGCTGGTCAGGGGGTTATTTTCCTGAATGTCATTGTAACGTCACAGCAGTTATCCAACCACTAGATAGCAGTTTTTTAGAAATTAACATAGTCTTGATTGAATTAATAGCCTTTCCAAATTGCTATGATTTACTGTTTTCCCCGAGGGACTGAAGCTATTGTTTTCTTTAAAATGGTTCATTTTGGGAAAGATTGAAGTAATTTTTAACAAGGAATAACAATAATCTAAGGAGTTTGTTTAAGGTCTAGGACAATGGTTCTTGAAGTGTGGTCCTGGAGCTTGCAGCATCAGCATCACCTGGGACTTCCTTAGAAGTGCAAATTCCTATACCCCATCCCAGACCTGCTGAATAGGAAACTCTGGAGGTGGGACCCATCAATCTGTATTTGAATAAGCCCCCCCAGGTGATACAGATGCACTCTATGGATTGAACATTACTAGTCTAGGATTCTTATCTAAATACTTCTACAAATCAAAATTTACACATCCATTTTATGTTCAGTATGCGTTATCAATTATTTGAGAAATATGGTAAAGGAGGAAATTGTTTCCAGTTAAATTGATTCTAAAGCTCTACTCTTTAGAGATAATAATGGCAAGTACCAGCTCTAGAATCAGGAAGATTTCCTTTGCCTGTTTTAAAAATACAGATTTGAGACTTTCAGGTACAATTTGCTCTTACCTTGAGAAAAATGTTATTACGTTGTTGCTAGATTCTGAACTTCAGCTTAAGGAAAAAAGAGATGGGTTTTGGAAACTTGTTTATGACTGAAATCAAGTGAAAATATCTCCTGGAATTGCTTGTTTACATAAAAATAGGTGTTTTAGCACTAACACTGGTAGACTCTGATGGGTTTTATCATCTTAGGTGACTTTTATTGCAAGGAAGATTGATGTTTTAAGTTTTCATGGAAAATAAATTATCTTAGACAGTTTTTTCTTAAATAGAAGGAGAAATGAATATGTGTCTTAAAGACAGATTTAGAATTGCCACATTGTCTTTTTAAAATTATTTTGAGTCTCTTAGATAAGATTAAATATGTATATAAATTATGAGTGTTCTTTTTTACCTGTAAACTGGTAGCTTACTCTTCAATTACGAATGGGATGTCAGGAAGCCTGAAAATTAAAACAAACTTAAGGAATGTATATTACACATGGGCCCTAGATAAAAGGATAAAAGATTGCTCTTTGAAAAGGAAAGATAGTTCCAGTTAGTTGCAGTTCATCTAGGATAGTGAATATAAGTACTTTTATTTTGTTGCATCTAATTTTGAGGTAATGGGAGTTTTCTTCATATTGTCTCTACCTTAGTACTAAAATTTAACCTGTGTTGCTCTTACTCAGGAAAAATAATGGACTGTATTAAATTGCCCCCTCCTAACCCACTCCCAAATTTCCCTTATGTGTTGGCTGCCCAAGAAGCATTTTTAGTGACTTAATTCTAAACCATGGAGATCGATGCCTTTTTATTGACCACTTTTTTATCCTCCTTCTGTGAGGAAAGGACTAATGTAGTACCTTAAATAGAACTGTCTCCATGGCAATGGGCAGTCAGCTTTTGACTTTGAGACTTATAAAAAAGGAAATTTTAAAAGGCATTTTCATGGTCTAAAATAGCAGTACAGCAAAACTAAGGTATGAGACTATTTCCTGTCAGTTATTGCATGACTGATTAAGCTAGCATAACATCTTTCTTTACATAGCACTTTTTGTCTGAGTATTTCAAAATGCTATACAACAATTCCTTCCCTTAATTAATGAGTGATAATTGTTATCTTCAGATTAATAGAAAATTTGAGGAGCTCAGATATAAGATTAGAATTGGGTCCCTGAGAGAAAAGGGTTGCCTAGGTCTGGCTGTATTTTTTTTTTTTTTTTTTGCGGTACGCGGGCCTCTCACTGTTGTGGCCTCTCCCGTTGCGGAGCACAGGCTCCGGACGCGCAGGCTCCGGACGCGCAGGCTCAGCGGCCTTGGCTCACGGGCACAACCGCTCCGCGGCATGTGGGATCTTCCCGGACCGGGGCATGAACCCGTGTCCCCTGCATCGGCAGGCGGACTCTCAACCACTGTGCCACTAGGGAAGCCCTGGGCCATTCTTGATTATAGTTAAACAGAATTATCTCTGAAACATTGGAAACAATGACAAGATTAAAAATAAAAGCTTAACAATTTCTGCCATCTTTTTCTAACTGGTTCCTACAATTGGGGATCTGTGCATTACTTCTCCTGTTAAAAGACTTCCCTGGCAACCGCCTCCCTTGTTGCCTCTTGCATCCACACCCACTTAAGAGGTAAAGCCCTGTAGTTCTCATTGTTGGGCCACCTAACCTTACGTAAATGTCAGGAGTGTGCTGTATATTAGAGGTTAAAGAGTAAGACCACATTATCCTTTGTAATCTTCTTTTGTCCTTTTCTTTTCTGTATTCATTTCCTCCTTGACTAAGCCTTATCTTAGTATGGGGTTAATTTCCAGTTGAATCATCTCTCAACTTAAAAGTATCATCAGTAAATACTTAATACTCTGATGTTACCGTTAACAAGGGAATTGATTAAACAAATTATGTGACATAAATGCAGTGGAGCACTAGACAACTCTCAGGATGTAGATCTATGTGATGTCCATAATAGGTTATTGGATGGAAAAAAAAACCTTTATTAAGGATATTAGGTTTTTCCTTTTTTTAAAAAAGATAATACAGAAGGAGAGACTCCAAAATAAATAGTATTTGTTTCTGGGTGGTGAGGTTACTGGAAATTATTTTTACCATCTGTTTCTCTTCATTGCCTTTTGTTTGTTTTAACAATAAATATGTCTTTTATAAAAATGTTAAGACTCTCAGCATTTTGAAATAATAGAGTAGAACAAATTAAGTGAGGGGTAGTGCTGAGAGCAAATCCAAGTGAGATGGTAAATTGAAGATGCCTTGAGATGAAAACAAAAGTTCATGCATTTAATAGATATCCATCGAAGCTACAGATAAACTGCCAAAGGAATAATAATGTGTGTGTAGGTGGCTAATGAGAGCTCAGATATGTAGTCACAGATGTATACAATCTGAAAATGAATGAAGGTATCGTAGCTGTTTCTATACCATATTCCCTTATGTTATCATAGCAATCATTCCAGGATTTCCCTTTAGGAACCTTATGCACTTACTAATATTTAATCAGAAAACTAGTTTTTTCTCTTTAACTTAGAATTCAAAAGATAGCTGCAATTGTATTCTTTTGCTTTTATACTGTATGGTAGGTGAGACATTGTATTTTCAGAAGTGTATCAAATCTGTAATTTGAACATTATATATTAATCTAGAGGTGTTTTCAATTAAGACCTAAAGGTAGGAAAAGATGCTTAATTTGTGAAATAGTTTAATTTACAGTTACTTAATTGGTATTTATGTTCAAGGGTTTTTGAAGAATACAAAGGTATACAGAATATGACCTAGATTTTAGAGAGCTTACTGTGTGGTTGGAAAGGAAGACCTTTTCTAAATTACTATGAAGGGAGGTAAAAAGGAAAACATATACCCTTTTGGCTTTTTATAGATAATCATAGATTATTATTTATCTTTAACAATTATGAAGTCATGAATAAAACTTCAATCACCCAAATATGCTAGTGTATCGACAGAAAGGTTAATCAAGTATTAAATATCAAATACTTGTTCTTATTTTTAAGGCAGAGTGATGTGATCTTGATGACTTTCTGCATTTTTAAGGATTTTTTAAAATCTAAATTTTAATTCATGAAAATGAGCATCACATTATAGAGTATCTATAACCAATTATTTTGTAAATGAGTGTTTCTCACTTAAGTAGCTTTATTTTCTAATTTTGTTTTCCATTTTTAACTGTCTGGGTCATTTGTTGAGCAAAATATTGAATTAAGTGACTACTGTGAGTCAATAGTTTTCTAAATCCAGTCTACTCTATAAATCTTTTCTTTGACTTGTTAGATAATGATTAAGCACTTTGACTAGTTACACTGAACTTTATGAACTTGATGTTGCATAATTCTAATAATAGCAAACACATGTAGTAGATAATATGGCACTGTTTTAAGAGCTTGACAGGTATTAGCTCATATAATGTTTTTACTATCTGTTTCAATAGCCTTTTATTCACCCCATTAGTGAGGAAGGGATTCCTAGCTTTGGGTCATGGGGATCACCAAAGAAACAACGCTCAACACTGGACAGGTGAGATCAACAGTTTATTAGTTACATATACCACAGCCCAGGGAAAGAAAACACCGCATGCCACTCAGGCCATAGGGAGGTTGCACTCAGGCGTGAGCAATCAGGGGCCCTGGGAGGGAGGTTTTGTAGTATCAAGAAAGTGAGGTACCTATTGGTTCCTGTGGGAATCTGTGATTGTCTTGCTTGAGTAATTCCATGGCTGGTGGGGAACTGAAACCTGCCACTCAGAGATCAGCAGGAATCGCACCTGGTCCCTTTGATAAGAAGGGTTATTTCGCCAAGGGACCTTATCTGCATAAGCAGAGTGGGGAGAGGAACTTGCGTTTGAGCCATTTGAGGTCTTCCTGATTTCATCAGATACCTAGGCAGCACGTAATATTGAGCCTTAATTTTAGGCTTTACACTATACGACCCTATGAGGTAGGTACAATTATTAACCCCATTTCGTAGATGAGGAGATCAGGTACACAAGCTAACTTGCTTAAAACTATGATGACCACACCTCCAACCGTTGTCTTATATGTTTATGTTCCCTCAACCTAGATAGAAATTCTCAATATCCAGAAATAAAAGGAAGGCATATAGAAATTCAATGTTTTACACCCATTTCTATCTCGTAAATAGAAGTGAACTGCTTTTGTGTTTGTTTACTAGTTGTCATGAGTTTTCATGCATGCGCCCTGATGATTTTATTTCATTTCCCTTTATAAATCTATAAACTCTGATATAAGTGAATACCTTTGCATTTCTTGATTGAGAGTTGTTGGATATAGTCATAATCAAGAGAGGTAATAGATTTGGGTTTTGTCTTCTAAGAGCCTTTAAAAGCAGAAGAAATATTAAGATAATTTGGATTTTATTCTGTCTAGCATGGGAGGGAATGGTCTACTGATCTAGTGTTTCTATGAGTAACTTAGCTATATTTCTTATAAATATTAAAAAAAACCTTTGGGTGGTAGAAATTTTGCTGGTTTACTTGATTCCAACTTTGGAATTTGCAACTGTGATTTTTCATTATATTTTTAAAAACATACTTTAACTATACAACAGAAAGTAATTGATGGTTATCTGCGATATATATCCTGTTTTATCACTCTAATGATATCAGAACATCTCATTTTTCTTGATAAAATTGGATATCTTTTTCTGTGGATTTGGTCTTCAAATAATGCAAATCTAATTATAAACTCCTGAATTAACCCTGGTTTTGTTTTTACTTTTCTTTTTTATTATGGCTAAATCTTTGATATAAGGAAGATAAATATTTATTTATAGAGTATTACTTATCATGAACTATATGACAATTAAAAGCAGAATTTCCACACTTGAGTTTTTCTCATTGCCTTCACCTTGCCTGTGAACTTTGTCAAATTAACTTTTTTTTTTAAATAAAAACAATTTCACATCTATTTATTAAATAGTCTTGAGTCATCTGGTCCATAGGGATAATAAACTTTTTTAGTATTCTTTCTGTCTTAATGAGAGCTGTGCTTCACTGATGTAGTGTCATAATGCAACATGCTGTTAATTCTGCTGTAACACTTATGCAGATTTGTTCCAATTGATGTATTAGGGAATAATTTGAGCATGATGGTGAATTTTGCATTTGCTTATGGGCAATTTCATCCAAGAGAAATACTAGATGAATTCAGAAAACCACACCTAGTTGACCTGAACTGCCTAGGAATACCCTAAACACACATGTTGCTCAAACATTCACCCTCCACCTCAGTTCACCAGTGTGTTTTGAGCTCTGTCCATCCACATCTGGTGTCACAACTTTCCATCCAATTTCAGATCATCTTCCTTCCACTGCTTCATAACTCACAAGCTGTAGACCCTCCAGCACGCACTTCCATAAACAATCTTCAGATCTTTTTCAAGGTAATGGGCCATATTTACTGTAATGCTTATATATTTTTTAGCAATTTAATGTGTGTGAAACTTTGATACTATTTTTTATTAGGTTCTTTTTTTAAAGTGTAAAACTGATGCACTTTTTTTAGTATTGTGCCCTTAACTTCATTTTCCCCATAAGCCTGTAGTTTTATTGCATGATTTTGCACAGTGCAGTGAATTTTTAGGGGCACATATATTGTGTTATAGAAGAATGACTGTAATTGTAAAGGTTATCTTCTTTTTTTTTTCCCTAAATTACCCTTGGCTTTTAGTTAATTCATTGTAATAGTGTGATTAGTTTAGTAAATTTACTAATTATAAATGTGATAAATCAGGCATAGAAACTCAGTAGATTTTTTAAAATAATTAGATCATTAGAGATCACAGATATCTTTAAAATATGTCACCTGTGAGGGCCCCAGAGGGAACTGTCATGTACTCATCACCTAAATTCATGGTTAAAAGCATAATTTATTATTGTAACATTATTAAAATTTATGTTTGGGGGAAATTATGGGGAAAAGGAAATTACAAAGTTGTAAAAAATCATGATCTCTAGTACATTTATATTTATGCATCTACATATGTATGCTTAGAAAAACATTGGAAGGATAGAAATCACCATGTTAACAGTGGTAGTTTTTGTATGAAGAAATTATGAAGAATTTTTGTTTGTTCTCTGTGTTTTTCTTTATTTTCCATCATGAGTAAAAGTTAAGCTTTATAATGAGAAAAAAAGAAAAACTACAGAGGGGGGAAGAGCACACAAGTTGTGGGGTGCAGTATAGTACTAACAATCATGTAATTTAATTTTTAATGAAGCTCTTAGGAAAACATAATCCAGAATGGAGGGAAATTAGTAAATCTTGCCAGAAATTCTGTCTAAAATTTGAATATAGGGCTACTTTTCATTTTGTGCCCACTATATTCTTGACACAGTACTAAATTTTTTTTCTTCATACCTTATCTCATTTAATCCTTATAATGTATCTTATGAAGTTGAGATACCATCCCCACTTGAAGAGAATAAATTGAGGCTTGAAGAGATTAAATATTTACCTGCTGCCTTGGATGCTGCACTATTATCAATATAATGCATTACTTTTTCTCTGAGGAAATGTGTGTTTTTGAAACACTTTTGTTTATTTTTTATTTGTAATAAGAAAAACTATCATATTGTTCTCTAAATTAGAAAAAAGCACTTATTTGGGGGAAAAATGTCGTTAACTTTTGTAGAGAAGGACCCCATTGCCTTAAAATCTTGTAGAACATTGCCACTCAAGGCTTATGAATCTGTATTTCATGTTTTGCCGCTAAAGGAATAAATGTTACTTCAAGGCTTATCCGTGAAATTAAACTGGGCCCTCTGTTCCATATAGCATTCTTATTTGATATTTTCATGTTTTTCTCTGAGAAATCAAATAATAACATTAACAAAATACAAAAGAAATCGTTGGCTGTCGGAAATGCAGATGTCCCTTGGTACCTTGCAATTATTTAAAAAGTATTTGCCAACTAAATTCTGATGATTCAATAATCACACGTCTATTCAAACTGTTATTTAAAATAATTGTATTCACATGGGTAAGAGAGTCAACTTCGTTAAGTTCACTTCTGCTCTTGAGTATAACATAAAATCACCATTTGATTCGTCTTTAAATCCTCTAAAAACTATCATTGGACTAGTTTTATTGATTTGGAAATGTACTTTCTCATATGAACTTAATCGTGAGGTCTTATAACCACTTATATAATTGTGCTGAGAAAACTCAGAGTTGTTCCCACTGTAATACACTCCTCTTAGAGAAAAGATAGTTTGGAGCACAACTAGGGAAAAAAATTCTTTGCTTTAGAAAGTAAAATTAAGCTTTGAAGGACAAACAATAAAAACTCATGGGGAAGATCTGCAGCTTCAGCTTTTCCATTTGTATGCTTCTTTTTGGACCCACTGCCATACTTGGAGGAAGCAAAAGCATCTTCTTCTCCATGTGGAGAAGCAGCAAGACACCCATTAGACAGCCAGCACCAGCTGCCAGCAATTGAGTGAGGCATCTTGACCTATCAGGCAGTCTGTACGTGCTGATAATTATATACATGTTTGGCATAGCAATGATCATGTGGCTCTTCTTATAGAGGAGAAAAATCTTGTATCTTTTGGAGACTGCATTCTAGGGAAGAAACAGCTGTATCTGAAGACCTCTAAGATTATATAAACTCCCTAAAAATATGTTAGGGAAAATTAGAACTCACAAATGTAGACAGGCCTAGTAATCCTTAATGCTGAAGCTAAAAACCTGTAATACATTTTTAAATAGAAATATCTGAGAACAACAAGTCCGTACATCATTTTGTGATGACTTTGAAAAATAATTTATGGTATTTATAAGAGATTATAAAGATTATTAATCTTATAAAGATTACTTACAACGCTTTCATCATTCACATAAAACAGCTTATCATAATCCCTTGATTTATTTTGGGGGAAAAAGAAACGAGAGAAAGAAGAAAACCTTTAAGCAACATGGATCCTGACAAGAAATAGATTTTTTTATTTTTAACTTTTTTGGAGTATGGTATGTTTTCTTAACTGGATTATTGAAAAGAATCTTAGATATACTTAAAGTCATTCTGTTTTAAATATGTATACATTATATATATATATTTATCTATAATATAGGTTATCTTCTAATCTTGGCTTTATAACATTTTATCGAAAACTCTTTTTTAGTTTATTAATAGACTATAAGTAAAATGGTTATTTTTAAAATAACATTTATTTTAAACTAGTTAAAACAATGAGAAAGTAATTCTAAAACAAATTGGTTATTTTGCTTCTGAAAACTTTCTACCAGCATTTAGAGCCCCTCACAACATTGTGTATTACCAGAGAATGTTAATGCAAAAAGGCCCTTAGAGATCATCTTTCTCATTTTTTATTTTTCAAATGAGAAAAGTGATGCCTCAGAAACTGATCAAAGTCTCTCAGTGCTTGAGAAGGGAAAAGAACTCAGGTTTTTCATACCCTTTTCATTATATTACCTTGCCTATACCATTCAGTTACATATCATTCTGTTTATTATTGTTTGAGGTATATATGTCTAATTTCACCAGCTAGGTTGTAAGCTCCTTTTAGGTAGCTTTTATATTGATACTTTGTATATTCTTAAGAAAGCTATTACATAAGCTGTTTAACAATGAAGAATTCAGTGCATAACTGAATGGTTATGGATGGTTGTTTGATTTGAATATGTGTTTTTAACTTAGAATGCTTAGTGCAGTGTTCTGGTTCCCATTAGATGTCCTTTTAATGCTTAAAAATTAGTAATGCTTAAATCACATGAATGATCGTTATTTATTTTGAGTTAACCAGAAGACAATTCAGTATGCTAACACTGAAGACTTAAGTACAGGCCATCCTTAGTTAAAATAAGTTGTCTGTTAAAATAGAATAAGAAAGAACAGAACATTGCATGGATAACATCTGTATGTAAGCTAACCTGGAAAGTGGGAGGAACTATCAAGAGAATGACAAATTAAAGAAAGTCTTCTTGATTATTAGAAAATAATTATTTTCACAGATCTCAATTGTAACATAATTGCAGCATGTTCCTTCAATCAAAAACTACATTATGAGAAAATTTTTGCCAAAACAAATTCAAAAGCTTTGGATGTTGTGAAACAGCGGTCCCCAACCTTTTTGGCACCAGGGACAGATTTCATGGAAGACAGTTTTTCTGCGGGGGAGGGGGGATGGTTCAGGCGGTAATGTGAGCAATGGGGAGCGGCAGATGAAGCTTTGCGTGCTCCACAGCCACTCACCTTCTGCTGTGCAGCTGGTGGTGGAGGACCCCTGTTGTAAAATAATTCTATTCATTTATAATAGGTATGTGTGTGTGTGTGTGTGTGTGTGGTGTTTTTTAGGACTACCATGAGTCCAGAATGCCAAGAAATGGTTTTTAAAGTGGTTTTTGTCCAAAAATTGTTACTTAGTATCATTAAATGCGTAATAGGCTCAGTAATACATAGGAAAATTGTGATCAATCAACATTTATTGAGCACCTGATTTGAATTAATTATTCAAGTTAATTAAGATGGAATACTTCTTTTATAATCAAATTGGTGATAGAGAAGATAAAGACATGTGTAAAGGTATGACCCAGAAAGGAGACAGTTCACTGGATTTGAATGATTCAATATAGTGTATGTGGGAACTCAGTTGGGCCTCATGAGATGAGTGAGCAACATTGTAATAAATATGAAGAGGGGACATGGCATTCCACATGGAGGTTCAGGGATGAAGGAACAGAAATATGCAAAGGAATATTTCGGAGTCAGCAAATCAGTGTAGCCAAAGTGAAGTGTTCAATTCGGGAACACTTGGAAAACAAACACTGGAAAGCTAGGTAAGGGCCAGAATGTTGAAAACCTTACCTTCTTTGTTTCTACTGTACTTCCCCCAATCCCCATCCCCCACCCCCACCCCAGCTGGGGATAAAGTAATAGCCTAAAATCGGTAGTGGTGATGGAAACAGAAAGCATAATAGAGTCACTGAAAGAAAGTTTGTGAGCAGGCGGTATTAGAACCTGGTATGAAGTTATTAAGTGTTATGGTGTTATGCATGATAGGAAATTTGGGTCTTTAAGTGCAGATTAAAATGATAAAGCACTTGACTCTTGCCAGCAGTTTCATCTCCCTGAACCCCATATCCTTCCATATATCTGCCTTATAAACGTATATCTCTGGATTATTAGAATCAACCTCAATCCAAGCTGCCTCATTCTCCTGATTTCTTTTATACCAGTTGGTGTCACCATTATTCATCCATCCATTCATCCAATTCCGAATTCTGCGAGGCATCCTAGACATCTCACTATCCTCATAGCCAATCAGTCACTCAATTCCATTTATTCTACCTCCTAAAAAGCTCTCAACATAATTCCTTTTCTTAATCCATACTGCTTAGTTAAGCCAAGTCATCTCTTTCCTAGAACTTAGAGTAGCCTTATAATGGGCTTTATTTCCTCCAACTTCCCCACCCCAGTCCATTTTCCAACTGATGTCAGAAATGCTTTCTCAAAAGACAATATCCTTTTAATATTGTCTGTCATTTATATGAATTCAAAACTCTTGGCATTCATGATATGGCTCTTGCTTATGTCTCAAGTCTTATTCCCTGAGAAATATTCAGGGATCATATAGAAACAGCATATGGTTCTCCAAATGTATTATGACTTTGTATTTTCTTTTCTTTTTTTTTTTAACATCTTTATTGGAGTATAATTGTCTCTGTATTTTCTATTCCTTTTCTCCGGGTTGTTGTACCCTCATGGACCTAGCCATCCTTTTCTAGGTAGTCTAACAAATCTTTATTTCTTCGTAAAGAATTATCCCATCTGGAGGGCAATTTTGAACCATCCTCTTGCAGAGTTAGGCTTTCCTATCTTGGTCATCTCCATTAAAGCTCCTAACAGGTATTGTAACTGTGCATCCAAATTTATTCACCTTGTGTTTCCTTGAGGTCAGCACCTATACTTTATTTATCTTTATACTTCCAATTCTTAGCCCAAGACCTTCCAGATAACAATCTTTAAAAAATCAAAAAAAAATATTGAATGAATTAATAGTTCTTCTTTATAAAAGTTACAACGCTTAATCTTAGTAAGGTTTAAATATACATAACACATTTTTTCCTCTTTAACTTGTAAAGTACCAAAACTTTATTGTAATAATTGCCATTTATTAAATGCCTGTTGCATGTCAGGGACTTTGCTAGGCACCGTTAAAAAACTATCATGAAAAATGTCACTCTACACAAAAGCAGAAAGACCAGTGTAATGAGCCTCCAAAACCTATCACCAAATTCAATATTGGCAAGATTTTGCTACTCTTACTTTATCAATACTGTGGTGGTGTTATTGTTGCTGAAGTAATTTGAATTAAATCTCAAAACTCATTTCCTTTTACCCCTACATATGTTAGTATGCATTTCTAAAATATACAGACACATTCTTGTATAGCTACAATGCCAGTATCACACTTAACAAAATTAGCAATAATTGCTTGATGTCATTTAATACCTCATCTTATTCAAGTTCCTGCCAATTGTTTAATGTCTTTTTCGAGGTAACTCTTTCTGAATTAGGTTCACCATTACATTTGGTTGTTAGGTCTTTTAAGTCTCTCTTAGGAGTAGTTCCTCCTTTTATTTTTGTTTTTGTTTTTCATGGCTTTAACTTGTTGTTTTCAGCTGTCCTCTAGAATATTTTGTAACCTAGATAGTTTTCTATGCTTCCTCATGTCATTTCACTTGCTCCTCTGACCTTCTATTTCCTATGAATTTGAAGTTGGGCCTGAAGGCTTGATTAAGTTCAGGTTCAAATTATTTTTGTATATAGACATTTTCCTCATCCTATTTTATGGCTGTATTGATAGGTTAGATTCCTGCAAGTGGGATTGCTGGGTCAAAGGGTAGATGAATATGTAGTTTTTCTAGACATTGTCAAATTCCTATCGGTGGGGAGGGGTTTGTTTGATTTTGCATTCCCACAGTTTTTGGGACTGCCTGTTCCCCTATAGTTTTGTCAATAAATATGTTGCCTAACTTGGATTTTTGTCAATCTGGTGTGTGAAATATAATATTTGCTTTTCTTTTTATGAGTTACTTCTGTGAATTGCTCATTCTTTGTTCACTTTTTGATCTTGTTGTTGGTTTTTCCCTCATGATTTACAGGAGCTCCTTATATAATTGATATATTAGCCATTGTCTGTGTTAAATTGCAAATATTTGTCTTCTGATTTTGTTTATTGTATTTTTGTACCATACAAAAGGTTTTTTTTTTTAAGTGTGTGTGTGTGTGTGTGTGTGTGTAGTTGAATTAGCAATTTTGTATTGTTTCTGGATTTTGAGTCATCATTAGGGAAGTTCCATTGGTTTGTCTATGTGCTAACACAACTCCTTTAATTATAAAAGTGCTATGTTTTACTATATGGCAGAGCTTGCACCCCTTCTACATTGCTCTTCTGTTATAGGGTTTTCTTGATCGTTCACGCTTAACTGTTTTACAATTAAGTTTATTTTACAAATAAGGAAATGAACACTTCCACAGAAGTTCTATGACCATGTAGTAATGAGAAAAGTAAAAAATAATAATTGTTCTTAATGGTTTCTTAACACTTTGTCTTCGCGTGAAGGTTACTTTTAGCAATCCTTTTGCAACTGTAACCGTTTATAAGGATACATAATTAAAAGGAGGAGAGACGAGAGTGTATTGGAAACATTTATTTCAATCAGTGGTTCCCAAAGTGTGGCAGTGGACCTCTAGCTTTTAGCACAAATCAAAGCAGTGGCATTACACTGAAATAATAATCATTATTTAACTCAACAGCCTGTATTCACACACACACACACAAAGTCAGTTTCACTGAAGAATATCCTTGATGAAACAGTAAAACTTATGCATTTTATTAAATCCTGACCATTGAATACTTATCATTTTAATAATCCCTGTTTCAAAATGGAGAATAAAAACAAAGCTCTTCTCCATGCCAAAGTATGGTGGCTGTCTTGAGGAAAAGCAGCTGTGGGACAGAGTTGTGAGCCAAACTAGTCATTTTTTTGAACACCATTTATTTTTATTTATTTATTTATTTTTTTGCGGTACGCGGGCCTCTCACTGCTGTGGGCCCTCCCGTTGCGGAGCACAGGCTCTGGACGCACAGCCTCAGCGTCGCGTCCATGGCTCACAGGCCCAGCCGCTCCGCGGCATGTGGGATCTTCCCGGACTGGGGCATGAACCCGTGTCCCCTGCATCGGCAGGCGGACTCTCAACCACTGCGCCACCAGGGAAGCCCTGAACACCATTTTTATATGAAAAAATGACCGACTCATAGCTATCGTTATTCAGACTTGGGTATTTAGTAGATACTTTTATAAAAATGAACAAAGTGAATCCATCACTCCCGGGAAAACACTGATAGGATTTATTGCCAATGATAAAATTTGAACTTTGAGGAGAAAAGAATTTTGGAAAACAGGTATCCCGACCATGAGCTTGACCGCTTCTCAAAACTTAAAGATTTTTCTGATATGAACAGTGCTGACATTAACACATTTTATTTTAAATAATATATTTGATGTGTCAACTTTGGACAACCTGTCAAATGCAGTGATCCACTATTTTCTAAATGACCAATGGTTAATAATACAAAATCTTGCATGGATAAATGATCCCTTGAAAGTATAAGATAAACCAATGGATTTTTTTTAATTTTTTAATTTAATTTTATTTATACAGCAGGTTCTTATTAGTTATCTGTTTTATACATATTAGTGTATACATGTTAATCCCAATCTCCCAATTCATCCCACCACCACCACCACCCCCCTGCCACTTTCCCCCCTTGGTGTCCATACGTTTGTTCTCTACATCTGTGTCTCTATTTCTGCCCTGCAAACCGGTTCATCTGTACCATTTTTCTAGGTTCCACATATATGTGTTAATATATGATATTTGTTTTTCTCTTTCTGACTTACTTGACTCTGTATGACAGCCTCTAGATCCATCCATGTCTCTACAAATGACCCAATTGCATTCCTTCTTATGGCTGAGTAATATTCCATTGTGTATATGTACCACATCTTCTTTATCCATTCATCTGTTGATGGGCATTTAGGTTGCTTCCATGACCTGGCTATTGTAAAAAGTGCTGCAATGAACATTGAGGTGCATGTGTCTTTTTGAATTATGGTTTTCTCTGGATATATGCCCAGTAGTGGGATTGCTGGGTCATATGGTAATTCTATTTTAAGTTGTTTTTTTTTGTTTGTTTTTTTTTGGGGGGGGTACATGGGCCTCTCACTGTTGTGGCCTCTCCCGTTGTGGAGCACAGGCTCTGGACGCACAGGCTCACGGCCATGGCTCACGGGCCCAGCCACTCCGCGGCATGTGGGATCTTCCCGGACCGGGGCACGAACCCGTGTCCCCTACATCGGCAGGCGGACTCTCAACCACTGCGCCACCAGGGAAGCCCTATTTTTAGTTTTTTGAGGAACCTCCATACTGTTCTCCATAGTGGCTGTATCAATTTACATTCCCACCAACAGTGCAAGAGGGTTCCCTTTTCTCCACACCCTCTCCAGCATTTGTTGTTTGTAGATTTTCTGATGATGCCCATTCTAACTGGTGTGAGGTGATACCTCATTGTAGTTTTGATTTGCATTTTTCTAATAATTAGTGATGCTGAGCAGCTTTTCACGTGCTTCTTGGGCATCTGTATTTCTTCTTTGGAGAAATGTCTATTTAGGTCTTCTGCCCATTTTTGGATGGGGTTGTTTGTTTATTTTAATATTGAGCTGCATGAGCTGTTTATGTATTTTGGAGATTAATCCTTTGTCCGTTCATTCATTTGCAAATATTTTCTCCCATTCTGAGGGTTGTCATTTCGTCTTGATTGTAGTTTCCTTTGCTTTGCAAAAGCTTTTAAGTGTCATTAAGTCCCATTTGTTCATTTTTGTTTTTATTTCCATTACTCTAGGAGGTGGGTCAAAAAAGATCTTGCTGTGATTTATATCAAAGCGTGTTCTGCCTATGCTTTCCTCTAAGAGTTTTAAAGTGTCCAGTATTTCACTAAGGTCTCTAATCCATTTTGAGTTTATTTTTGTGTAAGTGTTAGGGGGTATTCTAATTTCATTCTTTTACATTTATCTGTCCAGTTTTCCCAGCAGCACTTATTGAAAAGACTGTCTTTTCTCCGTTGTATATCCTTGCCTCCTTTGTCATAGATTAGTTGAGCATAGGTGTGTGCGTTTATCTCTGGGCTTTCTATCTTGTTCCATTGATCTATATTTCTGTTTTTGTGCCAGTACCATATTGTCTTGATTACTGTAGCTTTGTAGTATAGTCTGAAGTCAGCAAGTCTGATTCGTCCACCTCCGTTTTCTTCCCTCAAGGCTTTGGCTATTCAGGGTCTTTTGTGTCTCCATACAAATTTTAAGATTTTTGTTCTAGTTCTGCAAAAAAATGCCATTGGTAATTTGATAGAGATTGCATTGAATCTGAAGATTGCTTTGGGTAGTATAGTCATTTTCACAATATTGATTCTTCCAATCCAAGAACATGGTATATCTCTCCATCTGTTTGTGTCATCTTTGATTTCTTTCATCAGTGTCTTATAGTTTTCTGAGTACAGGTCTTTTACCTCTTTAGGTAGGTTTATTCCTTTTTGTTGCAATGGTAAATGGGATTGTTTCCTTAATTTCTCTTTCTGATCTTTTGTTGTTGGTGTATAGGAATGCCAGAGATTTCTGTGCATTAATTTTGTAACGTGCTACTTTACCAAATTTATTGATTAGCTCTAGTAGCTTTCTGATGGCATCTTTAGGATTCTCTATGTATAGTATGTCATCTGCAAACAGTGACAGTTTTACTTCTTCTTTTCCAATTTGTATTTCTTTTTCTTCTGTGATTGCCGAGGCTATGACTTCCAAAACTATGTTGAATAATAGTGGTGAGAGTGGACATCCTTGCCTTATTCCTGATCTTAGAGGAAATGCTTTCAGTTTTTCACCATTGAGAACAATGTTGGCTGTGGGTTTGTCATATATGGCCTTTATTATGTTGAGGTAGGTTCCCTCTATGCCCACTTTCGGGAAAGTTTTTATCATAAATTGGTGTTGAGTTTTGTCAAAAGCTTTTTCTGCATCTGTTGAGGTGATCATATGGTTTTTATTCTTCAGTTTGTTAATGTGGTGTATCACATTGATTAATTTGCATATATTGAAGAATCCTTGCCTCCCTGGTATAAATCCCACTTGATCATGGTGTATGATCCTTTTAATGTGTTTTTGGATCCTATTTGCTAGTATTTTGTTGAGGATTTTTGCATCTATATTCATCAGTGATAATGATCTGTAATTTTCTTTTTTTGAAGTATCTTTGTCTGGTTTTGGTATCAGGGTGATGGTGGCCTCATAGAATGAGTTTGGGAGTGTTCCTTCCTCCTTAATTTTTTGGAAGAGTTTGAGAAGGATGGGTGTTAGCTCTTCTCTAAATGTTTGATAGAATTCACCTGTGAAGCCATCTGGTCCTGAACTTTTGTTTGTTGGAAGATTTTTTTAATCACAGTTTCAATTTCATTACTTGTGATTGGTCTGTTCATATTTTCTATTTCTTCCTGGTTCAGTCTTGGAAGGTTATACCTTTCTGAAAGTTTGTCCATTTCTTCCAGGTTGTCCATTTTATTGGCATAGAGTTGCTTGTAGTAGTCTCTTATGATGCTTTGTATTTCTGCGGTGTCCGTTGTAACTTCTCCTTTTTCATTTTGAATATTATTGATTTGAGTCCTCTCTCTCTTTTTCTTGATGTGTCTGGCTAAAGTTTTATCAATCTGTTTATCTTTTCAAAGAAGCAGCTTTTAGTTTTATTGATCTTTGCTATTGGATCATCATGTTTTCGTTGTCATTTGTCTCTAGGTACTTTCTGATTTCCTCTTTGATTTCTTCAGTGATCTCTTAGTTATTTAGTAACGTATTGTTTAGCCTCCACGTGTTTGTGTTTTTTACGTTTTTTCCCCTGTAATTTATTTCTAATCTCATAGCATTGTGGTCGAAAAAGATGCTTGATATGATTTCAATTTGCTTAAAGTTACCGAGGCTTGATTTGTGACCCAAGATGTGATCTATCCTGGAGAATGTTCCATGCACACTTTAGAAGAAAGTGTAATCTGCTGTTTGGGGATGGAATGTCCTATAAATATCAATTAAATCTATCTGGTCTATTGTGTCATTTAAAGCTTGTGTTTCCTTATTAATTTTCTGTCTGGATGATCTGTCCATTGGTGTAAGTGAGGTGTTAAAATCTTCCACTATTATTGTGTTACTGTTGATTTCCTCTTTTATAGCTGTTAGCAGTTGCCTTATGTATTGAGGTACTCCTATGTTGGGTGCATATCTATTTATAATTGTTATATATTGTTATATATTCTTGGATTGATCCCTTGATCATTGTGTAGTGTCCTTCTTTGTCTCTTGTAACATTCTATATTTTGAAGTCTATTTTATCTGATATGAGTATTGCTACTCCAGCTTTCTTTTGATTTCCATATTCATGGAATATCTTTTTCCATCCCCTCACTTTCAGTCTATATGTGTCCCTAGGTCTGAAGTGGGTCTCTTGTAGACAGCATATATATGGGTCTTGCTTTTGCATCCATTCAGTGAGCTTGTGTCTTTTGGTTGGAGTATTTAATCCATTCACGTTTAAGGTAATTATCAATATGTATGTTCCTATTACCATTTTCTTAATTGTTATGGGTGTGTTTTTGTAGGTCCTTTTGTTCTCTTGTGTTTCCCACTTAGAGAAGTTCCTTTAGCATTTGCTGTAGAGCTTGTTTGGTGGTGCTGAATTCTTTTAGCTTTTGCTTGTCTGTAAAGCTTTTGATTTCTCCATTGAATCTGAATGAGATCCTTGCCGAGTAGGGTAATCTTGGTTGTAGGTTCTTGCCTTTCATCATTTTAAATATATTGTGCCACTCCCTTCTGGCTTGTAGAGTTTCTGCTGAGAAATCAGCTGTTAACCTTATGGGAGTTCCCTTGTATGTTATTTTTCATTTTTTCCCTTGTTGCTTTCAGTAACTTTTCTTTGTCTTTAATTTTTGTCAATTTGATTACTATGTGTCTCGGCATGTTTCTTCTTGGGTTTATCCTGCCTGGAACTCTGTGCTTCCTGGACTTGGGTGGCAATTTCCTTTCCCATGTTAGGGAAGTTTTCGACTATAATCTCTTCAGATATTTTCTCGGGTCCTTTCTCTCTCTCTTCTCCTTCTGGGACCCCTATAATGCAAATGTTGTTGTGTTTAATATTGTCCCAGAGGTCTCTTAGGCTGTCTTCATTTATTTCCATCTTTTTTCTTTATTCTGTTCCATGGCAGTGAATTCCACCATTCTGTCTTCCAGGTCACTTATCCGTTCTTCTGCCTCAGTTATTCTGCTATTGATTCCTTTTAGTGTATTTTTCATTTCAGTTATTGTGTTGTTCATCTCCATTTGTTTGTTCTTTAATTCTTCTAGGTGTTTGTTCTTTAATTCTTCTAGGTCTTTTTTAATCATTTCTTGCATCTTCTTAATTTTTGCCTCCATTCTTTTTCCGAGGTCCTAGATCATCTTCATTATCATTATTCTGAATTCTTTTCCTGGAAGGTTGCCTATCTCCACTTCTTTTAGTTGTTTTTCTCGGGTTTTATCTTATGCCTTCATCTGATACAAAGCCCTCTTCTTTTTCATTTTATCTATCTTTCTGTGAATGTGGTTTTTCTTCCACAGGCTGCAGAATTGTAGTTCTTGCTTCTGCTGTCTGCCCTCTGGTGGATGAGGCTATCTAAGAGGCTTGTACAAGCTTCCTGATGGGAGGGACTGGTGGTGGGTAGAGCTGGGTGTTGCTCTGGTGGGCAGAGCTCAGTAAAACTTTAATCCGCTTGTCTGCTGATGGGTGGGGCTGGGTTTCCTCCCTGTTGGTTGTTTGGCCTGAGGTGACTCAGCTCTGGAGCCTACCTGGCTCTTTGGTGGGGCTAATGGCGGACTCTGGGAGGGCTCACGCCAAGGAGCACTTTCCAGATCTTCTGCTGCCAGTGACCATATCCCCACAGTGAGCCACAGCCACCCCCCTGTCTCTACAGGAGACCCTCCAACACTAGCATGTAGGTCTGGTTCAGTCTCCTATGGGGTCACTGCTCCTTCCCTCAGGTCCCAATGTGCACACTACTTTGTGTGTGCCCTCCAAGAGTGGAGTCTCTGTTTCCTCCAGTCCTGTCAAAGTCCTACAGTCAAATCCCGCTAGCCTTCAAAGTCTGATTCTCTAGGAATTCCTCCCTCCGTTGCCAGACCCCCAGGTTGGGAAGCCTCATGTGGAGCTCAGAACCTTCACTCCAGTGGGTGGACTTCTGTGGTATAAGTGTTCACCAGTTTGTGAGTCACCTACCCAGCAATTATGGGATTTGATTTTATTGTGATTGCACCCCTCCTACCATCTCACTGCTGCTTCTCCTTTGTTTTTGGATGTGGGGTATCTTTTTTTTTGAGTTCCAGTGCCTTCCTCTTGATGATTGTTCAGCAGTTAGTTGTGATTACGGTGCTCTCGCAAGAGGGAGTGAGCACACGTCCTTCTACTCCGCCATCTTGAACCAATCTCAAACCAATGGATTTTTATGTAACAGAGTAAGAAGTTTATTGATGTGGTTTCAGATTCTACATTCCAACAAACTTAAAAGCTACTACTTATCAAGTCTTAATGTAGTATCTGTGAGGCTGGATTTTCTTCATGTTGTACAACAAACAGATTGAATACAGAAGTGGATATAAGAATCCCGTTTTCTTTAATTAAGCCAGATATTTACACAAATGTATAATGATGTTACTCTTCTTAGTAAATTTGTTTTGTTTTGTTTTGGAAACTGTAGTTTCAAAAACATTCATTTGTGTTAAAATGTAATGGGTTTATTCTATTTTTATTTTTAAATGAATTAATATTTAAATTTTTTCTTTGATTTAATTTCTAATGTAATAATTATTGATAGATATCACTCACATTAACAAAAGCTTTTGGGGTCAATATTTTTTAGCAATATAAAGAGGTTCTGATATCAAAAAGTTTGTGAGCCATCTACTTACATGAGCATAACAACTGGTTTTAATTCTGATTATAACAGGTTTTAAGTTTACCTGTATACACTAAAGCACAGTTTTGTAGTCCTCTGTTAGTAGATTTAGGGATTGACAAAATAGAGATGAAGAGATGAAGTTCATGAGACAAATCCTATTTTCTATTCTAGGCAAAAATTAAAACACAATTGTTCCTTTCAAACTTCTATTCTTTTCAGTTGTATTGAAACTGAAGTTTAATATAATTCGATGTAAAACTGAACATACTTTAATTTGCTCAGTTGTGTTCCTGGCAGGCTGTGTGAAAGGTACTTTCTCAATTTAAATGAGAGCATGAGTTCTTGTTATTTTTGACAACTCAGTGTATAAAGAAGTACTGGTTTTTCAAATGGCTAAATGCTTGTTTTGAAAATCTCTAGAACTCAATTGTATTTAATGTTTTTTTCCCTGATTCCTCTAAGCTGAGCAAGTGACCTGTATTTTGTTAATCATTGGGTTTTGAAAAACCTGGAAACTGTCCCGTCATTCTGTTTCATTAGAAAAACTTAGAGGCCTTTTGATTTTGTTACAACATGGGTGGTAGATACTAAATACAGATGTTTGACTTAAAACTCTACTTTTCCTTCATATACCAGGTAACTACATTCACAGCATATTTTTTGTTTCTCCAAAAGACTAGTAGCTATCAGCCATATACTGAGTAATATTAGAATGTTCTGTAGCCATAATTGTCTCTAATAGGAGTCTTAATTTCAAAAACTCCCAACTTTTATTTCTTTTAATCTAATTGGAACATAATTTTAATAGGTAAATCTTTCTAAAATTAAAAGCAAGTTTTACTATTACACATTACAGACATTAAAAATTGTTTGAGGGAATTCCCTGGTGGTGCAGTGGTTAGGACTCTGCACTTCCACTGCCAGGGGCCTGGGTTCGATCCCTGGTCTTGGTGAACTAAGATCCCACAAGCCTGCGGTGCAGCCAAAACTAACTAAATGAATAAAAATAGTTTGTATGGAAGTAAAGCACTTCTTAATACTTTTGTGGGACCTGGGAGTGATCTTATAATTAGTGGTAGTAAAGTATATTGTCTATATGTTAATAAGGAAGCATTGAGTTAGGTAGCTATTATGAAGTTGCATTATCTCAGGTACAAGGCATAGTTCTCTTCTCATTTTCTTGGCCTTAGCCCAAAATTTTACAGCATGTTCAATGAGTATATTTTGTCATTCTGCATCTCTAAAGAAAGTGCTTAACACCTAAAAGCTTTTATAGGAGTCTTTGTTGCTCAAGATCAGTGTCATGACATGCAATATTATTACTGGTTTTTAAGAGAGTAGTACAAATTATAGGAAGTGTGCAGGTCTTGCTTGTTTTAACAACATAAAAAGATAAACAAATGGAGAAAAGTGAATATTTGTCACATAGGGGGCCCAGACGGTACAAGGAAGGTAATGGATTGATGTCCAGGACTGTGGTTATTAGTTTAATTTATTGGTATTTCTCAATAAGAGTGCAGAGAACTGCCTCGAGTCCACAGGATGCTCTTCCCTACTGAAGGAAGAGAAAAGGGGTGGAAGAGCCTGTACCAGACTCCTGTCTCCTCAGTTTAACTCAACAAATGTATGAGCGTTTACTATTTTCATGTTGCTGTACTGTAATGCTATAGATACCATGTTAGAAATGGATCCTGCTCTCTAAGGAGCTTACTTATGGTCCGAAGGGAGTGATAAGATAATGATATATGTTAATAGCTATAAGAGAGAAACAAAGTATGATTGTGAATCTTAAGAAGAATAGATTTAAATTACTAGAAGAGCTTGAGAGTTGGTGGGAGTGGAGGAAGACCAAAAGAGTTGGTATTTGAGCTGGGTCTTAGAGGAAGAATGGGTAGAATTTCAATAGAGATAAAAAGGGAGGGCAGAGCCTCAGGAAATGCTGGTTCAGATCTATCTAAATTCCACAGGACACAGAGAAGATCTGCCATGTTAGAAATACCAATTTTTAATTTACAAGTAAACCTAACTTAATTGATTTACGCTACTCTGTGGTATTACATGGAAAGTGGAAAATGAGGTGTATTCTTTGCTACTTGCCTCTGGATGGCACTGGACTGGAGCATGATTTTAGGTTTACTTTCAGTTTAAACGATTAGCTAATGGTGTAGTTTAAAGGCTGTCCTAGGCCCATATTTGTTCTTCTTTGTAGGTTTGTGTCACTGTGTGGTTGTAGAGGGTACTTGTGGTCCTTTGTTTTTAGAAGTTTGCTATTTCATAGACAGGATGTAAATATGAAAACTTGCCTGCACTTTGAACAGGGTCACCCATGTGTTCTAATGAGTAAAATTTAAGGGATTTTGTTACTAGCCAAGGGGAAGCTCATTTAGAAACTCAAAGTTTAGAAACTTTGCTCTATGGATATTCATTTTTAATTCTTTTAGTGCTAGGATGAGGTCCGTTTATCTTTGCGTACTTAATTGCATCTACTACAACAACTACTGCTGATTTCTACTAGTAATAGTAATACTCATGGCTACTGTTTCCAGAGTACTCAGTAGGTGAGTTTGTTTATCTTTAGGCCCACAAGTTAGTAAACCAAAATTTATCTAACTGTTCCTACCGAATGGCACACCAAGGTTTTTTGGTTTTTTAGTGAGAGTTGCTTAATTCATTTCCTGCAACTCATTTTTTGAAAAGAGATTCTGTTATTCAAATGGCCACTATGTAGAACTTTCAAAAATGGACCTGAAGTTTACCTGACACCATACACCATACTAAAGTTGAAATACTCCAAGATGAACAAGGTACTGTCCCAACCCAATAGCACCTGACAGCTTAGTAGGGGAATGAGGAGGTAGGGAAATTGATAAATGCAGTACTTTTAGTGGAAATGTTTTGAGATTTCAAGTTAAAAATCTTACTCAGTATATGTTGTTGAAGAAGGCTGAAATTCATGTTATTAGTGACAAGATCTTTGCAGTGTTCCTCAAGTGACTATACCCAGTGGTGGAGCTGTTGCAGGAAGGGCTTGGTAGCCTTGGTTTTAATAGCTTGGTTAGAAGGGGAACTGAAATCTCAGGATCTTGGAGACAGGATTCCCCACTTACGAAGGGGAATTTCTAGTGCTCTTAAGAGCGTCTGCAAATTTCTGCCACACCCTACATGTGGGGCTGGGCTCCTGGTGCTCTTGGGGTCCCTATACCACTCTAGCTCCAAGGAATGGAAGAGATGTTGTGTGATTTGCAAGATTCTTGCCCTTGATGCTATTGCTGTTTTCTGCTTACCAGTCTTTTCTCACTAAATGACCTTAGATCTCAGTTAGTTATTATAATACATATCTTTATTGTATTGAAGGTCAATACATATTTTAACCTAGAGTAGGAGAAGTCACAATTTTATTAAATAGTCTTTTAGGCCATTTTGGGATGGTGGGAAGTAATGTATATTCCAGGTAATGACAGACATTTAAATTTGAGTTTACTATAAAATTAAAAATCTATTACAATTAATCTAATTTAAAACCCATCCTTTTCTCATTTAGGGATAGACAGTTTTTAGAATATCTCTGTGTTCTTTTCCATTTGCCCTTTCCTTCTGAAATATGTAATGTCATCAATTTCTATAAACCCAGTCATTATTCCTGAGATTGTCTGCTAAGGAATAAAAAGACGACATCAGCATTATTTCTTAGCATAGAGCCACCTACCCATCTCTGCCCTTTCTGCAGTGGTTTCTGCCAAAATGGAACATCTAAAAAGAATAGAAGGAGAGTCAACAACTGTAATTTACTGTTTGTATTGATAATTGCAGTTAGCTTTCTTATGGTCACAATTAAAATTTTTATTTGGGGTATGTGTTTTATACTTAAGATATTTTGTCATTACAGTATGTTAAAAAATGTTGAAGTTATTAAACTATCTTCTAAGGATACCTTTAAAAATCTTCAAAAATTGAGGGATTAGTATGTTAAGTGGAGTCAAATTTCTGTTTTGCCAGAATTTTTTATATGTTGAACACATTTTTTTAACCTCTTAATGTCTGTATGTAAAGTTAATTATACACATTACTCTCAATATTATTGTCTCCCATAGATATAAATTCATAAGCAGCTTTTACATTTTAATGGATAGAATTTGTATGTTTTTTGCTTTTCCATTTTTAATGAAATAAACTAAGGAAGATAAATGTAAAAATTAACTTGAATAATTTATTTTAAAGATATTTAGTAGCTTAAAATGCAGCAATTATTTCTCCTTAGCAGTTGGCCGTTTAGGGGCAAGTAATTTGCTGATTACCTCTAAAGTCTCATAATTTTAAGAATTCCTAGCGTCCACATAATTTTCTAGTGGGATTAATTTATATAAAGTGATCTAGTAAATTGCCTAGCAGTTAAGTGTCAAAATAAGCAATTTCTAAATATAATTCATCTTTATCCTTTTAGTGTTTTGTTTTCCAGCACATAATTACTTAATAGGCATAATTTTACCTGATCAATTTCAAGCATAGCTTCTTTCAGCTATAATAACACATCTGAAGAAAGAAACTTTCCTTATGTAGCATTCTTGAGATCACAACCCTTGTAAAATAATCTCTTAGGACACATGGAACTGGTACATAAAAAGTATCAGTTCTTATTTTATAACTAGTTTTTCTCTTGATTAAAATCGCAGGATTTTATGGGAAAAAAATTTAAGCAAATACTGTGACTGCTGTCTAAGATATTTGAAGACAAATCACAATTAAATTTACTATTGTTTAAAATTTCTTAAATATTTTATACCCCCTTTTATTTTTAACATGAGTCAACATTTTAGAGAATTTCCTTTCTTCTTTTTAAGTTAGTGACTTGAAAGTTGTCATCAAATTAAGACTCTGGGGGCTTCCCTGGTGGCGCAGTGGTTGAGAGTCTGCCTGCTGATGCAGGGGACACGGGGTTCGTGCCCCGGTCCGGGAGGAAAAAAAAATTAAGACTCTGAAGAATGGCATCTGCCAACTTTTCTGCCATCGTCGTTAATTTGTTGGTTTTATTGGTTTTGCAGTCTTACTATCCAAATAATTTTTATATTTCTATGAAGTTACCTTAATACTTGTCTATTCTGCTTATGTTCATTCCTGAAGTTTTAACCATTTTGTATCTTTGCATTATCCGAGTAGCTGAAATCAAGACTAATCAATGCTATGGAGCAGTGCTGTACCATAGAACTTTTGGCAATGATAGAAAAATCCAGCTTGGTACCCACTAGCTACATGTAGCTATTATACACTTTAAATGTGGCTAGTGCAATCAAGACACTTAGTTTTTAACTTCTATTTAATGTTAATCAACTTAAATTTAAAGAGCCACATGTGACTAGTGGATACTGTAATGGAAAGTACAGTTTTTTAAAAATCCAGGACTTGTTTTTTGGTTTTACTTTTTCACAGAAATGAAACAAGGTTTATGATTTCAAGGTCATTGTGTAAGATTCACTAGTATGATCAAAGTCACATATTCCCCAGGATAAGCTATTAGCTTTATACTTAAGAGAGGAAAACATGGCAATATTATTCCTCAAAATTAGTGTAGCTATGGGTTATTTTCACTTCTAATATAGAACAACCCTGGAATTCTTCTATTAAGAGTAGCATCTGTTGAGAAAGTATATTACAGCTGTTACAGTTTGGGGTGTTTTATTATGCTTTAGGGAAAATTGACAGAAGAAAAATTTAAAATGAAGTATTATTTTGTCTTGTACTTTGCGAGTTTTTTTTACATTTTTATGTGTTATCTCCTCAAAAGCAAGGGCCTGGAATTGACATGATTCTCAGCTGTGAGGGGAAAATATTTCTCAGCATAAGAGACACTCTTATGGTTGAGATGGAGCTGGGGAAAGGGTAACTGAAAGATTTTGTTGGGAAAAGGCAATTATAGGATTTAGCGGCTGTTTGAATGCAGATTCCTAGGATGGAGAGTCAAAGATAACCCTCAGAGCCAGGGTTACTGGTGTCGTGTGGTGATTTATAACTTATAGAGGAAAGTGAGGAACAATCTGTTTAGGGTAGGAGATTAGTCTGAAACATGTTCATTTTAAGGTTCCAAAATGCCCCAGCAGTTCAAAATGCCCCAAAGCCAGATGGAAGGGCAGAGCAGAGCTAGCTCTGAGCTCAATAGCAAAGATGCAGCAGTCAGTCGCAGGGCTTGCTTGTTTTTCACATCACATGCCCTTCTCTCTCCTTAATCTGCTCCACCCTCCTCCCCGCAATATAGTGAAGCTCAACAGTTCAGTAGAGTTTTGTTTGTATCAAGAAGATGGAAGCTATGGACGAGAACGCTCACTTGAGAGAATGAATGTCAATGAAGGAAGTGCAAGGGATGTCTAGGAAGAGTGTAGAAGTGTTCAAAGAAGTCAGTGTATTGGATGGTTCAGTGCTAGGAAAGCTGAGCAAGGGGAGAGTTGCCTAGCAAGAAGCAGATGTGAATTGTCCATGGAGGTGAGAAGGCCAGTGATTGCAGGGGTAAGCATCTCAGCTGGGATCTGAAGAGTGTGGGCAGCTGTTGTTCAGTGGGTGTAAAGTTTCAGTTATGCCAGATGACAAAGTCCTGGACATCTGTTTTCAGTACTGTACTGTGCACTTGTTAGGAGGGTAGAGTTCATGTTATGTGTTTTTTTACCGTAATTTTTTAAAAGGGGAAAAAAAAAGTCCTTGATATCTTTTTGCAGGCTGTAATATGTGCAGACATTGAGACAAAGATTCTCAGAACTGGCTGATTTGGGGTTTTTTTTCTTTTCCTGAATTGTTTCTGTCTGGATTCACTTTCAATTCGGTTGAGCGGATTTCTGCAATTACATTAAGATGCTTGGTTATGGGATTCAGTAGGTGTGACCATCAGACCAAAAACTCTGCAGAGCAGTCATTTAACATTTCAAAAAGGCATTAAAATGCCTGAAGATGTGATTAAAAGAAAATCAGATGTAGTCTCAAGCAGCGTTTCTGTGATGGTGGAACCTTCTGTGACGGAGATGCCTGCACAGGCCTGTACAGTAGGAGCCAGAGCCACGTGTGGCTGCTGGGCACTTGAAATGTGACCAGCATGATTAAGCAACTGGATTTTGAACTTTATTTAATTTTAATTAATTTAAATGTAGTCACATGTGGCTGATGGCTGCCACATAAGGCAACACAGGTCTGGAGACTTCAGAAAAGTGAATCAGGACATAAATAAAGTAGGAACCCAGTCCTTGGGCATTTTAAATTTGAAATAAAAGCTGAGGAAAGGTATTGCAGGGGACCAGAACTCCAGCTTATGGTTGTAAAGGGAATCTTTTGGATATGGTGCTATCCTATTTCTTTTGTGTTTTATCTTATCAACTTTAAAAAGATACAGAAATAGAAAGTAGGTGGGGAATAAACTTTCAGGAAAATGAGTTTTAAGTAGAATTTACAAGCTGCCTTGATTGTTAAAAAAATTTTTTTTCACCTTCATATAAATATGCAACACGGTCAACTGAGACAATAGTAGAGTCTTCACCAGAAAATATGCTTCTTTTACAGAAGCTGGAAGTAGACTCATCCTTTCAATAGTGACGCCATTTTAAAAATATAACCGAAGAAGGATACATGCTGGTATAACTTTAAAATGTTAGTTTTCCCTTCTCTTCAGTGTATAAATAGCTCTCTTAGGTGAGGCCACGTCATCTATCCCCTGGGCTATTGCACTAGCTTCCCAACTAGGGTTTTGTTTTGTTTTGTTTTTTGTTTTAGGGTGTTTTTTTGTAGTTTTGTTTTGTTTTGTTTGTTTGTTTTGTTTTTGTTTTTTGTCTCTGGCCCAGGGACCACATCACTCCCAGAATTGTATTATTAAAAACACAGATCTGATCACAACTCTGCTTCAGGAATTTTACCTCAAATATGTATACAATTAAAAGTTTCAAACACATTTTTGAAGGCTGTTTTTCACTTTTGAAGTTAGTGGGTTAAGTGAACATTTTCTATTTTCTATGAAAATAGAATTGGTAAAACATTTCCATTAGCATATGGGTAGTATGCAACAAGAACTTTAAAGATTTATAACCTAAACCCTAGTAAATCCACATCTGGGAATTTTTCTAAAGAAACCGTCTTAAATACCACAAAATGTGCCTCCAAATCTCTTTATACAAAGATATTCATCATAGCATTATTTATAATAGTGAAAACTGTATATAACTTTAATGGAAAATGACAAAGTAAATGATAATTAATAAAATGATGTCTTCCCATATCACTTTGTATATGCATCTGCTATGGACTATATCATATGATGTAGTTAATGCATTTTTGCCAATCTACTCCTTTTTTGTGTCCCCACTGTGCCTAGCACATTGTGAATGCTCAGTGAATATTTGCTGAATAAATGAACAAATGAATGTTGACACAAATGAAATCGTGTCAGTTGCTTCTTATCAATTGGTTAAAATTAATAGATGTTATATTCTTTTAAGTGCAGTAGTGTGCAGTTCCATTTGTGATGAAACTGTATTTCAGATTTAATTCTCTGCTATTCCAGAAAATATTTTTGTAGGCAAAATAACTATTTCAGACATTTAAAGGTAAATTCAGTTGATAAATATATCAAGTAATGATTTTTATAAATAAATCATATTAGTAATAAATCATTCTCTTTCTCCAAAGTCCCTTTGTACACTTTTAGTTTATTTTTCTCTCCCTGTATTTTCTCTGAATTTTATGTATTTTTATGCACATAAATAAAAGCCTCCACTTATCTCCCTGTTGATATTTTTCCCCTCAAACCTGTGATTTGTCCTCACAATCAGTTCCTCTGGCTGCTTTGTTTATTTGGAATGATCATTTGTCAAGGAAATTGCTTTTCACATACTAGCGCATTAGGCTATACTATATAGAGAGTATTTGAAATTTTATTTTCTATAATTTACTAAGGCTAGCAAAGGGAAGAAATCTGTTATTTTCTTTTAAATTATTTTTCCAGGTAAATCTAGATGATAGTTGATGCAGACAAGAAATACCAATATTAGAAATTCTAAATTATTCCTTTTTACATGGAATCCTCTAATGTACTTCACCAGTAGTTAGAGATCTATTTGTCATCACTTCACAAATATAACCTAGATGCCTACTTCTTTCTGAAACATTAGCAGTTTGAGAAGATTATTATTTAATATATTTATTTCAGTAGAACCTTGAAATTGTTGAAGACTGTGTGCCAAGCTCCCAATGGCAGGGACCATATCTGTTTTGCTCGCCCTATGTCTTCAGTCTATCACAGTATCTGATTAGGTTCTCAAAGAATTGTTCAATGTCTGACTGCTTCCTAATGAAGTAAGGGATTTAAATAACTGTTTTGTGTTTGGTAGGCTCTTGGATTGTAAGGAACAAAAAAAAATTCAGGTTACCTTGTGGAGAAAAAAGAGAGCGGGGGAATGGAGAGAAAGAAGAGATGATTAGGCTCTTCTCTTGCGAATCTGTAGGAACTCTAGTGGGTTTCCCATAGAGGCTGGTATCTGTTGATGCCACTCTGCTGCTGCTTCATTGTTTTCTCTTTGCCTCTGCTTCTGAGAGCTATTTTGTATCTCTTCTCTGTCGGATTACATTACTTTCCTATAACTCTAGTACTCTAGAATCTTACTGGTCCAGCCAACTACCCTCAGCTCTGTCTGGGTAGAACTTTTTTCATCAAGGCACTCGTGGGCTGCAGATCAGCTTCTGTGTTGATTGGTCTAGTTGGTTGTGGCCAGGACACAAGGTCATGTGAAATAGTTATTGCCATCCTCAGATAGGAACCACCTAGAGCTGCTTCCTCATTTTAGCAGTTTCCTGAGGAGGGCTTGGTGGCAAGCTTAATATTAACACTCCTTTCCAGCAGACATCTGTTCCCATGTTCTTCAGTTTCCCAGTCTTTATAATATTTATAAACCATGGCATAGTCCCTATTTTTATGTAATGACTTTGGAGGGCTTCTATTTCAGAATCTTAGGCTATCGCTTTTATTATAGAAAATTAAGTGGCCATTCCTCCTATCTCTTCTCCTGGTTAAAAAGGATTTCAAAGCCTGAGAGTTCTTCATCATGCGTACCGAGAAGGAAGTTAGTCCCTGATTGAATGGGGACACCAAAACAATTTAACAAAAAAATTAAAAACTTAAAAAAATAAACACTCAGACATACCACTGGCAATCTAGCAGTTGTTAATACTAAATAGAATAGCAGTGGAGCAATAAGCATTGCTATAGTCTACATTTCTTAGATTAAATTAACCTCTGCTTCTCCAAGGTTTACATTTTTCTTACTTAAAGCTTCAAAACTTTATATTAAATATGCTTATCCCTATTTTATTCAGAAAGAAGAACACAAGTCAGATCATTGCTTTGGGTAGTTGTGTGTAATCCTCTTAGAATTTAACCTTTCCTTTAGCTTTCAAATTGAGGTCTAACAGTGTACTAGTATACTATTAGATATGATTTTATTAGGAAGGTTGATGGTTTTCAGTCACGTCAAATATGGGCTAAAAAATCTATGGTGCTGTAGAGTGTTACTGAGGGAAATGACATTTGGGAAGCCTACTGTGTGCCCAGCACTGTGGTAGGAGCTTGTCTGTCCCATTATCTTGTTCATGCAATGGCCATATGGGGTTTTTGTTGTTGTTTGTGTTTTGCGGGGTGGGTGGGGGGAACCAAGACCTAACACTTACTCTGATTGTACATAATTCTATTTATTTATTCCATTTATTTTAGTACCTCAGCAGTCAATCTGCACCGATTTAACTTTACATAGAAAGTCATCATTAATACATAAAATTTTTCTTTTAAAAACAGGATAAAAGAATCAGAGTATCTCAACCCTTGACAAGAGGACCAAGTGCCTTTATTCCAGAGAAGGAAGTAAGTTGATGTCTTAATATACATAAAGTGTGATTTAAAAAGTAGCTTAATTATGTCAAAGAATATCTCCATTTTTTTAACATGGAAGTAAACCTGTGTTTTGCTCTTATTTCTTATTTATATGTCAGAAAACCACACAGGTATTTTCGTTTCAACTTCACTTAAAAGACTGTGCGTGTGATAATCTGCCTTTTTATTTTGGAGTTAGGTAGTACTGCAAAGTTAGAATAATATAAATTTTACCATATTTGATTTCAAATATAACTTTTCTAAATAAAGCTGCTAACAATAATAAAACAATATTATTTTGAAGGTTTAAGGTTTTAAAACGGCTAGTGTTTCATGGTGATTATAGGTTACATAAATGTTAAGAAAAGACATTTTGAAATGAAAAAGTGAGTTTTCCAACTAAACCTGTTGAAGAAAACATGATATTATATCACTAGTAGTTAATCTTTTCATTTGGTTCTAAGTCTCTGGTGGGACAGAATGTCACAGGATCTCCACTCCAAGCTGCACCTTTGATGAGGGTGGGAAGTTAAGATGGTAAATGTTGAAAGAAAGGATGTAAAATGACACAAAGGAGATTATAATCAATACAAGGTTTCTGTACCTATTTAATGGGTATATATCTCTATGAAAGATCACAGCAATGTTTAGGACCTGTAGATTCCTAGATGCCTCTAAGTTATACTTGGGCTAAGAAAAGTTTAAGGACCACTAAATGAGTTTTTCTCTGTTTCAAGGAGTTATTAATTCATATTAACTATGGTTACATATACTGATTTACTATTGGCTGCAAAGATAATCATTTATCTTAAAGCACCAGCATTATTCTTTATTGTTCAGAAATTAGTCAACACATATTTATAGAGTACCTATTATGTTTCAGGCAACGCTTAAAAGAAGGGATGAGTAGAATTTGATTAATAATAACACAGGCCAGGCCATTGCCACAGTCAGCAATTCCATCATGTTCATTTGCCTTTTTAGTGACCTTACCATCTACATGAAACTCCAAAGTTAACAGTAATGTTTCAGGAGCTCAGTGACTGTGGCTGATCTAGGTGGTGACCATTCATTAGAGAAACTGCTGTGCTTGTCCTATTTCCCTCATAGAGCACAGGGTTGCTCTTAGTGGAGTGATTGCCTCATATATATATAAAGACTTCCTGAAACACAGCCATTTACACAGTATGTATTTGAAGACAATCTGGTTTGCAGAAGCAGCTGCTGTTTTCAGGCTCTGTTGCATCATATGAATCTATTAATGTATTTTAGGCATCAGTTAAACAGAAGAATCTGCTGCTGGAAAACAAAACAAAAACAGCAAATAGTCTGTCCCTAATTATATGTAGTTTATCTTGATCCTATCATATTTTTAACTATCATCTTGGTTCCCTGTAGTTGACAAAATGGGAGGAAATGGGCAAATGGAAATATATTTGGTTTTATAATGAGCCAAAGTGGAATTGCCTCTTTTTTACACCATTGTAATTAACATTTCCTCACAATTTATACTTTTCAAACATTACATTTCCTTTGGGATTAAATTTTCCTCAGTCAGTAGTGTCTTTGTATAATTTGTACTTATTTTCAGACTGTGAAGCCAGCCCTGAAAAGTAAACAGAATTTCTTAAGAGCAGTGTGGATCTTTGGAAAGACCATGAGTCTGGACTTTAGGAGATTAGATTTTAGACCAGGCTGTGCTATTAAATAGCTTGTATGAGTTGAATTTAATCTTGAGTCTGTTTCCTTATCTAAAATAAGGGACACATTCTTCTTAGGTCTAGAACTCTAATTCTAAAATACCAATAAATAATGAACCAATCTGAGAAATACACATCTGATGTGTATTAATTCCCACAGAGCATGGTCCTTCTAAGAGGTGCTAATAAGCTCTTAACACCTTCGGAGCCAATTCTTGGTATGACACCCGAGCTGTCATTGTTTATAAAGCTATATGTAAATAATCTATTTTTGAGAAAGCTCTTTTGATTCTCTCCAATGCAGCATGTTCATTGTAATAATTTACTTTGTTTTTAGTAATTAATATGATAGGCTCAAAATAGGAATTCTAGTGTCCTTATTAATTTTTCAATTAACACTTTCCTATAAATTATCATATTTTTCTTTGTCCCTAAAAAGACTGCAGAAAGCTTTTTTATGTTGAATAATGAAAAAAGCAAAGGATCAGTCTGAAAATACTTGTCTTAAGATATAGTGATTAAGTATCTTCATAGGCTATTGAGATAAAATTGTAAATATATGTAATCAGATGCCAGTGCTTTTGCCTCCCCAATTTTGCCTTATGTGCCTGGCAAAGCAGATGGGAGCTTCTTTTCTCCAGTTTCATAGCTGTGTGTATAATGTTTGATAATTTGACATTTGTTGTTTAATAAATTGTGGTCCCAGAGCCAGAAATGCATGGGCTTTCTTTTTCATTTCTGTTTCTAATATGAGCAACTACATAATTTCAGTGTCTGTTAATATAAAAAGAACATTCATTTGCTTCAATCGTGGCATAATGTATGTAAACCAAGGGTGTGTTTACAAAAATCATGATATTGTTTTGTTTCTTGATGGGAAGGTTGTCCAAGCAAACACAGTGGATGAACGTACTAACTTTCTTGTGGAAGAATACTCTACATCCGGTCGCCTGGACAACATCACCCAGGTCATGAGTCTGCACACGCAGTACCTGGAGTCCTTCCTGAGGAGCCAGTTCTACATGCTGCGCATGGACGGCCCCCTTCCTCTACCGCACCGGCACTACATCGCCATCATGGTGCGCTGTGTTCACGTGACATCATCCTCACTTGGTCCCTCTCCCTCCTAGTATTATATGTGTGTGCACAGCTAAGTATAATTAGGTAGAAATAAGAACTGAAAAAGCCTGTGGACTTTTGGATCCCAAGTCCATTGGATACATTTTGAATGCTTTAAGCCACTCAATGTACTGAATGTTTCTCATTTAATTATTAGTAAAGTCATTTTCCATGTTTAATCTCTTATAATTAAAGATGCTTGTAGGGTCCAAAGTAATATCTCTAGTAGCCCACAAGTTTTGTTTTTGCTCCTGATAGCTTTGTTTTATTATTAATATAAAACAGGTTGTTTGTGCCATTTTAGTCATTCTTTACAAGATGAACATCACTAATTTGGCCAAATAAGAGGAAAGTATCAGCCAGCACCAAAGGAGGCTCTGGATAAGAGAAGAATTCTTAAGTGAACTCTTATACTTCTAAGTTTAGTAGTTGGTACAAACTAGTTAGCTAGTTAATGTCTGGGGGGGAGAATTATAAATTGGGGTGATAGGCAGCAGGAGTAATAAGGGTAGAAGCAGTGCTACAGTTGGACTATTGCTGGAGGAAAGAAGAAGACAAGATGCAAGTGCTATATATTTGGAGGAGTTAGTGGAACGGCTGGGCTGGCAGAGTGAGCAGAGCCGGCCAAGAGTTAGTTTTTATCCAGTTTAATTTGTTTATGCTCTCACTGAAGTTTTAAACAACAAAAAAGGGCTGCATCCTGTGTTTTATTAAATGATGAACTTGACAAAGATTACTCAGCTTAAGGTTTTGATGACAGTAAGGCCGAAAGCCAACTTAGAATGGTCACCAATGAAGAGAGAAATAAGATGTAGAAAATAGAATAAAACAATACTGTTGAACTGAGAAGCAGCCTTGAGGAAATGAGAGGTGAAAAGTCTGTTTTGCATGGATTTACCAACTTATCAAGGCTGACGCTGGCTTACATATGAAAGAAAGGGTCAGTGAGCTTCAGTTTCACCTCAATAGGAGGATGGGCACAGATAAGGCTGATTTACAGTTATCTCAAAGGGAGTACGAGAAATACTCAAATTAGCATACATTCTGAATTGGTACAGTACAAGTTAATGAGATTTTATTGCTTTTTAGGTAGAATACAGTTGATATCATTTACCATAATGAAATGAACATGTATTTCCTTAACATAAATAGAAAATGGGTTCTAGGTTGACCCGTACCACTTCTGGATGGGAAGTAATTGGCTTCTTGTGACATTAGCTTATATAAAGTATCAGCTTTATGTATTGACTCAAGAATCTATGACAGCATTGTGATGAAAGTTTTAGGAAGAGGATTTTGTAAGAAAAGAATTATTAGCTATAAAAATTAACTCTATCTCAGTGATTGGCTTAGTAATAGTAGAATAAGACCATACCATGACTATTCTACCCACTAACTTTTTTCTTTGTGTTTCAGGCTGCAGCTAGACATCAGTGTTCTTACTTAATAAACATGCATGTGGATGAATTTTTAAAGACAGGAGGTATTGCTGAGTGGTTGAATGGTTTGGAATATGTACCACAAAGACTGAAAAATCTTAATGAAATAAACAAGCTGTTAGCACACCGACCCTGGCTGATCACAAAAGAGCACATTCAGGTACTGAGTGTTTCTTTCGGGGGAAAAAAAAATAGTTTACTAACGATTCTCACTAAGAGTTAATTCTTTAGTTAAGTATTTTACTTAAGACTTAATTCTAAATATTTGCATATTAGGAACTTGAAAAATAAAAAATAGTGTATTAATATGTGTAAAAAAGATAAATTTAGAAAGTCAGTGGGTTTAATTTAAATGTAAATGAATATTTTTCTTCAAGTAATCAGTAATTAGCTTATACTAGTGCTTTAGCGAGTAGCTATAAGAAAAGTTGATTCCTATTTTCAAGCAGTAGATAGAACAAAGAACATGCACTAGCAGGATAAGATACCTGGGTTCTAGTCTCCTAACTTTTTTACCCACAAGTTTGTGACCTTTAGTAAGTTTACTTCTGTGGGCCTTGGTAGTTCACCCTGCTATAAAATGAGGGACTTAGATTAAATGAGTTCTAAACTCTTTTCTAGTTCTAACATTTCATAATTTTAAGATTTTGAAAAAGTGGTTTTGCAAATAAAAATGATTTGCTAACTGGTGTGTGTATGCTTACATGCCTCTAGAAACTAGAACTTAGATAAGAGAGAGAACTGTGATTGACTGGAGCACTTGCCCTTCAAGAGGAGTGTCTGTGAAAGGCCTCCAGGGTGAGGTTGTTGTATAATATGCTTAGCACTGTGCTTGGCACTTGGTCACTATTCAATAAGTAGGAGTCATCATCTAAATCACTATCAGTAGAAGCCTTAGGTATTTAAAATCCCTGCTTCTAATGCATAGAAATGTCCTTGGTTTTGTTTTGTTTTGTTTTTTCCTCATCTTGTTAGTTATTTACCCAGTTAAACCAAACTTAGCTTTTGTCAATATGCATACTCTCAGACTTTTATTATCTATTAGGGATTGTTTATAAAAATATGAACAAAGTTATAGCAATTTGAACGTGTAAGGGAATGGAGATATAGTCCTGGGCTACAATATAGCCCATGCTTAATAATTAATAGAAGACAGTGGAGCCCCATGAACATTGCACTTTTCAAAAAGTTTGAAAAGCAGAGAAAAATGTATGTATACTCGGATTATATAATACTACTTATAAAAATAAAAGAAGATATGTAAAAGTTATATTAGAGTGGTAGAATATGATTGATTTTCCCTTTTTTTCCCCTGAGCTTTTGGTAATATATTAAATTTGTATGTAGTTAAATAATGGAGAGTAAGGCAAAAGCAGTTTTTTGGTTTTGGGTTTTAGCTGTGAAGTGAAACAAATGAAGGTTTTACATTTGTGGTGGGGTGGGGGTGGGGGTGAAGGCACAGCAGGACATATCCCCACACATCCACACGCACTGAGACAGAGACAGACAGACAGATAGACAGAGATGGATGGGAGAGGATCCCTGACGGATTAACAGCTGGAATTGGTATTGGAGGGATTACTGCTTTTAATGGCTTCACTTACGATTCCATCATTCATCTGGAGGATCCAGTAAAATAACGTATAAAAAAGTGCTTTGATATTCTTTATGTCCTTTCAAATGTGAGCTAGTATTCTACAGTTTCTCTCATCTGCTATAGGTTCTTCCTCCGTCAGAGAAGATATCTAAAAGATAACTAAAAGTTAACTTACTGAATAAATTTTTATGTGATTTTTAAGGTAGAGTCTCTACCTTAAAACCATAAAATGAATGATTTTGCTAGAGAATCTTTAAAGTCCCTTCCCTACTTAAAGTAGCTTCAGTGTTCTTGGATTCTCTAAAATACCTTATTAAAACAGCATAATATGTAAAAGTGCTTTGGAAGCAGAAGTTCCATTGTATATATAAGGAATTTCAGAGAAGCCACGACATACTTCTGCTGTTAGGTTTGATAGGTTTAATGTAACATTGTTTGAGCAAAGCTGTATCTTTAATATATGAAACATGTTTAAAGGGAATTTTAAGTATTATAAATGGACATGTGAAATTTTATAGATTTTTCCATACTTTCTAAAATTGCTTTGTAGCATTGTATGATTTTCACTTTTACTCTGATTTGCTTTTTCATTTCAGAAACTTGTCAAAACCGGAGAAAATAATTGGTCTCTGCCCGAACTGGTACATGCTGTGGTCCTACTGGCACATTATCATGCTTTGGCAAGCTTTGTTTTTGGTAGTGGCATCAATCCAGAAAGAGATCCAGAAATCTCCAATGGATTCAGGCTAATATCAGTCAACAATTTCTGTGTGTGTGATCTCGCTAATGACAACAACATAGAGAATGCATCTCTAACAGGCAGCAACTTTGGGGTTAGATTTCTTAACTGTTTTCTTTACTACTTTGCCTTTTAACTTGCTACGTCAAAAATATCTAGAGGGCTTCCCTGGTGGCGCAGTGGTTGGGAGTCCGCCTGCCGATGCAGGGAACACGGGTTCGTGTCCCGGCCCGGGAGGATCCCACGTGCCGCGGAGCGGCTGGACCCGTGCGCCATGGCCGCTGAGCCTGCGTGTCCGGAGCCTGTGCTCCGCAACGGGAGAGGCCACAACAGTGAGAGGCCCTAGTACCGCAAAAAAAAAAAAAAAAAATCTAGAGAATTTATCTGATTAAACAGGATATTATGTACTTGAAATATTTCATATAATTTTTATTACTGTAAAAATTTAACCTGTACCTGAAGTTCTGAATTGTCTTAAGGAAGCTTTTAAAGCAAATAGATTACAAATCGTAAGCCTGCCTCAATTTTCAAAATAAGTGTTAATGTAATTTAATATATACCAAATTCTAGAATTCTAGATTAAATAAATCCATTCATATAAACTTTTTGTATTTATAGCTGAAGCAGAAACACTACACTTCTGAAAATGTTTGATTTTGTCATATGATTTTCTTTGGAGTTACTGGAAAACCCACTTAGGAACTTAATAACTCTGCTAGTGCCACTATGCATAAGGTGACATTGGGAGATGGAGACATTGACTGGAACAACTTTTAATATTAATAACACCCAGTATTATCTTCTCTGGCTCCAGATCGTCGATTCTCTAAGTGAGCTAGAGGCCTTAATGGAAAGAATGAAAAGGCTTCAAGAAGAAAGGGAAGATGAAGAGGCATCTCAGGAAGAAATGACCACTCGCTTTGAGAAGGAGAAGAAAGAAAGTCTTTTTGTGGTCTCTGGAGATACTTTTCATTCGTTTCCTCATTCAGGTGCTTTTTTATTTCACTGTCTTTGCCTTTTAGTTGTTCTTAGAACCCTGACAGACCACCTTCAGTATTTTCCATATGGATATGTCCAAACGGTTTTACTACCACGTTCCTTTAATTTAGTTCTCCTCTACCTGACCCTGATGCCATTGCTTCCCCTCTTATGTTGGTGTATCTTTGAATATATTTCAGATTCAGTTGAGAGGTACTTCAGTTTTGTAGTTCATATTCTATCCTGAATAAAATGTTTTTTCAGAGCAGACCAGTTGCTTATAAGGTTAGATAGGAATATTTAATCCATCCTACTTTTGTAATTTTTTTTAATGATAAGTAAAATTCTGTTTCGACAGATGTAATTTGTAAGAACTATCTCTGCCTTTTTTGTGGGTGGGAAGTTATGTGGGAGGATTGTTCTCAACACTGCCACTTTTTTCCAGATTAGTTCTAAAATTATACTGCACTTGCATTTGCATTTCTTTGGAGAAACCTTTGGAATTTTATAAAAATATATTATTTAGGTCATTTTCTTAGATTAAATTTGGAGGAATTCATTCTGTATTAAAAGCTAGGCTTCTTTGCTCTAGTCTTAAGAGCACACTTTTTTCCTAATACTCTGAGAGACTTTGAAATAGGAGAGAAACTTTCCAATTATGACTAAAAAAGATATTGAACACCACATAGTAAATGTTATTAAAATAGCATAGACTCAGTAGACTTTGAAAGCTTAAACCCTTCAAAGTCATCAATCTACATAACATTTATTTTTACAGTTCCCTTGGTTTAAAAGAGGGCTTCCAAATGACTAGTCATAAAGCTAGTCAGTCTCATAAATCCTGAGGGTAATTGATTTGGCTATGTTTGTTAAATATAACGTTGACCAATAGCTCTCAGAAGTTTTACCAGGAAGAACAAGAACCCCTTTTATCATTTCCCCAATGATTTTTATTATGAAAGATTTTATCTACCAAACTGAGTATATTTAGTAATAATTTCTCAGAGCTTCTAACCAGCAGGAAATGCCAAATATAAAGAAGCTTATTGTTTTGGTTATTGATTTACTGTTCATACTACAAACATTTATTGTACCCTATGTAATCTCAGCAGGGTGGTAGGTACTAAGCTTTCCAGGCTAAATAAGGCATGATTCCTGCCCTCTGGGGGGGCTCTCATTGCTAGTGGGAGAGAAAGAAATAATTACAATACATGACAGAATGTGAAGGGTATATGGACCCAGTCGTGGTGGGGGAGGAGTGTGGACAGAAGGGGTCCTAGAGGAGGACTTCCTCCAGCTGCCTGGCTCGAAGCTAAATCTTAGACACTTGAGTGCAAGGGAGTCTGACAGTGGCTGGGGGATGGGGAGTTGGTGGTGAACAGCATACCTGCCTGAGCCAAGGCATGGTGGTAAGGAAACAGGATGCTGGGTGCAGAAGCAAGTGGTTCTGCATTAGGACGTAAGTCACGAGGTAGGTAATGTGAGGAGGAAGCTGATTAGGTAGGTAGAGGCCTTATCATGATGACCTTTCTAACCTTAAAGAGCAAGTAACCTGCCCTATTTTGGACATGTTGAGTTGTGATGTCTCTAAAGCTTCCAGTCTGGAGACATCTAGTACCGTGCTTCTCGAACTTTAATGTACACTTGAGTCACTGAGGAATCTTGTTGAAATGCAGATTTCTATTTGGTCCACCTGGGCCAGGACCTGAGAAGCCTCATTTCTATCACGTCTCCAAGTGATGCCCGTGCTGCTGGTCAGCAAACCACACTTGGAGCAGCAAGTGTTGAGCAGGAGAGAGTTTTAAGCTCAAGATAAAGTTTTGGAAGTTATCAGCATATATTTGGGAGTTAAAATCAAAAGCGTTGTTTATAAAAATCATCCAGGGAAAACAAATGGGACAAAGGAAAGTAATGAGCCTTCTAGGTAAACCAATATTTTAAAATGTAATTGTATTAAGGTTAGTAATATCTGTTCACTTTTAGACATTAATTTTTGTGTGTATGTATGAAAAATTTTAATATACACCTCTTTATAACTGAAAGAGTGAGTAGACAAAAATCCAGAGAGTATTTAAACTTATTTAGCACACTTTAGCTAACTGACATATATAAAACACTATATCCCAATCTGCAACATATAGCATTTTTTCAAGTGCACATAGAAAATTTCCCAATGTCAACCATATACTGTTAATAAAACAAATCTCAACAAATTTTGAGATTAAAATTTCATGGAGCATAACTTTTGACTGTAATGGAAGTAAGCTAGAAATCAGTAACAAAAATAACTGGAAACTTCTCAAGTGTTTAAAAATTAAGCAGTATACTTCTAAATAGCACAGAGTGAAAGAAAAAGTTACAATGGTTAGAAAATACTTGGAGCTGAATAGCGGTGAAACATGGCATAGACATTAATTTTTTAAAGCTTCTCTAAGACCATTAGAGCTTAAAGGACATATAAATGTTTTATTTCTTTTAGGTTTCTTTTTTTAGTATTGAAAATATATTTTACCTTCTTGGACCCTTGAGCAAGGACTTCTAGCTTCTATAGTGAATTTTGACTAGCAAGTCTTAGACCCTAGCCAAAAATTATGTTCTGGTTTTAACAGAAAAGGCTGCATCATTTATAAATTATTCAAGGAAATAAATTGTTTCATTATTAACTCTTCACCATTCCCAGTACTAAATTTGCTGGTCACACAAAGATAACAGAAAAATGACTCAGTATGTGGCTAATTGAGTTATTTTTATAGACTTACTACATTTTAAAATGGAAATAGAAATTTATTTTCCCCTATAACAAGTTTCTTGGTTTGATCAGTGTGATAAAAGCATTTTAGATTCCATGCAGAGATTCTAAGAATAGTTTTTCAAACCTCTTGGAGAAAATAAATGTTTAAATTGTTCTACAAGGGGAGAATTCTGTAGCTTGATAACAGAGTTAACTAGCTTTTATTGTTGTTTTTTTTTTTTTTTTCCAAGTTAGAATGGTTCTCCATTACTGTAACACAGTATTTTCTGTAGTATATTAGTAGCCACCTCTTAGGAGCACAAGAATGCAAGTAATATGTAAAATAATATTTTGAGTCCAGAGTTTGAAATATTTGTTTAGATAGAATTAAGATTAGAGTTTTATATTTGTCGATCAGACACATTTTTTTTAATTTAACTTCTTAAGGTAAATTTAGGAAAAAAATATTTGTAGTATGAGAGAACTTTGTATATTTCCTTCTATGGACAAAATTGTCTAGAACACAGATCTTGACTGACTCCTAATTTGAAAATGAATAGATGGATATTATTTGTAGGATAAATTCTATCATATTTGGTTTTACTCTTTATTGTTTATTTTAAAATGTTTAAAGTTCCTGTGACAATTTAGAAATATATATGAGCAAAACAAAAGCTAAGAGCAAAGTCAAAGGAGCCAGCTGTGTAATAGTCAACTCCAGGATCGATGTCCGCCAAATTAGACCACCTGGCTGTACAGTGTAGGGGGAAGATCACTTCAAGAGAGGAACTATTTTATAGAACTTATTTATCAGTTCTATAAAATAAGTTTATTTTATAGAACTGATAAATAAAATAAGTTTATAGAACTTATTTATCAGAGACTTACTCACTGGTCTTGGTTTAACCCGCAAGACTCCTAGTTTTCATAGCAGCCTCAGTGATTGCTACTACATTTTACATTTTTGGCTTCATTTATATTTATTATGTGATGAACTGAATTCAGGAAAGCATAACGTCGTCCATACGTGTTAGGAGAGAATGCATTGAAAACACCATTTTTTAAGTGTTTCTATTTATCTGAACAGAGGCTGGAGCACAAGGAGACAGGGCAGTGGTTGTGGGGTTGGGTGGGAAGAAGCCTGAGCTTTCTCTTTGGAGAACTGCAAGTCACCTAAAAGCTTCAGATCAGTTTAAGTAGTTTAATGTGTACAAGTTTCCCACATCATCTTAAACTAACCCACACTGTATTCGTTACTGACACTCAGTACTGATAATGGTATTAGTAACTTACAGTTAGTTTTATTTCTTAAGTATATATTTCTTAAGTATATATTTATTTTCATATTATTTCTTAAGTATATATTTCTTTTCATATTAATGAAACAATGAAAAAATAGATATTAAGTACATAGCATAGTATCTGGTATATTGTAAGTACTCAACAAATGCTAGTTTCTTCTCTTTATGTGTAATAAGTTACGTAAGATTTTAATAAGCTGCTTTCTAGGTTGGGTAGCCTGGGCACTTGAGCTTTCCTGCCTATATTAAGCACCCTAATTAGTCCATGCCAAGGGAACTAAGGAAGGGTCAAAACTCATGAGAAAAGAATAATTGCTAGGATTTTCATGAATAGCAAAGATTAAAGATAATTCAGGTACTACTAGTCTATTAGGTCTTTCAGATGAATTACTGTAATTGCACTTGTATTTTAAGCTTCTCAAGACTGTCCACTTGAGGATTGTAATTTTTATTATGTCACAAAATTGTTTCATTAACTACTTATTTAATATTTATTTATTTATTAAATGTTAAATTTACTTAATATTAATTAAAACACTTATTAGGAAAATACTGTTCTTTATGTGGAAGAAACTAGTGTTTTATTTTGAAAAATATGTGTTCATTTTCTAGAGTAGAAGGTAGTAAATAAAGGTTGTTCATTCCCTTTTAGTGGTTGAAATCAGAAAAAGAGTAATTATAAAGACAGACTAACCTAGGAAAAAAAAATAAGTTAAAAAAGAATTATCTTTAAATCAAATTAACATGCATTGGGCATTTACAATTTTTCAGTGGTAAATTTTTAATATTATCAAGTATACAGAAGTCAACTGTCTTAAAATATTATTATAGTCTTCTGTCTTTCTGAATGCCATTTTGATAATATTCTAATCACAGTCTCAGAAGCACATTGTTTACTTCATATGTTGTATACCTTGTTGTTTTCATGTACACAGAAAAGCACATGTATCTTAGGTGTAAAACTTAATGAACTTTACACACAAACTGATCCTTCCTGTTTAACTAGCACCCAAATCAACTCAGGGAATAAGAGTGGTCCCCAAAAGTCTACTTTCCTCCCTATTGTGAACCCTTACAAGTTCTCCCTGGATGCCTCTTTGTAAGCTAAAAATGAACTCTATTGAACTAATTTTCACTGTGAATACATCCAGATGAAACACCATCTGATTTTAATAAAATTCATCTTAACATTAAACTCAATTTTAAGTGGTCTTTCACCTCATCCCTTCTCTTTCCCCACATCCTACTTCATCCCCTGGAAAGATCAAAAATTTTTTTAAGCTTTATATTCAAAGGCCTGTGCTATCTTCCTTTTCTAAATAAGTAAAACACATGTATTGATCCTTGACTACTACTATTTAGATATTTAGTCAATTTTTTGCCTGGGTAACTACAGCTGAATGTTACAATTGCCAATATTTGGTAATGAAATTGTATTCAAAACGTCAGGTAAAGGTATTTTATGTGAATTTAAGCCATGTAGTCAATATTGTCACTTTGGAAAGCCATGGAAAAGCTAAATGAAAAAGTGGAGGAAAATGAAGCTGATTCATTTGTTCTAACTCCGTATGGTTTCCTTAACACTAGGTTGTTCATTATTGTCCTTAGATTTTGAGGATGACATGATTATAACATCTGATGTCTCCCGATATATCGAAGACCCTGGTTTTGGGTATGAAGACTTTGCCAGACGAGGAGAGGAGCATTTGCCAACATTCCGAGCTCAGGTAGGAGATGCCTTTAATTCAGAGAAACTGGAGAAGAGATACTCTCATTTTAATTGTGAAATGTTGAAATGTAAATAAATTGACTTCTAAATAAATTAATAGAGCATTTCGATAGAATCTGTAACTATCTTTATTTAACCTAGTTTTTGGCCTTGTCTAATTTGATGTCCCAGGTGATGGATTATTATTTCAACATTAACCCCCTTAGAAGGCAAAAGGAAACTGCTTTATTCAGTTACTTGCATTATTACATGATAGTTGTTTAATGTCCTTTTTTGGAGAGGGCAGGGAGGAAATTGAGTGATATGTTCACATTTATAATAAAAAGGCATTTTGTAATAAAATCATATACATCAGTAGTTACGGGCTTAAGGACCAGCCCCTCCCCAGCCCTAGAAAAGAGCCATAGTAGTGATGTGGTTCATAAAAAGAGAATGAGTGTGAATAAAGACAGACTCCTCCATGCTTGCTTCATATGATCTGCTAACCATCCGTGTCACTGAGTAGGTTTAGTCACATAGGAATATTCCAAGGTCTTCTGGGGTCCTTCCAAATGATGGCATAGTTTGCATAGTACTTGACGACAGGAGGTAACCAGAGTTCATCACCAGTGTGCCGAACCCTGGACCCACCGAGGAAACAGCACAGCACTCCCATCTACAAACTGATGTGAAGCATTCTTGGTAAAGCTGCAAACTTGGAATTAGTGAAAGAATTACGGACTTTGAAATATCTCCACTTACTTGCTTCAGTAGTTACACTTAAAAACATAGACTTTAAATGGAGAGTGACCATTTTGTAATTGGAGATACATTTTATGTTTTTAGGACTATACCTGGGAAAATCATGGGTTCTCCCTGGTGAACAGACTTTATTCTGACATTGGACATCTTCTTGATGAGAAGTTCCGCATGGTCTACAATCTCACGTATAACACTATGGCCACCCATGAGGATGTTGACACAACCATGCTGCGCAGAGCTTTATTTAACTATGTTCACTGTATGTTCGGAATCAGGTATGGTCATCATGGAGACAGTTTTATATGTTTCTAAGTGAAAATTCTGGCATGCATCTTACTTCTATCCCATTGAGAAGTATATGCTTCTGGGGAGAAAATATTACATGTGGACTTCTGATTTTTAAAAATTAATTCTGTCTTATAGAAAAGCATTTTTCTTTTGTTTAGCTGTTACAAATCTTAACATGCATATATAACTATAGTAGTTAGAATCTACTAAGAAGGGGAAAGAATATCAGTAATCATTGGGGATAGGAGAGAATCACTCAATTTGAGAAACCTTACTGGACGAACTGGACATTTAAAAATGTATATATTATGTCCCTTTAGATGGGACATAGTGCTGGGACAAGAAGTGCTGGTTGGTTGGTTGGTTGGTTAGTTTTTGGAGGAATGGTAATTAAGGTATAAATAAAACTAGGGTAGAGTCCTCCCTCATAAAGCTCACATAAGAACACTGAAACGGGGCTTCCCTGGTGGCACAGTGGTTGAGAGTCCGCCTGCCGATGCATGGGACACGGGTTTGTGCCCCGGTCCGGGAGGATCCCACATGCCGCGGGGCGGCTGGGCCCGTGAGCCATGGCCGCTGAGGCTGTGCGTCCGGAGCCTGTGCTCCGCGACGGGAGAGGCCACAGCAGTGAGAGGCCCACATATCGAAAAAAAAAAAAAAAAAAAAAAGAACACTGAAACGAAACTGTAAGTCAATATAAATTAGTGGTCTCTAAATTTAGAAAATTAGAATTGAGAGGACAGGGAGTCAATGAGTGAACGAGACTGAATGGTCTAATCAGGAAAGCTCTTTTGGAGAACATCCTTTTTGAGCTGGGTTTTGAAGACTTTTATGGAGAGGGATTTGCAGAAGGAGAAAATCCCCTTCAGTCAACTGAATGAATACATTCAGTTGACTGAAGAAAATCCTCATTCAGTCAACTGAATGGATACATTCAGTCGACTCTATACTATATCCCTTCTGATATAGTATCAGAAAGCCTTTATGGAATGTAATTAAAATTCAATTTGTTAAGCAACGTGGTTTCTATAACTTTTTAAAATATCCCAAATTTCCTGAAAAATCAACTAATAATGAAATAGTCCACCTAAAGGACACTATTACAATGGTAAATAATAAATCTGCTATTTGCCCATTTACCATTCTAGAAAGAATCATCACACTTTAAAACAGATATTATACCAACCTAATTAAGAAAAATAAACACTAATAGATTTTAATTCAGTTGCAATAAATATTTATTATGTTCAAGACAATAAATAACAAATATTATGGTGATTATTTTTCTCTGTTGGATGCTACTAAATAAAGTTTATATAAAATCCTGGAGGCTTTTTTTTTTTTTTAAACTAAGCGTTATGTTTGGGTTAGAAAGTAACAGAAAATATAGAAGAGAAATCCCACAAGCTCCCACTACTACATTTACCCTTGTATCTGCCTCTGTGCCTGTTTGCTCTTTCTTCTCTCATATTGTGGATGAACTGTCTATACTCCTATGCTCTTGGGCATAGAATCCCATCTCCTCTCATCTTCAGAAGATCCCTGTTCTAGCAATTCTCCCTTCTCCCTCCTGCATAATCAACTTTACTCTCTTAATCAGATCTTTCCCATCAGTATATAAACATGCTATTATTTCTCTCATCATCTCAAAAAAACAAAAATCCTTTCTTCATCCTTCTATTCCCTCTGGCTATTGCCTCATGTTTCTGCTCCCATGCACAGCAAATCTCTTTGAAAAAGCTTTGTGTGTCTACTGTCACCATTTTCTCATCTCCCATTCTCTTGTGAACCGACTGCAGTATCAGGCTTTTACTCCTGTTATGTCAACAGAGCTGCTCTTACTGAGGTTGTCCGTGACCTCTGCATAGCTCCTTGCCATGGTCAGTTCTCAGTAGCATCTTCTTTGACTAGTCAGTAGCATTGGACGCAATTGATTATCCTCTCTTCCTTGAAATGGGAAGCCCTAGACTCCTGCCTTAGGGCTCAAATGTCAGCATCTCAGAGAAGCCTTCCTGCCCGCTCTATCTAAAATCACAATTCCCCTCCCGGCCTCCAGTTGCATTTTATCTCCATAGCAGTTATCACTATCTGATACATTGTATGGTTTTCTTTTTCATTTCTTTCTTTTTTCTCCAGTAGAATTTAAATTCCACGGGTCCAGTGATTTTTGTCTATTTTGTTCATTTGTGTATCACCAGTGCCTAGGGGGGAGTAACATGGCACATAATAGACACTCAGTAACTATTTGTTAGGTGAATTAACGAATGAGCGTTTGGTATTTAATTACTAGATAATTATTGTGTCTTGGTATAATTTTAGAAATCAGAAATTTTGATTCTGTCATTCTAAAGCTTGTTGTCATATTGCTTATAGGTATGATGACTATGATTATGGAGAAGTTAATCAATTACTTGAACGAAGCCTGAAGGTTTACATTAAGACAGTGACCTGCTATCCTGAGAGGACTACCAAGCGCATGTATGATAGTTACTGGCGTCAGTTCAAACACTCAGAAAAGGTGTGTTTCATGACTAAACCTTTTATCGTAGACAAATATTCAATATAAGAAGTCATGATTATGAAAAAATTATACATGAAAATATTAATAAATTAGCTCCATCAAAGAAATGGAAGTGGCATTATCTGGCCATCTGTTTTTCTTTCCGTGATTTTAAATTAGGGTTTATTAACTAAATTTTGGTTCTGTGTTTTGTCCAGTGTGCTGTATAAAGTAAAAGTTTAGCATTGGCCTTTGAAAGATTGGATCTGAATATTGATATTTTAAAAGGACATTTGGGAAACTGTCCACCATCCTACTAGTAAAAATCAAACCTTCAGAGATGTTGTGCGAGCTATAATTGTATATTATTGTATGCCCAGAAGGCATACCCATTTAGAGATTCCTTCACTCTAGCCATTACAGTTAACCTCTTAGAACAAGGGTGTCTCACTCCAATTTGGTAATTTGGTATTTTGACAATATAATGGATTTGGATCTTTGAGCCAAATATGTTATTATATGAGGATATTTCTTTGGATTGAAATATATAGGAATCCTTATTTAAGACCTAATAAATGTTAAGGATCTTTACCAATATACTAGTACAGTATAAGTATGGCTATAAATCCTAGGTCTTTGACCTTAAAGGCCACGAATCTTCCATTTATATCACAGTTTCTAAGCTTGAGAGTAAGAAAACCTTTTCAGGGTCCTAATATTCACTCAATAACCATATGACTTAGATAAAGAATGTTATGACCTCAATCCCTAGCAGACCTTCTTGAAGTCTTAGAGCCGATCACACATCATATAAATACCCATTTGCCTCCAGCATCTCTCCGAGATGGATCGCTATGCTCTGCTTATATGTTTGCATTAGATTTTCTCCCTTTACTAGGTGGTATCTAGAAATTCTCCTTACTCATCAAGAGAATAGATCCAACAATACATCTAACCTATAGAAAGATACCAAAATAATCTAAATATATCACAACATATTTCTTTGTAAACATTTTGAAAATATGTGGGTACATAATTTAACCTATCGGATGAGCTGTATCCCCCCCAAAAAAGTTAGGTGCTTGTTCACAGCTGTATCTGAAAGACTCTAGGCAAGCTGTGCATATCTAAGTACCAGACACTAATTCCAAACTGCTTTAAACGTCACATTTTCACTTTAATATCTCCCAAGTACAGGCATACCTCAAAGATATTATGGGTTTGGTTCCAGACCACTGCACTAAAGTGAATATCACAATAAAGGGAGTCACATGAATTTTTGATTTCCCAGTGCATATAAAAGTTATGTTTACACTATATTGTAGTCTATTAAGTGTATAATAGCATTATGTCTTAAAAAACAGTGTACATACCTTAATTAAAAAAATACTTTATCACTAAAAAGTGCTAACCATCATTTGAACCTTCAGTGAGTCATAATCTTTTTGCTGGTGGAGGGTTTGAAATGTTGTGAGGATTCCCAAATGTGACACAGAGACACAAAGTGAGCAAACGCTGTTGGAAAAATGATGCCGATAGACTTGCTTGACGCAGGGTTGCCACAAACCTTCAGTTTGTAAAAAACACAGTACCTGTAAGGTGCCATAAAGCAAAGCACGATAAAACGAGGTATGCCTGCAAATCGTAAGCAATGTTTTTAAAAGCTTTCCAAGGAATAAGCATAGGCTATAAGAAATGTGGGGCTGAGTTTTAGCCATATAAACTTTTACAACTGGAAGAAAGTATAATTTGTAGGAAAATTGTGATTTGTAAAAATCAGTTTTATTTTATAACCCAAAAGAGTGACTGGCTTTACATAACATCGATCCTAACAAAATTATTGGACTCTTTAAGACTTTAGGGGTCATTTTTACTGCTCACTTTTTTTTATAAACACAGTTTTCTTATGAGTATTACATCACGTACCCGCATAAATATGCCCAGGCATGTGTGTTTGTACATGTGTCTGTAATACCCATGAAAAACATTTGTGAATGTCTGATATATGAAAAAAAAATTAAGGTTTTTTCAGTTGTTTATGATGGTCACTAAATTGGTAACACTTTCATTTTCTAGGTTCACGTAAATTTACTTCTAATGGAAGCACGGATGCAAGCTGAGCTTCTCTATGCTCTTCGTGCCATAACTCGGCATTTGACCTGAAGCATCATCCAGGGAAAATGTCATATATGTGTAAAGACCTTTTCACATAGGCTATACATCAGAAGCTGTTTGTGATGTAGCATCAAACATTATTCAATTCTCTAGTGTCAAAGTTTTAGCCGTTTTTTTGGGGGCGGCTGTAATGTGCAATGATGTATTTTCTTTTTCTTGATGCTTAACATGACTAACAATTGCAAAAATAATACTGAGGAGCACTACTTGGCATTGTTTATAGTTGGGTTTTTGGATACTGATCATAAGTCATGAACCTGGTTTGTTAATGCTTAACTTCAGTGCTTTGGGGTTTGTGTGTATGTGTATTTTTGTTCTTTCCTTTTTTTTTTTTTTAAATATGGAAAAGCGCTTACAATCTGCTCAAGCAATTGTTTTTCAGATATCGGAATTCAGCAATGAATGACCTCCTCTGGCCATTCTAGAATTTTAATGTTGTGTCCTAAATCTGGTGGAGGAGAAGCATGCGCTGTTGAACTAAGCTGCTCACAGGACACTCATCTGTGTCCCCAGGAGATTATTTGTCAGGCACTGTTTATTTTTTTTATTTGTTTATTTGTTTGTTTTTTTTTACTGCTATTGGCGATAACATGAAATGTGATACAGCCATTGTCCATAATTTAATGTGAAATTGATCATGATGAATTCTATAGCATGCTACTGAAATGCCAAATTCAGCTAGTTTCTTTCTCTTCTGAAACAGAAGTTTCCGTTTTCCATATCAGATGTATATATTAAAAGTGGAATTATGCACAATCCTTTCTATCACTGACAGTAATCCTCAGTCATCAGAAATAATCAGTGCTTGCAGGGCTACTTACAGTTCACTTAGTTGGCACATATAAACATGTACCCACATAAGACTGACCAAAAATTTTCTTTGCACATTTTTCTTTTCTCATAGTGTTTTCTATATTGCAGTAAGCGGAGGAAGGTTATAATATACCTATATTTTTTCCTGTTAGGCTTTTAGAACTTATTTTCCATGGTTTTTCTTATGATAGGTTAAACAGTTTATTATTCAAAGGTAAAAATTGTGTTTCTATGCATTAATGTGATTGAACGACAACAACAAAAGAGTGCAATATGTTAAAAAAAAAAAAATACTCAACAGACTTTCCCCCTACTATGTCACTGCAGAAGTGTCCTTTTAACACAGAGCCATAAAGAAATTTGGTTCAGATTTCTTTATCGCCCAAGGCTTTTGCCTTCCTGGGGTTGAACAATGTTCCTTTCATAATGCCAAAGCATCCCCTTCCCCAGAAAAATCTCTTTGGACAACTGGTTAAAAAAAGATCTCAAGTCTTAAGGGAAGAAAAAGCATCCCAAAAGTCACATTTTTGCATTGGTTTATGTTGCTTGATTAGATTATCTTCACAGAGCACAACATTATGTGTTTATAGCTTTAATTTATATTATGTTAATGAACCAGTGAAGTGCCTAAAGAGATGCTTACAGCTATCCAGTAGGACACAACTGCACTGCTTAAACACTTTTTGGTTAACTAAGGGTGACTTGAATTTTACACAAACATGCTAATTGTTTTAAAACAGATCCATTTTTTCATAGTGAATAAGATAGTTAAAATTTTCCGTTAGAGTTCCCACAAAGATTTCATTTTAGACTTACTTGTTATCTAGGACTTACTTTTTTTCTCTCATGAAAGAATTGTGGACTAGTGTTCTGTTCAGTCATTTTCCCCTTCCATTTATCATCCTTTTCTGGTACGATCCATTAGGTTGCTTTCTTTTAGGCTTTGTTCTAGATAAGAAAATAGAAAGATGACTGTAAACCTATGAATATGAGATAGTTCTGCATTTTTAGATTCCAGGATTTTGTTTGAAATCTTCCACGTGAGGAAAAAAATTGCTAATTTTTTTTAAGACAGGGTGGTTTATTTAAAGAGATTATTCAAAGAACTCATGTCAGATCTAGTCTGTTTTGTTTATTGTGTATACCATATGTTGATTTTATGCCATATCACATTATATAGATATGTGTTAAATACGAAGAAAGTCTTTAGGGGAATGGCAAAATACGAATGACAACATGCATGTCCATTTGACTTCCCCAATTTTAGAACTTTCAAGTTGAGGATATCCTTTACTCTTGACTTTTTTTTTTTTTTTTTTTAACTAGAATTCTTTCAGTTAATATCCCTATGTTTTTGTGCAGGTGACCTGTATTACAGGATAAAAAATGATTTTTATATATTGAAAAGGAGGAGAAATTCTCACAGAACACCATATGAGCTTTAGACCAAAAGGGGAAACAAGGTTTAAGTAACTAAAATGGCCACTTAGTTTTTGTTTTTTGTGTTCCCCCCAACCCCCGGAAATGTAGGTAGTTGGAGTTGGGTTATGGAAATCTTAGTGCCTTTACTAGATCTCTTTCCTAGCAAGGTTTCGTATTAGCTCAGCATTGATCTGTCTCATCACTAATCAGGAAAATCAGTTGACTTGGAACTATAAACAAAGACAAAACAATATGTTTATGAACCTCACTGAATCAGCCTAGAAAAGTTGACTCTGAAGGTGCCAAAGCACCTGCCGAGATGCAGCGCGCACAGCCTTCCGGGTTGTGAAATCCATTGTACAGCGAGTTTGCTGTGAACTTCAGCTAATGCAAACTTGAAATTCTGATGCGGTTTTCCAGGGTGGTATTTTTTCAGAGTATTGAATTTACTATGTAGTAATTTATAGTATAGCTTTTTATATTAAAATGTGATATTTTTAAAAGAGATATCTGGTTCAATTGGTGTATTGATGTGACTATACGATCTGCTAACCCACCCCTTGGGCTCGCATTGTGCCAAACTGAGATGTGCAGGTGTGCGTGAGAAAAGCACACGTGAATGGGAAGCCTCTAACTCCGTTGCTTATTATTTTCAAAATAGTCTAATGATCCACTGCTGTATATGCTTGGTGGATAGCCGTTTACTTTTGAATTTCAAATTTTCCCACTTCCAGTTATAACTCTCAATTTCTCAGATCATCTTAGGAAAATCCAGCTACTCTCCTCTCTGAAAGTAAATCTTGAACCCGACCCCTTGACTGCGGGAGTGGCCAGGCAGGTGCCTCCTTGGGAGCCTTTTGATGAGGCTTCCTCAGATGGACTTGTGATAATTAGAGGAAAACAGGCTTTTGAGACGGGACAACTTATTATTTCTTCACCTTTTTGAGCTAAGGATACTATCTCAGTCTCAGGAAGAATCTTTGTCCCATTTGGGGTACTTTTTAAATAAAGAATGGCTAGTGTGGAATCTGGGGCATGGCCTTGGCCTCTAATTATGACTTTAAACTCAAATAATATTGACAGAGCAACACAGGACTGTCTTAGAACAGAAAACTCGATGTCAGCTTTATATCAGAATCATATTTGAACCAGAGCCCCTATTTTAATTGTATTATAAAGTCCCTTAAATTGGGATTGACCTATATACACTAACTAATATGTATACAATAGATAACTAATGAGAACCTGCTGTATAGCACAGGGAACTCTACTTCATTTCGCTGTACAGTAGAAACTAACACAACATTGTAAAACAAATATACCCCAATACAAAATAATTAATTAATTAAGTCCCTTAAAGATTTTAAATGCTTCTAACAGCTAGTTAACATTATTCCTGAGCAACTTTTTTTCCCACCTTATAGAGTTTTTAAATCCAAAATCTTAGATTTTTATGCCACAGCAAAATGAAATTATCACGAACAATTAAAGATCTGTACTTAAAAATAGTTCACCACTTTCATGCAGAGCGCATGCATATATGATGGTAAGATTCTTTTAAACACTAAGGACAATTCGTGAGGGAAAAAAAAATTTCAGTGCATATTATAAAAATGATTTGCACTGTGCTAGTAAAATGAGGTTTTTGTTTTGTTTTATGTTGTGTTTTAAAGACAATTCTAAATCATTCCTCTGGAAAGCAAGACCTTAAACTCTTCTCTTTATCTAAGGGGACTTTTCTTCTTTTATGCAAATAGACGGTCTTGCATGAAGCGAAAATTATGCAACAATAATGTTATATAAATAGTAGAGGAAATTTGCTAATAGTATAATTCAACAGTAAACTGAAAGGTATATGGCTCCTCTATTCAGATCGAGTTTTAAGTTACCTAATTTTATAGTCAGAACCTATTCTAGGTGGCCATAATCATAAACTGTGTTTCCCGATTATATCCCTCTGGAGACTGAGAATCAAATAATCTTTCCTTAAAACAGTACTGTAACACGAATGTATTCATCTCAGTCAACAGAACTTCAGTGCCCCCTGTATGTGGGGCTTACTTCCATGCTAATTTGGCTTTGTTAGTAGTATCCGCTCAGGTGAGACCTAGAACAAAAATATCTGGGGTGAAATGGATCATAGAGGTAGAGGTACCTGTCAAGGCAGAAACCTGTGAGGAAGGAAGAATCTTTCAAAGAACACATGGACCATAATTCTAAGAGCTTGGCTGCCGTCAGCATCACACACCTAATCTAAAGGAGCACTTCCTATTGTGGGAGCTTCTGCCTACATTCAGCCCGTCCTTTCCTGCCTGCTTTCTCTTCCTCCAAGTGCCTCGACCTCTACCACGCTCGCTCTCTTCCCCTCCCCTCAGCCCATCTTGGTCTGAGCGCCTTTTCACAATCCAAACGAAACATCACCAGCCACCTGCTGATCGTCACCAGCACTTACTTTTCCCAGTTACTTCTTCTCCATCCGTGAGGAATACGACTTGTCCCAACTCCCTCGAAATCCCTCTACCATCTAGCTATATTTTGGCTAACCTTTGCCCTGGACACCCTCCCAGATCTAATGCAGCACCACGTGTAATCTCGTCCATCCCATACTGTTCTACCCTTTCCCAGCTGCCAAAATATCTTGCTCTCCTCTACCTCATCCCCAAAGAGCCTATAAACTCAGAGTATCCAACCTTTTCATGGATTCACTCTCCGTTGTTCAGTAATACTACTTCCATATTTTAAATAAATCATAGAAGATTTTTGCCTTCTATCAAAGTAGGAATCTTTATATTTATACATGATACAGAAATTGAACTATTTCTACCATGCAGAATTTAGCATTTAGCAGGATTTTAAAGTGATTGAATTGCCATCTTAACCTGGATCTATATTTGGTTAGTCCAAGTTATTTGAATGTAAAGTGAAAATTCTCCAACAATCCAGATTGATCTGTAACCTATCAATGGAACAGGAAGTTTCTGGCATACAAATGGGTGGTGTTTCAGACATTTGTTTTATTGGTGTCATTTGGGCCTTGAAACACATTTCCAATAGAAGGACATATGATAAAGCATGTTTAGGTGGTCCCACTGGATCACAGAAGACCATTTGATTTATAATATAGATAAAATACCATAAAATTGGCTACATAATGGTTTGATTAAGCTTCCCTAGGTTAGACTAAGCTTCTAACCCCTATTCCTACCCTATTCTCATGCGGGAAAATGAGCTACGGGATGAAAAGGGAATGCACTGCCTTCGTAGTCCTTACAACCATGGCTGCACTTCCGGTATATCTAGACAGTATCATTAAGGAACAGGAAACGCACAGAAGGGGAAGAAGCATCAGTTCTTCCTCTCTGGCCAGTGCCTGCTCAGTGTGGTCCATAGATGAACACTGTCAGGCTTCTGACGTGGGGCGTGTTTATCTATAGACCTAAAGACAAACCCCCCTTGTTTGAAAGTACAGATTATTATGATCTACAGTGGTATTTGGATGGCCTTCCACGCCCGTTCATGAACAACCCAACCTGATAACAGAGTCTAGTCGATTCCTTTAAGGGCCCAGAAATGAATAGATGCCTAGTTAAGAAATGAGACTTGAATAATGGAGACTGAAAGGATGGTTTTTATTAAATCATACGTCATGAAGTGTTCATTCTAGCTTTAATTACGACTGCACCACCATGAAGTCCAGAGTTGAAAAAAGAAGGAATATGGGGGCGGTGGGCGGGGGGATGCCTATCTGATTCTTTTCAATGCTTGTGGAAATCTTTGAAATAAGAAAATGCATACTATAAAATAGCCATTAGAACAAACACCCCATTTTACAGCTCATAGGACAGCATCAAATGTTAGTCTAAATATGATCAATGTAATTTTTGGTATATAAATTTGCTAAAACAGTCTATTTTCTTGCACCCCTCAGTTTAACCTCTTAAAAATGAATGTATAATTTTAACAGAAAGAATATCAAAAGGAGAGACACTCTCTAGTCTTTAATGTTAAAATATTGTTTATGAATGCTGATTAGCTTAAGTATTCATTATGACACTTACTGAATGGAACTGATCATACGTCTCTTTCTTGAGTTAGTCCTTACAGATTGTCAGCTGACTCCCAAATCTGGTAAGGAAGGATCAAAAGGTAGGATAAAGGAAATGTATCAGTTGGGTAGCCAAGAAATTTCCTTCGTAATGTTGAGACTGTTTTCTCCTTTCTGAATTTCACTGGTTCGCTAAAATAAAGGGTAAGCATTAAATGGTACCCTTGTTCATCAAGGAAAGAAAGTCATCCCAACTCTATATCTACTGCAGATAATTTCCTTTACATCCATATATCTTCCCTGGAAAGAAAATGCAATTTTTCCCTTCCTCTTTCTCCTCACGTTTACTCTTTTCAATCCGATAAGATAGACACAGAAAGCAAACCACAAGCCAGTTTGGCATCTTCTCCATGCTAATAGAATACTCACAGCCACATGCACAGTTGGAGCAAGCTTACAAAGAACCTTGTCAGGTCAACTTGGAACATGGCCTTGCTACTGGGATTAGCTCCTTCAAACCTGAAAATAACTTTCCTGGTCATGGAAGAACTGGATGTATCCTTTAGCTTAAGAAATAGGATTTGAACTTGAAATCTCTTTTTTTTTTTTTAACCTGATTTTGCAGAGCAGCTACATCATGAATGTATATATTAAGACTTTGTAGCTGAATTGCACATGAAATCAGATTGCCAACTTCTTATCTTTCAATTTTAGACATCATTTTATCCTTAAGTTGTGAGTGATATATGTAGCATGCTGTGAAACGTCTGTTATAGTTCTTTAATTCATCAGTATTAATACAGAATTATCTTTTGCGTTCCTTGGTACTTTTTATTCCATGTAATCAGAAGCTGTGATGTTTTGCCTTTGTAGTCCTGTGCTTTGTTACTGTAATTTTTTTTTTACGAAGCACGTGACTTTGGACTAACGTGAGGCGGATGACGTGATCTTTAAGACTGCTATATATCTATCAGTCTCTTACTATATAAGGTTTTCAATTAGAATAAGCTTTTATCAAATAGATCATTGATGCAATTTAGGACTCACACAATTTTCAGTGTCAAATGGCGGTCATACATTTATAGTTTCAATTCTGAAAATAGCAAACTTGCTAAACAGCCACTTTAAACTTGTTCTGGCAAATCAGACCCTGCTGTAGATATAGTCTAAGTTAGTTAACCATATAAGGCTTTTCAACTATTATGCCCTCCACATAAGTCAGCAGTTAAGAAGATTATAGAACCCATGAAAGCTTTTTGTGTGTATAACTAGGTTTTATTTTTCTTATGTTGCTGATTCTACAGTTCTGACTAAAGCTGACCTGAATGGATCAGTTTTTGTGTAATATTCTAGTGCTTTAATGCCTCTTTTTTTTTCCTTTTTTTTTTTTTTTTTTGGAGGGATGGGTAATATTATTTGAACAGATGCAGAAGGAACTGTTGGTGAGTCAAGGCAAACACATTTGAAATAAAGGAACTGTGTATTAACATGTTAACAATTCATAACTGCACTTTTTATGACATTTTGAAAATCTATTTATAGGTACAGAACAATGGGTTTTGTTAAACTGTATCACATTTATACTTGCAGAAATTTATTTCATTGTTATTAGTAGGAATTTTATTGGTTCAATAAAATTGGCAAAACTGAACACTGTTTGCTTTTATATATATATATTTAAATTAATATTGGAGTAGCATTCTTGCCTAGGTTTGTTTCTGCTTAAATTACTGGACATGCATTCTGAAAGACATCAGCATTGTAAGAGTCATTTTTTCCCCCTTATTTCTTCCTGACCCAGTTTTCTTGTGATATTTCTTACAGTCACTTGATACTGCATTAATAGAATACTGCAATAGTGTAAGTTGTGCAAAACGTACAGTTATTGTTACCTTTGAAAATGTCCATTGTGATCTCAGCAATAGGCAAATTAGTTTCACTATTATCTCTTATTAACCAAAAATAGTAAGGTAGAATGAGGAAAGGCGCATTGAACCTGGGGTCAGAGCTTGAATTCAAAGCTCGTTTTTCACATTCTACTAGCTTTGTGACCTTAAGGAATTGGATCTCTAGGAACGTCGATTTCTGTCCCACAATCTGAGGGGGATAATGCCTTCTTGAGATGGTTGTTTGAGATTAGGTGAAGTGTAATAATATATTTGAAATATGCAGTACAGTGATGACTCTGAGTGAATAAATGAGAAAGCCCAGAGAATACTCTTGTTGCTAACTGAAATAAAGAGTTAGGAAGGAGAATTTGGGGGGAGGGGGGTTTATACATGTGTAATGTGAGGTGACAGTAAGACTCCCAAGTAGAAATGTAAAATAGTCTTTGGGAAAGTTATAGAGGATGTGCAAAGCCTTTTGTGCAAGGTATTCCAAGGAGAGCCCTTTTTACTTCTCTTAGCTCGCTGATTACATAAAAATTCATAGCAAAGGCAAGAACTCTCCCTTTGTGCCATGTGTCCAGCTGTACTGGGAGATCAGCAAAAACCAGCTTCTTGCTAATTAGAGTCTGCCTTTTTCAATAATATGCAACCTCTGGGAGAGATAAAGGACAGGACACATCAGACCAAACTCAGCCAACAGCTAAGTTTCCACTTCTCCCCCAGTTCAAACTCCAGCTTTTTGACCCTAGCTCCCTAGGAATTGATTAATAACTTTGAGCCATTTTTAAAAGTAAAATGAAACTCTTTGTTTATGTGTGTATTTGATCTTTTCACATATATGATCTCATTTAATCCTCATAATAACTTTGTAAAGAAAGGATGACATTTTACAGAAGAGGAACTGAGTCTTGAGAGCTTTGCCCAAGAGTTGGCACTTAGAATCAGCACAGTGGGAATTTGAACTCTGTCTTTCTGATGCCACTTTTATACTAAACTTCACTACCTTAATTCAGCCTAAGTTTCTTAGGTTAATGATATAAATGACTATGCTCTCAACAGGACATTTTAACTGAAAAATAAAAGGATAGTCCGTGCTCCAAACAAGAGGTTAGATAACTTACCTCTCTGGCTAACTTGCAACTTTTTTTAAATTTTAAAAAACAGATTTTTTTTTCCTCCAGTCCTGAATGGGCCTTACGATTTAAAAGACGCTCCCCGAGGGAGAGGTTCACAGACCAATATATAAAAGCAGGACTTGTCAATTTAAAGGCCAGAAGTCTCTCCAAAGAGAACAATAAGCCTGATCCTAAAGAAGACTCAGGAAAGCTTACAACCGTGTTACTTTTTTATTTTTAGGACCATTCTGTATGGTGGAAGTTACCAATGCAAAGTCATAGTTTCTAATGTATTTAATTTTCTTCTCCCATAATCTCACGTACTTGAGATGTTTCAAAACACAGGTGGGCCCAAATCTTTCCATAGAACTCTTTTTTAAATATATAAACTTACTTTATTTATTTTGGCTGCGCTGGGTCTTCGTTGCTATACACAGGCTTTCTGTAGCTGCAGCGAGCGGGTCTACTCTTTGTTGCAGAGCACGGGCTCTAGGCACGCAGACTTCAGTAGTTGTGGCACGCGGGCTTCAGTAGTTGTGGCTCGTGGGCTCTAGAGCCCAGGCTCAGTAGTTGTGGCGCACGGGCTTCATGCTCTGTGGCATGTGGGATCTTCCCAGACCAGGGATCGAACCTGTGTCCCCTGCGTTGGCAGGCGGATTCTTAACCACTGAGCCACCAGGGAAGTCCCTCTTCTTTTTTTTTTTTTTTTTTTTTTTTTTTTAATTCATCCATAGAACTCTTTAAAAGGAGTTTGAGACAAGAATTCTTAATACTCGCTCTTACACTGGCCTGCTTCTAAAATAAACATAAACAAACCCTTCATCTTCACATCAAGAGGAAACTCAGGAAGAGTCTCCTGGTTACAGTACTTTCACCGCCCACTGACTGTCTCCTTTATTTGTTGAGGCAGCGGCGCCAGCCACTCCACACACACCAGCTGCTTCACACATCAACCACTTTACCGTGGCCCATCGCTAACTCCCTCCTGCCCTGTGCTGTGGCCACCAGCTCCGCTCAGGCTGGGGCCAGGTTTTCCCAGAGACAGTGGGAAAGCACCTCTTAGGTCTGGCTTCCTGCCCCGGGGCTGCTCTGAGTGCTTGTGGCAGGGTGCCAGATGGACCTGCCTCGACACTGATCGTGCACAACCACAAGTGAAGGGAGTTAACAGTTAACCCCTGAGCAGTGACTAACTAGAGACAAGGGATGAGTGTTTCCTTCTTTCCGTCTCCCAGGTTGCAGTTCAGAGACTCAGAGGGCCTGGTGGAATCGAATACCAGTCTACTCTTTCCTCCTTTTCCTATTTCACTCCCCCGGTCCTCCACTCCGGCCACTTGATCTCAAAGAAACCTTGTTCTCGGGCCTTGCTTCCTGGAAGTCCACACCAAGATAAGGCAGGGCAGTGCAGTGCTGGGGTTTATCAAGCAGGTCCTAGAATAAATTCAAATCTCAACTCCACCATCGGGAACTATCTGGACTTGAACAAACTACCTGATCTTGTGGTTCCTCCGTTTCCTCATCTGTAAATACAGATAACGGTAATGACAAAGAAGACATAGCCCTTGTCGTTAAGAAGGGGGAAGTGTGGGTAAGAAGAGGGTAAAACAGGCAACATCAGACAGCATAGGAAAGAAGATAATAGCTTGTAATGTGGGGTCGTAAAAAGAGCCATCATTTATCAAGTTATCATGTGTCCTATCTAAACGTTAGAAACTTTAAATACATTGTTTTATTATAGCCCCCCTGCAAGCAGGTATTATCCCCATTTTAGAGAGTTAAAAAGAACCTTCCTTCCGAGGTAATGAGCATTAAGCTAAAATACCTTTGTTTAGCTCACAGGAAACATCCTGACCAGGTCCACCTGTGAATGACTGCAGGGAGGAAGAAATTAACACATCTCCTCCGGAGGCTGATGGAAGCCAGGACGTGTTTGACTTTACTCCCTCCCCTTTTAGTATAAGAGGAGTCTGAATTCTAACTCAGGCAAGATGGTTCTTTAGGCCACGAGTCCACCATCTTCTCGGTCTGCTGGCTTTCCGAATAAAGTCGTTATTCCTTGCCTCAACAACTCGTCTCTCGATTATTGGCCTGTCGTGCGGCGAGCAGCACGAGCTTAGACTCAGTAACCAGATGCCAAATAAAGAGGAGAGTCGTGCATTTTTGTCTGCTGTTAACAGTGATGGCTTTTAAAACAGTGAATATTGAAACAGGCACTTCTAGAATTGCTACGATTTGGACTTGCAGAGATTGAGGAACTACATGTTTAGGCAAGGAGGTCGGAGGGAGCAAAAGCCTGCTGCAACATGCAGTGCACGTGTGCGGGACCTACATTAGAAGATGAATTTGGAAATTGTAATTTGGTCAGATGTGCAGGGTCTGAAAGGTCAGGCTAAAGGACTTGTATTTATTCATTTGGAAAAGGAGATGAAAGCCATTTTCAATGGGTCTTTAGCACAGGATGGATGTGTCCCACTTTAAAACAATAGCATCTCCTTGGCAACCAGAGCCCAACTAGAATTTCAGGGCAGCATGGAAACAGGATCTGCAAGGTAACTGTGATGCCTTCTTTGGGACGTTTTCTGAATATCTTGAATAATTTCCTGAATACTTTTGCACATCCCCCTGGATGATGTACTCCAGGCCATGACTGGTAAAGCTTAACATACTCGAAGCAGACAGTTGCCATACAAGGCCTTACCTTCCCACCTACGTGCGCAGAGGCTCCTTCGATGCCCAGGACCAGTGTGAGACCCTTCAGAACTTGGTGCCTTCTAGCCATGCGATACCTAAACGGATAACGATTAAGTGATGGATGTGGTAGATTATTTGTATAAATGGTACCATTTGATGTCCTCCCTGGACCCACACGCTTTGGAATGTGACTTTACAGCTTATCTTATTAAGAGGTAGGGTCTGTTTCTCCACCTCCTTGAATGCGGGCCCTTCCTGTGACCAAGTTGGCCAACAGCGTGGCAGAAGTGGCATTGTACAAGTCGCAGAGCTAGGCTCTAAGGCCTTGCACGCTTCCACACTCTCTCAGAATTTGGGCATGCCTGGGCTAGCCTGCTGGAGGACTAGCCACTTGGAACAAGCTGGATTGCCCCAGGGGTTCTGGCCAAGGTGTGGGAAAGCCCAAGCAAGATCATTCGAGTCATTTAGCCTGACTGCTAGCCTGACAACTGACTGCTGACTCAGGGGGGTGCCTCACCCAGCCCAGTTCAGATCAGCAGAATCACCCCGCCAACCCACAGACTCATGAACAGCATTGTAATTGTACACCATTGAGGTTTTAGGGTTGTATGTTACACAGCATGGCTGTGGCAGTAGATAACTGATATCACATCAGTGCTGGAGGTGGTTAGCACTTCATCCACAGAGAAACTGGATTGGAAAAATTATTCTTATGTCACAGTCTCTGAAGGATAACCTTGAGAATAGTTGTAGGGATTTTCATTTATAATCTCTAAACTAGAGTCAGCGTCGTTGGTAAAAACAATCAGCCCTTTGCTCATCCCTGTCCTCAGAATGTCCATCTTCATGGGGTGAAATGTATCACATTCCTGTTAAGCTTGTTCTTAGGTCTTCATCCTCAATATTTTGGATCCAAAGTATGACTGTACTCATAACGGGGCTGGTGAGGTTAGGGCCAAAAAACCCAAACTTTAGAGTATAAGAGTCCCTGAGGAACTTGTTAAAAATCCAGGTTCATGGAACCATCCCCATTAATTCCGATTTAATGAATATGGGCAGAGACCATATTCATTTGGAATTTGGAATTTTTGAATTTTATTTAATTTATTTTTCTATACAGCATGTTCTTATTAGTTATCTATTTTATACATATGAATCTCCATTTTTAAAAAGTATCTCTGGTAACTGGGGGCGGCATGGTCAGACTTTGAGGGGAAAATGGTTCAGGTTACAAGACGAGCTTTCCAGTTCTGAATGTAATAAAACTATAATATGGGGTCATGCAACCAGGTAATAATTGAAGTCTGTGAAAAGATAAAAAGCAAACCAATCCACAGAAAGACAAGTGGACACAGAAAGTCATCATGAATAAGGTACAAGGAAAAGAAATATTTTTCTCCTGGCCTTTCACTAAAGTTTCCTGCGCTACTTCTATTTCTACCTCAAGTGAAGTTTAGGCTAGATTAATAGTTCTCGACCATGTTGCACCTAGAATCACATGAGGACTTTAAAAATACTGATATCTGAGAACCCCACACCCACCCCGAGATTCTGGTGGACTTAGTCTGAGGAGCCAGCAAGACATTTGGTTTTGAAAAGCTCTCCTGGTGATTCCAGCGTCCAGCACATTTTGAGAACCAGTGGACAAGATTAATAACACCTCCCACCAAGTAGATCTCTTCCTAACAGTGGAGAGAATCACAGCCCAATTTATGACCTCCGGGCAGAATGGAGAGAAGACAGCTGGATTAGGCAGAGAAGAAAAGGAATTCTCATCTGCTTCTAAAACCATACTTCATGGCAGAGTCTTAGAAGTGCTGGGACAGTGAACACGGAAACATACACCCAGTTCACGTGACCCCAGGAAAAGAAGGCAAGTGTCGACGCTTGCTTGTGGGCAGAACAAGTTTTGCATACTGAAGTCATTCTAGATGTCTCTGTCTCTGCAGTGTGTACACTTAAAAGTGTGGTATACAGGTTACATCGGGTCTTTGATAATTAACTCTCTCCCTCTAAATTTGTGGTAAGAATGCTTGTCTGGTATTTCAGATATTTCTTGAATGCACAGATCCTGTGTGACGTACAATAGTCCCATGAAAATAAGACTTAGGGGAATTCTTTAAAAACTAAATGGACTCTGGAAGATTACAAGTCTAAGCAATGGTTCTCAAACCTTCTCCCTGTGCATCGAAATCTACAGGGAAGCTTCTTAAAAACAGAGATTCCTGGAAACCACCCGAACTTACTAAATCAGAATGGGAGGTCAGGGGTCAATACAATTTCCCTTTTTACAAGTTCCCCACACAAATTTTTATGCACTCAGTACCACAAGAGTCTCCTTTTGAGAACCATGTATCTTTGGGGACAGGCCCCCTTAGGGGGTTTTTACACAGAGTTACACAGCCTTAAATCCACTTGGACTGTCTCCACCCTCTCTCCATGTTCAGTATATGACTGGGAAACCAAAGAAGGTTGCCATGTTATCAAAGCAGCAAATCAAAAGGCATCCAGAAGAAGCTGCATCAAAGATGGGTTCCTGGGCTTCCCTGGTGGCGCAGTGGTTGAGAATCTGCCTGCTGATGCAGGGGACACGGGTTCGAGCCCTGATCTGGGAAGATCCCACATGCCGCGGAGCAACTGGGCCCGTGAGCCACAACTACTGAGCCTGCACGTCTGGAGCCTGTGCTCCGCAACAGGAGAGGCCGTGATAGTGAGAGGCCCGCGCACCGCGATGAAGAGTGGCCCCTGCTTGCCACAACTAGAGAAAGCCCTCGCACAGAAACGAAGATCCAACACAGCAAAAATAAATTAATTAATTAATAAACTCCTACCCTCAACATCTTCTTTAAAAAAACAAAAAACGCATACGCCCTTAAAAAAAAAAAAAGATGGGTTCCCCACGGTGAAAATGAGCTCCCATTATAAACTTCGGTTACAAATGTCTACTGAAATGGAACTTCTCAGCCAAAAGGCAAAAACACTCTTAATGCTCTTCATACACATTTCTGAATTGCTTCCCAGAAAGGTTGTGCCAGTTTACACCTTGACAATGTGCATGAGATGCCCATCCCTATGGTCACAAGCACTTCAGACGAACTGTAGCTCCTACCTAAGTTTGCCCAGCGCTGGCCTTGATGGGATAAGATAGAAATACACTGTGCCTGGACCAAGGAGTCAGTGAGGGGCAAGGCTCAGACAGCCATGGGACTTCTGAGCCAGAGAGAAGGACTCTGACCCCCTGATTGATTCTCTGTGGTTTTCAAGAGAAGTGTGGCTCTCAGCCCGGAGAGGCTGTGGGGGCCCCAGCTGCTTGGCAGAAGGTTGGGGGATGCTGCCTATGGAAGCAGCTCCTCTGGGCTGAGGCCAGGGCTGACTCCACGGAGAGGGCCCCCAGGTGGGGTAAGGGAGTGACTGAGAGGGTGGGAGGTCAACAGAGGCAGCGAGGTTGAAGGCTTCAGAAGACCCTGTCCTCTAACTTCAGGTGACACAGCCAAGTTATTCCTGTGTCCTCTCCCTCAGCTTCCTGGTGCTGCCATGGGACTCCAGGCTGCTTGGGGCTGTGCCTACCAGACTTCTCCTAAAGCAACATACCCATGTCTCTGAGGGGTAGATTCTAGCCAACTCCTTCCATAGAGCACTTTCTATGTAAAACAGTATTCTGTACCTAGAACCTTTTTTACTCAGTTCTGGTGGGCCCCAAAGGATTTAGGAGTTGGCGACGTGCTCCCATATTCCAAAGTGAAATAATGGCTCATGAACTCAGGAGTAGCAAGAGAGGTCCTCCCACACCTGTTTGTGACCCTTAACCTCAACCCCACTCCTGGCTAAAGGAGCTGAGGTTGAAAAGGCAGGAGGAGATTTCTTTACAAAGAACTATGTTTGAGCTCCTCACAGAGACTATTCTGAGGCATTTATACACGTCTGGTGCGGTTTAAAGAACCCCATGGACAGTGCTCGCCTCCAATCTAGAAGAAAGCACACAGGCTAGATTACGACTCAAGTTGCCCAGGGTGGCATTTGGCAGGGGACGGTGCGTGAGCACTCTTAGACCAGAGGAGACCTTGGAAGATAAGCTGGCTGGAGCCATCTTGAAGGGACACCGTCTAAGAGGGGGCCTGCCAGAGGAAGGTGGGATCACAAGAGGACACCCAGAGAGTGCATGTCCTGAGTCAGCCCCCGTGTTGTCAAGCCTGTCTCAAATTGTGTGTGTGGAGGAGGGAGGGATGACGTGATCGGATCTGCATTTCAAGAACATTCTGGCTGGAGCATGGAGAATGGAGGGGACCAGAAGAGCAGTAAGAAGGCGTGTTAGTAAGCCAATCAGGTGAAAGGAGCAGGTAGCATGGACCAGGACGGGGACTGCAGAGATGGTGAGAAGTAACTGGATCTAGGAGATGCGAAAGAGGTCAAAGTGATTGAATTGGGGGGAGGGTAAACAAGGAGGCACCCACAATTCCTTGTTTCCTGGTTTGCCCATGTGGCTGCCTGATGGAGCCATGGACTCAGAGAACCCTGGAAAAGGACCACGTTCCAGGGAAGAGACCATGCGTTTTGCCTTGGTCATGGGAATTCGGGTGACTTGAAGACACACAGACAAAAATGTTAAGAAAGCAAATGGAAGCTTTGGGCAGGGGTGAGATGGCTTAGGAAAAAGAGTGAGACATGAAGGCAGCCTAAGAGCCCACCTTGAGAAACTCAACAGTCAAGGCCAGGACGAGGAGAAGGCACCAGTGCCGGAAAAAGAGGAAGAGAAGGAGCTGCCAGAGACCTGACCAAAACGCCATGTGCTGCACCTGTTCTCAACGCTGGCTGCACAACAGGGAATAAAATAGATGAGTTCCCTGCCCGCACGGAGTTTACAGTCAGGGGCAGGGAGGCAGGGAACAGTAAGCAAGAAAATCTTAACATTATAGAACTAGAAATCAGAATAAATGTTGTAAAGGGAAAGACAGGGAACAAGAGTGAATTGTGGGGCAGGGAAGGGTTCTCGGAGGAGGTGACATTTATGCAGATTAGCTCACCCACACAGGATGCTAATTTGGGGCAGCTGTCCCGGGGCAAATGTCACCGGGATCCCTGGCGATTTCTTAAACCCTTGGCATTGGAGGCGCCAGTGCACAATGAAGAGAGAAGTGTTTGGAGAAGGGGAACTCCCTGGTGCCCGTTATCTGCTTCCCCACTGGAGAATGTTCTTCCCTCCCCAGCTCCTTCCCTGCAGCTGCCAGGGGCCCAGTGACTAAGTGTCTTCAACTAGTGAGTGTCTCCCCAAAGAACGGGAGAGGACCTGCAGAACTGACCCAGGCCACAAACGCCCGGCCGTGAATGGGTGGGAGAGAAGCTGTCACAGCCCCTGGTCCAGTCGGAAGGTGTTTGGGCTCTTGTTCAAGGCCTGAGACCTGAAGACCTGGCTGGCACTGGCCACTAAGGGAGCCAAGTCCTTGTTCAAAGCCAAGTGCCCCAGAGGGTGTCAGGTACCACTCAGCCCTGCCAAGCAGTCTGCAAAGAAATGCTAACTGGGGTTGCCATGGTGATTGCTGTGCTACTGGCACGCGGGTGGGGTTGAGGGGTGGGTGTCAGCTGGCGGTGCCTCTGGGGCCTGAGCGTTGGGAATACAGCCCAAGAGCTCCACCACCGGCCTGAAAGACACCCCGGCCTAAGGGTGCATTTACACACCCAAAGCCCCTGTCAGACTGCTCTATTGGGTTTCTTTTAATTGATTTCTTTCAAAGTAAACAGTATAGTATTATTTATATACAATCCCATTAACTAAGCAAATGGGAAGCCCCGTTTTAAGGCAGCCTCCTTAAGCGCTGTGAGAAAGCGCGAAGCCACAGTGAAGAGCTTAGGCTCTGGGGTCAGACAGACGCAGGTTCAAAATCCAGCTCCACCACCTGCCGGCTCTGCCCCCTACCGGTTCAGTGACAGGCAAATTCCAAAACTTCCTTCCGCCTGCCTTTGGTTTTATAGGATGAGATGACAGAACCTTCTTTGCAGGGGTGTTGTGAGGATTCAACGAGATGATATCTGTAAGGGACTCGATAATAATAGTAATGATAACAATGCTAACATTTATCGAACACTTCAAGTACGTTGAACGTGGTCAAAGTGACTCACCCGAATGAATTCATGACCTAGCTCATGGAACTGGAGATTCTTAGGTTGATATCCTGAAGATCCTGTCCCAATCTTAGCCTGACCCCACCTTTCTGGACTCCTTTTATGATTTTACTCCCTCCCCAAGCCAGACACAAGTCCTTGGCTACAGCTGCGCCGGCCTCTCTTCTCCTTTTCCAGCCGCTGCCTTCTCTCACGCCTCTGACCATGCTCCCCCCTCCCTGGGTTTACTCGGCGCCACCTTGGTCTACCAAACTCCTACTCATCTTTCAGGGTGCAGTGCAAATGTCACCTGCTCTTTGAAGCCTCCCCCGCCGCATCCAGGCAGTCAGCTGCACCCTCGTCCGTGCCCCCACGCACTTCCTGCACACCTTCTGAATGATAATAATAAACACAGGTGCCAAGCACCATGCTGAAGTCCTTTATTTTAGCTCATTCGATCCTCACAGGCACCCTATAACATAGGATTGGTAATGAACCCCGTTTTAGGATGCAAAACTTAAGGCCCAGAGAAGCTAAGTAACTTGCCCAGTGCCACGTAGCCCATAAGCAGCAGAGCCAGGGCACAGGCCTTACGACTCCAGAGTCGGTGCTGGTAACCGCTGCACCAGACCGCTTCTCCCTGCCGCTGGGGGCCCAAGCCCACCTCCTCCAGCAGGTGGGGAGAGCCAGAGATGGCGCTGCATTCATTTCAGCAACGCTGCCATCCAGCATAGCAGCTGGCGCCCAGGCACATGCGAACTCCCCCTCCACGCAACCCCACACACACTAAACTAGACTATTTAAGGAGAAACCACTAATCCAGTAAACTCACCCATGTGTCCTGGTCTCTTTTTCTTTCTGCCCTTGATTAGGAAGCTCAGCTCTGAGTCCTGTCCAAGGGGCCCAGTAGAGTCTCTTTGTAGTTGATGAATAATAAAGAGCTTCTTCAAGTTTATTGAATTAAAAACAAACAAACAAAAAACAGCTGTTTTTTTTTCCCCTGGGGAGAAGTCTGGAGTCTAATGATAAAATAGAGACATATTATTTGTCATGACACCTTTTCCCATTGAAAGGAAGGGAATCCATTTCTAAAGAAAAGAGTAATAACAGAATTCAAAAGGTAACCGGGCTTCCAGAAGGGTCCCTCTCTGTCCGGGCAGCTCCCAGAGGCAGCTGTGAGGCCAGAGGAAGTCTTAAACAGAGAGTTTGAGAGGGCACCGATGGCCACGAAGTCATAGCAGTAGCCCAAGGCCCCAGCCCAGCTCAGCACCTCTCAGCCAGCGCTAGCTGGGGAGGCCAGGAATCGCAATAAGGGGAGAATATTTGAAAAATCTTTGGAGTTAGAAAGACTGAAAAGTTGCCCAGCCGGTGCTGGTCCCTTTGTTTGTTTGTTTGTTTCCCAAGTCTAGTTTCTAATTTGGGTGTTTCCAGGATTCTAGCCCTTTCCTCGTTGGAAGCAGATCATGTCTGGGGCCAACTGGTCCTTTGCTCCAAGTCACCCATGTTCCTCGGGACATTTTCCCCCTTAGAAACAAAAGGTGGGGCTTTGTCAAGATTCAGCGGCATTCCTCTCAAAGCCCCAAGGCTGCCTCAGTTCAGCGTGCACAAGAGGAGGCCTTTGAAGGTGCGAGGGCTCATTTCCTGATAAAGCAGGCCAAGAAAGAACCAACATCTTTCAAATTCAGGTCCTAATCAGCTCTGTAAAAAATGGATTTTTAAGCCGAAGGCTTAACTTTGGACAAAAGCCTCAGATTCGAAAAATGCTTGAAAGTAGAATTGGGAGGGGCCGGGGGTGTGGTAAGGAAGCATGGGAGTGGGGAAACACGGGTACAGGGTTTTGCCTTCAGTCTGCAGTTACTAAGTTCACGAGTTTGTACCTTCCTGGTCCCATTGCTAAGTATACCCTGAGCACATATTTGTACCAAAACTCAACACGGAAATCAGTTATATGTCACAGGGTTGCTGTCCTTGAGTGAGTCACCATCCCACCAAGGACAGGAGACCCAAAATAAGCAAACATCTGCATATAAAGGTCTTGGCACATGGTAAGGGTCTCTCAAAGTCACTTCCTGGCCTCCCTTCGGGCTGCTGGAGAGGACAATGATGTGACCACTGGTGGTGTCTCTGGGTGGAAAGGAGCACACTCTCATGTCGGAAAGAGAAAGTTCACTGTGGATCTAAGTGCCCAGCAGGACTGGTGAGGTGGGAAATGGCCAGGGGGTCCATGATGAGTGAGAATTGGCTGGTGGGGGGCAGGGGTGGGTGGGCAGGAGGAGGGTGGGAGTGGAGGGCAGAACTCTTGATCAGGGGCGCCGATGCCAGGCACAGTGGTTGGGCCTCGCCTGAGTTTCACATGGGAGCCAGACTCTGACAGCCATGTATGTGTTATGTGTGTATGTGCGTATGTCTGTTTGCTTGCTTGCTTTTTGCTTTAATATTTTATTTAAAATATTTAATACGGGCTTCCCTGGTGGCGCAGTGGTTGAGAGTCCGCCTGCCGATGCAGGGGGACACGGGTTCGTGCCCCGGTCCGGAAGGATCCCACATGCCGCAGAGCGGCTGGGCCCGTGAGCCATGGCCACTGAGCCTGCATGTCCGGAACCTGTGCTCCACAATGGGAGAGGCCCGCGTACCGCAAAAAAATAATAATAATAATAATAAAATACTTAATACTATTATAATATTCTGAATTTGAATGTCTAGAGTGGGGGAATATTTGCTCTTCGATTTTCAATTTAGTTCCAGGCCCCGTTCCTATTACTCATCACTCAATTCATACATTTATGTCCCCTGCCCACACTCCACAGAAGCTTATGGCCTCAGCCCTATAGCTAACAGGGAAATTGGACATCTTCAGAATGACGTAAATGGTTGTTCAGAACTGTCACTTGCATGAAGAGTTACCAGATAAAATACAGGTGCTCAGTTAAATCTGAGTTTTAGATAAACAGAAACTTTTTTGGGGGGGGCATGCCATGCGGCATGTGGGATCTTAGTTCCCCAACCAGGGATTGAATCTGCACCCCCTGCATTGGAAGCGTGGCATCTTAGCCACTGGATGGCCAGGGAAGTCCCCTAGATAAACGGAAACATTTTAATATGTCCATACAATAAAAATTATTCATTTTTTCTAAATTTCCAATTTAACTGAACATCTCGTTTTTGGTTTTTGCTATATCTGACGACCCTACTCCTATAGCATATGTCAAATTAATGGGAAGAAAGAGAGGATAAGACCAAATGCAGAAGTTGTACAGCCCCAGAAAGAGACAGATAACAGCTCCTATAATAGGGCAGATGGCTGGATTGGAGATGAACGATGTTCTGAAAAAAGAAGGAGCAGAACATGCAGCCTGGTTAGAGACATGGGGCCAAAGCAGAGAATAACCCAGGAGTCACAGAAATGCAATTCACGCTATAGCTCCACCACACATGGGTAATCAGACGAGATGCTCCCAGCCTCGGTTTCCCCATTACCACCTCCTAGCCTGTGGAGAGGAGTAAAAAGATCATGCAATTGCTGCACAAACAGGAGTTGTTATCACAAAGGCCCCAGCCCTGTTCTTCCCCACACACACCACTACTCCAGCCAGGCCTCTTCCATGCTATCTCTGCCCAACTATTTTGAGCACAGGGTAAATGTCCCCTTGTTCCATCTCCCCGTTGCCCACTCTTCCACATGGGTACTTGTAGGACTCAAGAGTTTCCTGTCCTTGGCAAACTGGATGACCTTTCCTCTGCTTTTTTTTTTTTTTTTTTTTGCGGTACGCGGGCCTCTCACTGTTGTGGCCTCTCCCGTTGCGGAGCACAGGCTCCGGACGCGCAGACTCCGCGGCCATGGCTCACGGGCCCAGCCGCTCCGCGGCATGTGGGATCTTCCCGAACCGGGGCACGAACCCATGTCCCCTGCATCGGCAGGCAGATTCTCAACCACTGCGCCACCAGGGAAGCCCTCCTCTGCTTTTTAATGAGCTGTTGGTAAATGTTTATTAGGGCAGAGGGGGACACGGTCCCACAAGCCAGAAGCTCTGACGATCCAGGTCTCCATCAGCCCATGACCAAACAGCCTCTGGGTCGGAGCGAATGTACTTGGACCTACACCGGGTTCCTCTACCAGGCAGAAACCTGCTTTGCAGACGACACAGGGCAATGGCCCTGAAACTGACCCTCCCCTCCCCACTTTCTGTGACTTGGGACAGATCATGTGGCTTTTCCATCCAAACGTAAGGTTTCACTTTGTTACTGGATGTCCTTTTATTTTCGTTGTTTTTTTTTCCTTTCTTCATACCCATGTTACAACTAGTGCTAACACTGCAAGTGTCTAAACAATTTCTTTCTGAGTTATACTTGATGGAGACATAAGAATCTCTCTCTTGCTTGGATTCCTTCAAGTCACTTGCCCCACCCTCAGAAAGCTTTGCCTTCCTTACATACACGCCTGGAGAGGGGCTCAGGACGGGAGCTGCACTTTTCCTTGGCCTCTGTTGCCACCTGCAGGATCATTTGGGGGAGAGTTCAAGGATGCTGGGTGGCGGCACAAAGAGAAGGCAAAGGTAGCGTGGAGTCTTTGGGCTTCACCGGTTGTCAAGAGATTTCATAAGGCACGACCTCATCGCCTCTCTGGCGCTCCAGATCCAATATTTAATTAGCTGCATGGCTTTGCGCAGTCACTTCTGCGAGTCTGTTTCCTCATCTCTGAAACAGTATTTGATATCCATAAAATCGCTTTGATAGTGATTATTGGGGGGTCACTCATTCATTTATGTGTTTATGAAGCAAATACCACATCGGATACAAAGACATGAAAAATAAAAAAGATTTCCTGGAGGAAATCACAGTCTTACCGTGGCATCAGTCAAACACATAGGAAACTGTCCGTTGTTGTGAGAGAGGTATGACCAAAGTGTCGTGGGAAGTAAGAAGTGACTAACTCTGTCTGGTGCAAGCAGGGAAGGTTTCACAGTGGAAGTACCACACGAGCTGGATTTGGAAAAACAAACTGGAGTTGACCAGAATTCGGAAGAATGCACAGGAGTCATCCACCATATAAAGAAGAGGGGAAAGGACATTCCAGAGAGAGGGAGCAATGAACCAAAATGCTTTGACTCAGCTTGCTCTAGAAAGTTCCCAAGGAGTGAATGAACTTTCGCATCCTGCAGCAGCCTTGGTAGGAGAGAAGTGTGAGGAGAGAGAATTTTTCTAACTTCAAAGCCAGGAGGCAGCTGCTCACGCTGCCTGTGGCAAGGCCCAGTCCTGGCAGGAGTCTAGGATGCAAAAGAGGAAGAGGAACAGACCATTCAAGGCAGGATTGGGAGGTTCGCTCATGACCCAGGCACTCACCACGTGGCCTTGGCTAAGTGACCCATCCTCTCCATGCTTCCGTTTCCTTATTTGCAAATGGAGATAATAATACCCACCTCAAGAGTGTCCTTGCAAGATGCAAGCAAAATCAGTAACCCAGTGCCTGACACAGACATATGCAGATACATTAGCCAGTGGAATTACTATCAGAGGTGAGCCTTCAGGAAGTTATTTTACCTCCCGAAGCCCACGTTCCTCACCTATAAAATGAGAATAACAATGTTTGGCCTGCACGCATCAGGAATTTATTGTGATGATACCATCAAGAAATATAAGCTGTAAAGTTCATATAAACCTGAGTTACAAACAAGAGAGAAGAGGATGAGATCATCGAACCTACTTTTTTTTTTTTTTTTTTGCGGTACGCGGGCCTCCCACCGCTGTGGCCTCTCCCGTTGCAGAGCACAGGCTTTGGACGCGCAGGCTCAGCGGCCATGGCTCACAGGCCCAGCCGCTCCGCGGCATGTGGGATCTTCCCGGACCGGGGCACGAACCCGTGTCCCGTGCATCGGCAGGCGGACCCTCAACCACTGTGCCACCAGGGAAGCCCTAGAACCTACATTTTTAAGGTACACTGAGTGCCTGCTACTTGTAAGGCATTTTCACTTTCGTGACCTCATTTAACTTTTCCTGAAGACAACCTTCTGAGGTGAGTACCACGTTTATTTTCAGTTTACGTGTGATGCAAGTAAGAGTCAGAGAGGTTGGTTTGTCCACTTACCAGGTGCTCTCTGAGCAGGCCCTGTGCCTGAGCAATGAGCCAGAGCGGATCATGGGAGCTGTGATGTGCACGATGGTGCCTCGGGCTCAGGGCTTGGACTCCTGTGTCTCACTCATCCTCTCGCTGATCTCTCCAGCCTTAGGGTTTTCAGCACCACCTATATTTATCCCGACAACCCCCCCATTTCCATCTCCAGCCCAGCCCTCCCAAGACACGAGTGTCTGCCTAGCCAACCTCTCCACTGGCTTTTCTAATAGATACCTCACCCTGAATATGTCCGAAACACAGCTCTACTCCACCTTTCCTCCACGGTCTTCCAGTCTCTTTCAGCAGCAGCGCTATCCTTCCAACTGCTTGGAGTCACCTTCGATTTCCTTCACACCTCACAGGAGGGCAGGAATCTTTTTTCTACTACTTTGAAAACTACATCCAGAATCTGAGCACCTCTTTCCACCCCTGCCCCGAGAGAACCTCCCCGGATCATCACCATGGCCCTCATTTTGTTGTTACCTCCTATTCACAGCCAAGTGTGATCCTTGTGAAGAGTAAGTATCCACCTGTTGGGCAAAACCCACGAATGGGTCCCCGTATCATTCACATTAGAGCCTATAAAATGTCTGCAAAGCCCTATACAATCGGCCCCCTTCCAACAGACATGCTCTAGTTATTATATGTATTGCTTATTGTCTGACTACAAGCTCGGCCAGGGGTCCTATACTGGCACATAGAAATACGCCTTGAACGGATAAAATGACTGTACAAGTGTTTGATTACTTATAGGAAATGCTATGAACAAGACGTGCTTCTCTAAAAGGAAATTCACAGGGAGCGAGCCAGAATCCAGCTGGCTTACAGCTCCAAGCCCAGAGCTCATCCCCTAAGGAAGACAGTGTGCAACCCAGTGCCTGGCACAGAGCAGGGGCTCCCACAAGCTAGCTGAACTGGAAAATGAAGGGATTTCAGAAAGCAGGGAACGCCTTCCCTCACCCTCTTGCAGAGGCTGCTCAGCCGTCCTGCTCTCTCTTTCTCTGTCTCCCTGCATGCGCCCAGGCACACACACCAACGCCCTGCCTCCCTGGGCCTGCTTTCCTTCAGATGGGGGCCTTGTGGCTCCTTAAAATGTGAACAGCTCTCAGGAGGGGGAATAAAAGGAGAGTCACCAGGACGGAGTCAGCTCACACTGGCTGTGCTAGAGAGGACATGTGCAGGGACCCTCTCCCCTAAGCCTTACTGCGAGTGAGGGGGAAGCCAGCACTGCTGGATCTTCTGTAGGACCCCGATGAGGAAAGGGAACGTCATGGCTGTAAACAGGGAAGACGTAAGTCCCACCTCAGCGGTTGGGTGGAGAGAGGAGACGTGCCCAGGAGCCCTCGAGAACTTAGAATAAGGTTGCCCTCTGACGGTAAACCTGTGAAATCAGCCCACAGAGGAAGAGTGCAGAGATAAATGTGCAAAAAACAGCCCGACTAAACAGTAACCTGAGTGCGTGTATTAACACACCTCAGATGGGGCGCATCACAAAAGAGAGGAGGAAGGGGACACGGATCTAGGTAAGGGCGAGCCTTATGGGGCTCACGGAAGTATCTGGTCACGTTGAGTTGGGTTAACAGACTGTCCGAGCCTAATGTCCCCATACCTTTTATTCATCTAACTCTCCAGCTCTGAGTTCACCGTTTTCCAGCAACTTCGCCGGCTCCGGCCTCCCACTGGGCTTGCCAGCTGCGAGGAGACGCACCCGCAGGCGAACTCACAGGTGTGGACCCCAGCCTCCCTTTCTCGGTGTACGTGAATAAATGACGCTCCACGTGGCTAGCACAGCCCAGCCCTTCCCAGGCGGGTCGCCAGTGCTGTGCGGGCGCCGCGCACAGGTAGGATCCAGAGGGGGCGAGCGGGGCTCGGATCCCGGAGCCGAGGGCTGGCCTCCGACGCCCCAGCCGCCTTCCCGAGCTGGGATCGGGTTCCACCCGGGTCTCCAGAGGGTCCAAGGGAGGCCCAGAGGGTAACGCAGAATTGGGTAGATGAGAGCGCAACTTTCTGGGAAGAGTCTAAGGCTTCCTTCCCTCTGACGCTCAAAGGCTACCAGTCCTTGGAAGGGGAGGAAGGACACGATCCGGCCAGCGGGAAGGAGCCTGGCTCTCCCATCTGGACTCGGCCTACTTCTTTGACCTCATCCTCCCCGCAGTGCCGAGTGTCACCAGAGATGCAGGGAGCGGGTGGGTGTCGGGAGCGGCGGGGGCAGGACCCCAGACCCGCAGGCGGGCACGGCCGACAGCGATCACAGGGAAGAAAGATTCTCTCAAATCCCTGTTCCCTCCTCTTTCGAGCCCTGGCCTCGGGAAGGGAGCCTCGGAGGCAGCGGACAAGCCCCCAGGGAACTGGGTGGCGACCCAGCCGCCCTCCTCCAAGCGGAGACGCCCTCCCCACCACCGCCGTCGTGGGGGCTGGGAAGTTGTCAAAGGAGGCGCCGGGTGTCCTTGTAGAAGGGAACGAGGTGTGTGTGTGTGTGTGTGTGTGTGTGTGTGTGTGTGTGTGTGTGTGTGTGTGTGTGTGTGTGTGTCTATGTCTATTTTCCATCTCCCGGTACTACAGTGGGGTGAGGGTGGCTTAAGTTTACCCCGGTTTCGGGCCTGTGAGCCGTAACATCTTTTTCAGGCGCCGAAGAAAACAGGCTGAGTGGGGCTGGGAAAGGAGCGCAGTTGCCGAGAGGAAGGGGCCTGGAGGTCACCATGCCGCCTCCCCGGGGACCTCGGAACTTGGTGCGGCCACACCGCCGGCGGGACAAGACTCGATCCCTTCCAGGAAAGGGAGCAGCTTTCTCTCCGGCCCACCCCAAGGGAAAATAAACGGCCTCTGGCGCTTTGCTGCATTCCTGATTTTTAACAAAACTATTGTTGGAGGTTGGCCCCCGTGCTTGCTCCTCGGCGGGAGCAAACCTGCCCACTCCCGGGCCCGCGGCGGAGCCAGCGCCGCCCAGCCGGCAGGCCGGGAACAATGCCTCTTTGTAGCGGGCCCTCGAGGCAGCTGCGGCCCGCCACGCCCAGGGCCCTCCCCTTAGAGAATTCCGAAAGCAGTCGCAAGCCCTGCTCTTCCTGGAGGTCTCGACCTGGGAAGAAAGCAAAGCATCCTTCCTAATCCTTCCGAGGGGGTGAGAGAGAAGGGAACTAACTTTTCCTGCGCCCCGTGTGTGCCAGCCCTTGAATCCTCCCTGGCAGTCTTGTCCAGAGGAATTATAACCCGCCTTTAGTTTCTGTGCCTTGTGCCAGGTCCCACAATGGTAAATGGCAGAGGGCGTCTCAAACTCAGCGCTAAGAGAAATTATATATACATATTTTTTTTTCTTTTCACCACCCAGGGTTGAGGATTAAAGCCATTTTGACATTGTCCCTGGCATTTGCTTGACTCCAGTTCTTCCATATGCCCCGAGAAATAACATCTTTCCACCCCCTTTCACGCACCTCCTTGGTTGCCTGATAGCAGTGGTCACAGTGTGGCTGTTTGAGGGGGTTCCTGCCTCCTCGTTCGGTTCTGAGAGGGCAGTGCCGTCTGTTTTTTGGGTGTGCTTCCAGAATGGTCCTCTTCTCTCCGGCTCTGGCTTGTCAACCCTCACTCAATGCTCGCACCCATCTCTCAGTGCTCTGCCAGGACCTGGGAGCACCTAGTCCCTCCCAGCCACCTTGCAGAAGGGCAGAGCCTCAGGGCTCCCATCCTTTGAGGGGCTATTGGCAGCATCCACACAGGATAGAGCCAGTCCCAGGCCAAGGATGATTGCCAAAGCCACGGGGCAGTGGGTGATGGCTGTGGGGTCACTACGGGACTACAGACCCAAAGTAGAGACTGAATAGCTTCTTGGGTGAATACTGACATGGGGGTGCTGGTTATTTGCGGGGAGGCTAAAATGCGGTGCTGGCACTCACAGCTCCATACATTACAAACGTCTTCCCCGACCCCACCCCACCCCTTTCCCTGCATTCTTCCTCTATTTGCACTGGCTGTGAACCACTTCTTGCCAAATGACTCAGTACAGATGGGAAGTTTAATTTATTTGAGGGAGGCCTGTATGCTATCTGGATACCAACAGTCACCAAAAAAAAAAAAAAAAATTGAACTACCTAAATAAAGATAAAATGCCCAGTACTGGTAACTGATCGATGCAAAATTTGCAGCCCCTGATGGACCCTGAATGTTTGGATCAATCAAAAGCAAGACCAGGGCAATATATGTGGGGTTCATGGACCTCAGTAATTTTGAGGCAAGACGGTCAAGTGAAAAGTGTGTAGGCTCCAACCTGGCTTAGAATACCAGTTCTGACACAAGCTGTGTGATCTTGGACCAGTTACTCAAGCTCTAGGAGCTTCAGATTCATCTTCTACAAAAATAGAAATAATAATTCTTTATTTTGGCATGGTTATTGTGAAGAGTAAAGGAAATAACATATTTGAAAGTTCCTGTAGTACAGAGAGTGTTCATTTTATTGTTGAAAATTCTATCAGTAGGGGCTTCCCTGGTGGCACGGTGGTTAAGAATCTGCATGCCAAAGCAGGGGACACGGGTTCGAGCCCTGTTTCAGGAAGATCCCACATGCTGTGGAGCAACTAAGCCTGTGCGCCACCACTACTGAGCCCATGTGTCACAACTACCGAAGCCCACGCACCTAGAACCTGTGCTCTGCAACAAGAGAAGCCACCACAATGAGAAGCCCGCGCACCGCAACGAAGAGTAGCCCCTGCTCGCTGCAACTAGAGAAAGCCTGCGCATAGCAACAAAGGCCCAACGCAGTCAAAAATAAATAAATAAAAATAAAAAATTTTAAAATAAATTAAAAAAGAAAATACTAGAATTGAAGCCAAAACTGATTTCTGTGATCACGTGTTTAAAACCTCTGGAAAGACAAGCCATCAGAGGTCTTTGGGTGCCTCAGGCAGGATCTGCAGGTATGAGAAGGGAGAAGGAGAAGGTAGAATGAGGTCTGGGGGTTCAGGGACTTACGTCCCTCTTGGTTTCCCAGTTTGGGTGCAGAGGGAGGAAGCATGGTGTTCTGGCAGCATGAGTATGTTTTGGCAACATTTCAAAAATTGTCCCCCTTTTCTGATCAACCTGCCCAACTCCAGTCTCTTCCCTTCTCTCCTCCCTTCACTCCTTTCTCCTTCCCTTCCTGTTTCTTCCCACGCCCATGAGATTGCAATTAGTCCTTTTGAATCTCAATTTCCTCCTCTGAAAAGCTTGTAATAAGAGTAGTTCAAAGACCTAAATGTAAGGTCAGACACTATAAAACTCTTAGAAGAAAACATAGGTAGAACACTCTGACCTAAATCGCAGCGATATCTTTTTTGATCCACTGCCTAGAGTAATGAAAATAAAAACAAAAATAAACAAATGGGACCTAATTAAATTTAAAAGCTTCTGCACAGCAAAAGAAACCATAAATAAAATGAAAAGACAAACCAGAGAATGGGAGAAAATATTTGCAAATGAAGCAACCGACAAGGGATTAATCTCCAAAATATAATAAGTTCATGCAGCTCTATATCAAAAAAAAAAAATGAACAACCCAATCAAAAAACAGGCAGATGATCTAAGTAGCCATTTCTTCAAAGAAGACATACAGGGAGTTCCTTGATGGTCCAGTGGTTAGGACTCGGAGCTTTCACTGCCAAGGCCTGGGTTCTATCCCTGGGTGGGGAACTAAGATCCCACAAGCCAAACAGCATGGCCAAAACAAAAAGAAAGAAAGAAGAAGACATACAGATGGCCAAAAAGCACATGAAAAGATGCTAAACATCACTAATTATCAGAGAAATGCAAATCAAAACTACAGTGAGGTACCACCTCACACCAGTCAGAATGGCCATCATCACAAAATCTACAAACAATAATTGCTGGAGAGGGTGTGGAGAAAAGGGAGCCCTCCTACACTGTTGGTGGGAATGTAAGCTGGTACAACCACTATGGAGAACAGTATGGAACTTCCTTAAAAAACTAAAAATAGAACTACCATATGATCCAACAATCCCACTCCTGGGCATATATCCAGAGAAAACCATAATCCGAAAGTATACATGCACCCCAGTGTTCATTGCAGCACTGTTTACAATAGACAAGACATGGAAGCAACCTAAATGTCTATCAACAGAGGAATGGATAAAGAAGATGTGGAACATATACACAATGGAATATCACTCAGCCATAAAAAAGAATGAAATAATGCCATTTGCAGCAACATGGAGGGACCTAGAGATTATCATACTAAGTGAAGTCAGACAAGAGAAAGACAAGTATCTTATGATATCACTTATATGTGGAATCTAAAAAAATGGTACAAATGAACTTATTTACAAAACAGAAATAGAGTCACAGATATAGAAAACAAACTTATGGTTACCGGGGGGAAATGGGGAGAAGGATGAATTGGGAGATTGGGATTGACATATACACACTACTATACATAAAATAGATAACTAGGGACTTCCCTGGAGGTCCAGTGGTTGGGACTTCACCTTCCAATGCAGGGGGTGCAGGTTCGATCCCTGGTGGAGGAGCTAAGATCCCACATGCCTCGCGGCCAACAAACCAAAACATAAAACAGAAGCAGTATTGTAACAAATTCAGTAAAGACTTTAAAAAAAATTAGATAACTAATAAGGATCTACTGTACAGCACAGGGAACTCTGCTCAGTACTCTGTAATGACCTATATGGGAAAATAATATTAAAAAGAGTGGTTATATGTATATGTATAACTGATTCACTTTGCTGTACAGCAGAAACTAACACAATATTGTAAATCAACTATACTCCAATAAAAATTTTTTAAAAAAAGAGTAGTTCAGGGCTTCCCTGGTGGCGCAGTGGTTGAGAGCCCGCCTGCCGATGCAGGGGACACGGGTTCGTGCCCCGGTCCGGGAAGATCCCACATGCCGCGGAGAGGCTGGGCCCGTGAGCCATGGCCGCTGAGCCTGCGCGTCTGGAACCTGGGCTCCGCAATGGAAGAGGGCACAACAGTGAGAGGCCCGCATACGGCAAAAAAAAAAAAAAAAAAAAAGAGTAGTTCATAGGGTTGTAAAAAGGATTAAGTGAGATAACATATATTCAATAAATCAATCCTATTTCCCTTAAGTTGTCTCATCTTTTCCTCTTCCCTCTTGACTTCTAATTCTCCCTGCTCTCCTTCTTCCCGTTTCCCACAGAGACTGAATGTTGAGGCCTGGGGAACATGCGGTTCCTTTATTCCATCCCACCCTCTTGGGCGGCTGCCCTTTGAAGATGACTGTCTTTATGATTAGCAATTTCTCATCACCGGCCTCTATGAGCGAACAGCTCCTGAATTATTTACTTTTAGGAACTCTACATTGGGTGTGTGTCACAACTTGGAATCCTAGAGTAAATAAATTCAATACTGTAAGTTGATTCAATGTGGGGTCATGCCTAAGCTCAACAACATTAAAAATGTACCAGCTTGCCCTGAGGGCTCCTAGGACAGGTTACATAGAGGAAATTGGAGTGTTCATCTTAGCACTTTGTTTAGGCTTAGAGATCTGGCTTCTCCTTTTGAGGGGGGCACTGAATATTCTAGAGCCCTGCAGGAAAGACTCTCCTGGCCCAGAGCTACGGCTGGCTGCCCTTACCCATCGCGATCCCTCCCCTCTGTGATGCTGCCTCCCTTTTACACTTCCATCTGGATTGACCACTAATGCATTTGTTTATTCTGCAACCATCTACTGTGATGCCTGCTATGGTGGATAGGGTGGTAGTAAAGGTCCAGACCCCTTGCTCCTAATCGTGACAACTCTGAAGGGCTATGCCAGCTTCAGAGGGCTTCATGGACCTGCTGAGTTCTTTGTTCTGACTGCATCACAGCCCACCTTCTCTTTTGCCATGTCCTGTGTCTTTGCTTTCCCTCACAGGTGTGGTCCCTGAGCACTCCTCAGTTAACTTCCTTCACGCTAATCTCATCTCAGAGTCTGATCCCTGGGAGCCCAACCTGCACCATGGAGCTGCATGGAAAGCACATGGAAAGTGGACTGGTACACACCTGTGTTTAAATCCTGCCTCTGTCATTTAGTGACGGTGTGACTTTAGGCAAGTTATTTAACCGCTCAAAATTTCATTTTTCATCTGAAGGAAAAAGATTATTGTGAGGATTAAATGAGTTTATATATAGTGTGTAAGAACGTGGACCACTGGAGCAACTCAACGAATGTTAGTCCTTCCTTAAATAGTATTTCTCAAACATGACATCCCAGATACCACTAGAACTATATTTCTAGTTTATAAATTATTATTATATTCTAGTTTATAAATTTTAGTAGAATTTCTGTTTTTATATTCTTGAAATTAATCCTGTATCTTTGAAAGGGGTGACTCTTTCATTATTAAAGTTCTAGAACACTGTCTTAGGTCAAGCATAATGGTGAAGAAATCAGAAGGACTGTGGATTTGGTGACCTTAAATGAGCCAGCTAACCATATCGCCTAGCTAATCGTTGCAAAAGTTCCTCACCTGTAGAACGGGTTATTAATAGTACATACTTAGGGCAGATGGTATCTTTCTTAAATGCCTACAACAGTGTTTCCCATCCCCACTGCTCTTCTGAAATGATCTTGCCATCAAAAGATCGAATCTAGTTCTCATCCTCTTGCATCTGGGCTGGCCTCAGTGACTTGCTTGAACATTAGAATGTAACAGAAGCAATTTCTGGGATTTCCAAGGCTAGATCATATAAGTCTAAGTCATTTTGTCTGGGTCTCTTATAATGTGCCCTGTTGGAACCCAGCCACCATACTGTGAGAAGCCCAAGCCCTGGGAGAGGTCGTGGTGTAGGCGTCGGCCGACAGCCAGCATCACTGCCAGCCAAGTGGAGGAGCCATCTTTGATGTCCAGAACCACTGGGCCTTCAAACGCATGTGGTCCCAGTCAACATCTGACTGCAGCCCCGTGAGACCCCAAAAAGTATGGCCCCACTGAGCCCAGCCAACCCACAAACCATGACAGATAATAATAAATTGTTGTTTTAAGCCATTAAATTATGGGGCTCTTCGTCATGCAGCAACAGGAACCAAAATACTACCTCCTAGGTTTGTTGTGAGAAGTAAATGAGGTAATGCATGCAAATTGATTAGCAAAGTGCTTGGTTAAGGATTACAACACTTATAGAAAAAGGCAAGCTGATTTATATGGGAGCTAAGACATGGGTACAAATAAACTCAATCCTAAGCAGGCATCATCTGATTCAATATTTAGTGAGCACCTGTCACATGCCAGGCTCTCTCTATAATCAGAAAACCTCAGAGTAGAAAGGAATCTTCTAGTTCAACCTCCCACCGAGTGAGGACATTCCTTCTTGAATGTTTGCTTAACCCAACAATTATTTACTAACCCCTGCTCTGTGCCGGGAAGGGTGGTAGATGGTAATGCCGGGAAATCAAACACAAAGATGCCTAAGACTCAGTCCAGGGCCAGAGGCGAACACGTGGACAGTTTCTGCACAGCGTACCATCTGCAGAGAAGAGGGACACATTCCCCAGCATTGAATGGGGTGAATCATTTCATTGTCGGCCAGCTCTGGTGATTTCACCTCCCTGTGCACTGGCTCCTGCTGCTGTATTTTCTGTGTATCAACCTGTAGTTTGAATGGCAGTTCTCAGGCTCTTTGTCTTCTTGCTCCATATCCTGAAGTTGACTATTTACACATCCACTTACCCACCTCTGCTCATGCTACACATCCACTTACCCACCTCTGCTCATGCTGACCCTCATCAGGGGCACGTGAACACCAGCATGGGCTCTTTGAGGGCAGTACCTGGGGGTCCTGTTCATTGTTGGGGCCCCAGCTCCTAGATCAACCAGAAAGAAAGGACGAGGAGAAGGGGGAGGAGGGGGAGGAGGAGGGGGGGAGGAGGAGGAGGGGGAGGAGGGGGAGAAGGGGGAGGAGGCAGGGAGGGCAAGGGGGAGGAAGGGGAGGAGTAGGGGAGAAAACAAAAGACAACAAAAACAAACAAAATTGCATCCTGTTATGTGTGGGTTCAGAAAAATGACAAAAATTCCTTTAATTCAAGTTCATTTCAAACAAGGACAGCAGGGAAAATTACCAGCATAAGCTGCATTCTCAAGCTTCAAGCGAGTCTAAGTTTTTAATAGGCTGGGGTTTTAATAGACAGGTGAAACCAGTTTCTGAAAAAGTTCACTTTGAGTTCATTCCAGCCAGGTAGTTAATAGCTGCTACAGTTTATTTGCTGTCACTGTTTCCCACACACAGCCCTGTTTTATGGCTTCTTAAAATTACCTTTAAAAAGTGTTTCACAAACCATGAGCTTTACACAAATCTACGGGTTAGAATTTTTATTTTAAATGATAAGTATAAGTTCTGTGGCACATCTGAGAATGCTATTGTCTTCTCTTGAGAAACAGGAAGAGAACACTGTATAACCCACCAGGGCAAAGCACACAGCCACCTGAGCTGGGCCTGTTCTTCCCATCCTAACTCACCTGCTGGGAGCCCCACCTACACCTCACAGGCATGGGGAGCAGGAGCCCTGGGCATGAATAGACCAACATTTGCTTCATTTCTTTATAGTTTCCCCTTCATATAAGTCAGACCCCTTCTCCTGCTCATTCTCTTCCTCCTTATTTGAAAATGTTATCACTTGTTTGTATTAGTGTTTCTCTGCATGGTTGTAATTATAGTTTACATGAAACATAGCACAGGGCTCTTTTATTTAGCAATTTGTTTATTTTTTGTTGTTGCTACAGTGTATTCATGTCATGGGGGGGAGGGGGAGGACACCCCCAAACTCTGGTCTTGACTCTACCCTTCACTGATGCCAGAAGTTCAAGCTGAGGGCCTTTGTGATTTTTTTTCTCTAATAAATGTGCATTTGTTTAATTAAGAAAAGTAAAAGAGAGAAAAACCCTAACCATAACAAACTCTCGATGTCCTAAGAGTATTGAAAAATCAGTGTTTCCTCTATACTGAAATATCTGAGAAGCTGAGGGTGCCCCTAGTTAGAACTCCAGTCCCAAGTTCTTCTAGGATAAGAGTTGGTGCCCAATAAATTGCTGCTGGTCTGGGGGAGCCCCGATTGTTAGCTGAGGCAGATGCAGCAGCTGGGTCTTTACACCCTTATGACCGTACCCTCAGTCACAAGAGTTACATATCCTCAACACTCCTCTTACCGGCAAGTTCTTCTACTACCTTCTTGCTTACAAACCTGCAAAATGCTTTCGTTCAAATATACTGGATCTATCTACTCCATCCTGTGATATCCAGGCCAGATTTCAAATCTGTTGGGAGGAGGTGCCAGGCCACTGCCACAAGGCTTCCCTTTATTTTTCATGTTCTCCTTGGGCGTATTATTCTCAATGAATTTGGCCATATATCCCCCTGTTTTTCCCTGAGCAACCAATCCAAGTAACATTCCAGTGGTATCTGCATCTCCATCATTGTTTCCTCTACATTCTGTTATTCTGGGTCCTTACCCCACTTGGCAGACTCCCCCAATCTTCTCTGCTTTTCTCCTTTGCTACAAACAATCCAGTTTCAAGTTCCTCATCTGATTGGGTTTATCTTAAAATATGGCTTTGGCATTTTAGAATTCATCTTCAAACTCCATGATTCCTCCATCTCACTTCCTAAGGTTCTATGATTCTCACTGTGTGTCAGTTAATACCAAGTCTGTTTGAGACTCTCAGAAAGCCTGTACCCAGCCTTATTTCCAGGAGGTTGACCCATCCAGAATGAGTGAGGTCAGGTTTGAAACAGAAAAGCTCATCTCCTGTTTCCTTTGGAGTCAGAATCAAAGCTCCATGGTCAAGGTCTATCCTACAAGGAAGATAGGTCTGGGTCAGAGGCCACCCTGCTTTCATTCCAGTGGGAAGTAGATCCCAAGCCATAACTTCCGGTTAGAGTTTATCTGAAATTCCCTATGTCTGGGAAAAGAGCCTTTGAAGTCATGAAGCTTCTTACTTCCAGAATAGGATTTTGCTTGCTTTTTTTTTTTCATGGAGAAGAGAGTCTAAATTATATTTATATTTACTGTCCTTTGAAAATGACTGATGAGAGAGTCCTCAGAGGCTCTTTCTAGTATCTCACTACTTCTTTTGGTTTGGGGCAGGAAGTAATGGACATGAAAAGCCAAAACTGGGGAATCATGACAGGTCCTGCTGGGTTGTAAAGAAGTGTCTGAGGAGTCAAAAGCCCTCCTGGATTGAGGTGTGTCTGGTCAGTATGACAGGTCTTCCTGGAGAGAGATCGATCTGGGAAGTCATGATGAGCTCTCCTAGGAAGAGCTGCATCTGGGGAATGTTGATATGTTCTCCTAGTTTGCATTGTTTCTGAGGATTCAAGAGCCCTCTTAGACTGCAATGTGTCTGGAGGGTCATGATGGACACCCCTTGAGTGAGATGGGTCTGAGATATTTTGCTGAGCCCTCCTAGAATGAGAAGGATTTGGGAAATCATTGCATCCCTGCTAGAGAGAGATGGATCCACGGAGTCAGGACAAGAAAGCCTATGAAAAATCAGACCTTCATTCTTGCTTCCATTTGGCATTGGTCCAAAAGGCCTCCATCTGTTTTCCCATCAAGCAAGTCTCCATCATCTTCCTCTTTCTCCTTTCCCAGTTTAGTGGTAAAGATAGCTCACATCATGATCAACTCACATCACGGTGCACAACCTTCATCTTCCTCCCACTGACCCTGCCAGGCTTCAGCTGCTTTTTGCAACACTTGCAACTGAAAGATTGCAAAGATCTCTTAGGTAAAAGTGACACTTCAAATGCGTGACTGCTGAGAGTGGTAGAGCCCTGCCCAGGGTAGTAGCGTGTCGGGCTCCTGAGCTTTAACGGGCAAGGAGGAGAAACCACACCAGAGGGTGTTAAGTCCCAGAGCAAGATGATCTTCTAAAGAGACCTGAGGGAAATGCAGCAGGTTGGGGCTCCACTTGGAGCCTCAGGGCTTCAGGAAACACTTCATGTAGTCCCTAAGAGGATCACCTCTATTTTTTTAAGCAATGCATATAATGGGGTCAAGTTTAGCAGTGATCCAGAAACAGAAACAGACTCAGAGATATAGAGAACAGACTTGGGGTTGCCAAGGGGGAGGGTATTGGGGGAGGGATGGAATGGCAGTTTAGGATTAGCAGATGTAAACTATTATATATAGAATGGATAAACAACAAGGTCTGACTGTATAGCACAGGGAACTTTAATATCCTGGGACAAACCATAATGGAAAAGAATATTTTAAAAAAGAATGCATATATATGTATAACTGAATCACTTTGCTGTACAGCAGAAATTAACACAACATTGTACATCAACTCTACTCCAATTAAAAAAAAAATGTTTAGCCATGATCACAGTGTTTACCTACACCCAGCTATGCCTGACTAGATATTAGGTCATTGTCCAATTGATTGACTGGGATACTCATTCAAGAGAAAGAATATTTGTGTGATGAGGGTTAGGAATAAAATCATTTTCATGGATAAGATCTGTTTACATTTTTCAGTAATGTACCTCTAAAGAGGTCCTAGAGTTTCTTCACCGTTCAGTGCGTTTTCATTAAAACACTACCTCCCTCAGTAGGAGTGGATAGGGGTGGACGTAGTTGCTCATTATTGAAAGCTGATTTCTTCTTTACTCTTTTCACTGACTCAGTCTAAGCCAACCCCTTAAAGTTGTTTTTACTTTGCCTTGCAAAGAAAGCAATAGTGTGCTCTTACATAATGTTAGTGTTTGGAGAACTGCCTAGAGAATATCTAGTTTCTCTAAGTGAGTGATTCTGCGGTTCAGTCCTAATGTAAGTGTCCTGGTGAGAGATGTGTGTTGATGGTCAGATCACCTTCCTTATCTTCTTTGTTCACCCCAACAGCTTGGAAGTTGGAGCCCTGCATGGAGCAGCATGAAACACCTCTCCCAGGAAGAGCATGGCTCTGGGGCTTTGGCATGCGAGCGCTTGCTACAGTACCAGAAATCTGAAGCTGGACTTCACACCTGGCCTCCACGGCCTGCCGTGGAGTTAGGAAGGAAGACACGATTGCTCACAACACTGCTGGTGTAACAGAGGCTGTTTTGGAAGCACCTTCTATGTGCCCATCAGTGGGCCAAGCGCATTTCATCTATTTTCTCACTTATAACACAATATTAGCTGGTAATAAATGAATAATTCTCCAGGGTCACATTGTTCTGGGAACACGTAAGTAAACAAGCTGGGAGGCAAGGGCACTTGATGAACTGACAGATCAGAGGGTCAACCTGACCATGAGTTCCTTAAGGATGGATTTCTCATGTGACTCAATTTTATTCCTGCAGACCAAGGCACTGGAAGACTCAGAGGACAGTTTCTGGGCAGGTTAAACAGGCTGAAGGCAGCAAGAGGGGCTTAGGAGGCAGCACGGGCTAGAAGTTGAGTCAAAATCCTTCGTCCTTCTCCAAGGAAGATTGGATTTTCTCCGAGATTTCTCTGAATTTTCCATCTGGACCATTTTGCTGCAAACTGGCAAGGCTATGAGATTCCCCAAGACTACTTGGGCACATCCTCTCTTTGATGGAACACAGCTCTAATATTTTCAGGGTCCCCTCAATTCTTTTTTTTTTTTTTTGCAGTACGCGGGCCTCTCACTGTTGTGGCCTCTTCCGTTGCAGAGCACAGGCTCCGGACGCGCAGGCTCAGCGGCCATGGCTCACGGGCCCAGCCACTCCGCGGCATGTGGGATCTTCCCAGACCAGGGCACAAAACCGTGTCCCCTGCATCGGCAGGCGGACTCTCAACCACTGTGCCACCAGGGAAGCCCCCACTCAGTTCTTATGATCAGCACTACTCAATCTTGGTTTGCCTGCAGATGACTCTGCACAGTCTTTTGAAATCAAAGAACTCAAATGTAGGGGCTGGAATTGCTCAGGGAAGGCCAGAGTTAAGCACCTGTCCACATGGGGGATGAAATGGGCAGACACCCTGTTCTACAACCTCACCTCTAGTCAGAGTGGCTGAAGGCATTTGTAAATCTGCGTCCCCTCTTAAAGATAAGTGTTTTGGTAATAATTTTGCATTACAAAATCATTTCCCTTCTCAAAATGGGAACTTATGTTATTTTGAAATCCTTTACCCATTTAAAAAAATTTGGCAGTAAAAATACATATCAGTGAAAGATGTCATTTGGGAAAGATTGCATTCCTAATTTGCCTTTCTATGAACTCATTCCTTACAAAAAGATAAACTGTGACTTTATTTATTTTTTAAAATTTATTTTATTTTTTTATTTTTGGCTGCGTTGGGTCTTCGTTGCTGAGCGCGGGCTTTCTCTAGCTGCCGCGAGCGGGGGCTACTCTTCATTGCAGTGCGCGGGCTTCTCATTGCGGTGGCTTCTCTTGTTCAGGAGCACGGGCTCTAGGTGCGTGGGCTTCAGTAGTTGTGGCTTGCAGGCTTAGTAGTTGTGGCTCGCGGGCTCCAGAGCGCAGGTTTTGTACTTGTGGTGTATGGGCTTAGTTGCTTTGCGGCATGTAGGATCTTCCCAGACCAGGGCTCGAACCCGTGTCCCCTGCATTGACAGGCAGATTCTTAACCACTGCACCACCGGGGAAGCCCAAACTGTGACTTTACATAACAACGAAACTTTGACAACAATGTTCTTCTTAGGCATTTTTGTAATATGTACATATTAAGGATGTTTGCTGTCTGTCTGCCATATTACATTTATCAGTCTTCCCCTCTCCCTGACCAACTTGTACTGTAAGGCATACAAATACACAATTGTATTTTTGGTCTACCCTCCATGCCTAACACACAGCCTAGAGGACATGAAGTGTTCAACAGATGAATATTAACCAGAAACTCTAAAGGCAGATCACCCTACATTTTGCAACCTATCTGATAACCCTATCTTATTTCATTAGGCTTATTTTCAGATTCTGAGGGAAAATATTTGTTTTGAAAACCCCATCACAAACATCCAGTCTCATCTCCAGATAGCACAGAAAATTCTAGAACAAAGACCCATTGTCTCCTGATTCCTGGCAGAGCCCTGCCTGATTTGGGATTGAGAGAGAATGTCTGCAGAGGGCACATGAGATATTTACTAAAATATTGAGCAGAGAGACATCCCCTTGGAGGAGAAAGCTGGTTATAACTATGGGCTCTGAAGCTGGATTGTGGCATGTCAAGACCCAAGTTCACTCCTGGCTGTGTGACCTTGGACAAGGTGTTAACCTCCCTAATCCTCAGTGCCTTCCTTTGTAAAATTCCTTTGTAAAAAACAGACGTGCACTTCAGCAGAATGTCTAGAGTGTAAGTGTTCAAAGAATTTTAGCTATTATTGTTATGTTATGATTTCAGTACCAGCATGTCATGTACACAGCAAATCTAGTTTCTGGAAACTGTGCAGTGATGTCATTCCTCAGGTTTATCCAGTTTCCTACCAATTGAGTCTATGCCTTTGCTTCTACGTTCTATAAAACAATGAGATAAGCATGTAAATAATCATCCGTTTGTGTTTATAAGGCATGATCACATCCATGTTCTTATTTGATCCCCACAATATCTCTGTGGAAGTAAATGAGAAAGACCTTTTGATCTCCATTTTACAGGTGAGGTTAAATGGGGCTTCCCTGGTGGCGCAGTGGTTGAGAGTCCGCCTGCCGATGCAGGCGACGCGGGTTTGTGTCCCGGTCTGGGAGGATCCCACATGCCGCGGAGCGGCTGGGCCCGTGGGCCATGGCGGCTGAGCCTGCGCGTCCGGAGCCTGTGCTCCGCATCGGGAGAGGCCACAACAGTGAGAGGCCCGCGTGCCGCAAAAAAAAAAAAAAAAGACTTTCCCAAACTAATAATAAATATAGAATAGAATGGGACTTAAAGCAATATCTTTCTCACTGTGTCTCTGGGCTGAGTAGAAAGAGCCTTGGCAAAAACAGCATCCCCCTAGTTAGAGTTCCTGACTGCCATGTTCGCTGCTCTATGCCACTGGCCACGTTTCGCCGCCATCACTGGGAGCATCGGGATGGGGGGGATTTCTCCTCTGCTTCCTGGGATTCTGGATCCACACTTTGCTGCCTTAGCTTTGAAGCCTAAGCATCTGGTATCAGCCTCTCATCCTGCCCAAGGTTGTACCGACAGGTGCTACTAGAAGGCAGCTTGCTGGGGCAAATCACACTGTTCCTACACATACAAGCCCTCCCAACTGACATCTTTATCTACGTTAAATATCATCAACATTCTCACCCAAGGCAGCTTTGAAAGGAAAGGAAGTCACAAGAAGGCATCAGGCTGCCTGGAGGAGATGGATAAACATTGGGGGTGAAGGGATGTTTCTATTCTGTGAAAGTCCAAGGTAGCTCCAGCTTCCAAGCAGCCAGACCTGACCCCTGGGCACTGAGGCAATGGATTTGAGCACTTTGCATCCTTTTGGATGAGAATCAGCTCTGGTGGGAGCATTCCTTTCTGCTCTAGTCCACAAAGTAGGGAAGGACTCTCTCAAAGTACCTGGCACAGGACAACTGTAATGACCTAAAATCATAAAACCAACCCTAGCTGTACAACAGAAGTGTATATGAAGTTTTTAATAAACACCTATGCCTAGACAAATTCAATCAGAATCTTGCACCTGAGATCCAGGTAGCAGTATTTTTGTAGTTGTACTGATATACATTGTATTGTATACGTTATCTTATTGGTATATAATAAACAATTTGTCAGCATAAGTATACATCACCACTATCAAGATAATGAACACAGACATCACCACCTAAAGTTTCCTCATGCCCTTTGTAATCCTCCCCCATCCCACCACCAGGTAGACATTTATCTGCTTTCTGTTGCTATAGATTAGTTTCCATTTTCAAGAATTTTACACAAATGTAATCAAATGGTATTTTCTTTTTCTTCGGTCTGGCTTCATTAACTCAGAATTATTCTGAGATCTACCCATGTGGTTGTGTGTCAATTCCCTTTCACTGCTGAGTAGTATTCCATTCCTTTGTGTGGATATACCTCAATTTCTTTATCTATTCACCTGTCACTGAACATTTGAGTTGTTTCCAGTTTGGGACTATTATAAACAAAACTGCTCTGAACACCCATGTACAAGTCTTCGTATGGATGTATGTTTTCTTTTCTCTTGCGTAGATATTTAGGAGTGGAGTGACTGAACCATACAGTGGGTATATGTTTAACATTTTAAGATGTTGCCAAACAGTTTTGCAAGTGCTTGTACCAGTTTACATTTCCATCAACAGTTAATGAGAGTTCCAGTTGCCCTACATCCTCACCATTCTTGTGGGTGTGGGTGTATAATACATTTCACAGTGATTTTAATTTGAATTTCTATAATGATTAATGATGTTGAGAGCATATTTCATGTGCTTTTTTCCTTTTTTGACATACGTAGATCTTTTTTTTATGAATTTATTTATTTATTTTTGGCTGTGTTGGGTCTTTGTTGCTGTGCGTGGGCTTTCTCTAGTTGCGGCGAGCGGGGGCTACTCTTCGTTGCGGCGCACAGGCTTCTCATTGTGGTGGCTTCTCTTGTTGCAGAGCACGGGCTCTAGGATCGTGGGCTCAGTAGTTGTGGCGCACAGGCTGAGCTGCTCCGTGGCGTGTGGGATCTTCCTGGACCAGGGCTCGAACCCGTGTCCCTTGCATTGGCAGGTGGATTCTTAAGCACTGCACCACCAGGGAAATCCCAACATATGTATATCTTTTTTGGTCAAGTTTCTGTTCAAATCTTTAGGGATGGGACCTAAGCATCTGTTAAAAGTAAATAAAAGATCCCTGGTGATTCTAATGTTCAGTTGGGATTAAGCACTACTGTCTTTCTGAAAAATTGAGTACAAATCTCTCATTTTAATTATGTGGAAACTGAAATCTGGGAAGAGATTGGATTACTTGTAAAGTAAGGGAAATTGCAAGACAGAGAAATCACCCTTAACACAATTATGGCCATTAGGGAGCAAGTTCTTCATTGCAGACTTAACTGCATCATTTCCATAAGTCGGATGAAGCATCTATCCATGTCAAGACTTGCTGGTCTTTGTTCCAAGCTGATCATTCATCATTTCTCTTAGTCATCTGAGTGTTTGTTCTATAATAAACATTTGAAGGAATTGACAATTGACTTCTTTTAACCAAATATTTGACAGTATTATAACTGTGGTGAAATGAAAGGGAAAATAGTCTTAGGGCTTCCACATATAGTGTTAACTACACAACTCTAGAGGACTCCATTCACATAGACACAATGTGCAGTGTACAACCTGTACAACCTTATATGGTAATCCTGAACAACCTTAAATCTAAGATCTAGGTTCTGAATCTCACCTTCTAACTGTGTTATCCTAGGAAAGTCAGTTGAATCTCTGACTCTTGGTTTAAAATCTATACAATTTGGATAATTAGCGCTCACAGGATAAATATAAATGAAATGAGTTGATGTTAGGGATTAGCAAACCCAGGTGGCTATAAGAGCTAAAGCAAGTAACTTAAATGAGCAAAGTGGTTCAGAGAGGTGATCAAGAAAAAATGGCGTTCATGACGAACTGTCTAATCAGCTCTAGATGATTATGGCCTTAGAAAAATGCTGGCCCAGAGTTACCAGAGCTTTTATTTTTTAAGAGAAGTCAGAAATCAAAATAGGTGTGGTTCAGATGTCCACTGATAAATGTGAAAGGACTTTATAATCACAGCGCACCTTATATATTGAAAGGGCATCACTCTGTCTTAAATCAAGCTGTGAGTCAGTCCATGTGGGTCTCTTGTAGGTGTCTGTCCTACACCCCCTCCTTCATCTTTCTTATGACAAGTACCACCAACATCACACAGTTCACGATCCAGACTGGGTCAATCATCTTATCATGTTTTCCTGGCCACAGTGATTGGCCCAAGAAAGAATGTACCCAACTGGGCAAAAAAAGAAAAAGAAAAAAAAATAACTCCCTGGGGATTCTCCTAGCCAGAGCTAACAGAGAAGCTTCCTTCCTTCTCTAGATATGCGGCCATAAGGATGACTATCCAGAGCTGCCTGTGACCGTGCTCCATGCTGTACAAAGAGAGACTATCTACTCTAGGGGAGAATAAGGACAACATAGTATGATAGAATTCCGTCATCATGTGAGTCCCTGATATCAAAAGACCCTCTCCCAGCTTCTGTTACATGATCTAGTAAATTTGGGACTGGGCTAGCTTCAAAGAGGTTTCTGTTGCATGCAACGAAAGGATCCTGACAAATGTATTTTGCCATCTTGAAGTACAATGGCAGCAAATGAGTTTTCACTGATTTTCAATACATCCTCATGATATCTGATTCATGGAGAGAGGATACAGTGCTAAGAAGTGAGCCTTAAGGAAGGAGATGGAAAGGTGGCCATGGCGTTTCAGGGGAAGCTAACCAGGGCTGTGTAGAATTCTCTGTGTTGGTTTGGACCCTGCACCCTGAGGTATTTTCTCATATTTGAAAGCTCAGATGTGGGCTCTAATGAGCTTCCAGAAGTGATGGGCTTTTAGAAAGGGATTTACACTAGGACACATGAGAGATTGAGTGGGACATTTTGATATGATATTTTATTAATTTACACTGAAAAATAGAACTGATCTGTAGACTGGAACACTTCCATCAGCGTCTTAATACATTATGGTCTTAAGTTACACAGGAAATCAAAACATAATTCAAAGCCACTTTGTAAAAACTTTGCTGAAATAAAGCATTGTTGAGGGGGGTTGAAGTCTATGTGTTTGGTGTACATTCGCCTCGGAGGCAAACCATCACCTGAAGCCAGGTCACAATCAAAAGTTTCTTGGTGGGAATGGGATAGAATAAGAGGTGTTAGGTAGGTTGAAGTTTAATGGCATTGAGCCAAAAATAATGATGCATTCATTTTGCAGGGCAGGTGATTTGGAAATATCCGAAGTTCAAATTGCCAAGCCTTGCTCTCTCCTGGAGAGTACTCATCTGGGCATAGCCAGTGTCTGTCTAGGCAAATTTTCTTTCCCTGCCATACGATGACTGAGCACCTCCTTTTGTGCTGGAAACACTTTTTCTATACATGTCGTAATGCCCTCAGTTGGATTCTGGAGTTGTGGTGTGTGTGGCCAGCTCTGGAGAGCAGACTGTGTTCTTCACCACTCTGCTTTCAGTGGTGTTACATTGGCAGCTGGAAATCAGGCATGGTGAGGGTGTTTATACCAGAGAAATTGGCAAACATTACAAATCAGGGTCTTTTCTTTCCCTCAGCAAGCTGGTTGTTCACCATTAACTAGTACACTACAGGTGATGAGCCTTCTTTCAGGTGTACATTTCTACTTTGATCTATTATGGGCTGATCTTCTATTTGACAAGTAGAGAGCAATTTGTTGGCATTATTTCTAAGATTTTAGAGGACACCTCACTTTGTCCCTAGCCGTCACATTACAGGGCTCGCCTAGGCCAGGCTCCAGCCCCGTGGGAAGCTGGTCTAAGGCACTTCCTGACCCTCTCAGCACAGTGCTTCCCACCACGCCTCTCACCTGGCAAAACAATTACTGCCTATGGGAGTTGATCCAGCCAGCGGGAAGGATTTCATAGGATCATTTATTCTAAGTTGCTAGTATTAACACAATGGGCTGCTCTATTTTCATAGGAAAGAGACAGCCTAAGGGAAGGGAGCCAAGGGGGGAGATTTCTGGAAATACTGCAGGCTGCTGGGGGTGGAAGCAGGGCGGTTATTTGGGAACATGAGTGTTACGACATTTTTTTTTTTTTTTTTTTGCGGTACGCGGGCCTCTCACCGCTGTGGCCTCTCCCGTTGTGGAGCACAGGCTCCGGACGCGCAGGCTCAGCGGCCATGGCGCACGGGTCCAGCCGCTTCGCGGCACGTAGGATCCTCCCGGACCGGGACACGAACCCATGTTCCCTGCATCGGCAGGCGGACTCTCAACCACTGCGCCACCAGGGAAGCCCACAACATTTCTTAAATGCTCTCAGGTTGGCTGCCACCTAAGGGTAACCCCGCTCAATTTTGCAAGTCGGGGAAGAACTGATGACAATCATAATAATGATGAAAGTGATAATGATGACGATGTTGATGATGTTCTGCTGTCGTCGCAATAATGTCCCAGGAGATTTCTCCGACTTTTGGGGAACCCTCAAATAGGAGAGAGAAACTGATCAAACTTAATCTCTGTGACTCATTAATGTGAAAGTACTTGTTGAAAAGCAAAGATTTATTACCTGCAAGTTGGCAAGATCCTAAAGATGGTCCTGCAGTGGCATCCAGAAAAGGCGCCGTGACTCACGGGAAGTAAACTCAGATCTCCTGGGTCCCAGGAGCGCCCTCCCCTTTGACCAGCCTGCTGATTCCTCACTCCTGGAACTTTCACTTCCCTGGAAGTTTCCTTCTAAATGCCATGAAGAGGATACACCTGGATATGCCTCATTGACAAATAGCTTGGGAAATCAGAGACTTGAGACAACCTCCAGAATCATAATCCCAGGAGCTGCTGTCTGGTGTTCTTGAGGACAGTGACTCAGTTGGCAGGCCTGGGCTGTCCTCCCATTGGCAGGCTGCCAGGGGAAGTCTGGGTGTTTCTGCCGGTTCTCAGAGACTCCCCTGGGACTTTTCACTCTCTGGCACCCATTTCTTGTTCAGCTCTTATTATTTATTACTCATATGGTGTCTTCTTTTTAATGCCTAATATTTCAGGGACTCGGCTTACTCATGTGGGAGGAAAGCAAACAGGCATGACGTGAGTGCAGAGCAGTCTACTGAAGACAGATTTCACTGACTTTAAGAACATGGGACTTGGGCTTCCCTGGTGGTGCAGTGGTTAAGAATCTGCCTGCCAATGCAGGGGACACGAGTTCAAGCCCCGGTCCAGGAAGATCCCACATGCCACAGAGCAACTAAGCCCCTGTGCCACAACTAGTTAGCCTGTGCTCTAGAGCCTGAGAGCCACAACTACTGAGCCACGTGCCACAACTACTGAAGCCCATGCATGCTCTGCCACAAGAGAAGCCACCGCGCTGAGAAGCCCATGCACCGCAACGAAGGGTAGTCCCCACTCACGGAAACTAGAGAAAGCCCGCGCGCAGCAACGAAGACCCAGTGCAGCCAAAAATAAATAAAATAAGTAAATTTAAAAAAAAAAGAACGTATGACTTAAGGATAGACAAGAGGCAGAATTCTGAGGACCTGAAGTATCAGGGCATCGTGTACAACGCTTACCGTCAAAAACCCAATTTTTGGCTAAGCCATGTACACTTTCTAGATAACTGCTTTAATTTTCATTTGTGTCTACTCACCTTTTTTAAAAAAGAACTATGCACTGATTTTTCAGAAAAAAGAACCAAACCTGGAGCCTTCTATAATAATAAATCTTTATATTTCTGTGATCCTTTATAGTTTACAAAGCATATTATCTCATTTGATTCTTCTGATTTTTTTTTTTTTTTTTGGCCTCGCCTCGCGGCTTGCAAGGATCTTAGTTCCTGGACCAGGGATTAAATCCCGGCCCTCGGCAGTGAAAGCGCCGAGTCCTAACCCCTGGACCACCAGGGAATTCCCCTCATTTGGTTCTTACATAAACCTTTTGAGGTTGATACTTTTATTATCCACATTTTACAGATAAGGAATTAAATTTCACAGAAGTTTGGAGACTTTCCCAAAAGTGTCGTAGGAGAACTAAAAGTTGAACCCGGGTCTACAGAATCCAGAGTGCAGGCTTACAAACAAACAACAAACAAAACCAACCCCAAGCCCTATACCGTAACTCTTTGTGGAAGCACTGAAGTGCAGAATTCAGGGCAAATTTGATCTGGAGCTCCTTGTTTTTCTTCCAAAGATGCCTGAAATCCTGGAAACTCTTGTTAGGACATGGCCTCTCCTATAACACGGAGTCTTCAGGATGGTTCTAGATAGTGATGTTCCAAATCAGGGTAGCACTGATCCATACAGTACTGGATGGAACTTCTCTCTGCACCCATAAAGTAAAAAGTAAATAAATAAACCTAAAAAACTTTTTTTTTTAACTGAATATTGTTCCATCTTAGCAAGTGTGCCCTTTCCTATCCAAAAGAGAAATACTCCCTAAGGAACTCTAGACTCCTGCTGTCAAAGTCTAGACGACTGTGGGTACACCTGTCGATACTCCAGTGTATGCAATGTTTGGGAATATCAGACGAATCCCTGCAGATGAAAGTACTTCTGAAAACTCTAGGGTTCTATGTAGGTGAGTCTGCCACCTTCACATGAAAAGAAAACCAATAAACTTGTTTAGATGGGCAAGGAGTGTCCAAACTTATACTTGTATTTAGGAAGGACTTATAGACATACATGAGAATCTTAATGAGAGCTGGTATGAAACATCTCTAGGTATCACCTTATCCCAACCACCACCAAATTATTTTACTCTCAAAGCCCTTTTCATTAAGCATGAATTACATTTTTCTATACTTTTTTTTTATTTCTCAAAGCTATTATTTATTCTGTACAAGGTTCCACTATACATCACACATTCTTCTCCTCTTGCTTACAGAGTAAACAAGTGTACACCAGCCCTTTGGATCAGGTTCACAGGTCTTCCCTGGAGAAGGGTGTCAGGCCAGTTCGACTCATATAAGTTTAGCTCTGGGTTATTGCACGTGCCAAAGCCCTTTTGTTACCCTCATGAACCTCTCCCACTGCTCAGGAACCTTCAGGTTGTGTAAGTGCCCATGAGGCAGGACCCCTCCTGGCTAGGGCTGCCCAACTGTCCATCAGAAGGTGCTCTGGTTGGAAAAGTGATCTCTCTGGGGATGTAACTAGATCAAGATCAAATGAAGGAAGACTGGTCCTGAAGGGTCAAATCTTAGAAACTCGGAAGGTACCTAATACGTGCATCAGTTACAGCAGGAGGCGGAGGGATGAAAAGATACCTGGCAAAGTGGTCAAGAAGAGGGGTGGAACTTGCCAGTGAAAAGGGTGGTTCAGGAGCTAAGTCCACAAGCTCTGGGCATCTGCCAGCATGACCCTTCTAATTTTAATGTTTGAACCAGAGTGATCCATTAAGTGGGCCAAGTTAGGACACAGAGAATAAGTAGACCTCTTATAATTTCTTAATTATTTATCAAAATTATCTTTTGGTTCATTTAATTAGTATGGATTCTTCTTTATAAAAATAATCTCATTTTTGAAAGGTATGCCATCTTCAGAGAGAGCATGCAGTTTTATATCATACTCAAGCCTCCAAAGTACGAACGTGTTGTCAGCATCTGCTTTGGATGGGATGAGATCACCCAAGGATGGCACTGAGGCTGACAGGCAGGGCCTCTTGGAGGCTGTACCTGGCGAGAGCGAGTTGGTGGAGGAAGGAGGGTGGTCATTCTAGTGCAAGGTCTAAGGATTAACTATGAGGGCCCAGAAATTCTATCCAATCAATACTCCAGGATCAGTTAGTCTTCGGGCACTAATTCATAATGTCTTAACTCATAAGAGGCTGAAGAATAAATAGTATTGACTATTTACAGGGAGGGTCATCATCCTTTTCAGCCGCGAATGTATACATGCTCTCTGTCTAGTTAACTCTCTTCCAAGTAATAGGGTTCTTGGGAAGCTGAGTCTGTTATAAAACTATGGACTTAGCAAGGAAGGGTCTGGAGGGGAAATGCTTCTCTACTCCAGAGACAGACCAGAAATGTTCATGCCTCCCTTCCTGAATAGGTGCTAAAAAACATGCAGAGTTCCTGTTCTCAGAATCTCCTTTCTCTAGACTCTAGGTCCAGCTGTCACCTGTCTCTTCAGGTATCTTGACACCACTGAGGCTCTGGATTCCTTCATTTGCATTCATAACCTCAACTCCCAGACCGTACTTTAACCCTTCCAGCTCTGATCTAGAAACATCCTGAGGTCTAACGCAACTTCATCATTTCATCCAAGGTGTATGGATATTATGACCAATAGCTATATCGACAACAGTTAACATTTACTGGGCACTCGCCATGTGACAGGCATGGGGATAAATGTTTTATCTTCATTAACTCATTGAATTTTCATAACAACTCTCTGAGGTAGGTACTAATAATTAGCCCCATTGCATAGACAAGGAAGCTAAAGCTTTGGGTGGTAACTTGCCCAATATCACATGGTTGTTGAGCAGGGAAGCCAGGATTCAAGCCTAAGTCATTTGGACTCCAGAGCCTGCGCTCTTAACCATTAGGCAACACGGCCTCCAGGAGTGACCTTGATCCCCTCCTGAGAGCATCTCTCTGTGAATTCCTAGTCACTGCATACAATCAATGAAGACAAGTGGTCATGAGTGCTTTCTTTGTTGAAATTTAAGCTTAAAAGCAATAGGTTTGGAGTGTAATTATTAGAAATCAAGCCATAATCTGGGAGCAAATAACAACAGAAAGAGACAATGAGAATTCTGTCTTGAGAACCCATTTATAAAGGTCAAGGAGTCCACACTATATGGTTCATAGTGTAACATTTTGAAAAGCTCGTACTGTGATGAGTTTAGGTGAAATGCTGAACAAGACACAGAATCACACATAAGACCCTGCCCACACTGGGAAGGCAGCCAAGAATTCCTGCCACCTCCACCCCAAGGTTGGGTGCCCTAATAAAGGCCACAGAGAGGACCACCTCCCTCCAGAGACTGCTTGTCATTTCTCACACTGGCGGGGCGGGGGGGGGGGGGGGTGTTTCCTAATGAATAAACAAATCAGAGTGTTTCTATAACTTGCTATGTGATTCAGAGTCAGTGAAGCAAGAAGCCCCGGGTGCTTCAAATATTTCATGTTCCAGATAGTTTTTCAGAGAAACAACATGGAAAAGAAGTTCTAGGGCTTGTTTCACTGATCTAACCTTCTCTGTTTTCTCACATATGATTCAAAATTTAAAAAAAAATCCAGATGGGAGTGGAAACAGCTTGAGTTAATGTTGATCAAGAAGAAAATGGGAAAAAAATTAAAATCACAGATAACCCCCAAACCTCATTACAGCCATCAGGATTCTCCCCCTTTAGATATCTTCCAGAATGGTTGATGCATGGTCAACAATTACTTTATTGAGCATTGTAAGGTGCACAGCATTGTACATAGCTTTAAAATGTCAAATTGACTTTTGTCACACCCTCTGTAAAGGATTCCCCAGTGTCCACGGTTTCGTGGTCTTTCCTGCTGTGCTTCAGGTTCATGCTGTTAGTACCATTGCAGGCTTCCCATGATGTGGTACATGGATCAGCTGCACCATGTCCTCACCACTAGATGTGTGAACTCCTCAAACATGGGGTCCATGTATCGTCGACCTCTGCAACTTTGCTGTCCAAATACACGTTTGATGGATGAATGACTGAACGAATGACCAGGGATTCACTCTAGTTCCTTCTCCTGACACCGTCGTCTGCATTTAGGGGCAAGTGCTGATGCTGAGAAGCAAACACTCAAAAGGCACAATTGAAAAGAAAAGTGTCCAAAGACATGTCTGATCCAGACTAGAAAATCAGCTCCATAGTGATGAAGAGTTGGCTGACGTCCCCAAAGGCCTGAGAATATAAAGGAGCCACAGAAAAATCTTCAAGCCAGAGATGGGGCTCATCAACCCAAACTCCCACCCCAAAGCCCAAAGTAGATCACTGGGAACAGTCCAGCAGTCCAGCCACCTGCTGGAGCCAGTGAACCAGAGGCACAGCCAATACCAGTGGTCCAGAGCAAAGGGTCTCAGCCACCTAAACTCAGGGATATATTTTCCTTTCCAGATTTCAAAAAAGGCCACACCATAATAAATAAATAAGACGCTAAACAACTGGAACTGAAAAGGAAGACATTTTCAAATGGTTCTCAAGCAGCAGTTCAAATACCTTGCTCCTTCCATGGTGCCAAGGGACTCAAGCTACCACGGATGCCCTCTTTGGGTCTTTCAGTATGCAAATAAGTACTCTGAGGGTATATCGAGTCCATGGGAGGCAGTAAGCATGACGTTATGCATGGATGGCTAGCTGTTTCATCATATAGACCAAATCCATTTGATCCATCAGAGCCTAGTCTGTTTGACGGATGATGGAGAAAACTCTGCCCTGGCCCAGGCAGGCAGCTGGACCACAGATCTGACATACCAGGTGTGATGGGACATATGCAGAAGACCTTGGCTCCTGATACGCCATCAGCTAGCATCAGGCCTCAGCTTCCTCATCAAATGAGGCTTTGCTCAGACCATCTCGCTGGTCCCTTCTGAAATTCCCTTTCTTTCATCCAGCAGGGTTCCTGACCCATCAGTACCAAGGCAAACCCTTGCTCCTCGTGTACTTTCATGCTGCTAAAACGAAGGAAACTCCGACTAGAGATTTTTATGCTAACAGAAGTGTTGGTAAAATACTGCTTCAGAGTCTTAGGCAATCTGGTGCATAGCTCCCTACGACACGTTCGCAGTCTGGTGTCATACTACCTTACCTTGCATCACAAACTGATCAGGATGGCAGCTTGCTGGCTGCTCTTCCACTCTGGGTCCAATTCAATTATTTTTCTACAAAATGTAACTCTCACTGCACTCACATTTCTTGTCCACCGACTTGATGCAAATGGTTGACCCACCCTTCTCTCCTTGTTGCCTTTCTGGACCCCAAGTTTCTGCATCAAACTTTCAGATGCATGGTGGCCTGCAATCCCCAAATCAGTAGTTTACCCTTGGTCCTTTTCTATTATACCCCACAGCAATTCTTTAGAAAACTCAGAAAAATCCAGGTGATTCCATCTCAGCTGTGGAAGGCAGAGCAAAGTCTGGGAGCTTCAGTTTCTTCCCGTCAATCATTTTCAGTGCAAGATTTAAAATGACAAGTGCTTAATCAAAAAATTGGGGATTAGCTCTCACATAGAACTTGAATTAATGGGAGAGATACGTTTTCTAGCCTCAAACACACTAAAAAATAATTTCCTGAGATAATGATTCTGAATCAAGGTTATCCATATGTAAACTTATATATATGTATATGGATTTTTTTTTTCCGAGATGGCCAGAAGAGTTTTTAGTCGGGGGCTCTTTTTTATACCTTTATACCAAAGCAATCATTTAAGGACAGAAGTCAGAGTGTTTTCCTACTTTCTACTTTTGGTATTGGGTACTTGTTTGAAGTGTAAGAAAGAATGATCTAGTATGTTGCAGAATATGAATTTTCATATTAGCTTAACATGTAGGTCTTTGAGCTCTGTCTTCTCAGCCAGAGATTTAATATATGTCAAGTTAATCCAAGCTTGGCTAAGGATATCCTCGGACCTACAGCACCTACTCAGAGCAGGGGTCTGACCTATGTACTCCCTTTTTCTTTACCTGGGAGGGCTGTACTGAAGCATTCAAGGGGCAAACAACCTCAGTCCTTGCATTCAGAATTTGTTATGCCACGTTTGCCATAAAATGCTTATCATTACCTAAAAGAAAAAGTGCAGTGAAATTCAACTTTGAAGGAAAAAAACAAAACAACCTTACAGGTCCTTGGGAGCCATGGAAAGCTAAGAGATATAGCAGATTCTATGTCCTAAGAAAGTTATTTCAACAGGGAAGCATGTCTTTACCTCACCAGGTCAGCTGAGTTGGGGAGAAAAAGATGCAAAATGATAACAAATTGGCCAGGAATATTTATATCAGTTTTGCCTTAAGTCTCAGAGATTAATAGGAGGAACAAGACTCCTTTCTACTTTTCTTGGAAAGCCTTTGGTTTAAAGTTGTCCTCCTTTCCTGTAATTTTTAATTATCACAGATGAACACCTGAGTCTCTCACATGGTCACCTGTATCAGAGTGAATAACTGAAGGTGATGGCTTAGAAGTTCACCCACATCACAGCAGGTGACCTACACATAATCTCACCTTGAACACTTCTCTTGGGTGAAGTCAAAATTGTATCATCTTCCTTTGCAAAAACAGGCAGACACCCCCCACCAAAGGCCAAAATATTACAATAATTGACAGTGAACAGAAACCCATTATATAGGCAAAATATTCCAGCTTTCTCTATTAAAAAAACAAATCAAATTCACTGTGACTGGGCACTCAGTTTTTTTTTTTTTTTCTATAATTCCCCAGGATTGTCAAAAGTAATCTTGTAGCCAATCTGCTTGCCGACAGTAAAAATGACCTGAAATAGGCCACCCATGGTGCCAAAAGCAGTGTCAAAGAACAGAGAGATGATGCCACCAAGGCCCATTGCAATGTCCCTGCACACAATTGGAACTGCGCCTATGGTGTACACAGGAAAAGTGGCCACGTCCACAAGGACTCGGACAGGGATGCCCACGATACGGCAAACAACCTTCAGCAGGCAACAAAGGATCCGGAGAATGGCCCTGGTGATCCTGACCATGACTTTGAGTACCTTCCAGGGAATGCTGGCCAGCTCCTCCCCAATGGTCAAGAAGTAGGAGACGGTGGCTGACCCCAGGCGGTAAAGACAACTTTCTAGACCACAAGTCACCTGTTTGGTGACATACCACAGGAAATACACAAGGTACTTCAGGATTCTGACTGCAAGGAAATAAATTAATTGGCAAAGCTTGATGAATGGGGTGGCAGCGAAGCCCAAGAGTTTTCTCAAAAGGCTACTCCTTTCCCCAGATGCCTCTGGAGGCAGCAGAGTGGAGCTGGTACTCCTCGTGCTGGAGAGGGTCCCAGAGTCCCCTTCAGAGTCTACCCTTCGCTCCTCATCCTGGACTTGGTTGACCATTTCCAGGATTTTTTTCATCTTCTCTGTGTCTTGTTCACTTTCCCCACAGTTGTTCTGGAACAGCTGAGGCGTGAATGGAAGCAGTTTCTCAAGTTCTTTCACCATCACATCTTCTATGACCTCCCGGTCCCCGGTGTGCTTGACAAAGCCCATGGCCCACCCTCCTCCAGGGACAGCACAACAGGCTGCCAGCCAAACAAACTCCGGGATGGTCACTTTGTCTTTGACCTTGAGGTCTGAAGGCACGGCACCTGCGATGATGTAGAGCTCTTCCCCATCGCCACACTGTGGGCTCAGGGCCCGGTCCATTAGGCTGTTGAGATTCACGTACCACCGTTTCTGGAAGGATGGGGTCATTGGAGCTGCATTTGTGAGAGTGAACGTGGCCGTGTCGGGGTCACTGCTGAGGGAGAACGGGTACAGCTGTCCTGCCTGGTATTCAGAACCCAGGTAATCTGCATGCAAGGCTTGCTTGCTTCCCAGATTGTTCACAGAGCTGATGGCATCAGCCTCGTCCATCACCTCCTCAAGGCTGCTGTTGGGGTCATCAATCTGAAAGAAGAAAGAGAGGTTGAGATGCGTCCCTGTTCATAGCAGACAGGGTGTCCTTGGATCATTCTGCCAAGACGCGAGCAAAGTTCCTATCACACCAACACTTGCAAGGCTTAGGTTTGGAAGGGTACACACACTTCATTCTAATATCCCACGATCCTGGTGTCTGAAAATATCTCTCAAATGGGCAGTTTCCTATTTCACTCTCTGTGTACACTCCACTCCTGCCCTGCAGTAATACCCCATCACACACTCACAAATACACCATCAGGACATTGGTTTTCAGTCTGCCGTGGTTTTATAAATTTCATAGCCCTTTTGGGGAATATTTTTCCATGAGATTCAAATCGATTTTAAAAATGAAAACAAGGGGAAAAGTAAATCTCAGCAGGCCCATAAAAATCATAACTGTAATTCAGATAGTCAACCACCAATGTTAGCTGCAATTTAAAGAACATATTCTTAAATGAAATTTACATACTTTGAGATATACGAAAAGCATTCAACTCTAATCAGAGCATTTAAATCAAATGCGGTGGTGGTGGGGGGGCTTCCCTGGTGGCGCAGTTGTTAAGAATCTGCCTGCCAATGCAGGGGACACAGGTTCAAGCCTTGGTCCGGAAAGATCCCACATGCTGCGGAGCAGCTAAGCCCGTGCGCCATAACTACTGAGACTGCGCACTAGAGCCCGTGAGCCACAACTACTGAGCCTGCACACCTAAAGCCTGTGCTCTGGAACAAGAGAAGCCACTGCAATGAGAAGCCCATGTACCGCAATAAAGAGTAGCCCCCGCCCGCCCCGACTAGCGAAAGCCCGCACGCAGCAACAAAGACCCAATGCAGCCAAAAATAAATAAATTTAAAATAAATAAATTTTAAAAATAAATAAATAAATCAAACAGGGGAAAATGTATAGATTATTGTCAGTTATTAGATACTTCCCAGGCCAAGCTAAAATTAGACCAAGTTCTCTTTGAATTTCATCTCCTCATAATATTTGCTATCATTAATGCATTTTCTGTCCAGGCCAATCTAGCTATGTGTTATATATCAATAATGATCAATATATACATCCCTCTTGGTTCTGGTTTGTTTTTCTTTTCTTTTTAAATTCAGCAGTATAATACATACTTTCACTTTGCCAATCTGAAAAGATGAAAGGAAGGAGCTCAGGATTAACCTAGAACTCTATTTTCTGCTCCCAAACTAGACTGTAAATTCCTTGACACCAGGGACCCTGTATATAGGACGCAGTCAAGGACTGACACCTACTAGAATCTCAAGGCACTCTTGTTCATCCGAGATGGTCATCACAGCAGTATCTATAATAGCAGGAAGTTGAATCAACCTACATTTTCAGAAACTGGGAACAGTTAAATAAATGGTGTTATATCCATTAAAGAAATATCTCAAAGCCATTAAAAAGCACTTGTAATAATGGGGAAATATATGCTATACTGTTGAAAGGAAAAGGCAGATTATAAAATTAAATGATAACAATTTTTTTAATTCTAAAAATAGGCATGAAAAAACTTTGGAAGGAAACACATGAAGATGTCCACAATGGTTGTTTGACTCCTGAGGGTGAAAGTGATACTTTTTTTTCCCCCTATTTTCTTGTTTCTCTCCCTGTACCTCTCCTACCCACATCAACCCACAAATTATTTATATGTTATTTTCAAAAGGAAAAAGAACAAAAAAGAAACTAATTAAAATAAGTAAATTCTTACTAATTGATTCCCTAGGTTTAGACTCGCTAAACCTGTCTCTAAACCTAAGGGAGTCCAGGTCATGTGATCGTTGCACCTCCTGTCGGGAGGGCAACCAACTCTGCATTTCTCCAGCTCTGCAGTGGCAAAGGTAGGCATGCTCATGCATGTCTGTGTAGGGTTAGCAGGGCAACAGATGAGCAAGTTGGTATAAAAGCAGGAATATTCACTGAAGTCTAATGATGAAGTAAGCCAGAGCCTCACCCTTCAAGGTTGTTCTGTCCCTTCCCCTAGTCTTAGAAGTAGAAACGCTCCTGGACGGTCTCCACTCCTACCACATCCTCACAGGACAGAAATAAGAAGCACATTCATTTTGCAGAGCGGCTGCCGCTGCTCTTCTATAGCTGAAAGATACACCCCATGGAAAGATCAACTTCATTCCTGAATCATGAGATCGAGATATGGCAGAGCCAAGATTATGGAGTCTTGGGTGGAAGGTCAGGAATTTTAGGATGCATGCTTCTCCATGGTTACTAGGGAACTGTGTCTGCATTTAGCCTGGGGTAGCTGCTTTATCCCATCTAGCGGAAGTCTGGAGCTGGTTTTTTCATTGGTAGCTGTGTGACAGAGCACAGGTCAACACAGTGGTTCGCCTTCTGCCCGAGAGCCACCCAGGGATGAAATAATGCCTACAAGGACAGAAGCCAGGCTGGAACACGAGAAAAGAGAGATTCTTGGATGAGCAAGGGGAAGGAACAAAAGAGAGTCAGGCAGGAAGAGAAAAGGGGAGGGAAAAAAGACAGGGGGAAGACAAAAAGAAAGAGAGAGAGACTCGTGTGTGTGTGTGTGTGTGTGTGTGTGTGTGTGTGTGTGTAAGAGACAACACAATATCCTGCTCTTAGGCAGAAACCAGGACTGTGGGTTGATTTACTCCCAAACTTCAGAGCACAGTCTCCCAGCTGCCAAGGTCAGAGGAGACTGAGCTGGTTGCTTCTGCATCTTCTCGTGCCACTTGAGTTCAAGGGGCTGCCGTGGTTAAGCCTTTTCTGCCCACAGTTCGCAGGTACACGGGAAATGGGCCAGTATGAACTGAAGTGGTTAGGAAGGCCAGGGCCCAATTCCACAACGGGCCCTGTGCACCTCCCTGCCCTGGGCCTCCCTAGGCAAAGCAGAAACTAAACAATATGCTCTGGATGTGCCGGCAGAAGAGAGCACATCTTCCCTCCCCTTCCCCTTGCTTTCTTCAGAACCCCGTATCCATGGTCACTGTATTCTTATGAAGCCCAAATTTGGCCCTATGGTTTGATGACAAGGTAGACTATAGTGTTTGAAATCAAGACAGAATGCCTGAATTCTGTACCTACATAGTGATATAACAGGAGGTCAAGAACTAATTTTTTTTTAACTGCCAAGTAAATGCTTTCAATATAACATTCTACAGAAGGTATTTTTTAGCTGATTCTACAAACGGGGAAACTAAAACACGGAAAGATGATGTAACTTTTCAGAAGATATCCAATAATTAGCAGGACAGGATCTGAACGGAGGTCAGTCTTTTTATTCCTAAGGTACATGTTCTTTATTACTAAGCCATATTTTCACCCATCTTAAAGAACACTGCTGTACCAGTTTTCTCCACCAGAGAGTAAAAAATAACCACTGAAGTCTCCTTTTCTCTCTGTGTCACAGAATAAATGAAGTTCCTTAAGGTTGCAGGGAGATAAGCTGATGTGTGAGCCCCTGGAATTGCAGTCCCCAGAATGGAGAGAGAGTGGAAAGGAGACGGTAAAAGGGAACATGTACAGGCTGGCCCTCATGCTTCCTTTCTGCCTTTGCCCAGAGCACATGGAAGCTGAGCCTCTAGCTTCACAGTCTAAGAAATGTGGCAGCACAGGCAGCAGGCAACTGGCCAGAGTAGTTTCCAGAGTACTACTACCCTTAGAGACTGGTCAGCTGGCTGGTTCCCCCAGAAGCACTGTTCCTGTTAGCACCTCACTTGGCTACTTGCTGTTTTTCTCTACGTCAGCAGCTGTAACAGAGAACAGTAAACACAGCAAAAGTTCACGGAGGAAGACTGTGTCAGGCATTCTAGGCTTGTCTTGTCTGGCCATAGTTCAATACACTAATGTATATAATGTATATAAATTAGTATGGATGCTACCAGTCAAAATTAAAACATAAAATAAATAATAGAGAAACTTCCCAAGGCTTGCCTAATACAGTCTTAAATCTCTGACAAAAATACCAAAGAAGGTTTTATGAGACCACATATTGATCTTCAATGAACCCTCTATTCTCTCCTTTGAGGATCCAATTACATCAAAGCCTCTCCTTCTATCCTTTTTTGTGATTTATGTTCTTTTTCATACTTTATACCTCACTAACTTTGTATATTGCATTCCAGGTGAGTCCCTAGATCTATCTTCCAATTCACTAAATCTCTCTTTAGCTATGTTTAGTTTACTGCCTACTTTGTTGAGGTGTTTTTGTTTTTCATTTCAATGAATCTTATTTTCTTTTCTAGCATTTCTATTTGGTTCTATTTCATAGTCTCCTTTTTTATTTATTTTTCCTCTCTTGAGGAATTCTTTTTTATCTTTCAATAGTTTAGACATTCTTAAAGTCCCTTTAAGATCTGTTTATTTTATTTGGTTTTTCAGTTTATTTTGTTGCTTCTATTGGTTGACTTCAAGGTGGTATGTATACTTAAGTGCTTAGCAGTTTTTGCTCATAAGCTTGTCTTCATAAGAGGTCCATGATGTTTTGTTGAAAAAAAAAAAGGCAAAAATGAAAACAAAAACAAATCTAATAGGATTGCTTTCACAGTTGCCTCTGCCAGAGCCCTAAAGAGTTCAATGATTCTGGACTAGTTTCTGAGTTATTTTCTCAGTTCAGGGTTTCCACATGGAGAAAACAGTGCACATTTGGACCCATACAAAAGAAAGATGATGGCTTTAAGCTTATTTCTGGAGGGTGACTATTTCCACTAATGACATGATGTGGGCAGCTACTCCCTATAACAACTTGCAGGTAGTTTTCATGCCTGGTTCACCAGTGCAGCAACAGTTTGCCAGCCCCCAGCTTTACCTGGTGAGCCTAGTTCCAGACCCATGTCATGAAGAGGTTATGTAATCTTGATTCCTGTCCCCAGGCAGGTTAGCGCCCTAGTCCCTACCATCCCTGTGGCTTCCCACATATAGCTTTGGCTATTGATTTCTTATATATTTCTGGCACCTGAAAATTCTTCTTACTTTTTTGCTGAAATATGAATTTAATTTAAATACATACATATAATATTTTTAATACAACATTTCTATGTGTTTGTAGTGGAAGGAGAGGCATTCCACATCTGCCCAGAAACTTGGTTTTTCCCCATCTAAGGTTTATAAAGTTTCTCCTAAAGTATGCCTTGTTTCCTTGTATAACTTATTATGGATTTATCATACCCAAATTTACTTACTTCACTTAAATCTCCTTTTTTTCTATTTAGACCACCTACTGGATACCTGTTTGGTGTAAGTAGAACAGTATCTTCCAACACGTTTACTGATGTGTCAAGAACTTTACAGGCTGAAATCTCTCACTAAGAATAGGATATAGGGACTCCCAGATCTTTGCCAAATCACATCAGCCAGCGTACAAACAATCTGATTCTGTCTGGTTTTTCTTTGTTTATTTTTACCAATTCCTTTGCATTATCTATCACCTATAATTCTCTTGTCTGTTCATGTAGGCATTTCTGTCTTACTGAAATTTATTTCCATTGATTTTGTATTTGCAACTTACAGTCATTAAAAAAATGGATATTCCATTATGAAATCACTTTACCATATAATTTATAAAACATATTAAATCCCAGGCCCTTATAATAGTCTGCTAACTGATCTCCACTGAGAGAAATGCCCATGATGATTTCCACTTCCACCAGTTTTTTAACTTACGACAAAACTTTCTTTTGATCTCAAGATGACTAATGTTCTAATGTCATTTGTTAAAGAGTCATCTGAAAATCTAAATAAAATTGGTATAACAGCTCCCCCTCATCATCATGCTTCCTAACTCTACAAAACAACCATTATGTCTTGGTAGGCTCTCACTTGCTGAAGGAATGGCAAAGTGTGTCTGTAACTAAAATACCTGATTCGTGTATGGAACACTGTACTAAAAATAATAAGAATATTTGATTTAAAAGTCTAATATATTCTTTGAGACACTGTCACATAAAGGGCAGGTGTTTTTTTTCCATGCTCTCTGCAGACATAGTTTAAGGATCTGGTTATAGTAATTACAGTAAGTTACCGACAACACTGCTCCCTAAAGACAAAAATACAACTATGATGTAAGATGTAATTTCAGATTACAATTTCTGGGTTGCACTTGCCCTTTTGCAAGCACCACTAATCTTTCTCTTTGGTTTCCCAGCGGAATCGCTGGATGAAGGGACAGGCACAAAGCTCTCTGTGTAATCCACCTCCCTGTGGACCTAGTCCTCCGGGGCTGCCGATATAATCTGATACAGTTCCTGGGTTTAATGGAAAATTTTTTTCCTAATCACAGCATGCTAGGTAGGTTTTAGAAGAATGTGTGCTCCCCAGCCACCAGCATCCTGCCCCATAAATAATCTTATAAAAAAATTCTTCTTCAAATTTAGTACCAAAAAACAAAACAAAACAAAACAAAACTGTTTCTCTCTCTCAACGAGTTGGTCTGTTTCCTTTAACCAGACAGCCAAAGCTATTTAAACCCATGGGATTTCTTTTTTGCTTTGGAATTAAATGAAAGGAGACTTTCAATTTTCCTGCTAATATGCATGTAAGAAAAGTGGACTAATAGAAAATTAAGGAGAGCTGGAGGGAAAGTAGGCACCCATTCAACAATATGTATTAAGCATATTTATGTGTGCTCACTACTGTAGGAGAAAGCAGTAGGACTGGTAATAATAACACCACCAACACTTACCAGGTACTATATGCCAGGCCCTATTCTAAGAATTTCACTTGTACTAAATCAGTAAGTGGCTGCACTAGGTATTCACTCATCTAAACTCATGAAAACTAGGTACTTTTATTATCACATTTGGACAGGTGGAGAAACTGAGGCACGTGAAGATGAAGTAGCTTACTCAAGGTCACACAGTTAGTGAGTGGTGATGTCATGGCATGAACTCAGGAAGTCCATCCCCACAGCTGCTGCTCTTAATCACTGCTTCACATGCCTCAAAATAGGCCTCCACATCAAGAAACTCATGCTCAACTTAAGGAAACAAGATACGGATACATACAAAGTTAAGTAGGAAACCGAGAAAAAACAACAGTGCAACGCAGATAAAGTTAAGTGCCAAATAAACGCGATGAAGAAAAAGAGCAAAATCGGATCCAGAGGAAGGAAGGGCACAATAAATGAGGTCAGAGAAGATATCTTACTTTTTGGAGAAAACAAAAGCTGAGGCAGGGTTAGAAGGATGTGCAAGATTTTGATAAACTTAGAAAAATAGAAAGGTTAGTAAGGCTTCACGAGACGTCTACACAAAGGCTTGAGGGCAGAGATGAGCAGCCTGTGAAAATGCGACTCTGAGTAAGGAAAAGTGAAAGGTTTAATTGGAAGGGATAGCCGGGGGCCAGACTATAAATGATCTGACATAACAGATAACTAATCATAGGATAATTATAACTGCGACTCATAGAGCGCTCTCTATGTAGCAGGCACCATGGTAAGTGTTTTACAGAACATACCTTTTTAAATCCTAACAGGAGCCCTATGACCTCCTTTGTAGAAGATGTAACTGAGGCTCAGTCGTTGAGTAGCGTGAGGATGTCACACTTTCGGTGAGGGAGGGTGAGGTCGCAAACCCACATGGTGTGACCTCAGCGACCTTAACGCACTACTGCTCCATTCTGCTTTCTGTGTGCTTTCAACGCTATGCTTTCAAGTCTAAACTTGACCTGTACACAGGGGACATTCCCTGATGGCTTCTGAGGCTGGAGCGTCATTAGGGATGTATAATTCCAGGGAGATATACACCTGCCGGCACTGGCCAGGAAAGCCTGGACCACAAGGCAGCTGAGGGAATGGATAGGGAAGGACATGTGCGAGATTCTGGAAGGAAGGAGCGTCGGGATGTGAAGGCTGATGCAGGAGAGTCCGTGGAAGGTAAAAGATGATGTCCAAGGCTGGATCCAAGGTCACCCGGAAATGAGGGGCAGTGGAGGGAAACTGGACAGGCTGATCTTTAGAGGAGACTACATTGACAGGCAGAAATATTTGATAGCAGCTGGAGATACAGAACTGGAGCTTGGGCACAAAGGTGAGATTGGCCACAGAGGAGTTACAAAGGCTCAACCTGATGCACACGCTTTCTGGGGTCCAGGCACTGTGGTGTGACTCACATAAGATTTGCACTGTAGGGGACTTCCCTGGTGGTCCAGTGGGTAAGACATGCTCCCAATGCAGGGGGCCTGGGTTCGATCCCTGGTTGGGGAACTAGATCCCACATGACACAACTAAGAGTCCACGTGCCACAACTAAGAAGTCTGCATGCTGCAACTAAAAGATCCCACGTGGGACTTCCCTGGTGGCACAGTAGTTAAGAATCCGCCTGACCATGCAGGGGACACGGATTCGAACCCAGGTCTGGGAAGATCCCACATGTCGCGGAGCAACCAAGCCCAAGAGCCACAACTACTGAGCCCGTGTGCCACAACTACTGAAGCCCACATGCCTAGAGCCCGAGCATCGCAATGAAGAGTAGCCCCTGCTCACCGCAACTAGAGAAAGCCTGCATGTAGCAACGAAGACCCAATGCGGCCAAAAAAAAAAAAAAAAAATCCCGTGTGCCTCAACAAAGATCCCCAACAAAGATCCCGCATGCCACAACTAAGACCTGGCACAGCCAAAATAAATAAATAGATAAAAATAAATAAATCTTAAAAAAAAAAAAAAAAGACTTGCACTGCAGTGCATGTAACCCCATGGTGCCTTGTGGACAATGAGAAGTGAACCAATGGATGTTTCTATTGATATTTTAATAGTTATGCATTTATGTTTAACGTGTTCTGGGAAAGATATAACCAGCATTTCCTACACATGACTTCATGGATATGATTATTTAGGATAAGACTAAATTTATTTTCCAATGAGTTGATTTAAAGTCAATGCAAAGACCAAATTTCAAGTAAATGCTAGTATAGGACGACTCTTGTGAAGCAGGTCTGCAAATGACTATCATTTAGAAAACACTGCACTGCTGCATCCCATTGGCTCTTCATACAACCCTACCACGTAAGTATTATCATCATCTCCATTTTACACACGGGAAAATTAAAACTCAGGTAAGTGACAGCTACAAGCTCACCCAATTCATAAGTGGCAGAGCCAAGCCTATGCCCAGCATCATCGCAGAATCAAAAGCTCCTAGCCCTGCCCATGCCTCTAGGTGAAGAAGAGAGGCCAAAAGCCACAGGGAAGCCAGGCTAGAGGATGGGGGGGAGGGGAGGGAGGGGATGAAGGGGCAACTGGGAAACTGATGGAGCCTAGGAGAATTAATCTTCTAGTGTCACATGAAAGTCAAGGGAGGACAAAGCTTCTCCGAGAGGAGGATCAGTGTGTGGCACCTGCTCGGAGAGGAAAGGGAAGGATGGAGACAAAGCCTGGGGGCCCTGATGATTAAAGTGTCATTAGTGAGGCTTCAAAGGGCGATTTCCACAGGGGGCTCAGGAAGGAAGACAGGTGGTGGAAGTGACTGGATATGGGCAAGAGGAGGCTGCAGACAGACCTCCGTTTGAGAAGTTTTTACGTGAAGGCAGGAGAGGAACACAGCCTTAGCTGGAGAAGCAGGGCTTACAGGTTTAAGCGAAGATTGTCCTCCAGCCCCCCACCTGCATCCAAGGAAGAGGGGGCATCGGGAGGGTGGGGCTACCTAGGTCTCCGTACAAGGGAGCATCTTGGGGCTTGAGAGCATCTCACAGGGACGATGACAAGGTGACGGGCTGGAGGGGCAGGGGGCCAGTGAACAGAAGCCCCTGTCCCTGAGGGTTCCTGGGCTGCGAAATCCACACACACCTCAGGGACCAATGTCACCTGGTCCAGATTTGCAATGGGGGAATTTGTCACTGGTTGGGGCGGGGGGAAAGGAAGCTGCTGTGGACAGGGGCAGTGCTCTGCAGGACACAAACATGAAGCTTCAGCACTCGTCGGTGTCCGGATGGGACGGGGCCAAGGGTTGCAGGTGACAGCTAATGGCCCTGCTGATGTGAGGGGACCAAGCAAGTGCAGTGAGAAGCAAGTCTGGCTCGGGGAGAAGACTGGGTGCGTTGTGTCAGCAGCTGGCAGGTGCAGGGGTCGAGGGGGGCCCTGCTGCTGATGAGTGGCTGCCAGGAGTGCGAACAGTGCTGAGGAGTGTGGAACATGAGGGAACCATCCTGTTGGGCAGGCTGATCTCCAAAGACAAAGTGGGGAAGGGTCTGCCCTTTATACCAGTGAGCTAATTGCGACACATTGAAAGAATTATCTCCCTTGAGCTCCACAATAACCTACACATGCACATATGATTTCCTCCAATTTGCAGACAAGAAAAGAGGGGCTCCAGAGAAAATGGACTGTCCTCTAGTTCTGCTCCAGGATTTCTCCCTGGGAAAGTTGGTCCTCAAGAAGGATGATCAAAATGGTGGTGAGGGACTTCCCTGGTGGCGCAGTGGTTGAGGGTCTGCCTGCTGATGCAGGGGACATGGGTTCGTGTCCCGGTCCGGGAAGATCCCACATGCCTTGGAGAGGCTGGGCCCGTGAGCCATGGCCGCTGAGCCTGCCCGTCCAGAGCCTGTGCTCCACAACGGGAGAGGCCACAACAGTGAGAGGCCTGCGTACCGCAAAAAAAAAAAAAAAAAAATGGTGGTGAAACTTTGCACTGATTCGCCCTGGGAAGGGTGGAGTTTCCTTCCTCAGCAGAATCTTAGGCTGAAGCTAGATAAGCACATGCTGGGAATGATTCAGACAAGACCCTGTGATGGGGGAGACCTAGTGAGCTCCCATCTAACTCTGTGGGGACAGAGAGGCTATTTCCTTTGGGGTCTGTTTTATTTTTCAACCAGAGTTAAATCATTAGACGAGTGGAACAGCGGGTGCTCCAATTTTGTTTCTGCTGTGTGAAACGTGATACACACACACACACAGACATTAAGGAGTTGCTGTCACCCTGTTGCCCATCACCAGGTGGGTCAGAGGGCCCCCCCTTACAAGGAACTAAAACTGCAGCTGAAATCGGAACATCAGATAATCTTATCAGAGCTGGAGCTGGACGCTGCAGACAGGCCCTCTGCACACTCCCACAAGTAAGAATGAACTAGATCTGAGGACCCACCACGAAAAATACCCAGCTTGGGAAAGAGCTGCCTTTCAGAAAAGAAACAAGAGGCCAGAGGGGCCACAAGAGCCGCGGAAGGACGTTTGGGGAGGAATAAACCACCAGGCCTCTCAGCTCTCAGGAAAGAAGTAAGCAGAGTTCCGACCCACCCATTTCAGAAAAAAAAAAAAAAAAAAAAATCCTCCCTGCTTGGCATCTAAAATATTCTTTATCCTCTTGGGAACAGAAACAGCTTTAGAAGAATTAGAAGGATGCTTTTTCCTTTTTTTTTTTTTAATAAGGAATGAGAAATGCGGGGCTTTCCATTTCCTGAACAGCCTTCCTCCCCCTGAATCACCCTTCCTCTGGGCTCCCCAAGCTGCCCACACACCTCCCTGCCTTTGGGGAGGAGGAAGCGTCTCCAGCTGTCCTTGTGCTGCGCACATCGTAGGCGCGTGGCGCATGTCTGTGTGGGGTGAACCGTGCAGAAGGGAGACAAACGGCCTAAGAGTTCTCTCCTCCTAAGTCGGAAGGTGGTGTAACAGAGGAGGGAATGAAAGGATGCTGCACTTCCATTTCAGACCTTCCTCTGTCTTCAGAATTTGAAAAAATAAAAATGAAAGGGGGGAGGTTCAAAAAAAATGCCCCAATCCTAAACTGGCACTGGGTACAGGCAAGGGAGGCCTGAGAAGAGGCCAGGGGGCGGCCTCGAGAGCAAACAAATTCCCGCGGAGCACCTCCAGTTGCTCCTCCCGGGAGCCTGAGAAAGTGCGCGGGCGCCTTTAAGACCTCTCCAGACCTCCGGTACCTTCTCAAGTTACAACACCCCTGGTCATCTTCCTCTTCACTCACTGAAGCCAGTTTTCCATTCTGTGCTCTTGTTTTCTTTTCCAGAGCAATTATTCTTAGCATTTGACACTGTGTTACAGAATTCAAACAAGTCAGTTAAACTGAGACATCTCCACTTCTAATTTTTTCCACCTTCTGTGTTCAGAGATCAGAGGTTCTTAGAATCACCTGGAAGCTTTAAAAAGCTTAAGGTGGGGGGGTAGTGCTTGGAGATCAGCACGATGTGGTTTTTTTTGTTTTTGTTTTTGTTTTTGCGGTACGCAAGCCTCTCACTGTTGTGGCCTCTCCCGTTGCAGAGCACAGGCTCCGGACGCGCAGGCTCAGCGGCCATGGCTCACGGGCCCAGCCGCTCCGCGGCATGTGGGATCTTCCCGGCATGTGGGATCTTCCTGGACCGGGGCAGGAACCCGTGTCCCCTGCATCGGCAGGCGGACTCTCAACCACTGCGCCACCAGGGAAGCCCCACGATGTTTTTTTAAAAGTTTTCCAGGTGATTCTAAATGGAGAACCCCTGGTCTGGATCCCTATCAGATTCTCCTTTGTGTCTGGTGGAATTAAGCCCCTGCCTGGACAGCTATTACAACAAATTAGTGATATTTCCTTAAATCTAGAGTTCTCCAAATTCAATCTGTATTAGAAGCAACTTGGTCCCTGGTCGGAGAACTAAGATCCCTCATGCTGCGCAGCGCGGCCAAAAAATAAAAAATAAATCATTTAAAAACGTAGATTTGTGTACTTCACACCAGAGGTGTATTCTGTAGGCCTGGGGTGGGGCTCAAAAGTGCATTTAAAAAAATTTTTTTATTTTTATTTATTTTACTTTTGGCTGTGTTGGGTCTTTGTTGGTGCGCAAGGGCTTTTCTCTGATTGCGGCGAGCGGGGGCTACTCTTCGTTGCGGTGCACGGGCTTCTCACTGCGGTGGCTTCTCTTGTTTCGGAGCACGGGCTCTAGGTACGCAGGCTTCAGTAGTTGTGGCACACAGGCTCAGTAGTTGTGGCTTGCGGGCTCTAGACTGCAGGCTCAGTAGTTGTGGTGCACGGGCTTAGTTGCTACGCGGCATGTGGGATCTTCCCGGACCAGGGCTCGAACCCGTGTCCCCTGCATTGGCACGTGGATTCTTAACCACTGTGCCACCAGGGAAGCCCCAAAAGTGCATTTTTAACCACCACCCCAAGTGATGCTGATGCAGGGGGTCCATGGACAGCAGTGAAACACAATTGCTTACTACATCCTTTCTGGTAGTGGCCCAGCTGGGCTTAATTTATTCACAGGCTATTAATACTTTCCAAGAGGTATTATCCACAAAGCACAAGAGCTGGGATGATAATGCCAAGAAAGAGAATAAAGTACTACAGGGCCATTTGGATCCTCCACCCAACAGAGCAGCTAATATTCTGATCCCCAAGATGGATAACCATGAATTTCCTGCCTTATTCCTATGTGAAGTGAGAAGTCTCTTTTTGCTTATTTATACTTTTCGGGTCATACCTCACTGCTCTTTCTAACATCTTCAGTAGCATCCTATACTTCCGGGTTAAATGACAAACTAGCATAGTCATGACTCCCCCCACCCCCAATTTCTCCAACCTCCTCTCTCAAGTCTTCCCTTACATTCAACCAGAAAAGGACAATCCCTGTCCCCCAGCCGAGTCAGTTACATGGTTGTGATGTAAATGCTGCCCTGCTTCCCTCTGTACTGCTGCCCCTGTCAACGCTGGTGGAGGGGGGCCTTCACCATTCCACTCCGCTACTTATATGCTAGCTGGGTGCCCGGGCCCAGCTCCAACCTCACCGCTCCTGTGTTGGGTGGTCTCCTTTGGCCCCCCAGATCCACTCTCCACTCTCCTGTGCTCTGCTCTGTGTCCCAGGAGGCTGATTTCTCGGGACCACATCATCTGAGCTCTCTGGCCCTCTGGCTTCTGACTGGGGCAGCCCGTGGGAGCGGGGAAGAGAGAGGATGTATTCCCTTGCTCCCTTCCCACCTGGTTGCTGTGGTCCTGGCTCTGGCTGAGTTCCTCTGCAGTCACAGCTCTCCCCAGCTCCCCGCTGACCCCACAGGCCTGGGATGGTGACAGCTTCCCGCGATGGCTAGGCCCTGGGTACTTCACCATATCTTGTCGCCTCCCTTAATTCTCGGCAAATAGTTTCTTCATTCAATTCTGTCAGTTAAACTACTTTGAGAGTTCCACCTGTTTCCTTCCCAGACCCTGGCTGATATAGCCTCAGTAAGAGCCTTCCCAAAACCCCAGCTCACCCAGTCCTAGGAGATCACACCCACCCCGGGGCCTTTCGTAGCATGAATTACACACATGGTTGGTATGCAGAATGGGTTCTGTTGAGTAGTGAGGGTCCCTTGAGTAGTCTAATCTGGCTGCCCACTCTGGGCTCTCCCAGCCAACCACCAGGTATGCCTACCCTGTCAGCCAATGCACCACATTCAACCCCTACTTCTAAATTAACCAAGTACTTCTGACACTATCTCTAAAAGAGTGGTATTTCTTAGCACATGACCCTCTCCTACCCACCTCCTTGCCAGGCATAACCAAGGGACAGCCAGCCTGGTAGGGACAGCAGCCTACCAGATGGCTCTCTTGGGTTCTCGATACAAGAAGCTCAAAGCCTGACAACAGTCAGGGTGTGAAGGTTGCTAGATGGACGTTAGGACTGGCAGCCAGCCTGACCCATGGGAAAGCAGAAGAACTCGTTAAGAGAGAAAAGACAGAGGAGGGTGGGAGAAAGATCCTGAAGACTCTGTGGGGCTGTTTGATTTCTAGAAGCTTCCCTGTTCTGGATCCTTTGAGGCCTGTTCCTGTGCCTGTGAATTTACCAGTGATCTCGTACAACGGTCCTGCCCTTCACCCGGATAAGCCTGGGTAAGCTTATGATTCATGGATCAAAAAGCCTGACGGGCTTCCCTGGTGGCGCAGTGGTTGAGAGTCCGCCTGCCGATGCAGGGGACGCGGGTTCGTGCCCCGGTCCAGGAAGATCCCACATGCCGCGGAGCGGCTGGGCCCGTGAGCCATGGCCGCTGAGCCTGCGCATCCGGAGCCTGTGCTCCGCAACGGGAGAGGCCACAACAGTGAGGGGCCCACGTACCGCAAAAAAAAAAAAAAAAAAAAAAAAAAAAAAAGCCTGAAACCTCAGGAGTCTTACTCTTATGAGAACCCAAGTGAATCGGGGCAGGGACTTTGCAGGCCAGGAACCGAACCATCTAGACACCTGGATTAAATCTCGGGCACAAAGGAAGAGACACGTGTGCCTTGGTTGCAGAAGATCTGGAACAGATCAGAGGGGCACCCGGGGACTGAGAGAAGGCACTTCTACTAAATTCTTCAACAGAGAGTATCAATGGGAAAAGGAACACAGATGATAGTGCAGGAACAGCTGAACTCAGAAAAAGTGGAGACCTGTCACAGGCAAGGCAGCAATGAAGCAGGAGTACGGGGGAAGTAAGGACATTTCAGCAATAACACTGGGTCAGACCTAAGGGCACGGTAACCCTCATCCTGGTTGTCTCCAAGGCAGGCGCTGGCTGGGAAGCAAAGGTTACTTATTCAGTCCACATGCTTAACATACACGTATTGAGAGTGTAGACACAGCGCAACCATACTGAACCGCCCTAACTCATCCACAGGGTAGGAATGATTTACGAGCTCCAGGCCACAGATGAGCACTGAATCCATGAGATCCAGTAACATTTCCAAGGTCAACCAGCTGGTAACTGACAGAGCTGGGACTCAGCCCAGTTTTGTCTCACTATAAAACCAATCTTCTTAACAACTCCATATGCCCAATCCTCGCCCCTTCAGGCCTAAGAGTCTGGTGGGAGAGAGTTCAGTAAACCACTTCTTATGCCTGGTCTGCCTTCCCGACTACGTTAACAAGACACCTGAGGGCAGGGCACATCGTGGGTTCCTATTTCTGGGCTTAGACCCAAGAACTCAATAAATGGTTGTGATGCTGACGACAATAACAACACTGATAAAAGGACCAACAAGCAGCCGAGGTCTGGGGACTCAGCCTTTGCAACGCTAACATTCTCCCCCTGCTGCCCCGGAATGAATAAAGGGATGAACAGATAATAAACAGGGTGAGCTTGTTTCTGCCCCTGAAGATCCCTCTAATTGCATGCCTGCCTCTTAAACCCCAATTCATTGACAGAGAAGAGAACGAATTGATGATGAACTCTTGTTGCTGATTGGCTGTGACCACATTTATGATGTAAATAAGTGAAAGGAAACTCCTAGGCTCTGACTGGCCTGGGGCAGGAAGCCCCAGGAGCAGAAGGGCATCCGATATGGAAGCAGAAAAGCAAGGGCAGTGACAAGCCTGGTCAAACAGCTCCCTGGGTGCAGAACGGCAGCCTATGAGGTACCACTCACTATCAACTCAGTTATGCATCACCCTCATCTGAAAACTGGGGAAGGCGCATAGCTAATCTCCACACAAGATAGTAACTAACTATAAGACATGGCCCTTCTCCAAAGCCAACAGGCAAAACGTACCCTTCATCTTAAAGATCATTAGAGAAGGGGACTTGATTAGCCCTTGGACCCTTTTGCACAGCATCATAGCTCTCATGTCAGGAAATGATTTATTTGCATCCAACCTCAACCCTCCTCAAGCTGTTGCAGCTTAAGACCTCTTGTCTTTAGCACAAAAGAGACAGCATCTGCTTCTCAATGTTGTGTCACATATATCCTCAGAGGCTAGTAAATCTGCCCCCAGGCAAAATCATTTCCATTTCTTTGACCTCTTCTCTTGGGTTTCGTGAGCTTTTCAAGTTCCTCTACAGGTGAGACTACTTGGCAGCAGGGTTTAGTGACCGAACAGAATACCAGATTAGAAATGAGGAGCTCTGTCAGCTCTGTCACTTACTGGCCTTGTGACCTCGGGCAGACCAGTGACTCCCCGGGCCCCTGTCTCTTCTATAAGAGGAGAAGGATAACACCTCCTGTGCTCAGGAATGAGGAGAGGGGGAAGAAAGCAGGATTATTTCAGGCCATCAGTCAGTTGTACATGATACAGACTTGAGAGAAAAAGGTGATGAAATAGACCCCAGGCCTTCTATTTCTAGCGAAAATGCTTAATGAGACAAATTGTTTATGTTTCTGTGCAGACTTGCTCATCAAAAAGTGTGCTGTTTGAGCGGCTCATTAGATGTGGCTTCACAGAGTCCAAAAGGGTGCTAAGCCTTGACTAGAATAAAGGATGTGAGAGTGCACGTCTCTCTATATGTAACGGAAATTTCTGGAATGTTACACACACACATACACCCAAACACACGAACTGTGAAGATTGGCTATCTGTGAAAAGCGGATCTTTTTCTTTATATACTTCCAAAATGCTCAGAAGAATCTTTTTACCATAAGCACATATTGCTTTTATAATCCTAAAAAAACCCCCTAAATATGATAAAGAACCAGCACCCCATTAAAAAGGTTCAAGGAAACTGTCTGTAGGTCTAGATCTAAGGCTGCCATGCCACGATAGGAACAAGACTGCAAAGCTTTCAAATTTCACCGCTGGTGTTCAACCCATATCTGCTGGATGCTCACAACTCAGCAACATTTATTAAGCACTTACTCAGTGCTGGCATCATGCTAGACCAGGAGTTGGCAAACTACAGCCTGTGCACCAAATCCGACTCACCACCTGTTTCATAAATAAAGTTTTCTTGGAACATAGCCACACCTACTCATTTATGCATTGTCTGCAGCTGCTTTTGTGCTAGAACAGCTGGGTTGAATAGTTGCAGAAGAGACCATACGGCCCAAAAGTCTAAACTATTTACTATTTGGCCCTTTACAGAAAAGGTTGCTGGCCAGTGTGTTAAGCAATGAGGATGCGATGGTGAGTATGACAGGCCTGAGCCCTGCACTCATGGAACTTACAGTCTAATCGGGGGCACTCAATCAGTCACGCAACAAATGTATTATCGTACCACACTAGCAAAGAAACGTGTGTTTGGTGCCACTAGAGAGTATTATGGGCAGTTGACCTAGGTGGGAATATCACGGAAGACAAAAAAGCCCAGCGGGTACAAGGGTCCTATGATGGGAGAGAACATAGAAATAAAAAACAACAAAAACAAAATAGAAAGAACATAGAAATAAAAAACAACAAAAACAAAATACAAAGTGGCAGGAGGTTAAGGCCTGGCAAAGTGTGACGCCAGATAAGGCCAGGAGGGGAATGGGAGACCAACCACGCAGGACTCTGGAGACCCTGATAAGGACTTGTCTTTATCTGCAGAGAAATGGGGAGCCCTGAAGCGTTTCCAGCGAGGCCACTGGAGATACAATGAGATGAACGTTTTGAATTTCTCTGGCTTCCAGGTGGAGACCTAGGTGGGATGGGTTAGCCAGTCAGGAAGCTGTTTTGCAGAGGCCTGGATGAAGATGGTCGCAGCTTGGATCTCAGGGTGTAGATGGTAGGGATTAGAGGGGTGAAGTCTGTCCACTGAGGTGCAGAAGCAAGACCATCAACCATCCCGAACGGTCCACTTGGCTGTGAAGGAGGTGTCCAATGTTATCATGGGTTCCATGGTTCCAGATACAACACAAATATCCAAGAATGACAAAAGACCTTTTTCTGGTTCATAAACCCAGCTTTCCTTTCCCTGTGTTTCCGTGTGTCCTGAGACTATGATGGATGCCCAGTCTTTCAGATACATAAACAGTGGCCATTTCCTTACATGGTCCCTGTTCAATCATGCATCCTGGGCAATTCAACCACCGCTGAAATGAAGGTGCAAGTCAACTGGAACATGTAATCTAATTTATGTTTTCAAATCCTATTTCATCCAACTATTTACTCCGCAAAAGGTGAAGTACTCATATTTTCAGTTTTGATTAAAAATATTAAATGCCCTCATTTGACCTCCTTTGAATGAGCCACACGTCTGTCAGGCACTGGGTAAATAAAAGCATGACTGGTATATTAAATGGTGCTTCTATTTTGGGTTCACCCATGAGTTGGTTTCTTTTTTATTTCTCCTTCCTTTCAGTGGCCAAATAGATATGTCAGCAGGCAAGGAATTATTGCTTCCATAGATGTCAAGTTCTACTAACCAAAAGGGTACGTGACCACTCAGGAGACATGATACACAACATGAAGGAAAAACATTTTTGAACTAACAGGAATTCTAGGAGCGAGATCAGATCACTGGCAGTGAAAGCTACTGGCAAACGGGAGGACTTATTTTCTCATATTTCCGCTTGTACAGCTGACAGTTTAAAAGGAAGAGGAATCAAAGCCCAACAAATAAAATCTTTATTCCTCAAGGAATGCTCCATTCAATCACCATGAGTTATAACTGAGATTTCCAGGATGGTGTGTTAGAAGCCAAGCCAGACATCAACCAAAGAACTGGATCAGTTCAGTAAAATAAAAATAAAATAACAGGGCTTCCCTGGTGGCGCAGTGGTTGAGAGTCCGCCTGCCGATGCAGGGGACACGGGTTCGTGCCCGGCTCCGGGAGGATCCCACATGCCACGGAGCGGCTAGGCCCGTGAGCCATGGCCGCTGAGCCTGCGTGTCCGGAGCCTGTGCTCTGCAACGGCAGAGGCCACAACAGTGAGAGGCCCGTGTACCGCAATAAAAAAATAATAATAATAAAATAAAATAAAATAACAAATCAGTCAATTTGGAATCCGGAGAGAAAATACTGACATTGTCAGTGGAAAGCAGCATGGTAGAGCAGAAAGAGAGCTAAGAGCTCTGGAGTGGGACAGCCATAAGCTCCAATCCAGACTTTGCCATCTAGCAGCTTTGTGACCTTGGATAAGTTATTTAACGACGCTGAACCTCAGTTTCCTAAACTATAAACCATGGGTCATAGGACCTAGAGTTGTTCTGTGAATGAGTTAATTTGTGAAGATCCTTGCACACAGTAAGGGATCAGTAAATGATAGTTCCTTTCCTGGACTGTCCAAATTTAAGTCTGGGCTGAAAGAATGGTGCACAGCTCCATCACCACTAGACTGTTCCAGGACAAAACATCACTAAAATGTTCTGCCGATACAGCGCAAGTACCCTAACTCGCTTCTGAGAATGACCACGAATCAGATGGAAACACTAAATTCAAAGATGAAGAAAAAGCCAGAAAAGGAGAAAAATGGAGTGAAGGGTAGCATGTATGACTGCTGTTTTTACTATCTGCACTCCAGTAAGGAAGAAATTGTGAGCAATTGATTTTGGAACCATCCTTGTGAGCCCGGCGCTTCCTGGCCCTCCTCGGGCTTAGCAGAGTAGGCTGGAATGCAATTGCTCACTGTTCGTCTTATGACAACACACCTCTTGGTTGCTCAGGTCTAGGAGGGTGGAGGTGCCTCTGGCACCTGTTTTGTTTTTGTTTTTCCAATCACCTAAATCCATCTACCCATCCACCTGTCCATTCCATCGTCCATTCATTCAATCTCTCACCATGTACCTTCTGAGCACGTATCATGTGAATGTGGGACATATACCGAGCATTTGAGAAGATACACAGTTGGATGTTTTAGGTTGTTGGCGAGATTTGTGGAATTGCAGGAGTTGCCTATCTAATCCAACATTCCATTCATGTGTGCGTGTTTAACATCTATTAGAGTAAGACCTTAATAGTGTACACATTACTATTTATTAAGACCTCACCATATTACAGGTTCTATGCTGCGTGCTTATATGTGTTATCTCGTTTATGTGTCACGACCACTCTGTGAAGTCAACACTGTTATTATCTTTAATGAACAGATCAGAAAAATAGGACTGGAAGAATTTGATCACACAGATTGTAAGTGGCAGAGCAGGGATCTGAAGTCATGGTTTTTTTCTTTGTTTGTTTTTGTTTTTGTTTTTGTTTTTTTTGCGGTACGCGGGCCTCTCACTGTTGTGGCTTCTCCCGTTGCGGAGCACAGGCTCCGGACGCGCAGGCTCAGCGGCCATGGCTCATGGACCCAGGCGCTACGTGGCATGTGGGATCTTCCCGGAGCCGGGCACGAACCCGTGTTCCCTGCATCGGCAGGTGGACTCTCAACCATTGCGCCACCAGGGAAGCCCCTAAAGTCACGTTTCTTAACGAGGAAGGAAGAATCAGAATTGTCCTGTTTGCTGTGTCCCTTACCCAGAGATGTGTATGATATCCTCTTTATATCTGTTCTCTGACACAATTAAAAGAGGGCTGATGTTAGAACAAATGAAACAGTGTGTCAAACAGTTTCAGGAAGTGCAAGCAAGAAGCCACTGATGGAAATTAAAAATTAAGGACTTAATCGAGGTTCTAGCTGTGACAACTGTTCACATACATTTACTAAGATTTGAAATATGACTTCATTGGGCCCTTTAGGAAAATACTTTTGCCGTTAGCAGGACTATCTGCTTCTCTCCGGAGCCACTGACACCTAAGCAACATTCACGTGGCCAGATATGTGCTCTGACTTGTCCTACGACTGTTGGGAAAGAGAAATGGAGTAGAAATTAAGATTTCCATATAAAAGATGAGAATTGAAGTCCTATGACCATTAATGCAGTGGATCCATGGGAAGTCAAAGATCTCCATGGTTCATCAAAAGAGCTCCGGACTAGGAGCAACTAGTCATGAGTTCAAATCCAAGCTGTGTGGCCTTGGGCACAACAATTAACCTCTCTGAGCCAGTTTCCTCATTTCTACAATGAAGAGAATAAGATCTACCTCACAGTATTTTTGTAAGATTAAAGAAGTATAAGCAGAGTATAAAACCAGTTCCTTCCAATATTCACGTTTACAAAATGACAGGGTCTTGAGGACTTCCCTGGCGGTCCAGTGGTTAAGACTCTGCACTCCCCCGGCAGGGGGCACGGGTTTGATCCCTGGTCGGGATACTAAGATCCCACATGCCACATGGCATGGCCCCCCCAAAAAAAAACTTTTTTAAAAATGACAGGGTCTTATACGTTCGCTTCTAGCGTGAACTGACAACATCCTTTGCAAAGGCATCACTAGTACCTTATCCAAAAATTCTTCCATTAAACAGAAATGAGCTGAGCAACTAAAAGGTTTGAGGCTCCCTGTACTAAACCAGAACCCAGTTCTCAATTTTGACTGCAAACCCTCCGGACCATCTCTGTCCTGCTAATAGGGACACACTGTCTCATCTCTTTCTTGCCTTCTCCCCATTCTCAATTTAAAGGTGACCACATTCCACATAAAACCCACAACAGCCCTCTGTCTCCTCTGTTTTCTTTTTTAAAAATTTTTTTTGATGTGGACCATTTTTAAAGTCTTTATTGAATTTGTTACAACAGTGCTTCTGTTTTGTGTTTTGGTTTTTTGGTCAGGAGGCATGTGGGATCTCGGCTCCCCGACCAGGGATTGAACCTGCACCCCCCTGCACTGGAAGGCAAAGTCTTAACCACTGGACCTCCAGGGAAGTCCCTCCGCTTCCTTTTAAAGTTCTCATTATGTCCTTCAGAAGGCCCCTCAGATGCGGGATCCTGTCATCTGATGCTAAAGAGATCGAAATCATCTGGGGTAGTTCCAAAGGCTGGAGCTAGAACAGGTGGGGTGGATTTAGAGGAAGGTTCCAGCTCTGCATATGGAATATGTTTGGAACAGTGGCTGCTGGTTAGCTGGGAGGCAAGCTTCTAAAGCAGGCAGCTCTCCACCAAGGAAGCCCAAGCAGAATATCTCACCCACTGCTGCCTGACTGAACCTCCGCACATCAAATGATTTTATTCAACACTTACTGAGTGCTTTCTATGTCCTAGGCACTAGAAATGCAAGCCCTCAGTCTCTCCGCTGGAGAGACGGACCCACAAGCAGGTAGGTATAAAACAGTGTGGTAAGTAAAAAACTAGAGAAATTACAGGGAGCACTGTGGGGTGGACCTAACTCAGGAAGTGGACCTCACTCAGGTGGGCTCTTCCTTCTGGAGGAGGTGACACCTCGGCAGTCTTAAAGGATGGAGTAGGGAGGCAGTGAGGGGCAAGATGGGGGCAGTGTAGAAATGGCATTTGGGGCAAAAGGAATCAGCATGAGCAAAGGAACAAATGTGACCAACAGAATGGTTTATGAGAGGCACTCCAGGCAGCTAGATAATGCTAGAACAGTACATGAGGGTGGGGAGGGGTAGGAGACAGGCTGGAACTACAGACAGGAGCCAGGGCATGGGGCCCCTGTAAACTGCATTCTGCAGGGTGGAAGTCTGAGTCCCTGTGTTTTTAAGCACAAGAGTGCTTACAACACCCTAAAGGTTTTACGCACGAGTGACTTCAGTTTCTATCATCTTCGATTCAGGAGGTTTTCGGTTGTTGTTGTTTTTCTCTCCCCAAAGGGAAACTGCAGGACAGCCTTGCAAGCTGCCTTAATTGAGCCTCAGGAGCTTCAGGGTCAGAAGAGCCCTACCTGACTAACTACGGAAGGCAAGCACCCAGCTCCTTTGGTCCCCTGCCTCTTCCTCTATCTGCTGGGCCTCTTGGTAACACTAACTTCCTAAAGAGGTGATGTGGGCACAAGGTGACTCAGCATTACAGAGTGCTTGGAAGCAGCCAGAAGTCCACGTTGAGCCCTGAGCATCTTTCTGCAGTGGGCACACTGGCTGGGAGGCAGGCCTCGGGGGGGGGGGGCAGGTTTGCTGCAGTGTGCTCCAGAGCCTGCCAGCATGGCAATCTGGCGGCTTCTCCCCCCTCTCTCCTTCCTTGCCTCCTTCCTAATAGCCCCTGGCTCCTGGCTGACTTGACTGGACACTGCGGTGGGAAGGGACGGGCAGCACAAAACTGTCTTGCAGAGAAAAGCATCCTTCCAGTTGTGCTCAGCCACTGGGCCCTTCCCACCTCCCCAGTCGGGAACTCTGGTCTCCTGTGCTTTTCTGAACCACTGTACCTCTCACCTCTGGAGCTGCCATTTGGAATTATTCCCTCCCACCCCACCAGCTCCTTCCTCCTTCCGCATCCTATTTTACCTCTCCAGTCCTATCCCTCATTACCAGGGCCCACGGTCTCCACTGCCTATGTGAAGGTTCTGTCCGTTTCCTCTCTGCTGAATGAGTCATGCTCCTTTGGGCTCCTTCAATAACTGCATAAATGGCTCTGCTCCACACCCCGGCCCCAAACCTTCCTTGATCACTCCTTCATACCCGACCCCTCCCTTCCATCACTCCTCTTTATTCTGAGCACTTGAGTCATCTACTCACTGAGTCATCTACTCACTTGTACTGGGTTAGCTGCTCCAACCACTCCCCACACACTAATCCCTGACTCAGCCATGGGTTTCTCACACAGCATGTCCCCTCTGCTGGGAATGTCTTTGTCCTTGTCTCCCTTCTGAACTCCGCCTCATCCTTCCAGGTAAAGCACAAACGTCACCCTGACCCAAAGGCTTACCCCGTCACCTCCAAGACGGATTAAATCTAATAAGACGTCTTCTACCTTTTTAAACTGAGAATGTTTTGCTTATGTCATAATAACAGCTAGGACTGATATACCAGGCACGAGAACCTTATATGGAGTAATTCATTCAATCCTCAAAATCACCCTGTTATTACCTCTAAGTCAACCAGCCCAAGTTTACAGCAAGTTAGTGGAAGAACTGAGGCTTAAACCCATGCAGCGTGGCTCTAATCAGAGGTGTTGCCACCTCGTCACCCAGCAGACCAGGAAGCCTTTGAGTCCCAGAGCTACACTCTGTTCCCCTGGCACCCCAAGTGCCTGGCACACAGTGGGTGATTAGTAAATGTGGTAGTTCTGGATTTAACTGAAATTTGTTCAGCATGCATCCACGTCTTCCTCACATGTACGTTCTGTCTCCCCAAGCCATCCATGAGACCCTCGGTGAGAAAGGACCAGGTCATCTATTTTCCTCACAGGTCTGCAATCACATGCATACTGGGGAACTGGGGGAAACACAGAGAGCTCTAGGGGTGCAGATGGGGGCAAACTAACTTTAGGTTACTATATGCCTTAAGTGTGTATACTTTACAAAGGCTTTTTCACATGCCTGATCTCAAAGGTTCTGACATCAACAGGCTGTGGAGAAGGTAAAGAGACGGAGGTGCAGATGGCCTGAGAGCTGGTCAAGGTCTTAGAGCCAGAAATAACTGAATGATACTATAGAAATTACAACCCAGGGCTCTGAATAAAACAGCTGAACGCCAGTCCCCTGCTCACAATGCCTAGGCAGCTGTGGCCATCAAGAATGGGCAGGCTGATGTAAGTCAACTATATTTCAATTTAAAAAAGTAAAACAAGAAAAGATCAAGGTCAACCAGTTCTTAAAAAAAAAAGAATGGGTGGGCTGAGTGTTCAGCTCCTCCCCCAGATCGGGTGTCCTTGGTTGCTGGGACAGGGGAGCCTGGCAGGGTGTTCTCCACAGGAGGCTGGCTGCGCAGACCTAGGGCAGGGTGTGTGAAGGCAGCTTCAGCAGGACCTCTGGGAGCCTCTTGGAGTGTCTGCTCACTCTCACCAGACAAAACAGAAAACCCTGAGAGATGACACAATTTCCAAGTGGTCTGATAATATAGATATGAAGAGCCAGGAGAAACAGGTTTGTTCTTCCCATTAGTAGGAGGTAGTCAATGTCCCTACTATTTGTAACTATCCCATCGCATTTCTAAAAATCCATACCTTTATTTCATTGTCCTAACCCAACATTAACTTCAGATCGAATTTACTCAATGTCCTGTGCAGAAGGGAAGGCTTTTCAGGCTCAGGTGGCCTCTGCAGAAGAAAAGTTTTTTCCTAGTAGGAAGGGCAGTGAACTTCTAGCCAAAAGACCTGCCCCATCTTTATGCAAGTCTCATCGCCCCGCTGAGCCTTGATCTCCTCTTCTGTAAAATGGGCATGAAAATGCCCACTCACCCACCCATCCCACAGAATTGTGGCAACGACCTGTGCGCTCCCAGCCTAGGCATCCCGAAGATTTGAGTGGTCTCTTGGGTCTCCGTCTCACTGTCCTCATTATTCAGGAAGTGAATGAGACACTGCAGATGTCTCCTCTGAAGTGCAGAGAGAACCACCTCCCACTGGGGGCCTCGGACCCCTGAGGCTTAAGCCAAGGCTCACAGATCGCCCAGCTCTGGCCGTGGCTTTGACAGGGGATGAGGCAGTCTGTAACTCCGGGGGCGCGGTGGGGCGGGTGGAAACCCGGGTTTCCCGACGCTGGCACCGAAGGCTGGGGCTGCCCTTCCCCGCCCTACCGCTCACGGTGTCTGCAAAGTGCCCTGGGAGGCCAGCCCAACGGCCGGGCTTGGGAAGCGCCTCGCTTACCTGCGGCTCCACTAGCCAGCGCTGCTCGGCTCCCAGGGGCGCGGGGCGCGCGGCGCGGAACGCCGAGTACACAGGGATACGGTCCCAGGTGCTGTACAGGGTGGCGAAGCGCTCGGCGCCCTCGGAGCGCTGACAGATCTTCACGTGGGCAGCGGCCGCCAGCCCCGCGGGCGGGGTCCCGGCATAGAAGAATCGGTCGCATTCGCCGAAGCCGGCTTCCTGCTCGCTCACGAGCCGGCCCTCCAACAGCCCCGCCAGAGCGAGGAGGCCGCCCAGCGCCAAACATCGCGCGGGGCCCATGGCGCGTCTGCGGGCCGGGCGGGGAGAGCGCGAGGCCGCCGAGCGGGGCCGCGGGGAAGTCGGAAGCCGGGGGCGGCGCGGCTGAGCTAGCGCTCTGCGGGCCGAGCTGGGCGGCCCCGGCGGCAGGGGCGGGTCCGCGTCCCGAGGCCGCGCCTCCCTCTCACCCTCCTCCCTGAAGATGGCTGCGCAGGCCCGGCGCCGGGCGCGGGGATGCACCCGGACTTGCACCGCCTGGTTTCTGCAGTCTGCGCTCGCAGGCTCGGGGACGCGCGCTCCCAAGACTGAAGGGTATGAACCGGGTCCGCTTAATCGGAGGAAACGGGAAGTAACCGTCCCTGGGGCTGGGAACCTAGAAGCCTCCTGAGCCAGCGCGCCCCAGGGATCCTCAAGGATGCAAAGAGGCGGCAGGAGATACCCACAGAACTGTGGCTCTTTGGCTCTGATGGGCAGGGACCCCCAGTGACATCCGACGGAAATCAGTCTCCCCCTTCCCAACGAAATGCTCATCCGCCAACACACGGACACACCTTTGATGAAGTTTCAGCAGATCAGAAGCCAGGAGACCCAAGTTAAAAATCCTCTTCTAGGAAATTCCTAACCTAGGGAAATAGGACAGCTCTTGTGGTTTACTTGGTGCTGCGAGGCTTAGAATCAAAACCAAGAAAGAAACGAGACCGGCCAACATCACTGGTTGGTAGGTCGGTTGATTCATATTTCTTTCTTGAGTGCCTATGTGCCAACCTGGGTTCAGCGACTGGGTACAGTGGTAAACAAGAATAGGGTCCCTGCGGTCCTGCAGACGAAAACTAGTGGGGAAGCTTGTCGTTAATCAAAGAAACAAGCTATTAAAGGAATAATGACACACACTGAACGTGGAGCTCTGAGAACCTGCCCCTCCGGGGATTCAGGGCGTGTTTGCCTGAAGAGTGTTGTCTAGTCTGAGACCAAGATGTTGACATGAACTAGGCAAAGAGGAAAGCAGCATGGGCTAAGGGGTCTCCCAGCAGAAGGGAACATGATATGTTGGAGGAATTTAAGGAAGTTGGGTGCGGGTAGAGAACAGAGACCTGGGAGAAGGTTATGAGAAATAGGGCTAAAGGAGGCAGGAGACACAGCATTCAGGGGATCATAGGCTAGAGGCCGTCAAACATTTTTCAGCAGGACACGGACCCATATTGAGAAAACAAGCTTCATGTAATAATCCTTATGCTTAAAACTGACATTGCAATCTAGTATTTCTGCTGTGTTCTATTTTGTTCCCCTTTAAAAAACATGCTGCTGGTAACCCACAAAGTTGTTTCTATGACCCACTAATGGCTCATGTCCTGCAGTTTGGAAAGAAATATTATATAAATCATGTTGAGGATTTTAATCTTGCAATGGCGTAGACACAATCACATTTGCTTTCTGGGCAGAAATGGGCAAACTGGAGTGGCCCAGAATGAATGAAGCAAAACATTTATAAAGATCCAGATGAGAGATGGTAGCTTGAACTGGGGTGGTGGTTGAGACAGAAGCAGAGAGCCTACTAGGGTGCCTTCACTCACATCTTATTATTTAATCTTATTTCCTCAGTGTGCCACGTGGGGTACTGGACCAGAGCGTTCAGATGCTTGTCCAAGAGGGCATAATCAGTGAGTCCTGAGCCAGAATTGAACCAGGCCCGTCTGCTTCCTAAGCCTGGCCTTTCCTCTAAGTCACAGCAAATCCATGAGGTGAACCAATAAAATAGGAGAGAAATTGTCAGAAGAGCACATTTTGGAGCTTAAGAACCAGTTCCTTGGAGGCTTCAATACTTGAAAAGTTTGCCTATGTTTGGCCCCTGAAATGAAACCTAAATTTATTTCTTAAAAAAAAAAGACACATGCAGTGTGATGTCACAGTAACAACTAGACTTGGAGTCACATGTTCCTTCTGCATCCAAACTATCATTTTCAATTTCCAAAATTTATTCTGAGTTTGGCCACTTCTGTGCATTCTCAACACTATGGCCTAAGTCAGTAACCATCGATTCTCACCTGTATTACTTAGATGTTCTACCTACTTCTCCTGCCCCCAAGGGGTCCACAGAACAATTAAGGTGATTAGTTAAATATGCAAATTATATCGTGTCAAGTGCTGTTTTAAACTTCCAATGCCTTCTCATTTCAAGTTGAAAAATCTCAAATATTTAACATGAGCTACAAGATCCTGCCTCTCCCTTCTCTAGCCCCAGATACAAATGAACTTCCTCTCTATACACACAAAAGCACCAAGCTCTATGTTAGGGCTGTTACACTTGTTGTTTTATCCAAGTGGACATCAGCTCTGGACCTTCCTTCTTGTCATTTGGGACTCAGAAAGGTCTCCTGCTTTATGAAGTATCCCCTGACCACCGGAACCACACCGCCCATTCTGCACTATCACCCCATCCCCTTTAATCTTTTCACAGAACATATGCCCACTTGAAATTGTCTTGTTCATTTATTTGTGGATTTGTTTATTGGGATGTATCAATGACTTAACCATGTGAAATGTACGTAGAGCATTGAGAAGGCAGTGGAGACTTGGAGAGAAGATTTTCACATGCTGGCACTTTTTGCCCTGTGTTTGCTCATCTCTCCTAGCAACCTGGATCAGCCAAGTGCCAGGTGATTTCCTCCAAGTCTCCCTTCAGGTAGGGCTGCAAACCAAATCCCCCAACACAGCCAGCCAGCTGGAACCCAACAATCAACCCCAAACTCACTCACCAACATCACACAAGGCAACAACCTCAGAAAAATAAGTTTTGCTTGAAATGTGTTGATATAATTATTAAGAAAAGTGCAAGAAAAGCGACCAACTCTCAGTTGACTGAATGAACAACACAAAATAAAGTCAGATTTTAATATTCCAGTTACCTTTAATATATTTGGTAAAGTCAGATTTTATCATTCTGGTTACCATACTGGCAGAGAACACATTTTAAATACATCGAAGACTCAGAAAGATTATCAATTATTATCTGAGTCTCTACTGACCTAACTGGTCACAAGGGCCTAGTTTGGCAAGAAAAGCGGGAAGGGAAGGGGGAAGAGGAAAAGGAGGGAGACTGGAGGCTAATCAAAGCCCAGGATTCTTTAGAAGTTGAGCAGCATCCAGAGCTGGCCCACGGGATGGGAGTCTGAGGTAGATTGGGCTCTGGCGACCTCAGCAGGACCTAGTTTCCAGAGACACTAGAGTGTCCAGTGCATGAATCCTCAGTTCGTGACACAGGAGTTAGCAGTGTCCAAAGATTCCAGGGTCTGGAAGGAAGAACAAACTTTGGCGAATTTGGTAAGCACCACGGACCCAGCAGGTCCAGCGGCAGCACAGGAGGGACTCATGCAAGACTAGTGACGTTCAAATAGCCAAAGCTCTGAAATGTCAATGCGACCAGTCTCAAAGGATCCCCACGCAAGAGCAGTGGGGTAGAAAGGCATCCCCTGGGCTTAGGGGACAGGGCCACAACCACACCCAGAAGCCTTGGCGGGATGCTGGAGCCCTGGGCTCAGCGGATCAGCGTTGTCCAGCGACGGTGCATCCACAGGCAGGGGCTGAGCCTCTGGGTCCTGAGCAATGTCCAAGGAAAGCCTCCTCTTAGCCCTGGGGGGAGCAGTTGGCTCCTGAGTCCCCTGTTTCCAAGGACGACGACGAGGGCCACATCTTCCAGCTGGGTGGCGATTCGGGGCAGATGGACCTGGGGTCGACGGCTGGGTCGGGCCGGGCTCCCCGCAGGTGCAGGTGGCCTCAGCCTCGAACTGGGCGGCCGAGCAAGAACCCCGGGCCGGCGAGGAGCGCCGGGACACAGCACTCACAGGGACTCGGTGGCGGGTCTCACCGTCTGCGGCTACAGGCCTACGGGGGCGCCGAGCGGGGCGTGGCTGGTGGTGCCTCAGGCCCAGAGCGGCTCCCCAGGGCGCGGGGACCTCCCTCCAGGCGTCCAGGCCCTCGCTGCTGGGCTCCGTGGGCTGCGTGTGGTCCACCACGGTCTCCTGCCCGCGTTTCCACAGATCGTAGCGCTCCGGTTGCAGGATGCGCACGAAGACGTCCATGGAGAAGGCGACACGGCCTTCCCCGCAGCTGCACTGCGACGCCACTTTGCCATAATCGATCCAGCGCGGGGAGGCGAAATTGATGGCTTCGGCGCAGTTGAAGCCGTGGTTGAAGCCAGAGTGGTAGCCATAGGGAAACGTCACCATGAACTCTCCAGCCTCCTGAGTGACCCGACCGAAGGGGATGCCATTGTCCTTGAGGACCGTGGGCGAGATGAGAGCCACCTTGTGCCGCAGGAAGGCCTCACAGTCCCGCGAGCTGCCCGGGAAAAGCTCCCTGGCCAGGAGTTCCAGGCGCCGGCCGTGCTCCGGGGGCACCGCGTACCTAGTCTTGGGCTCCCCGAAGTGCAGGTAGTTGATGCTGTAAAGGTCCATGTCCTCCGTGTGCCAGGCAAAGGCGGTCTTCCACATGCCAAAGTAAAGGTAGGGGGTGTTGACGCCTTCGATGACCACTCCGCACTCCTGTTCCAGCAGGTCCTGAATGGTTCCCAGGTGTCCAAGTTTCCACTGCTGCGTGTTTTCATCGAATAAGGAGCCACTGACGTCAGCCCCATATACTGGTGAGCCATAGGGGCGTGTTTTCCAGTACTTTCGCTCCAGGTCCTTAAAATCCAAGTGTGGTGGAGTCCCATATTTTTCACTCTTTGCTAAGTGGCGGTACTCACCCACGGTCATGGCCTTCTTATTTTTGTGGTATTGAGTAAACACTCCTGTTTGCCCAGAAATCACCTGCTGGAGGGGAGCGGCTATTAAGATGTCATCGATATCATCATAGGTCTCTCTGGCTTTCCAGTCCTTGGGTGGAATTACCTTGGCCAGGCCTGCTCGGTGTGCACCTTGGGATTCCATATAAGCAATGTATGTATCGAAATCATTAAACTCTTCTTTGGTTGGATGAAATACCATTATGCTACAACTTGGGTTCTGGGCCCAGTTGGACTTAGACTTCATAGCTTTTATTAATAAGGAAGAAACTCCCAAGTTTTTACTTATGTTCTGTATAGGTGAGGATGCTGGAAAACACTACTTTTTCAAAAATGTGTTGGAGTATATCAGCAGGAACCCCCAGTAGACTTTAATGCAATGAGTTGATAATATTTCTTAGGCTTGCTGATTCTGCAGGGGACTCCACGCTGGGCAGAAGCCTTGCTCAGGACTGATGCTGGCTGAGCCTGCAAGTCTGTGATGTCCTTGGTCGACACTTGGCTCTGGCCTCTTGAGGTCTAGTGGATCACCCAGCCCTGGGTGGGTATCCCAAATGTCGTGTCTTCAGGTCAGTATTGAAAACAAAACCTAAGAAAAAATACAATAGAGACAGGTTTCAAACTAATGTTTGGAAATAGTTACTAGGGAACTACAAACAAAACACCACCATGGAATATAATTGCATATTCAAAGAAAGGCTAAAATTTCATAAGATTGACAATACAATAAATGTTGTTGTGAACAGTGGAAATTCTTGTACTCTGGTAAGGAGAATGGGAATCATTACATTCACTTTGAAAAACTATTTAGACAGAATCCACTAAAACTGAACTTACCCACGTGCTTTGATTCATGCCTAGGATATGTGTGTGTCTGTGCAATGAAAGTCAAGTCCAAGAATGTTCAGAACAACATTATTTCAGTAGCCAAACACTGGAAACAACTCAAATGCCAGTCAACATTAGAATGGTCAAGTACACTATAGTGTATTCATACAATGGAATACAATACAGCAATGAAGATAAACAAGAACTACATGAAAATATAAGAATAATTCTATAAACAGAATACTGAGCAAAATTATCCAGACCCAAAAGAATACCTATTCTTTGCTTCCATTTATATAAAGAGAAAAAGGAGGCAATGTAATCTATGTTAGAAGTCAGAGTAGTGGTTACTTTTGTGAGAGAGACAGGTTGTGAGTGGGGGGGTGTGAGGAAGTCTCTAGAATAATGTGAATATTCTATCCTGAAGGCAGGTGCTGGTTACACAGCCATCAGAATGGCTCACTGTCATAAATCATCAAGTTATGATGATTTTTACAAATTTCTGTGAAATAATTTTTTTAATTTATTTAAATTATTTAAATAAATTTTGAAATATAGTTTAGGGTTAAAAGCATTAAAGGAGACAGATATCTTTCATCATACCAAAAGGAAAAGGAAGGGTGATTGAAAATATATGAACTAAACATTCAATTGAAGAAGCTACAAAATAGAAGAAGAGAAAGAAGAGGTAGGAGTAAAACAATAACAAAGAATAAAGACAAAGTTAATGAAAGAAAACACATACAACACCAAACACTGATGACCAAAATTATTCTTGGAAGAAATTAATGATAGCAGTAAACCATGGGTATAACTGAGCCTAAGAAAGAAGGGGAAAATAATCCACTAGGAATGAAATAGTGCACAAAAGAATTTTTAAGATCTCAAAAGAGAATCTTAGGAGAAACTTGACAGCAAGATTTTCAAAAGATAAGAGAAAAGAATAATTTTCTGGAGAGGAAACATATCCAAAATGGATCCAAGAAACACCAGAAATCTTGAATAATACCCCAGTATAAGAAGCTGGTTCAAAGTATGACCCCTGAAAGTCCAGGAGACACATCATTTTATGTGTGAATCTAGAAAAGTTGCAGAAACAGTTAACTCTTATTGTGCAAATTGTCTCAGAGTATTGAAAAAGTTGGGAAGCTACTCAGATGAGGCTATTCTGATCTCTGATAGCAAAACGAAAAAAGGACAATAAAAAATAAAACTACAGGCCTTCTTTGTTTATAAGCATAGATGAAAACCAAAAATGGAACGTTTTCCAATGAAATACAGCAATATAATAAAAGAATAATACGTCATGACCAAATAGAATGGAAGCATGATTCAACATTGGAAAATTTACTGATATAATCAGAATATTAACAAAGTAAATGAAAAATGCCATCATCTTATAGGTACCAAAAAAGCATTTGATGAAATGCAAAATCCATTCATGATTTTACAATTCTTACTTGAAAAGCATCAAGAGAAACTTGTTTTGTAATATAAAGAATTTCAAGGTAAAAAATAGCAAGGATCATTCTTAACAGTGAAACAAAAGTAACATTCGCATTAAAGTTAGGAAAAAGAGATGCATCAACATGAAAAGCTGCTCAACATCACTAATTATTAGAGAAATGCAAATCAAAACTACAATGAGGTATCACCTCACACCAGTTAGAATGGGCATCATCAGAAAATCTACATACAACAAATGCTGGAGAGGGTGTGGAGAAAAGGGAACGCTCTTGCACTGTTGGTTGGAATGTAAGTTGATAGAGCCACTATGGAGAACAGTATGGAGGTTCCTTAAAAAACTAAAAATAGAATTACTATATGACCCAGCAATCCCATGACTGAGCATATACCCAGAGAAAACCATAATTCTAAAAGAACCATGCACCCCAATATTTATGGCAACACTGTTTACAATAAGCAGGTCATGGAAGCAACCTAAATGCCCATTGACAGATGAATGGATAAAAAAGTAGTGGTACACATATACAATGGAATATTACTCATCCATAAAAAGGAACGAAATTGAGTCATTTGTTGAGACGTGGATGGATCTAGAGACTGTCATACAGAATGAAGTTAGTTGAAAGAGAAAAACAAATATCGTATATTAACGCATGAATGTGGAACCTAGAAAAATGGTACAGATGAACCGGTTTGCAGGGCATAAGTTCAGACACAGATGTAGAGAACAAATGTATGGACACCAAGTGAGGAAAACTGCGGTGGGGTGGGGATGGTGGTGTGCTAAATTGGGCAATTGGGATTGACATGTATACAGTGATGTGTATAAAATTGATGACTAATAAGAACACGCAGTATAAACAAACAAAAAAACAGCTAATACTAAACTTTCTTTAGGTTATTTGTATGGAAATACGTTAAAATAAATGTTTCAGACATTACACGAAATTTCTAAAATACTTATATGTTCTGGTATAATGTTATAAGTCATAATACTCGTTATTACTTTAAAATGTATATCTCAGAAATAACTAAATTTCCTTGTCAATTGCATTATTATGAACTTTCATCAAATCTTTAACTGTGGTCATTTTTAAGTCTTTTGTCATTTACAGAGAGTGCTGCGTGTACTCTGATGCTTTTGCAAAAATGTTCCTATGAAAGGGTTTCATCTTCAAGGAATTCATGGAAAACACTCTGACAAGTACAGGTTTTTGGTAACTGACTATACTGTGTAACTGAACGAATAAGCATTTTCAGAACTCTAATGGCAAACTGATGAATTCATAAAAGTGTCTTACAAAACATCAAGAAGAAAAAATAGTTACTTACATGGGAATGAGTGAACTGATGAGGATGATTATAATATTTGTGACTTTCTGTTTGAATTAAAAAAAAAATCCCACAAGAACTCTGAGGCAAAAAATATACAAGTCAATTTTCACTGCAAAGTAAAGGAGCTGTTACAGCGGAAGATTACTGGATTGAATGTCACTATTATGACATAGTATGAGTGTGGTTCGTGTTTGGTTATTGCAATCATTGTTGATTTCTTGTGATCATCCATTTACAATGCTTTGTGTCAGTTTATTTATCACTTGTAAAAATAAAATACAGTGTGTGTGTGTGTGTGTGTGAAAAAAAAACATATTGAAAACAATGTCAAAAATAAATTTCACTATGTATACTCCATGTTCAACTTGAACTCTATGGAGCATATGTAATAGTTATAATTTTAGGACAGAAAATATATGTGTACAAATAAACAAAGAAAAAAAAACAAAGCAAACTATCTTATTAACCCAATTTCAAGTGCTTCCGTAATACTGTTTCCTAATCCTCTTAAGCTCCCCTCATTTCCACCATTCAAATATTCTCTTTCACTTTGCCCTGTCCTCAAACTTCAGGCACACCTATTCCACCCCACTTAGAATCCTTCAAATATCCTAAAAGACCCTAAGTGATCTGGCCCACCATCACCTCTTGACCTCACCCCTTTCTACCCTGCTCCTTGCTCTCTCCTTCCAAACACATGCCTGCCTGTGTCTCAAAAAAGGCCGGTATACTCTTGTCTGATGATCTTAGCACCCAGGCAACTCTCAAGCCTCAGCCCAAATATCACCTTTTCAGTGAAGTCTCTCTCCTCTGATCCCCTTGCTTTGGATACAAGTAGAGAAAATTTTCCTTCGAAGAAAACAGGTACTCTCTCAGAAAACAGTTTCAAGTGAAACTTGAACTGATGGCCAGTACCCATGTAACTCTTCCAGATTCTACTCAAATCAGCCCCACCCTAACTGCATCATTCCTGATGCCATCACAATTGAATGGAATCAGCTCTTCCAACTGTCTAGTAAAAGGCCTCATTTTTAAAGTTATCAGTGCACAAAACACAGGTATTTTGCCTGAAATTTTTCCTTTAAGATTTCTTACAAGAAAATATATGGCATCTAAAGGTTATACAAATTTCAGGGTCCTTTTAGGTACAGAGGGACTTCCCTGGGAAAGCTGCCAGAATGGGCGGAGCTAGCACAGTGGTCAGGGCATTAAACACCACTAGTATCTGGTCAGCACAAGAACCAGGGAGAGGAGAAGAAAACCACGCTAAAGAAATCAGTGAGGAAGAGCTCAACTGCCTTTAGAGAACAAAGGCATTTAACATTCCTCACCCTGTAGTCTCCCCAATAAGACTAAGATCAGCTGGCCTGCCATTGTTCCAAGTATAAGAAACTCCCCACATCTCCTGTGGTCTGCAAGAGGTGCCAGAGATCCCTATATGTTATCTGGGGTCCATTCAAGACAAGAAGAAGCTGGGGCCCAATCCTCTACCACCTCTCTCCCCAAAGAGGTCACCACTACTTGGCTTAAACATAAAACCTTTATCCTTTGGGTCTGGGATCAGGGACAAAATAATAGCCAAGGAAGGGCTTGCTCTCTGTGATCCCTGCTGGTAGCTTTTGTAAGAGTGCATCAAATGCAAGAGGGAAGAGAGATATGGGAACATATGCATATGCATAACTGATTCACTTTGTTATAAAGCAGAAAGTGGCACACCATTGTAAAGCAATTATACTCCAATAAAGATTAAAAAAAAAAAAAGAGTACATAAAACGAATGTTTCCTGCAGACCCGAATACTGATGGCAGGGGCCCTTTGAGTGAGCAGCAGTAGCTCTTTATACCTCTGCCCTGGAGCCTCATGCACCATGGAATATGCAGAAGGTAGGTAATGGAGGATCAATACTCTCTTCTCCTTTTCTAACTTTAATGTCAACGATAGAAGAAACAATCTCGAGGTCTCTATAGAATGTATTGGTAATAAATGGTGGGGAGGGGAAGTGGTTGACAATCTAGCTCACCCCTGAGGGAGTATGACAAATGCAGTTAACTTAGCCTCTAAAGATTGGGTGGAAGTCAAATAATATCTCTCTTCCTATTCGAGAAACACCTGATGAGCACTCAAGGGTATTGGGGATAGATTGTTATGAAGGAGAAGCATTGTTCATAAATGACCCTAGATGTTCATCCTAAGATGCCTGAACAGTAGGCTAGCCTAGACTCCTTCCATGACTGGACGGCTATAGCATCCAAAAGGGCCCAAAGTCCCCAGGTGCCTCCAAACGAACAGGGCTGCTGGCTTTCCAAGACAGCTCCTGTAAATGGCTGGCATGATATCTAGGCAGCTTAATTCCGCAAGCAGTCTGAAGGTCCCTTTCCTAATAAAGTGGCTGTCATCAAAGCCCTATATGAAGGAAGAGCAATGGGGAAGGGGCTTCCACTAGAACAAAACCCTCCTCCACATGGGATGCCTCCCCACGTAGATGCTGAAGAAATGCAGAGGCTTATGTGTGCCTTGCTCTGGATGTGTTTCCTGAACTCATATTGTATGACTTTGTGGAATTTTCCTCCATGCAGAAGGGGACTCAAAAGATGGGAAGAAAGCAAATAGTAAGGTTTCATCAGGGTTAGGGTTTTCCAGCCATGTGTATCTCAAGGAGAGAGGACCAAGTGTCTTGATGGATTGGATGGAGGGATAAGAGAGTGATTAAAATGATGGGCCAGTAAATTTATCTTGGGTAAAAAAGGAAATGAGAACATAAGGGCAATGATGGAGAATGAAACAGTGTTTGATTCATGGGCTGAATGTCTCCATTAGGTCAAATACTTCTATTAGAACACTGGGAAATGTAAGCTAGAAAGAGAATGGGATGCTTGAAACATAGGTGGTACTCTCATTATTCCCATTTTATGGAGGAAGAAACTGAGGTGTAGAAAAATTTATATTTAAGTTAATAGCTTGTGTTCTCAATCTCTAGAGTTATTTTTGTACTTGACTTATCTTCCGTATAAAACTACTTTGAGGGCTTCCCTGGTGGCACAGTGGTTGAGAGTCTGCCTGCCAATGCAGGGGACACGGGTTCGTGCCCCGGTCCGGGAAGATCCCACATGCCGCGGGGCGGCTGGGCCCGTGAGCCATGGGCGCTGAGCCTGCGCGTCCGGAGCCTGTGCTCCGCAACGGGAGAGGCCACAGTGGTGAGAGGCCCGCATACCGCAAAAAAAAAAAAAAAAAAAAACTACTTTGAGAGCACTGTCTAGGAGTTTTTCGTCATCATATTTTCCAAGGGATCTTGGTACTTTATATAGTGCACACTCCAAAAATGTTTATTAAAAAAATAAATAACTAAAATCATTTGGCGCCCACTGCAATCTCTCTCCTCTTGGTTACACCCCATCTTTCTTCCTACTCTCCTGTCTCAGGAGAAGAGAAGATACTCCCCCTCTCCAGAGCTAATCTTGTCATTTAAACTCCTTAAATTGACACCTCCCATGCATTCCAAAACTATGGTCAATTAAATGATCACTATCAACTCTGTAAAGAGTTGAATCATCAGTCATCAGTCTGTTTCCTGATTTAAGCTGCATCCATTCTCTTTCCTTCATTTCAATACCCAACATGTCAAAACAGAAACAAAAATAATCTACGTTTACAAAAGCATTTCCTCATCTCTCTGGTCTTCTGATTCTGAACCCACTTCTCCACTGAAATTCATCTCTGTAAATCATCACATCGTCTCCCAAGTTCTGCTCCATGGGTTACACTTTATCTCTCTACATCATTGATTCATGGCGCGCCTCCTTCCTCCTAAAATGTCTCTGGCCTCCAGGGTACTGATAGTCTTCTCCGGTTCTTTTCTTTCTCCTTCGTTACACTTCTTTTTCTACTATACAAATGCAGTCTTATTTCAAAGCTAATTTCTCATCTCTCTTTGAACTCTTTTTATTTTTCCCCTTAAATTTCCTTTTTATGTTCACGGCATTCTTTAGTATCACACTCTCCCTCTCTTTAAAGGTATTATTTAGTGCCATAGCTTTCTCGAATAGCACTGACTTTCTCCTGCGCTTCTGATTTGCTTTTCCTTCTTGACTGGCCACTGAGCCCCTGAAAATCAACTTGTTTAGTAGAAATTGATCATCTTTCTCCTGAAATTCACTTCCTCCTTTAGAAATCTTTTTTTCTAAGGATGGGAATACAGTATCCCAGTTACCGTTCGTTCTTACATCTCCCTCTCCCTAGTCATATAATCGGTGAGGTCAGGGGATCCCAGGACAGTCTACTGTGAGTCCCCAGCGACATCTGTATACCCCAGGGAGGCTCCCTGTGCTCTCCTTCCTTATATAAGGAGCCAAGGATCCAGCTTGCCTTCCTCTCCTACTTATAGCTGTCACCACTCAAGCCAGACCCTGAGGATCTACAAGTAGCAGTCACCTGTATCATGTGATAATCTGCCCATCTCACCCTAATTTTTAATCTTAAAAATTCTTCTACAATGATTTTATTTAAAACTATATAGGGCTTCCCTGGTGGCGCAGTGGTTGAGAGTCCGCCTGCCAATGCAGGGGACACGGGTTCGTGTCCCGGTCCGGGAAGATCCCACATGCCGCGGAGCGGCTGGGCCCGTGAGCCATGGCCGCTAGGCCTGCGCGTCTGGAGCCTGTGCTCCGCAACAGGAGAGGCCACAACAGTGAGAGGCCCGCATACCGCAAAAAAAAAAAAAAGAAAAGAAAAGAAAAAAAAAAAACTATATAAATATATAATGAAATTTTTCATTCTATATGAACACTTCCTCAAAGAAATGAAAAGAGAAGAGTGAAATAATTTAGAAGGAAAGTTAATGTCAAAAATTTAAATACCGTGCTAAGGGTCTTTCCCCTAATACACCATAAAATGCTGATTATGAATATCACAGAGGCCCTTATTTCCCACTGAATTATTAATAGACAACTAAAACAAGGTTAGAGTTGCATATTTGTTTCTGTCTTTGTTTTTGTTAGCTTTGCCACGTGGCATGTGGGATCTTAGTTCCCTGACCAGGGATCAAACCCGTCCCCCTGCAGTGGAAGCAGAGAGTCCTAACCACTGGACTGCCAGGGAAGTCCCCTGTATTTGTTTTATAAACTAAATTATTTCCTTCTTACATTTCTAAGGATCCTAGGAGGAATGAGGCCGGGCTTCCATCTATACAAAATAAATAATCTAGATACACATCAGTCTTCAGATATTGAGCATCCAACTGAAACACTCTGATTTTGTAAGTGTAACTCTGTGCGCAAATCAAAACTTCTCAGAATTTGCCGATTACAATTACGGTGATCCTTCAGTGCTCCAGACAAATGTCTTCTCTATGGGTCTCAGATGGTTGCTTTTACTGTGAAACCGCCTCCATGAATTCTTTCAATTGGAGCCACAGGTACTAGCTGAGAATAAGTACCCTTTCGTTTCAGTTACTCTTCCATTTTACCCTTATTCATGGTATCCCCAGTAACACAGAAATTTTTCATCTAAGGAAAGTTGACAATTCTGACAATTGAAGAAAAGTATTTTTAGCACAATGATTAGACTTGATGGATTTCCGGAAATTAGGAGTCTTTCAAAAATAATTCCTCCAAGCTTTCCTGGTGTGTGTGTGTGTGTGTGTGTGTGTGTGTGTTTTAAACTGGGGAAGGTAAGAAATGAAGTCAGTTTAATAAATCCTCTCACTGTGGCCATTGTCCTGTTTGCTTATTGTACAGATTGCTCAGCAATTTCAGGACAGCAGGAAAGCCTTCTTGTCTTTTATGTTCCGTGCATATTTCAAAGCTATTATTTCAAATGAGGATTGTTGACATAATGCCTCAGACGTTAGCCATTGTTTCTGCTGACAGCCAATATCTAAATGCTGTGTTTACTAAATTTTTTCTCAAGTTAGAAAGTCTACTCACTGTTTATTGAAAATAATTATAACCATAATATTTGATGGCTAAATAAATTCTATTTGATGAAGATAAGTGACTCAAAGTTTCCCCTATTACTGGAGAGTCATTTTGTTTTTTACTTTTCCACAAGTATTACTAATCCCTTATAAATATCCTATACTTCAGTAAGGAGATCAGTTTATTTGGTAAAACATTAGTGAAATAATTAAATTCCTTGGATTAGATATCTAGAAATGGAATTACTGCATTGCAAGACTTAAACATTAAAAATACTTATAATGTATCACCAAAACTTTCCAGAAACATATCAGTTTACATCATCACCATTAACTTTACTCTGAAAAACAATCTTTAATAATTTGTTAAGAAAATTATTGTGAAAAATTTTGGTGAAAAACTGTAGCTCAAGTTTTAATTTATACTTCTTAAATTACAACTAAGATTGACTTTTTCTTCTTCAGTGAATCTAGCCGTTTGTATTGGTTCATATCCTTTGCCCATTTTTCTCTAATATGGTTCTAGTGTTATTTCTCATTTACTTACAAGAACATTTTATATATTATGTGAATATTTCGCATATTTTACACAGTATATGCACATTTTACGAATTGCTTATGTGAATACTTTACATGTTAAACCCTTTGTTTAATCTGTTCATAGTTTTTTCCAGTTTGCTCTTTCTTTAATTTATATTTAATTTTAAATGGTTTTGGCATATATTTCATTTTAATATATTAAAATGTTGAGTGGGTCTTTTCCTTTGTAATGCCTTTCATGGCCTTTATGTTTAGAAACTTAGAAAGTTATTTGCCCCTGCAGAGACAGATAAATATTATCTTATGGGGTTTTTCCTTTTTATATGTTAATTGTACTTTTAATTTGGATTTTAGTTATACCTTTAATTCTAACTGGGGTTTGGGGGTTTGTTCTATTAATTTTTTATTGTTTTGCGAGTATGATATGAAGAATAAGGGAGATGTAAGTATGATTCCTAGTCCTAGTTTGTTGTGTTCCTCTCTATTAGTTTATAGGAGCATTTCTTTTTCTCAGTGCTCTTAAGTTTGTTCCGTCTCAAAATTCTGGTTGTTTAGTTTTATGAAAACTTTTTAGTTCCTTCTGTGACAACTTCCTCTAGTTCTTCCCCCTGTACATTATCTCCTGTATTTGGATATCAGACCTCATGGACTGGACCTCCAATTTTTGTGTCTTTTCTTCTTCCAATTTTCTCTCTCTTTATCACTATGCTTTATCTTCTGAAAATTTTTCTCATCCTTATCTTGTAAACCAACTTCTACTGACTTTTTCATTTCTCCTATCAAACTTTTAATATTCAACAGCTCATTTCTGTCCCCTTAGCTTTTTCAAGTGTATTTAGCTTCCTTACCTGCCCCCCACCATCGTCCTATTTTTATTTCACAGGTGCACTTATTTCTTCTCTCAGAAAATACTAAAACCCGGACCCATATTGAGAAAACAAGCTTCACGTAACAATCCTTATGCTTAAAATTGACATTGCAATCTAGTATTTCTGTTGTGTTCTATTGTGTTCCCGTTTAAAAAATATGCTGCTGGTAACCCACAATGTCGTTTCTATGACCCAGTAATGACTCATGTCCTGGAGTTTGGAAAGAAATATTATAAAAATCATGGTGAGGCTTTTGATCTTTCAATGGCGGAGACACAATCACATTTGTCTTCTGGGAAGAAATGGACAGACTGCAGTGGCCCAGAATAAATGAAGACAAACATTTATAAAGATCCAGATGAGAGATGGTACCTTTACTGCGGTGGTGGTAGAGACAGAAGCAGAGAGCCTACTAGGGTGCATTCACTCACATCTTATTATTTAGTCATATTTCCTCAGCGTGCCACGTGGGGAACTGGACCAGAGCATTCAGATTCTTGTCCAAGATGGCATAATCAGTGAGTCCTGAGCCAGAATTGAGCCAGGCCCGTCTGCTTCCTAAGCCTGGCCTTTCCTCTAAGTCACAGCAAATCCATGAGGTGAGCCTATAAAATAGGAGAGAAATTGTCAGAAGAGCACATTTTGGAGCTTAAGAACCAATTCCTTGGAGGCTTCAATACCTGAAAAGTTTGCCTATGTTTGGCCCCTGAAATGAAACCTAAATTTATTTCTTAATTAAAAAAAGGCACATACAGTGTGATGTCACAGTAACAACCTGACTTGGAGTCCCCTTTGATCTGGAGTTGATGACCCTGGTCACGTGGTACTTGTCCCTCAGCCAGGTCATCCTTACCCTTGTACACCTCTGCCATGTTCTCCATGCGAGGCTGTGAGGATTAGGGTTTTCATGGGATTGTTTAATATTTATATTACTATCTAGGATTATACATGTTCCCCAAAGTCGATTCATGTTGTCAACTCTAAACACAATTAAACAACTAGAAATCAATCCCTCTCTTTCTCATGTTCTTTATACATGCTCTATTATGCTACTTGTCATGTAAGGGTATTAATCATTCCTCTGTCTGTCTTCTCTAGTAGATCATGTACTTTGGGGGACAGGGTTGTACCTCCTTAGTCTCTGGGTCCCATTGGCTACCACAGATTCTGGAGTAATAGATGTCAAATTTGATAATTATGTTGTTTCAAAAAATACAGAATATATAAATAAATTTTCAGTTTTTATGACTAAAGCATTTATATGATTTTAATTCACTGTTTTTCAAACTTTCTTGATCCCTGCCCCCCCCCTTTGATAAGCATAACTATCTCTGCCACTACTCCCCCACCGCCTTCGGCAAATTCTACTTTTTCCCAAGACCCCTGTCAGTGACCAACACGCACATAACACAGAACATTTGCACATCCCACAGCCAGGCTGATTCTGCCTACTTTAGTTCCTTTTAGTTTATAGTACAAACAAGAAAGCTTCTTTTTGTTAGCTTGTTTTCCAAAGAGAAGTTATATGATGACATTGAGTTTACTTTTGCAAATTACAGATGTCCTCACCCCAAGATCCTAGAACACAGTATGTCATGGGAGTACCTTGATCTAATTAAAGTTTTACTGACAGCTCATTCTAGGGGAAGCCTGTCTTTCCCAGCATCTTTCTTAGCAATAATTGGCTGTCTCCATTTGATCACCTCTGGTCCCTTTTCTTTGCCACTGACTCTCTTCTCCTGGGGACGAGGTTTCAACCCAGATCCTCTTAGGCCTCTGTACTCACACCCATGCCAATCCAACATGTGTCAATAGCTGTCAGCAAAGACCTGAAGGGGAAGAATAATGGCTGATGTGGAATAAAATGACATTCTACTTGGATTTCAGTGGTTTTGTTGATTCTCTTCCAAGCTGTTTGAAGACATGAGTCAAACTGGACCCTTCTCCAGCCCTGCAGTCCTCACCACCTCATCTCTCATACCCAGTTTTGAATCCCTTCATCCCCACCAATCCATTCTGCAGCTGGAGTGACTTCCTAAAATAAATCTGATGACATCATCCTACTCTAACAGCCCGTCAATCGGTCTCCATTTGCCTTAGGATGAAACCCTGCTCCCTACCTGACCCCCAAAACCACTGACATCTGATCCCTTCCTCTTGGGCCTCACCACTGGCCTGTGCCACCTTGCCATCAATGCTCTGAGCCGTACTATTCAACTTCCTGCCGTTTCTACCACAGAGAGTACACTCTCTTGTCCCTGAGACTTTGCATCATAAAATACTACCCTTGGCCTGGAATTCTCACCTTGTATTCCCATCCCTTCATCTCTTTCATTTACTTTTTTTTTTTTAAACACAATCCAGCTAAACATTAGGTCCTCAACCCATCCATCTTCCTAACAAGCATGTCCTCACTCACCCCTCGCCCTCCTCCTGACCTACGTGATGTTAAGGGCCCTTTCTGATTGTGCCTTTTTTTTTTTTTTTTTTGCAGCATTTGGGACCTTAGTTCCCTGACCAGGGATCGAACCCAGGCCCCTTCAGTGGAAGCACGGAGTCCTAATCACTGGACCACCAGAGAACTCCCTGATTGATCCCAGTATTTCCCCTGTATCTAATTGCTACCTTGCCCCTCAGACATAAACATAGTGCCTGCTATACAGTAAGTATTCAATACACTGAGTAAATAAATGAATAAAAGTAAGGGAGAAAGCCCATAAAATTTCATTTGGAGTCTCATGGCTCTAGTTCATTCATTCATTTTCAAAAGGTTTTTAAAACCTCTACCATGAGCACTGGCTAGATGTCCACTATTCAGGGAGGAATGAGGTTTGACTTTGTCCCTGCTCTCATGCCAGCACCTCGCAGGGCTCCATGGGTAACCAGAAAAGAAAGCAGAAGTTAACTGATGCTCTGCCTTAGACAGGGAAGGGCAACGCTGAGGAATTTTCACGTCCCCAGTGAGTTCTCTAACGTGCAGTTTATGCTGTGTCACCTCTAGTCCAGTGCAAGACAGATACAGAACTTTGTACCACAGAACTGAAGTAGGTAGGGAAGACAGACAGACAGACAAGGAGTTCCGATACAGTGTGAGAAGTGCTCTTTAAGAGAGCTATGTGCTATGAGGGCAGAGAAGGGTCGCTGAAGCTAATCTGGGGAGAAGTAGCTCTGGAAAGACAGTAGCAATGGTGTAAAATCATACTTAATGATGAGATATGTTGAAACTGTGGCTTGTAAACTAGAATAATGATTAAATTTCTAGCTCCCTGAAGCTACTTCTTTGTCACTCCTCTCTGTTGATTGTCAAACACTTGTATGAAATTGACAGGTAGTGAGGAAATTAACCACATTTGCATTATGAGGAGAGGCAAGGAGGCTGAGGAGTAGGTGCTATTTGGGTGAGGATGCCTGATTCATTTTCCTCATCATGACTAAACCTAAGAAAGGACACCAGGCTCAACCCTCAAGTGAGAAGCAGAAACCCTCAGAGTCAAAAGTGGTGGCTGACACCCAAGCCAACAGGAGGCTGAATCACGCTCTCCTGAAACTGTGGGCAGAAAGGTCTTCTTTCTGGCAAAGCTAAACCTTGGATGATGTCTAGAAGTAACACTAGACAACCTCAGTCCTCAGAGAAGCAGCCGTGTGTCCACATGCACACTCTCACCCCATGACCTTGCACTAAAATGGACATATGGTCCATAGAACTCCTGAGCACTTCCGGATTGCTCAGCTTTTGGATATTGATCCAGATGTTAGGGGACAACTGCAGACAGGAATAACTTTGAGTCTCCTCATGCAGAGAAATATTTAAAATAACTTTTCTGAAACTTTTTTTTTTTCCGCTTTCCTTTTCTGCAGGGAGAAGAGTGTAGTGGTTATGTCCTGGGCCCTGGAGTTAGACTGTCTGGGTGCAAATGCAGTGTGATCCTGGGCATATTGTGGAACCTCTCTATGCCTCAGTTTTTTTCATCTACAAAATGAGGATAATGATAGAACCTACCTCCTAGAGTTGTTTTAATTATGAAAACATGCATTAATATACCATGTGTCATTGATTCTAGGACATGCATTTTTCACATTTTAACATGTCTGAAATTGAGGTGCAATTTACAGTCAATAGCATAGCAGAGTTTACTTGCCTCAGTGGTAGGAAAAATAATGGTGTAGCTTATAATCAGTGGCATCTTAGATGTGATGAAATTCAGGATACAAGGAGCTTAGAAAAATACATAGCACATAAACAGTACTAAATGAATATTTAATAGATGATACAGATATAAAATATATATAGGTCTTCTAACTTCATCAGAGCCACGCTATATAGCTCATTTTTAAACCAATGTCCAAGATATCAATGGCAAATGATAACATGACTGACCCATTTCCCAGGCAAGAGAGAAGCTGCACTTCATACTTAGCCTGGAGTTTGGGGAAGCATCTGGTACACATCCCTTTATCTTAGCCAGGAACTCAGAAAGGTGATATAACTGAGACCCACTGAGATGTGGATACCTTGGACAGGTAAAAGCTTTATGCCTCTTTAGGTCAACATTCTTTTCCTAATCATTTATTAGAGTGACTGATACTCTGAGACACAGCAGAGAAGTAGGAGCTCTGACAATGAGGCTCAGAAATCCAGCTCTCACCCCAAACCTGCATACAGCAGGGAACAAATCCAAAGCCCTAAGTTAACCAACTTCTCCTCTTAAGAGGATAGTGATCCTTGGACTACCATTCCCCAAGTGACTAATGAAAGTCTTGTTTTCCAATTATAGACCCCGCTATCCCTAAGAGAAGATGCAATAAACACATTTTTTAAATACCAGCAAATTTCCAGTGATGCTCTAGTGCACCTTGGAGACTAGTTCTATAAGCAACTCCTAAGCCTCCCCGACCAACTTTAATTCAGCTCAACTCTGGGCCCCAAAAGGAGTTTATTCAGATGGCAGACACGCAGACATGAGTGAATATTATATATTTAGGCAGGGGATCAAAAGGAGCTTCCCTGGCCTTTTGTTTCTTGCTGATTGCGTGTCCCCTTTAAAATGTATTCGACTGTCAACGGGACAAAGCAGAACATTCTGTTTTAAACTTCCATATTTTAAATTTTCTTCATTTTGAATAATCTGTGTATCTTTCATCTGTATTGTTTTCTTTAACTGGAAAAAACATATTTTGCCTTTGTAGTATGAAAGTTTTTTTAATTGCCAGGAACAAAGGAAAATGAAGTTCTATCAATATGTTTATATTAGAAAGAATAATTAGAAAAGTAGAATAAAAAATATATGCATGGTGTGATCACAGTGTGTGAACATATGCAAAGGATAATAAAAGACTGAGAAAAGCTCAATAACTGGCTTTTCACCATAGGTAAATAAAATTATTTTGTTTTATTTTTGTGTATTTAAAATTTTATACAGAAAAACTTACAAGTGGGAAAATGAAATTCGTTTTCAAAGCAAATAATATTAAATTCAGTTGAAGTTTGGAAACTACTGTAGGTTCCGTAAATATACATTTTTAAAAAACTCACAGGAGTATTTCATTTTCACTAGTTGTTCATAGATCACCAAGGCCCTGAGTCATTTTATAATACAAACAGGAAATGGAGGTTCTGATGAAGAAAGATGACCAAAATCCACCTTCTCCAGATATGGATAAACTGCTTGGCTTGGCTCTCTTGCCTAACCCCTGTTAATATTATTTAGTATTTTCATGGTCCTTTCAGGATGATATAACAAAATATCATAGTGGCTTACAAACAAGCATTTATTTCTCACTGTTCTGGAGGCCGGGAAGTCAAAGATCGAGGGGCAAGCAGAGTCAGTGTCTGGTGAGAACCAACTTCCTGGTTCATAGATGGCCGTCTTTTTGCTATATACACACATGGCAGAAGGGGCAAACAAGCTCTCTGTGGTCTCTTTCTAGAGGCACTAATCCCTTTCATGAGGGCTCTCCTCTCATGACCTAATCACCTCCCCAAAGCTCCACTTCCAAATACCATCACTTAAGTTTCAACGCATGAACTTTGGAGGGAGACAAACACTCAGTCTATGGCAGTAATGTTGAAGACAACAGTCTGTTCAGTGGGTGAAGGAGGACCATTTGACTTAAGTAGATGGTCTCTTTTTTTCCAAATATTGATGTGGATACAGGAGACACTTATTTATTCATTCAGCAGACACTGAGTGCCTTCCTCCCCAATGTGGGCTAGGCTCAGGGCTAACTGCAGGAGACAAAGAGTGTATAAAACATGGTCTCTGCTGTCCTGGAACTCACAATCTCAGCTTTCTACCAGGTCATCTTGATTTTCAACATGGAACTTTAAACACTTATTTCAGAAATCTATTTGCCTAAGTATCTATTCCATTATAACTATTTATGAATTTAAAATAATTGCTGTTTATTTTTAACACTGCAAAAAATATTAAGGCAAACATTCAGTCCTATCTCTGTCTATATGTGTCTGTCTTAGTCTGAATATAACAGCATCTGGCAATTGCAAAAGGACTCCAGAAGTGCAGATAAATGGGAAAAGCAGAGGTCTGGCTATCAGGAGACTTTCATTTAAATCTAAGCTCTGCCATTTATAAGCTTTTTGAGCTCTCTGAGCCTTAAGTCCCTCATTTTTAAAATTGGAATTATAATACCTATGTGATATTTTGGACATGAGAATGAAATGAACTAAACAATGTGAAACACTTAAACTATAGCAAAACTGAGTAAACGCTAGTTTGTTCCTTCCATATAGTTTCACTGTAGGTAGGTGGCCAGTCTTTCACTTAGGGGGAAAAAAATGCAATTATAAAAATCTGGATTTTACAAGACAGGTATTTTTAGGGCTCTTGTTTTCTTTTCAGAAAGATTAAACTCAGATTATAAACAGGTTAGCTGCAGGATTCACCTTGACAATTCAATTCCAAATCAAGAGAGCACAGAACCTTTGCAGCACAACCCTCCAGAGGCCGAAAAACCCTTGATCCACTGGCCCTGACCAAGTCTCAGGTAGCCTTCCGGGGCACTAGCGCTGGGATCACTGTGGGCAGGAAGTGCTCATTAGGACAATGCCTGCTAGTGTGTGGGCCCGTGTAGCAGGCGAGACAATGAGACGCGCTCTCCACCTCGCTGTGCAACAGTAATTTTGCCAAGGTTCACGCAACTAAAAAAAAATCGGAAAAAAAAAAAAAAAAACCACGTTCAGCAGATATTGAAAAACACAACACAGGGTGAGGACGGGGAGTGTGGGATTAGCAGCTGCTAACTATTTTGTATAGAATGGATCACAACAAGAGCCTACTGTAGAGCACAGGGAAGTATGTGCAATATCCTGGGATACAACATAATGGACAAAATATGAAAAAGAATCTATATATATATAACTGAATCTCCTTTCTGTACAGAAGAAATTAAAGCAACATTGTAGAGATAAATCTACTATACTATAATAAAATAAAGATAAAACACAAATTATCTTGCAATAAGAAGGTGAGGGAAGGGCAAGAAAAGTCCCAGTGGTCCATGCTAAGATCCAGGAGGTACATGGTAGGTGACCACCCTCCTCTGATCTGTCTTAAAAGGCTTTATTGAGAAAAATGGAAAGCAGCAAAAAGAACCACGAGATTGGCCATGTTCACTGAACTATCTACTGTCTCCCTAGACTTATTACCTGGTTCCCCTGTCTCCTAATTTTGTCCACCAGTGGTGACTAGATGACCTGTCATTTTAACCACATTACTCTTTGTCTCCACATGCGGATGCCTCTTCTTGATGCTTTATGCTCCCTGCCCGTTTACCCCAAGAGCTCTGTCTACAATTCCAATGGCATTTAGACTGTGGTCGCAATTCCTGTTCTCTCACAGGCCTGTCCGATCACCGTGCCGAACACAGTGTAAGGCCCCAGTCCCTTGCGGCAAATTCTGCTCTAAAAGTCACTGAGTATTTGAGGCCTTTGTCTCTGCATTATTAATCTGCTCCACATGGACCGAGGGCCCAACAATGGGGGCATCTGTTACAGATATAATTTTAGCAACAAACACAAGTCACATCATCTTGTATAAAGACAATACTGAGGGAGAAACATTCGGTCACTAGCAGAGACGTGGCAGCGTTAAACAAGGGGCTCTGTCAAATGCTGGGGCTGTCTGTCATTCAGGGAGGGCAGAAAAGAGGGGAGGGAGAAGATTGGAGAGTGTAACCCGTCCTTTCTTTCGTTCCATTCTGCTGTCCTAGGGAAATACAACTGCCCTGCACAACTCCTACCATATCTGGCCTCAGGTCAGGCAGAGAGGTCCCCTGTCCCCCTAGGAGGACATACAGAGGTCTTAGATGTGAGTGTGAGAAACAGCCATGCTTAGGCCTAAGGAAGACGTGCCTTCAGCAGAGGGGCTACCAAACTAACAAGTCAATGGATTAAAAACCCTTGATCACGTGGCTTAGGGCATTCCGGGTGTCTCCCCTTTTCTAGCAGCTCCAAAGGACCAGCGAGATCATTTGGATTAGACTCTATGATTTGTGGAGTCTTTGCAATCCAAATGGGCTGTTTAGAACAGGGGGCAAGTCTGAGCTCCGGAAATGTTTTGTTTGGCTATCAGGACTTGGAAGTTTTTTTTTAACTAGCTGTCAACATTTACATGATTTTTTTCATAAAATCCCAAGTTGTTAGCTTCTCTGGAAAATTCAGAAAATGACACCCCCATGACCCTCATTCCCACAAAACAATAGTAGACTGGCCCCCAGGAGAGTCCTTGGCTTTACGATGGGGCATGAGCAGCCCTCCTCACAGCAACAGTCACTGAGATAACTGGCCTGAGCCGGGTGGCAATGGGAATTTTCTACCAGGGGTCAAGGGTCTCACAGGAAAGGTCTGCAGGCTCTGGGTGTTCTGAGCAGTTGGCAGGAGTGGATGAAGGAAGGAGATGAACCCATTTCAAGGAAATACGAACTCTCACCACCGAAAAGCCAAGCCCCAGGTACACGGGCCTGACAGATAGACTGCCAGCCAGCAGAGCTGGACACTGTGAACAGCAACCAGAGAAACAGAAACATTGGCCAAGAAGCCTGCACAGAGCCTTGTCACGTGTCCATAGTTGGAATGAAGACGGGGAACGGCGGGGGCGGGAGAGAAGAATGTGTTCTCTCCGTGTCCCTCCATCCTTCCACTGGGCATTTCGAGAAAAAAACAAACAAACCCTCTCACTGGCACTTGCTGAAGAAACTAAACTCCCATCGACCCCTGCAGCCTAACTGCCCAAGATAGATGGGTGGGTGTCAAGCATGACTGCACAGCAGTTCTAACATTTGTACTGCAGCCAATGGAGCTGGAATTTTGGGGTGGTGAGAGGATGGGGGGAGGATCTAGACATCAGTGTGTTTCCAGCACACCGGAGCAGTGCCTCTCCACCTTGAACATACCCCTGACTCACCTGGGATCTAGTTTAACATGCAGACTCTGAGTCGTAGGTCTGCGGCCGAAGTCTGAGCTCCTGAACTTCACCGAAGTCAAAGGCGATGTCCGTGCTGTGAATCCTGGCCACGCTTTGATTGATAAGAAGCTACAGCCTTTGCCAAGAGGCACAGGAAAAGATGTTCAACATCGCTAATTATTAGAGAAATGCAAATCAAAACTACAGTGAGATATCACATCACACCAGTCAGAAAGGCTATCATCAAAAAATCCACACTTAATAAATGCTAGAGAGGGTGTGGAGAAAAGGGAACTCTCCTACACCGTTGGTGGGAAAGTAAATTGATATAGCCACTGTGGAGAACAGTATGGACGTTCCTTAAAAAACTATAACTAGGGGGCTTCCCTGGTGGCGCAGTGGTTGAGAGTCCACCTGCCAACTCAGGGGACACAGGTTCGTGCCCCAGACCGGGAGGATCCCACATGCCACAGAGCGGATGGCCCCGTGAGCCATGGCCACTGAGCCTGCGCGTCCAGAGCCTGTGCTCTGCAACGGGAGAGGCCACAAGAGTGAGAGGCCCGCGTACCACAAGAAAAAAAAAACTATAAATACAGCAACCATATGATCCCACAATCACAGTACTGGGCATATATCCGGAGAAAAACATGGTCTGAAAGGATACATGCACCCTAATATTCACTGCAACACTGTTTACAATAGCCAAGACATGGAAGCAACCTAAATGTCCAACGACAGGGGAATGGATAAAGAAGATGTGGGACATATATACAATGGAATATTACTCAGCCATTAAAAAGAATGAAATAATGTCATTTGCAGCAACAAGGATGGACCTACAGATTGTCATAATGACTGAAGTAAGTCAGACAAAGACAAGTATTGTATGATATCGCTTATATGTGGAATCTAAAAAAAATGATACATATGAACATATTTACAAAACAGAAACAGACTTAGAGAACAAACTTACAGTTACTGGGGGGAATGTGGGAAGGGATAGTTAGGGAGTTTGGGATTAACACGTACACATTGCTATATTTAAAATGGATAACCAACAAGGACCTACTGCATAGCACAGGGAACTCTGTTCAATATTATCTAGCAACCTAAATGGGAAAAGAATTTGAAAACGAATAGATACATGTATATGCATAACTGAAACACTTTGCTGTGCACCTGGAACCAACACAACATTGTTGATCACCTATACTCCAATATAAAATAAAGAGTTAATAAAAAGGAAGAAGAAGCTATAGTCTTTTCCTTTGTCATTCTCCTTTCAAGTACTTTAGCAGGGACAACCCCACGTCTGTCACCTCTAAGTCTGAAACTAATAATAGTAATGAATAATATTATTAAAGTAATACAAAATAAGTATAATAATAACTTCAATAATGGCTGGACTTTGTTGTGTGCTTCTCATCAAACACTGTGCTGAAATCACACTTTTTTAAAAAAATATCTTCAACTAGATGTGAAATAATAGCTTGTTTTTCCTCAAGCTAGTTACTACTCTAAGTCTCTTACTTATATTAAGTCAGTTGAGCTTCACAACCTTACTATTGTTGTGAGTTCTGTTATTATCATGTCCAGAAGCAGCCCACCGAGGTCCCACGGTTTTATGAGCGCAGCCCTTGTGTTTGGACACAGGGTGTGTGCTGGGCCCCGCTGGCTCTCCCAGGAGCAGGGGCCGCGGAGTGCTGAGTCACTTGCCAGTCACCCTAGCAAAAGGCAGAGCTGGGCTTCCAATCTCCATCTGCCCGACTCTACAGACTGAGCTTCTGGAAAGAAAAGTGCACGATGTATACAAATTGGAAGTCAGGTTCTTGGCACATTGTAGACCCTCATAATATGGTAACCACGTTTCCTGTCTCTAGCCTACTTGTTTTTACCTTTCTCCTAGAGTAGCCAGTGTGAACTGTAGACAAGCAGTTACGGGGGTGTCTTTATCCATTTGGGTTGCTATCACAAGATACCATAAAGTGGGGGGATTGAGCACCATTTTCTTTTCACAGTTCTGGAGGCAGGAAGTCCAAGACTAGGGTGCCAGCATGGTCAGGTTCTTGGTGGGGGTTCTCTTCCTGGTTTACAGACAGCCACCTTCTTGCTGCATCCTCACATGCTGAAGAGGATAATCTTCTCTCTTTTTAGAAGGGCATTAATCTCATTCATGAGGGCTCCACCCTCATGATCTAATTACTTCCCAATGGCCCCACCTGCAAATCCCTAACTGGAGATTAAGGTGTCGACGTATGAATTTAAGGAGGACACATTCGGTCCACAGCAAGGGGGGAGATGGTGGGAAAACGGAATGGAACACAGGAAATGGCATTGAAATGACCAGGCTCCCTAAAGGAGCCAAGGAATATCAATGTCATGAGTGGAGGAAGGGAGGGATTTGACAGTAAGCCACACTCACTTCCTAGAGTGAAGCAGCCAGTGGGAGCATTCAAAGTCAGTCCCATCCCCCTGCACACCTGGTGAGAAAGGAATGCCCGGGGTAGCCATCATTCTCCCAAAAGGTGACCTGTGCCCATTTGTCAGGTACGATTGAGAAAAGTGAACAAGAGAGCTGCCATGAGCCCGACAACAGACTGAAACAGCTCTGAGAGCCCCAAGAGGCTTTGGCCCTAAACTTGAGGCTGACTGTTCCCAGTAAAAGATACCTTTCTTCAGAGGCTCTAAAACCAGCAGTTTGGGGGAGAGCCTGGCTATGGTTATGGTAGCTGGGAAGAAGCTGTGGCGTGGTGAAACTGCCTAACTGCCTGTCTGTCTCCAAGCAGATCATAAACGTCATACTATGTTTCCTTAGCATGTAGGACTAGCCTGGCACGGTGAGGGTGCTTAATATTTGTGGAGTCAATGAATGAAGGTCTCATATTGGAATAAGACAAACAGAGTTTATTCTCTGGCTCTGTAAGTTATTTCAATCCCTAGCTGAGAAAGGGATATCTTATTTTAAAAGACAAATAACATGAAAGCAATTATGCTGTAAGAGGAATTATTTATTTATTTTAGGTGTTTCTTATGATACTAGCTCTTTTTTTCATTTCTATTGGTGGTTTCAAGTCATTCACTCAATAGACAATATTCATTGAGTCCTCACTAAACAGAGAAAGCCAAGAAAGATAATTATCTACTGTTGTAATCTGGTTCAATCCATGAGCTAAACCATAGGGTAATAAAGTACTCAGGGTCCTAGAGGGTCGTGTGTAAGTACAGTCAAGGTGATATACCACGAGAGAGCTGAGGTTAGGTCACCTAGTTACTAAGGAGTTTCTAAGGAAAAAGAAACTTATGCAATAGACCCTTGACATTCCCAGGGAATGGATCCTAAGCTCTTTCTTTGCAAATTCTTAATCCTAGCTCTTTCCTAAAAATTATCCGTCTCTGGCGCCAGGATTTCCCATGCATAGCCTCAAATTCTAAATCTATAGGCCGTTCAGCTCTCACACCTGATCTCTCCCCTGGTAGCTGGTTTTCCAGAGGATTTCTCCTGAAGTCTCCTGAGGAGATTCCTTCACTGCCCTCCACATTATGTGAATATGGGCCTCAGCACAATTCCAAAATACTGACTGCATTGATTTGCTGTTGCTCATACATAGCTGAGATGGCTGTTGTCAACTTAGTGAATGTCAGTGATCTCCTGGCTCTGTTAAAGTCCCACCTAATGCAACACAAGTCAGAAACGTGACATGTCAGCTGGTACAGCAGGAAACGAGAACATACAGACATTCTGCTGTCGGGATTTGCATCTGGTAGGAACGATAGAGCCATTTCCAGGGATGGCTGTGAATTATCCGTGCTTTCAAAGACTCTGTGATCCCCAAATTTCTCCATGCCCAGGGCACCTAAAACACCAATGGTCCCAATCACTCAGTGGGAGGAGTCTGCATTCACTGAGTCATGACATTTTATGCCTTCCCCCCACCTCAGCTCCTGCCGCCTCTCTCCTGCTCTCCAGCCACTTTGCTAATCTGTGAGCACCTTAAGGGTGCCCCACCGCAGGTATTTGCATGTGTTGTCCCTCTGCCTAGAATGATGCTCTCACTCCCTTGTCCACAGTGCTCATTCGAAGACCACACTCCCAAGAGGCCACCCTCTCCAACATAGCAGTCCTGTCACTCTCTAACCCCTTACTCTGCTTTATTTTTTCTCCTAGCCCTTATGACTGTTATGTCTCTCTTTATACTTGTTATGTCTCTCTTTATAATGAGAATATAAGCTCCAGGAGAACTGAAACTTTGCCTTTTTCACTGTTGTGTCCCCAATTCCACAAACAGTGCCTGGTACACGGTAAGTGCTTAGCAAACATGTGCTGAATGAATGAATTAAATAATAAGAGAGTGAGTGAATGAGCACTGAAATATATAGACACCATGTGAAGCTTTTGAGAAGAGACTCTCTGAGGGATGGGACAAAGAAAAGATGCTTCTGAGGTCTACAGGCCTGGACGTAGCTCTTTTTTAGGTAGAGGGGCCTGAACATTTAGGGCACGAGGATACTGGATGCCAGGAACCTAGAAAAATCCAGAAACCCGGCCACACAAATGTTGCATTTTCATTGAGTGGCACCTCCAACATGTTACCCATGCCCAACAGGGCTCAGTTCTGCCCTTCCTCTGTCCTCCCTGAAACTGCTTATCCCCCTAACACCCACCACTTGCTGAGGAACCGTGAGAAGGGTCTCACTATTCCCCTGTAATCACTGCAGGTCAATGACAAGGAGCTTGGGAGGCATTTCAGTTTGAGCGGCTGGTGAGCAGAGCGGGATGGGCAAGGGCTGCTCCTCACCAGGATCTGTTCAACTCAGATCAGTGTCCATTCCACTTATCTCGGTAGCCAATTCCTACCAACTGTTTGTGCTTTCCTATTTAAAGTGATGAAAGGTAACACAAACATTGGGGCAAAAAGCGACTTCAAGACCCATATATGGTCACAATCTAACGACATAAATATCATGGTGAAGTTATTTCCAAATATCTGGAAAGGAATCCTTACACACACGGAAACTGAATTGGTGTAATGGTTAATGTCTACGAATAATTCACTGTGGCCAGGTAGTCAGACAGATCCATAACTGACCTTTTATACAAATCTTACAGGAGTCCCAAGACCCGAACTCCAACCTCTATGGGATACGTTTAAGTACAGGTTTTAATGTCCATCTTACAACTTTGGGCTCCTAAGTAATAGTGATAATAGGTAATATTTATTTAGCACAAATTATGTTTGCCCTGATCTGAACTTGTTATGTGCAAACTCTAACAGAGGTGCAATGTGGCTAAGAGCTCATTTTGCCTAAACTGGCAAGTGGAGAGCCATCGAAACCTGATTTGTTGAAAGACTACTAAACAAGCCGGTGTAGGAGTCTGAATAAAGGCTGGGTCCTCTGGCTCTTGACTCTTTGTGAAATCTTTACCTAGCCTTTGTAACACTGCAACAAGGACAAATATGACAAGGAGTGGAATTTGTAAATGGGTATGTGTGACCTTTTGTGCAAACATGCGGTAGATCATGAGCAAAAAAAAAAAAACAAACCATCAGTTTCTACCAGTAAAAAGCATTGGCAGGGCTTCCCTGGTGGCGCAGTGGTTGAGAGTCCGCCTGCCGATGCAGGGGACACAGGTTCGTGCCCCGGTCCGGGAAGATCCCACATGCCGCGGAATGGCTGGGCCCATGAGCCATGGCCGCTGAGCCTGCGCGTCCGGAGCCTGTGCTCCGCAACGGGAGAGGCCAAAGCAGTGAGAGGCCCGCGAACCGCAAAAAAAAAAAAAAAAAAAAAAAAAAAATAGCAGTTTCTTCCAAAAGTAAGTATAGTCTCACCATACAATCCAGCAGTCGCACTCTTTGGTATTTCCTCAGATGAGCTGAAAACTTACATCCACACCAAAACCTGCACACAAAGGTTTATAGTAGTTGTATTTGTAATTGCAGAAAAAATTGGAAGCAACCAAGATGTCCTTCAGCACGTGAGTGGATAAATAAAGGGTCATACATCATACAATGGAATATTATTCACCAATACAAGGAAATGAGCTATAAAACCACTAAACGTGGAGGAAACTTAAAGGCATATTACTACGAGAAAGAAGTCATCTGGAAAAGACAAAACTATGGAAGCGGTAAAATGATCAGTGGTTGTCGGGTGGGAGGGGGGATGATTAGGCAGAGCACAGAGGATTTTTAGGCAATGAAACTATTCTGTATGGTATTATAAGTGTAGATACATGTCATTATACATTGGTCAAATCCATAGACCGTACACCACCAAGAGTGAATAAATTAAACTAAGGACTCTGGATGATAATGAGGTGTCAGTGCAAGTTCTTCGATTGTAACAAATGTTCCTTTCTGGTGTGGATGCTGGTGGAGGAGCCTGGGAATGAGTATGTTGGAATCCTCTGTATTTTCCATTTAGTTTTTTTGCAAAGTACTCTGCAAAATTAAAGTCTATTAATGAAAAGAAAAGTAACGTGTAAGTCTGGGGGTGTGGTGAGGTAAACAACAGTAGAACTGAGCATCAGAGAAAGAATACGAGCGGATGTCCTAGGCATTGGGCTGGCCCTAGAGGCCAGGAGAGTGTACGGATGCACATCAAATTAACTGAGCACCTCTTACATGCCTGTCATATTTACATCCCCAGTATCTTCACAAAATTCTCGCACTGTAATTCTGGCTCAGAGAATATCAATGAATTTTTTTGCTGAAGGTCCCACGACTAGAAAGTAGCAAAGCGCAGGTTTGAATGCCATTTCTGCTGACTCTAAGTCCAGTTCTCCCCTCTAAGTAACTGCTGGAAAGCTCAAAGCAGTGACTACCGAAAAGTTTGCTTTACAAAAGACATCACGCTTCAGGTTCAACTTTGCACATACGCATACAGAGGGGGTCCATGGATGGACTGACTTTGTGGATGGAGGGACAACACAAAACCACATCAACAGCATCACATTTATTTACTTCACCATTAAAAGAAAAATAAGAGGCTGCAGGGAAGGTGATAGGGAAGGAGAACTGAATAGAGAATTGTTATTACTATCCAGAGTAATAGCCTTTCTGGAATTTCCCATACCAAGGACAAAGCTTCCCCTGGGGGTCACCCTCTCTGCCATGATGAGGAAGGAAAGCTTCTGCAGCTCTGGAGAGGGGCCAGGGAAGGGGGCCTCACAGTCTGTGACAATGCCGACCTCCCCAAGTCTCCTTTCTTCTCTACAGTGCATGCCAGGGACACGGCCCATCTTCCTCACCTCTTCATGGCCACACTCATCTTATTGTTCCATCTCCAAGCCTGGCTGGAAAGGAAGATAAAGCCTCCCCACCTTCCTATTTCCGTGCTGCTCCAAGAAAACAAAGTCTGCATTCCATATTGCTTCAGGAAAACAGAAGACACACACACACACACACACACACACACACACACACAATTTCAGTACCTTACAAAGCTCTGGTGTTAATGTTACTATTCTAACATCCAACACCCTTTGCAGGTGGTAATTATAGGTCCCTTTTAGAGTCCCCACCCAACCACCCATTTTTAATATCCTAAGGGTGCTCACCTGAAATCTCCCTTATTCTGATGAAGATCTTTCCAAAGGCCATGGAGAGCCCTATTCCCAGGCCACTTTGCCATAATCGATCCAGAGCTGGGTGGCAAAATTGATGGCTTCCGCGCAGTTGAAGCCAGAGTGGTAGCCATAGGGAAACGTCACCATGAACTCTCCAGCCTCCTGAGTGACCCGACCGAAGGGGATGCCGTTGTCCTTGAGGACCGTGGGCGAGATGAGAGCCACCTTGTGCCGTAGGAAGGCCTCACAGCCCCGCAAGCTGCCTGGGAAAAGCTCCCTGGCCAGGCGTTCCAGGCGCCGGCCGTGCTCCAGCGGCACCGCATACCAAGTCTTGGGCTCCCCGAAGTGCAGGTAGCTGATGCTGTAAAGGTCCATGTCCTCCGTGTGCCAGGCGAAGGCGGTCTTCCACATGCCAAAGTAAAGGTAGGGGGTGTTGATGCCTTCGATGACCACTCCGCACTCCTGTTCCAGCAGGTCCTGAATGGTTCCCAGGTGTCCAAGGTTCCATTGCTTGGGGTTTTTATCGAATAAGGAGCCACTGACGTCCGCACCATATACTGGTGAATCATAGGGGCGTGGTTTCCAATATTTTCGCTCCAGATCCTCAAAATCAGAGTAAAATGGAGTCTGGTGTCTTTCACTGTTTGTTAAGCGGCGATACTCGCTCATGGTCATGGCTTTCTTCTTTTTGTGGGGCTGAGTAAACACACCTGCCTGCCCAGTGGTCACCTGCTGGAGGGGAGCGGCTATTAAGATGTCATCGATATCACTGTACGTCTGTCTGGCTTTCCATCCTTTCGGTGGAATTACCTTGGTTAGGCCAGCTCGGTGTGCACCTTGCCACTCCACGTAAACAATATATTTGCTGAAATCTTCAAATTCTACCAAATGAGGTGGTACCTTCTCTAGGCTTGTCAAACCACCAGAAGGACTCCACTCTTGTCAGCATTGTGGAGCCACCTCCTCCCAGAGGAGACGGTTCTCTGAGCCAAGTCCTGCCTCAGCCTGCAGCTCTGTGAGTTTCCTCTGTTGGGGGTATAAGTGCCTGAGACCTCTCCAGATTCCCAGGCTTGAGCGCATGGGTGGCTTCTCACCTCACTGTAGCAGAAAGTCTCTTCATGGAAGTTTCCAAGCCAAACCTAAAGAAAGTAAAAAATATTGAAAATAAGTGGATGACAAAACAAACTGATTTAACATCAAGTAAAAGAAAATTGTATAGCAATCTTAATCTCAAAGTTTGAATTTAAGGGCAAAAAGTACACTCTTTTGGCAGGCACGTAAACTGGTACAGCTATGGTGCATACTATGGAAAACAGTATGGAGGTTCCTCAAAAATTGTAACTAGAACCACCATATGATGCTGCAGTCTCACTTCTGGGTATATAGCTAAAGGAAATAAAAACAGAATATCAAGGAGATATCCGCCCTCCCACATTCACATTGGATAAGATATGGAAACAACCACCATGTCAGGCGATGGTTGAATGGATACAGAAGATGTGGTACATAGATACAATGGAATACTACTCAGCCATAAAAAGAATGAAATTTTGTCATTCACAACAATATGGTTGGTCTTGGAGGGTATTATGTCCAGTAAAATAAGACAGAGAAAGACAAATATGGCATGGTATCACTTTTATGTGGAATGTTAAAAAAAGAAAAAAGAGTAAAACTTACAGAACCAGAGTAGAAAAGTGGTTGCGGGGGAGGGCAGGGAAGGGAGGGTAAAAGGGTACACGTGAATAAAGTCTCAGGAGCTAATGTTAGCCATGGTGATTATAGTTGATAACAATGTGACGTATAGTTGAAATTTTCCAGAAGAGTAGGATTTAAATGTTCTTACCAAAGAAAGTAAATATATGAAGGAAATGTGTTAATTAACTAGATGGGGGGAATCCTTTCACAATGTATATCAAATCACCACAAAGTTGACTGAATATTTTACAATTTTAAAAGTCAATTATACAGCAATCAAGCTGAAATTTAAAAATAAAGAATTAGGACAAATCATAAGACAGAAAAAGAGGAATATCTAACTGAACAGTAAGGACATTAAGCAAGCTTGAAAAGAAAGGACTTAAGCACTCAACTCAAGAAATTGGATGGCTTAACCCAAAAGATAAATTAGGGAACGGAAAACAATGATATAAGCTGAAACAATTACAAAAGAAAACATAACACCCAATAGAAATGATGACTGAAACCAAAATGCAATTTGTAGACCATTAAAAGTGTAAAAACATAAGCATAAGAGAAAAGAGAGAAAAGCACAAGCATATCACGTTATAATAAAACAGGGGACACAGATAAAAATCTACCACTATAGAAAGAGTGCCTATGTAAACAAAAGCAGGAAAAAAGTACACAACACAAATAGACACATCCTTAACAAGCATTATCCTTAATGTGTAAATACTTGAAACATTCTAATTAAAATCGAATCACTAATTTGCATTGATAGACAAATTATTAGAAATATAGGGTTCACTCAAAATGGGAGAAAATATTTGCAAATGAAGCAACTGACAAAGGATTGATCTCCAAAATTTACAAGCAGCTCATGCAGCCCAACATTATAAAAACAAACAACCCACTCCAAAAATGGGGAGAAGACCTAAATAGACATTTCTCCAAAGAAGATATACAGATTGCCAGCAGAAACATGAAAGAATATTCAACATCGTTTATCATTAGAGAAATGCCGATCAAAGCTACACTGAGATATCATCCCACACCGGTCAGAATGGCCATCATCAAAAAATCTACAAACAGTAAATGCTGGAGAGGGTGTAGAGAAAAGGGAACCCTCTTGTACTCTTGGTGAGAATGTAAATTGATACAGCCACTATGGAGAACAGTATGGACGTTCCTTAAAAAACTACAAATAGAACTACCATACGACCCAGCAATCCCACTACTAGGCATATACCCTGAGAAAACCATAATTCAAAAAGAGTCATGTACCAAAATGTTCATTGCATCTATATTTACAATAGCCAGGACATGGAAGCAACCTAAGTGTCCATCAACAGGATGAATGGATAAAGAAGATTTGGCACATATATACAATGGAATATTATTCAGCCATTGAAAGGAATGAAACTGAGTTATTTGTAGTGAAGTGGACGGACCTAGAGCCTGTCATATAGAGTGAAGTAAGTCAGAAAGAGAAAAACAAATACCGTATGCTAACACATATATATGGAATCTAAAAAAAAAAAATTGTCATGAAGCACCTAGGGGCAAGATGGGAATAAAGATGCAGACCTACTACAGAATGGACTTGAGGATACGGGAGGGGGAAGGGTAACCTGGGACAAAGTGAGAGAGTGACACGGACATATATACGCTCCCAAATGTAAAATAGATAGCTAGTGGGCACCAGCCACATAGCACAGGGAGATCAGCTCGGTGCTTTTTCACTACCTAGAGGGGCAGCATAGGGAGGGTGGGAGGGAGGCAGTTGCAAGAGGGAATAGATAGGGGCACATATGTATAACTGATTCACTTTGTTATAAAGCAGAAACTAACACACCATTCTAAAGCAATTATATTCCAAGAAAGATGTTAAAAAAAAAAGAAATATAGGGTTCAATCAAGTTTCTAGACACTCATTAGCAAACAAAATCTATAGATCCCATACACCAGTTAACAATCAATTATAAAGTGAAAGAGTAAAATGGTTTTAATCCCTGTACTAACAGAAATACATGGCCCCAATGAAGAAATCTAAAAATGATATGCATGCAATGCTTGTACTTTAAATGCATAAATAAATGTGAATTTTACCAGGGAAAAAAAGTTGCTTTCTCGTATGAAGTGTCATCCTTTTCATCTTTATGCTTTTAAAAAAAAAAAAAAAAGGCCAAAAAAGTGCTTGCCTTCTGCCAGTCTAAAATCTTAATTCCAAATGATGATACACAGGACCCAGAAAATGGTTTCCTTGAAGGATTCAGCCTCTGAATGAAACAGGCTGTGTCAAAGGCTGGCTATATATGTCCTACACCAATCTCAATTCAATCAGTACCACCCCAAATCTAATACCCTCATATGCAATCAAAATCTCTAATTTGATCCCACATATTTTACAAGTCCCTTCCAATGGACACACTCCTTACCCACTTCTAGAAACCCTCTCATTCCCATTAGATCGCAGTTCACTAAATGAGGTGCTTTTTCCTGAAAATCTTTGTGATTTTTACCAAGAAAATATTAAGAAAACAATTAACTTCACAAGTTGGAAAACAGTTTAAAAATAAAAACTCAAAAAAGGATATCCAAATGTATAGTTCGCTCTCTCTCTCTATATGCATAAATAGTTTCATTTTTTAAAACTTCTGGTAGGAAAATAACTTTTGCTCATAAGCACAAATTACAGAAATAAAGTGACCTATCTTCTACCAACAAAATCCTGATTCCAGTTGGAGATATTCAAGGACCCAGAGAGAGAGACAGTGTTCTCTGGGCAGCTGGCCTCCAAATGCAGACCCATGTCCTGATGGCTCTGGCTTTCTACCTGGGCAAAGGTATAATTTGATCAGCACCAGTCAACGGTAATTGCTCTCGTTGGTCAGCCCACTTTGTCTGCGCACTTTTGATTTTTTAAACCAATCTTACAGCGAACTAAGAGGTTGAAAATAAAAGGAGTGGGAAAGTCAAACCAAGCAAATATTAAACAAAAGAAACCTGGTCTAGCAGCAATTAATATCGAATGTATTTATAAGGTAAAAGAAGGGCACCTTATAGTTATGAAACAGAAAAACTCGTGGGAAAGATTACAATGATGCACTTTACGCACCTAGACACATAGCACTGAGACATAGAACACAAAGACTGAGAATTATAAGGTAAAACTGACATATTTGCAATGATGGTGTGAGGTTTTTTGTTTTTTTTTTTCAAACACCGTTCTTCCAGAAACTGATACATGAGGACAGAAGAAAATGTTATAAAAGTTTAAACAATTAAGTTAAAAACTTTGATTATATTTCCTACAGCAACCACATAGCAAAATGCTTTTCAACACATATAAAACATTTACAAAAATTTACCGCTGTTAAGACCACATAATAAATCTCAATGAAAATTCCTTAGAATCAATGTATTGAGTACCATCTTGATCAATCTATTATTTCAATCATGAAATAAAATTGAAAGTCAATAATGAAAAAAGGGAACACCACCATATTTCTTTAAAAATGAATATCCACATAACATCTAAAACAATATCCATATAATAGCTAAAAATCTATTGATTTTTATGTTGTCTGCAAGTAGTTAGTAAAAACTAAACCAAAATACCTCAGAATTATTTGAAAGAAAAAAGAGATAAAAATGATAAAACAATTCAAAAAACAAAAGGGAAAACAACCATATACAAAAATATAAATGATTAAAAAAATAGAAGTTTGTAACTTAAAAAATAAAATAAAGAAAGAACCGGTTAATAAATTATATAGTACTCCCTGCTACAGGAAGAGAGTGCTCCCTGCGTGTGAGAAGCTGGTGCAGAGTGGCAAGTGGTGATGGGACTCGGGGAGGGGTAGTCATTTTATAGAGGTGGACCCTGCCAAACACCATTTTAACCAGGTCAACATCAAGAGTCATAAAGTGGGAATTCCCTAGCAGTCCAGTGGTTAGCACTCTGCGCTTTCACTGCCAAGGGCCCAGGTTTGATCCCTGGCCAGGGAACTAAGATCCCACAAACTGCGAGGCGTGGCCAAAAAAAAAAAGCCATAAATTACTTTGATAGTATATGTCCTTGATATGATGTGATTAAAATGTGACAAAATTCCCTCCGTAATCTTCCTCCAAAAAAAACAGAGAAACCCAAGATAATCATAAGAAAAGCATCAAATTCCAATAGAGGGGCATCCTACAATATACCTGACCAGTATTCCCCCAGATTGTCAGGTTTCTATACAAACTTTTGGTCAAAAACAAGGAAAGTCTGAGAATCTGTTACAGCCAAGAGAAACCTAAGGAGACATGAAAACTATATGTACTTTGATATTTTACATGAGATCTTGGAACAGAAAAAGGGCGTTGGGTAAAAGGTGAGGAAATCTGAACCAATGAGATAGCCTTTAGTAGACAATAACATATTGACATTGGTTCATTAATTGTCATCAATATACCATGGGAATTAAGATGTTACTAATAGGGGGACATGGGAGTGGGGTCGGGTCAATACTCCCTGATCCACGTGCTCAATGCTTTGTAAATCTAAAACTGCCCAAAAGTTTAGGTATTACTAAATATAATATTGTAAATAATAAATAAACAGGAGAAGGCATTAATAAACAATATTAGAATGAAAAAAATTTGAAACATAATCTGAGTTTTGGAAACAGTCTACGATACAGCACATTATAAACCAAATGAGTCTATGAACCACTATGTGACATAATCTTTTAGAGCACTTTTTAAAATATTTTAAATTATGAAATATAAAGTGTTCACAGAAATCTATAAAGCATATATGTACACTTCAACAAATAACTATAGAGTGAGCAGAAGTGGAACCACTACCCAGGTCAAGAAATGCAACATTGCCAGGCACCTGGCTGCCTGACTTGTGCTCTTTTGCCCAGATTACAGCCCCTTCTGCCTCCTGGACTGACCTTATCCTAACTATTCACATAGTAATTTTGGTAAACATTATAAAATTAAAACTCTGTCCATTTTTGAAAACTTTATATAACCTTGAAGAAACACAATTGTATTTATGTCCGTTAGCATAATTTTGGTGTAGTTTTTCATCACTTACGCCCTTGCATGCAGCTGGACTTTTCTGTTTCAGTGCTGTAAAGTATTCAACCATATAAACTTTCTACTGTTGATGGGGCTTTGGGTTGCTTCCACTTTGGGCCTCTCACAAACAGCGTTGCTCTGAAAATTTTCTGACGTGTATACTGGCCATAGAATACGTAAACTTAAACTTGCCAAAATTTTTCAACACATTTTACCAGTTTACGCACTAGCTGCACGCAAGGGTGCTCATCACCCTTCACTTCTGCAAACCTTTGGTGATTTTCTGCCTTTTCAGTTTTAGCAGATCAGGTGAGGGCACAGGGGTACCTCATACTGATTTGCATTTACTTGGTTACTAATAGGGGTGAACCAATTTTTCTGATGATTATTGGCTGATTGGAGGTGCTCCTTCAGGAAGTGCCTCATCAAGTATTTTGTCCATTATTCTGCTGGGTTGTCTGTCTTGGCAGTAGTTATATGTTCTGCTTATTAGTTCTTTACTGGGTATGAGTAACACGATATCTGTTCTCACTCTTTGATTTGTCTTTTCACTCTCTTTTTCATTTTTTTTTTTTTTGATCAACAGAAGTTTCTCTGTACCTCTAACAGAATATTATTAAAAATAGCTAATATTGGGCTTCCCTGGTGGCGCAGTGGTTGAGAGTCCGCCTGCCGATGCAGGGGACACGGGTTCGTGCCCCGGTCTGGGAAGATTCCACATGCCCCGGAGCGGCTAGGCCCGTGAGCCATGGCCGCTGAGCCTGCGCGTCCGGAGATTGTGCTCCGCAACGGGAGAGGCCACAACAGTGATAGGCCCGCGTACCGCAAAAAAAAAAATCTAATATTCAGTGATCCATGTGGTGATGTCCCGCTCTCCTGGCCCGGGCCTAAGTTACGCCAGACAAGGGACGGACATTCTTGGCAAACGGGACCACTCTTCTTGTTCTGTCCGCGGGCCCATCGTCTCTCTTGTCACGCCCTCCCGGCCTGTCGAGAGGTGTGTGGAAGGCAGGGGTGGTGGTCTCCGGCCCTGACCCTAGGTCTCCCGCACCCTGCCTCACGGCGTGGGCGGGGACGTGGTCCTGGGACGCAGAAGACACTCTCGCTTCGCCTCCTTGGCGTGTGCCCAGCGAGCGGTCCTCTCCGCGTTGGTGGGGGGCCGTCCTGCCGCTGCGCTGCGCGCCCCTGCCGGCGCGTGAGCGTGCCTTGATTGGTCCTCTGTGGTTCCCCTGGAGCGCTCCAGGTCGTCCCTCAGGTGCCCGAGGCCAAGCGGTGGTGTCGTTCCCTTTTCCCAGCGTGCTCCTCGGGTCCCCGCCGCGGTGGTGCGTCCCGTGAGTGGCTCTCTTGGGGGAATCGAGACGGTAAAGGGAGGCGTGCCTCTGTTTCTCTCCCTCGGTGGGGGACAGGTGCCGCCTCGTCGCCGTCGTCCTCCCACGGTATGCTGTTGGGGGCACTGACTGTGGCCAGGTGAACGCCACGTGTGCCGCCACCACTTGTGGGGGGGGCGAGGAAAGCACGCGGGCGTGGGTGCGATCGTGTTGGGCCCGGGCCTGTGAGAAGGGCGTCTGTCGCGCTTCTCGGGCGCGCTCCCTCCTTCCGGAGCCCGATGGACATGCCTGGGGGCGGCAGAGGTTGTGCCCCCGGCTGTGGCCGCGAACGCTCCTGTGGGCCGTGTGCTTACCCATACCGCAGACCCCCCCCGCCCACCCCGCGCCCAGTCGTGGACTTGGCGGCTCGTGGAGCGCCTCCCTGGGCCTAAACGAGAGAGACGATGGAAAGGGGATAACGCACCATAGGTGACAAAGCCTTCTCTAGCGATCCGAGAGGGAGCCTTGGGGTACCGGACCCCCAGCCGCTGCCCCTCCCAAGCGTGCAGTGGTCACGGTGACGACTGCCAGAGCACGTGGGCAGAGCCCCTCGCCTTCTTGGGAGGGCTTGCGCCGGCCCAGCGGTGTGGCCGAGCGCCGTTCTCTGCGTACCGCGGGCCGCGCCACCCCCCTCTGACTCGGGGGAGGGTCGCGCTAGGCCAGCGTCCGGCGCGGGGCCGCGGGTGCGCGTGCGCGTGTGCGTGCGCGTGCGGTGACCCCGGTGGCGAGCCCAAGGGGGCGGGGACGCCCGGATGTCCCGGTTCCCCAGTCCCGCAGCCCCGAGAAGCGCGTCGCGCCTGCCCTCACCGCGAGTCGCAGCCGTTGGCGGTGGGTGGGCACAGTGCGCGTCGCCTCGCTCGGGAGCGTTTTCCTGTGGCGCGAGCCCCGGGGTTCGGACTTAGATGAAGGCGGATCTGGCGAGGGCGGAGGGGTTGAGTTTGGGTGGACGGGTCCCTCCGTGCCACGCAGGGGGACCGTCGCACGCGGGCCCTGACGGCGGGGCCGGGTCGTGGGAGTCCCCAGGGTGGCTGGGGCCGGCCGGCGTCTCAGGCGTCGTGGGACCGCCCTCGTGTGTGTGGCGGTGGGACCCCGCGCTTGTTTTCCTGTTGGCCCGGTCGTGTCTCGGCCCTTCCTCTTGGGCAGCGCCCCGCGCCCCTGCCCCGCGGCCCTCGCCGTGTGTGCGTGCCGCCACCTCCCCGTCGCCAACGGCCCTCACCCGCCCCGACCCCTCCGCGCCCCCTTCCCCGTCTGGGACCGAGTCGGCCTCGTCCACGTGAGGGTGTCGCCCCCCTGGCCGCCTCCGCCGGCGGCGTCCCCGGGTGGAGTGCTCACGGTTCCCGAGGCGGGGGAGTCGGGCCCGGCGGAGGTGTGTGTGGGACCGGCGTGGCGGCCGGTGTGCGCGCGGGAGAGTGTTGTCGCGGGCCGGCCGCGGCTCGTGGGTGTTTGGCGGTGGTGGTCCCGAGCCTCGCGACGGGGGCCCCTGGCGGGGGGTCCGAGGAGGCCAGTCTGCGTCCTGGGTGCTGCGGGACCGCCCCTGCGCTGGAGGCCTCTGGCGGTGAGACCCCGTGTGGAGCCTGGCGGCCGAATCTTGTCCTGGCCCTTAGGATGGCCCCCGGGCCCCCTCGCGTCGGCGCAAAATAAAAAAAAAAAAAAGCTAATATATGATGACTATCTAATGCCAGACACTGTTCAATGCACTCTGCATAGAAGAATTTATTTATGCCTTATCTTCATAGTGACCCTATAAGGGAAATCCTATGAACCCTATTTCTCAGATGAGGAAACCGCATCAAGGAGATATTAAGAAACTTGCTCAAGGTGACAGATCTAGTAAGTAGGGAAGTATTCAAGCAAGAATCTCCAAGATGATTCCTTCAAAGAAGAACAAAGAGGGGTGACTTCTCCTCCACCGAACTGTGATATTTGAGCCGCAGTGGACAAATATATCTACGTACAGAATAGAGAGGCCAGACACAGACACATGGATATGTGAGAGTCTGTCTATGATGGAGGTAGTGTACCAAACCAATGGGCAAGGATGGGCTATTCAATATGTGGTAGTGGCATTTGCACTATTGGGGGGGGTAGAATTGGAGCTTGACCGCATACCACTTACATAAATAAATTTGAGGTGCATTACAGACGGATACAGCACAGAATTTTAAGAGAAAATACTGAAGAATGTCTTTATGAACTCAGGGTGGAACAATGTCTTAGAGAACCAAAAGCACCATGATGGGAATGTCGGATATATTTAAATGATTCCAGACTAATGACTCTAATGGTTAATTTCACATGTAGACTGGGCTAAGAGATGCCCAGATAGCTGGTAAAGCATTACTTCTGTGTGTTGTGCATGGCTGTTCCGGGAAGAGATTAGCACTTGCATCAGTAGACGGAGTAAAGATCACCTTCACCACTGCAGCTGGGATTACCCAAACCACTGAGAACCCAAATGCAACAAAAGAGCAGAGGAACGGTGTATTTACTCTCTGCTTGAGCAGACGCATCCGTCTTCTCTTGCTTTGGGACATCTGACATGGGCTCTCCTGGTTCCCAGGCTTTCGAACCCAGACCCAGCCATATTCCCCGCTCTCCATCTTGCAGACGGCCCATCTGACAGATCGTGGGATTCCTCAGCCTCCATAACCAAATGAATGAGTTCCCCTACTAAGAGCTATACATATATCTCCTATGGGTTCTATTACTCTGAAGAACCCTGAGTAATACAATGACGTCAAAAATTAAAAGAAATTACAGTCTAGGAGAAGTTTGTCATCATACATGAAACAGACAATGAATTAGTATTCTGAATATCACATAACAAGAACAAAAAATAGTCAAACCAAAAAAAGTAGGCAGAGCTTTAGAATAAGTAACTCAGAAAAGAGGAAATCCAAATGGCCAGTAAATACAAGAAGATGTGCAGGATCCCTAGCAATCAGAGAAGCTATTCTCTGCCCATTTTGATTAGGTCTGACAATATAAAAAAGTGGGTCAAGATATGGAGAAACCAGAGCTCTCCCACACTGCCAATAGAGGTGGAAATTGGAGGGCAAGCTGGCTTTGCCTGAAAAGTTAAAGTGAACCTAAATATAACCCAGAAATCCTATATACAAAGCTGTTCTCTAAAGCATTGTTTGAAATAACAAAGACTTCGAAATGACCCTATTGTCCATCATCAGCAGAGTGAATAAAATAAAATAAATTATACAGATCTAGTTGACTTTGTTGAACTGACTAGGAACTATAGATAGGAAAGTCTTTAGATCTTGTAACTGTAAAATGTGATGGTGGGGGTAAGTTGTTAAAACCACGCGACATACTACTTTCGGTTTCGTAGCCTTTTGTCTACAAACTTGATGAATATACACTGTATTCGTGATTGTTATTTTTCAGAAGTGGAGAGAGGCCTAGGAGAGATCGTGGCAGTGAGAACAGAGGTGGCTCTTATCCTTGCCTCTATGTAATTGTCGTTGTCAATGTCCCTTGCTTTTCCAAGATTAAGTATAGCAAAAACTTACTGGACATGGAAGAACAGCTGGATTTGGGCATCTTTTCCTGAGAAGAGTGGTCCGGATTGTGAGTATCCAAACTGAGTGTGCAGGTTGACTTGAAATAAAATAGAATTTTCAGTAGAATTGCTTGATGAACCCCCTTCATTACCACCCCCAGCTCCTGATCCTTTCAAGAAGACTATTTTTTTTTTCTTAACGGAAGTATACTTGATTTGCCATATTGTGTTAGTCGCCGGTGTACACAAAAGTGATTGTTATATACATATTTTTTCAGATTATTTTTCATAATAGGTTATTACAAGATAATGAATACAGTTCCCTGTGCTATATAGCAAATCCTTGTGTTATTTTTGTTTTTTTTGTTTTGTTTTGCTTTGCAAATCCTTGTTGCTTATGTGTTTTCTGTACAGTAGTGTGTATCTATTAATCCCATACCCCTAATTTATCCCTCCCCTGCTCCCTTTCCCCTTAGCTAACCACAAGTTTGTTTTCTATGTCTGTGAGTCTGTTTCTGTTCTGTATATAGAGTCATTTGTATTGTTTTTGAAATTACACATGTAAGTGATATATTTGTCTTTTTCTGTCTTACTTCACTTTGTATGATATTCTCTATGTCCATCTATGCTGCTGCAAGTGGCAATATTTCATCTTTTTCTGGCTAATATTCCATGGGATGTATGTATCACTTCTTCTTAAACCAGTCATCTGTTGAAGGGCACTTGGTTTGTTTCCATGTCTTGGCTATTGTAAATAGGGCTGCTATGAACACTGGGGTGCATGTATCTTTTCGAATTAGAGTTTTCGTCTTTTCCTGATATACGCCTAGGAATGGGATTGTTGGATCATATGGTAGCTCTATTTTTAGTTTTTTTAAGGAACATCCATACAGTTTTCCATAGTGGCTAAACCAATTTGCATTCCCACCGAAAGTGTAAGAGGGTTCCCCTTCATCCACACCCTCTCCAGCATTTATTATTTGTAGACATTTTGATGATGGCCATTGTGACAGGTGTGAGGTGATACCCCTGTGTGGTTTTGATTTGCATTTCTCTAATAATTAGTGATGTTGAACATCTTTTCATGGGCCTGTTGGCCATTTGTAAATCTTCTTTTGAAAACTGCTTACTTAGGTCAAGAACACTAATTTAGGAACCAGTGTACTGGTAAAACTAAACTGTATTTTTAACATTGCTTCTTTTTATTGGGCAAAGGAAATTTTGTTTCAACTATAAAAGTGAAGTGAAAACATAAGGAGTGTAGTGGAAGAAATATTTTCTGAAATTTATTTTTGTTTCTTTTCCTTCAAAACCCCCAATTTTGTTATCCTAGGCTATTTGGAGCGTGTATCTGCCGGGAAGAGATTGTGATATCCCTGAAAAGTAACAAGGAAAATTTCAGGTTCTAAAATTTAAAATAGCAATATGAGCCAGGCTACTGTCTTCATAGAGGCTTCTCAGAGTTCCCATATTTCTCTGCACTGCCATATCCACAACTGACCTAAATTAAAGGACCAAAAGCCCTCAAGATCTCAGTTACTTATCACATGAAAAGTTACTCCTTGCTCATATGACATCTACTATGGTCCAGTTGCTCTCCAGGGCTGCTGCCTTCTCAGTAATTCCAGTCTGCTTCCATCATGTGGTTCCACCATCTCAATACAGGGCTTAATCATCTTTTCAGCCAAGCATGTCACTGCCATCCTCCACTGAGGATCCTGAGTTCAGTCTCTCAGCTTCAGTTTTCCACAGAATATACTACCACAGAGTTGCCTAGCTGCATGGTGATAGGGAGGACACATGGGCTTTTGCTACTGCTCAATCAGAACTTCAAAGAAGGCTTACTTTTTCCGTGCTCCTGCCTGTAGTTTTACATGGTGCTTCAAATTCCACAATCTTACTGAAATTCTGTAGATGACAGCTGGAAGGAAGAGAGCTGTGGTTTGAGTCTCTGAAATGTTTCCTTCTGCATCCAAACTATCATTTTCAATTTCCAAAATTTATTCTGAGTTTGGCCACTTCTGTGCATTCTCAACACTATGGCCTAAGTCAGTAACCATCGATTCTCACCTGTATTACTTAGATGTTCTATCTACTTCTCCTGCCCCCAAGGGGTCCACAGAACAATTAAGGTGATTAGTTAAATATGCAAATTATATCATGTCAAGTGCTGTTTTAAACTTCCAATGCCTTCTCATTTCAAGTTGAAAAATCTCAAATATTTAACATGAGCTACAAGATCCTGCCTCTCCCTTCTCTAGCCCCAGATACAAATGAACTTCCTCTCTATACACACAAAAGCACCAAGCTCTATGTTAGGGCTGTTACACTTGCTGTTTTATCCAAGTGGACATCAGCTCTGGACCTTCCTTCTTGTCATTTGGGACTCAGAAAGGTCTCCTGCTTTATGAAGTATCCCCTGACCACCGGAACCACACCGCCCATTCTGCACTATCACCCCACCCCCTTTAATCTTTCCACAGAACATATGCCCACTTGAAATTGTCTTGTTCATTTATTTGTGGATTTGTTTATTGGGATGTATCAATGACTTAACCATGTGAAATGTACGTAGAGCATTGAGAAGGCAGTGGAGACTTGGAGAGAAGATTTTCACATGCTGGCACTTTTTGCCCTGTGTTTGCTCATCTCTCCTAGCAACCTGGATCAGCCAAGTGCCAGGTGATTTCCTCCAAGTCTCCCTTCAGGTAGGGCTGCAAACCAAATCCCCCAACACAGCCAGCCAGCTGGAACCCAACAATCAACCCCAAACTCACTCACCAACATCACACAAGGCAACAACCTCAGAAAAATAAGTTTTGCTTGAAATGTGTTGATATAATTATTAAGAAAAGTGCAAGAAAAGCGACCAACTCTCAGTTGACTGAATGAACAACACAAAATAAAGTCAGATTTTAATATTCCAGTTACCTTTAATATATTTGGTAAAGTCAGATTTTATCATTCTGGTTACCATACTGGCAGAGAACACATTTTAAATACATCGAAGACTCAGAAAGATTATCAATTATTATCTGAGTCTCTACTGACCTAACTGGTCACAAGGGCCTAGTTTGGCAAGAAAAGCGGGAAGGGAAGGGGGAAGAGGAAAAGGAGGGAGACTGGAGGCTAATCAAAGCCCAGGATTCTTTAGAAGTTGAGCAGCATCCAGAGCTGGCCCACGGGATGGGAGTCTGAGGTAGATTGGGCTCTGGCGACCTCAGCAGGACCTAGTTTCCAGAGACACTAGAGTGTCCAGTGCATGAATCCTCAGTTTGTGACACAGGAGTTAGCAGTGTCCAAAGATTCCAGGGTCTGGAAGGAAGAACAAACTTTGGCGAATTTGGTAAGCACCACGGACCCAGCAGGTCCAGCGGCAGCACAGGAGGGACTCTCATGCAAGACTAGTGACGTTCAAATAGCCAAAGCTCTGAAATGTCAATGCGACCAGTCTCAAAGGATCCCCACGCAAGAGCAGTGGGGTAGAAAGGCATCCCCTGGGCTTAGGGGACAGGGCCACAACCACACCCAGAAGCCTTGGCGGGATGCTGGAGCCCTGGGCTCAGCGGATCAGCGTTGTCCGGCGACGGTGCATCCACAGGCAGGGGCTGAGCCTCTGGGTCCTGAGCAATGTCCAAGGAAAGCCTCCTCTTAGCCCTGGGGGGAGCAGTTGGCTCCTGAGTCCCCTGTTTCCAAGGACGACGATGAGGGCCACATCTTCCAGCTGGGTGGCGATCCGGGGCAGACGGACCTGGGGTCGGCGGCTGAGTCGGGCCGGGCTCCCCGGAGGTGCAGGTGGCCTCAGCCTCGAACTGGGCGGCCGAGCAAGAACCCCGGGCCGGCGAGGAGCGCCGGGACACAGCACTCACAGGCACTCGGTGGCGGGTCTCACCGTCCGCGGCTACAGGCCTATGGGGGCGCCGAGCGCGGCGTGGCCGGTGGTGCCTCAGGCCCAGAGCGGCTCCCCAGGGCGCGGGGACCTCCCTCCAGGCGTCCAGGCCCTGGCTGCTGGGCTCCGTGGGCTGCGTGTGGTCCACCACGGTCTGGTCCTGCCCGCGTTTCCACAGCTCGTAGCGCTCCGGTTGCAGGATGCGCACGAAGACGTCCATGGAGAAGGCGACACGGCCTTCCCCGCAGCTGCACTGCGACGCCACTTTGCCATAATCGATCCAGCGCGGGGAGGCGAAATTGATGGCTTCGGCGCAGTTGAAGCCGTGGTTGAAGCCAGAGTGGTAGCCATAGGGAAACGTCACCATGAACTCTCCAGCCTCCTGAGTGACCCGACCGAAGGGGATGCCGTTGTCCTTGAGGACCGTGGGCGAGATGAGAGCCACCTTGTGCCGCAGGAAGGCCTCACAGTCCCGCGAGCTGCCCGGGAAAAGCTCCCTGGCCAGGAGTTCCAGGCGCCGGCCGTGCTCCGGGGGCACCGCGTACCAAGTCTTGGGCTCCCCAAAGTGCAGGTAGTTGATGCTGTAAAGGTCCATGTCCTCCGTGTGCCAGGCAAAGGCGGTCTTCCACATGCCAAAGTAAAGGTAGGGGGTGTTGACGCCTTCGATGACCACTCCGCACTCCTGTTCCAGCAGGTCCTGAATGGTTCCCAGGTGTCCAAGGTTCCACTGCTTCGTGTTTTCATCGAATAAGGAGCCACTGACGTCAGCCCCATATACTGGTGAACCATAGGGGCGTGTTTTCCAGTATTTTCGCTCCAGGTCTTTAAAATCCAAGTGTGGTGGAGTCCCATATTTTTCAGTCTTTGCTAAGTGGCGGTACTCACCCACGGTCATGGCCTTCTTATTTTTGTGGTATTGAGTAAACACTCCTGTTTGCCCAGAAATCACCTGCTGGAGGGGAGCGGCTATTAAGATGTCATCGATATCATCATAGGTCTCTCTGGCTTTCCAGTCCTTGGGTGGAATTACCTTGGCCAGGCCTGCTCGGTGTGCACCTTGGGATTCCATATAAGCAATGTATGTATCGAAATCATTAAACTCTTCTTTGGTTGGATGAAATACCATTATGCTACAACTTGGGTTCTGGGCCCAGTTGGACTTAGACTTCATAGCTTTCATTAATAAGCAAGAAACTCCCAAGTTTTTACTTATGTTCTGGATAGGTGAGGATGCTGGAAAACACTACTTTTTCAAAAATGTGTTGGAGTATATCAGCAGGAACCCCCAGTAGACTTTAATGCAATGAGTTGATAATATTTCTTAGGCTTGCTGATTCTGCAGGGGACTCCACGCTGGGCAGAAGCCTTGCTCAGGACTGATGCTGGCTGAGCCTGCAAGTCTGTGATGTCCTTGGTCGACACTTGGCTCTGGCCTCTTGAGGTCTAGTGAATCACCCAGCCCTGGGTGGGTATCCCAAATGTCGTGTCTTCAGGTCAGTATTGAAAACAAAACCTAAGAAAAAATACAATAGAGACAGGTTTCAAACTAATGTTTGGAAATAGTTACTAGGGAACTACAAACAAAACACCACCATGGAATATAATTGCATATTCAAAGAAAGGCTAAAATTTCATAAGATTGACAATACAATAAATGTTGTTGTGAACAGTGGAAATTCTTGTACTCTGGTAAGGAGAATGGAAATCATTACATTCACTTTGAAAAACTATTTAGACAGAATCCACTAAAACTGAACTTACCCACGTGCTTTGATTCATGCCTAGGATATGTGTGTGTCTGTGCAATGAAAGTCAAGTCCAAGAATGTTCAGAACAACATTATTTCAGTAGCCAAACACTGGAAACAACTCAAATGCCAGTCAACATTAGAATGGTTAAGTACACTATAGTGTATTCATACAATGGAATACAATACAGCAATGAAGATAAACAAGAACTACATGAAAATATAAGAATAATTCTATAAACAGAATACTGAGCAAAATTATCCAGACCCAAAAGAATACCTATTCTTTGCTTCCATTTATATAAAGAGAAAAAGGAGGCAACGTAATCTATGTTAGAAGTCAGAGTAGTGGTTACTTTTGTGAGAGAGACAGGTTGTGAGTGGGGGGTGTGAGGAAGTCTCTAGAATAATGTGAATATTCTATCCTGAAGGCAGGTGTTGGTTACACAGCCATCAGAATGGCTCACTGTCATAAATCATCAAGTTATGATGATTTTTACAAATTTCTGTGAAATAATTTTTTTAATTTATTTAAATTATTTAAATAAATTTTGAAATATAGTTTAGGGTTAAAAGCATTAAAGGAGACAGATATCTTTCATCATACCAAAAGGAAAAGGAAGGGTGATTGAAAATATATGAACTAAACATTCAATTGAAGAAGCTACAAAATAGAAGAAGAGAAAGAAGAGGTAGGAGTAAAACAATAACAAAGAATAAAGACAAAGTTAATGAAAGAAAACACATACAACACCAAACACTGATGACCAAAATTATTCTTGGAAGAAATTAATGATAGCAGTAAACCATGGGTATAACTGAGCCTAAGAAAGAAGGGGAAAATAATCCACTAGGAATGAAATAGTGCACAAAAGAATTTTTTAAATCTCAAAAGAGAATCTTAGGAGAAACTTGACAGCAAGATTTTCAAAAGATAAGAGAAAAGAATAATTTTCTGGAGAGGAAACATATCCAAAATGGATCCAAGAAACACAAGAAAGCTTGAATAATACCCCAGTATAAGAAGCTGGTTCAAAGTATGACCCCTGAAAGTCCAGGAGACACATCATTTTATATGTGAATCTAGAAAAGTTTCAAGAAACAGTTAACTCTTATTGTGCAAATTGTCTCAGAGTATGGAAAAAGTTGGAAAGCTACTCAGATGAAGATATTCTCATCTCTGATAGCAAAATGAAAAATAGGACAATAAAATATAAAGCTACAGGCCATCTTTGTTTATAAGCACACATGAAAGCATAAAATGGAATGTTATCCAACGAAATACAGCAATATAATAAAATTATAATACATCATGACCAAATAGAATGGAAGCATGATTCAACATTGGAAAATTTAATGACATAATTCAGAATATTAACAAAGTAAATGAAAAATACCATCATCTTATAGGTATCAAAAAAGCATTTGATGAAATGCAAAATGCATTCATGATTTTATAATTCTTATTTGCAAAGCATCAAGAGAAACTTGTTTTGTAATATAAAGAATTTCAAGGTAAAAATTACCAAGGATCATTCTTAACAGTGAAACAGAAGTAACATTCTCATTAAAGGTAGAAAAAAGAGATGCATCAACATGAAAAGCTGCTCAACATCACTGATTATTAGAGAAACGCAAATCAAAACTACAATGAGGTATCACCTCACACCAGTTAGAATGGACATCATCAGAAAATCTAGAAACAACAAATGCTGGAGAGGGTGTGGAGAAAAGGGTACCCTCTTGCACTTTTGGTGGGAGTGTAATTTGATAGAGCCACTATGGAGAACAGTATGGAGGTTCCTTAAAAAACTAAAAATAGAATTACTATATGATCCAGCAATCCCACGAGTGAGCATATGCCCAGAGAAAACCATAATTCTAAAAGACCCATGCACCCCAATATTTATGGCAACACTGTTTACAATAAGCAGGTCATGGAAGCAACCTAAATGCCCATTGACAGATGAATGGATAAGGAAGTAGTGGTACACATTTACAATGGAATATTACTCAGCCATAAAAAGGAACGAAATTGAGTCATTTGTTGAGACGTGGATGGATCTAGAGACTGTCATACAGAATGAAGTTAGTTGAAAGAGAAAAACAAATATCGTATATTAACGCATGTATGTGGAACCTAGAAAAATGGTAAAGATGAACAGGTTTGCAGGGCAGAAGTTGAGAAACAGATGTAGAGGACAAACGTATGGACACCAAGTGGGGAAAACTGGTGGGGTGAGGATGGTGGTGTGCTTGTGCTGAATTGGGTGATTGGAATTGACATATATACACTGATGTGTATAAAATTGATGACTAATAGGAACCTGCAGTATAAACAAACAAACAACAACAAATAAAAAACTAATAATAAACTTTTTTGGGTTATTTGTATGGAAATACGTTAATATAAATGTTTCAGACATTACATGAAATTTCTAAAAATCTTATATGTTCTGGTATAATGTTATAAGTCATAATTCTAGTTATTACTTTAAAATGTATATCTCAGAAATAACTAAATTTCCTTGTCAATTGCATTATTATGAACTTTCATCAAATCTTTAACCATGGTCATTTTTAACTCTTTTATCATTTAGAGAGAGTACTGCGTGTACTCTGATGCTTTTGCAAAAATGTTCCTATAAAAGGGTTTCATGTTCAAGGAATTCATGGAAAACACTCTGACAAGTACAGGTTTCTGGTAACTAACTATACTGTGTAACTGAACGAATAAGCATTTTCAGAACTCTAATGGCAAACTGATGAATTCATAAAAGTGCCTTACAAAACATCAAGAAGAAAAAAAATAATTACATGGGAATGAGTGAACTTAGGAAGATGATTATAATTTTTATGACTTTCTGCTTGAATTAAAAAAAACAATCCCACAAGAACTCAGAGGCAAAAAATATACAAGTCAATTTTCACTGCAAAGTAAAGGAGCTGTTACAGTGGAGGATTACTGGACTGAATGTCGCTATTATGACATAGTATGAGTGTGTTTCGTGTTTGGTAATTGCAATCATTGTTGCTTTTCTTGTGGTCATCCATTTACAATGCTTGGTGTCAGTTTATTTATCTCTTGTAAAAATAAAATACAGTGCGTGTGTGTGAAAAAAAAAACATATTGAAAACAATGCCAAAAATAAATTTCACTATGTATACGCCAAGTTCAACTTGAACTGTATGGAGCATATGTAATAGTTATAATTTTAGAACAGAAAATATATGTGTACAAATAAACAAAGGAAAAAAAAAAAAAACGAAGCAAACTATCTCATTAACCGAATTACAAGTGTTCCCTTACTACTGTTTCCTAATCCTCTTAAGCTCCCCTCATTTCCACTGTTCAAATATTCTCTTTGTTTCCCCTGTCCTCAAACTTCAGGCACACCTGTTCCACCCCACTTAGAATCCTTCGAATGTCCTAAAAGTCCCTAAGTGATCTGGCCCACTATCACCTCTTGACCTCACCCCTTTCTACCCTGCTCCTTGCTCTCTCCTTCCAAACACATTCCTGGCTGTGTCTCAAAAAAGGCTGGTATATTCTTGTCTGATGGTCTTTGCACCCAGGCAACTCTCAAGCCTCAGTGCAAACATTACCTTGTCAGTGAAGTCTCCTCTGATCGTCTTGCTTTGGATAAAAGTAGAGACAATTTTCCTTCCAGGATAACAGGTACTCTCTCAAGAAAATATTTCCAAATGAAACTTGAACTGTTGGTCAGTACCCATGTAACTCTTCCAGATTCTACTCAAATCAGCCCCACCCTAACTCCATCATTCCCTATTCCAGCACAATTGAATGCAATCATCTCTCCCAGCTGTCTAGTAAAAGACCTCATTTTTAATGTTATCAGCCCACAAAGCACAGGTATTTTGCCTGAAATTTTTCCTTTAAGATTTCTTACAAGAAAATATATGGGATCTAAAGGTAATACAAATTTCAGGGTCCTTTTAGGAACAAAGGGGTTTCCCTGGGAAAGCTGCCAGAATGGGAGAAGCTGCCACAGTGGTCAGGGCATTAAACACCACTAGTATCTGGTCAGCACAGGAACCAGGGAGAGAAGAAAACCATGCTAAAGAAATCTGTGAGGAAGAGCTCAACTGTCTTTAGAGAACAAAGGCATTTAACCTTTCTCACCCTGTAGTCTCCCCAATAAGACTAAGATCAGCTGGCCTGCCATTGTTCCAAGTAATAGAAACTCCCCACATCTCCTATGGTCTGCAAGAGGTGCCCGAGGTCCCTATATGCTATCTGGGGTCCATTCAAGACAAGAGGAAGCTGGGGCTGGGGCCTGATCCTCTACCACCCCTCTCCCCAAAGAGGTCACCACTATTTGGCTTTAACATAAAACGCTTATCCTTTGGGTCTGGGATCAGGGACAAAATAATAGCCAAGGAAGGGCTTGCTCTCTGTGACCCCTGCTGGTAGCTTTTGTAAGAGTGCATCAAATTAATGTTTGCTGCAGACCCGAATACTGATGGCAGGGGCCCTTTGAGTGAGCCGTAGTAGCTCCTTGTACCTCTGCCCTGGAGCCTCATGCACCATGGAATATGCAGATGGTAGGTAATGGAGGATCAATGCACTCTTCTCCTTTTCCAACTTTAATGTCAAAGGATAAAAGTAACAATCTCGAGGTCTCTATAGAATATATTGGTAATAAATGGTGGGGAGGGGAAGTGGTTGACAATCTAGCTCACCCCTCAGGGACTGTGACAAATGCAGTTAACTTAGCCTCTAAAGATTGGGTGGAAATCAAATGATGTCTCTCTTCCTATTTTAGAAACACCTGATGAGCACTCAAGCTTCTTGGGGATAGATTGTTATGAAGGAGAAGCATTGTTCAAAAATGACCCTAGATGTTCATCCTAAGATGCCTGAATAATAGGCTAGCCTAGACTCCTTCCATGACTGGAGGGCTATAGCATCCAAAAGGATCCAAAGTGTCCAGGTGCCTCCTAACGTATGGGGCTGCTGGCTTTCCCAGACAGCTCCTGTAAATGGCTGGCATGATATCTAGGCAGCTTAATTCCCCAAGCAGTTTGAAGGTCCCTTTCCTAATAAATTGGCTGCCATCAAGGCCCTATATGAAGGAAGAGCAATGGGGAAGGGGCTTCCACTAGAACAAAACCCTCCTCAACATGGGATGCCTCCCCACGTAGATGCTGAAGAAATGCAGATCCTATGTGTGCCTTGCTCTGGATGTGTTTCCTGAACTCATATTGTATGACTTTGTGGAATTTTCCGCCATGGACAAGGGGACTCGAAAGATGGGAAGAAAGCAAATAGTAAGGTTTCATCAGGGTTAGGGTTTTCCAGCCATGTGTATCTCAAGGAGAGAGGACCAAGTGTCTAGATGGATTGGATGGAGGGATAAGAGAGTGATTAAAATGATGGGCCAGTAAATTTATCTTGGGTAAAAAAGGAAATGAGAACATAAGGGCAATGATGGAGAATGAAACAGTGTTTGATTCATGGGCTGAATGTTTCCATTAGGTCAAATACTTCTATTAGAACACTGGGAAATGTAAGCTAGAAAGAGAATGGGATGCTTGAAACATAGGTGGTACTCTCATTATTCCCATTTTATGGAGGAAGAAACTGAGGTGTAAAAAAATTTATATTTAACTTAACAGGTTGTGTTCTCAATCTCTAGAGTTATTTATGCCCTTGTCTTATCTTCCATATAAAACTACTTTGAGGGCATTGTCTAGGTCTTTTTCATCATCATATTTTCCAAGGGATCTTGGTACTTTATATAGTGCACACTCCAAAAAATGTTTATTAAAAAAATAAGTAACGAAAGTCATTTGGCGCACACTGCAGTCTCTCTCCTCTTGGTTACACCCCATTTTTCTTCCTATTCTCCTATCTCAGGAGAAGAGAAGATACTCCCCCTCTCCAGAGCTAATCTTGCCATTTAAACTCCTTAAATTGACACCTCCCATGCATTCCAAAACTATGGTCAATTAAATGATCACTATCACCTCCGTAAAGAGTTAAATCATCAGTCATCAGTCTGTTTCCTGATTTAAGCTGCATCCATTCTCTTACCTTCATTTCAATACCCAACATGTCAAAACATAAACAAAAATAATCTACATTTACAGAAACATTTCCTCATCTCTCTTGGCTTCTGATTCTGACCCCACTTCTCCACTGAAATTCATCTCTGTAAATCATCACACTGTCTCCCAAGTTCTGCTCCATGGGTTACACTTTATCTCTCTACATCATTGATTCATGGCGCAATTCCTTCCTCCTAAAATGTCTCTGACCTCCAGGGTACTGATAGTCTTCTCCGGTTCTTTTCTTTCTCCTTGGTTCCACTTCTTTTTCTACTATACAAATACAGTCTTATTTCAAAGCTCAATTCTCATTTCTCTTTGAACTCTTTTTTTTTCTCCCTTTAAATTTCCTTTTTATGTTCACGGCATTCTTTAGTATCACACTCTCTCTTTATAGATATTATTTAGTGCCATAGCTTTCTCGAATAGCACTGACTTTCTCCTGCGCTTCTGATTTGCTTTTCCTTCTTGACTGGCCACTGAGCCCCTGAAAATCAACTTGTTTAGTAGAAATTGATCATCTTTCTCCTGAAATTCACTTCCTCCTTTAGAAATCTTTTTTTCTAAGTATGGGAATACAGTATCCCAGTTACCATTGGTTATTACATCTCCCTCTCCCTAGTCATATAATCGGTGAGGTCAGGGGATCACAGGACAGTCTACTGTGAGGCCCCAGGGACATCTGTATACCCCAGGGAGGTTTCCTGTGCTCTCCTTCCTTATATAAGGAGCCAAGGATCCAGCTTGCCTTCCTCTCCTACTTATAGCTGTCACCATTCAAGCTAGACCCTGAGGATCTACAAGTAGCAGTCACCTGTATCATGTGATAATCTGCCCATCTCACCCTAATTTTTAATCTTAAAAATTCTTCTACAATGATTTTATTTAAAACTATATAATATATAATGAAATTTTTCATTCTATATGAACACTTCCTCAAAGAAATGAAAAGAGAAGAGTGAAATAATTTGGAAGGAAAATTAATGTCAAAAATTTAAATAGTGTGCTAAGGGTCTTTCCCCTAATACACCATAAAATGCTGATTATGAAGTTCACACAAGCCTTCATTTCTTATTGAATTATTAATAGAAAACTAAAACAAGCCTTGAGTTGAGTATTTGTTTTTGTTGGCTTTGCCACGTGGCATGTGGGATCTTAGTTCCCTGACCAGGGACCAAACCCATCCCCCTGCAGTGGAAGCAGAGAGTCCTAACCACTGGACTGCCAGGGAAGTCCCCTGTATTTGTTTTATAAACTAAATTATTTCCTTTTTACATTTCTAAGGATCCTAGGAGGAATGAGCCCGGCCTACTATCTATATAAAATAAATAATCTAGATACACATTAGTCTTCAGATATTGAGCATCCAACTAAAACACTCTGATTTTGTAAGTGTAACTCTGCGCAAATCAAAACTTCTCAGAATTTGCCGATTACAATTATGGTGATCCTTCAGTGCTCCAGACAAATGTCTTCTCTATGGGTCTCAGATGGTTGCTTTTACTGTGAAACCGCCTCCATGATTCTTTCAATTGGAGCCACAGGTACTAGTTGAGAATAAGTACCCTTTCGTTTCAGTTACTCTTCCATTTTACCCTTATTCATGGTATCCCCAGTAACACAGAAATTCTTCATCTAAGGAAACCGGACAATTGAAGAAAAGTATTTTGAGCAGAATGATTAGACTTGATGGATTTCTGGAAAGTTGGAGTCTTTCAAAAATAATTCCTCCAAGCTTTCCTGGTGTGTGTGTGTGTGTGTGTGTGTGTGTTTTAAACTGGGGAAGGTAAGAAATGAAGACAGTTTAATAAATCCTCTCACTGTGACCATTGTCCTGTTTGCTTATTGTACAGATTGCTCAGCAATTTCAGGACAGCAGGAAAGCCTTCTTATCTTTTATGTTCCGTGCATATTTCAAAGCTATTATTTCAAATGAGGATTGTTGACAGACTGCCTCAGACGTTAGCCATTGTTTCTGCTGACAGCCAATATCTAAATGCTGTGTTTAATAAATTTCTTCTCAAGTTAGAAAGTCTACTTACCATTTATTGAAAGTAATTATAACCATAATATTTGATGGCTAAATAAATTCTATTTGATGGAGATAAGTGACTCAACGTTCCCCCTATTATTGGACAGTTATTTTGTTTTTTACTTTTCCACAAGTATTCCTAATCCCTTATAAATATCCTATATTTTTCAGTACCTAGATCAGTATATTTGGTATAACAGTAGTTAAATAATGAAATTCCTTGGATTAGATTTCTAGAAATTGTATTACTGCATTGCAAGTTCTAAACATTTAAAATCCTTAACATGTATTGCCAAAACTTTCCAGAAACATATCACTTTACATCCTCACCGTTAACTTTACTCTGAAAAACAATCTTTAATAATTTGTAAACTAAATTATTGTGAAAAATTTTGTTGAAAAATGTAGCTCTAGTTTTAATTTATATTTCTTAGATTACAACTAAGATTGACTTTTTTTCTTCAATGAATGCTAACCATTTGTATTGGTTCATATCCTTTGCCCATTTTTCTCTAATATAGTTCAAGTGTTTTTTCTCATCTACTTACATGAACATTTTATATATTATGTGACTATTTTGCATATTTTACACAGTATATGAACATTTTACAAATTGCTCATGTGAATATTTTACATATTACACCCTTTGTTTAATCTGTTCATATTTTTTCCCAGTTTGCCATTTCTTTAATTTATATTTAATTTAAATGATTTTAGCATATATTTCAGTTTAATATATTAAAATGTTGAGTGGGTCTTTTCCTTTGTAATGTCTTTCATGGCCTTTATGTTTAGAAAGTTAGAAAGTTATTTGCTCATCCAGAGACAGATAAATATTATCTTATGGGGTTTTTCCTTTTTATATGTTAATTGTATTTTTAATTTGGATTTTAATTATATCTTTAATTCTAACTGGGGTTTTGGAGTTTGTTTTATTAACTTTTTTTATAGTTTTGCAAGTATGGTATGAGGAATAAGGGAGATGTAAGTATGATTCCTAGTCCTAGTTTGTTGTGTTCCTCTCTATTAGTTTATAGGAGCTTTTCTTTGTCCTAGTGCTCTTAAATTTTTCCGTCTGGTTCTTTAGTTTATGAAAACTTTTTAGTTACTTCTTTGACAACTTCCTCTAGTTTTTCCCTCTGTACATTAACTCCTGTATTTTGATATCAGACCTCATGGACTGGACCTCCAATTTTTGTGTCTTTTCTTCTTCTAATTTTCTATCTGTTTATCACTATGCTTTATCTTCTGAAATTTTCTCTCATCCTTATCTTATAAACCTACTTCTATTGCCTTTTTCATTTCTCCTATCAAACTTTTAATTTTTAACAGCTCATTTCTGTCCCCTTAGCTTTTTCAAGTGTACATATCTTCCTTCCCTGCCCTCACCATTGTCCTATTTTTGTTTCACAGATGTACTTATTTTATCTCTCAGAAAATACTAAAATGTCAATGGCTTTTGGAGGTATTTTTCCCTCCTGTATAGTGTGTTTCTTTGAAACTTCTTTTTATTTTTTTTCTTTTGTTTTGTTTTGGTTTGGTTTGGTTTGGTTTGGTTTCTATCTTTCATGTTTAAGGCTTTCCTCAAATGTCTGGTGATCCTTACTAGTAGGCGCACATATAAGAGTACAGCATAAAGAACTGTTTAGAAGCTCAGGGTGTGTGGATGAGTTTGGAGATTATGCTTCCCTGTATGGTGATCTGGCTGGGCTGTTTCCTGGCTGAACCTCTGATGCTGGTATCTCTATGACTGGTGATATTCAACAGTGAAGAATCTTCTAATCTTCCTCCTGAGGGGCCAGGCCTGGCTTCCCCACCACATGGAAAATGGGTCCTGAATTTTCCAATATCCAGCTTGGGAAGTTCACTAAATCAATTGGTTTTCCCTATAACAACCACATTCTCAACAATTCCTGGAAATTCCCAGTCCAGAGACCATCCTTTTCACCTGCTCTAGAAAATGAAGCTTAGTCTTCTGTTCAGGGTGAGAGAGCAGTTTACCCTGCTGCCCAGAGGGAGGGGATCTGAGGTTCTCACTTCTTCTAAGACAGACTTTCCACAAGCCCTCCTTAGCCTCATTTTAACTGCCACTTCCAGAGGTACCCGGTGCCATGAAATCCTAAGCCTTCTGAGTTCTTAGAGACAATTAAGGAATTGTGTTGCTTCTTGGCTTTCGTCACTGCCAATTTAGCATTCAAATTTCCTGGGTTTGACAAATCAGTTTCTACTTGTCCATCTGTTTTCAAGTTTTGCTACTATATTATCTCCTTTACCATTTTCTTGGTATATTACTTCTTAAAACAAAAATCCTGTTATCGTCATTCCAGTGTAGTTTTGGAGGGAACAAAATAAATGATTGTGTTTAAACCACCATCTTTATCTCTTCTTGTTTCCCCAAATGTCTCTCACAATAGTTCCTTAAACAAGCTCCCAGCTTCAGTCAAATCCATCTAGCCATTGTCCCTGACTCCATGTGCCTCCTCCCTCACTTTTGTTCTCTTACCCTTAACTAAATTACAATCCCTGCTTTCAAGAAGACTCTCCTACTTGAGGGATTCTTCTCTACAAACCCTAGGTCTCAGAAAACGACTGTCCTCTACACTCCACCAACACTATTTGTCTGGCCTGTTTATTTGGTGCTTAAAACAAACTGTTGATGTGGGAACTCTCCAGACTGTTTTACTTGACAGCTTGCTTTCACCTCTAATGGGCACTTGTCTAAAGTCATAAATCCCTTCAATGAGATGTGTTCGCTTCTTTCTCTAAGATACCTGCATGATTCTGCTCCACAAGCTTCAACATTCCTTTCTTGAGAAGCTTCGTGGAAAAGAGAAGATTAAAAGGTGCCTTTTCCTGGACCTTTTTTATCTCGAATACCAGTATTTATGTGGACTCCCTAGTTAGGAATACCCAGGAGTGTGGATATAGAGGAGATGTGTCAGGCCTGCACAGCATGGATTAAATCCTGATACAGTTGAACAGCATAAATTAAATCCTGATAAAGATGAGGACTTGGCCTTTAAATCAGCAACTTAAATGTCACATAATGACTTCATTGTGACATATAATAAATTGAGCCTGGGAATATTAACCTCAGAGATTTCTCTATTTTTCTTTCCTCTTACATGGATACTGTGACAGCCACAGTGGTATCTGGCAGAAGGGCAGAAGTCTTCTTGAACCCCTATCTCCAAGACACAGCCACTCGAATTTTAAGGCAACTTCTAACATATGCTTCTTTGGACTCTAAATAAATTTTAAATATATTTCTTGAGTAGTAGATAATCCTGGTTCTTGAAATGTTCCCAGAGATTCCATAAACTACTTAATACTTAAAAACAAACTAAAAACAAAACAGAACACAGCTCTTTTGCTTTGGAGTAAATTCTGTAGAATGCAAATAAAGAACCCTGACAAATATAATTCCTCTCCCTCATTCCCACTCCTCAAAGGCAACCACTCCTACATATTTTAGCTATTTTCTATGTTTTGTTTTTCCGGTATTTCTAGACTTTTCAGTTTTAGATATTGTGGACACAGACTATAAAAGACGTGGATCTATTTATGACCACCTAGAGGGGTGGGATAGGGAGGGTGGGAGGGAGGGAGACGCAAGAGGGAAGAGATATGGGAACATATGTATATATATATAACTGATTCACTTTGTTATAAAGCAGAAACTAACACACCATTGTAAAGCAATTATACTCCAATAAAGATGTTAAAAAAAAAAAAAAAGACGTCGATCTAGTTCTCTTATGCTCCATCCCAGCACACATAGACTTCCTCTACCCCAGCCTCTCATATCAAATTTTTTGGTTAAGTCAAGTCTGAATTTTTACCATGTAATATTAGATACAGCTGAGTCATGTAGTGTACCATGATTGCACTGCCTTTCATAAACAAAATTTTATTTATCCTATAGTTAATAATTGTCTTATTTCATTTGCTCGGTTTTATACATATTAATTCATTCCCAAATTCATTTCCAGCAGTGCAAATCTCTTCTAAATACATAAAACACAACACGTACTGAATCCGATTTCTCTTTTCAGAAATATTCTTCCTGGAGCCCTCCATATGTTTAACTGAATCTGGACTGGGTAGTCTTTAGGTTGTTGCACAGCCTGCATCCTGGGGTTTCTATCCACTGTAATCCTGGGGATTCTTTTTCCCTATTATGTTAGATCCCTTAATCCACCCCCCCGCCCATCTCAGTCTTTTTTCTTGGTTTACTTCCTTGTGTTGGTGGAGCACATCCACCAGAAGCATCCTTGGAAGATTCATTAGAGATTGTGAAGTAGCTTACAGAATCTCCAGGAGGACCAGAGAATAGGGTTTGGTGACTGTGCTTCCAGGAACAACACCCAAATTATCCGACCATCCATATTAAAGTATTCTTATACCTCCTCTGGTCAAAGGCACCAAAGACCCTGAACAAGGGACATTACCAACTAGAATCTATGCCACTGCTGCCTCTGAAAGTTCAGTGTCTCACCACCCTCCTCTAGGAACAGATCCTGTGCAAATTTGACTTCCACACGTTTCTTCAGATTGAGCTCTTCCAAGGAAACGTCTGGAAGAGCCAATGTCATATGCCTATGTCTTTGCTGCAATAGATGCTGGATAACTGAGCTATGACTTCAACCTTGGCAAGGCAGGGGTAATAATGCGGGAATTTCCTCAAATATAAAAAGGACATTCTAAAGTTATTGGCCACAAATATAACAACAGTCTACCCGAGTTCACATGTCTGAAAATGTCTGTGTTCTACCTTTATGCTTTTCTTTCAGAATTCTGAAGATATCGTTGCATTAAATCCTACTTTCTAGACATCCAAAATCTGTTTTCTGATTTTTTTGTGTGCAACCTATTTTCACTTCTTGAACACTTTTATGACTATTTGTTTGTTCCTTATTTTCTGAGATTTCATTAAAATATGATTGGTAAGTCTTTTTTGTCAACTATTGTGGTAGATTTGATGTAGATTCATATTCTTTGTTGCTGAGAACTTTTCTATTCTATTTTAAAAATATATTTCTTCCCACTATATTTTCAGTTTTCTCTCTCTGGAAATATAACTAGTTGGATATTAAACCTCTTGGACTGATCCTTTAATTTTCTTATGTTATTTTTCTCTTATTTTCCTTCTTTGTTCTTTTATTTTCCAAACATTCTAGCAATTATTTTTGACTTTCAGAAATTCTTTTTGTTCTCTGAATATTCCTTTTATTATAGATTTCTCACATTTTTCATGGCTGTAGATTTTCTCTTCTCTCTCTTGAAATATTTATAGGGATTTGTAAAAGTTTTATTTGCTCTCTACATATGTCTGTTTTCTCTGAATTCACTCTTCTAGGATGGTTTGGTTTCTGTTTTGCATGTTAAATTTTTTCCTTATACATCTAGTTATTCTTGGCTTATGTTCAACAGGCACTAAAGAGTTGGGTTTGCTATGTATGACTGGTAAGCTTTACTAAGAATGTTCTAAGTCATTTCCTTTGGGAATGGGGACAACTGACAGTGTCTGAAGGTAAGGGTATAATCAGAAGACTGTAAATTTATGCATCCATCTCATTTGAAACTGGGGCCCAGGAATTTATGGTGTCTTAATATTTTTGCTTTTGAGAAACATTAAAAATAAAGAAAATAGAATGTATAACAAAACCCTGCATTCCAACCAGCCAGAATGGACATCTTAATCTTTTGTCATATTTGCTTCAAGTGGTTTTTTTAAACAGCTTTATTGAGATGTAATTTACATAACAAAAATTTCACCCATTTTAAGTGTACAATTGAATGATTTTTGGTATATTTACAGAGCTGTGCAACCATCACCACAATCTAGTTTTAGAAAATTTCCACCACTCCAAAAATAAATCTCATGTCCACTTTCTTGCAGTCACAGCCCATATCCACCCTCAGCTCCAGGCAACCACTAATCTACTTTCTGTCTTTATAGATTTGCCTATTCTGGACATTTCATATAAATAGAATCATAATATGTGGTCTTTTGTGTCTGGCTTGTTTCACTCAGCATGTTTTTGAGGTTCATGTTGTAGCATGTATCAGTATTTTGTTACTTTTTATGGTTGAATAATATGCCATCATCATGAATATACCACATTTTTATTTATCCATTAATCAGCTCATAACATTTGGGTTGTTTTAATCTTTTGGCTCTTACGAATAATGCTGTTATGAACATTCATGTACAGTCTATGAGTGGACATATGCTTTTATTTTTCTTTTATAGATACCTAGAAGTGGAATGCTGGGTCATAATATGGTGACTGTATATTTAACATTTTGAGAAACTGCTGTACTGTTTTTCCAAAGTGCCTGTAACATTTTAAATTTCCATCAGCCATGTGTGAGGGTTTCAATTCCTCAACATCCTCACCAACACTTGTTACTGTTTGTCTATTTTTTTATATATAGCAATTTTAGTCAGTGTGAAGTCCTATCTCATTGCTTTGATTTGCATTTCCTTAATGACAAATGATGCTGAACATTTATTACGATACTTATTAGCCATTCATATATCTTTTCTGAAGAAATGTCTATTCAAATCCTTTGCTCATTTTTGTATTTGTCTTATAATTGAGTTGCAAGAGGTCTTTGTATGTCCTAATTATAAGTCCTTTTTTGAATATATGATTTGCAAATATTTTCTCCCAGTCTGTGGGTTATCTTTTCACTTTCTTAATTATGTCTTTTGAAGTGTGTAAGTTTTGAATTTTGATGAATCTAATTTATCAGTTTTCTTTATTGCTTGTGCTTTTGGTATTTTAACTAAGAAATTATTGCCTAGCTCAAAATCATGGAGATATATTCCTATGTTTTCTTTTAAGAGTTTTATAGTTTTAGCTTACATTTAGGTCTATGATCAATTTTGACTTAGTTTTTGTGTATGGTGTGAGGTAAGGAGTCGGTTTCACACTTCCATTTGTGGATATCCATTATTCTAGCAACATTTTTTGAAAAGACTATTCTTTCACTGTTGAAATATCTTCAAATTTTGTTGATTCTCTTCCATTTAAGTATACAGCTATTCATTAAACTATATAGCTATCCTTATACCAATGTCTTGATTATTGTAGCTTTGCAGTTAAGTTTTGAAATGGGGAAGTGTGACTCCTCCAAAATTCTTATTCTTTTTCAAGACTGTTTTGGCTATTTTGGGTCCTTAGTATTTACGTATCAATTTCAGGATCAACTTTTAATTTCTGGGGGAAAAAAAGCCAGCAGGAATTATAATAAGGACCACACTGAATCCATAGATCAATTGGGGGAGTATTTCTATCTTAACAATTTTGTCTTCTGATGCATGAATATGGAATGTCTTTCCATTTATTTAGCTCTTCTTTAACAATGTTTTGTAGTTTCCAGTGTAGAAGTCTTGCACTTCTTTTGTTAAATTTATTCTTAAGCATTTTATTCATTTTGACAATATTGTTAATGGAATATTTTCTTAGTTTAATTTTCAGATTATTCATTGCTGGTGTATAGAAATCAACTGATTTTTGTATACTCATCTTGTATATCCCGCAATTTGTTGAACTTATTTGTTCTAGTAGTTGTTCCTTAAGATTTTCTCTATATAAAATCATGCCATCTATCAATAAATCATGCTTTATTTTTTCCTTTCCAATTTGGACCTTTTATTTCTTTTTCTTGCCTAACTGCCCTGACTACAATCTCCAATGTAATGTTGAACAGACATTCTGAGGGGTCTTCTTCCTGCTTCAAGTACTTTTAAATAGAAGAAATAAATATTTCAGATGAAGTGGAAGTCCCTTTTAGATCTAAACCCCAAATCCTAATCTCCTTCTCCTCCCCAATGCCAGAAACAACAACTACCATGAATTTGGTGTATTTTCTACCTGTGGATGTGTGTGTGTGTGTGTGTGTGTGTGTGTGTGTGTGTGTAATGTGTATCCACATATATAGTGTTATTTTGTGTGTCTGCTATTTCTATTTTCTATAAATTATTTTATACCAAATATATAATATTTTTCTAATTTTTAAATTAAACATTAATAGCTTCAAGATGTATTCATATATATACATACATAGTCTGTCATAAGAATATATTTTTTATGCATTTCTGGGTATTTAGACTACTCCCAGTGTTTTTTATTGTAAAAAATGCTGCATTAAAAACCTTTTACATGTGTCTTAGTAATTATATGTGAGAATTTATTTAGGTTAGATATTTTGGTTTTTAGAGAAACTGTAGAGAAGTTGTAGAGAAACTACACTTTGTATTTTATTAGGCAATGTCATGTTGCTTATCTATTGACTTTCCTAATTAACACAGTCACTAGCAGAGTAAGAGAGTTTCTTTCTCCATATCCCCAGATGCACTTGACAGTGTCAAATTTTTAGTTCTTGGTGATTCGATTGGCCAAACAATTGATCTCCTTTATATTGTTATTAATATTAATGTGTGACTTGTTTCCTGGTGGAATGCTTTTTTCATTGATTTACTGGCCTTTTGTGTGTTTTGATAATTATGTTATATCCTTTACCTATTTTTCAAGTTAGAGTGTTTTTCTTTCTCTACTGATTTGTAAAAGTTCTTTAAATGTTTGGGATACTAATTCTATGTCTATTGTATTGTTTCAAATATCTTACCCTAGCCACCACCTCCATTTAAATCTGTTTATGGTATCTTTTTCAGATTATTTTGAAAAATTAATTATAACTAAATTTATTAATATTTTCCATTATGTTTTGTTCCCTTATGTCTTGTTTAAGTAACCCACTTATCTTTGAAGTCACAAAGATTTTATTCTCTTTTAATTTCTTTGTTTTTCATATTAGTTTCACTCATTTAGAACATTGTTGTTAGGAGGTAGGGATCTATATTGTTGTTGCTTTTTTTTGTAGAAGTCCAGTTGTCTACCACCATTTTCCCACTGAGTTGGAATCCTTCACTCTCATATGTCAAGTTCCAAAATAAGTATGGTTCTCTTTCTAACCTTTCCATTCAAGTCCTTTGATTTCTTTGTCCATTTCTGTGCCAAAACTATATTGTCTAAATTACTATAGCTTTATACTTAGTATTGATAGTTGGTAAGGCTAGTCTCAATGTCCTTATTCATCTTTTTCAGAATTAATTTGACTAGATTAGTAAAGTTAAATCTCAGTATACATTTTAGAATAAAATTTTCAAGTTCTATAAAAACCCTGTTGATTTGAGTTGAAATTGCATTAAGTTAAATAAAAATTTGGTGTAGACATAGCATTCCCACCCATTAATTGGTATATTCCTCCATTTATTCAGATCTTGTGTGTATTTCAATAAAGTTTCAGAATTTTATCCATAAAGATATATATCTGTTTCCTCAGATAAATTCTAAGGAAGTTTATAGTTTTTAGTGTAATTTTTTAGTAATTTATGGACAGTTTTCTCTATTAATTTTTAAATTGATCTTATATCTCTTTTCAAACCTTATTCCTCTTATTTCCTAGTAGTTCTATTAGCTTGACCATTGATTCTAGATTTTTTCATGTAGATAATATTTTCTGAAAATATATACAAAAAATATATCTCTTCTTTTCCAGTAGTCATAGCTTTTTTTACTCTTTTTTCTTTCTTTTTTTTTTTGAGCTGCTTAGGAATGGAAGTCGTATAATTAGATATGATCTCCAGTAAAATGTTGAATATTGACTGAGTTAGTAGAAATTCTACACTCTTTTCAGATTTTCATAAGTGGTTCTCAATTTTAACATTACGTTGCATCCTATCATTTATCACCTAATCTGAGATAATTTTGAGAATGACAGAGACCCAGAGAAGAAAGGCATAAAATAGGACCCCACTAATTGATCAAGTAGCTGAAAAGCCATATAGAATATTTGAGTGAGGCAATTTAAAAACTGACCTAAAGTTCATATATTGAACTTTGTACTCCCAAACTGCAGAATATAATTTTTTTCAAGTACTATGGAAATTTTGCAAAACTGACCATAAAACTCTGGCCATAAAACTGTTTTAACAAATGTCAAAGGGTTGAAAGAAGGCAGAACATGTTCTCTGACCACAAAATAATAAAGTTAGAAATTAATATTAAAAAGATAACTAGATAGCTCCCAATTCTGTAAAATTAAAAATATATTTCTAAATAAACCTTGTAATCATAAAGAAATAAAAATAAAATTAGAAAATGCTTTAAACCAAATGAGAGTGAATATGCTACATTTCAAGCCTGATGGGATGCTGGTATACTGTATTAAAAGGGAGATTTATAGGTTTAAATAAATATCTAAGAAAAGAAAGAAGACTGGAAAATTAAATGAGCTAAGCATCCATCACAGAAAGTCGAAGTACAGAAAAGAAAGTAGAACAAAGAAAACAATAAAAATAAGACCAGAAATTGATGAAATAGAAAACTAATATAAAATAAAGAGAATAAACAAAACCAATAGCTGGGTTGTTTTGAGAAGTCTAATAAAATCAACAAACCCCTGGTGAAAATGGTAAAGACCAGAAATAGAAGGCAGAAATAACCAATATTAGGAAAAACAAAGAGGTCATCACTATAGATTCTGCAGACATATAAAAGAAAATAAAGATACTGAAAAGCACTTTAAGCCAACATATTTTAAAATTCAGATGAAATAAATAAATTCTTAGAAAAATGTAAATAACAAAATTGACACAAGAAGAAATAGAATGCTGAGTATATCTATAACCATGAAGTAAACTGAAGCAGTAATCAAAACTTTTTTCACAAAGAAAACTCTACACCCCAAATGGATACACCAGCAAATTTTACCAAATATTCAAGGAAGAAGTAATTCCAATCTTAGACAAATTTTCCTGGAGAACAGAAAAAGAAAGAATATTTCCCAAAATATTTTATGATACAAATTGTATGTACAAGGACATGATGAGAAAGGAAAATAATAGGCATCTCACTTATGTACATAGATGCAGAAGTCCTAAATAGAATCTGAGTAAACTGATTCCTGCAATATATTCATCATAATCAAGATGGGTTTATTCCAGGAATGAAAGGTTAGTTTATAGTTAAATAAATTAATATAATAACACACAGTAACAGATCAAAAGACAATCTCATTAGACGCAGAAAAGTGTTTGATAGAATCTGCCATCCATTTAGCAAACCAAAAATTCTAGGGAAATTCCTAATTGAATAAAGTACATCTACCCCAAACCTTCAGTAAACATCATACTTAGTAATTAAAAGTTTTCCCTTTCAGAGCAGGAAAAAGACAAGGATGCCTGTGATCACCTCTTTTATTTAACATTGTCCTGGATGTCTTATCCAATGTAAGAAGGCAAGGGAAAAAAAGGGAGGAGGGGAGAAAAGATCAGAAAGGAAGAAACAAAACTGTTGTCATTCTTAGAAGTGATTGTATATGTAAAACTTTGAAAAGTTCTACGAATAAACTATCTTACTTAATAAGACGGTTTAGAACAGTCTCTGAATTTAAAATAGCAATATATAAAAAACAATTATCTTTATACATATCAGCAATGAACAACTAGACAACTAAAATTTAAGAAACATGCCATTTATAATAGCATTAAAAATTAAGCAGTATCTAAGGCTAAAGCTAACAAAAATTTGCAAGACTTCTATGAAGACGATATAAATCTACTTAGGGGAATTAAAGAAAATCTAAATAAATGGAAAAGATATAACCTGTTAATAGATTTTAAGACTCAATATTGTATAAATGTCGACTTTTAAATTGATCTACAGATTCAACATGATCACAATCAAAATCCCAAAAGTATTTTCATAGAACATGACACTTTAAATTTTATATTGAAGTGCAAAGGGCAGAGAACAGCAAGGTATTCATAAAAGAGGGACAAGGTGAGAAGGCTTGCTTTACCAGATTTCAAGACCCCTCTATTACACCATTCACAAAAATGAATTCCTGGTAGAATTGTGAAAGGCCTAACTATAAAACCTTCAGAAGATAGTATCTGAGAATATCAATGTGACCTTAAAGTAGGGAAGAATTACTTAATAAAGAAATACCATGTACTAAGGAAAAGATTAATAAACTGAACTACCCTCATGTTAATTTTTGTATATCAAAATATACCAAAAAGAGAAGCCAAGAAGTGAAAAATTTATGCACAGCACAAATAAGTAACAGAGAACTGATGCCCAAAGTAATAAGAACTCATAGAAATCAATAAGAAAAAAAATTTCAATAGAAAGACTGAACAGATACTTCACAAAGGAAATCCAAATGGACAATAAAAATATGAAAGGAGATTAGTACTCAAGGAGATACAAATTAAGACCTCAATAAGATATCACTATACACCCACCAGATGAGCTGAAATTGAAAAGTTGGACAATATCAAGGGTGGTGAGATTATAGGACAAGAAGAATTCTTATCGTGATGATGGGATATATATATGAAATGTGTATACATGCACTTCTGCACATTTCCAAGAATGTTCATGGTGGCATTATGTGTAATAAACACATACTGGAAGCATAATTATTAGAATAAATAGGTTATACTATGTATTTTTATGCAATGAAATTCTATATATTATACCACAGCTAAACATAATACACATTAAGGGAAAAAGCAAAGCACAAAAGAACACATATGATTCATTTATATAAAGTTCAAAATTGACAAGATTAAATATTATCATTTAAAAATGAATACATAGGCATTTATTGTAATTTATTTGGGGGCTTTATACTTGATTAAATTTTGTACGTTCATTGTTTATTGAAAAGAACGTGCATTCTCTTGTTTTGGTTGAAGGATTTTATATCCGTATATAAATGCAATATATAAATATATACATGCATAAATAAATGCAATAAGCATACATATCTATACACAATCTGGTTTCTGCGTATCAATGCTGTGAATTTGTCTGCTTGATCTATCAAACTGAGAGAAGTTTATGATAAAAAAATTCCCACCATGATTGTGGATTTGCAGTTTTTCCTTTTAATTTTTTATTTTTGCTTCATATTTTTTCCAGACTATGTAGTTAGTTGGATAAATGTTCATGATTGTAACAATTTCCTAGTGGATTTCTGTGATGCAATAAGATGCCCATATTAATGTCCTTGTTAATGCTATACTATTTAAAGAATATTTTTGACAATTAATATTGCTACATAAGTTTCTTTGTTGTTTAGAATTTGCCTGGCCTGTTTTTGTCTATCCCTTTATTTTCTATATTTTTAGTTGTTTAGTTTGAACTGTTTTTTAATACGTTTGCTTTTAATTGTCTTAGTAATAACTGACTGGCCAGCTAGTGAGGTAGCCATGTGCTCCGATTAAGTAAGAAGTGCTTAACTTATAATACTGTCCAGTAACCTAGCCTGGACCATCAGCAAATTTCATCTTGAAGTTATCACCAGGAATGCACCTCTCGGGGCTCCAGAGCACCTTCATTTAAAAACAGGATTTTGTTGGTAGAAAGCAAGCTACTTTATTTTTCTATTCTTTTCACTTTTCAAAACAGATTAAAGCACCAACTTTTTATATTAGAAAATTGGTCATTTTCAGGTTAAAAATTTTAAACAGATGTCATTTTATATCACTTTATTTTTTAAGTGTGATTTCTGACTTGTGACCATTGGTTTTTTTTTCCTTCATTTTCAAGCAAAAGTTTCACACTTTGTGGGCTGGTAACTTTGCAAATGAGAGGGTTTACTAAAACAGGGGAAGTGATTCAATTGGAAAAGGAGGGAGGTTTGATTGAATTACAGCTGAGCTTGGATTAGGGGTGGGCTGATTGAATTAGAATTTTGATAACACATATAGAGCCTGATAATCACATGATTTTTCATTTTCCTGAAAAGAAATCATCTTTCTGCATCTTCGCGTATCTTCATTTCGAATCTGGATTTCAGACTAGCAGAATGAAAATGACTTTTTTTCTCCTTTAAAATATAAAAGAGATTAAGGCAATAACTCTTTTTTTTTTTTTTTTTTTGCGGTACGCAGGCCTCTCACTGTTGTGGCCTCTCCCCTTGCGGAGCACAGGCTCCGGACGCGCAGGCTCAGCGGCCATGGCTCACGGGCGCAGCCGCTCCGCGGCATGTGGGATCTTCCCGGACCAGGGCACGAACCCGTGTCCCCTGCATCGGCAGGCGGACTCTCAACCACTGCGCCACCAGGGAAGCCCAAGGCAATAACTTTTTACATCCAAATGTGATTTTTTTTTTCCTGTTAAAACTCATTCACTCACTCACTCACTCATTCATTCATTCATTTATCCACTCATTTGGAACACATTTATGGGCACCTATTGGTACCAAGCACTGTTTTAGATGCTTGGCCTACCTCACCAGGCAAAACAGATTCCTGTCCTTTTAGAATTTATATTCTGCATGGGATAGATAAAGAAATAATAAACATAACTAAATTATATAGGATCATGGATGATGATAAGTGCTACGTAAAAAAGTTGAGCAGGATAAGGGATATAAGGTGTGCAAGATTTGGAGGACAAAGTGGGAACATGGTTGCAACTTTAATTAGGGCTGTCATGGTTAGCTGACCTCACTTGACCAAAGACTTGAAGACAGGTAAGAGTGTTCTCTACCAAGGAGATAGCTAGTGTAAGGGCCCTAAGGCAGGTGTTATGCTCAAACAACACCAGGAAGGCTTGTAGCCTAGACAGGTATGAGCAAAACAGAAGGTCAACTAAGTAGGGGGGAGCCTTATGATGGGTCATGTGAGCACCTTTAATTTTTATTGTGAGGGAAATGGGAGCCAATGCCTCCTCACTGTCTGATTGGATCCCCCTTTTCCCTATCCCATCCAGCTGTATTATTAACTTTCAAAAATTGTTGCCAATCTGATGCTGTAATGTGATGATCTATTGTTAGTTTACTTTCATTTTCCTAATAGAGAGGTTGTGTGTCATTCATGTTGATTATCTACTTGGAATTGCTTCTTCTGAATGGCCTGTTTATACTCTTTGTCCATTTTTTTTATTGGGTTGCTGTATTTTTTATATTATGCATATTAGTAGTAGTAGTACTATTAGTAGTAATATTTTATATGCTATAGGCATTACAGGATTTACCTGTTAATCTAGCATTTATTTTTTGACTTCATTTTGGGCATTTTCTGCCATAAAATTAAATTTTTATATAGATGAATTTTTAAAATTATTTCTTTTACAGCTCTTAGGTGTTCTGCCTTGATCAAAAGGCCTTCACAGACCCCAAGTAGTACAAATAGTCTCTTAATTTTTCTTTCTAGGTTTTTATGATTTCTTTCTTCCCTTTCGGGTGTTTAATTCAACTGGCTGCAGTGTTTGTTTAAACTTTGAAGCTGGAATTCCTACGTTATATCCTGACATAAGAATAGTCAGTTTTGCAATCACAGTTATGATATGAAAAGTCCTTTTCACATTGAATTAATATGACCATTGCCATATTAAAATGAAGAAGCATTTTTTAAGGTTAAAGCATACTACAACATATCCAAAAGCTGATAAGAATCATCTGAAAGGTATGGATTCATAGATTATGAGAGACAGAAAATATAGCAGGATGCCAATTACTAAGAAGGCTGGAGGGATTTGGACCCAGAACACAGGGAGAAGGTTAGGGTCACCTCATCTCTACCAGCACATGAAAGCTGAATATAAGGAAATAGTCAAAGGCAGCTCGGTAGACCTGCTTGCAGGGAGATGAGGAATCCTCCAAGAAAAAGAGTTTCTATTTTCTCAGAGAAGTCAGATCACCCATTCCTGAGAAAGGAAATGAGGGAAAGGATGGTGAAAGAGGTGTGTAGATTTGAAGAAAGAGGGGAATGTGGGAAATCATAATATTGCAGAGTGGGAAAATAAACAATTAGGAGAGTATGAGAAGATTTTCAGGCAGCATTAAGGGCCCAACTAGATTTTTGTGGTAATGGGTTTATGAGGATTCTTGGGAGGTTATATATGCTTTTTGTCAGCTGAGAGGGTGAATTAAGTTTTTTACTTACTTTTATTTTCTTTTTCTAATACTTTCAAGTCATTTAAGTAAAGAACTTTATAGAGTTTTGGTTTTTTACTAGTACTTTAAAATCATTTAAGTACACTTTTAAATTTCTTTTTCTTATTAATACTTTCAGACCATTTAAGCCAAAGCTTTTTGGCCTGATTATACTATACGTTGGTGTTAATGCAATCACAGGGATGATTTAATCATGGTTGGTGACCAAAAGATAAGGTGGTTAAATGGGAGGTAAATGAATCCAGGTGATTGACTCAGGGCTGATAAGGGCAGTTGGAACATAAATACCAGGGGTATTTTCTATATTTGTGTCACCTCCTTGCCATTGTTATGTCATTCCTCTACTTCACAGTGCATCAATCACTCATTCATTCATTCAGCAAATACTTACTCAGCACCTATTATGTGCCAGGCACTGTTCTATATGCAGAGGATACACCAGTGAACAAGAGAGACAAGGTTCCTGCTTTCCTGGAACTTATGTTCTAATACAGGAAGATAGACAATAATAATAAAAATAATATTAATAATAATAATAACTAACATTTGTTTAGCAAATACTGTTTGCTGAGACAGTTTTAAGCACAAGTATTAATTCGCTTAATCCTTATAATAACACTATGTGGTAGTGTCTAGAAATTATCTCCATTTAATACATGAGGAAACTGAGGGCACAGAAAGGGAAAATAACTTGCCTGAGGATACAGTTAGGAAAGGGCAGATCTGGAATTTAGAACCAAAACAGTCAGGCTACAGATCCCCTTCTCTTAATGACTTTGCTATGCTGCCTGTCAGACAAGAAACAAGGCAATAAACAATGAACAGAATAAATTCAGTAGTGTTTAGTACTTTGAAAAAATAAAACAGGGTGATGTGATGGTATTTGTGTGTTGGAGGGACAGGGGTGCAAATGTAGATGTCAGGGAAAAACTGAGGAGGTGATTATTTGAGCTGAGACTTGAAGAATGATAATACAGCTATGTTGGGGCATAGACAGCAGAGATAAGCTAGTGCAAAGGAATCTTGCTTGTGAAACATAAATGCAGGGCTGGCTGTGGCTAGAGCTTATTGTGTAGGAAAGTGATTGATTAGAAGTGAAGCCAGAGAGATCGGTAGGAACCACACCCTAAGAAACATCAGGTCACATTAAGAAATTTGACTTTTATTCTAAGTGCAGTGGATTTTTATGCAGGAGTGTAACACTACCTGATTCACAATTTTAAAAGATCACTCTCATTGTTACAGGCAAAACTGACTGTGGGAGAAAAGTGGAAGCTGGAAGATCATTAGGGGGCAATTGCAATCCAGGCGGAAAATGATGGTGGCCTGGACTTGGGTAGTGGAATGAAATTTAGGGTGTATGTTGAAAGTAGAATTGGCAAGACTTGCAAATAAACTGGATGAGAAAAATGAAGGAAAAGGAACTTAAGTAGGAGCCCTGGGATTTTGGTTTGAGTAACTAGTATGACGGTAGTGTCCTTTACTGAGATGTGTAAGACTAGGGGAGTAATAGCTTCGCTAAGAAAAATCAAGATTTGTATCTTGAACTTTATGGGGGAAGGGACTTTTTCTATTGTTTTGTTTCATGTAAAGTTCAAAGAAAGAGTTCTAGGGGTAAAAAGCTTTTCTATGTTCAATTTTATGAGCTTTTTACATTTGAAACCAAGTTGGGGGAGTTGAATTTTCATTTGTTCAACAAATATTTATTGAGCATCTACTGTGGCCAAGGACTATGTGATCAGATACCAAGATGAACTAAGCAAACAAGATCCCTGCTCCCAGAGTGGTTTTTTACGGGGAAAGAGTAAGGACGATTGGTGATTTCTCATTTTCCTGTTCGCTGCCTTATTAAAACTTCACCTAACACCTGAGTAGCCATCTTACATTAATAACTGCATCTAGTGCTCCTGGCAGTTGGGCCCACCGTTTTAAAAGTTCCATGTCGGTTAATACATAAGGAAGCTCTAATAGTGGCACCTTCCCTCCCACTAGAACTCAGGCTTTTTAAAAAATAAAAATTTTAACAAACAATACGAATACAACCTTTGCTTTGAAGACTAATATTTTTGCAGGAATGGTACCTTTATAAAGATCGTGGTTGCCCCCGTACATATTTGTTCTTTCTTCATATCCAATTAAATGAAAACACTAGTCTTTCCGTAGCCCAACTCTCTAGGGTTGTTGGGTCTAGCTCAGGAGAAAGGAGCTGGAGCCGTTGGATTTAAACAGTTTGGTGTAATCCTTTTCTACGCTCTCTCTCGCTAGCCGGGGACGTGGTGTCTGCTACCCGGGGCTTTCCGTCCACGCAGTACCGGAATGAAGGAGTCTGGGAGGGGGTCGGGAAAGTAAAAGACGGAAGAGACATTAAGTAATTGGCTCTTGACGGTATAAAACGATGCTTAGGGTCTACTCTTAAGCACTGATTTCAAATGCCCGCCCCCTGGGCAGTTTCAGCCCCGCCCCTTGCTGTCGTCACGCCGACTTCCACCTTGGCCTCCGCTGATTGGTCCCCGCCTCCGCCTCTGAAAGGCGGCTAAAGAGCTTGGGGTTTGCTTCCGGGTCTTGGGCTTTAGCCCTGGGCGCAGAGGTTTCTGGGAGCCAAGATTTAAAATGGCGTCTGTATGAGCTCCTGAGGCAACCGCATCGGAGCTCGGCCAGAGTGAGCGGCAGTAGGAAAGCAGAATGTGAGTGGGGCGGGAAAGGGCGATTGGGGACGGAGGCGGAGAAGCGAGCGCGGGCAGAGGAGGCCCTGGAGCGGCGGGCGGGTGGTGGAGCTCAGCGCTTGTCAGGACCGTCCCCAGTCCCGGGCTGGCAGCGGAGAGCGCAGCGTGAAGATGACTGTGCAGACAGCGTTAAGCAGGGTCCGGGCGCCCCCACCCCTCGCCGAATGGGGCAGGGGTGAAGGGTCAGCGGGTTACCGGTGACAGCCCGAAGGTGAACCCCCCAGAGGCGCTGGTAATGATAACCCGGGGGGATGTGGGGGGCGGCGGCGCCCCCAGAGGCCGGCAACCCTGTTTCTCCCTCTCTGGGTACATCGCTCTCCCGTTTTTTTGAAAATCGAGAGAAGTGTACCATTTCCCCCAGTTTCCCCGACACTTGCTTTTCCGACGCTTGAGGATGTTTAGTAGCCACATCTGCTATGCAGTATCCTTCAGTTGCTCAAAAGCAAAAGTAGCAGAACCTTTGGGGGTGGGTTCCTGTGTTTAGAGCATTTCTTAAATTGTAATTTGCAAAAGATCTGATTTGTGTTACGTTGGCTGCTGGAGAAAATTGGATCAACAAAAGGTTGTTGGAGAACTTTGCCTCTAACTGTCATCAAAGTCTAGCTTTTTTTCCAGGACACTCGGTAGCTTTGTCAGTGATTTTTTAATATATCTTTTTTGTTTTTGTAGTTACTATCCTATTTTCTGCTGTGTGAGATTTAGATAAAATGGGAACCTTAAGGAGTCTGGTGGACTAAGGTTGAGCTGAGATTTTTTGAAACTCGGACATGGCAGTACTGTATTTTACGAGGGTGTTGACATGTCAAGTCTCATCATTTCTTAATAATCCTATTAGGAGTATCCCCATTCCACAGATGACAGAAACTTAAGCTTGGTGGTTTGCCGGAGGTCACAGAGCCAGAAGGAGAACAGGAACACAAACGCATATCTTCATGACAGACTAAATATCTGTCATGTTCCTTGTACACCCTGAGCCTCATTATTTGTTTTGTTCAGAGCTTTTGAGGTTATTTTATAAGTTTTGGGGAATAAGTTAGGGAAATTGTTTCACAAGGAGGGATATTGATTAATACTTTATAAAATGAGAGTTCATCATATTGGAAATAACTTGACATTGTTTTTCTTCAAAGCATAGAAGATGACAACAGCAGCTAGGCCAACTTTTGAACCTGCAAGAGGGGGGAGAGGAAAAGGAGAAGGTGATTTGAGCCAACTCTCAAAGCAATATTCAAGCAGAGACCTACCCTCTCATACAAAGATAAAATATAGGTAATGAAGCCTTTTCTGTTTTTCTTGTTTCACAAAGCAAGACCAAATCTGTTGAATGACATGGTCATGAGATAGTACCATGTGTGGGTTATTATTACTTACCTATTTTCATAGGAGTAGAATGCAATAGTGTTTCTGACACTAAAATTATGCTCTATGATTGTAAAATGCTACTAGATATTCCTTAAGCAGAAATGCCAATTAACAAGGAATTTCCATATGTAGATGGAACAGTAACTAATACATTACTTCAGAGGCACCAGGCTCTGTCAGTACTAATCAATATGAGATTAAAAGTGTTACTCTAACAAGCTGTGAACTAACATACTAACCAAAAGTAAAGACATTTTGATCAGCCTGCAGCCTTATTATAAGAAAGTATGTGATTATTTTGAGTTTCTTGAAATATTGGATACATCACAGGATGCCTATTAGTAACCTTCAGATTAGGATGATCTTGTCCATTTCCCCCAATGGGACTTTATGCTTCAGGGACTCAGGACAAAGTTGCTTTTTGTGAATTGTCTTCCATTACTACAGCCATGTGTTTTTTAGAAGTATTTCTGCCCTGTTTTGTTTCTACTTTAGACAGACCACTCAGGATGCCCCTGAAGAAGTTCGGAACCGTGACTTCAGGAGAGAGTTGGAAGAGAGAGAGAGAGCTGCTGCAAGAGAAAAAAACAGAGACCGGCCAACCCGAGGTGCCAACACTACCCCAGACGTTTCTCTCATAACGTTATGTTGACAGTAGTTTTTCTTTCATGTGGTAATTGGAATGGATTACTATTTTTGTTTGTTTGCTTTTAAATTTGGGTGTGAGCTGTAGCAGTTTCTTGAAAGATTTGATTGGATTAGCGATGATAATGAAATTGATTCCAATTCCATCTTTTTATGTTTCTGTGTTAGAAAGAACTAGGTGATCTGGGGATATTTAGTAACCATTGTTTCAGTTCAGATCAACGAGTTTTTAACTGCTTACACAGCCAGACTTTTTGAGGCCCCGTGGTTTCTGTCTATGAAATTCTTCCATTTTTATTTCTAGCGTATGTAAACTATTTCCTAAATTTCCTGAGAGAGGCTACAGTTCCCATATTAAAATCAATACTTTTATTAATTCATTCAATAGATATCTGCCAAGGGCTTATTTGCCAGGCACTGTGGTTATAATCCCTACTGTCATGCTTAAGACCTGAGCTCTTCTTGCCCACAGGTCCCTAAAATGTTATAAGAAATGCAGGATTTGATTCAGTAAGCTAGATAATGTTTGTTTTCCCCCAGAACATACAACCTCCTCTTCAGTGTCAAAGAAGCCTCGGTTGGACCAGATTCCCGCTGCCAACCTCGACGCAGACGACCCTCTAACAGATGTATGTTTTACTTCCTCCTCTCATCTCCATGTAGTCATTTACTTACCATTTTTCTGAAATACCTTTTTATCTATTCTTTTGGCTTTAAGAAGCGATTTGTATTTATTTTTACTTACTATTATTCAATTATAGCTCTGACTTCAATGCTAAACTCTATAGTTTATTTTAAAACGAAAAGCATTATCTTGTGGTTAATCAAATTTCAGGTTTGATCTCTGGAGAGCCAGAGAAGGAAGAGATCTATTAAAAGATACGCTTCCCTAAAAAATAATTCCCTGTATTAAACCATGGAAATTGGACTAGTTATTCCCCTTCAGAGGGCACTCTTCAGACTAGGCTCTTTATTGATGGCATCCCCTGCAGTGAGTGTAGGGGCCTTTCCATACTTGCTACCAATGATGCCCCTTCCAGATGTTCAATGCACTTAATGGCTCCCTCTGTGCTTAGGGAGGAATGTGATCTAAGTGGAAGGTTTTTAAGGATTGGCACTTTAATTAACATTAAAATTTAGTGGGACTGCACAGTCTGTAATTAATTTGCAGTTTTCTACATACAGAGGAAAAATCTGAGTGACTTTTCAAGGGTAGCATCTAATAAGCATATATATTAGTAATTCTAGAGTTGACAGACTAAATTAAAAATTAACTCAGTAATTCAATATAAGGAACTCAATTTTAAGTGAGATATAATGATTATTCATTTGAAACTATTTTTTTCTGAGAATTTAGCAGCCTTTTCTGTACCTTTGACTGTCTTTAATTCCTAGTTGTTTTGAGCTATATAAAATTATTTTGACTCCCAGGGTCAAAGTATGTAGTGTGTATCATACTTTGTTACTTTGTAACACTTAGTATAAAGTGTTCCTTTTCTGGTTTTAGAAATATTTTCATATGTAAATTCTCATTTGATTATGTAAATTTGAAAGGTCCTTCATTATACTCTTTGCTGTTATAATGTCTAAAATACATCAGAGGTTGACATTTTAGTAAGTAATTGTAAGCTTTTTTGTGGGGTTTTATTTTATTTTTGGTTGTTGCTAATTTTAACCGTATTTAGGTACATTTATCTTTCCCTCTAGGAAAATTAATCCTGCTCCAAAGATTTGATGAGTGCCACTTTTATGGAAAAAAATGAATAATCTGTTTTGTCTCCCATCTCCTGGACCATCACCATTCTTTTTTAGGAGGAAGATGAAGATGAAGATTTTGAAGAGGAGAGTGATGATGATGATACTGCAGCTCTTCTTGCGGAGCTGGAAAAAATTAAAAAAGAAAGAGCTGAAGAGCAGGCCAGGAAGGTAAAACCAGCATGTTAAATATTCACATCTTCTCACATAAACTAAAGTAGAAGTGTTCTTTAAATCAAGTAATATCACCTTATATTAGAAATCATCCTTACCATGTCTCGATATTATAGGACCTGTAGGTCTATAAATCTGGTGATTCCTATCTCCTGGTTATGTTAGAAATTCTTTCCAAATAGTTCAGACATACTCATCAAAATGCTCTTCGTTCAGTTATTTGTTCAATAGACATATAGTCAGTGTGTGTTAAGTGTCAGAAGAATCAAAGATGATTAAGATGTAGTCATAGCCTACAAAGCACCTACAGGTATAGTGAGGCCGTCTTTATCTCTCTCCTTGTCTTCTGACCCAGCCTTCTTTCCAGGCACTTGCTGAGGCCATCTGTCAATAAATTTTATATAACCTAGCTTCTCTGAGTCCCCACAGTCTCTACATTTACACAGTGGAAGGAAAGAATGTCTAACTCAAAGACAGTTAGACGAATTAAATAGGATCCATAGTACGTACCTTTAAACTTTGAGTGAATTACCCATAGTAGTAACAGTAAGAGACAACACTTGGGAGGCAAGAGCAGGTCAGAGCACTAGAGATTTGTAGACCAGTGCTAAAGGAGTTTGAGCTCTCTTCCAAAGGACCTGTGGAGCTAGTCGATTTCAGCTGGAGATGGTAAGGTTGAGTATGCATTTTAGAAAGATTACTCTGGCTGAGGTGTGGAGGATAGAGGAAAGAACTGAGTAGGGGGCTGTTCCAATAATCCTCACATGCAGTTATGAGAATCTTGCATGATAGGAGTTGGATTTGAGAGAAGTAAACAGATCCTGATAGAGCTATCAAGGAGATAAAATTGACCAGAGAAAGTGACTGATTAGCTGTGGCAGTTTCTGGGTTGATGTTGGTGCTATACACTAATCAGGGAATGCCGAAGGATGGGCATGTTTCAGTGGAGAGGAAAATAATGAGTTCTGTTTGGCACATACTGAACTTGATATATTGTGAGACACTCAAGTAGATATATCTGCCTCCACTTTTTTTTTTCTCCCCTGGCCACACTGCACAGCATGCGGGATCTTAGTTCCCCGATCAGGGATCGAGCCCATGTCCCCTGTAGTGGCAGTGCAAATTCGTAACCACTGGACCGCTAGGGAAGTCCCTGCCTCCACTTTCAACCAGAAAAGAGCAGCTTTTTTAATGGGCTTCTGTGTAAGATTTCATTTGAACCAAGAATTGCTCTATTTAAAAAACGGAAAGAGACTTGGGGAAAAGACTGATGTAGGTTAATGCTTAGAACCTAGGGAGGTAGAGTTCAAATGGATCAGAAGGGTCAGGGAAGAATTCAGAAGAGAGGAAGATTTTGGGAGAGGCTTTGAAGACTGCTAGAATTCAGATTTGAAGAAGAAAAATATTTAAAAATACAATTCCTGTCAGAATGTGGCATACGATAGCGTAACTCCTGTAGAATTATAAGACCATTCCTACACTGGCACACCACAAGAGGGCAGTTGTCTGTTCCAAATTCTTTTAGCCTCCAAATAGCTGTGGATACGCAAAGAGACATTTAAATGCATTTGGTTGACGTTTAAGGAGCATAAACATTTTAGACAGAAGATCTTGGCAATTTTGCAAGGTTCATCTGATTTCTTTGTACAAAATGTGTTGGTGTTTTTTTTTGGAGTTGAATGACAGTTTTATTCCATTTGTCCCCCATTTCCCTGTCTGGCTTTCTAGTGGCTGGTTTTTGAGATGTTCCAAAATGTTTTCAAACCAGTCAGCCTGTGTCAAGGGCTGGGAAACTTTCTGTAAAGAGCCAGATAGTTAATATTTTAGGCTTGCAGGCCATACAGCCTCCGTCACAACTATTCAACTCAGCTAATTGTGATACAAGCAGCCATAGGCAGTGCATAAATAAATGGCTGTGACTGTGTTCCAGTAAAATTTTACTTACAAAACAAGATGGTTCAGATTTGACCAAACCACAGGCTGTCCATCCTTTATACCTATAGTCGTGAAACAGTGTACCTGGTACTTGAGTATGGAAAGAGTTGGCACCTTTTTTCCCCAGTGCCATGTATGGCAATCAACCAGTAACTCTAAAGGAAATAATATTCTGAACATAAAATGATCAGGACCTTATTACATCACATATGTTGTTATATTATAAATTTGGATACATTGTATGCTTGAGCTCCTGTTTGTCTAGCATCTCAGAGATATGTCTTTTTACTTTTAGCATCAATATAATTTGTTAAAAATAAGTATATAATTTTTAGAAAGCTATCTGTTCTTAATCTATGATGGATGCTCCTCACTTTTGCTTGCTTAAAGTCTGAAAATGACTTAAAGGAATTTTCCTGTTAATTTCCCTGAAAATTGCATCTTCTCACCTCCCAATTATTTGGCCTCATAAAAATGAAATCAGTTGTTCACACTTGATTATTAAAATGAAGTATCTTTAACCTATATAGAAAATCAGGTTATTTTTCCAAGTGGTCTAACACAGGTTCATTATAAATAGACTTCCAGAAAGTCCTTTTTCCCTTGGTATATTAAGTCATCAATTTTGTCACCCCCAAAACACAGCAAAGTGGGATCTGTCTTTGGTTTAAGATAGCATGGAATCAGGTAGATCTAGAAGTTATGGCTAAGGATTTTAGACATTTTATATTTCTAATTCTAAGAAGGATGAGGGTGATTTGAGTTTAAAGAGGTTAGTGCTAAAATAAAAGTGAAGAAAGACAAGCATGTAACTGATAACAGATGAGACAGATAAAAATAGAAAGTCATTAACAATAAATCATAAGAATAAAATGGGTAAACCTCAGGTAAATTAGTAGAAATGCATGTTTACTGAATATAATTTTTTACACGAGGGTTTATCTTATTTTATGACATAATTCTTGGTTAATAATAACTTGTCACCAGTCCTAGAGATGCGAGTTTACATTGTTAGTAATTCAAAATAAAATTATTTTTAATCACAGTTATATATAACCCTTCCTTAAAAATTGAGATAATTCCTTTGCTAAATGTCTTTTTGATGTTTAATATCTTCTTAAATTATTAGAATATTTATAGATGTACTCTCTTAAACAGTTATGTAATTTTGTATGTACTTCAAGAAAGAAAATAGATTTAAATATGCAAGTCAAGAATGTCAAAGTCAGAAAGAGACTAATGAATGTATGATGGCAAGCATGAAATGGTTATAATGAAAATGCCCAATTATTTTGATAAGTGAGACTTTTCTGGAATGTCTTAAAAACAAAGAAAAAGCAATACTACCTTGATGCTTATCCCAATCTCCCTCTTAAAATCTTAACAGTCTTTTAAAATATGAGTTATATTATAGGATTGATGCCAGAAGTAATATAAGTAAATATGAATCTTCCCTTCTTGTTGGCAGGAACAAGAACAAAAGGCTGAAGAAGAAAGGATTCGTATGGAAAACATTCTGAGTGGAAACCCTCTCCTTAATCTCACTGGCCCATCCCAACCTCAGGCCAACTTCAAAGTTAAAAGAAGGTACTGTACAATAATGGGTTGGAGAGGTATGTACACACACACACACACACACACACACACACACACACACACACACACACACACACACACACACACACACACACACACACACACACACACACACACACACACACACACACACACACACACACACACACAGACACACACACACACACACACAGTATGAGTTTTATAGCAAACTATATTATGTAAAGCTTATAATACCCACTTTCCACTGAGATTTTTCTCCATCACATTTTGGAATAATGGAAGGAGAATGAAAGAAAATAAACTTATTTTCAGTATATATTTACAGTAACCAGCTGTGTACCAGAGATTGTTCTAAGTACTAGAGACAGAGCAGTGCACTGAGCCCTTGACCCTACAAAGCTTACATTGTAGTTATATGTGTCAAGGGTCCCCAAAACCATCCTTCACATTCAGAGACTAGAAGGTCTAAGGGGGCTCAGCATGTAGCTGTTCTCATGACTAACTTAGTGAAGATACACAGCCAGATCATAAAGGGAAAAGGCACTGAAGGAAGTGTGTGTGCTTCCTTATGCTGTGTCCCTCCTATGAGGGGTCACACAGAGCACATTCTTTACCCTAGTAATGAAAATGCAGCAACATTTGTGCAGTGTTGCTGCCCAGGAAGACCCATTAGAGACTCCCAGGGTTTTTATTGGCTGCTCATATAGGCAACCTCTGCCTAGTACATACCAAAATTGAGAGTCCCAGAAAGAAAGCAGGTGTTCATAAACCACATATTTGTACAGACAGTCTAGACACAGTGACAGTGAGAAGATTCCTGCAATCCAAGTTTCCAAATGCCAGCCAGGGACCAACCTTGCAAGCGGCCTTCCTAAGGACAACAGTCTCTCTCTCTCTCTCTCTCTCTCTCTCTCTCTCTCTCTCTCTCTCTCTCTCTCTCTCTCTCTCTCTCTCTCTCTCTCTCCCCCCCCTGTGTGTGTGTGTGTGTGTGTGTGTGTGTGCGCGCGCGCGCGCGCGCGTGCGCGATCGAGAAACCCTGCTGTAGGCTTAACATTTAAACCATATCTATTATTTCTCACCACCTCCACTGCTGCCATCTCCATCCGGAGTGATGCAGTCCCCCTAACTGGTCTGCTTGCATGCTCACCACCCTCTCCATCCCTACCCCCAGGTTTTTTTCCTTAACATAGCAGCATCATGGTCCTTTTAAAATAAAAGATCTCTTGCACTGCATGGTATCTGCATTCAGCGGTTTGTTCCTGCTGAGTGTTCAAAGGACAGTGCAATATAAATTCAGTATTTGGCATCGTTGGTTTTCTTGGCTTTGTGCATGTTAGACCTGGTATTTCTACTGAAACAGTATAAAAAAACAGATCTCAATCCTGTTCTAAACCATCCAGTGGCTTCCTGACTCATTCATAGTAAAAAACAAAAACAAGTCTTTACAATGGCAATTGCATAGGCAAGGGAGGATTTGCAAGAAAGGTGACATTTTATTAGAGACTAGACTCGAAGGTATTTGACCCGAGCTATTGAAAGGATAGAGATGGGGAAGAATGTGAACTGAGGTGGGGAGGCGGAGGGACCGATTTATAACTTTGGGATGATATATATGTCTGTGTGGTAATGTTGAGTAGGTAGCTTGATACACGGTTCTGGAGTTAGCCCAGGCTAGAGATCATGAATTTGGGAGCTGTCAACTTACAGAAGTTTCCTGAAGCCATGAAGACTAGATGAGGTTACTTAGTGAATGAGTATAGCCAGAGAGGAGGCCAGAGGACTGAGCTTGGGGTAATATTTCGAGGTCGGGTAGATGATTAGCTGTCCCTACCTGGAATAGTACCTGGTACATACTAGGGGCTCAGTAAATATTGATTATATGAATTATGAATGAAAAAAAAACTAGGCTGAGAAGGAGCAGCCAGTGGGGAAGAAATGAACCGAAAGAGGCTGGTAGGTGTCTTGGAGCCACACAGACAGTTTCAAGAGGAGGGGAGTATTTATCTAGGTCAGATATTGCTGACAGGCCAAGTGAAGTGGGTACTGCAAAGTGGCGGTTGGAGTTAGGGCCCTGGGAGAGCAGTGCTGGTGTTGAGAGGGAGGGTCAAAGCCTGTGGGGAGTGAGTTGAGGAGAGAGTGGGTAGAGAAAAAACTACATTGATTTATATTTGTATTAAGCTATATAGTTCTGCCTTGTTTGGAAGCAGATAAAATCGTTTGGAGACTGAAACATGTTGTCTTAATGTGCAGATCACATTTGACCTAGCTCTGCTCAGCTTTTCACATTTCTCTGCGCTGCACCAGTGATGACTTAAAACACTGTTTTCAAAGATGCCCACGTTCTTTGCTTATTTTCGATGTGCAGTTTCTTCTAGAGTGCATACGTCCACAGGCAAACACACACATTATATAGGCTTTCATTTTATATATGTTTGTGAGAGTTTATGTATTACATATATGAGTTTGTGTTTTATATGCTAGATGATACTTTGAAATCATAATCTTTATTTTCTATAAAACATTTATTTTGTAGCCCATCCGTGGGTGGTTTTTTGTTTTTTTTTTTTAAACTTACACATTATGAAATCCAACCAGGAGAAACGAACTAGAGATTCCTGCCCTAAGCTCTTCAGCTGCTCTTGCTTTGTGTTTAATGTAGATGAGAGCCAATATATGAGCCTTAATTGTTTTACCCCAATAGTTTCTTCTTTTGCCCTAAATTGTAAATACTACAGTGAATGATTACTAAATGTTAACTGATAAAAGAGTATGTATAAAATCTTTAAAACCACATAATCTAACTATAGTAAATCATCCAGCTATCATCTAGAGCTGTCCATACTAATCAGGGTAGAACCAGGTACTGCCTCTTTGTTTTAGACCTGAAAACATTAAATATTTATGTAATTTCTGCTTTTTAACTCAAAGTTTCTTATACTGGAGAAATAATAAGAATGTTGTGTATGTTCTAAATAAGGATTACCCTTCCTATTATAAAAAAGCAAGCTAACAGCCTATTAAGAATTACTTTATTCTTTTGGGTGTAATTGCTACATTGAATGATGTACAGGTTGAGCATCTTTTTGTGTGATGAATAAGCTTTACAGTTCACAGGGTGTTCTTGTCTGTTGATACAGGCATTGTAAGATTGTTCTATTTTCTTTTTTTCTTTCAGGTGGGATGATGATGTTGTTTTCAAGAACTGTGCAAAGGGTGTAGATGATCAGAAGAAAGACAAAAGATTTGTAAATGATACGCTGCGATCTGAATTTCACAAAAAGTTCATGGAGAAATATATTAAATAGTACAGTTTTATGTGCTTAATTAAAGGCTGTAAAATGTAAACGATATGACTTTATTTTGGTTTTTTTGTTTTTCTCTTCCCCCCCCATCTAAATTGTGTATAGGCTTCCCTAATTTTAAGTTCCAAAATATCTTTTCCTTTATTGATTGCTAACTTGATAAGGACTGGGAATTGGTTTAACCAGTTGCCATCTCAGTATTTCCAGTCATATGTTTTTCTTTTGAATATGGGAAAAGGAATCTGCTTGTAATAAATATTTTTAATAATCTTTGTCAAATCTGTGTCCCCACCTTTTTTGTTGAACTGTGTGCAGCTTATAAAACATTGCATATTTTCTTTCGTGTGTTGTATTTCTTTGTGTTAACTTTTTCTCCTCATGTCTCTAACATTGACTTAAAGTCAGTTAATTCATATCTCCTCTGTATCTTTTAGAAGTGTGATGAAAAATTAAAGAGATTCCATTTTGGACCACCATGTTGGTATGGAAGAGTGTCATCAAACAGGAAGCACCCTGAGTGTGTGTCAGGGAGCATGGGGTACCTCTCACTTCTGCAGGCGCCCCTTTCTTTTTTCTCAGCCCAAAACAAGAGCTCCTTAAGCATGCCTAGGAAGCATGTGACGTTCACCTGTGTTTTGGTTACTCAACCGCCACGTTTCTCTTGAATGAGATAGGTAGAGCTTGCACACTGACACTCATTAGATGCAAAACCTTGGAGAGTTTAACATCAAACAATACATGAAATAAAACCTTTGGAAATAGAACTGTTATCTTGGAGGATATGGATACGGGAAGTGGGAGGGTCTCTACACAGCTGGAAAATGAAGTTTCCCTAAACCTGGGCTGGGATTTTAAGGATGTCACATTGATAGAAAATGTGAGACCAGAAATTAAGCCTTCTACAGATAGAGACGCATTTATAGGATTCCTTAGCTGTGAATGATGTTGAGTTTGGTAAGGTTAAAGATAAAACTTTTAAAGCAAAAATAATGTGTTAGTTATCACTGGCTATTTATTTAAACCCCCTTCTGTAGGATCCCCAGTGGAAGCTTGGACACAGGTTGTATGTAACCTGAGTCAGGAGTAGAGCTGGAATCAGCCCAGGTCTTGACCATGTTCATACCCTGCTTTTTTTTTTCTTCCAACTGAGCAATTTACATGTAAATTTGAATACCTTGACTAGTATTTTTTTAAAGCCTTTAATAGTACTGAAGCACTTTTATCTCCAACTTAACAATTTATAAAGTGCCTTTACATTCGTTTTCAATTTTCTTCATAGCAACACACATAGGAAGGAAATACTGGGTTATTCAAAGCTAAGGAAATAAAATTCAGGCCGAGTGATTGGATCAACGTTAACGCTTGATGGGAAACGTATGAGTGCCTTAAAACTACATGAAGATGTGCTTATAGACGTGAGAAGCATTATTTAGATTTCCAAAACTAGTTCTTGGGATTGTGGGTAAAGTCTTGAGGAAAAGAAGTAGCAGCATATGAACTTTTTAGCATCTGAAAGGCTTATAATTCATACGCGGGTGTACAATTTAGGTGCACCCTTACCCCGAGATCCACTTCAGATATCCTATTTGAGCCTGACAGATTCAGGAAGGATCAAAGTAAAGCTAATTTCAATAATTTATCCATTTTCCTAATATTTTCCAACGTGAAACATTATGTAACTGGTCATAGATGAAGGACACATAAATGCTACAGTTTCAGCTCTCAGATCTATAAAGCCAGTAACAACCTTCCTAGCGAAAATGCCTAACATCCTCCTTGCAAAACATCTTGTCTAGGTGTGACTGAGGAAACTCTAATCCCTTTAAGAGCCCATGCTGAGTGCCAAGATCCAAGGCTTTGAAGCCACATGGACCTGGATGTGAAGCCCAGCTCAGTCACCTCGGGTTTCACTAAAGCTAACTAGCTAACTAACGTTGCACCAAACATGCTTGTACTGCATCCGTTTAATCAACACCACTCCCTGTAAGGCAGGCATTATTATTTTCCCTGTTTTATAAACAAGGAAATTGAGGTTTGTAAGAGAAATTTTAAAACAAGTCATAAATCTTTAAGAGGATAGGGCTGAGGTTCAAACCTTGAAGTTCTATTTGCAGCCCATCCTCGTAACTGCTATGCTTGACTTCCTCTTCATGTGAAAGAGCCCTTCTGACATTTCTCACCTATGAAACAATAGTAACAAGAGTGATGAGTAAGGGGGTTTGATGGGAATTCATTTAAGGGGTGAGTACTTGGCAGGCATATAGGAGGGATTTCATCCACGTTCTCTACTTGCCTCTGCTAGCATATAGCAGGGGCTGCTGAAAAGTTTGAAAGCCTGTTGTTTTGTTCTGTCATAAAGGTCTGGTTCTGAATTAAGAGTTTCCCTAGCGCCTCAGAGCTTGAGTTGGGGGATAGGTATGACCTCGAAAGGGGTTGCTTTTGCTTGGTTGCTAGGATTAGAAACCCACTAATAGAAACTCAAGTGAAATAGAGGTTTACCTTTTTTTTTAATAATTGAAATATATTTGATTTACAATGTTGTGTTAGTTTCAGTTACAGCAAAGTGAGTCATATATATATATATATATATATTCTGTTTTAGATTCTTTTTCATTATAAGTCATTACAAGATATTGAGTATAGTTCCCTGGGCTATACAATAGGTCCTTGTTGGTTATCTATTTTGCGCACACACACACACACACACACACACACACACACACACACACATATATATGTGTGTATATGTTAATCCCAAACTCCTAATTTATCCCTCCTCCCACTTTCCCCTCTGGTAACCATAAGTTTGTTTTCTATGTCTGTGAGTCTATTTCTGTTTTGTAAATAAATTCATTTGTATCATATTTTAGATTCCGCATATAAGTGATATCATATGACACTTGTCTTTCTCTGTCTGACTTACTTCACTTAGTATGATAATTTCTAGGTCCATCCATGTTCCTGCAAATGGCATTATTTCATCCTTTTTCTGGCTGAGTAATATTCTATTGTGTATATATTAGTATGTATACATCTTTATCCATTCATCTGTCAATGGAGGGGTTTATCTTAACAATAGTTAAAAGGCACTTCCTCTGTCCAGCTCTTACTCTGCTTCTCTCTTCATCTGACCCACTTCCTCCACAAGACTAGATTTCTGCACCCAAAAAGCCTAGAGGTCACTCATTTATGATCCTGGCTTCCCTGGAAAGGAATCTTCGTGGTCTTGTAGGTCCACTGGCCGACAGACCCTCTGTGTTGTGAGACAAAGCTTGTCCAGTGAGCAGTGGCCAGGAACCAGGTTACCTAGTACAAATGTGGGCCAGAGCAGGGAGACATTCACAGAACAATCTTTGGTATTGACGTGGCTTGAGATATTCAGCTACTCACATGGTAGACAAAACCTAGACACCGAGATTTCACAGCTGTAACTCGAGTCTCAGGGGTAGTGCCTGCATCTCCTGCCAGGATCTAGCAGCACGATGGGCACATAACAAGGGCTGCCTTCTGCCCCCAGTGCAGGCCTGGCCATAGGCAACCACCCAGGCCCAGATGGAAAAGAGGGGACCTAGTGACCAGAGGCCTGGGTGTCCTGGCAGGAGCAGGCCCTGCTGGGTCAGTTTCCTGCTGGTTTCTGGAAACTGTCATGTCCACCAGGGAGCAGGGTGGGACATGTCCTGTCTTTGAGACACCTTCTTAGAAGTAGGACTAATCAGATTGAACCACTGGTCGGGGGAGAGGGTGGATCAAGTGAAAGGGAGAGGAGTTTAGTGGGAGCTGCTGAGGGCTGGGATATTGGCCCCAGGGCCCTCTTCTCTGGGCCATGGTCCAGGGAACACGGAAGAAACAGGATCAGCCTGGGACTCATCTTTCAATAAATGCGAGGGACCATTTTGTTTGTGTTGGTGGTGTTGGGACGCAACCCTCACACCTTTCTCTGAATCACACTTCCACAGACATCCTAGCTCTTGGAATCTTTTTATATGGAAGCTCTTTTAGGTGTTTTTCATTTTCAGTTTTTAAAATGTCCTGTTCTCGCCTGGCCTAGTTCTCAGACACTTCAGGACAGGAAAGAGGAGGAAGAAGAAAGCAGTCGTGTTCACACTCCTGAGAGAGGCATCTGCCAGGTTCCCTCTCCAGGGTGATCTTTTCATCTAATCATATTTTCAAACAGCCTCCCTCTGGAGAAAGAAGCAGAGAGATGTCTCCTAATGGCCCCACACTGGTTGGAAGTCGCTTCCTGGGACCTGCCGTCTCCGTCGTGCTAGAGTCTGAGGAAGGAGGAAAAAGGAGTGGGGACTTCAATAACCTTCTGACTATGTCAGAGGGAAGGGTTCTAAGGTCGTCCTGAAATTTCCTCAATACTCACACCTCCTCGAAAGTCTAACTCTTGTACTCAGAGGCCTATTTCCAGAGGGTGGGTTAACTAAGCACTGGGCGATGAGTCACTCTTTGGAAGCACTGACTTCAAAGAAGCCACAGGGAAGAAAACGCTGTGTATGAGGAGAAAACTGGGATAACAGAAGTGGCAAAGCTCACAGAGCATCAGAGCACGGCCCCTGGGGCAGCAGGCCCTACAGACCAGGCTCCCCCACCTCCTGCCAGGCCACGCCCTCTCTCCATCCACCAAAGAGCTGCTCCCTGGACACTTCCCTGTTTAAAGCCTTCAACAATTAGGCAATATGATGGAAAACAATCCCATTCAAGATAGCTACAGAAAATGTAAAACACATAGTCATAAACTGAACAGGAAATGTGCAGGATCTCTTTGAAGAAAACGCTAATATTCCACTGTGAGGCATTAAAAAAAAGATGGTAAATGTAGAGAAATACCTATTGCTAGGTGGGACAACTCGATAATGTAAAGATACAAGCTCCCCACCCCAAAAAATTATTATGAAATTTCAGGAGGTTGGGATTTTTTTTATTGATGTTTCAACCAAATCACTTTAAATTTTTCTGTTAAAGTAAATTTGTAAGAATATCCAGGGAAAAAAATCTGGTAAGGAAGAATAATGAGAGGGCTATTCCCCACCAATAAACAATGTATTGGAAATATACAAAAATTAGTGTGGTACTGGCAACAGAGTAGAGAGATGGGAAAAAACGAAACATAGTAAAAACTCCAGATGCAAGTGCAGGTACATAAAATAATTTTGCAGATACGAAATTTTTTAAAAAGAAACAAGAAAATCAATAGGGCCATTTACAGCAATATGAATGGACATAAAGATTATCATACTAGGTGAAGTAAGTCAGACAAAGACAAATATATGATATCACTCATATGTGGGATCTAAAAAATGATACAAATGAACTTATTTACAAAAACAGAAATAGACTCACAGACATAGAAAAACTTATGGTTACCAAAGGGGAAAGCGTAGGGGAAGGATAGATTAGGAGTTTGGGATTAACATAAACACACTACTATATATAAAACAGATAAAAAAGACCTACTGTATAGCACAGGGAACTATATTAAATATCTTGTAATAACACATAATGGAAAAGAATCTGAAAAATAAGATACATATACACGTATAACTGAATCACTTTGTATACCTGAAACTAACACAACATTGTAAATCGACTATACTTCAAAAAAAAAAATCAATGAGAAAAGAATGAACTATTCATTAGATGGTGTCAGGAAAGTTTACTAACCATTAGGTAGAAAAAAAATTGCTAGTGTCAAGCACAAGACCACAGGAAGGCTAATAGATTCAGTCAATAAAGAAAGAAGCTCTTTTTAGATTCCGATAGTTTAGGACTTTCACAGTTAGCAGAAGGAAGTAACCAAGCGTGCCAGTTCCCTGGGGCCGTTGTGCAGGGCAACCCGGAAACAAAAGGGACCAGGTGACAGCAACGCTAAGACAGGACACCCTAGTGAGAAGCCTGTATCAGGCAACTATGTTTCATAGCTTCCAGCTGTGCCCAAAGGGAGGTGACACCGAAAGCCTCAAACCTCATCAGAACTTGGCCCTGGGAAGCTGCCCTTAAGAGACAGAGAATGGAGTGAGAAATAACCGTGTAGCTGCTCAGGCTCCCAAGGCGCTCTGCCAGGATACAGATTGGCTGCGTTCAAGACCTGCCCAGGTGGCCTATGGAGACACACGTGCTGTCCTGGGTGCCAGCACAGAGCTGTTCCCCTACAGCTACTTCACAAGTCCTCCAGGATAAATTTCATGTGGTTTAAAGATTTAAAGGAAAAAATAAATAAATGCACTGGAGAAAAATATAGGTAAAATATATGTTTAATGTTGAGCTGAGATGGCCTTACTAAGAATGATATTGAAAGCAGAAAACATTTTTAAAGAGCTAAATTAGGACTTCCCTTGTGGTGCAGTGGTTAGGAATCCGCCTGCCAATGCAGGGGACACGGGTTCGAGCCCTGGTCCAGGAAGATCCCACATGTTGCGGAGCAACTAAGCCCATGCGCCACAACTACTGAGCCTGTGCTCTAGAGCCCATGCGCCACAACTACTGAAGCCCGCATGCCTAGAGCCCGTGCTCCGCAACAAGAGGAGCTACTGCAATGAGAAGCCCACGCACCACAATGAAGAGTAGTCCCCGCTCGCCACTACTAGAGAAAGCCTGCATGCAGTAACAAAGACCCAACACAGCCAAAAATAAATTAATTAAATAAATAAATTTTTTTAAAAGCTAGATTAATTACATAAAAAGATTTTGTAGATTAAAGAACTTTAAATGCCAGTATTATGATTAAATTTTCTTACTTAACTTTTTTACTCAGAGTTTCATAGTGCCTTTATTTTCTTCTCTAGTGTCTTCATTTATTTATCTTCATTTTAAAAATTATTTCATTATATGAGTATGAATAATGCTTATATGCTTATATGAATGCTTATATGAATAAGCAGTCGAGTTCTCTCTTTTCTAGAACCTTCCAGTTGGAGTAGTAGTCCCAGCATGAGTGTAATTATAGGACAGCTTTTAATGCTCTCCCACATAGAATCCCCTATTTTCAGTGTCCCATGTCTTCTTCCTTCTTAGTTTGTGCCCTTTTTTTCATGGAGTACATCCTGAAATAAATTTCTAGGAAAGGGTGAATGTGGGGTAACATATCTGAGTCCCTTATGTCTACATCTAGCTTTATTCTACCAACCCCACCTTCTCCCCCTGCCACACACACACACACACACACACACACACACACACACTTAACTGACAGTTTTCCTGAGTATGGTTTAAAATAAACTTCTCTTAGAATTTAAATGCTTTACTCCATTTTCTTCTAAATTTCATTGTTGCTCTTGAAAACTCTGATGCCAATCATTTTTATGTTCCTTTGTCTATGTCCTAGTTTTGTTTTTAATGTCTATAATCTCTTGGAATGTTCTCTTTTTCTTTCCTGTTCCAGAGTTTCACAGTGATACAGCCAGTTGTGAGTCTATTACCATTAATTATGCTTGATTCTCAGTGAGTCCTTTGGTGATTCATGGCCTTCAGTTCCGGTAAAATTTTCATCCCTCTGAAAATATCTCTTGTCTATTTCCTCTGTTCTCTCTGTTTGGAACTCCAACTGCTTGGTAGACTAACCCTTTATCCTTTATTTTTTCTCATATTTTGGTCTCTGTCTTTTTGTTCTACTTTCTAGGGCATTTTCTACTACTTCTATTTCAATTATTTCACTGATTTTTTTTTTTGCTTGATTTTGGAAATCATATTTAAAATTTTCAAGATCTCTTTTTATTCTCTGAATTTCCCTCCTGTATCTTCATGGTTCTCAACCTTGGCCGCACATTAGAACTACCTGGGACTTTTGAACAACCCTGATGAGGCCATGTCCTATCCAATTATATCAAAATCTTAGGGGATAAGACCCAGACATCCATATTTTTCAAAGCTCTCCAGTTGATACCAATTTTGTCTTAGTTTGAGAACCACTGTATTATCTTGTTTCTGTCTTGACCTATAATATCTTTTTCATCAATATCATATTAATATTAAATATTACATAGTCAATTATCTATTTATCTATCTTATCTGCTTAAATATAATCCCTGTCCTATAGGTATAATTCTCAGGTACATACCTCAGCAGGCATAATTCTCAGGCCACAGTCTAAGGCATGTAAATCTATATATATAGCCATAATTCAATTTAATTTCTATTTCCAGCCTCTATTGTGCAGGTTGAAGAAACTCGATCTGAGTGGACTCAATTTGTTTCAGTTCTGGGTTTAGACATGCAATATCTTTTGAATCTCCCTTGGGTTACTTGTAAGGGAGAGGAAAGAAATGTGCTTGGTCACTATTTTTAAACCAAGGCACCTCTTGAATAAATTGGATGTCAAAATGAAGTGGGGTCATCAACTTTTGTTTTTCCTCTCAGCTTCCTTTATGCTAAGAAATAGATGTCATTGGTTCAGATACCACACGTATATTAACACATATATCTTATCTTTTAAAAAAGTTCATTTGTGCCTTTGTCTCATCCCTTCAGTAGATTGTATCTTTCCCTCTAGAAAGGAGGAACTTCGTGTTATGCATTTAAAGTTCCCAGTACTGTATGTTACATGTAACAGTCTTTTTTTTTTACATTGAATACTGTGTCTTTGTGAGACAGGCTGGGACCTGGGACCCTTTGCTGCAGTGCTGCAATGCTTACACCTGGACAAACATCTCCTTGAGCAACAAAACACAAAGAAACTATGAGGGACTAAACATAACTGCACACATGCACAGCTGGGGCAAATTCTGGACAACAAGACACAGAGAGACCAAAAAGCCCAGCTGCCACTTCTGAAGGGCCGAGAGCAAAAGCAGGGTACTGTGCATGCCCCCTGCACACAACACCACAAAAGGGGTGGGCAAACCACCTATGCTACCCCTCTGGCCCGACCACTGGGCACACCCCTACCCTCACCCCATGTGCGGAAACAGCTCAACCCCCCTCAGGGAGTGAGCTAACAAGGGAAACTGTTATTTGTTCTCGCTCCCGGCCTGCAGCAGGGGCCCCACTAAAGCCTTGCCAGAGTTTCTTGTCTGGCCTCTGATCGATTTCTATTGATTAAGGAGGCAAAGAACCCTGGTTAGTATCATTTGTTGTAGGTATCAGTGCAGGTGTTCATAGGCTAGTCTGTGCTCAAAGTAGTTGTGATAAAATGCTTTTAAAGTCAAGCACACACACCCACATGCACAGACACACTTTCGCTCTCAAACACACGTACACACACACAATCTTTTTTCCTCAACCTATTCCAGATTGCCTCAGTTCATGAAGCTTTTACCATCCCAACTGCTTCTCCATGGTCCGGGAGGCAGCGTGCTGTTATAGCTGTGCTAACCACTCCCTGAGAAAGGACAGCGAGAAGGACTCCCCAGATCCCGGGGCGGATGATGGGGTTGTCCTTGGCAGGGCTGGAAACCAAACTCAGATCTCTGCCTTTTCCTCCTGTGATTCAGGCAGCTCTGGTATTTATACCATATTTTCAGAACAGTGAGGATAATGTGCCCTATCATGTTAGGAGACCATTATACTGATACATTAGGTTCTGAATATATTTTTAACCCACACCTAGGCATTCTTCAAGCTGATTTATGAGTTAAACCCCAGTGTAGCTTGGCCAGAGATAGATAGACTAACTACATCTTGTGTGGGAATTCCACGTTCACAGAGAAGCCCAAAAGTCTTGTAGATCAAATTTTATTGCTGTTGCATTATCTCACTCAGACTATAATGAAGGGATCTAAGTGATGTGCTCCCAAAAGTTGAGCTCTTGAATTTAATGATCCTGTAACTACGTGGATTGATTTCTCATATCCGCAAATCTATTTTAAAATAATGTTATAGTTCATTTGAAAGAGTTGTAAACTTATTTCCTGGAAAGTTTGGCTAGCCTGGATGGTAGGATTCCTCCTCTGTCCCAAGATTAACTCTCTGGCCACCCTTGGGGGAGGGAAAGTCAGGGTTTGTCTTACTGTCACTCTGGGAAAGTAGCCATCTGTGTGTGGGTCCCCCTCCTGCTTGGTGGTTCACTGTGAACACAAGGTCAACATCCATCAGGTGACAGGCTTGCTCCCTCCATAATTCCCTGCTTACCTTCCCCTCATTTCCCAAACAGAATACACGTGTCCCTAATGAGAATTTTTTTAATTTAATGTATTTTTATTGATGCATTATTTACTTCTTTCTCTTTTATAATTATTGTGTAAAATTCTCACCAAATGTCAGTTGATACATACTGTTCACCACTCATCATATTTATATTACTTTTGCCTCACTTTGCCTTTTTTTTTTCTTTTATACTTAAAAAAAATTATTTTATTTATTTTCGGCTGCGTTGGGTCTTTGCTGTTGCACACAGGCTTTCTCTAGTTGTGGTGAGCGGGTGCTACTCTTCGTTGTGGCGCATGGGCTTCTCACTGCGGTGGCTTCTCTTGTTGCAGAGCACGGGCTCTAGGTGTGCGGGCTTCAGCAGTTGTGGCTCTTGGGCTCTAGAACACAGGCTCAGTAGTTGTGGCACAGGGGCTCTAGAGCACAGGCTTCAGTAGCTGTGGCACGTGGACTCAGTAGTTGTGGCTCGCGGGCTCTAGAGCACAGGCTCAGTAGTTGTGGCGCACGGGTTTCATTGCTCCATGGCATGTGGGATCTTCCCGGACCAGGGCTCAAACCCGTGTCCCCTGCATTGGCAGGAGGATTCTTAACCACTGCGCCACCAGGGGAGTCCCTGCCTTTGTTTTTTTTTTTTAATTTTGATACATACATGTAATTTCATGTAAAATAAACATAATTATACTTCATATATTATGGGTGATTTTTTTAAAAAATAAGATGAAAAGACCCAGTATTTTTCTTGTACTTTGTTTCTTGCTTTCCTTCTCCACCTCCTCCTATTCCTCCCACATTAGCACCGACCAGGTAACCCACGGTAACAACCTGATGTGTGTCATCCATGTTTTTCTCCATGCTTATATAACCCCCCCCCACACACACACACACCACACACACACATTTGTTTCACATATATGGGATTGTATGACATAATTCCCTGCCTTTGTTATTCTTACTCAACAAAATTTGATAGAAATATTTCCAAGATAAGTAGAATTTTAATTATAATTCTAATATAATTCTATAATTATAATTCCATAACGCTATAGAATTCTAATTATATAATTCCAAGATAAGTATAATTCTAATTCATCCTTCTTAATAGCTATGTGCAAGACTCTGTGGTGTTCTAGAGTCATCTCATATTGAATACTCACCTCTCACAAGAGCTAGTTATTAAATACTCAAGAATTTTGTAAGCTAGGTATAAATGCTAAGTAGCTTGACATACTCTGTGGTGGGAGAATTTACACCATGGAAATTGGCAAATGCTGCAAATCCGAGGTTTTGTTTTTTCAGAGAGCTAGCACGCCACTGGTGAAAGTTTACAATAATTTTACACAGGCAATCACCTTTTGAATGGCTGTTCATTTTACTTATCTTTCCTATTTCTTTTCTGTTTTTCCCCCCACTATGAACAATGCTATAATAAACTCGGAGGAGTTGAGCAGGGCTTTACTGAAGAGGTTTGGGCAGTTGCCCCGAAGTCATTCTGAGTCCAGACAGGACAGGATAACAGAGGAGTATAGGCATCAGCCCCGACCTGGCTGCCTCCATTTTTAAGAATGCCCTACTCGGACACTTCCTATGGGGTGTCCTGTGGGGGTGACCTCTCCTCCTTCCTTCCATTTCATAGTCACCTCTATTTAAGCCCCTCCTGCCTGTTGTCCTTAGCTGCCTCCCCTACTCTTAACATTCTGAGGAAGACCCACACAGAATAACAAAGGCACAGTCCCCTGGGTTTTGAAAGTCCTGCAGCTTGTGGATTGCGGTGGTGTGGAGCTGGGTGGAGATGGGACGGAGTTGTTCCACGGGGTTATGCTTTTTTCAGGAAGCCACAGTACAGCTTTACGTGGCTGATCCCCACAGCTCCATCTCTGGCCCACGTCTATTTCCCAAGCTCCTGTTCTTTGTTTCCAAGCGTCTGCTGAGTGGATCCACTCATAGCCCACCAGCGACTCACACTCAACAAACATCTCCAGCCTAGAGCCCCTCCTCTCTCCCTCTCTGCCTTTTACCAACACCACGGCTTGGAGCAGTGCTGCCATTTCTTCATTTGTGTGTACAGAGAATGTTCATCTCTGTTTAAATGATATGCATGCAGGGACTTCCCAGGCAGTTCAGTGGTTAAGACACCAAGCTTCCACTGCAGGGGGTACAGGTTCGATCCCTGGTTGGGGAACTAAGATCCCACATGCTGTGCAGCACGGCCAAAAGAAATAATAAATTTTTAAAAATGATATTCATGTAAAAAGCCTAGATGTTCAGCAAATGTTAGTTCCTTCTCCCTCCTTCCCTTCCTTCCTTTCCTCTCTCTTTTCTGGAGGAAGAGAAGTCTCAATTTAGGGGTGAAAAGTTCATAAAGTTGCCAAAGAGAATGTGCTTGCACTTAAAGTCAGACAGAGAAGCCAAGCTTGACTGTTTCAAGAGGAAACTGACACTCAGAGTTGATACATTTTACTGCTCTTTTATTGACCAAGACTCAAGGAGGAGGTGAGATGAGGTGGGTGTGAGGAAGGAGTGGACTGGGCTCATCCTGCCTGTCCTGTCACCAGCTCCAAAGGGGCTCCAATCCAGAGTCCGTTGGAGTTGATTATGCACCTTAGGACATTGGCCAGGCTGGGGCAGATGGCGTTGTTTGAAGCCATCTAAATCAGAAAAAAAAAAAACGTTTCTCTTGAGTTTCAGTTTTCCTCCATTTGAAAACCACCAAAGGCTGCAGGCCCATCTATCAGCCCCTGAAGCACCACATCCATCCTCCCATTATCTCCTGAGCGGGGTCGTTGGAAAAAAGCTCATAAAACATGTGAGGATTGAACATAATTATTTAATAGGCTGTCAGAAGGCTGAGAACACCAGAGCCCAACAGCATACCAGGAAAAGTGGAAGATCGCTCATGGGAGAAGTTTGTGGTTTTGAAGCAGAAAAGAAAAAGACAATAAAAAAATATGCTGGAAATACAGCTAGAATATGTTTTTCCTATAATAGTGAGTCAGTGCTTTTAGAAGTGTGTCTAAAAAAGTGCTTTAAAATTGAGCACCTACTGTGTGCAAGATGCTGTTCTAAATATGGAGATTCAAAGGTGTTTAAGACACAGTGCTGGTCTGCTGACTCAGCTGTCCTTCCGTCTGGGGTCAGACAGAGGTGCGCTCGAATCACATCTCCACCACTGACTTGACTTTGGTTGAGGCATTTTCATCTCCCCGAGCTTCTGCTTGCTGATCAGCAAAATGGGGGTAATGATCCCATTTTGTAAGAATAAGACATAACATGTGTAAAGCTCTTTGCATACTGCCTGGTACTTGGTAAATGATCAACAGACCTCAGTTGTCTCCTGCTCCACCCCAGCTTCTCCCATCTCTGTCAGCAACAAGCCATCTGTCTATTTATTTCACTGCTGTGTTCCCAGTGCCAGAGGAGTACACCCTGGCACTCAGGGAGGGTAGGGATGGTGGGTAGTCAAAGCACAAAGCTGCACTTCAGCAGAAATAACTGAAAATGTTCTGAAGAGGACAAGAGAAAACAAGAAGAATGGGGAACTGAACCTGTCAAAAGATTCCCGCATTTAGTCCAGAGAAGACTCAGGGCTTGGTTAGGAGGGCTGGAAGCTTGTATTCATACATGTAGAAGGCTGTTGTGTGGATGGGAAGAGAGCCTTGATGGGTGTGGACCTAGACACAGATTTCAGCGCGGTGGCAGAGCCACCAAGGTGCAGAGAGGCACCCTCCGGCGGGGGTGAGGGGTGAGCTGGAGGCTGGAGGGTGGCAGGTAGAGTTATGAGGAGAGGGGGCTCAGGTGCTGCAGGCTGGGAAGGGGGAGAGACGATCTTTACCCCTTTCAAGGCTGAAAGCTCTGATTCTGAGAATTCTGCTCTGTTAGAAACAGTTACTCAATATGTTATAATAACCTATAATGGAAAAGAATCTAAAAAAGCATATAGAGCTTCCCTGGTGGCGCAGTGGTTGAGAGTCCGCCTGCCGATGCGGGGCACACGGGTTCGTGCCCCAGTCCGGGAAGATCCCACACGCCGCGGAGCGGCTGGGCCCGTGAGCCATGGCCGCTGAGCCTGCGCGTCCAGAGCCTGTGCTCCGCAACGGAAGAGGCCACAACAGTGAGAGGCCCGTGTACCGCAAAACAAACAAACAAACAAACAAATAAATAAATAAGTAAGCATATATATGTACATATATATATGAAAAGAATATATTGATATGTATACATATAACTGAATCACTTTGCTGTATACCTGAAACTAGCACAACATTGTAAATCAACTATATTTCAATAAAAATTAAAAAAAAAAAGAAACAGCTGTCTAAAGAGGTCAATGGTTATCAGTTGTGGCCATTCCAAACCCCACTTGGAATTTTCCACTTCCTAAATAATGGTGCAAAACTTTGTTGTTCAAGATGATATTAACCACCATTTAACTCAGCCCCTAGGCTGGTCTGCTTGTAGTTTCTCAAATGTTCCAGCAGTCTCCTTGCTTCTAGCCCTCACTCACACCGTTCCTCCTCCCTTGATTGCCAACTCTGTCCTCTCAAACTGTCTTTCCAAGTCGTGCCCATTCCTCGTGGTCCAGCTGAAATCTATTAGAAAGCTTCCCAGATCCCCGCAGGGGCAGTCTGCACATCCCCTTCTCTCTATCCACAGTATTTTCCTCTTAGGTGTAGTAGAGATCTCTGGGGGATAACTCTCTCCCACCCTAGACTGGGAGCTTCTGGCCTCTCACAGAAGCTTAATGTTATTTATTCTCATTTCCTGGCCCCTCAAAAATTAACGGGTGCTGAGTATTTGACTTTTAATTGCCTGAATAGGGCAAGTAACCACACATTATTATCTCCCCTTTACAAACAAGCAAAGAAAAGCAAAAGAAAACAAGAAAGCAAAACCAAAAATCTGACTTGCATGAGTTTCTTTTTGTCTACCATGACCTCTTCATATTCTGGGTCCATGAAAAAGAGCTATTGTCGACTGAAAAGAAAATGCACAACATAAAGGTGAGAATTATGTTTTATTCAGTGGCCTTACTGAGGACTATAGGCCGGGATGGCAGCCTCTCAGATGGCTCTGAGGGACTGTTCCAAAGAGGCAAGGGAGGAGCCATGATATAGAGGAGTTTTGCAAAAACAAACAAACAAACAAAACCCCAGGTAGTCAAACATGAAAAGATTCCTGCTAATCACACCCCACAAAAAGATAGACATCCCAAGTTAATGAATTTAGCATTTTTCTATGTATGGGAAAATGCAAGAGTCTGAGCTTTTTGAAATCATTCCTTTGATATGCACCTTAATGATCTAGGGCCAGTATCCTGTTTTTCTCCCAATATCCTTTGTTTACTGAAATGGCAGGTGACATTCTTTGTCCACACTATGCAACTATTTACCACTTATACTGACTGTGGGACGGTGCTTACTTCCTAGTCTTAGGTTCCCAAATATCACCTTTACTCATTTGTTTACTATAAGCCCGGCAAATCTCCAGTAGTGAGGAGCACAGTATTATGAATTATATTTGGGTTCAAGTTCTGCCCCTAGCGCACACTAACAGGATAACCTTCGGTAAGAGAATAGACCTTGGGGACTGTGCCCTGGTTTCCTCATCTGTAACACGGGGTGGATGACAACTTGCTCTCAGGAAGATGTGGGAATCCAACAGAATGCCAAGTACCTTATAAGTGTTAGCAGCTAATACCATTAGTACTTGGTGCAGTAATCTCTTCCATGTTGAAGCAGGGCCCTGTGGGGCTCCTGGACCCAAAAGACTTTCTGTGTCCCCCATTTATTTGATTATAGGAAATCGGCTTCATTCAGCCTCCGTGACCTTCCCTGAGTTTCCACGGGCAGATTCAAGCAGTTGTTAATTAGGGAAGGGAGGGGATGCGAGACAAGGGAGGAACAAAGGGTCAGGAGAAACAAGCTCCTGGTTCCCCATCAAGGGACACACACAACAATATCTTTGAGCTGTTTTGCAGATACTGAATCCTCCACCAGGTAGAAGAATTTAACTGTGTGCTGCCCACAAGCACGTAGACCCCAGACCGGTTGGAACCAGTAGGTTGATGATGTTGATCCCACTTACCTCACCACCAACCAATCAGAAGAATGTCCACGAAATGATCATGGCCTCTTTGAACCAGTACTATAAGACTTCTCACTGCCCTCTCCAAGGGGGGACACACAGTTTTGAGGGCATTAGCCAGCTGTGGTCCCCTTTGCCTGGCAAAGCAATAAAGCTATTTTTTTCCTACTTCACCCAAAACTCTGTCTCTGAGATTTAATTCACTGTCAGGGAACAGAGACTGAATTTGGCTTCAGTGTCAAGCACGTCATGCCAAGCATGTGCTTGGAAAAGGGCAGGAGTCCACCCAGCCCACTGCCCTTGACATCTCAACAGGAACTCAGAAAGGAACATTGGGGTTACTCCCCCTGCAACGCCTGCCTTTGTATTTCTACAAAGCACGTTTCAGCTCCTGGGTTTTCTTGTTCTGAAAAAGAGAAAAGCATGTGTCCTGCAAAGCAAAACCACCGTTTAAACTCTCTCTTTCATCTACTTTAGTCCTTATAGGAAAGAAGGCACTGTCAGTTTCCCATTGCGAAAGCACAAAGGGAGATTAATAACAATAATAGTTCATGTGGAGATAACGCTCTGTGAAAAATACCCCTCTGTTCTAATTCTCTCAGTTCAGAGAGATGGGGCCTGAGACGCAGTAAAATGGTTATGATTATGAGTCATACACTTGGAGAGATACAGAAATAACTCGATTGTCCCAGAATCCCATCACTTTCCTTACCTGAGTTCTCCATTAAGCTCAATTTGCTTTTCTCAAGCCAAATTTTTAGTGATGACTTAAGCCAGTCCTGAAATTTGAGCCCACAGTACAACCATATCTTTCGGTAAAGTGATCAATGCCTGATCTTATTCAAATTAATGGCTTAGATGTTGTCTCTGCTTCTCCCTGGCTGGGTGATCCCAGGTGAGGCACTAGATGATGCTGGGCCATGATATAGAACAATGGCGTGTTAATGAGACATTGGTTGTCTAGTCCCTGCCTATGAGGAACAGGGGTTGGCTAAGCTTTTGTCCCTTCCTTCTATCTTTCCTTCCCATTTCCTCTAAGTGCAAATTTAGTGCTTGTTTAGAGATTATCTTCGTTACCAGACAATTGTCTTGATTCAGCCCCTTAATTTTCAAAGGAGAAATTTAACCTTGCCCTCTCCAAGTAGTTTTACCTCAGGTCTTACCAAAGGCTACAAGCATGAATTCTTTTGCATTCCAGTCATGAAAAGAACCTGGTTGATGAGAAATCATGTTTATGGAGGGATGGAGGAATACCTAGTTCCTTCCTTTGTCTGTGTGTTATGAGTTTCATCTCTGGGTCAGCTAGATCATGCACTAGCTATGCTCTCAGACTAATGAGTCTATCCCCCAACACCAGAACCACTTTCACTGAACAAATGCTCGGGGTGGGGGGGGGTGTTCCCACTGCAGAGCCTCAGGAGAAGCCACCCCAGGCAATATCCAACTGCAGCTTTCATAGGGCAGGAGTCCCTCTACCCTTTATTTTTTTCCTTTTGGGTCATATGCATTTTTGTAAGAACTATCCAACCTTTCCAGAGAAAAGAGGAAATTATAAATACATTTCAGAAATCATAGGATGCCTTGAATCATTTCCAAATGGTTTCTTATATATCCATTTAAATTTAAGTCGATTATAGTCAAAACAAGAGGAGGGTGGTATGGACTGGATGTTTGTGTTCTTCCAAAAGTCATATGTTGACATCTTAATGCCAAATGTGATGGTATTAGGGGTAGGGCCTTTGGGAGGTAATTAGGTCATGAGGATGGAGCCTTCATGGATGGGATTAGTGCCCTTATAAGAAGAGACATGAGAGAGCTGATCTCTGGGCCATGTGAGGACACAGCAAGAAGGTAGCTGTTGCAAATCAGGAAGAGGGTTCATACTGAATCTGCCAGCACCTTGCTCTTGGACTTCCCAGCTTCCAGAACTGTGAGAAATAAATGTATGTTGTTTAAGCCACCTACTTTATGGTATTTTGTTATAGCAGCCCAAGCAGACTAAGAGAGTAAATTTTTTTTCCCCACTTCTTTTATGTTGCTCATTGTGTCAGTTTGGATCCTCTCAGAAGTAAATGCCAAGATGGAATCAGACATGCAAGAGATTTATTGGGGGGAGCACCTGTGAAGGATAAAGGGGCAAGGCAACAGGAGTAAGAGGGTTGGGCCATCAGTCCCTGGCATAGGTCTGATGGAGGGAAAGAAGGGTGAAATGGAGCAGGACCCTATGGTCCTTGCCCCTCCCCACCATGTCCTCTGCCTGCCTTTTGTCTGTGGAAGAAGTTTAGCCAAAGAATAAGTTTAATCAGAGAAGTAAGAGAATGTAGAAGCAAAGGAAAACAGTCAAATGAGACCAAATAATAATAGTTTAGTCAGTAAGCAAAGTCAAGACCTTTAGTTCCTTCTCAAGGGCTACAGATATTATTCTGAGCCATATCCTGTGAGCTGTCTTGCAGAGACTGAAACCCCAGGTGGGAAGAAGTTAACTGCATGAAGACCAGACTGTAGCCACGACATAAGCTGCCACAATTCCAAGATTGGCCTCAAGAAAATGAGAACAAACTGACCCTGGAACTGAAGATTAATTGTACTGATAACAATCAAGATGACTGTCAGAGCTGACTGTGCTGTTTCTACATGTAGCCCCCTCCCTCAGCCTATAAAAGCTCCTGCCCCCTGGTTGTCAGTGGGGTGGGGGGAGTCAGCCTTTGTACAGGCATCCTCCCCCCCACCCCTCCACCCCCCCACTCCCCCACCCCCAGTTGCCAGCATCTAAAATAAAGCAAATTTTCCACAAATCTTGCCTCTCTAATGGCTTTTGAGCAGCAAGCAGCTGGACCCCCACTTTCAGTAACAGGAGCACTGGGGAAGAGGAGAAAGTTTCCGCCAGGCCAGTGGGGAACCCCACAGCAAATATTCTCCACTGGAGGGGTCTACACGGAACAGGGATGGCCAGGCTCTAGTACTCCTGCTGTACTTAGTCATTAGCTGGGAACATCCTGGGGAGAGCATGGCCTCAACATGAATGCTTGGGAAGATCTAAATATGTAGCAGGGGGAGGCTGTTCACCAACAACCCTCCTCCAAGCAGGTTCTCTTGAAGGGAGATCTGAGCTGCATGGCTGAGTGGCTGCCTCACCCACAGTGCCCAGCTAACTTCACACCAAGAACTCAGTATGGTAACTCAGAAGTTTCTTGAAGCTGTGTACATGTTTCACACCTTCCAGCTTCTCCTCCTCATCGAAACATAGCTGTTTTGCATACTGTTCTCCTAAGAGATCATGTCCCATTTTCTTAGGAATTTGATGCCCTCTCCAGGAAATGACTGTCCTAGAAGAGTGGTTAGGAGTACAGGTTCTGGAGCCAGACTGCCTGGCTCCATAGCCTGAATCTACCACCTACTAGCTGTGGTAACTGGGACAAGGTACTAAAATTTATACCTCAGTTTCCCCATTTACTGAAGTATGACAATTATAATACCTGTCTCATGAGGTTGTAAAAAGTGCTACATGTGAAGCACTTAGAACAGAGCTTTGGAAATAATACGTTCTCAAACAATATTAATTAACAATTGCAAATGTGATTTGCATATGAATGTGAATAACATATGAATGTGTTCCCCCAAAATTCATATGTTGAAATCTAACCCCCAAGGTAATGGTATTAGGAGGTGGGGCTTTGGGAGGCATTTAGGTCATGAGGGTGGAGCCCTCAGGAATAGGATTAGTGCCCTTACAAAAGAGGTCCTAAAGAGCTCCCTTCTGTCATGTGAAGACACAACAAGAAGTCTGCAACCCTGACGAGGGCCCTCACCTGACCAGGCTGGCACCTGATCTTGGGCTTTTTAGCCTCTAGAACTGTGAGAAATAAATTTTTTTTATTTATGAGCCACCCAGTCTGTGGCGTTTTGTTATAGCAGTCTGAATGGACTAAGACAGTTCATTCATTCATTAAAAACAAGTTCTCAGTCAAAATTAATATATTAACATTAATATGGTGTATCTCTCATTACCAATTTTGCCTTTCAATTTGTCCTACTTGAAAAATTCTGGTATGCATTTCAAACAGACTGGCAGAGGGCTTTCAGGAACCCTTCATATCATTCCATGTAGGCTGCTATCTATCTGTCTGGCATTGGAATCAGACATAAAGTTGTTAGCTTAAAGCCTAACACATAATAAACACTGGAAATGGGAGCTATTTCTACCATGAGCACTGTTAAAGGTAGTCTCTGCCTTAATTTTTCTTCTCATTTCTTTCATTTATCCAGCAGTTATTGTGTATTTGTGGGTGTCAGGCACTGTGGTAAATTCTAGAGAATCGAAGATTAGCCAGACATAGTTCTTGCCCTCCACAAGACCAAACTATAAGTGGAGAGAAGGTACAGGCACAAAAAGTAACTAGATTAAAGGGTAGAAAACCATGAGAATTTTAGTAAAGGGCTGGATAAAGAGCAGAGAAGAGAGAGAAATTACTTCCAGCTGGGCACCAGGGAAAGCATTCTGGAAAACTAGATCCTTTACCTGGTTTGTAAATGCCAAGATCTAGACCCCTGAGTATGTGCTGAAAGCAGCTCTTGTCAGGGCCTGGGGGATACCGTGTGTGTTTTCAGAGAGCTGCCCCTCAAATCATATTATAAATATAAATGGCAGAACTACACAGCGAATCAGAAATAATAGCAATGATAGCTTCAAGCCTGTCATTTGTTCCTTTTAAGCATTCTATAATGAATGCTCATCTCTGAATGCTTTTCTGGGATTCGTGGAAGACTCATCAGGGCCCTTTCCTTTCTTTTGTTGCAGGTCATTAATGGAAAAACTGCATGAGGTGCCAGCAACCCCTTGAGCACGGGGACTCCATCCCTCAGGGGAATTGCCACTTGTCTCCTGTTCAGCATGAATTTGCTTCAGACTGTGTTGTCCTTTTGATTGGTTCCCATTCTACCTTCACCACCTCCACCACACACACGTCTCCGACTAGGCTTCTCCTCAAATAAATGCAATCCAAGGCCTCACATCACTTGTGTTTCTTTCTGTTCCTCCAAGCCTCCTCTGGGAGATGGCCATGGTTGAGATTTCCATTAAGATGGGCTGGTCCTTGGCCACATTTCAATTGCCCCTATTTGGGGTCCATTTTGTGGAACTCCGGGTTGGTTCCCCACTCCACCTTTAATAACCATGGGGAACATGGGACTGGCCAGGTGATCTCACTTAGGCCCCCGATTTGATGGTGGCCATCCTGATTCTAAAGTAGGAGAGGGAATTCCCTGGAGGTCCAGTGGTTAGGACTCCTCTCTTCCATTCAGAGGCCACGGGTTCGATCCCTGGTCGGGGAACTAAGATCCCACGTGCCGCACGGCATGGCCAAAACAAAAAGCAAAACAAACAAACACAAAATAAAGTAGGAGAAATGCAGCGAAGCACATGGTGCCACATGAGGCAAGAGAAGTTTCTGGATTTCTTGCCTCAAGAAAGGAGGTCCCTTTCTCTGAGTTGGGGAAGCCTTAGGGAGAAATTGGTTGGGGAAAGGGGAGGGCAGGGGAAACTAGTTCAGTTTTAGAAAGTCTGAGATCCCTTTTAAATCATCCAAGAGGAGATGTAGAGTAGCCAGGTAGGGATCTGAGTATGGAGTTCTGAAACACTGTTAAGCTTAGAGATATAATATATATAAAGAGAGAGAGAAATGTGGGAACCTTTAAGATATAGGTTATAGCCTATAACCTATAAGATATAGGTTATTTATAAACTTATAGGTATAAATCCATGGGACTGAATAATATCACCAAGGAAGTAAATGTTTATAAGAAAAAGAGCTCTAGAACCTTCCAAAGTTTAGAAGTCAGGGAGGAGATGAGGACCCAGCAAAGGAGGCTTAAGAAGGAGCAGCCCAATGAGGCAGAAAAATCTAGAATTTGGAGTCCTGGAAGCCACTGAAGGAAGCATTTCGAAGGGGAGGAATGATCAATCAGGCCAGCTGGCTGATAGGTCAAGTGAGAGGAGGACTGAGAACTGACCGTCAGATTTAGCAACATGGAAGTTATTGGTGACCTTTGACAAGAGCAGTTTCAGGCAAGTTTGTTCTGGCTTCCGGGCCCGTGTTCCCACTGTGCCAGCCCCTTGCCTACCCTGGCCTCTGCTTTCTCCTCCTGGCCTCACTCTCAGCTTCTCCACGAAACAAATGTCCATGAAATCCTTTGCCCCTGCCCTGGTTTTCTGTCTCCAGACGTGGCAGAGATTCTTAACCTTCTGGGGTCAGGAACTCTGTGAGGAACCTATATAAATACACGCTCTTCTTCCGCATATATGTGTAATTACGTATTATCATTTCAGGGCTTCACAGACTCCCTAATCGCTGATCCCAGAGTAAGAAGGCCTTACTGTAGGCTCCCCTAATGAACTTCCTTCAGCTCTGGCCACACAGAGGTCCTGAAACCCCGGTTTGTCCATCCCAGACCCAAACCCAACTTTAGATCTTTATTCAAATCAAAGACAATGAGAGCTAAGAACAAATAATGTCTTTATTACAAGCTCTCAGGGAGGCAAATTTAGGGCAAACACAAGCAGACATGGCAACCAATTCAAGTGGGTATTAAATGGAATGATTTCACCTACGTTCATACCATCTTAGCTCCACTTTAGATCTGATCTCTTCTGGCAGTTTCCATAGGTGGTTAGACTAGAAGCAGCCACGTCCTCTACATCAAGGATCATAAACTCAGCATCTGTGGGGACCGGACACATAATGTCATTGGCTGAAATGCATGGAAAACTCCCAAGTGATAGGGTCTGTATGAACAGGGAAAGTGGAGACTACATGCTAGGTTTAAAAAGAGCAGCTGATACCCTGCTCTGGCAAATGTTAACTTATGAGAATTTCAGCTCATATTACTGAAATTTTTCAAGATAATTGAAAATGTCTTGATTTTTCAAGATAATCTGCAAACTTGATTCTTATGCAGTCTAAATAAAATATGTAAACAGCTGGAATATATGGTCTACAGGATACCAGCTTATGACTCCACAGTTGGGCCAGGTCAGAGGGAGGATTAAGTATGTTTATAGATGAATTTTGATGTATTGTTCATTGCGGCAGATTGTATTTTCTAAAAAACTACCAAAGCAGTATTTCCAGTCCCACATGTTTTCCAGAATTTTCCCATTTGTACTAAGTGAACCTGGGCTGGCCTTTGTAGCTGGCTCAACAGCAGCCATGATGCTGAGTGACTTCCAAGACCAAAGCATCCAAAGTGGTATGGCATCCACCTGGTTCTCTCTCTCTCCCAGGATGCTCAGCCTTGGAACCCAGCCTTCAGGCTGTGAGGAAGCCCAGAGTAGCCCAGCAGAGGTCACATGGAGAGGCTCATTTCCAGACGTGAACCAGCATCAACCACCCAACACACAGGAGGACAAACCCTCAAATGACTTAAGCCCTGAGCCTTTGAGTCAACCAGCTGAGGCCATCACGGAGCAAGGATAAGCTGCTCCTGTTGTGCCGTGTCCAAATTCCTGACCCTCAGACTCTGTGAGCATGACAAATAGTTGCTTTATGACATTAAGTTGGAATGTCTTTTCAGGCAGCCATAGTAACTGAGTTTTCATTTATTTGCTTTAGCAAATCCACCTGCAGAATACACGTTTTAGAAACATCTGCTCTCTCTGGAGTCTATTTTTTTTTTAATTGAAGTATAGTTGCTTTACAATGTGTTAATTTCTGTTGTACAGCAACGTGATTCAGTTGTACATATATATACATATAATCTTTTTTATATTCTTTTCCATTATGGTTTATCACAGGATACTGAATATAGTTCCCTGTGCTATACAGTAGGACCTTGTTGTTTATCCATCCTATATATACTAGTTTGCATCTGTTAATCCCAAACTCAAAATCCTTTTCTCCCCCAGGTCCCCACCCAGTCAGTTCTCTATGTCTGTGAGTCTGTTTCTGTTTCGTAGATAGGCTCATTTGTGTCATATTTTAGATTCCACATATAAGTGATATCACATGGTATTTGTCTTTCTCTTTCTGACTTACTTCACTTAGTATGATCATCACTAGAGAGTCTTTTTTAATCATGACTTCCTTTGTCTGACGCCCCCACTGACGCTCCTATGACCCTGAATTCTCAGCTTTTCCAAGACGGCAGCATCATTTTGATGGATGCTCTGGTTGATCCTCCCATGAGCACAGTTGGTCTTTGGCCAATTTCAGCTCTTCTCCACTTTCCCAGGAACCTCACTTGTCATCACTGAAGCAGACTCTCAGCTGTCTCTGGAAATACGTCTGTCCTGGGTGGTCAGGCTACGCTTGCATTCTTTAACCTTTTAACTCTCTAAAAAAAGCAGGGCTTCCCTGGCGGTGCAGTGGTTGAGAGTCCACCTGCCGATGAAGGGGACACGGGTTCATGCCCCGGTCCGGGAAGATCCCACATGCCACGGAGAGGCTGGGCCCATGAGCCATGGCCGCTGAGCCTGTGCTCCGCAACGGGAGAGGCCACAACAGTGAGAGGCCCGCGTACCGCAAAATAAATAAATAATAAAAAAAGCAGTTTTCATTAAGTAGGCTAAAGTCTCAAACTCTATATACTGCTTTTTTGTGGGAGAGCCTTCCTCCACCTTGTCCATCAGGGTCACGGCTCAAGCAATACATCTTCTGAGAGACTTGACCTAACCACATCTTTTCCCCTGAGACAAAATTCGAGGCCCTGTGCCTATAACAAACATCCGGTGTTGTGCAGATTGGTGTGGCAGAGTCAGGATGGTGAAGGGCTGGTACCTTGCGGCCAGAGAGATCTGGGTGTGAGTCTTGCTTTGCCATTCAACTTGAAGCTTTATGACTGCGGACAAGTTGGGTTCCTACATCTATAAAACAGGGAAAATAGTGCCCATCTTTTAGTGCTGTTGAGAAGTAAAGATATGGAAAGTTCCTCCCCCTATGTCTTACACATAAATGGAGCCTGACAGAGAAAGTTATCACTGGTACCACCATCACCACCATCATCACCTCTCCCCGTACCAGCACCACGACCACGAACAACACCACCTCCATCACTTGCACCATCACCATCACCAATACCACCCCCATCCCCACCTCTATATCACCGCCAGATGTGCCGTATTTGTTCATTTATTTGGTTTATCTACTATAGGAAGCACAACTCAAAGGCAGGGAAGGTAACTTTGTGCCTTTGTATCCACAGGGCCCCCTCGTCATGCTCTGAAGGTAGTAGACACAAGTGTTTCACGGAACAAGTCAATGAATAAACACACATGATGATATTTGAAAATCACCTTTATTGCTAGACAGTCCTATCCCCAGCATATGGGACCTAACACAATCTGAGTTCCTACAAAGTGAAAGGGGCTGAGCAGTCACTTTCATTCTGAGATCACGTGTCATCTATAGCCCCACCTCCTACCCCAGCAACCTCTCTGTTAACTCCTCTTCTCACCATCTCACTTTTCTAGACCCACCTCCAGCTAAGCAAAGTTACCATCCTCTGCTCAGTGTTGCCCTTTCCTTGTGGTCCTGAGTTCATCTGTATTCTTGACACCTCAAGAGTGATCTGTGCTAACTTTAGATTGCATTCATATAAGCTAATGATTCCCAAAGTGTGGCTTTCTGGACCAGAAGCATCAGAATCACCTGGGGACTTGATGGCAATGAAGAGTCTTGAGCCCCACCTAAGACCTAGTGAGTCAGAAATTCTAGGAGTGGGTCCAGCAGCCTGTGTTTGCACAAGCCCTTCAGATGGTTCTGATGCTCGTTCAAGTTTGAGAACTACCGATACAGACCACACGTAAGCAGGCATTAGAGAGTTACACTGAAATGGAGAAATGACGAATGGAAAGTTTTCAACCTTAACCATGGCAGTGAGGTCGAGGCTATTTGGTGTTCCTAAAATAAAGCGTTGATGGGTAATGAGGAATTGGCAGGGGGTGTGGGCAGCGCGGGCAGCAGGTGGAAAGGAAGGGCCTGGAAGGACAGGGATGGAGATGAGAGTAAAGCTTCCGAGGAGCCCTCAGTTTGGAAGTGGTCATTATTCTGGCTCATGTCAGCGAGGTTTGGAAAGGTCTTCTGAACGCACAACACCTGTGATTTTCAGATGAAACGTTACGTGGAGTGGTACCCAACAGGAGAGGCACAGCTGTTCCCGCCGAGGGGCTGGGCGCCTAGGACCTCTGGCTCCGTCCCTGTGTTAGCTCCTGAGCTACTTGGAGGAACCACACACTCGGCTTCTTTGCAGCTGTGATTCTATAAAGCTGTGAACAGAGCCCTTGGTCATACCTTAGCCCCGAGCCAGGGGAAGCCACTAAAGCTTGTCAGTAACACGTGGGAGAGTGTTCACAGGAGCAGGCGAATGCTGCCCAGCCCGGCCTGTGTGCCTGCAGGGGGCGCCATCGCACAGGGCACAGGTGGCCTGGTCCACTCAGAAGCCAGGCCAGGATCAGATACCAGGCCGACCCCACCTGACTGCAAGGCCCAGGCCAGCCAGGGGGAGCGGGAGGACAGAGACCGTGGGTCAGTCACCCCCAGAAGGCAGGAGCTGACAAGGACACAAGACTCCGGGACAACCATGGGCGCTGGGCCATCTCGGACGATTTCTCAGGACAGCCTTCCATAGGGAGGGCATTTGGGGGAACATCTTGGAGTTCATGGATAGGTACACACACACACACACACACACACACACACACACACACACAGACACACACACACACACACTGTATAGAAAACTAGCCATGGTTCTTCATCCTCAGAGAGTTCAGTCACTCTCAACAAGGCATTTTGTTACAGTTATAAGATGCACCCCAGTTACACACCATGATGTTATTTACCCCTGCACCTTTGCTCTTTCCGGAAAGCTTTTCCCTCCCTGAAGATTCCTATCAGGTGTCACCTCCTCCTGGAAGTCCTCCTGATTGCCCCTTCCTGCCCTCATTCCTGCTGTGTGTATTTCTGTGCTGTGTTAAACTGCTTGTAGACTTGTTGCCCTAGACTTCAAACCCTTGAGGACAGGATCTGTGCATTCAGCTAATGCCGGCCCCGTGCTACTGCATAACAGATGCTCAAGAAATCCCTGTGGAACGAGTGACTCCACAAGTCAGTGGAGGGGCATCTCACCTGGGCGAGCCCAGCTGACAGTGGAGGTCAGCATGGTTGCTGGGCTCAGGGTGGCAGGACAGCTGAACATCACACCTGCTGGGGGTGAGGGGCAGCCTTCACACCCACAGGAAGCCTCTGGTTCCCCCCACTCCTGCTCCGAGAGAGCAGCTGGTGAGACAGGAAAGGCACAGATCCCAGAGTGCAGGAAGGTGCAGCATCCAGTTGGTGGTAAACCTTACTGCTAACACAAGCAGAAACGGAATTGAAGTCGGTCTCACTGGCCCCCAGACTCAGAATAGCAAATCCCTTTGGCTACAAATTTGCCACTGCCTCTGGAGTTTTCTGCCCAGTTGCTTTTTCTTGTGGCTAATTTGAAGTTCCTTCTCACTGCCAGAGCTCTTTAGAAGGAAGGGAGGTGAAAATCAGTTGCCGTCAATTAGTCTGACCAGGTGGGCTCTTTGCCTTTTTTTCTCGATATCCTGTGAGAGACAGTTTCCTTCCATAGGATGGATGCTTGTTTGATCTGAGACGAAACACTTTCTCTTTTGTCTAGATATATATTAAGCGGGCTTTGCTCTGCATTTAAAAATGAATAAATGTCTACAATTGGGTTTTATTTTTAAAGCTGACATTTTTAACATTAACTAAAATGTTCTCAATAAAGTCCAAGTCATTATAAAGTTTGGATGATAGAAGACAAGTCTCCTCACCCAGGAAGGGCCAGGGCAGTCAAGGACTATTATGGACTGTTTATATCCTGCAAAATTGAATTGAATTGAATTTCTCTGTCTTCCCAAGTGCACACACCAAGGAAAGGCCATGTGAGGACACGGTGAGAAGCCTTGTACAAGCTAGGAGGGGGGTCCTCACCAGGAACTAAATCAGCCAGCACCTTGATCTTGGTTTTCCCAGCCTCCAGCACTCTGAGGAAATACATTTTTGTTTAAGCCACCAGACTACTGTAACTTGTTTTGGCAGCCCGAGCTGACTGAGGAAAGGACAAAGGTGGGAGAGAAACAAACAGGGTTGGAGCCATGTCCCAGCTCTGAAGCTGCCTTCCCCCAGGGCCTGTGTGGGACCAGGTCCTCTTAGCAGCTATATGGGCTGGTTGCTATGGCAACAATGCTGTAGCTGGGGTGATGCCTGGGTGCAGACTCCCCCATCCCTACCACAGGACCGCCTGCTAACCAGGATGGTCATGTGCTAGGCAGACTGCATTCAGGCCTACACCCACTCTCAGGTGTCCCCACTGCCCACCCCTCACCATCAATCCACTCCAGACCCTCACAGGACAACAACCCAGAGCCGGGCTCTCTCAGGCCTTTCGAGTCAAGCAGCAAAGAGCTTGTGTGTTTGGGAGAAGTAGGAGACTGTAGGGGTTGCACAGAAAATCCGCAACTTTCAACTCCTGCTTTTCCTCCCCACAATGGAGATGGCCAGTGGGTGTAGGGAGGCCGATGACCTTGAATGTGGGTTTGGCATGTTGCTGGATGCCAACAGCTGTTCCAAGGAAAAGACAGCGTCCCTCTCTGTCACCACAAGGCCCAGCCCGGCTCCTCAACCCTGCCACCCGGCCAGATCCCCACATCAAGGTAGGGTTGAAGGTGGGCCAAGAAAGGTTGTTACCATATTTACTTTAAAGAGAAAAGGATTATGTAAGCCCAGTTTAAAAAAAGAAAAAGTTTCTCATCCAGAGTAGACATTGGGTTCATGCAAAAATTGTCAGAGAGAGGCCCTTGTCCCAGATGCTCCTTGCAAAACAAGTAGCAGCCCCTCATTTTTACCCCATCTCCCGGGGCTGGCCTGACTCATCCTAAGCTCCCCAGGAAGTCAAGTGTCCTGGGGTCGGGGAAGCAGATGGTGACCTAGACTTGAGGTGCAGGGAAGGAATTTCTTGTTTTCTTGTCCCAAGGGTCTTCCTCTTCCCCTCTGAGACTTGAGCCAGAGGAAATAAGGCCAAATAGCTGCAAGAAAGATGATTTTCAGTAGAGAAAAGGGAATTTCAGACAAAAATGTCTTCCTTCTAGAGCTCAGGTCCCCTGGTTTGGAGAAACTTTCGTTTTCATTTTAGGAAGCCCTGTGGTCTATTTGAAGGACCACTAGACCAGAACTCAGGAAAGTGGGGTATAGTTCTGGCACTATGCCCACCAGCTGCATGACCTTAATTTAGACAAAGTCATTTCAACCCCAAGGACTCAGTCTCCCCATCTGTGAAATGGAGAAACATGCCCTGTTCTGCCTGTTTCACACAGCAGCCAGGATATGATGAAACGAGAGAAAAAAAAATGTGCACAGACATTCTTTGTGGATGTGAGTTATGGAAAAAACAGCCTTTTCAAGCCCTTCGAATCCCTCACAGAAAACATGTTGTGAAAAACAGACAACAGTAAGTGTGGTAGCAGGAAGCGAAGGCCACTCCCCAACCAGGCAGCGTTCAGATGACCCAGAATGCAATCTGGCCTCGCCGTTCAGCTCATGCTGGGTCCCGGTTCCGGAGTCACAATGCTGGCTTGCAGCTCCACAGGGAACATGCATCAGTGTCTTCACAGGAACTAATCTATTAGGACAGGTCAAGCTGACAGCTCTGCATTCTATGAACAGAACTGGTCAAGCTGAATTTGGGGTAGAATTGCATTGACAGGTCGAGTGTCGGCCAAGAAGCCTCATGTGACAAACTTGGGGTATAGAAAAGCCAGGAACCTGGTAGCTGAAGCCACAGAATTAAAGGTGGTCATTCTAAGCATACAACGTGGAAGAGACCAGTGGCCACTATTGGCCTAATAACAATAGCTATTGTTATTTTTTGGTATTTGCTATACAAAGTTCTTTACAAATATTACCTCTTTTAATTCTCTGAAACTCATAAAATAGCTACTGCCGTTTTACCTATGAGAAAACCAGAGCTCAGAGAGGTTAGGTAACTTGTCTAGAGTCAAGTGAGAGAGCTGGAATTCGAATCAAGGTATATGTGATACCTAAGACTGAGCTCTTAACCACGTGCCAGTCACCCCACCCTGTGGTGGGCTTCAGATTCAGCTGCAAGGCTGGTTGACACACGGGCTTCCGGGCCCCATTCCCAGAGCGTCTGACTCAGGAAGTCCAGGGAGAGCCTGGGAATGTATATTTCTCACAGGTCGCAAGGTGCTGCTGCCGGTCCCTGGGAGCAGCCATGGAGAACCGTGTGCTTTGCCAGCTGCCTCTTATACAGCTGGGAGCCCTGCAGCGTGGTTGGGACCAGGCGGCCGAAGGAAACCCACCCGGTGTGTGCACGGGCTGCTGCCAGGTCCTCCCTGTCCTCAACACCCTTCCCAGAGGGAGTTTCCGCATTCAGGAGCCTCACCTAAGCCAGACACAGCAAACACAGGGCCTCTCATCTTTCTAGACAATTGTTTGCCAGCCTTCTCTCAGTTTCTTACTCACTTGATTTCATGATGCCAGCATGTGGAAGGATCTCTCACAGAATCTCAGAATCGGAAGGGACCTCAGGGTCCTCCAGCTGAATCCTCTCTGGGGTGTCAAAAGATCCTGCATGAAGGACGTCAGTGATCCCTGAGGCAGCGTGCCCGGCTGTGGTAGAGGACAGGTCTAGGAGCCTGGCTGAAGCATTCTTCTTCAGAGGCTCCTTCCTGTCCTGTCAACTCGCGGGCTGCCCTTCGGCTGTTCACATGAAGCTCGTCTACCCCTCCACATGCAAATGCTCAAATTCCTGTCTCAGCCTCCTATAATGGGTTAAATGTTGACCTCCCCGCTCCAAAACATACATCTGAGCTCTAACCCCTGCATAAAGGTCATAGGTACAGGATGATAGTCAAAACCAAGTCTGTATAAAAAATGGCAGAGTGCTCCACAGACAAGCTTTTCCTATTTTGCAGTTTTCTGACATACAAGCTGATGTCAAGTACTGTAACATAATTTTTCCATGAAAAGGACAAGAAACACCTTCAATCTTTATATGGTCTTCAGAAACACACACACACACACACACACACACACACACACACACACTCACGGAGGACTTCACCACTGATCCTGCATCTGCCTCGTCACTCCCGTCCCGCCATCACCAGAGAAGCCCTGTGTCACTGTGGACAGGCCATCCAACCCCCAGCTCACACCTCTGTCTCATCACTGTTCATCTTCACCTGACCTTAGCCCTTCCTATGGCCACATGTAGACCTTGTCATTACCTGGAACTCTTCTACAAAAGAAACATGACAGCTCCTAGCTGCTAAATACCACACAATGAGTTCTCATCCCAACCTCCGTTCTTCCTGAACTTGCCCTTTCTTGCATGCATCTTATCTGTTCTTGGACCTTATCAAAATCTCCCTGTCCTCTATTCCTCCATTCTCCTCACTTCCCATCTATCAGCCTGTCTTCACATCCGCCGCTCTGTAGTGTTGATCCCATGGACCATCACTAAATTTCTTGTTACACCTCCAACTACTTTATCCCATTGACATTATTTTTTCACTCACCTGGCAAAACCACAACTGTGGATGATTTTAGCTCATCTGACTTCTCCCTTCTTATTCTCAAACTTCAAAACATGGCAAGAAACGGTCATACTCATCTGCAGACTGAAGTCGTTGCAAATGAACTCAAAGTCTCTAAATTCAGAAGGGCCTCAAGGCTATCTGGCAAGCCTTTTGCAGGTCCCTAGCCAGCATCCCAGTCCGAAGCCACAGCTATCACACACAAAACTTTGGTGCAAATGACAAGGTCATCCCTTAATTCTGGGCTAGGCAGAACTTAGGGCTCGGTGCAGGGCTGGGAGCGCGTGGAGGAATATCTTTGCGAAATTCAGAACTACACACCTGCACTTGCTCTGCCTTACTTGTTCCCTCCAACAGCTGCTCTAGAACTTTCCTCTGGCCATGATTTCCACTGGATAACTTTGCCTTAACTTGGTAAAGTAAGGATAATCAAGGGGGATCTCCACAATTTTTCTGGTCCTCATCCTTCTCAAAAGATGTGTTTCTCCTGGTTGTTAAGACAATTCCTTCCCCTTGTGTTTGATTCCATCCGCTCCTTTCTTCTCCCTTAATCACCCTTCTCTCCCTTTCAATTTCTATCCCCTTCTTTTCACCAGGATTTAAATCTGTTCAAGCCTCTCTCATTAAAAAAAGCAAACCCTCTGCCAGTCATATTCAACCTAGCCACTGCTCTCTTGCTCTTTTTTCCTTCAGCCAATACAATATAATTAGTAGTATAAATCTCTTCAGACAAGAATAGTACAGTGTTCACCTGTGTACTGTATTTACCCAGATTCAAGATTTTGCCATGTTTCCAGCCAGGTTTCTTGAAAGAGTGATTGATATTTACATCCCACTCCATCTATAACCCCCAAGGTCTGGGTGTCTCTCCCTCACCACGCCAGTGAAATTGCTCTCTTAAGTATTTCCATTGACCTGATGGTCAAATCTAGCAAACACTTTTCAGTTTGTGTCTTCCTGTTGAGCACTCTGCCCTTTGTTTTTTTTCTCCTTCCTTGCTTGCATGTCCTGTTTTCTCCTGGTTTCACTGCTACTACTCAGTTTCCTCTGTGGCTCCTCTCATCTCTTAAACATCCCATTGGATATTGTACCTTAAATATCCCATTGGAGTCTATCTTTTTTATGTTATTTTATGGGGGGGGGTCCTGATTTTATTTTTTTTCAACAAAGATGACCTTTTTTTTTTTTTAGTATAGTTGATTTACAATGTTGTGTTAGTTTCAGGTGTACAGCAAAGTGATTCAGTTATATATATATTCTTTTTCAGATTCTTTTCCCTTATAGGTTATTATAAGATATTGAGTATAGTTCTCTGTGCTATACAGTACGTCCTTGTTGGTTATCTATTTTGTATATAGTAGTGATTATATGTTAATCCCAAACTCCTAATTTATTCCTTCCCCCCATCTTTTTTGTTTCTACACATGGATGAATTTTTTGTTTGTTTGTTTTGTTTTAGATTTCGATAGCTGTAGCTTTATTTGGGCATGCAACTAATATTTTGGAAAATTTAAATTAAAAATGTCATAGAATTTTGGAGTTGTAAGTTACTTTAGAGATAGCAAAATGCAACCATTCTCTTTTACTCTTACATAAAGAAATTGGAGTCCATACAGATGGAGAGCTTGTCCAGGGTCCTACGTGTAATAATGGTGCCATTGGATCCTATCTTTAGCTTCCTTTTTCTCACTCTTCACTTGAGCCTTTCCTGACACACACCCCCAAATTTTAAAACACCTCTTTCCCATGTTTCTAGAGCCCCTATCCCACTGAATTGCACTTGCCTGACTAATTATTGGCGTTCTCTAATAAACTATGAATTCCTTAAGGTCAGGGACCTTATTTTTATTGATGTATTACCCAGAACCCAGCTTAGTTTCAAGTTCAAAGTAGGGACTAATAAATACGTGTTGAATGAATGTTCTCCAGCCCTTGAATGGCAATGCTAGGAGAACAGACCCATTACCGCACCCAAATCACTTCTCCAGGTCTTGTTTATGGGCGCCCCCAGCTTGGCTATGAGGAGGGGCAAACAGAAATAACCCTTTATTGTCCCTGCTAATTGGAGCATGAATAGCGAAAATTCCATAGAGTTCCCAAAGCCTCATTTAAGCCCAGAATTGCAAAGCCTCCGAAAATAGTAAAAGCCATTCATGCCAGAAGTCCGGATTTGTGATCCAGACACTTCCCCTGTCCCCATTGGCTGAGCCACAGAAGCCAAGGAGCCACACTAAGACCTGCAGGCAGGCAGGAAGACGAAGCAGTAAAGGCAGAGATTTTCCCACAAATCCCCAGGAACTGAATGGTATTGTTATTCCGTGATATGAATTTTGAGACCAGGAGAACTCCCTCTGAGCCCAGTGGACCTGGTCTCGGGTCACCTGGTCTCTGTAGGGTCAGGCGGTATGGACCCCCGTTCCACTGACCTGTTAAATTGCTATTTTTTTCTGTGGACCTCTGCTGTCTCCAGCTGATGTTAGGGATCCCCGATGGTCCTGGGGGACGTAAAACTGGAGACCAAATGGGAAGTTACTGATTCACAACACATAATGAAAATAACTCCACTTACTGAGTGCCTACTGTGTGCCAGGCACTGAACCAGGCTCTCTGCATGTATTCAGTCCTCCAAGTACCCAGCAATGTAGCTGTCCCTAATAGCAATGGCATAGATAGCAGCCGGAAGAATCCTCTTCTCTCAATACAGCTGGCGTGCCACATTTTGAAAGCACTCTCTTTGGCTTTTACAAAATGCCATCATCTAGGCACAGGGCCTTTTGTTTCTGTTCCATAAAGAGAAAAACGGAGCTCTAGATAGCATCTCATCTGGGGCCACACAGATTATGGGGTCAGATATGGACCTCCCTGCGCTGTCTGCCTCCCAAATTTGGGCTCCCTTTGCATCGCAGCTGCTCAGAGGGTGTTTGTCTCCCATGGCCACATGGCTGGGCAGGCCCATGTCCTGTCCGATATGGAGGAAACAGCCCTGAGATGATCTCATTTCTGCTACTGACGAGCTCTGTAGGACACACCATCTCTGAGCTTTGGTTTCTTCATCTGTAAACTGGGGCTGGTAATACCTGCCCTGCCCGGCTACTTGTGGCGTTTTGAGAGAATCAGATGAGGTGAGGTCAGGCAAGGCGTTCTGAAACGCATAACATGGAGATGGGTGCCCAGGAGTGTAATTATTAAGGACACAGTGTTCTGAGGAAAACCTAATTCCTTTTGCTTGTAAAGATTTTTAAGGTGACCTTTAAAGGAGCCAGCTGGGTTCTTAGTTCACAGTAGTTTAGAACATTTTAATTCAGAGGTTTTGAAAGTGCAGATGAATCCAGACAGAAATATTTGCAGGCACAGTTCCCAGAAGCAGCTAGAGAGGAGAAACCAGAGCTCCCTGCAGTGTGGGGCTGGGGGTCAGGACACTGGCTCAGATCTCCTCGGCCACCAGCTTCTCATCCCCAGATTCAGGAGACCCTTGCCGCTCCTGGAGCCCTTTCCCACACTGACTTTCTGCTTCCTCCTGCGGGGGCAGAGGCTTTTCTCTGGCCCCTGGATCTTGGACTGGGCTTGGGGAGGAAGAAGGAGGGTCGGTGTGAGGAGTGCCTGCCTACGGGGAAGACAGGATGGGGCGTGGGAGAGGGAAACGAGGGGACTCTCACTGCTGACGAGCGTATATTTTATATCATACATTATACACACGGGCCCTATGAGGGAGATACGCTGATTTCCATTTGAGAACCGAGGAGACAGAGGGCCAGGTATAATTTGAGAATGATTCCTCTGCTCTGAAGCGGGGGAACTGGATGTAGAACACAAGACACAGTCACAGCAGCTGCTTTCTCCCGAGGCTCCCTGTGCATGTTCATTTCAAGGATATGCAAACCCAGCACTGCGCATGGCAAGTGATACCTCTTCTCCCTGTGACTTTCTGAACATGAAGGCGCACCCTCCGTGCCCCAAGCCCTGGGCTAACCTCTTCAGTCTTTTTTTTTTTTAAATTAATCTTATTGAAGTATGGTTGGTTTACAATGTTGTGTTAATTTCTGCCGTACAGCAAAGTGATTCAGTTATACATATATATAAATATATTCTTTTTTATATTCTTTTCCATTATGGTTTATCCCAGGATATTGAACATAGTTCCCTGTGCTTCCTCCGTCTTACCTTCTGTCTTACCTGTTTTGAACATTTGGCATAGCCACACAATCCCTAAACACACCGAACATGCCTCCTCACCTTTGTGCACAAGGTCCTCTCTGCCTGGAACTCCCAACCAGCCTCCCTCCTGGGGTTCACCACTCCACCCCATACCCACACCACAAGGGCCTGGCAACTCTCTACTGTTCAAAGTTAAACTGAAGCATATTAAAAATGTGAAGGGTTTCTTTGAATATTTATTGATTTGAATTGAGCAGTGCCAAACCAGAAGTGGTTAGGAATGCTCCAACGACAGGAGCCAGGGAGACGCTTCTACAGAGAGAAGGCAGAAGCAAAGCAAGGACATTACTGATTGGCAGTAGCTTAAAGCCCAGCTGTCTGTGATTAGTTGTCCTTGGGTTTTGATTTTGTAACCTTGAAGCCTCTACAAGCTTGGGTTTTGGTTTGCTATGTAGGCGACCATGACATTAGAGCCATCTCTCTCTGGGTTAATTATTTAACACGACTCATCTTTTAAGATACAGCTCCGGGTTTCTACCTCCATGATGCCTTTCCTTATCCCGACCACCCACCCAAAGGTAGAATTAATTGATTCTTCCTCCTTTAAACTCCCACTGTGACCTGTACAGATTTTCACCATAGTATGAATAATACTTTATTGTTCTTGTTCTTACAGGTCTATCCCTTCCATCAGACTATAAGCCCTTTAGAACAGGCACCACGTATTATTCATTTTGGAGTTTTCGCAACTTTTCACAGGGCCTGGGACTTAGTAAGCAACATCTTAATTTAAAAATATGTTTTAGTGCACAAATACTATACTAATACATTGTCACTGTAAAAAGTCTAAGTAATAAAGATAATGAGACCCCAATTCAATCTCACTACTTTTCCCAGAGTAATCAATTTATTAATTCCTCCTTCCAGGCCTTTCTCTATGCCCTTACATACCTACAAACGTGGAGAAATATACAATTTTGAGGAGGTAACTAAAAATAGGATTATACTAGCAATTATTTTACAACATACTTTTTTTCATTTAAAAATATCTTCCAGACATCTTAACAAGTCGGTATGTATAAGTCTACCCATTCTATTTTAACTGTCAGTGTTCTACGGTATGAATGTACCATAGTTGATTTCGCTAGTTTTCTATTAATGGACATTTATGTGTTTTCCAATATTATCTATTATGAACAATGCTTCAATGAATATCCCCAGACATATACTTCTCAGAATACATGGCTGAGTGTTTCTGTATGTCAGTGACCCTCAACCAAACTATATTTGGCTCACCTGAAGAGCTTTTAAAAAATGAACATAGGGCTTCCCTGGTGGCGCAGTGGTTGAGAGCCCGCCTGCCGATGCAGGGGACACGGGTTTGTGCCCCGGTCCGGGAAGATCCCACATGCCGCGGAGCGGCTGGGCCCGTGAGCCATGGCTGCTGAGCCTGCGCGTCCAGAGCCTGTGCTCCACAATGGGAGAGGCCACAACAGTGAGAGGCCCGCATACCACAAAAAATAAATAAATAAATAAATAAAAATAAAAAATGAACATAGATGCAAAAATCGTCAACAAAATATTAGCAGATCAAATCAAACAATGTGTAAAAAGCTGGTTAAACATTCTAAAATCAACTAATGTAATCCACCACATCAACAAGCTAAGGAAGAAAAGAAGTATGATTATATCAATACATGCAGAAAAAGCATTTGACAAAATCCAACACCCATTTTATGATGAAATGTCTCAGAAAACTAGGTATAAAGGGGAGCCTCCTCAACTTGATAAGGAAGAGCTGTCATATTGTAAATCAACAATACCTCAACTTTAAAAATTCAATAAAAAATGATATCTACCAAAAATCTACAGTTAACATCATACCTGATGGTGAGAAACTAGATGCTCTCTCCCTATGACCAGGAACAAGGCAAGGATGTGCCCTCTCGATACTCTTTTCAACATTGTACTAGAAATCCTAGCTAATGTAATAAAGCAAAAAAAAAAAAAAAAAAAAAAAGAAAGAAATAACAGGTATACAAACTGGGAAGGAAGAAATAAAACCATCTGTGTTTGCAGATGACATGATTGTCTCTATAGAAAATCCCAAAGAATCAACCAAAAAACTCCCAAAACTAATAAATGACTATAGCAAGTTTGCAGGATACAAAGTTAATTGCTTTCTTATATACCAGCCAATGAACAACTGGGATTTAAAATAAAAAACACAGTACCATTTACATTAGCACCCCCCAAAATAGAAATACTTAGAGATAAATCTAACAAAATTTCTATAAGATCTATATGAGGAAAACTACAAAACACTGATGATAGAAGTCAAAGAAGAACTAAATAAATTGTGAGATATTCCATGTTTATCAATAGAAAGACTCAAATATGTAGAAATGTCAGTTCTTCCCGGCTTGATCAAAAATGCAATTGAAACCAAAATCCCAACAAGATATTTGTGGATATCAACGAACAATTCTAAAGTTACTACTAAAAAGACTGAGAATAACTAACGGAGTACTGAAGAGCAGAATTGGAGGACTGACACCACCTGATTTGAAGACTTACTATAGAGCTACAGTAATCAAGACAGTGTGGTGCTGGTGAAAGAATAGACAGATCAATGGAACAGAATAGAGAGTCCAATAGAGGCACACACAAATATAGTCAACTGATCGTTGACAAAAGAGCAAAGGCAATTCAATGGGGAAAGGATAGTCTTTTGAACAAATAGTGCTGGACCAACAGGACATCCACAGGCAAAACAGTGAATCTAGACATGGACTTTACATCTTTCACAAAAATTCACTCAAAATGGACCATAGACTTTACATGTGTAAAACACAAATCTATAAAACTTCTAAAAGATAACAGGAAAAAATCTAAATGATTTTGCATTGGCAATAGCTTTTTAGATACAACACCAAAAGCACAATCCATGAAAGAAAAAACTGATAAGTTGGACTTCATTAAATTTGTAAAAACTGCTCTGCGAAAGACACTATTAAGGGAATGAAAAAACGGGCACAGACTGGGAGAAAATCTCAGCAAAACACATATCTGATAAAGGACTGTTAACAAAGTACACAAAGAACTTTTAAAACTCAACAACAAGAAAACAACCTAATTTTAAAATGGCCCAAAATTCTAAACAGACAGCTTGCCAGCGAAGACATACAGATGGCACATAAACATACGAAAAACTGCTCAACATTATGTTGTTAGGGAATGGCAAATTTAAACAATAAGATACTACTACAGACCTATTAGAGTGGCTTAAACCCAAAGCAATGGCAACAGCAGATGCTTGCAAGAATGTGGTATAACAGAAACTCTCATTCATTGCTGATGGGAATGCAAAATTGTACAGCCGTGTTAGAAGACAATCTGGCAGTCTCTTACAAAGTTAAACATAAGCTTGCCGTATGACCCAGCAATCATCACGCTCCCAGATACTTACCCAAATGAGTTGAAAACTTATGTCACAAGACCTGCACATGAATATTTATAGCAGCTTTAAACTCGGAAGCAACCAAGATGCCCCTCAATGGGTGAATAGGTAAACTAAGTGTGGCAAATCCATACAGTGGAATACAACTCAGCCATAAAAAGGAATGCGTTATCAAGCCATGAAAATCCATGGAGGAAATTTAAGTGCTAAGTGACAGAAACCAGTCTGAAAAGGCTACATACGGTATGATTCCAATTTTATGACATTGTCACCAGTACCACCACCATCATCATCATCATCATCACGTGTGCAGTCTCATACCAAGTTCAGAGAGCACCTTCATACCAGTGATCTGATCTGACCCTCACTCACAAGGATCCCACAGAGCGGGTGGGACAGAGGTCTTGATCACAGCTTACAGATGGGGAGGCTGTGCGTGGCAGATTGCCGTGCCTGAAGTCACACAGCTGAAAACAACATCACATCTTTCCGTCCTAGATCTTATACCCCGGCCTCTCCAGTCCAGCCTCCTGGGCCTTGATGGACATCAGACCATGGCAGTGGGGGGCATGAGGTACGTAATCACGGGACGTGATGTGTCATCGTGGAAAGGAGCGCAGAAGAGGGGTTCTAACAAGTGGATTCAGTGGCTCTTGTTCTCCGTGGACCAGCTCCGTCTTCCCTTGATCCCTCCCCACATCTCTCCCCGTTGCAGGCATTGACACTCGCAGCACACAGAGATTTGGCAGCAGGATGGTTATTATTTATTCATTGGGAGCACATCAGCCAGTTCCTCCTCCATCTGTCTGGAAGAGGCAGGTCAAGAGCTGCCAGCTTATGCCCTATCAATCCTGGAGGCTGGATTCACTGGTCAGAGAGATGCCCACTTGCAGGCAGCAGAAAGAGGATTTTCTTTAGGTACCAGAGTGCCCCTGAGATATCCATAAATGAATGCAAGGGAGACTTGCTGAGGAAATGTATAGAGGGGAGGGAAATGGGAAAGAGGTGAGAATCTCTTTAGCCTCTGGTCACCATGGCAACGATGGCATCTTAAAAGAAGCATAACTGATCATGGTAAATCAGAGGGGTTTTTGTTTGTTTATTTTGTTTTTGGGGGGTTTTGTTTGTTTTGTTTTTTAACCTCTTTCCTAACACTGGAATAAGTGAATGGAAAGGTGAGTCTGCCCCTCAGCTCAACATCTAGGTATAGAGTCTTGGGGACAAATGTGGATCTGAGCCTGGAAGCCCCTAATTTTGTCACCCTGACTCAGAACATCCTTTTGAAAATCATTGAGCCTGTTGGTAAGAACCAAAAGAGCCCATGCAGGGAGTGACTATGGGGGAAGGGGCGGTGGGACCGACATTTCCAGAAGAACCGATGGGGCTCATCCATCAGCAAGGAGTGTGAGTGGTCTCCACAGTAATGAGCAAGGATGCAGCAGCTGTGAGAGACCTGTAGGAGTCTGCATGATGGCCCCTTAAGCATGTCCATGTCTTAATCCCTGGAATTTATGAATATGTTACCTCGGCAAAAGGCACTTTGCAGGTGAAAGTTAAGAATCTTAAAATAGGAGAGATTATCATCGATTATCCTGGCAGCCCAGTATAATCACAGGACCTTTTTAAGAGGAAGGTAGGAGGATCTGAGTCAGAGAAGATGATGTGACAGTGGAAGTGGAGGAGAACACAGAAATATGACAACGGAAGCAGGGACCACGAGCCAAGGAATGCAGGTAACCTTTAGAAGCTGGAAAAGGCAAGAAAACAGATTCTTCCCTAGAGTCTCCAGAATGAGTGCAGCCCGGTCCAAACCTTGACTTTAGACTTCCAACCTCCAGAACTGTAAGAGGATAAATGTGTGATGATTTAAGCCACTAAGCTTGCAGTTGTTTGCTACAGCGGCATTAGGAAACTAAATATGATCATTCACTGATGGGCCCCTGTTTTCTGGTCCTTTTGCTTTTGGGATAATGGTTGGTGCCATTATTGATTCAGGCCATCTTCATTCACCATCTGGATTATGGTAACAACCTCCAACTGGTCCTCCTGCCTCCACTCTTGCTGCCCTCAATTCCATCCTCTGCATGCTTTCCAAAAAGGTAATCTTACTCTGTCATCTCCTGGATAAAGCCTTTCCATGGCTTCCCATTGCCCTTAGGATAAAAGCCAAAATCCTTCACTTCTTGAGACTAGAAGCTCTTCAAAGGCAGTGCTATTAGTGGGCTCAGGTAGGACTCGCCAGCATGGGAACAGGGCACAGTTCCTGGTGGACACCTAATGTGTATTAATGGGATGTCTTATGAGAACCTCTGTGACTCATCTTTCGTGACTTCCACTTTCAGACTGCTCCAGCCACACTAGACATCTCTTGATTCCTTAAGAGAGATCTGTTTCTCCTCCAGGTCTTTGTACTCCCTCTCCCCCATTTCCTGGGTCTCCCATCCCTACTCCCTTGCATCGCAACATCCCACTCATCCTTGGGGATTTAGTTTAAACATCCCATATTCTCAGAGACCTGCTTTGCTCTCTAGGTTAAGTCCTCATAGTACAGCTTCTTACAGTGTCTTGAGCTTCCTCTACCGTGACACTAATTATACTTTAACTACTTGTTTAATTGGCATGGACTTTATGCTTAATGACAGATCTTCTCACCCTCGGCACTGTTGTCATTTTTGGCCAAACCATTCTTTGTCATGGGGGCTCCCCTATGTATTATTGGATGCTGACGGCACCCCTGTAGCAACCCTGCCACCCACCCAAATCATGAGAATCAAAAATGCCTTCAGAGACCTACTAGAGAATGGATTTGAGGACACGGGGAGGGGGAAGGGGAAGCTGGGACGAAGTGAGAGAGTGGCATGGACGTATATACACTCCCAAACGTAAAATAGATAGCTAGTGGGAAGCAGCCGCATAGCACAAGGAGATCAGCTCAGTGCTTTGTGACCACTTAGAGGGTTGGGATAGAGAGGGTGGGAGGGAGACGCGAGAGGGAGGGGGTATGGGGATATATGTATACGTATAGCTGATTCACTTTGTTATAAAGCAGAAACTGACACACCATTGTAAAGCAATTATACTCTAATAAAGATGTTTAAAAAATAAAATAAAATAAAAAGGTGTTTTAAACAAACAAACCAAAAATGCCTGCAGACATTGTCAAATATCCCCTGGGGGGGCAAAATTGCCCCATGTTAAGAACCTCTTCTCCATGAAAGCAGGGTCTATGACTGTCTTGTTTACTTTGGCATTTCTGATGTCTAGCAAAGTACCTGGGCCATGGCAGGCATAATAACTAATTGAGTTATTACAACTTATGGGTTCCCAGGCCTTGGTAGCCACTAAACACTGTTCTCCATGTCTTCTAGGCTGGCACACATATGCACAGCCCCTTTCCCTCCAGGTTTTTTTGTCCTTGGAAGTCTTGAAAAAGGCTTTCGCTGGGGCGCTAGGTAAACCTCTGAGCCCAGATGAGATTTCTAGACATTCTGCAGATTTTATTTTATTTATTTATTAAACTTGCCTTTTTTTTTTTTTTGATGTGGACCATTTTTAAAGTCTTTATTGAGTTTGTTACAATATGGCTTCTGTTTTATGGTTCTTTGTTTTTTTGGCCGCAAGGCATGTAAGATCTTAGCTCCCCGACCGGGGTTCGAACCCACACCCCCTGCATTGGAAAGTGAAGTCTTAATCACTGGACTGCCAGGGAAGTCCCCATTCTGCATATTTTAAATATCTCTCTCCTCCCAGCCTCATGCTCTAGTGGACAGATGGCTGTTAAGGTGAACTCTGTGCCCTTTACGTTAGAGATCCAACACATTAAAAAGCTGTTTAGAATAATGGAAAGGAGCAATGGTCTGGGACTCAGTTCTACCATAAAAAAGCTCTGGACCCTAGGCAATTCACTCCACCTCTCTGGGCCTCGTTACCTTAGCTGTAAAATAAGGAGCTTGGACTGAGAGATCAGTGGCTTCTTCTAAACATCTAGAATGCTGTACCTTAGAAAAATGACATCGTGAAAACTACAAGGGAAGAACAGGACACTTAAGAAAAAAAATCTTAGAAAAAGAAAGAGCCCATCAAGTCCAACATCCTCCCCATGATGCTCTGTTGCCCATATCTCAGGATACATATTTCTCTGACCTTGTGTTATACTGTTTACAGAGTGTTAGCCCTGCAGCTGGTCTGCCAGCCCCTGGGGGCAGGTTCATGGCGTTGTGCTTCTCTGTGTCATGAGCAATAGACAGGCAGAGTTCTCTGCTCTGAAATAGTAACTCATTTAATCCCCATACCAGTTCACAAGGCACGATCTATTATTTATCTTCTTTTTACAGATGTGGAAACTGAGGCACAAAGAGTTCAAGGAACCTAACCAGATTTGCATAGTTACTAAGTAGACCAGTCAGGACTCCAGCCCAGACAGACAAGTTCCAGGATCCACCTGTACGCCTTGTTGGGCTGCACCTCGCAGGCCTGAAAGTCATGTAGCTGCCCAGCCTCAAGACCGAAGAAAGAGCCCAGAGACAGCAACAGAGACATCAGTGGTTTATTGGACAGGGGATCTTATACGTCCAAAGCAACAGGGTCCTGGAGGGACACACCACCATGGACGGTAAACTGCAGGCAGGACATGACAGCAGTCTTCGCGTCTTGGGGGAGAAGGAGGCTACCATTTATAGGGGGGATTGATAGCAGGTAGGCTCATCAGTTACCAGGGAAACCAGTGGCTGGGGCAGGGAGAAAGCACGAGGCAGTTACTGATTAAACCCTATAATTGAGAGGATTGGATAGTCATGTGAATGAAACAGGGACTGGTCAAGCAGGGGATGTACAGAGAGCAAGAGAACGGCCATTTTCAATGGCCTGACTGTACATGCCTTGAGCAGGTATTCAGTCACTATTAATTGACCCAATGAATGAATCTCTCAAGCGAGGCCTATAGTCCTCCGGACAGGCCCCAAACTCTGCACAGAGCCAGGAAAACACACTGCAGGAAAAGCACCCTCGTAAAGGGCTAGCCACCCCCAAAATGTTTTTTTTTTTTTTTTTTTGCGGTACGCGTGCCTCTCACTGTTGTGGCCTCTCCCGTTGCAGAGCATAGGCTCTGGACGCGCAGGCTCAGCGGCCATGGCTCACGGGCCCAGCCGCTCCGCGGCATGGGGGATCTTCCCAGACCGGGGCATGAACCCGTGTTCCCTGCATCGGCAGGCAGACTCTCAACCACTGCGCCACCAGGGAAGCCCCAAACTGTATATTTTTAAATAGTGAAAAACAAGACACCATAATCCACAGGGTGCCACACCCGCACCTGGTACCGACACTTACCAAGATTATATAACAGCCCAGCACACACACACACACACACACACACACACACACACACACACCCCTAGGCCTCAGTGAAACTGGCTGATTTAACCCCCAAACCCATCTCTCCCAAGGATTCATTCATGCTCAGATTCAGGAGAAACTACCAGGTTTTCATCTCTGAGACTTAAAGAAAACAAATAATAACAAAGCCTGCCTGGCCGGCTACATATTTGCACGTCCAGGGACTTTCTCTCCAGATGGCACACGTGCAAATGACAAGCATTTGTTATTCACTAAGTGCAGAGGTAGCAGCCCTAGAGGCAAGACCGTGGTTTGCGTCCCAGCTCCTCCATTTGGAATTTATATCTGAACCTCAGTGTATGCAGCTGTCACACCTCCTAAAGCCTTGGGAGGACCAACTATAGGTGAAAGTCGTGAAATGGGCCTTGTTCAGGATGGTTCTGAAAAGGGCACCATTCCCCTTGTCTGCTCCATCTTGGCCCTGGAATGGCGACTCCAGCTGTTGGTGGGTGTCTCCAGCTGTTGGTCCATCCTGCCAGAAACTTTTCCCAAATCATGCCTGAAAGGGCTCTTTTAATTCAGGGTATCCTAAGAACTGCAAAAGGACGAATGGAGCAGAAACAAACACAGGTTATGGAGTCAGCATGGCCGGGTCTATTAAGTCTGGGTTGGCCCCAATCACATGGGGGCTCAGAGCACGGCTTGGGAGTCAGGGAAGTCTGGGCCACGTACTCACGCTATTGCGTCTTCTTAGGCAAGTGACTAGCTACCTAGGTCATAGTTTCCTGTTCTCTAAAATGGGAATAATAAGAGTAAGCACTGCATAAGGTAGCTGTGAGGATTAAGTGTGACGGTGTTTGTGTAGTTCTTGGCAGGGTCACAATTACCCATCTTTATTGGACTGTGCACAGCACACCAGCAGCACACCAACATAATGCCTTAGGAACAAGGCTTCCCTACGATTGGTGAGGCAAGTGGCCAGGGTGTGCGTGTCCGGGTTTGCATTCTCCTCCATCGTCCTGTTTCTGGATCACCTTCATCATCCAGATTCCATTCGGGTACATATCAGGACACAGCAGGGATGACTTCCTTGAGTCCTGGTGGATCTGCTGCTGTAGACAGTTTTAGTCTAGGAACACTCAAAGACTCGCTGTCTTAGCTATGCCGATGCCTTCAGCTGCCCAGACTTCAACTGCTCTGGTTGTTTTTGGTTCCTCTTTGCAACTGCACAGAGTCATGCATTAAAAGGGAATGCTGGAGATGCTTTTAACCATCCTAGTGCCTTGCCCAATGCCTGGATCAAAATAGATGCTCCATAAATATTTATGGAATGAATGAATAACGCTTCTGAAAACTGCCTCCTACAAAATGCTTACGAATATGCTCATCCAAACTGAGTAGCTACAGTGGGAGAAGTTTCCCGTGCCCCATTTTCCAGTAGCTTTTTTCTTTCCTGGGCATCAAATGTTCTTAATGCAGCACCTGGAGATAAAAAAAAACTTGTTCCCTTTCAAGAAAATGTAGCTTTGTCCCCACTTTTCAGTTGAACGGTTTCATCTTCACTGCATGGGGATTTAAAATGTAGTTTGAAAACTGGGAAGACCCATAAAAGCATAATTGCTACTGTTTCATGGGAGGTAACAAGGTACTGGAGGTTTAAAGCAAGAGGAGCCTGAGTGGCTCTCTAGTCCTAATTTTCCATAGATATAGCTATTTTTAAATGGGTTCAGAATAGCAAAATTGCATTTGAAAGAAACAAAGGAAGAGAAACATAAGATCAAGAATTCTTTCCAGTGACTCACTAAACAGTGGTTTGATTCCTAGGAGTCTCTTATTCCTGTAGGCAGCAGACCTCAGTTACATCAGCGAAGCAGTGAGGCAGAAAGCTCACACTTCAGGCTACTTTTTTGTTGTGGCTGAAGGTCGTCAGTGTTTAGAATAAAAAAAAAAGGCACACCTGACCCATCTCTCTGACTCTATCCGTCCACGATACGATGGCCATAGGGGTCCTTCTAAAACACAGATCCAATCTTGTTTCCGGGAACACCACTCTCTTCTGGTTTTCCTTCTATTATTTTGGTTTTTCCTTTTCTGTCTCCATCGAAGGCTGACCTTTCTGATTCAGTCCCTCCCATGAAGTTCCTCAGGGCTTCAGCCTAAGCCCTCTCAGTACTTTTTTCATGTGATCTCCCCCCAAAACCTCAAACATATAGGTTTAATGCCCACCTACAAATAACAAATATATTTACTTCTCCAGCATAGGTATTTCCTCTGACTTCTAGATGCATTCATTCAATTGCTTCCTTGACGTCTTTACTTAACCATTTCAGTGGCATTTCAGACTCAGTTCAAAATGAACACATGATCCTTTATTTTTTTTTGCATTGTCACTTGTGTTGGCCAATGGTCCTGCAATCTAGCTGCACAAGCTAGATTCAACTGTCATCTCCAACACAGTCCTCTTCCTCTAGTTCCAAGTCTATCACCAAGTTTTCTCTCATTGAAGGACAAATAGCATATGATGTCACTTGCCTGTGGAGTGTAAAAAATATGGTACAAGTGAACCTCTTTACAAAACAGCAGTAGAGTCACAGATATAGAAAACAAACTTATGGTTACCAAGAGGGGAAGGGGGGAGCTGGAAGGGATAAATTGGGAGATTGGGATTGACATGTACCCTACTATATATAAAATAGATAACTAAAAAGAACCTACTGTGTAGCACAGGGAACTCTACTCAATACTCTGTAATCACCTATATGGGAATAGAATCCATGTATAAGAACCTACTGTATAGAACAGGGAACTATATTCTATATCTTGCAATAATCTATTATGGAAAAGAATCTGGAAAATAATATATATATGTATATATGTATATGTATATGTGTGTGTGTTTATATATATATAACTGAATCACTTTGCTGTATACCTGAAACTTTGTAAATCAACTATACTTAAAAAAAAAAAAAAAAGAATAGGGCAGAACTTCAAGGAAAGAAAGCATCCTAGGCACGTCCAAGAAATCAACTGGAACTGAGTTGGAGATCAACATCAGAATGTTTGTGGTAGTCATAGTTGCTTTGGTTCTTAGTTTGTTGATCAGCTGTACAGGACACAAGCACATTGCTGCTTTAATTTTCCCTGATCTCTGCCTTCACCTGTGCCCTGTGGAATCTCTTCCCCATCTATTACCAGCATGCTAGGCAGGTCCCAAGGTGTGCCTGTGAAGCTGAGGAATTAAAATCCAGTCCAGTCTAGTCCTGTTGAAAACTCCATCTTACTAGATTCAATATTTTCCTCATTCACGATTTAGAGAAAATTCAGAGGACCATGTTAAATATATGCTTTCGGGCTGTAATTAGCAAAATCCAGACTCGGAACAAATGAAATAAAACAAATGACTCAGTTTCTTCAAAAAATAAATTGTGGGAGTGGGGGTGGTTTTTGGGTGGAGGGGAAGTGTGATGGGAGAGAAACATGTAAATTAAAAGAGACAAAAATATATCAGCCAAACACAGTGAGTGGACCTTGCCTGGATGTTGATTTGAACCAACTGTAAAAAGTTAACGTCTATTACATTTCGAGACAAGTGAAAGTTTGATATCTCATTTGATATCAAGAAACCATGACATTTCTTTAGGTGATATTAGTATCGTGGTTTTATTTTTTTATTAATTTTATTAAAGTATAGTTGATTTACAATGTTGTGTTTATTTCTGCCGTATAGCAAGAAATACATATATACCTATGTATCAATTATACATATATATTCTTTTTCATATTCTTTTCCATTATTGTTTAACACAGGATATTGAATATAGTTTCCTGTGTTATACAGTAGGACCTTGTCATTTATCTGTCCTATATATAATAGTTTGCATCTACTAATCCCAAACTCCCAATCATTCCCTCCCACAACCCCTCCCCCTTGGCAACCACAGGTTCTCTATATCTGTGAATCTGTTTCTGTTTCATAGATATGTTCATTTATGTTGTATTTTTACATCCCACATATAAGTGATATCACATGGTATTTGTCTTTCTCTTTCTGACTTACTTCACTTAGTATGATCATCTCTAGGTCCATCCATGTTGCTGCAAATGGCATTATTTCATTCTTTCTTATGGCCAAGTAATATTCCATTGTATATATGTACCACATCTTCTTTATCCATTCATCTGTTGATGGACATTCAGGTTGTTTCCATGTCTTGGCTATTGTAAATAGTGCTGCTATGAACATAGTGGTCCATGTATGTTTTCCAATTATAGTTTTGTCTGGGTATTGCCCAGGAGTAGGATTGCTGGATCATATGACAACTCTCTTTTTAGTTTTTTGAGGAACCTCCATACTGTTTTCCATGGTTTTATTTTATTGTTTTTAATATCTTTATTTTTAGGGGTATATCCTGAAATATTTATGGACTAAATTACATAATGTCTGGGATTTGCTTCAAAATGATATGAGAAAGAGGAAATTGATGAGGATATAGAGGAATAAGATGGGCCGTGGGTGGAGAAATGTGGAGTTGGACCTCTCCCAAGAGTGCAACAGCAGAAGATGTCAGGCATCCCCAAGGCTCAGGAGGCCTCCGCCTCCTCCCTCAGAGGGAGCCATGGGCCAGTGCACACTTCCACATGGAGGGAGCCACCCTTCCCTGGGGGCATTCCCCGGGGACTCATGCTCTCCCTGCAGGGCCTCCAGCCTCCATCCCTCTGATCCCCACCTGTCCTCGTCTCCCAACCTACCATCCAGAGTGGAGGCCACAGTGGACTCACCTGTAAGTGCATCTCACGATCCTTAGGATGAAGCCCACACCCCACGCATGTGACCCACGAGCCCCCTTCCCACTTTTCCAATCTCATGTCTGTACACTGCCCCCCTGGCCACGCCTCCCCAGAACTCGGCCTGTTTCAGTCCCTCCGAGCTTCCACACAGGCTCACAGGCTATTCCCGCTACCCGTTCCCACTCCCCACGCATCCCACCTTTGTACCTGGTGTCTGTCCTTCACATCTTGGTTTAGATGTTGTCTATTCTAGGAGTCGTCCCTCTGAGATAGACATGATGCTAGAAGACCCAGTTTCCCCTTCAGGGAAGCTCTTGCTGCCCTATTGTGAGGAATGCATGAGTGGACAGCACCGCTGACAGCCGCACAGCTGCCTCATCCAGCTGCTGAGGAAGGCGGGGGAGGGACAGGCCCAGCAGTGTCAGCCCCACTAGGAACCCTGTGACTGGCAATCTTCTTTCCAGAGCCCCACACCCGGTGGACTGAGGCTTGTTGTGACTGAATTGCAGCTCAGTTTCTTCCTTGGCCCCGTCCTGCTTCCTTTGCCTTCCTTTCCCAGGAGTTGACCCCGTGGAACGTCTCACACCCTACTAAACTCCATCTCAGCATCTTCTTCCCAAGAACCCAACCTGCAATTTTGTTCTATCCCACACCTCGGGCAGAAAGAACTCTTCTAGTTCATCAGCCAACACCCACTCTCATCCCATTCCTTCAGGTCATCCCCCGGCATCATAACCGTCTATTAAGAGTCTGTAGCCCCCACTGGATCAGAAGCTACATCTGGCAGGCTCACCCTGGTGCACCCCGGACCTAGCGCAATTCTCAGTACATAACTGATACTGAGTCAACTAACAGAGATCCCAGAGAGCAGGGAATTCGTACTCAGTATGAGAATCCCACCGTTTATGGTATGCATAAATGAATGAATGAGTTCCCCTATTTTTGAGATTTTCCAACATTTGGCCTAGGAAGCCATTGTTAATGAAATGAAAGCATCAACATTTCAGAGCCATAAGAAACTAGAGAGAAGAAGCACCATTCTTAAAAATAGGTGGATCATTAAGAGAACCATGCTAAGATGAGGTATGCAATGGATGTAGCCATCCTTTGCATCTGTTTATAAAGAACTTTGTCGCCTGGACGAGACATTTGAGGACACCATCCTCCAGATATGTTCAAAGGAAAGTTTTAAGAATACTCATAAAAGCTGAATATTGAATGGGAACTGGCATGCCCTGGGGTGTGGAGGGCCTGAGGAGTAGTATAGATGATATAGTAAGCCTTCCAGTGTTTACTTCCTTTAACAGCCATGGGACCCTCTAGGGCCATTTTAGGCCCATTTTCCATAAGGAATCTACAGCCAGAAAGAGGCTGTCTGGATTCTCATCCTGAGTACCTGCAGGATCATCAAAGCACAGAGAGAAAACAAAACCTTCTCTCTCTTTCCTACGTCCTGCAAGTGGATCTGCCAAATCTCTATAAAGCAAAATGAGTAATAAGAATACCTGACATTTGCTGACTGCTGCATATGTGCCAGGCCTGTGCTGGCAACTTGATGTGGCTTGTCTAAGTAAACAGGTTGCAGGTTGCCAGCAGCAACCCTGGGAGACAAATGGTATCCCCAAACAGGTGCAGAAGCTGAAACTCAGAGATTAAGTTGCCCAAAGTTTGTAGGAACATCAAAATCAAGGTTTGAATCCAGGTCTCTTTGATCCCATAGCTCGTCTTCTGAGCCACAAATGATATCACCTCACAAAGACCGTGCCTGTCATAGGGACTGACTGCAGCTGCTCTCAGGGCAAAAGGAAGACACTGGGAGCAGTGAGACAGCTGCTTCACTGGGCTCATGCTCTGCTGTGTCAGCAAAGACCCAGTTTATAAAAGTCCAGAGCCTGCCTTGTACTTCTTTCTGAAATATGCTGAGTGCATTAAAAGTTCTGGGACCAATTCCAACGTGGGGGGTGGGTGGAGGGATGGCAGTGAGAGGTGGTTCCCACACACCACCAAGCAATTCTCCAAACACCCGTTGGGTGTCCTACAGTTTAACTCAATTCTGACACTTTCAGATTCCAGTCTGAAAGCTCAGTCCTACGAGACTGTCCCCCACTTAAGACACCAATGGCAAGCCCAGGGCAACTGGCTACAGATTGGAGTTTCCAAAGACTTTCTCCTAGGGTTTGTTTAATCTGCTAGAGTGGCTCCAGACACCAGTCACAAGTCCAGATTGTTACCTGTGCCTCTGATCAACAGCCTATAAATTGGAAGTTGCCACGACCCCCTCTTTGGGTTCGATTAATTTGCTAAAGCAGCTCATAGAGCTCAAGAAACCTGTTTACTTACTAGATTACCAACTCATCTTAAAGAGTATTAAAGGATACAAATCAACAGCCGGATGCAGAGATACATGGGGAGAGGTCCTGAACAAAGGAGCTTCTGTTCTCATGGAGTTTGGCGTCCGGCATTGTGGCACTTGGGAGCGTTCTGTTTCCACAAGCTGGAAGCTTCTGGACCTCCTCCTTTTGGGTTTTTACGGATGCTTCATTACATAGGCATGATTGATTAAATCAATGACCATTGGTGATCGATTTAACCTCTAGCCCCTCTCCCCTCCCTGGAGTATGAGGAGTGAGACTGAAAGTTCAAACACTGTCTTCAGGGTTGGTTCCCATGGCAACCAGCCCTCATCCTTACCTGCTTTCCAAAAGTCACCTCATTAACCTAAACCCAGTTATGGTGGAAAATGGCTTGTTATAAATCAGGGTTCCCCAACCCCCGGGCCATGGACCGGCACTGGTCAGTGGCCTGTTAGGAACCCGGCCACACAGCAGGAGGTGAGCAGTGAGCGAGCGAAGCGTCATCTGCCGCTCCCCATCGCTCCCATTACCACCTGAACCATCCCCCCCGCACCCCCGCCACCGGTCCATAGAAAAATTGTCTTCCACGAAACCGATCCCTTGTGCCAAAAAGGTTGGGGACTGCTCTTATAAATAACAAGACACCCATTTTGCCTTTGTGGCTCTGATTTCAGGAACTGAGGACAAGAGACCATAAATGTAAGGGTTTATTACTAGACTCAATTCCATTCCATTGATCCATACGTCTAAATTTATGTCAGTACCATGCTGTCTTGATAATGTAGCTTTGAGGTAAGTTTTGAAATTGAGAAGTGTGAGTCCTCCAACTTTGTTCTTTTTCCAGATTGTTTGATATATTCTAGATCTCTTACATTTCTATATGGATTTTATGATTGACCTGTTGATTTCTGCAAAAAAGGCAGCTGGGATTTTGATAAGGATTATGTCGCATCTGTAAATAATTTGGGGGACTTGTGCCATCTTAACAATATTAATTAAGTCTTCTGCTCCATGAACATGTATGTTTTTCCATAGGTTACTTTAATTTCTTTAAAGAGTGTTTTATAGTTTTCAGTGTACAGATTTTATAATAATCTTGTTATATTTATTACTAAATATTTTAATCTTTTTGATACTATTGTAAATGGAATTGTATTATTAATTTCATTTTCAGGTTAGTCATTGCTAGGTTATAGAAATACAGTTGATTTTTGTATATTTATCTTGTATCCTGCACCTTGGTAAGCTTATTTATTAGTTCTAATTTTTTTTTCTTGTTCCTGCAGTTGCTTTGAATTCTTCAGGATGTTCAGTATACATGATCATGTCATCTGTGAATAGAAATAGCTTTACTTTTTCCTTTCCAATCTGGATGCCTTTTACTTCTTTTTCTTGTCTGATTGCCCTGGCTGGAACTTTCAATACAATATTGAATAGAAGTGATGAGAGCAGACATCCTTTTTTTGTTGCTGAACTTAGGGGAAAAACATTTAGTCTTTCACCATTAAGTGTGATGTTAGCTGTGGGTTTTTGGTAATTACCCTTATCAGGTTGAGGAAGTTTCCCTTCTATTCCTATTTTATTGCATGTTTTTATCATGAAAAGATGTTGTATTCATCAAATGCTTTTTCTGCATCTATTAAGATGATCATGCTGTTTTTGTCTTTTATTCTATTAATATGTTTTATTACATTAATTGCTTTTGGAAGTTGAACAAACCTTGCATCCTGAGATAGCTAGATTAATTATGGTATATAATCCTTTTTACATGTTGTTGGGTTTAGTTTTTACTATTTTGTTGAGGATTTTAGCTCATATTCAAAAAGATATTAAGCTGTAGTTGTTGTTGCTGTTGTTTTTTTTGTAATATCTTTTCTGGTTTTGGTATCAGGGTAATATTGACCTCATGGAATGGGTTGGAAAGTGTTCCCGCCTGTTCTATTTTGGGGGGCGGTGGGAAGAGTTTGTGAAGGATTGGTAATAATTGATTTTTAAGTTTTTGATAAAATTCATCAGAGGAGCCAGGTTTTCAGTAGATTCATAGAGCTATGCAACGATCTCTGCAGTCTAATTTTAGAGAATTTCTATCACCCCAAAGAGAAACCTTGTGCCCATGAGCAGTAAATCTTCCTTTCTCCCAGCCTCAGGCAACCAGTGCCCTACTTTTTGTCTTTATAGATTTGCCTATTTTGGGTATCTTATATAAATGAAATCATGTAATATGTGGTATTTTAGGACCGATTTCCTTCACTTAGCAGATTGCTTAAGGTTCACCATTGTTGTATTAATACTTCCTTCCTTTTAATTGCTGAATAGCATTCTATTGCATAGATATACCAAATTTTGTTCTTCATCAAATGAGAGACATGTGGGCTGTTTCCACTTTGGGCTATTATGAATAACACTGCTATAAACATTTGTGTACACGTTTTTGTGTGCATCAGCAATGTTTTTAAAAATATGCTTTAAAAATTTTATCCAGCATTTTAGTTGTTTTCATCAACCGAACTGCCAGAAACAGAAATCGAACTGTGCCTTTCCCACTCAACATGTGCCTCCCTTTTAGGGCGAGGGATATGGCCAAAGGATTTGGTGGCCCAGCATAAAGAGAATCTCCAGCAGTTCCATAACTGAGGGCTTTATGCGGGGGAATATAGGACCCCAAATGAAGGAACAGAGAAATCCACCCACCTATAAATACCACCCATTCATTAATAGTTTTTGAGCATCTACTATGTATGGGCCAGGTCCTGTATGGGAGGCTGAAGGTACAAGAGAGTATAAGACAGACCTGGTCCCCTGACTCAGAGAGCTTACATTTTAACAGAAAACAATCGAACAGGCAAGCTGCAATACAATATAATAAGTGCAATGAAAAAGGAAGAACAGCGGAATATGGGAGTGAATAGGAGGTCTCACAGCCTAGTGGGAGAGACAGTAGGAGAGAGTAGGAAAGTCTTCCCAGAGGCAACAGGAGCTACTTCAATTGTGTGTCTCTGGGGTAGGAGGTTGACATGCGAATGAAATTTCCTTGCACTGTTCATACTCCGTTATCCAGAGACCCTGATGCAGAAATACACTTCAGCAACCCAGGCCCTCCTCCTGGTAGGACAATGAGCTTGGCACAGTGCTTGGCAGACGCATAGCTGGTTCTGTGTGTGTGTGTGTGTGTGTGTGTGTGTGTGTGTGTGTATTTGTTTGGGACACACACACACCCACATACACACACACAATGAATGAATCCATGCCAAATTGAGTTGTACCCCCCAGGTGACTGTGATCTAGGCGTCTTCCTAGACTTACAAACTGCTGCATGAGAGCTCTCTTCTTGTAGGGCAGAACAGAACTGGGGAATGTAAAGCTTGTTCTTCAATTCTCTGTTGGACAGCTGCAGGGCTGTCCAACAGAACTCTCTGTGATGATAGAAATGTTCTAGATCTGTGCTCTGTAATATGGTAGCTCACTAGCCTCACGTGGTTACTGAGCACCTGAAACCTGGCCAGTGTGACTGAAGCACTGAATTTTTATTTCCATTTAATTTTAATCGATTTAAATTTAAATAGTCACATGTGGCTAGTGGCTCCTCTATTAGGACAGCATACCAGAACCATCATGACATTTACGGATGCAGTTTTCAAAGAGCTTTCACCTCCCTTGTCCCTTACTGTCTCTTTTGATCCTCACAACAGTATTATGAGAAACAGACACCAGACATCTTTCATCTCATTTTACAGATAAGGAAACTGAAGTTAAGAGTTGCCCCAGCTAATGACTGAGTTTGACCTAGAGACCAGAGCTCTTGAATAATCGGAGAGAGTGAAGTTCTTCCCTCTAGACATCAGAAGATGACCACGAAACCCAAATAATGTCTCACCTCATTGTTATGACTGTTTATAGCATTGGGCATCTGCCGGGAGCCAGCACTGGACTAGCAGAACTTCCAAGTCCAGATCCTAGAGCGAGAATGGTGGCCATTCCCACGGTGGACCACTAGAGGGGGCTACTATCAGAGGAGCAAGCTCTGACACCAGGTCGTCTCCCTTATTATAGGCTTTTCAAAGGTGGAACAGATGGTCATCTTTTTGGTGATATTTCCATGTCATATGCAGGAACTGGCTCCCAAATAGCTTTCCCTGAGGTCCAAATGCGCTGATTAGATTTGAGGGTTTTTTGGGCCTAAAGTTATTTAGAAGCAACTTTCCAAAGAATCATTAAGACTTACCAATCATTTCTTGAAAGTCGACTTGAATAGGAGAAAGAATAGAAAAGTAATGGGAAGAGGAGCAGGGTGGGAAAGGGGTAAGATTTGTGGAAGGAATAGGTCACTGAAAAGGTAGGAGCAGAGGAAATAAAAGACAAACCTCAATTACTAGCCCAATTCCTCTCTCACTGGGACAAAAAAACACATAAGGACTTAAAAGGATTCCCATTATCCCCCCTTGTGGCTGGATGGGGAGGTAGGGAGGGTTGCATGTCCTTCTAGGACTAGGTCCCAGTCTCTGATTTTTAATATTTCCATCTTATCCCAAGAAGAAAATTCTCCCCTGGGTCTTAAGGAACAGCTCTTCCTTATTTCCCTCTTCAAACCTGTGAACAAGTTAGACAAGGCGGCAACACTACATTCTATCAGAAACTGAGCTTCAGTGAGCCCAGTGACCTGCCTGAGATCACTCAGCTGGTAAATGGCAGAACTAATGTAGAACCGGGTCTGTGTGACTCGACCTGACCAGTATGGTTGCATAGGTTGGGCACTAGCCAATTGCAGGAGGTGACTTGAACTTAGGCATCTCCTTAGATGTGAATGTGCATAACCATACTTCTCCAGCAAATGGTAATCAAGTGTCTTGAGGGAGAGTGCCTTTTTCTACTTTGCTAAAGGTGCCGTTTGAGCTCTCAGCAGCCCTGGCCTGGCTGCAGTCACTCCTCTGTGAGGAGGTAGAGCCATGATAGGTGGTTCCAGAAGCCCAGAAGATCAGCCTTGAGGATTGCTCCGGCTCAGTTGGCCCCTATATGTACCTTTGCTCAGCCTAATTCCAAAGTCTATGACAACCTGCTGAATCCCAGCCAGACCTTTGGGTATGGATAGAGGCTGGAGGTCAGAGGAAGATGCCCTTCAGTGAAGAAGAATTTGCTAATAATAATAATAGCAAGAAAGAAGAAGAAAGGAAGGAAGGAAGGAAGGAAGGAAGGAAGGAAGGAAGGAAGGAAGGAAGGAAGGAAGGAAGGAAGGAAGGGAGAAAGAAAGAAAAAGAATAAGCTCATTCCTTCTTGACCAGGAAAGGAACAGAAGCACCAGTGAGAAGATAACAAGCATGGATTGTGGAGGCAGCCAGACTGTGGGCCAAAACTGGCCTCTATCACTTACTAGCTGGCTGACAGGCAGCAACTTCCTTAGCTTCTCTGAGCCTTGGTTTCCTCATCTGTTAATAGTGGGTAGGGAGGGGGGTCACACTTTTTCATAGGTTGTTGCAAGGATTAAATGAAATAATGTATGCAGAGGTTTTGGCACGGTGCCAGGTACAGTACGGGCTCCGCCAAGTTCAGCCACCATCATTATTATTGTATGTCTGGTCAGCAGTCAGCGGTGTGGAGCCAAAGGCTGGACTGGGAATGTGGAAGTCACGGACCAAGAGCTGAGAAACCCTCTGCCGTCCTGGTTGCAGCCCGAGGAGACTGGGCAGCTGGGGAAATCCCACCCCGAATTCTTAACAGGAAAGTTGTTGACAGAGATGATCTATCTTGGGTATGCCAAGCCCTCACTGTTCTTTACCCAGACCGTTTTTCAGGGTTGTATCTGCAGCAAGCAACCTTGAGGAATGGGATAATGTCTCCCTCTGGACAGAGGAAGCTTGCTTACCACACTTTATAAGAGCAGCGGCTGCCTCAAGCTCAGTGATCTCCAGCTTTGATGCAAACCCACTGCGTGGACAGCATCCACCTGGGCCCCTCTGCATGACCCTGTGTGACGTGAGGGTGTGGAAAACGGATACCTACATGGTGCTCACACTGCTTCCTGTGCCACGAATAACAAAGTCCTTTGTCTCTGACTCAAGAGTGTCATGTTTTCTGCCAGCCTCCATGGAACAGAAACAGGCTAGCTTATTACCTGGGAAGTGGGGCAAAATCCCAGACCCAAACAGGAGGCTTTGGCAGTCTTCTGTACGGAAGGAGGGACTACAGAGAGTTGTCACTTAGAAATTCTTTTATTTTTAATTTTTTTATGGAAGTATAGTTGATTTACAATATTGATTAGTTTCAGGCGTACAGCAAAGTAATTCAGGGAATATATATATATATATATATATATACTTTTTTCAGATGATCTTTCATTATAGGTTATTACAAGATATTGAATATAGTTCCCTGTGCTATACAGTAAATCCTTAATATTTATCAATTTTGTATATAGTGGTGTGTATCTGTTAATCTCAAACTCTTAATTTATCCCTCCCCCCCCCGCTTTCCCCTTTGGTAACCATAAATTTGTTTTCTATGTCTGTGACCGTGTTTCTGCTTTGTAAATAAATTCATTTGTATTATTTTTTAGATTCCACATATAAGTGATATCATATGATATTTTACTTCACTCAATATGATAATCTCTAGGTCCATCTATGTTGCTACAAATTGTATTATTTCATTCTTTTTTATAGCTGAATAATATTCCATTGTGCGTGCGTGTGTGTGTGTGTGTGTGTGTGTGTGTGTGTATGTAAACCACACCTTCTTGACCCATTCATCTGTTGATGGAACATATGGTAACTCTATTTTTAGTTTTTTAAGGAACCTCCATAGTGTTCTCCGTAGTGGCTGAACCAATTTGCATTCCCACCAACAGTGTAAGAGGGTTCCCTTTTCTCCACACCCTCTCCAGCACTTATAGAAATTCTCGAAGTTGCATCTGACTATCAAACACACTAGGGGCAGGAGAACGCATTGAAATGTATGGACACTCCTGCCCTTCCCCCACAAACATCCCCTTTGGCGTCAGCACAGCCTTGACTGAGGCCTCATGAGTCAGGCAGGCAGCTGAGTTGCATCAGGAGGCCTGCCACCCTGGCCTGCTTCTGGCTGTGTCCTAGATGGCACTGCTGGCCTTGGGGAGAGACTGGGGTGAGCCTGCAACACTTTATTGACTCTGAAGTGTACAGGTTGTCCTGCCTCCTAGGAAAGGTCTGAGGCCAAGTGGCTCGACTTTTAAGAGATTTCAAAATTCTCTTATGTCACCGATCTTCGGCATTATTAAAGAAGAAACTGGGAATTTGAAATCACAAACATCAAGGGTCTCCGGTTTTTATTTTATTAACCATTCTGTGTGTGTGTACTTTGCTGTTAGCCACCTGGAATCCTTGTGGGAAAGATGAAAGGTACAAACAAGCCAGCAAACAGACGTCAGAAAGGCAGAAAGCCCACACTCAGATCTCCTGCGGGAGATGCTGGCCAAGTTCAAAGGAGGTGAGAAAAAGGAGGGATGGAGATTTTCAGAACACAAAATTGACATGCTCTTTGAAAGCTGTGTATAAACAGAAGTTTTGTAAAACTCCCGCTTGAAACGCACAGCGAGGCAGAAGGGATCATTCCTCATCTCGGGACTCTCCGGAGGCCCATGGCTACTGTCAAGAAGGTGGAAATCTGAGGCATATCTATAGTCTTTAATGTTGATCCTTGTTTTTCAAAAAGGAAAGGAAATGAAAGGAACAAAGGGCAGATTTAGCTGACAAGGAAGCCTGCAGAGGTGATACTATAGAAAGAGGGGCAGACTCTCTCATATTTGGAACCATCAGAGGTCTGACAATGGGGGTCTCCAGTGAAGACACACTGGGGTCCGGTTTTGAGATGTTTGGAAGGAGGCCATGCTGTGAATTCTCTATCCTCATTGTGGGCGTGAGAAGCCAGCTGCCTGGGCTGAGCCAGGAGCCCTCCTGTGCTTACCTTACTTGGGACCAGAAGGACCCAAGTTGCCAGTTTGGGCAACAGGAGAGATGTTTTGGCACCTAACCGAATCACCAGAAGGACAGGAGCGCTCTGGGGCTGGGACGACAGGAACCAAGGGCAGGAACCCAGACCAGAGGCTCCCAGTCACTCCTCTCTGCTATGTTCTCTCTCAACCGTGCTTCCAAAATGTAGGGTGCCTGTCCACCAGATGCCAGCTCTACCACCAGGGAGGGACTGCAGCCTGGCTCAAACTGAAAAGGTCAGCATACAGGGGGATGCAGAGTGCAAGGGAGGACTGTGTACCTCCCTGTGTACAACCAGAGAGCTCTCTTCTTTCTCCTTGAAAGCAAAAGCAGGTTTGCCTAAGAATGGAGGTCACAGGTGGTAAGATGCTGACAATCATAGGTGGCTCCTGCTTCCTCGTCCATAGCTCCTTTGTTAACCCAAAGCACAGGAGCCTAAATCCAGGGCCTCCCCCCATCACGGGAAACAGCTGTGTGGGCCCTGACTCAGTGCATCAGTTACAACCCTGGCTTTGGGACCAGCTCTCTGCACTTTGCAGCATCCATGAAGCAGCACGGTGTCTGCAAACTCCTCCCTCCCTGCTGCCACGTCATCTCATTGGTTGGCTTATCCCTTGTGCCTGGCTGGACAGATTGACCCCCACCTCCATCCCAACAAGGCTAGTAAAACAAGTTGCTCCCTGGCCCTCTGAAGAAAACAATGCATGTCCCTGGACCATAAGAACTCATCGTCTACAAGTCAATCCCAAGGAGCCCTTGGCACCAGCCTCTACACTAAGAACAATAGCTGACATCCATCGTGTGCTTTCTCCAGGCCAAGGTGTACACTGGGTACTGTCCAGACATGTCTTATACTCCTGATGGGAATCTCTATGAGAAATAGACTGTATCCTCATGTTATAGATGACGACACTGAGGCACTGAGAGGTTAAGTGACTGGCCCAGGCTCACACAGCTAGTAAATGGTGGAGCTGGTCTCCAGTTGACCAGTCTGACTCCAGAGAGGGGCCTTCCTAACCACTCCATGGCTGGTGGTGCCCCTGAGAGGAGAGACCATTGGTTCATCTATTCATGACATCATGTTGCTGGTTGGGGAAGGGATTCATGGAAGGGAGGTGGGAGGCCCTTGGGGGTGATGCCCTCTCTATGCAACATTAATTAATGTCTTTAAGCCTAATAACAGCAGCAACAATAATACCTGTCCCATAGGGTTATTGTGAATATTAGTTAATGCACAGAAAGTACTTAGCACAGAGCCTGGCACTTGGTAAGAGGCAACTGTCAGCTCTGCCTGCTTGGTAGTTGCACTGACGACCACAGGAAATGCTTGTCATCTGGCATCTATGACGCAGACACAACACAAATTCAATTGGTCTGCAGATCTGTTGATTCAGTTTCCTATTCAGCTCATAAATCACCTGCCCTTCTTAGTGGTGACAACATTCCTGGGCAGAACAATGTCTTTGAATTAGTCTGCCTCCGTGCTTTCTTTCCCACGCCTGAAGCTGCAGCAGGGAGAGGGCAAGAGACCTTGGGGTCATTAGACTTGCACACAGAATCCAGCTCCATCCCTTCTTGGTGTGTGATTTCAGGCAGACCTCTTAACATCTTCAAGCCTCAATTTCCTGATATATAAAATGGGCTGGATAATACCTACCTCATAGGTAGAGGGGAGAGTAAGATGAGAAAAGGTATGTATAACTTAGGATACTGGCTCTGACATGTACCTCGTGTGACAGACTTAATTTTCCAAAATGGTCACGGCAATAGTAATATCTCTAGTCCCTTGTGCTCTTCTAGAACCTTGCCATTTCAAACACTTGAAGAGATAAAGTCTATCCTGCTTGCCCCCCACCTTCCCTTGAACCCTGGCAGGTCCTTGTAAATGCCTTGAATAGACGTGGCAGAGAGATGCTGCGTGACATCTGAGGCCAGGTCATAAAAGGCAATATGTCTTCTGCTGGGCGTGCTGCCTCCCTCCCTCCCTCTCTCTCTCTCTCTATACATATATATATATGTCTTTGACACCCTGAGCTACCACATAAGACGTCCAACCACCCTGAAGCTTCCACACTGGAGAGACCCTGGGAGAGACCACAGAGGGAAATGCCCCTGGACTCCCCACTCTTGTAGCTTCCATGATTTTGAGCCACTTCAGCTGAGCAAAGCAGAGATGAAATACCACCCCCCCCCACCCCAAGCCCTGCCCAAAGTGAAGTTATGAGCAAAATAAATGGTTGTTTTATGCTGCTAAGTTTGGGAGCAATTGTGATATGGCCATAGAAACAGAAACACCCAATGTCATTATTGTCCCTTCCTCATAGTGTGGACTCAATACCCTTGGTTATCTTTCTATAAAACAGCATCTATTGGATCACAGTCCTGATTAAATATACTTTTGCCCGCTCCCAACATCTATGGCCACAGGACAAGGGCCAGAATCTTTGGCACGGCAGCTCACGGACCTAGAGGACCGCCCAGACTCATCCCCACCAGCCCCTGCAGACCAGAGCCGTGGTTTCCTGGGGACGCCCTGCCTCTGTGCCCACTGACCCCCTGCCCTCTGCCCTCAGCACTGTCTCCTTTTCTCACTCATCCACGTTCAACTCACACGTTGCCTATTTCCCCACTTCTTTAGACCAACAGAACAACCTGTACAACCCGTGAGTTTGACATTTACTATACACGGTACTGTGGTCCCCTCTGGTCTTTTCACCCAGACTATGAGCTTGGGGGCGTGGGGCACGGAAGGCAGGTACAGCATCTTTTTTATCTTTGCATCTCTCATCTAACACAATAAAGGTTTGTTGAACTAATATGTTTTTAAGCGTGTTTCTCAGTGTGAATCACGCGTTATTTGGGATGCTTTATACATCCTCCACATACTGAGAATGCTGAAGAATCAGCTGCTACAGGTGGTCCCTACCAGACTGTGATGGGAGGTGTCTCTCCAACCCTGTTCTCAAATGCAAAGGGGCCCTGCATCTGCCAGCAGCTCTGTTATCCCTGGGAGAGGCCCTTGTCTGTTTTCATCTGCCATCTTGCTGCTGTGGTCATTCTCATCTCAGCACTGCTATAGTGTCATAGGTTTTGAGGCTGTCAAAGGAAGAGTCCTCAAGCATTGTTTGCTGTGATCCCACAGTCCTGGGCCCTACCTGCCTGGCTCTGACACTGGGAGAAATCTCAACCTCTGAGCCTGGAATTATGCCTTTATGATATCTCTTGGCTCCTTAGACGTATGAGTTAGATGTGAAGCTCTTCTCAGGTAATGGCCTGACAGATTCACATCACACCCATCACTTCTTGGTTTACTGATCCCCAGGCAGGAAAGGGGGCAGGGCTCCGAAAAGACCTGATGCCCACACAGCATCTGCACAGAGGGATCCCCCTGCCCGAAAAGCACTAAAAGGGCTGCAGGGGAGCCCAGCTCTAATCTGGCTCTGCTGGTACTTCACCGTGACCTTGGGAAGGTGCCCCAGTTCTCTGTTCTCATTCTCTCAGCTGTGTAACCAGGAATCACATAGCCATCGCTAGGCAGCGCTAATAGCAGGTAACTAAATAGCAGTAAAAGACACACTTAGGTTCTTTAGAAGAAATGCATTTTGCACAGGGTGAGGATGTTACGAAGTGGAGATTTCACATTTATCAGCCATTCATTGGATGCCTGGTGTTACTCTACAGAAAGCAAATGTGGGTGGTGGTGTTTTTTTGTTGCCAGAAGCCCTAACGAAATGCACTCCTCTCCAGATCACTGTGTCGGTCTTGACTGAGAGGCACAGACGACTTGAGCAGAGGCTGGCTCTGCCTTTTCCGTTGATTACGTCTGTTTATTACTGATGTATGACGTCAGTTGCACATTCCTGGACAGCTGTGACACGTGCCCAAGCCTGAGTCTGTGAATTCTGTAGGAAAGGGGAGCAGTGACGTGACAGCGGGAAAGAGATTTTTTTATTTTTCAAGATATAAACTATTGACATCTAATTTAAAAATTATTATTATTACTATTATTATTATTATTTTGGCTGTACCACACAGCTTGTGGGATTTTAGTTCCCTGACCAGGGATCGAACCCGGAACTTTGGCAATGAAAGTGCAAAGTCCCAACCACTGGACTGCCAGGGAATTCCGCCCAAGTTTTTTTAAATAAATAAAGATACTGCTTATGGTTATTGCCTCCAACTACCTCCCTTCCAGGTGAAATGGGATTGAGAAAGTAAATAGACCAGCGAGAAAGGAGGGCAGGGAACATCACGGGCTCCTTTGCGGATCCCCTCTCCGTGGCTCTTCTGGAAAGGCGGGGATAGGACAGCTGATGGGCCCTGCTGGTGGCTGTGGAGCTCTTAGAGATGGAAGAAGGGGGAAAAGAAAGAATCTGAAGAAGACTGGATATATGCATATGTATAACTGAATTACTTAGCTGTACACCTGAAACAAACACAACACTGTGAATCAACTATACTCTAGCATAAAATAAAAATTAAATGAAAAAAACTTAACACCGCCCCCCCAAAAAAAGAAGGGGGAAAAGATTCAGCCTGGGTTCTCTCACTGGGTCCCGACTGTGAGACTGCCACATGCAAACGTTGGTGGAACCTCTGTTCTTCCCATATACACCCCTCACCCCGGCTGGGGACGGCAGTACGTGGCTGAGCCCAATGCTTGATTCCCAATTGCCGAGGGTGGTGGGGTCTTAACAGATCCGTCCAGGGACCTGGTGTACCTGCCCCAACAAAGATAAGCAAGGAGCAATTTGTTTCCTGTACCCACGACCTCAATTAGACTTAAACGCAGAGGCTGCAGGTTATAATGGGAAAATCTTGACTTTTATGCACCCAAACCTAGGCTCACATGCCACAGGGCCACTCACCTGGGTAAGGGTGGACCTTGGGTCATTTGCTGAACCTCTCCGAATCTCCCTGTACTTGCTGTCCTGAAGACCCCATGCAGTGACTGATGTAAAATGCTTGGCTTGCAGTAGTTGGTCAGTTCACCTGAGTCTCCCCTCCTCTTCCCTCGGGGCTGGAATCACCAGAGCGATCTGTACCTCCTGGCTTCCCGCCCCCAGGATCTGACATGTGCTGGGCGCATAATTAATTTTCAGTAATAACGTGATAAGTGAATTGTGAACTGAGCTTCTGTTTACAGGCTATTCCTAAAGCTAAATATTTGTAAAAATCTGATAGACACTCTGCAAAATGAAAATGCCGGGGACAAGACAGGGATCAACATAATCAACATCACTGGACAAAGTCAGACTGGCCTCGTGTTGAGCTGGATAATGTCAGGAAAATGTGTCCTTCTCCGGGCCGAAGGCTAGGACATTGGATGGAAAATGAGCCTGTCAGAGCTGGCAGGTTTTCTGGATAGAAGCAGGGCAGGCGAGGCTAGGCTGGGCCTGAACCATCAGCTGGGGCCATGGCACTGTCAAGTCCTTGGGGTCCCAATGTCATCGTGCTTGGACAGGCCAATGGAAATGTTATGACGCCCTGGAGGAACTTGGGGACAGCGTTTGGCCAAGCTTGACACAAATTGTAAGTTTTGGCCTCTTTCTTAGCAGTTAGTTCTCCTTTAACTGCTGGGAAAATGCTGTAGGGAAGCTGGTGGGGGCAGCAACGAGCATGGACTTCAATCAACTCCCCTCTTCCATACAAAGAAACACTATGCAGCCACCAAAGACAAGAAGATAGACCTATATATGCGGGTAGAGAAATCTGCCTGTGATCTATTATTGAGTGAAAAAGAATTTTGTGTGAAATAGCATGGTCTTATTTTAAAATTAATATTCATTCTCACATCTGTATACCTACCTATTTGGTTGTATACAACTGTTCACGGTGGTGACTTACAGGGCTTTAGAGCTTCTATTTTGTACACTTCCATATCATGGGATTGTTCTTTTTATAACAAACATGGATTACTTGCATCATGGTTTTTTTTTTTTTTTTTTGCGGTACGCGGGCCTCTCACTGCTGTGGCCTCTCCCATTGCGGAGCAGAGGCTCCGGACGCGCAGGCTCAGCGGCCATGGCTCACGGGCCCAGCCGCTCCGCGGCACGTGGGATCCTCCCGGACCGGGGCACATACCCGTGTCCCCTGCCTCAGCAGGCGGACTCTCAACCACTGTGTCACCAGGGAAGCCCTACTTGCATCATTTTTACGTTGGATTTTACTCTGGTTTCTTCTGCCGGTTTCCCTGAAAACAGTCGCTGAACACATGCAAGCCGCTTGGGAGAATTCACATTCGGTTCAAATCTTTGTGAGCATCTACTCTGGCTACAGGACAGGGTTCCTACCCCAGATGGACGAGCTGACGACAGACACTCCCGTATGCGTTCACTGTAATAGGAGGTGGACTGAGGCTGGGAGATGCCACGATGCTCAGAGCCGTCCTGTGTGGAGGGCCTACCATGGGCAGGCACTTTCCAACTCTTCCCCCATGAAATCCTCAGGGTTGACTCATTCGGTCAACACGTGCTCGAGCCCCTATAGAGTGTCATGAAATGTACTAGGGCCCGGTTCATTTTAGTGGAGAAACAGACACGGTACCACCCCCACGTCCTCTTACAGGTGAGACGTTCTGAGAAGTTCAGCAACTTTCTCGAGGTGCTTCAGCTACTAATGGAGGAAGGACGATGCACGTTGACACTTGGGGTCTAGATCGCCTCCCTGATGGAAGAGACATTGGAACTCCACTTTAAAGGACCAGTAGGACTTGGACAGACAGAGAGCGGGGCTCTGAGCCAAGGGCCGGAATGGAAACGCACAGAGCAGATTCGGGGCATGGAAGTGATGGCGGGGTGACTTGAGGGCCAGAGAGGGAGGGAGGGAAGTGGTGGGAAACCAGCCTGGGGCCTGGGCCGAGGCCGAGGATTATGGAGCATGAAGGCTTTATCAGCAGTTTGGACGTTCTTCTGAAGGCCACTGGGAGCTAATAATTCTGTTGTGGTTCCCCTTGAGGGGGTGATGTGATCAGACTTTAACAGCTTGAGGGGACCAGTGTGGCCTGGAGTCTCTGGAGCTAGTCTGCCAGGTCTGGATCCCAGCCCTGCCATCCACAAGCTCTAGAATTTGGGGCAAGAGACTTAAGTTCTCTGCCTCTTAGTTTCTCCTCCAGTAAAATGGGGATCTAATAACAGCGCCGGCCTCACATGACCGTAAGAATTCAATGTCCTAAGATAGGAGTGGCTCACAGGAGCGTGGGGTTGCATAATGACAATAAATAAACGCCGGTCATTCCTCGTTTCTCTGGTGTCCGTGTCAGGGATGCAGTGGCTGCAGTGGGAGGCAGGAGGATCCTGAAATTGTCCACGTGAGAGATGAGGTCTGGAGCTAAGGCCGTGAGGATGGAGAGAATGAAAGGAGAGAAACAACATGGGAAGGTGGAGTGCATAGCCAGGAACAGGGGGCGGGAGGGAGCAGCCCCGATGCCCAGCAGAGGTGACGGAGAGGATGGCACGGTGAGCAGAGCACAGAGGTGGAAGGGAAGGTGCCAGGTCTGGACCAGGCCTGGGGAGACCCACACAGAGATGTCCGTCAGGGACAATCCAGGACTCATCTGACCGGAAATAAAAGGCACTTCCGTTTTACCCTCAGCATCTCTGGACCGCAGTTCTGTGGGCTCAGGTTGTGCCTAAGGAAAAACAAGAGTGGGACCCCAGCCCGAAAGTGGGCCCTGCGACCACATCTACCTTGGGTCCCTTCTCTCTGGTGCCGCCCCCCAAGTGTACCTGCGTCAGTACACAGTCAAGCCGCTCTACATTAAGTCCTCATCTTGCAAAGAGACCAGAGGCTTGGATCAAGCCTGTCCGTCTACACAGGCCTTCTGCTGGAAATACATTTCTGAAAAGAGCCATTTGCCTATCGATTCTCTCTATAAAGTGTTTTTTTTTTTTCAACTAGCCACTTGCCTACCAATTCTCTCTATAACTATTAAAACCAAAAACAAGCAAACAAACCATTAAAAATAAAAGCCACGAAAGTCAAAGGCCACGATGCAGTACAGGAGAGAAGGATGGGGACTTAAAGCAAGCCGGCCTGGGCCGGACGTGCAGCCCGACACGCACTGCGCTTCTCGTGAGCCTACTTCCTCATCTGAAACTCAGGGATGAAGATGCCTTCACCTACCTTGGAGGTTGTGAAGGTGAAGCAATATTCCAAAGCCAACTCAATAAATGTTAGGTCCTTCCTCCCTCAAACGGTCAGAGGGCTGAAACCAGCCAGGATGTAAAGTTCCGTAGTATGTTTCCAACACTAGGACTAAGGTTCACATTATTTTACTCCAAATTACCCAGCTACATAGCCTGTGAGCCCTGTATTCTCTGTTTTCACATCAGGAACTTGGGAAGAGTCACCCTTTGATAGAAATCCACACCACATGGGAAGGGTCTCCTTCTGGGCTGCATAAGGGGAGAGTTTTGAGGGAGACAGACTCGCTAAGACAGAACATCTACCTGCCAAGAACAGGGCAGGTAAAGGAGGCACATCGCAGACATGGCTGTGCCTGATAAAAGGGCCACAGAAACAGGAAAACGGCAACATTCTTTAAAGACCTAAAGCTCCTTTTATTTCATCACCGAGCTTTGTATATTTTAAGAAAGGAATTTCAGAACTCCTGATTTATTTCTCACCTGGGGCGTAACTCCTGATTACAATGAGCCCAGGCAATGTAAAAGGCATTGCTCCCATTCCCCGCAGTGCAGAGGCCCCAGCCCGGGATCCAGGACAGAGGCCTGGGCACCTCCCACAAGTGGCAAGCACGGAGTCAGGGCAAGGAGATGGCAGAGGTGGATGCCAGCTCAGAAGGGTCCTCATCTGAGCCCTGAGGCATGCGGGGCCTCCAGCTGTCTTTCCGTAGTAGTCCCGGGAGGTGGAGGCTGGGGAGCTGCCCAGTTTGCCCTTTACTCTCATGAGTCACATCTGCACACGTGCAGGGATCTGGGGGTCCCTGCAGAGAATTCCTTTGGGTAGAAGGCAGGACAGGTCAGAACCCAAGCTCCCAGCCCCTACCCACCTTTCACTGCAAGTGCACGGGCTCCTGGTCAGGTAGATCTGGGTTCAAATCCTGCCATCGTTCGCACGTTACTTGCCCAAGGTTGTTTCAGCCTCAGTTTCCTTGTCTTTAAAATGGGGATGCCCAGGTTGTTGTGAGGACTGAAGACGGTAATGCGTGCAAACCACACCGGCCGTCCCTGGGGGACAAGAGGTGCATCCCTCGCTCTCCCTACACTCACATTTAGGAAGCTCTACCCATGCTCGGGCCAGGGGCGGGCGCGAGAGGCTTCTGCTCAGAGAGACACAACTAGAAAACAAACAGAGGGCACCTCGCCCCCCCCAGCAGTGTTCCCAGGTCACTGTCCCCTTCGGGCGGAGGAGGGGGGGACGCTTCACTCGGGGACTCTCGTGGAATTTGTCCCTTTCTCCTGCTTCAGCCACTGTGGCTCCCACCTGAATTTCACCACTTTACCATGTGACTTCTTTCTACCAAAGCCCCCCACGTTTCCTGTGACCCCAAGACACTAAGAAGGCAGCGACATCTGCCACGTCCATCATGGGGCACGGAGACGCTTCCGACTCCAGCTCAGACTCAGGGCCCAGGCTGCTTGGGTAAATTCCTGAGTGACGGTGGTCACTGGCAGGCCCTGAACCCAGGATCGCCCAAAGAGGACACTCAGATGTGATCAAAGTGGCCACCGTCTCCCGCGCCCACGTCCCCGGCGTTTCCTCCTTCTGTATTTGTCTGGAGGGGTGGGTGGCAGGGTGGACGGCAAGTTCCAGGGGTTTGGATGACTCATTTCCTCCTGGGATCAAAAGCATGAGGCCCACAGGGGCTGGGGGGAGGAAGGGGGGCACGCGGGATGCCTCTTGCCTCTGCAAGCCAAACAGCAAGTGAGGCTGCTTCCAGCAGTAACATGAAATGAAATTCAACCAACATTTACTGAGCACCTGGTATATAAGTTCCTTGGGACAGAAAAGAGCAAGCGTGAGGGAGAGAGCCATTTTATCCATTTATTATATACAATATTAAGGCACAAGTTTAAGCAGCAAAGAATATGAAAATCTTTGGCTGACCAACAGTATCAACATTTGCTGTGAGGGACATGCCGTCTTCTTGGATTTCCCCACTCTGGACACAGACCCATCTGGCCGTGCAGCTCTGCACCCTCCACCTCTGCTTCAATACAGACTAGCACATCGAAGATGCCAGAATCTTACAGCAGAGTCTGCTGGAGGGAACACGCACACGCCACCAAGCAGGGCGGTGACACACACAGCTGGCGGGAAGTGTGGCGGCGCCCCGGCCGTTGGTGCTTTGCTGAGGTGGGTGCATGGCCTGCCCAGCCTCACAGAATGTCCCAGATTCTGCATGAGCCTCACGCGGAGAAGGAGCCTCCCCTTCCCCTCCGCAAAAGGGGAAAACACCTTAATTCAAAGAAAATCACTATGGATCAATTTGCTTACATTCCGGTTTGTAATAAATACTTACAGGTGTCTCTATGTGAACGGAATCTTAGGCAAACCACATGTAAACACACCACTGGGCACCAAAACTTCAGGAGCTGATACAAGAAAATACTGTATATGTACTTCATTATATTGAAAAAACAATATTTTAATTCCGTGAGGAAGCGAAGTTTCATGACAAAGAAACACCTCAGTCTTGGCCTAACATGACAATAACATGCACTTAAGTCTAACAGGGTTTTACAGAATTCCTACTGGAGGCGGCGACTCGTGAATGTGTACTTACACCCGCGTGTACGCAGAGACGTGAACACATACAAGGCGTGGCAAGGGAGCAGGCTTTTTACAACGAAGCCTCTGGAAGGTACATGTACTAACGATGACTGTCCTCCTTTGAAGTGGTCACTCTGAGAGCCTCTGAGGGTCCAAAGACTCATCCCCCAGAAACATCTTACGGACTTCTTTCAAAGGAAAAAGCTAAAAGGATGTGACTTACCTTAATCACCCATCTTTATTTATCCAACTGAGTGAATGACTTGGGATTATTTCCAAACTTAAACCTGCCTTCAAAGGATGATGCTTTCTCAACTCTAAGGATAACCAGAGGAACATGCCAGGCCCCCAGATCCATTCTAACAGAGGCGTCTGCAAAATGTTTCTACTTAGCACGGCAGTAATCAGCACAGCGTCTCGCAAAGGGTCACCTCTTAAGCAACGTGGGGTGAGATGAAACACTTGCATCTTCTGGATGTTAAGAAAAGAAACTCGACATACAACCTTACAGTCACACCTCCTATGTACGCACTGACATATACATGTCTTTATACCATTAAATTACCAGATGAGAGAAGCGGATACTACTTAAAAAACAGAAAAAGACTGCTCATTATTGACAGTTCCAGAAGAAATCCATTTACTGAAATGCTGACTTCTCCATGCTCCCAGCTGATCAGCTTCTGGTAATTTCTTAATTACTCTGCGCATCTCCCATGGGGCCACACACCAGAGGCAAACCCATTAAACAATCCTCATGTCGAATGAAGACGTTTTAAACCCACTGATTAATTAGCAAGAAAAAAGAAGAGAAAACCAACATTTATAAAGCGTATACCATGGCTGTGTCAGACTTGGAGAGGAGAAGCAGGCAACTGTGGGCTGGACCTTCTCTGTTTAAGAACACTTGCCCAGCTCCCTTGTACCACCGTCCTCCAAGGCTTAGGAGGAGGTGAGATCACTGGGGGCAGAGAGAAGCATGCCCCGCCGGCACCAGTGCAGACACGCAGCAGGACTTTGTTCTGGAAAACATACCTCTTTGCTCAGCTCCCAGCAGCCCAAGCGTGAGTTCCCTGCCTCAAAACCTTGCAACTCCTCCACCTTGCAAGTCTCCACAGCCCCCCGGGCGCTGCCCCACCTGACGTCTGTGTTCACATCAGTCTCTGGGACTCAGGCTGCTGTAGGGAGAATTTCTCTTGCCATCAGCTACGGACAAGGACGCAGGAGCCACCTGCAATTGCTAGCACTCAGCATCCTAGGGACACAGGAGGCTGCAGGCAAACCCAGGAGAGAACAGCAGTGATGGCTGGCTTCTCTGCAGGGGGCATTCCAACAGCCTCCCCGCTGAGCCACAGAACCAACGAACTCTCTCTTCCAAGTTCACAATCCATTGGGAGCAACTGTCTCGATCCAACCCAAGTCCTGTGTAGTCAAATGCACACATAGGTTCCAAAGAGCAAGTTCTGCAAAACTGAAGAAGAGAGACATGCCTCCACTCTCTGCCCTCCAACCCAAGCCCTGGGAGGGACGTGGCAGCCCTGTCCTGCATGCCTGCTCCAAGCAGACTGGGCACGACACTGTGGCTGGCTTCCCAACTCTGGGAAGCAGAAGAAAAGCTAAGAAGAAAAAGCTAAGGAAAGGTTCTGCACACGCTCTGAAATTAGTGCCCAAAAGCAGCAACATCTCTGCTGCATACAGTACCCCGGGCAGCACGCAGAAACCGCCAGGTGACACACTGAAGGAAGAAGCGGAGTTACTCCAGCACGTCACCACACAAGGCCAAGGCCTTTACCCTTCACCCTGAGACAGGGCTCGCGAGTTCATTATCAGACACCACTGAAAAGTTCTGGAGAAGGCCTGGCCTCTGGACCACTCGTAAGTAAGTGCTTTTTAAACAGACTTTGTGGTCCTGCTTACAACGGAACACAAAGACTCCTACCTATACCTGTGTTTATGGGCAGTTCTAGCAGTTCTGGGCTTTAGTCCTATTTCTTAGCTCCCGGGGTGGCAAGGGGGCAGGAAGCTCTGTGTGTGTGTGTGTGTGTGTGTGTGTGTGTGTGTGTGTGTGTGTGTCTAGGAGTGCACACATCACATAGAGGGGACAGAGCGGGTCAAGCCGTGGACTTATCATCCCCAAGTCAGAGGCAGTCCAGCCTGTGGCGAAGGCACAGCTCCTCTCCCAAAGCCTCGGCTCAGATCCCAGCCTCTCCTGGGGGAGGGACTTGACCTCCTGAGCCCCAGTTTCCTCCTCTGTGAAACAAGGATGATAAACTCGCCCCTGCTCCCATGTGGTCTGAGGACTCATTAAAAGGGACTTACCCCAGTGCTTGCATACAGTTGGCACTAAAAAAACGGAGCTAGGATTATTTTCTGAAAATCCAGTGAGATCATATATTGTCAACGGCCAGAACACACAGTGGGAGTTCAGTAGCTGCACTTCTCCTAAATGCAAGCAAGTCTTCGAGCTATGAAGATGAAAAGTGTCAGGGCCCACAGAAGAAGACATTTCAAAACTATAGGTCCCTCTTCTTACGGAGGAGTCTTAGCAGGTTAGAAGAAAGAAAGATTAAGGACTACAGCACAACTGAAAAATGGTGACGTCTGTGTTTGCATTCTGACAATTAACACGCCTGGCAACTCGGGGGACCAAGGAAAGCGAATGAGCCTTGTGCCTGAGCTGCCAACGAGATGTGCTGGGGCATAAAGATGAGGCTTTGCGGGAAACTGGGCTGTGGCTGTCACTCTCACCCGTTTCTAGGGGACACAGCCCATGTTTGGGGTAGCCCAGACACGGATGATGGGGGCTCGCAGAGGTGACGTGCCCTCTTATTTCTAGACGTTTTCTTTCCATCCCCCACGTTAATCAGGGGTCAAAGTGTCCTTAAGAGAGTTAGTTGCCATCAATTGAGCCTCATCACCTATAAAAAGTGATGGGGAACTGAGACTGAGACGGAGATCCCTCTGCCCCATCCCTGCCCCGACGTGTCCATACTCACCTGGCCCCCACACCAGCCATGGGGCCTCACCGCTCCCTCCTCACACCCAGGGCTGCTCTGGTTTCCCAGCGATGCTTAACGTAGGACCGCAGAAGGCAACAGGCGTGATGCACGGCGCCTACCGCAGAGCAGGGCTTGAGCAGCACCCGTTCTGCTTACTCTCCTGACCACTAGGCAGCTCAGAGGCCCCCCGGGCAAAGCCATCGGTTTCCTTCCCCAACTCTCCGTCTCCAGCTCACACCTCTGTCATCCTTCCACCACCTCAATTTGGGGAGGCTTCACCCAGGTTACACTCCAAAGACCAACTCTAAAACGAGCCACCCAAGCAAAATTTCCTAAGTGATGCTGTCTTCAGGGCTTCATCTGGGTGGGACTTGAAAAAGCCTCAGACCTGGGGCTTTTTTTCTTTTTTCTTTCCTTAAGTAAGCATGAGGAAAGGGAGCTGGGAAAACACAGATCTGGCTACCCTGCAGGGAGAAAACTATCAGGGCCCTGCGTGAGCATCTGACGGCCTGACTAGCTTCTCTCTTCTGATCCAGCCCCTTCTAGATTTGTAAAGAAAGCCGATATCTGAGTATCTGAGGAGTCAGATGGGAAACCTTACAGCACAGGGATGAGGCCCACGACCTCACTCACTCCTGGCTCTTTGACCTGGTGTTTCCGTCTTACTTTGGACAAGTTGCTCCCAACTGAAATCCTGAAAAACCTGACCACACTGTATAGATACTGGCCTGTTAGGTTACAAAGCAAGTTCCTGGCAGGGCAGAACTGATGTGCTGACACACACGTGCTGACGGTCACAGAGTCTGCGCGCTCATCAACAATGCCCAGAGGGATGCGAGGGGCGGACAGAGCGGTGGCCACAAACAGTAGAAAGCGGGAGTGCCCGGGGAGATTCTAGATGCCACCAAGTCAAGTGTCACTCGCTTCCCGGAGTGCAGTCCTGAAAGTCCTACCTCAACAGAGCAATGAGGTGGAGATACCAAGCTCCACCCAAGAGCTGATGTGAGAGAGAAAAAAGTCGGGGCCGTGAGCTTAATGCAGGACGTCACAGGGCTCATGGATCTTCCGCCTAGTCGGAGCTTCCCTAGTTCATGGCCAGAATGAGATCAACCACTGCAGCCCAACTCCTCAAAGGTGGAGGAAGCAGCCAAGGGACCCGCCATACGGCTTTGTCCCACCGGTCATGATGAATGATGAACATTCAGTTACTGCTCTGATAAACCTCAGAACAAAGGAATTCTGTCATGGCTTGTTGCAAAAGGGGAAAAAAAAAACGAAGGAAAAAAGGGTAAAATTAAAGAGTATGAAGCAGAGACAGAGATGAACTCAGAGAAGTGAGGGAGGATACACACCAGGACCAGAAAGCTCCCGTCCTGTTTAGAAAATACTGCTCAATCCAGAAAAGCTAAGATGTCCAAACCAAGCAGGTAATGAGGTGAAGATGGCCTTTTAAATTCCCCATCACCCTGGACATGTCTCCTCCCTGCCACACCCACACGCAATCACAGGACACCCCATGGAGGGCACAGGTGAGATTATTACGTTATATCAAGACGGACTCTCCGAGATTCCTAGGAGGTTCTTCTGAAACAAAACAAGCTAAGAGGCAAGGAGAATGGGCGTATTTCAAGGAAGATCCATGCCCAGGTTTATCTGTTTATAACCAGAGAATGGGTGTACACAGACCCTCCCCAAGAGATACATTTTCTGTACAACGGAAAAATTCCATTTCCTATTTCTTCTTTGTTTCCAAACCTACATGCACCTCCTCTCTTCCACCATATGCAGTAAAAATCCATGACATCCTCTTCATTTTCAGTCATGTAGGCCTCCTGCTTTTGTTTTGTTTTTAACATTTATAAAAAGTGTTCTCATGAATCTGAAATCCTGATCAGTTCAAATCATTCCTGATTTCCCATCCACAACCTTCTTGATCTTTCTTTCTCTTTGCCACGTTCCTTGCTCATCAAAGTTCTGTTGCAAAATTCAACAGGGATGCCGGTGTTAGATGAGAACTTCCATCATCTCCCCATCAGGGAACTCGGGCTTGTGGAGCAAGCTGCTGATGCGACCTTTGTGGTCAGGTGACTTCCCGTGGCCGGGAGAATTCTCTGCCAAACAGAAGGGACACATTAGCAGCCTGTTCCCCAAGAGGAGCACAGCCTTCCCAGCCCTCTCTAAAACGGAACCATTTAAGTACCACCCCTCACCATCGGTGCATGCAGGTAAGGCCGTAGTGCCCAGCCCATGGTGGACCAAAGCTAAAGGACTGGCCCTGGGATTCGGACACAAAGAACAGAACTAGGACGTGATGGGAGAGGTCTGAGCGGGTGAAAGTGGCATCGGGACTTGGTGCGGAGCCCTCACCCCCGCTCTCCTCCTCTCCTCCAAACTATCACGTGCACGCCACGAGCCAGGTCCTTGTCACATGTTCCCTGCCTTCCTTGCAGAAGAGCACCCCAAGGATTAAATCTCCGAAAATAACATTGTGTTTACTTGTCTATTTTGGAGGATAAACACAGGGAACCCCTCTGGAGGAAACAATTCATTTATGCCCAGTAGCTCCCACCTCCTCCTCACCCCATGACTACGAACAGTCCAAAGCCACTTCTGGACTCATTGCCAAGCTCCTCCTAAGCTGTCTTCTCTTAAATATTTGACGGCACCTACTTAGAACTGGCCTGAGTATTGGGCCAGTTCGCCTACTTTAAATCTACCTTCTCCTTCAATCGGGAGGTGCTCTCGACCCCGAATCCTTGACGAGTAAACACCTTGAAGGCAATGTCTTTGTACCTGTTGGTCTTGATGGACCTGGTGGTGCCTGGTACCAGCTCTCAAATATACTGGGGGGCGGAGGGGGGGGCCGGGAACTAATTCCCTAACGTCCCCTGGAGCGTCTGTCTGCACACCTTCTGGGGAAGGGCTAGTTACAAAGCATACACTAAAAGGACAGATGCAACTTGTGGACTCCTTTAAATGGTAATAAGTGAGGAGTCTCTACACACATTTTAATTCCAGCATAATAAAGGGCATGCAGAGCCTAAATGCATTAGGGTAACCATAATCAGAAGATAACCCGTAAAGTCAGAGTTGACTGGGAGCCCTGCCCCCTCCCCAGCTCAACGAAAGCCTCCCCCTCTCAGGCCAGGGAGCGCTGAGGATCCCCGGAGCGTGAGAGGAGGCGGGGACCTCATACCCAGCTTCTCTGCCGTGCCCTTGGCCGCTGGGTGCTTCAGGACCGGGCTGTTGGAAGGGGTTCCGCTCAGCCGGCCGCGCGTGGGCAGGGAGGCCACACCGGGCCAGAAGAGCTCGGCGCTCTTGTCCGTCTGTGTGCTGCTGTCCTTGCTGCCTGTCTTCGCGTGGGCGCTGCTGGCCGAGGTGACAAGGGCCGCAGGAAATAGCGCTGTGGCAGGCGGGGTGGGCAGCACGGGGGCGGATGCGTGTTCATGGGGCTCCTTCCCCAGCAGCAACCCTGAGGGCAGAAGAACAGCTTTTTCAATGCCATTCTTTAAAAACAAAACCAAAACACCTAGTCTGGGGCGGGGGGAGGAGTTGTCAAGTAAATTGGTTCTAATATAACATGACAAATGATAGGACACTATTATTCTCAGGGTGCTATGGGAGAATGGAGAAGAGGCACCTTATAGGCAGAGTGCCGAGGGGTGAGGGCATTCCTGCAAAGTGTTCTAGAGCGATGCTTGCTTTGCCTAATATGGCCTAGGAGGGCTAGTCCTGGGCAGTGGCTGTGCGCTTCAGAAAACCTGAAGGCTTCCCTGCTCCTAGACATGGTCCCATCGGCCTGATGCTGTGCCTAAGAGCCCCCGACACCCCTCCACTCTTGGTAACAGATGGTCTCCTACAGGCCCCGGGTCAAAACAAACACGCTTCCTGGTCAGGGCAACACAGAGCTGTGTACAGTATTCCCCAAAGAGATCCTTGCAATGGAGAGCCATGTCCTCCAAGAAGCAGAAAGCCAGCTGGGCTCCTGGGAAGGACCACTCAGCCCTCTTCTCCCTCCCTGCCTGCCCCAAGAGCAGAGAGGCTGGGGCAGGAAGAGGGCGGGCTGGCTGGGGAAAAGGGAGGCATGACGCGCTGTGGTGTCCCTTTTCCTCAATGTCTTCCTACAAAGCTGGACAGAACAGTCACTGTTATGATGGTGAAATACGGCCCACGTTCCGAACAGTGCCAGCACTCCGGAACACTAGCCTGTAGAAAATGCGGTAAGCACAATCGAGTGTCTGTTCACTTATTTAATGAGCCAGCAATTCATAACGTCTCTTTGCCAGGGCTATTTCAACATGCCCATTCATAACAGAATGCAACTCAATCCAGTCTGTCTACAGCAACGCTTCTCAAAATGTAATGTGCAGGGCTTCCCTGGTGGCGCAGTGGTTGAGAGTCTGCCTGCCGATGCGGGGGACACGGGTTCGTGCCCCGGTCTGGGAACATCCCACATGCCGCGGAGCGGCTGGGCCCGTGAGCCATGGCCGCTGAGCCTGCGCGTCCGGAGCCTGTGCTCCGCAACGGGAGAGGCCACAACAGTGAGAGGCCCGTGTACCGCAAACAAAAAAAAAGTAATGTGCCTATCAATTACTTGGATATATTGTTAAGATGAAGATTCAAGTCAGTGGGTGGGGCCTGAGAGTCTGCTTCTCTAAGAAGCTCCCAGGAGAGGGTAGTCCAAGGCTGTGGTCCAAGGACCAAGGGTCCAAGGGTCCGAGGACCACACCTTGAGTAGCGAGGGGCTTTGGCTAGGTGCTTCACACACATCATCTCATTTCATAGGAGGTAGGGCCTGTTGTTATCCTTTGTCTTACAGAAAAGGAAATGGAAGCTTGGAGTAATAAGTACCTCACAGTTAGAAGTATCAATAGCAGAAATGGGATTGGAACCCAGCTGTGCCTGCCTTTAAGTCCACTCTGTGTTCTTGCCACCTCATCGCCCTGTCTGGTGAAAAGCCACCGTCTGGCAAGGATGTTCTGTGGAACCAAGTCACTGGCCTGTCTTCTCACCTGGGAGCCCCTGAGCCATCAGGAAGGTATGTGTCATCACCTCTACCTCCTTCCAGAGCCCCTCGGGCAAGAGACTGTGGAAACACTTTGGGGGCTGTGCACTGTACCTTTGCGAATTGACTGTGTGCCTCTGCCTGGAACCTCAGAGGGCCCCGCTCTGTTTTTGTGACACGTGGACACCAATCACAATAACGAGGAGGAACACCAGTGCAGAGAACACAGCAACTCTTCCCGCAGCCGGGTCCTCTGGCTCCCAGGCCTGGTTGAGACACATCAGATGCTAAGGGTACAGGCACAGACCCCAGGGAAATGCCTGCCTGGGTGGATGTCACAGACTGGCCTCTGCCAGGGAGGTTTCTATGCGAGCTGAGCACATTCAGACTCCCCTACCAGGCCTGCCTGAGCGCCGCTTCCAAGGCTCTCTAACTGGGGTGGGGAGCTAAGCGTCCTTGGGAGGGTCTTTGAAGATCCCAGCTGCTGTCCACACACGTCCTCTTTGAAGTGCATTTCCTTGGAGGGCAGGGGCTGCAGAAGTAACCCGTGGGGGAACTTCAAACAGAGATTGTGGCTGGGTGCCTTTGATCACCCCAAGTCTGTCACGTTCGTTCTGGAAGCTCTTATCCCCTTTGGCACGAAGCAGCCAGGCTCCTCTGGGGTTCTGTTTTGAGAAAAACAGGCTCTCGGCTCCTTAGATAAACAAAACACACTCTGAGCCGGGGAAATGCATCAAAGAAGGGCCAGGCCCCTGGGGGTGTGGAGTGCCGGGGACAAGAGCGGAGGATGCGCTGCCTGCGAGCCGGGCGGCTCTGCCGCTTCTCTCCAGACCCAGCCAGCCTCCATCACCCCAGGAAACGTGTTCATGGCTGAGACCACACGTTTGCAGAACTCTCCTCAACGTTCTGCCTGTGTAACAACAATCCAGCAAAACCACTGCTGCCAGAACTTTGCACTCGAGAGCACTGCTTCCCGAGCGCTTTCTCTCCATCATCTCATTTTGCCCTTGCCATGACCCCATGGGGTACAGCAGGGCAGACACCTCCAGGCACCACCCTGCTCTGCGAGACACAGAAGCAGAGGTGGAGCAGTCTTACCACTGGTCTGGGGCAGAGCCAACTTCAGAGGCCTGAGGTCTCTGGGTTTTTCCCATTAGAACATTTTACATGAAGGGTCACCTCAGCTTTCAACAATAATGATGATAATTACGATGTGAATCAACCCGTGGTGAACAGCGACTCTGGTGGGGTGGTCTTTGCTTCCACCACCAAAGTGTGACTGATTATCCTTCCCCGCTTTACATAGAGGAAACTGAGGCTCGGGAATACTCAGTATTTCTGCTTTCACGAAAGCGTGTCTGAACTCCTTTGGCCAGAGGAGATGCCTCTCAATGTTTGTGTGATGCTTCTCTTCAGTCTCACCTCAGGAGGGGCGGGACTTGCCTGAGGGGGCGGGGCTCGCCTGGGGAGGGACGGGGCTCACCTATGCTCCCCTTCCAGGTCTTCTCCTCCTTCCTCTCCTCGGCTAACTGGCTGCTGGTGAGCGAGGTCTGGCGGGAGTGAGTCCCAGTGGCTGCAGCGATGGACGGGACAGAGCGAGCGGGCCGCAGGCTGGAGGAGTCTGTCTTCCCGGCGTCTTTACGGGATCGCTGCTGGAGGACCTTAATCATGGCATCCTTCTCTATGATTTTGGCATGGAGATTTTTAATACTGTGTAACAAAACAAAACAGTCATGATCAAAAGCCATTTGGCTAGAATAACATGAACATTTCTCTCAGGATGCCCAGGGACTTTAATTATAATTCAAGGACAGAGAGTTAAGCGCAGTGGAAGTCTTCAGTTACAATCTCCATATTGTAGAAGACGGATCTTTTGTAGTAGCTGAAAAGGGTGTACCTTCTCTGGCCCCTCAGGAGACTCTGGGATGTCCTGGGACCCCAAGGACACACAGTTTGAGTGACCACGGCCTCCCAGCAGGGACCTCTTGGATTGAACTGTGTCTAGGACCCTGGCAGTAGGAGGCATGGAGAAGCAGTAGGAAAGCACACAGACTCAAGGCTCACACAGGGTGGGCTGCTCAGGAGGGTCCATTTCCCTATTTTCTGAGGAAAAAGAAAAATAGACGGACAGGTTTTCTGTGAGAAGCTGCTGTTTTCCTCCCTGAAGGTCAAAGATGAGAATCAGAAAACACGTGAGTTCTTTTCACAACCCAAATAGTAACTTGCTGAGCTTACCAACGACTCAGCCACTCAGTCCTATTTTCACATCTGCAAAATGAGAAGCTCAGCTTCCCAGGGCTCCGCGGGGAGGGCTGGGGGTGGGCGGCAGGCTAGCTCCATTATGTCACCAAGCCCGTTGGACGTCTTGTTTAGTCCATGAGAAGAATGCATTAGCTATATAAGTTCTTTATTTCTGGCTGGAATATATAAATCCTGGCTCAAAATCTCTGAGACTTTGGAATATGATGTTTCCCCTGTCCAGCTGGTAATGTCTAGAATGTTGTAGAGACAGACACCCAGAAAACACATGGGCATCTAAATTCTTGTTATTAGCCTGCATCTGACATGAAATTAGCCCCCAGAGACTTCAGGCTCCAGGCCCGTTGTCGAGTAGACTCTTTCCCTTCTCTCTGGGGCAGGGTGGGAGGGAGAACTCAAGCTTGAAGCTGTTCAGAACAGGAAAGGGCTGAAGTGTGAGTGCAAACATCAGGCTGGCGGCCCCACTGGGGTCTTGAGGGAAGTGCCCAGAGTGGAGCCTGGTGGCCGCGCACAGCTGTCCCTTACGTGTACTCCATGTCCTGACATCTCCTGGTGGCCTGCATCACTTCCCCCTCCTCCTGCCAGATGTGGGCCTCCAGCGAGCTCTCGCCATAGCTGCCGTTCCTCGAGTGGTTGATGATCGTCGTGTCCCTGGCAACACAGGATACACACAGAGAATGACGCTCGTGGGGAGGGCTCCAAGGGTGCCACACTAAAAATATCTCTCCACAGACTCCTTCAGCCCTTGCCCTCTCCTAAACCCTGGCCAATTCTCTCCCTAAATTGCTAGAACTAAGATAGTATCTAAGGAAAACAAAAGAAAACCCCCAGATCCAAATCCCCTGCCCCTTCTACTGATGACATTGAATTCTAAGCTACGTGGCGTGCTCTGAATACGGACACCACTGCACATCTACAGGTTTAACCTACTGACATGTGGATACTGATACTACCACAACGGTTAGTATTTCTATGCTTGTAATCTTCCATACTCACTTCTCCTTTCTCACCTTCTCAATCAGAGTTAAAGTTTTATTTCTATTTCTCACCCATATAGCAGCTATTTCAAGTATGTTACAGTCAATGGGGACTCAGTAAATCCTTGAAAAGGAGACTGGCCCTCCCGGACAGCGAGGCTCCGGCTGAAGCCCCCTTCACGTTTGCATTCGAGCTCTCACTGCTTTGATGAGCCCCTGCCTAGGATTCAGCTCCGTTCAGAGTGACAACCGTGCTGGGGCAGCAGGGCACAAAGATGAGGAAGACACACACCCTGTCCTTGGAAAGTCTAGTCGAGGGGGTAGAGTGAGGGGAGGGACAGACAGAGGGAGACTGCAAAGCAGTGTAGCCGGGAACAGATGCCTGACTGAAAACCACTGGTCAAAGGTAACTGTTCCTCCTGCCACTGGTTTTGTCAATTTAATTACTCCTAATTAACGACGACTGGTAAAAACAAGATAATTGCGCCATCTAAGTGATCCAAGTATGTCTTAGACTGAAAGGCCCAAAATGTCTCTGATCAGTGAACCTTAAACTAGTAAGAAATCATCCAGCCAAATATTTCACATCCCTTTAACTTCATATTCCAGTGTTACAATCCTATTCATATTTAAAATCTTACAGCTCTTTTCTAGAACACCCAAAAAAGCAAAAAAGGGGGCCTTTCTTTTGTCTCTTTTAACAACAGCTATCCATGAACGAGTGTTTCCTTCATGCCTGGGCCTGCGTGAAGCATGCTACCCGTGGTATCTCATTTAGTTCTCTCAGGAACTTGTGCAGGAGGCATTACTATCCTCATTTCAAGATGAACGAATGCGTGACCTTGCGAGAACACCCAGTTAGTGAAGGTGGAAAGGGATTCAAATCCAGATATCTCCGACTCCAAAGTCCATGCCCGTAACCATCACTCTACGCTCCCAGGTCTCCTGTCTCTTCATGAAGAAGGCCTCAGCAAAGGTACATGAATGATAAAATAAACCAGTGAAGAGGGCACATGTGAGAATGTGGCTAAGTGCAAACTGACTGAAAACAAATCAGAAAGCCAAATAACATAGAAAACCAGCAAAATGCTTTAAACATACTGACAAAATTATAAATTCACTGCAGGGTACACAAAAATCATCAATATAGGAATTAGTGGCCAGAAACATTTTCAACCGATTATTTTTTGGAGAATTTAGGTAGAGCTGGAGACAAATTTAAAAATTCATGTTTATAGTGTCAAGGACGGCAGGTACAACTAGACGAAAATGACTTCGAAGGTAAATACACACAGCTCTCAGCAAAATATTACATTACTTTGAAATGCTCAAAAAGTTTCAAAAGCTTCTCCACCTACACAAAATAGGCCCAGCCTCTCAATCTTCTGATCAGTGGTGCCAAAATGCACCAAGACGGCAAAATCAGTTGGTATACAAATATCACTGCCTGTAAACATGAAGTATGCAGCAGTAGCTGAAAAGTCACAAACCTAATGGCCGGAAATAGCCATTTTTACCAATTTTTATGTAGCCATTTAGATCTAGGCAATAAGAGCTTAGAATTTTGACCTTTCTCAAAAATTCTTCAGTTTCCTTTCCTCCCTTTTTGTCCACAGAAGAGCAATGCTAAACTATAGAGGTCTTCTTTGAAAAGAACATTAAGATTGGAGCTAAAAACATGACCTCCTCTGAACTGATTTTTCCCAAGACTGTGGGAAGCAGTGGTCGGTAGAGGGGAGGGCAGTTCCCCATGGAACTGTTAGATGCTCAACAGATACATGTGGAAGCAAAGAATGGGGGAAGGCAGGGATGGTGGAAAGGGTCCCCAGCCATCCATCCATCTATCCATCCAGGACTTCAAACAGAGCAGAGCAGGAGAGCAACAGGGCTGGGTAAATCCCAAAGGATTATTCTCTGAGGGCAAGAGGTGTTTCCCCTGCTCGAAGGATGACGGCCAAGGCTGGGCCTAGCACAGCGTGAGCGGGGCTGACCATCTGTGCACTCTGGCTGGTTCTACTCACGACATCCCCCCACCCCCATCCTGTGCCCAACCAGGAGTCTCATGCCTCAGACCAGTTCCTTCCCCTACTTCTTTTACATTCAAGTCCCGTTCGTCCTAGGACCCCAAGCATGCATTGATCTGATAAATCAAAAGAGCTGAGACAACAATGACCCATAAAGGCCCTGGGTCACGCTTCCAAGGTAACGCACTTACATTGTTATTGGGGCTTTAGTGTCCTCCCAAGGGAATATGGTCTGGTTTCCTGCTCATAACCAGACAAGAATTATAATTTCCATTTCAGAAACTGGGTAAGTTCTGAATGAAGTGACACTCAGAAAGGCTGGTGCAGTCACACACCTATAGTCCGCAGCAGAGGGACAATTCAATGCTCAATATATTGAATAACTTATGGGTGAAAAGCAGGGCTGGTAGAGCGCACAGCCACGCAAGTCAGGCGAGGTCCAGCGGTCAAGGGAAACTACCTGCTCATTCAGACAAAGGTAGAGCTTAACGGGATTATTTTGTGAACTATCGAGCATTCTGAGCTAATTTTTAAAGAAGAACTAAGGCTGTGTGCCTGCAACAAAGGAGATAAAGCAACAGAGGTAATAACTGACAGCAGCAGAAAACGACTGCAAACCAAGTGAAATCAGGCTTTAAGTCAGACCAATTTCAACACTTACTACCAGTGTGATCTGGAATAAACCACTGCATCTTTCTAAGCCTCATTTCTTCACCTACAAAATGAGGATAATAATAGTTCCCACTCTCAGGGCTGTTATGAGGATTGCATATTCTTGTCTGGTCCATGAAACATACCCACTGTTTCAAAGAGCACGAAGTATACTTTCCCAGCATCATTCTTAAAGATCACGTAGTACTCCGCTGTGTGGATGGAGTTGAAATTATTGAATGAATCCCTCTTGCTGGGCTCTACTCTATTTTAAATGTATTGATGTTTTCAACCACACTGGGATAAAAACTTATATAACTTCAGGCACTTATATAATATAATGGTTTCCTTAAGATAAATGTCGAGAACTAGAATTTTGGAACCAAGGGAGAGGTACATATTGCCAAAATCATCCTCAGAAACATTATACCACTTTGCTCTCCAACTAGCACTACAGCCACTTTATAATTATTTTTAACTGTTCTCACTCCCTGGGATGCATCCCTGAACCCCTCTGGACACTCTGTGTTTTACACTCTGTGTTTTTCCAGCTGTGCTTTTCTGAGCAGCACAGTTCCACGGGACTCACCTCTCGGCCGCTGCAGTGGCTGCAGCGTTCATGGCGAAGTGCCGGATGGCGCTCTCCTCTACGTACTTCTGCTCCCACTTGGTCATGTCAGCCTCCAGCGCCAGGATCCGCTCTTCCTTCTCCCTTACAAGTTCCATCAGGGCCGGGGCATTGTATTCCGGCAGGCTGGCTGGCTGGCCGTTTCCGTGTTTCTGGAGATGCGAAAGAAGTAACTTTTATTTTTTTTTTTTTTTTTTGCGGTACGCGGGCCTCTCACCGCTGTGGCCTCTCCCGTTGCGGAGCACAGGCTCCGGACGCGCAGGCTCAGCGGCCATGGCTCACGGACCTAGCCGCTCCGCGGCATGTGGGATCCTCCCGGACCGGGGCACGAACCCGCGTCCCCTGCATCGGCAGGCGGACTCTCAACCACTGCGCCACCAGGGAAGCCCAGGAAGTAACATCTTCATGCTGAATCGGGACTATAAAGTAGACCCTGGGTGGGCAGAGTAACCCACGTGGAGCACGCACGGTTCACCCAGATCCTGCAGCACATTCACCCTTGTTCCCTTCTCCAGCACTGATGACCCGAATGCGGGTGGATTCTGACACCATCAACCTCTATCCCCACTTCCTCTATCTCATTTAATTCTCCTGGAGCTCTATAAAACAGAGAGTATTATCCCAATTTTACAGATGGAAAAACCAAGCTGCTGAGAGATTGAATGAACTATTCCTTGTCTCTAAGCTGATCAGTAGCAGGGTCAGGGTTCAAACCCGAGTCTGTCTGCCTATATCCAGCTTTGCATGACAGGAAGTGGTTTGTCCAATGTCTTCCGGTTAAGTTATACCAAGAGCCAGAACAGGAACAAAGTTTGGCTTCCTGGTCTAGGGCACTTTCTCCAGAGTTCAAGGAAGTGATTCAGCTGTTTGCTTCCCCTGAGGCTGGGAGATAGAATGTGAAGGTACAGGAAGTGGGCGTGAGATGCCCTAATGCTTGCCCAGCCTCCCATCTGGGAAACAGAAATTAAGACCTGCCCCAGATGGAAGCCCAACAATCAAAGAGGATAATAAACATGAAAGCACTTAATACACTTTAAAGGGCTAACCAAAGTACAGTGTTACCAGAAAAACCTCTAAGGCAAGTCAAGCTCATTTTCCAGCCCCTTCTCTCCATCTGTGTCCATAAGAGAGAAGTGTTATTCGGATAACACAACACAAAGCGGCTGTGTTATCTGAAGAGCTCATAAGCTGAGGATATTCACTTTTCAGATTTTCTCCCTTCTAACTCAGGGATACTACTTCCTCTAAACGGATGACTTAGAGGACGAGGAGGTTTGACTTTCTGGCCAGTGGTGGAGATGGGTCATCTCGGGAACCCGGGGTTAGGAGACCAGTCGGGCCTAAGCTACTCAAGGGGAGAACCATTTCATCCCAGCTCTTCTCTGTCCTGGGACATGCATTCCCCTCCTATTTCCCAGTGATCACAAACTTGAAATGCAGGGTTGTTTGCAAGGTGAGAGGTACCTCTCACCCTGAACCGCATAAATTACCCAGAGCAACAGCTGGGCATTTGAACTGTACTGCTGGAACCTAATCCCACCAGACAGAAGAGAACAAACGGGCCTACGGGCTTTTTGTAAACCATATGCTTCTATTTGATTCTTGAAAGCTACAAATACAAGTTATTCTAGGATCCAGTGGTAGCTGGCCAGTGGCCGGCATTTAAGCCGGAATAGACTGGAAAGCGTGTACCTGTCCTCTTCAGCCTGCATAGGAAGTCACCGACCCCATCAAGCCAGGCACCCGGCCTCAGGGCAGGAGGACAAACAAACCAGTCCACTGAGATGAGAAACTACCCTGCTTTGGGAAACTTTCCAAGAAAAAGATCCCACAGCCTCACTTAGCTGCCATCTATGGTTTCTATCCAAATCCCTTGTGTTGCCACCTCGGCTGGTGACCCGCTCAGGTCCTTAAGAGCTGTTTAAATAAATGCAAGAACTTAGACACTCAAGAGTTCAGAGATAGCACAGTCTAACGGGTACATACATTGCCCAGAAAAACAGATTAAGGGTCAGGCAGGCCAGCTTTTGCTGACCGTTCAGCTAGTCACCAAATATTTACTAAGTACGCACCCTGTGCAGGGGATATACCACAGTGACCAATACAGATAAAAAATCTTTGCCTTCAGCGTGTTCACCTGGGAGAAAGGCCTAAATTTGCTACATGACCTTGGGCTGGTCTCTTAGCTGCCCTGGGCCTTGTTTTGCCCTTCAAGAACATTCCCCACTTCTTTCTTCTACCTCCTAAGACTACTGTGGAAGTAAGACGTGAAAATTACTTTCAGCTCTTTTCCAAAAAGAAAAGATTGTGAGTTCTTAAAAATGTTAATTTCCCTTCCTCTTTTACCATTATTTCTATTTCACTTCCCCCCAACTTCTAGGAATGCTTAAGTACCACACTTTGCCTCCCAAAGTAGGGGGAGATTACTTCTAATAACAGAACCTATTCATTGAGAGCTGCTCTTTCCTGCTGGTCCTAGTGTCCTGACCTATCTTCCCTCTCCGACCTTCTCAGTCCAGCCACACTTGTCACTTTTTTTTCAATGGGATTGGAAAAGTTGGAGTAACTTGGGCACCAAAGATGCCCTAAGCCATCAAATGACCCTGAAGGTAATGAAGAGAAGAACAACAATGATAGTTATTCTTCCTTCACCAAGTGCTAAGTGTCAGGCACTGTGTAAGTACTTTGTGCAGATTTTCTTATTTTTAGTTACAAGTATATGGTAAATATAAGTTATGTGCCCCATTTTAGAGACAAGGAAGTGAAGGCTCAGAAGGATCCCTTTTGTAGTAGGAGGAGAAGGCAGCCTAACCCCCGAGTCTGTGCTCTGACTCAGTTCACGATTCCATGCCACTCTGCTCACCTCCAGCCTACCCACCCTTCTGGAAGGTTCCAGAAGAAATAACTTGCAGGAGTAACTGGAGCTCACTTGGGGGCTGTGTGTGGAGAGGGCCGGGTGGAGAGGCTCAGCTGTGTCCTGGCGTGGGCCTATGGCAGAGCCCTTGTGTGCGGTGTTGATTCAAAAGTGCTCTAAGCTGTTCTCTCAATGGTCCCTTCAGAATGATTCTCTATGGGAAGAGGCAGGCAGTGTGGTCTCACTGCTTTGTGGAGGGGAGAGATGACAAGGGGCTTTATTTATTTTGTGTGACCTCAGTATGCCTTCTAATGGGGTCAGGTAAATGCCTCGGTGACCCCGGAGTGAAGGAGCAGTGTGCAAGGTGGGTTGCCCACATCCGGGGTGGACACATGTGTGAGCTCCTCAGACTAAATAGAGGAAGCAGATCAGAGAGGCAGAGTTTCTCGGGTGACCCCACGCGCCAGGGTGGATGCTGGTCACCCCTGCTGGGGGCCAGCGGAACTGCGATCACCACACTTGTCCACAGACTCCAGGCAGGAGTTGAACCAAACTATAGTATTGGCCACGTGGAACTATTAAGGTATTTTGGTGGACTTCTTTGTAACAACACTTTTGTCTTTTCTGGTTATAGAATAATGCATGCTCATTGGTAAAATGAGAAAACGAAGTATTAAAGGAAAAAATAAAAAATAATACTCATCTTTTTAATGAGTAGGCAAACGCAGGGAAAAGTAGGGAGATCCCCAAGTGCCTTTCATAACAGAAGAGACAGATTAACACTCTCATTAAAAAAACAATTGTAATATTATTTTAAAGAGATGCTGGGCAGCAAAGTTCTGTTTAAAGATTGTCTCCCCACTCTCTGGTCTCATGTCAGCCGTACACATCTAGGGATCTGCTGTCAGCTCCCGAAGACAAGTCCAAAATGCAAGCCACGTAATTCCCCAGGACAGCCCTGATTCTGAAACTTCTGTCCCCCACAGGCAGCCGAAACCTGACAGCATCCTTTACAAACAGTGGGAAAGCTGTGTTTGCTGCTCTGAGGAAAAAAATGGGCCTGAGTGTGTGTGGGTCTGAGTGTGCATACGGGAATGGTCCTCTGTGGCAATAGAGAAATTTTTCAAATAATGTTTCATTCACATTTCTTCTTGAAACACAACAAGGATAATGGAGCTGAGTCTGGTTTCTTTCATCCCCCCTTTTTTTTCTTAAAGAAAAAGACATCTTGCAAAACTAAATGTTGATGATAATGTACAGGAAGACATTCTTATACATTTTGGATAAATTGGTATATTTACTTTGTAGAGTGATCTGGCAATATCTAGTGATGTTTTGCATATCCATTTGTTATCCAGAAATCCATTTTTAAGTATATCCTCTTGGGAAGCTCTTACATTTTTTTGCAAGGAGACATGTAAAAAGGCAGCTCATTAGAGTACTGCCTGCAACAGCAATACCACTGGCACAAATCCCAAAAGCAATCAATGGGAGAGATATAGTTTAGAATACGTATAGTAGCTGAAATGAATGAAGAGTCTGTTTTCATAGCACTCAAAATAGAAGATCCAGGGATAAGTAATTTAACTATAGGGTGTGCGTGGCACATTAACTGGAAAAGAACATTCTTTTTTGCTCTAAATACTGAGATGTGCCCATTCTGTCAGCCAAAGACTCATAAATACCCACCAGGTGCCAGCACAGTACCAGACACCAGAGAGCCTGCCCTCCACTTGGAGAACTTCAGATCTCAATAACGGAGCAACAGAAAATGGCTGAAGGGTGGCCCTGAAATGCCAGAGAATGCGGCACAGGTTAGAAGGATCAGAAGTCCAGAGACAGACTCACTTTTCCCTGTGAGCTATCAACTAAGCCAAGTTGGTAGGGGCCTGGGTGGGCTCCTTGGTTTTCTGGGCAATCTCGCTAACACCTCCATCTCCAGCCAAGTACATACGCCCAGAGGGAACTGTGTGCGCTGCCATGAGAAAGGGCTGAGCTGGCCAGAGCATATGCTTTCAAGTGTTTTCAAGTGTTTCAACCATAACCACTATGCCCTATCCACCAGATAATTCCATGGAGTCCTGTGTCGCATTTCCCTGGTTCTAAACTTAGAGCACACTCTTCACCAGCTGCACAGAGGGCTTTGCCCACCACGCTGGCTGATGACACACCAGAAGCCCTTGACCCGCTTGTAACGGAGCCCGGCCCAGCTATAGGACTTCTCCTCTTGCCAAGGCCCACGAGGACCCTGGGCTGGGGTGTTTTACTCTGAGTTTATTTGCAGCTGAATTACATGAACAGCTGTTACCAGGAGAAACAGGGAGAGGCAGAAGGACACGGAACTTATGGCCAATATTATTTTCTAGGGATAGTCCTGACTCCTTCCTGTCCTTTACCTCTGAAAACTCACTGATGATCAGGTCCTCCCAATTTCACCCCCGTTCTAGGTCCCCCGTGGATTCCCACTGTCACTGCACCCTAGATGACACTAACAGCTTTCGGGCTGGCTCCCCTGACTTCAACATCTGTTCCTCCAGCCCCTCCTCTGACACCACCAGAGGGCTCCTCTCCTGATCCTACAGGAAAAAAAAAATCCAGTCTCTCAACCTGACCAAAAGCCCTCCACAAACTGGACGTTGCCTCCAGCTGGTACGCTCCCCCAGCTGGCTGCCCCCAGCTGTCCGGGACCCACCACGTGCCTCTCATCTCTCTCCTCCACGCATACTCCTCCTCTACCTCTGATGCTTCCCCAAGAATGGCCAACAAACTCATCCTTCGAAGTCCAACCCAAATGTCCTGCGCTATGAAGCCGTCTGCACTCGCATTCCCCCATACCCAGCCCCCAGGGGTCACCACTTTCTCCCTGTCAAGACGTTTGTCTCTCCAGTGAGTGGACTTACTGGTTCCTCCACTGGCCTCTGTGCTGGACCACGGAGGACAGCAAGCTCTCGTTTACCCCTGAATCCTCAGGGCAGAGCGCAGAGCCTGGCGGGCAGCAGGTGCTCAGCTCCGTGGCCTTCACAGAACGCATGTGCCAGACTCCGAGGGCCCCGCCCCTCACCTGCTGGGTCCTCAGGGCGTCCAGCTCCCTCTCCAGCCAGGTGCGCAGTCTCCGCTCCATCTGCTCCCGCTTCTCGCAGGCGGACTGCAGCTGGGTCAGGGCCTGCTGCAGCTTCTCAACCTTCTCCACGTATGCCTGCTTCTCTCGGAGCTGAGTGGAGGAGGAGAGGAAAAGGGAACATGGAATTTGGACAGTGATCCTCAAAGCTGGGGTGGAGATTGGGGGTGTGTGTGTCAGAGTACCTCGAGATGCTATTTAAACTACAAGTGCATGTACCTTCTCCACTCCTATCCCTCAGGTGTGCTGGGACAGAAAAGATTTAGACGGAGGCCACCAGTTACACCTAAATCAGCTGGGATGCTAGGAACTGAAGACCCTAACAGGCCACCTGCTTTCAGTCATTTATACAGCTCTGAGCTCAATCCATGGTTATTGCTGAGTCATTATAGCATCAGCAGGCACTGGAAATGAGGTTAATAAAGATTTTTTAAATGTTATAAGGAAATGCTTATTCTATAATGTTAACTGAAAAATCCAGAATCAAAAATTATATACATTATCACAACTATGCCTGCCTATCTATCTATCATCTATGTATGAAAAAAGACTGAAAGGAAATAAAAGCATCAACTGTGTTTGTCTGTATGGCAGAATAATAATTTCTCATCATCTTTACTCTCTTCTGTATTTTTCAAATCTTCTATAACTACCAATTACTATTAGAAAAATTGTGACTGTATATATTTATGCATGTGTACCCATTTGTGCATGTGTGAATGAGTATGACAATATCTGATTATAGATACTTGTGGAGTAATTTCCTCCTAAAGATGTCAGAGCCCTTTATGGATGACAGCCCTGGAGAGACGGGAAAGGCCTAATGAACACGCAAACCACACAATCACTGAGGAGAGGCAAATTAAGGTAAAAATTGATTTATGTAAATGTCACATCAGGTATGGATTTAGACTCACTGATCAACCACTTCAAATTCTTACCCTCAGACTTTGTTTTCTTCCAGTTAGGAGTTGGACCCACGTTCATAGATAGATCCCAGGCACATTTCTAACTTTCTGGGGATTGGCTGGTGCCAAAAATCAGACTGAGGCTTTTCCTTGATCTGGTCCCGGGTGAGGAGACACCAGATGCTATTTCCTGTCACTCTGCACCTGGGCATGCAGATGCCTTGCGGGTGATTCAGATCCTGAGTTCAACCCATGATTGCACTGGCAAGTTGGAACATGCTAGCGATTTAAGTGTTCGCTGCAAAGGGTGGTTTCTGACTTAGCAGGCAGCCCTGCCAGGAGCAATGTCTGTGCCCTAGCCAAACCCTCTGCGATAAAAAACGAGGTGCTTCTGACCTTTTGCCGGGGGGCGCGGACAGTAACTTATAGCCTTTTCTACACCTACTCTTGGGATTAGTTTTCATCTGACTCTTTCATTCACTGTGCCTTTGATTGTTTGAGGACCTACTAACTGCAGGTTCCTGTGCTAGAAAAGCCTCATCTGATAAACTATTTTGTGAGTACCATTCATACACCACTTACCATGTCGTAGACTGTATACCATTCTCTGAGTGTGTAGCCCCTAGAATATAAGTGCCGCGAGATTTGTCTGCTTGGGGCAGAGCGCACAATACGTCCCCAAGGCCTGGAACAGTACCTGGCATCCAGTTGGTACTCAATAAGTATTTGTTAAATGAACGAGTTAATATTATCACTAACCAACGGCAAGATTCTTGGAGGCATCGATCTCTCTCATTCACCCTTGGATCAGCCTTAAGTCTAGCAAGGAGTATATAATGATGATGATGACTAGTAGTACCAGTAATTAATCGGCCAACATTTTGGAGGCACTACCATGGCCAAGCTTTGTGCTTTATATGAAGTATCTCGTTGAATCCGCCCAATAACAATAGAAGGTAAACTCTTGTATTACCTCCGTTTAACAACTGAGAAAACTGAGGACTGAATAGGTTAGTGACTCACTCAAGGTCACACAGCTGATACACCACCCGTCTAACTCACGTGGTCTGCCTCTAGAGTCCAAGCCCTTAAGCATCATGGGAAGTTATGGTAGGCACTCAGTGTGAACCATCTAAACTGAGTTAAGATCCTTCAAAAGAAACTTTAATAAGAACAAGGAGGGACGCTGGAAGCCAGACACATGAGACATTTTGGAGAAGTTACATACAGTCAACCAAACACAGATCCTATATAAATATAATGACAAGAAAAGACCCATAATGCTGATTATAAAGAACCTGTCTTCAAGGAGTTCACAACTTTTGCTTTAACAGAAATATTAAAATTAAAATATTTCAAAATTATCACTTTCCTTTGCTCCATACATGGAGATGGAGCCTTGATAAGTGCCCTCAGAGTAAGTTCTGGCCTCCCTTCCTCAAAGCAGACCTCCTGTCCTTCAGGGGTCAAGGTCACTTTCTGTAGCAGATAGTTTCCTATTTAATGAGTTGCTTGCTGGTGACAAGGACGAGACTCTGGGGCTGTTGCCTGGGATCCTCATGCTAGTATTAAAACTGTACACAGGACTTGTGGGGTTTCACGGGACAGGTTGAATGGACAAGACCCTACTGACTTAACAATCTTCCCCTTTAGCTGCATTAGCCTTGAAGTTGAAGTTTGCTGAGACACCCAAGCCACCTGGCGCCAGGAGATGTTTCCTGAAGGGACAGCTTTTTATTGTCGACAACAACAGCAACAGCAGTTGGATTAATAATAGTGCTGTTTCCTGCGAGCCAAGCACCAACTCGGTCCTGGTGGAGACTATCTCGGTCATGCCGCTCTGTGACTTGGAGTTTCTACTCTCCACCGTGGGTCTGCTCGGCCCAGCCTCACCACACACAGCGGATACAACAGGCTCCCCTGTGCTGCTGTGTCTACAGCCCGGATGCCCTAGCCGGCACCTCAGGAGTGGTCATTCTACTTCCCCAGTCAGGCTTAAAGGAAAAGTCTACTTCTTAAAACTTCATCTAAAGGCTGGATTTCATCAGAAACCACTAAACCCATCACGCTCGAGCGGCATCAACGTTTCCTGGATTGGGGGGTCATCACCTGGCCAAGCTAACTTCTGAAAATTGGAGACAGGTTTGCTGAACACCACCCCAATCCCACCGCATCAGAAGACTTGGCCTTTTTTATGCAATTGAGAGCCCAGAGACACAGCACTTGAACTGTTAACTGAGTCTCTTTTCTCCACAGGCACCAGTGGTTCCCAGTCCTTCCATTTATGTTCAGCCTTGGACACCTGCCAGCCAGTGGGCAGCAGCCTGGGTTTAAGGCTGAGACTGAACTCTTTGCTGATGGTTATTCACGTCTGCCTCTCATCCTCTGCCTGGCTCTGGGGTGGATAAATTCTGTTTTTATTCATTTTTATTTGGGAGGTCACCTACATCGCTCCCCTGACTCAGCTCCCTTGGAGTTGGCTCTGGTTAAAGTTGCTGGGTTAGGAAACGGAAACGGAGGCCCTCGGGGCTCTGTGCACTGCACCCCACCCCCCGCCCCCCGCAGGCTCACCTCCTCTTCCAGCTTGATGACCCTGGCCTGGGCGTTGCTCAGAGCCTGGTCCAGGATCTCGATGTGTCTCCGGTGGTCCTCACTCGCGGTCCGCACTGCCGCTAACTCCATTTCTAACTTCTCCTTTTCCTTCAAGAATTCTTTGTCTAGAAGGGAGATGGGAACAAAACGACCTCTATCAGAAGGCACTCACCCTCTGGGCTCATTGCCAGTCTACATCTGGCAAGGATTAAAAGTAAAAAAAGCATACAAAAAGTAGAGGGTTGAATTACTGCCTTTGCTCCCTATTCATAGTGGTGGTGTTTGTGAAGCAAGGATTTTCTCAAAAACCACTGTCGGGCTTCCCTGGTGGCGCAGTGGTGGGGAGTCTGCCTGCCAATGCAGGGGACGTGGGTTCGCGCCCTGGTCTGGGAAGATCCCACCTGCCGCGGGGCAACTGGGCCCGTGAGCCACAATTACTGAGCCTGCGTGTCTGGACCCTGTGCTCCGCAGCAAGAGAGGCCGCGATAGTGAGAGGCCCACGCACTGCAATGAAGAGTGGCCCCCGCTTGCCACAACTAGAGAAAGCCCTCGCACAGAAACGAAGACCCAACACAGCCAAAAATAAATAAATTAATTAATTAAAAAAAAAAGTTAAAAAAAAAAACCCACTGTCAACTATAGGTATAGTCCAGGTCACAGTTCCAGAGATGAACGGCACAAAAAGAACCAGTGACCCTGTGTTCTCAGGGACTCACTTCTGTACAACATTTACTTTAAGGCTTCAAATTAACCTTGGACCTATGATTTTCTTTCAGGCTCACAAGCTCTCCAGCTTCTACCTTCCAAACCAGTGATGGAAAGGCAGGCAATACTAACGATGATACTAACGCTCTCATTCATAGAGAAATAAACCAAGGTGCAGAAGGTTAAGCTTTCGGTCTGAGGTCAGGCGGTAGAGGGGAGCTTCAACCCGGGCCTCCTATCTCTGTCTGGGTCCTCGTGCATATGACCTGGCCTCACCTCTTCTCTTAGTTCTGCTCAAGAGAAGAAAGACAAAGTGCTCTGGATGTGGGGAAACAGCTGTCCTCTCATTCAGTGACACTGTAGCTGACGGTGATCACTGTCACTCTGCACGTGGAGAGGAAAGGCTGCCTCACAGTGGCTTCCACACAGCTCTCCTATAGACTTATCCACCAATTTACTTAAGCAGGCAGGGCCCACGCTGTCATGAGATCAGCATCATTTACTGAAAACATTTCTCCTGTTACAGAAACAACGCAGGCATGCCTCAGAGATGTTGCGGGTTCCGTTCCAGACCACCGTAGTAAAGCAAGTCACATGATTTTTTTTGGTTTCCCAGTGTATATAAAAGTTATGTTTACACTATACCGTAGTCTATTAAATGTGCGATAATAGCATTATGTCTAAAAAACAACGTATGTACCTTAATTAAAAAATACTTTATTGCTAAAAAATGCCAAAACAATGAAAACAGTAACATCAAAGATCACTGATCACATACCACCATGACAAGTATAATAATAATGAAAAAGTCTGAGATACTGTGAGAATTACCAAAACATAACATAGACACATGGAGTAGCTGCTATTGGAAAAATGGCGCCAAGAGACTTGCTCCATGCACGGTAGCCACAGACCTTTAATTTGTAAAAAATGCAATAAAACAAAGCATAATAAAATAAGGTATGCCTGTATATTTTATTTTTAAGGTAATTTAGAATATTTAGATATGTTGATTATAATATGGAAAAACTCGAATGGACTTACTGTGTAAGATTAAGGGATTGGTCAAATAAACTACAGTAAACCCTACAATAGAATAGGATGCACCCATTAAAGCTAAGTAAGAGAATATTAGTGATGAGGAAAAAAATCGTCATTGTTGAAAAACGGTGGTTACAAAACCCTATGCACAATCTTCCAAATTTGTAGAAAACAGGGTGTATAATTATAAGGGTAAGGGCAACAACAACAGTTAGAAATTGATTTCTCTGTGCCCACACCACTCAGATGCCTCATACTGGTTACCTAGTCCTCTTGGCAAACCAAACTGAAACACCAAGAACCAAAGTCTGCGAGCTATATGAGCACGTGATAGTGGTTTCACTCATTCATGATTTCCTTGTATAGCCATTCATTCATTTAGCGAAGAGTTATCAAACATGGAGGACCAGCCTTATGGGCATTGAAGCAATAGAAAGAACACTGCCCGTAAGGAGCGGGGGAAAAATGTGTTTTGAATACAGGGCAAAGACACTTTAAGGCTGCCAATACTCAACAAACAACTCGCAATTTTAAAGCCGGAAGGGATCATAGGAAACACCCCTATCCAGTTCTGCCCCCTTTGTTTTACGGGTGAGGAAAGGAAAGCCCAGGAGCAAAGGCACTCATCCAAGGTGCCCCGCCAGCTGGGGCAGAGCCAGGGCCGGATTCCGGGTCTCCTGATGGCCACTACAACGTCCTTCCCACTGGACGGCACTGCCCTTGCTTTGTGACTTATGTTGACGGGAACAGGGTGCAACGGAAAAGCTTCGGAATGAACAGAATGAAGGAGCAGACTTGTACAGCGAGCATTGGCTGTGATGCCTAGAAATAATGGCGCCTCTCGGAAACACAACGAGGCCACCGGGATTCTGACCCAGAAGAGAGCATTACTTGTGGGCTCTTAGACCCCACTGCAATGACCAACTGCCCTCCCCGCTTCTCCCTTTCAGTGGCATGAAATGCTGCCTCCGAAACTTCCTTCCCAGTGCATGGAGAACGGGCACGCAAGAGGCCTAAACAAATGGGCCAGGAGCAGCCCACTGGCTCTGGGGCCCACCATCCACTGCCACCAGGGCGGACCAGAGCATTTCACGCTTTCTGTGCAAAATTACTGACATTTGAGCACTAGCTCCCTGGGTTTGGACAACATCTGGACAGGCATGGTGCCCACTGCCCTCGTCCAAGCTCTGGAGGGCACCCGGGACTTAGTTACTCAGTGGGCAGGCCTGGGAATGAACCACCGACTTCAGAGCTTCTACCTGCTTGTCAACCTAAGCTTAACAGTTCTTGTCTTTGTTGAGGGCAGTCAAGGACACATTAATTTTGGCCAGAGGCAAAGTCTAGAGGCCAAAACCAGAGCTGCTTGCAGTTTTCAAACTGATGGTCATAATTATTGCTGTGTCACAATGACAAACATTTGGATTTCTGAATTAACGAATACCCCTCCCCTCCAACACACATGTGTGGGCACACACACACACACACACACACACACACACACACACATCCAACAGTTGCTATTCCCTTGATAGGCAGTATCATATTGTGGATAGAGAATGGACTTTAGCATCAGAAAGAACTGGGTTTAAATCCTAGGTTCACCACTTTCCAGCTCTGAGGCTTTGGGTACGGTATAACCTCTTTGAGTCTCAGCTCCCTCATCTATCAAACGGGAAAGATAACATTTAGACCACGGTGTTGTTGTGATGACTCTGTTGACGGAGATGATGCATATAAAGTATAAAAGGGCCTAAACATCTAAGACTTTACCTCTTTAGATCATTATTGATGCCCTGAGCCTAGAACATTGTCTGACTCAATAAATATTGTTGAATGAATGAGGGAATGAATGAATGAATCTCTACTGTGTGCCAAGTTCATTGCTGATGGTATAAGAAATGGCAGCTCTTGTTAGCGTTTAGCATTTGGCATCCTTGGGGTCTCCTGACAGCCTTTGTTATGCAGCAGTCCACTCTACCTCTGAAGCCACCACTCATCAGATGGCTGGTACTGACCCTGGACGTCTCTGGTTCCCTTCTCTGCCCAGGCTCCCTGAACCTCACAGGGCGCACATCAGGACAAAGATGTGGGTATCAGACAAAGACTCCATCCATTAGCTCTGGAATGCTTTTCAGGTCTCTGGAATTCATGGGTCCAAACATCTTTGTCCTAAGTTTGGTGACTTTAGACCTCAGGCTGAAGCAGTATCAGTTAGTGTCACTCACACTGGCTCAGAACTTCTTGTCCGTGGACAGGAAGCTGTGTTCTCGATGGCAAAGTTTTAAAAACCGATGTTCATGACAATTGTGATAATAACAAAACGTGCTCATGTCTGTTGAATGGGTACTGTGTTCCAGGAACGGTGCCTTATATTATTCCCTTTAATTCCTCCATTTATATTATTTCCTTTAAGTTTACTCTATGAGGTAGGCGCTATTATTATTTCCGTCTTCCAGTGGAGGAACATGACATTAAGAAAGGATAAGTAACGTGTCCACAGAAGTGATGCCCGTCAGTGGGAGAGCGAGAACCGGCATCGGCCTCTCTCTAATGCATGTTCACGGGCATGGCGCTATACTGCCTCTGCTGTGCAAGCGTGCGGGGATGAAGATCCACAGAATAACAGAAGCAGGGGGCGTGGGAGAGCGCCATTGTAACGCAGCTCATTGTGGCACAAATTTAAGTATGTCACAGATCATATCATGTATCTCAAAATACAGCAATTAATCCTCATGTGTATCCCTTTGCAAATATTAATTAATTAAGCATCTGCTACATGGAGGCATCACAGAGTACTAGATAAAAGCATGGATCTAGGGCTTCCCTGGTGGTGCAGTGGTTGAGAGTCCGCCTGCCGATGCAGGGGACACGGGTTCGTGCCCCGGCCCGGGAGGATCCCACATGCCACGGAGCGGCTGGGCCCGTGAGCCATGGCCGCTGAGCCTGCACGTCCGGAGCCTGTGCTCCGCAACGGGAGAGGCCACAACAGAGAGAGGCCCGCGTACCGCAAAAAAAAAAAAAAAAAGCATGGATCTAGAATCAAGCTTCCCAGGTTCATATCCAGCTCTACCACTTATGGTTTTGTGACATGAAGTAAACGGACGTCTTTGTGCTTCAGTTTTCTTGCCTTTAATGCGAGGATCACAATAGTACCCACTTCAAAGTGCATAGAGTAAGTACCCAGTAAATGTCAACTATGATAATGCCAAGGGTATTGTTGCCGTCGAAAAATTGTGATAAATCCTTGGGCTACATGGTGCATAGGACGGAGCATGCTGCTCTCAGCCAGGTGGGAAGAGTGTCAGGGACACAGGCAAAGGCAACGTGACCAGCTGCTCCAACTGATGCTTGCGCAGGGACTGTGACAACGCAGGAAGGACCCCTACCTCAGGCCAGGGTGTGAGGAGGAAGTGGTGTCCAGGCAGTGAGCCTATGTGGTGGGGGTCACTGTGCCCCTTAACTCCCTGGAGACATGGGAACTGGGTGTGTCAGAACCACCGGAAAAAGTTATCTCTTGGGAGATGCCAAGGGTGAGTCCCATGAGCGAAACCACCTCACAGGGAAGTCCTTTCAGTCTGTTTATTAGCTAAGCCCCCTTGGGATGGATCTCAAGAAAGATCAGCCTCACACTGAACTTTTGGCTGTGCTCCAATGTATATACTGAGAATTCCTAGAACAGGCAAGTTGACACAAGGGAACTCTTGCCCAGCGTCTGTTTACTCAGTGGATATGAATTACCCTCGACTGTGTGGAGCAGGGCATTGTTTAGCCTGATGGCTCCGGTCCCATTTACACAGAGGATGTCTGCTCGCACACAGTTTATTCTGGAAACCACAGCGATGGCATGGGCTTTGTAGCCAGGCCAACCTGGTGTGATCCTGGCACCTTCACATACTGGTTCACCTTGGACACGTGACTTCCCCTCTCCAGACTCCATCTCCTCAGATGGAACTAACAAGACCTATTTTGCAGGACTCTTATGAGGATGAAAACGATGACCTGTAAAATACCTACTACGGGGCTTGGCACATAACAGATACTTAATAAACAGCAAGAGCTAAGACACATGACACCCAGGCACTGTGCCTTCAGTTTCACAACAGAACCTCATTTCCTGAATCCTTATATCAACTCCACTTGACAACTGAAAAATCGGAAGCAAGATGAGCTATGATACTTGCAACAGGTCAAATGGTAGTCGCTTTTGTGCCTCTACCCCTAGGTTAGTCTCTTTGCTTGAAAAAGAGCAGAAGTGGATGGAAGTGAGAACTGGGCCCAGAATTTAAAGATGCTCCCCTTCCATCTTACCCTTCTTTGCCAGCTCTGCGTAAGCTCTGATGTGGACAGTCTGGTGAAAGAGTTTCTGCAATTACTATCTGGGCACTAAGCTTGACTGCTAGCTGAACCATTGGGTGGTGGACCCCAGTAACTTCTGTTGAGAAACAGGTGGAGCATGGGCGTGGGATCTGGCAGTGGACGTGTCAGGGCACCGTGCGCTGCGCTGCTAGTTTTTAATGCAGTGCTCCAACTTATGGCTGGAGCTCATGGCGGGGTGCAAAGCTGTAAACTGGCCCTTCTCAAGGAGGAATTAATTTTCTAGGCCTTTCCTGATATAATGGGTTTTTGATGAGTTTTTCCCTAAGCCCAATATAGCTGGAGGGACAGAGGAGTCTGGTTGCCACCAGTCTGACCAAGGGGTGACTAATTCACTAGAATGCTTGGAAGGCATTTCAAGCATTTGGAGAAAGAGAGGTCTTTCTCCAAATAGCATGATATCACCTATATGTGGAATGCAAAAAAATGATACAAATGAACTTATTTACAAAACAGAAATAGACTCACAGACATAGAAAACAGACTTATGGTTACCAAAGGGGGTAATAAGGAGGAGATAAATTAGGAGTTTGGGATTAACAGATACACACGACTATATACAGATAACCAACAAGGACCTACTGTACAGCACAGGGATCTGTACTCAATATCTTGTAATAACCTATAATAAAAAGGAATCTGAAAAGGACAAAAACTGAACCACCTTGCTGTACACCTGAAACTAACACAAAATTGTAAGTTAACTATACTTCAATTAAAAAAAAAAAAGAGGCAAGTGTGTCCTCACCTGGAGTAGACAGCTTTCACAGTGGCTGCCCAGACAGCACTCCACTTGGAAGCATGTCTACTATACTCCTCCCTTCACAGGGCTAAGTTCTGAGCAGCCCATCTGCATCACAAAACCCTGCTCACCCTCCCCTACCCACCACTCCCTTTTGACAGGATCAAACCTGAAGGGCTCTGTGACCCAAGCAGAGTCACTTCCAGTCTCTGGTCTGGGACCGTGTGAGGGGGAGCCTCTGGGCGAGAGGGGGATGCTGACACAGAGAGGCAGCCCAGCTCTGAGGCTAGTGAGCACGTCCCACGTGTGCATTAGAGAAACAGAGCAAGCACACGGTGGAGAGTGAAGACTCAAGCAGATGGACATGGAGAGGTGGATGAGCGTCCACGGTGAGAAGGAGAGTGGGAAACAGAGCCACACGGACCAACACTGAGCCCCCCCAAACCATCTGCCCCTTGATTCTCACAAACAGGCCAGCCCAGGCCCCCGGCCCCTGGCCCCTGCGAGGCCTGCATACACGTCCTGCCTGGGGCCTCCTTCACACACAAAGATACTTCTTTAAAAAAAAAAAAAAAATTCCTCTTATCTGGGCCTAAGCTAGCCCAGTTGGATTTTTCTTTTTGTAACCAAAAGATCACTAAGACACTCTCTGTTGTTTCTTTACACCTCTATTCCCGTCTCCACCAAGAAAGGACTTGATAGTAATGCCTTAGGACAAGGCTGACCAACACTAATGGCACTGACTCTGGTAACTAGTCACTTCACCATGCTGATAAAATGGACTCCCTCTTCTGAAAAGATGTCTGAATAATTACTTGCCATATTATCTCTTCCTAGAATGTTTCCTCCTGTTTCTTCTTCCTCAGGATTCTTTGGCCCTGAGTTCCATATCCCGGCACCATATCTTATAATTCTGAGCAGCTGCTGGAGCCTATTCCAAGGGTCAGCTATGATTTATGGGGTAACTGAAGTCAGATCCTCTTCGAAGTCCTTTTTTTTTTTTTTTTTTTTTGCGGTACGCGGGTCTCTTACTGTTGTGGCCTCTCCCGTTGCAGAGCACGGGCTCCGGACGCGCAGGCTCAGCGGCCATGGCTCACGGGCCTAGCCGCTCCGCGGCATGTGGGATCTTCCCGGACCAGGGCACGAACCCGTGTCCCCCGCATCGGCAGGCGGACTCTCAACCACTACGCCACCAGGGAAGCCCAGAAGTACTTTCTTCTGAGGTTGTGGGAGTGGAAAGACAATAGGAAGGTATTCCAACTACTTCACTATCCGCAAAGATATTTAGGTTCATTCTGCCTCAAAGACATGCTACCCTTGGAAGCTCATTCTTATATCCGCCCTCACCCCTTCACCCCGGTTTGAGTGTCAAACTGACAAACCCGGAAAGAGATCCCCAAAATATAATCCAAACAGAGCACTGTTCACATCGTGTAAGAGTGATCTGTTCACATGAGGTTTATTTGATACAAAACAACACAAGAGATGACCTACCTTTAAAAGCCACACTCATTCATTCGGAAATGAAAAAGCGATAGAATACAAAGCTGACCCCATAACGCCCCTGGTTTGGCTTTTTGTTATCTTTTAAAAATTTGCTGATAAAGTTTCTCAGGTAAGGAAGCTCGTTATTTCAGGAAAGGGTGTTGGGCGCTCTGCCTTCCCTGTATGCATGTGCAAGTTGCCATGGTTCCAGGCAACGGGAGACAAGGGTTGTGAGTGGGCGACTAAATAGGTCTGTTAACAAACACAGGGACACTCCAGCCAGGGCTTGTTTTTAAATGGCTGAGAGTGAACTGTTTTAAAACGAATTGTGTAATAAAGAAAATTAAGAAGGGGAGTTCAACCAGACTCTGTTCTGCAGAGCCCTGGGAGAGAGAAGGATGGGGAGAGAGGAGAAAAGGGATGCCGTGGGCCAAGTAGGAAGGAGGAGGCTTCTGACAAACACACCCCTGTCTCGACCAGAAATCTGTTCGGGTTTCGTGCATTTTACGTACTGGGCTTCCAGATACGCTTCCTTTTAAACAAGAGCTCTGAGTTTGAAAGCCAGTGGTTCAGACACTACAAGAGAAACACAGATTTGTGGAAATGGCTATTGCTAAAATGTAGGGAAGACATTTTTTTTGAGAAATGAATCAGTACGAGAAAGTGAGGCAAAGACTGAAGTGTGAAGGATTTATTCAATCTTTGTTGCCCCAAGTTAAAAGGAAAAGAGAAACTTTCCCTTTTACAAAGTATTATGGCAGCAAAATTACTCTAACATGCAAATTAGTTTCCCAGGCCCACCCTAAAGGCTACACACTGCACGAAGCTTTTCTGATTCCTTCAGTAAAACAGATCTCTCCTGTACGGGAGAACCCGCACACGTACACTCTGCTGGGGGAAGTAGTTCTTTCACGAGTCTTTATACCATATTCTGCTTGTACTCCAGGTACAGTGGCTGATGTCTGTCTGACTTAGCCTTCCTACTGGGCTTACTTCATAATGTGTCTAAACCCCTCTATCTTTGTAGGACTTTAGGAATCTAAGATAGCGTGTTTCGTCTGCGAAGAAAGAAATATGACAAGTTTAGGCAACAGTCACCGAATAAGAGGATCCTATCAATACAAGATCAAATTGTAACTGGATATTTAAAATAAAATTCAAAAATGATCCTTTTCAGATGCTTATCACTGGAAAGTAACAAAGCCGAACCACAAAATCTTCTAGTAATCTAACGGAGGAAAACAACACATTTTGGTCTTAACATACTTAATTTATCTCTTGCTCTTTAATATCCAGGAAGTGAGTTTAATACCCCAAAGTGCTACTTTTTGTAGCACCAAATGTAAAATATCTCAGGTATGATTTGGTAAAATACTTATTTGAATACCAGTAAAAGCTCTCTTAATATAACTTTTTCTAATCTACTCATTCTTCATATTGCATTTTTTTTTTTTTTTTTTTGCGGTACGCGTGCCTCTCACTGTTGTGGCCTCTCCCGTTGCGGAGCACAGGCTCCGGACACGCAGGCTCAGCAGCCACGGCTCACGGGCCCAGCCGCTCCGCGGCATGTGGGATCTTCCCAGTTCGGGGCATGAACTCGTGTCCCCTGCATCGGCAGGCGGACTCTCAACCACTGCACCACCAGGGAAGCCCCATATTGCATTTTTATTTTAGAAACTATACTTATACACCCAGGTATAAATCATAGGTATTTTTTTACCTGCCTAGATTTATACATGTGTAGCCTGCAAACTCACTTGACTGAATATACACCCATTCATCCAGCTCAGCTTCTACATGTACTGTTCAACCTTCTACTTTATTTTTTTTTAACTTGAAGTAAAAATGTACTGCTACTTCTGTGTCACTGCAGACAACGTAATAACAAATTAAGCAATGAGTTAAAAATGCCACATAAATACAGGATGCACAGGGCATTTGATTTTGACTATACACCTACGCGTGAATCGATTAACAACTAAACCTGATAACTTGCACTTTCTATAACCTCCACAGAAGTCCTTTTTTGCTTTCTCTTTTCTTAATACAAAAAGGTAAATAACATACACGTCTATTTCCAGGTATGACAAAGTAAGACCCTACCAGACAATCTGGCTGCCCCTGAAGAAAACAGCCATGAAGCCTGGATATAATGCAGAGAGCAATGACCTGACAGGAGTGAAAAGTGAGGCAGGCCGACAGATGGCGTGAGAGGCCACTCACTGCAGAGGACAGAGCTGCACCTGTGCTGGGGCTGGACTGTGGCCATTGTCACATTTCATGGCACTGTACACTTAAAATGTGTACACTTTATTGTGTGTACATATAGGTATATATTATATACCTATATTTGGTTTAATTAAGGCATTATTATAATATGTATAATAAAATGATACTTTCTAAATGCTCCCTTTGAAGGGCAGATATGGCTTAACGCCAAAACCTGGCTGAAAGATAGAAGTTGATGCTGAGGAAATTGTTATATCTGGGACAGAAGGGACTCAATCTACGACTGACCAGGGAGAAAGAAATGCATCACCTGCAATTATATGTTCTCCCTTCCTTAACTTCTGCGACCCCTCCCATTGTCATTTTTGTAACTTGCTTTGAGCAGATCCTTTTATTCTTCTTCTTTCTACCAAACCACAGTCTTTGTCGGCAAGAAGAAAATTAGTAGCAGATGCAAGCTTATTTTTAATGGTCCAAGACCAAATTTTCTGAACTTAAAGCAAACACTTCGTCCTGTCAAAGTTCTTGGATTCCATTAAGATACAAACTGTATGCTCTCCTTCCAATTCATGAACCAAAAATAATTTCAAAAACTAATTGTAAGAAACTATACCACAGGGTTACTCATTGTGTTCTGCTAATTTTTTATTCTTATCATCCAGAGAACAAAGAGTTTAATTTCATAGACATTTTGAGAAAACTTTTAAACTCTATGCTGGTCTCGACAGTTTTTTTTGTTTTTGTATCTTTAGTGGATTACCCAGCAAGGCCTTTTATTATAACTGGCTCTGGTTCAAAGACAGATGTAGAAGTCAGAAGCACAGAATGTTCATTCCAGTAGTTAGCACTCATTTGAGATGGCTTGAATACATTATTATTAAGTCACATTACTGGGCTAAATAATTTGCAGTAAGACTTCTAGTACAAGAATTATTTACGTTCGCTTACTAAGGCTGAATTCCTCTCTGGGTAAAAATGTGAAATCTTTCATCACCCCCAGAGCCAACAGAGATGACCTTTGGAGAAGGGGAAGGAGAAAACAAGAAAAAGGAGGTGTTCTTGTCATGGTCTTGCATTAAGCACCCAGGGGGCCTTGGACAAATCATTTGATCATCCTTGGTCACAGTTTCTTCTTTAACGAAGCATGGAGGCCATGCTAAACGAGCTCTAAAATCACGGGGAGTCCAACCCTGCCACCTCTTCCCACCTCCCTGGTACACAGGAAGTGGCTCTCCAGAGTCAGGATGCCCTGGGTTCAAAACCTGTCTTCTCCACTTACCTGCCTGTATGACCATGAACAAGTTACTTAACCTTCCTGTGCCCCAGTTTCCTGATCTATTAAATACCTGTGACACCTCCCTCACAGGGCTGCTTGGAGGATGAACAGAGACGGTGTACCTACAGAGGTTAGCACAGTGCTTGGCCCACAGTAAGTGCTCAGTCCGTGGTGGCAGCTGTTACTGCCGTTAGATGACCTGAACCAGGACCTGAAGGCCAGATTACAAGGGAGCACCCCTGCAACTCCACCTGAAGATAAACTTTGAACCATCAGATCAACAGCCTCCGTAAACTCTGTCGCTCACAACGGCCATCAGATGGCCTTCTAAGGAGCTCTGGTTCAGAGGACATGTGTATTACTGGTAACCAGACTTGTGACCTTTCAGGTCCTTTCCAACCCTGATATATAAGATCTGCAGACATCATCTCACAGCAGGATGCTTATGGGAGGATTTACGGCCCTGCTGGGAGAGGCACCCCTGAGACCTCACTACCCAGGCAGTTACTAGCCGTGGCTAACCACAGGGCTGTCCTGCCCAGCCCTGTCTCCATCGTGAGCTAATTGTGGATCCCCACTGGGCTAACTAAGGTTTGTGACGGCATTTGTATGTGTCTCAGTTTATCTAATGTGAAATAATCACGCTCACCCGATTAGGAATTAAGTAAAAGATGACCGTGAAACTCTCCCAGGAAAGAAAATAACAGTTATATCCTGATTTATAAATTAGGACAATTTACAAAATAAGACCTAAATACTTCTGAAGTTCTTTATTTTCCATCCTCCTTTTGCTGGGGTTTCTTCTTTCCCTTTCTCTTCCATGACCAGTGCCTGGAGCAGAGGTTCACAGGCTATGCCCTGCAGGCCAAAGCCAGCCCACAGTCAGGCCACTTGTCCACGGCTCGTCTATGGCGGCTTTGGGGCTACAGGGACAGAGTTGAGTAGTTACGGCCCCCAAGCAGAGAATTATTTACATTCCGGCCCTTCACGGAAAGAGTTTGCTGACCTATGGCCTAGAACACTGCGCATTCATGGTAGGTAGCCAATAACCGTTTCTGAATACGTGATAATGGTCATCATTTCATTCAACATCCAATAAATGTTTATTAAATGCTTCTAAGCACCAGGTACTGTGCCAGCTTCTGAAACACAGTGACCTGGGGCTACGATGGTGAAGATGAGGTCAGGGTCCATGCCCTCGTGGTGTGGACAGTTTAGTACGGGAAGAGAGCAAATGATCATCCAAACACTTCCTTATTTACAGTATGATGAGTGTTTACAAAGGGAACAGGGTACTGGCAGAGTATATAAAAGGAAGACCGGATCCTATCTCAGGCAGCCTTCTCTAACTTTGAGCCGAGACCTGAATGTGGATTTCTTGCCTCTGAACTGCCAGCGAAAGTGAGGGGTCCCTGAGGCCACATGAAATGCAAATGGGTTTCAGTCTGGTTTTCAGTCTGTGCTTCCTCCATCCATCCGTCCAGCTATGAGTGCAAGGAACACAGAGCGTAATGAAGTTCGAGACACTTGATTTTTCAATCCCCAAACAGGAATGCTAAGCAAATAAATAATTTTAAAACCAACAAGGTGAAAAATCATAAGTCAGGTTCACCTGTTAGACACTGGATATCGACACATGACCAAGAGACCGTTCTGCTATCGGCTCTGGTTTTTTAAGCACGGAAAATCGGTCTAAATTGAGGAACATTACTCTTCACACTTGGGAAGAAGATTTGATGGAACGTAAACAGATGCCCTGCAGCCTGGGTGTGCAGCTGGTTGTCATGGAGGTTTGAAGTTTCTTGGTGCTGCCTGTCAAGGTTGATCAAGCGGCTTAAGCACTCCTATGCTCTGCCTTCCAAACCCAGCAAGGCTCGGCGGGCCACCCAGGCATTCTTTGGGAACACGGCCCATTGACCCCACCCTGAAAACTGGCAGGTCCTTTCAGAGAAGGTGGAGGGAGAATGCAAAGGAGCAGGAAGGAGTGCTGCAGAATAAATGCGTGGTATAAAGTCTTCTTTGCATTTCCTGTCATCGGTTAGCCCGAAGAGCTCTGCTGGCTCAATGGGGAGGTTTATTCCTCTATTTCTTTAGAGGAAATGTAGGTACAGGGAGATTAAGCATCTAACTTCAGGTCACTGAACATGTCAGTGAGAGTCCAGGAACCAGAAGATGTGGTAACTGATCCAAGATTAGTTGCTTTAGCCCGTGCCTACAAAACCTTTGCTTTCTAGAATCGCACAGTCCTACTAAATATAGACGTCATCTAAAAGATCATCTCCTTCAAAGGAGAATCATTAATTTAGGGCAAGAAAATTTTCCTGGTTTAAGAGATGCACCTTGGCAGGCTCCGTGGACGATTCCTTCCCCTTTGCCCGGGAGCTGATCTGTGGTGTCTGGCATGATCTATGGATCAGTTAGTGTGAAAATATGGTCGGCTGCTACAAAAACTTTCCTATACCATCACCAGCTCTCATCTCCAACATAACCACAGCAGAGTAAAGAGAAGCCGTCAGGGAACCAGAAGTCAACTATATTGTAGTATATAGCAGTCATTTTCATGAAAAAATACTACTGTTCCTCATAGTAGAAGATTTCCCTTACCTGGATATCTCCCTATTTGAAAAACCAAGGAAGGAAGGGAAGGGGGAAGGTGGAAGGCAAAAAAAAAAAAAAAAAAAAGTCAAGCATTTTTAAGTTGCTTCTTCTTCTGAAGGTAGTTCATTAATAATTTCGCCTAATATCTTGAAATAATTGAGCAAAACCAGAGGTAGCTCCCAACATGACTGGGAGACATTGAGCTAAAAAGAACGTTTTGATACTATGCACCATATGAGAATTTCAAGCCTGTTGTTACAGGGATTTCCCACTTTTACTCAGCCCCTCAATAAACATTTATTGAGTGCCAGGTACATGAAGATCCAAAGGGTTTTAATGAGGGTTGGGGATGGATGTTGGTAAAGAATGCCTATAATTCTCTCACCTAGTGGAGGAGATCCATGCAAAGGAATGGTGCCCACAGAGAATGTAGGCAGGGTAGGTGCTTGTAGTAGGGGCTTCGCACTGAGTCAGGAGCTGCAAGCACCAGCAGGCCCACAGAGGAGGAAGAAGCCCAGTGCATCCACGTGTGACAACATCTAACCTCGCCTTCCTACTGAAGCCTGATAGAAACCCACAACATGATGTAATGAAACCCAATGAGGATTCAGAATAAGCTCCTTATGCTCTATGTAGGTCAACAGAATTAATGTTTATGTCATTGTAGTTTCTGCTTTGTGTTTCACACAAGCCCTTAGAGGAAATACAAAAACCAGAGGGATTTTCTTTTAGGAAATTATTTTTGTCTCTTTTATGTTCTATAAGAGACAGAAAATCAAAGTACCTAAGATAAAATTCAAGGGTAAGATGACGATTATAAGATACACTGAAAATGGCAAGTTACTATTATTTTTAATAGAGTGGTCCCACACTTTTTTTTGGTTCATTTTTAAACCCATGGGGATTATAAGGGAAAATCCTATGAATTAGTCTTGACTGATTTACACCCATTACTTATTAATTTAAACAAATGAATGCCCAAAACACCTTTTTTTCTTAGACAGGGACATTTAACAAAAGCCAGAATCTGACTTACATAGACTTCAGTTTAACCGAATATGCTGAATCCATGGGGCCTAAAGAATCCTAATGGGGTGGTGGTGGGGAGATAAGTTGATGGCCATCCTGTAACATGACTGCGTTTCATCCTGGAATAATACAAGTGTGCCAGAGCTAATCAGCTCCCCCTCCACTCAAGAATATAAGAAGATCATCTGTGCCAGTCTCGTTTCCCCACAACTAATATTTTATTTTTGGCTTTCTGACCAACTAGTGATGGAAACTCTGCAGTTACCAGTTTTCAGAAAGAAACAGTTAAAACGTTTCACTTATTGAGAAGACAGAGCTAAGAATGATGACAGACATTCCCGGGGCACTGCGTTTAGCGGACAGTGGCCTGTGTCTGGTGTGTGTGTGTGTGTGTGTGTGTGTGTGTGTGTGTGTGTACAAAAGCACGCATGCACACATGTGACAAATAAGTGAATGGGAAAATTAGGAATCTCAGTAAGTTAAAAAAGCTAAAGGACCAAGAAGTCCCAGTTTCACTCAGCCAGATCAGAAAGGAAATTGGCTAGATGCCCTGTTTTTAAGGAGCAATTTGGCTGCAAACATATTTGGAAAAACAAATAAGTAAGACCAGAAAACACACGCACAAATTTTTGAATTCCTCCAAAGAGAAAAACACAACGCCATGAGGTGATAGGGAAAAACACTCCTCAGAGCCATCAAATTCCTAGGCACTCCATTCAGCAAGATTTTTAGTACAGGCAAATCTCACGTCCGAGAGGAGCACAATTATCGCCCTGTTGAATGTTCATTTCAACTTGTAGAGCTAAGTGGTAATGACCAAGGCAGTCCTTCCAGGCCTTCATCAGGCTCCAACTAAAGAGCAGAATTTTGTTTCTTTAAAGAAAACCTACTCTGGGCAGCAGGGAAATTTAGAAATCATGCCAGGAAGGATGTTCCCCTTCCGTCAGCTGAGAGTTTACAGAAGTCCTCCCGACCGCTCATGCTGCAAGAGTGCCTTGGGCGCTCTTGGACCTGGACTCCAAGCTTCAACCTGAACACTGAGCAGAAAGGTCAAACATGTTATTATTCCCTTTCCTTCTAACTTTTCCACTGGCCAAGGTGGTTGTCAGGGGCTTCCCACCGTAGCCTTAGCTCCTGGTAGGCGTGAGCCAGAGAAGTCACTACTATTTGCTATGCAGTCAGACCTGCCTTTCTCTTAGCCAAGCATTGGAATCTCAAAAGACTCATTTGAAAAGGATGGCTCCTCTCTCGAGTGCCCAAAGTTTATAATTCTGATTACTAGGCACTGAAAAGTACTCTTACAATAGAGCTTCTAAAAAGCTATACAGATAACTGAACACATTAATAATTGCGAAGAGAGATAGTAATTTGTGCCTGCCATTCTGTGCCCACGTGCTAAAAGGAAAGCCTGACAGAGAGCACCACCCATCACCAGCCTCCAGGGTACGTCTGCACCTTTGTTATTACACCTGCTCACTTAGCTATGGGCATGAGATGACTCAACATGCTCAAACCTTCACTGGGGGTTTCCATGGTGGCGCAGTGGTTGAGAGTCCGCCTGCCGATGCAGGGGACACGGGTTCGTGCCCCGGTCCGAGAAGATCCCACATGCCGTGGAGCGGCTGGGCCCGTGAGCCATGGCCGCTGAGCCTGCGCGTCCGGAGCCTGTGCTCCGCAACGGGAGAGGCCACAGCAGTGAGAGGCCCGCGTACCGCAAAAAAAAAAAAAAAAAAAAAAAAAAAAAACCTTCACTGGTTACTTAATCCCAACTCCTCCTCCTCCTGCTGCTTTTTATTGGTAAAGGATGACCACACATCTAGTGGCTCTAGTTCACACTCTTTTCTCTCTCTCTCTCACTGTCCTTATTCAATTGGTCACCAAATCCTACTAATTTGTCACCTGTTTATCTGTCTCCTACCCTCCACTACTACTTCTGTCTTGGTTCAGGACCTCTACCTCTCTTGCCCAGATATTAAAATATCTGTTAACTAGTCTCCTTGCCTACAGGTTAGTTCTTCATGAATTTCTCTCCTCCTGTGCCTCCCTAATTGGCTTCTAAAATATAAGGCTTACAAACAATGAAATCATAAACGTACTTGAAGAAAACATAGGTGAATATGTTTATAATTTTGGATTGGAAAAAGCATTTCTAAGTATGACATAAAACCTAGAAGGCATAAATACAGTCACTTGAAAAATCTTCTGTAAGATAAAGAACACTATATTCAAAGATAAAAAAACAACTGGGGAAAATATCTGCACTATATTTGGCAGGGGACATGCTAATTTCCTTCATATACAAAGAGTTCTTCCAACTCACTAAGAAAAAAACCTATTGTAAATTTGAAATAACATCTCAAGTCCATCTCTTGGCTACACCAGGAGACAAGAAGCTAATGCAAATAATTGTAAAGCTGTGAGGAAGGCACAACATGTCCTGAAAAGACCAGGTACTGAAAAATTGGTTAGATATCACTGCTAGCAAACCTGCTTCAAATGTCCTGCCAAGATGCAATTACATTACATGTCAACACTAAGGCACATTTCAGCAGTTGAAAAATGCCCCTGGACTCTCTTGTTTACGCCTCTGGAACACAGCAGCATATGTTTGCACAGAACAAATCATTCCCTGTAAAGCTGGAAGGGCCTCTTTGCCTACGTTATTGATGTGTTAGCTTTGAGCCAGAAGGTTAAAATCTTTGAGAACATTTCCGAACTCACACGACACCAAAGCCTATTAGTCCGTTAGCACAGCCTAGGCTGAGAGGTTACAGCAAATGCCCATCAGATGAAACTCGCTGACATTTCCATTTTGACCCAAACTAAGTGACAAAATAATATCCCCTGACAAGAAGGCAGAGTATCAGCAAAGTGACGTCACTGACATAACTGCCACAAAGATACTTACTCTACCTAAGCACACGATCACCCAAAATTAAGGTGTCAAAATCAAGTGCAAATAGTACAGATGACTCATTTTTCAAATGAAAGCTCAGATGAAATGGTAAATCTACTGCACCCACGAGAAGAAATAACTTTTGTTAGGAAAGTGGATAATTCAAGACGTTGATAGATATAGCTCTGTATGTGAGGCTGGAGCACGGGCCAATTCACCTACCTGCAAGACTGCAAAGGAATCTGATGCAAAAGCCCAAGGCTGTATTAGTGTCCATTTGCCAAAACAGAATTTAAAAAATGAAGCTGAGACTCAAAATGGAATGCAATCATGAGTAAATCTGGGAAAAACAAAGGAGCTTAACCCCAACAAATAGTACTGGAAATTAGAAAGTTTAACCAATTGGTTCCCGGCCTTGAAAAGGTAGAGCTGCGTTGAGCGACCCAAGCATCAGAATACCACCATTATACAATGGATGGCCAGAGTCTGAACGCAGGACTTTTTGTTGTTCAAACTGTTTTTAGTGTGTGAGCACTTAACTCACAATGTTGTTGAGAATCATGACAGAGAAATGAATTCAGTTTTCTAAACAGTTTCCCGAAAAAGCCAGTTGGATTTTTACATTTCTGACTTGGACAATGAATGAATGTGCAGAAATTCGAAACTTAATCGATGGTTTCTCAAAACCCATTTGCTTCTATCGTTTGTCTCTGGTGAAACTAATAGAACATTCTCCCAATAAATCTTGAGGCACAGGAAGCCATTTTATTCCTGGCTGAAATGGGCCCAATGGTTCGCAAGCGAGTGTCACCTACTGAGACGCGTGCTGGGAACATTTAGGTGGCTTCATGATGCCAGGGGCAGCCAGTCCAGAACTGCTCAACCTAGGCACACACAGAATGTGACAAAAGAGCAAATCCCACCACAGGCTTCCTTCCCTTTCCATGGGGAAAGAGAACTTTGCCTTAGACCAAGTGGCGAGTGCCAGTAAATACTCTATAATACCCATGGAGGGTATTAGGGAGAAACAGAAACTGTAGGTAAGGAGGTCGGAATAAACATTACTGAAATTAACACATCAACCTAGGCTTTGTCTCTGGCAGACCTAGGAGGGTCTCATCTTCGGCCTACAGCTTATATGTTAAATCAACAAACAAAAAGCAAGTGGCACAAAACTTACTTAAAACTAACAGGGTTCTTTCCTCAGGCCCCCAGTTTTTAAAACTACACAGTTGGGATAGGTAAGCATGGAGACTCACTCTGGGAAGCGTAAAGCCCCTCGGCCACTCTGTCTTCGTGTCCGTCATACTCCCTGCTGGACAGCTGCCTGTTGGCAGTCTCCAGTCGATCTGTGCACAGAGAGGAAACGATTACAAAGAAATGCACTTGCATTTAAGTGATCCTCCGACAGGCAAATGACCTGGGTGCTGAGAGCTGGGTAGGGAGAGATGCCCAGGGAGGAGCCCCAAATTGAACAACTCTTGGGCGGGGGGGAACAAGATGCTCCAGAACATCAAAAAGAAAAGTCCTCAGATGCCACGCTGAGCCTTTATGCAATTTAATGCCAAGGTGTGCACCGGTGGCAGGCAGCGAAGAACAGGTTCCTGCAAGGCCAGCAGAGTCCTCGAAAAGGGGTTGAGTTCCCTTGGCCTCAAACCCAGCCCTCGTCTAAACTTGATCATCAGCCCTCTGTAGCTGGGAAGCAAAAAATTAAAAATAACAATTAAATAAATACCAGGAAGCAAGTCAAGATGACCTGATGGATGAAGATTCTACTCAGTGAGTTCTAGGTTTGCTCATGCCATTTGGTCAATCTTCGTCTACTCAATTAAATAATTCAGCCTAACAAGTCTTTATTGAGCTTACATAATACCCAAGACTAAAGGGTTTGCAGTAATTAAAAAAAAAAAAAAGGTAGGTTCCAGCTACAGACTGCCAGTACACGGAGTCTTTTGACACGAGGGAACTGAAAAATGGCTTGGCTGACTGAAAGTGAAGTATAATTTCATGGGTCAGATCATTCTGCATGTTGGAGGTTGCCAAGGTCCTGTAACAGGGGGCCCCTAGCTTTCAGGAAGTTGATATATATCTACTCTTTTCACAACCATGGGCTTTTTTTTTCTCCAAGAGGGACATGTGTCTAACTCTGCCTTCTACACTATACACCAAGCAAGTGTTAACTGTTGGCTTTCAAAGAATGCAACTAAATGCCTCAGCTTGATGTGACAAGGGGTGTGCAGGGAACATTGGTCTTTTCAGACATTCCCATTCACAACACGAGTCATGTTAAGTACTTTTAAAGCAAGAAGGAGCTGCACACATACTCCCTCCCTGTCAGGGACTCGTGTATAGAGGTTGTCACTTCTCAGGCTCAGTGCTGCAACCTACAACCTACAACGTGAAAAGAACACTTCTGCTCTCTGGTGCCCCTTTCCCAGAGGCTTGGGATTTACAAGGTTATGTAACATAACTTGGGCCTGAAGTCTGGCTGTCAGCAACACGGGGCGTTTAGGGTAGAGAAAACATGAGTGAACTTGACATGCCTCGGAGGTCTCTGTTGAAATCATGGAGCCTTCGAATCTCGCCTTCGAGTTTGTTTCTCATCGCCTTGTCCAGCGACTCTCGCTTGGTGGTAGACTTGACCAGGCTCTCATAGGCTTCCGAGATTCTCTGAAGTTCTTTTTCAAACTGAAAGAAAGAAGCAGCACGAAAGTGAGACTTCTGACATTCCCACCCGTGCCTTAGCTATGCTGATTCTTGGATGCTCCAGTTGTGAAGGCTGTATCTTCAATGCAGCCTTTCTGTGTCTTAAGTTTGTCTACCAAATCCTGCAACCGACTTCACCACCCCCCCATCTGTCTCCCAGCACCATGTTAGGATCCTGTGAATTACAGACTCACAAGTCTGGTGGGACCATCTGATGTCACCTGGTAATAGTCTCTTGGTACAAATATCAGGAAGGGGTGAATTTAAACATAACTTAGGACTTCCCTGGTGGCGCAGTGGTTAAGAATCCACCTGCCAATGCAGGGGACACGGGTTTGAGCTCTGGTCCGGGAAGATCCCAATTGGTGCAGAGCAACTAAGCCCACGAGCCACAACTACCGAGCCACGTGCCACAACTACTGAAGCCCACGCGCCTAGAGCCTGTGCTCCGCAACAAGAGAAGCCACCACAATGAGAAGTCCACGTGCTGCAATGAAGAGTAGTCCCCGCTTGATGCAACTAGAGGAAGCCCGTGCGCAGCAACAAAGACCCAACACAGCCAAAAAATAAAATAAAATATAATGTTTAAAAAATAATAAACATAAAATAAACATAAACTGCTTATATTAAGTATGGCAATTTACAACTATCATTATTTTTCCTAGTTAATGTGAGGAAAATATTAAAGTACAGGAAAACTAAAGGATCACAAGTAGAACCCTAATTTCCTGACTCCAAGTACAGTGCTCTCCTGAGACCCTCCTACCCATCCCCAAAGGAACATAAAATCCACACGAAGAGAGGTTTCATCGCTTAGCCTGTTATCCCTTTGTCTATGAAATTATCTATATAAAGGACTAATGGATTTGTATCTAACTGTAAACCATAGAAAACCTCTTTATATGTGGGAGTTGGAAGACATGGGATAAAAACCAATATATATATATATATTTTTTTGTATTTCACAAAATCAAGAGCTGTAACTGGGAGAGCCTTTAATCTACGACATATATAAATCTATAACAAGTAGCTATAACTGATATAAAAGGAGTCTAACATAACAGCACGTTTTATAGTAGAAATTAATAAATCCCATTTTATTGTTGTGTAACATAAATGCAGGAGAAAGGGTAAAGAGTACCCGCAAACCTGGCTACCAAAAGTTGGAATCAGAGGCAAAGTGGCAGGGTTGAGAACACTAGCGCCTCTCCCTGGGCACCAAGAGAACTGCACCGTGTTTTGGTCCCTCCATGGAGAGCTATGTCACCATAAGGCAGACACCCCGACTGCCGGAACTCCAATTGCCCAGATCAAAAAGTCCCTGCTGAGACTCCTATAAGTAATACATCCCCTGACAGATACCTATTGCACACTTACTATGTGTCTGGGTGCCAAGGAAACGGATATAAGACAATTCCTGGTCTTTAGGGTCTCACAGCCTGGAGCTGGCCTGTATGCAGATACATACGCTTCTACAGTGCAATGTAACAAGGGGTGTGGTGATTTAATGCTATGGTAGCCTAGAGACAAAGTTATTAATTTGGCAGGGGTGAGAAGGGGTTTCTTTAAAAAAGATTTCAGAGAAAATGCCATTTAAAATGAGTCCTGAGGGATGAACAGGAATTTGCCAAGCAGAAAAGAAAAGGCCAAAGGGCTTTGGCATTCTCTGCAGAAAACAGGGAATGACCCAAGACAGAGAGCCACGAAGGAAAGTGCATGTCTCTGACACGACAGGTCATCTGGGGATGACAGCAAGGGGCAAGTGGCCATAAGGAAGGACTTTATGGGCATAGGTAATTGTTGCGGGGGGAGAGCCTGGGGAGGGGACAGAAGCATAAATCGCACCTGAGGTTTTATGGAGATCATATTAAAGCATGGGGTTGCAGGGTGGGTGTAGGGAGGGAAGGCAGGAGAAAGGAGTCCAGGCAAGAAGCGAACATAAACAGTTTAATGACAGGACAAGGGCATGAACCCAGATAACTAAAAGGACAAATTCCAAAGACACTGAAGAGTAGAATCAATAGGTCTCCGTGACTGGTCTGGACGGTAAGGGAGAAAGGAATCACAGACATTCATAGCTTAGAAGACAGAGTAACAAGACTTAACCAAGATAAATGATAAGAGAACAGGTTTACCTAAACCAAAAGTCTGGTTTTGGAGATACCATGTCTGAATTGCCTGCAGAACAGTTAGCAGGAAAGAGACGGGTCTGAAAGTCAGGTGGGCAGTTGTTTCACTGTGCGTAGATGACAGACGAAGTCACAGAGTGAGACCACTTAGGGAGATCAACAGAAGATCAGAGGGCCAAGGGTGGGAGCGCTGACACTGCAGGAGAAGGCGAGGCAGGAGAACCCAGGAGAGAGAGACTGATGCCAGGGGTGCCATTGCAGCCAGGAACCCAGAAACTTAAAGAAGGAGACCGGATGTAGTCAATGCCCTGGAGGTTACAGACGAAGCCAAGACACATCTGAGGGCTTCCACCACACATCTGGTGGCGCAGTGGTTGAGAGTCCGCCTGCCAATGCGGGGGACACGGGTTCGTGCTCCGGTCCAGGAAGATCCCACATGCCGCGGAGCAGCTGGGCCCGTGAGCCATGGCCGCTGAGCCTGCGTGTCCGGAGCCTGTGCTCCGCAACGGGAGAGGCCACAAGAGTGAGAGGCCCGCGTACCGCAAAAAAAAGACACATCTGAGAAGAGGTGGGTGAAGAGGCTGGAGGGCATCAGGCCTTCTGCTCAGTGGCCTCCAACCAGGGAGGGGCCCAACGCCAAGGCTCCCTTCGGCACCAGGAGATGTTCCCAAAGGCCTCCTCATAGCAGAGTTGGTTGTTCCACAGTCCCGTCATTTCTACAAAGCCTTTCTATCTCTTGCAAAGATATCATGAATGATTGGTCATGTGGCAGCAGAAAGAACAGCATGTCCTGAATCCTGTTCACAGTCCTACCGCAAATTATGCTCCTTCCTTTTAATGTTGTTTTCAAAAGAGATGGCTCCAAAACATACCACCATTTCTACGCTAATTCCATCTGTAAAAGGTGGCCTTGGTTTTTGGACAGTAGGACCATCCCCATCTAGACCGAAGGCATCACCTAGTCTCCAAGGGAGCTGAGGGCACCAAAAACCCTGAGGTGTCGACCCTGAGACAGTGCTCGTGCTGCAAGCCCAGGGCAACTAGGATGCCTTCCGCAACTAGGCCACCCATAGGAACTTCCCTCCATCTGATTTCACGTACTTTCATCTGTTGTATTCACCTGACTGGAATCCTCATGCATTTTGTGTCTCTCATTTGACTGTCAGTTACTTGAGGGCAGAAACAGTCCCTACAGCCCCAGACCTGTGCCTTCTTATGACAAAAGTACTGACTGTTTACTCAATCTTTATATTTATAACTCCTAAAGACAGACTTGGACATTGATCAAACTACACCTGGCTGTGGATTCTTTCCTTTCATGAAAAGAACTTCCGTCCGCACGCTATAAAGGGAAACTGCAGCGTCCCCAAGACAGCATAGTTTACCGTCTCAGCTACTCAGGCAGACAGGAACTGGGATAGGGTTATGTGCTTGTAGCTACCAAGAGAGAAAGGGCAAGGGTCATACTTCTGGACAACGTATTTCCTGTAAGAAGCGATACCTGTCGTGGTGGAGACAGATGAGTCTCCTTCAGTGTGACCGGAGAGGACAGAACTACGACTAAACGCGGCAACTTAATGAGATGAGACTGTAATTCAACATATGGAAGAATTTCCTAACTACCTTTCCCAAAAGTCTACCCAGTAGTGAGCTTCTCTTTTCTAGCAACATTCAAGTAAAAAATGAACAACTTCTTTTCGGAGACATGAAGCAAGGGTTTCTAAGGGGTGGGAAACTGGACTAGAATCATTTTCATAATTTTTAGTCTAAAGCTCTACAGTTTCTGACTGCACACTCCTTCAGAACTCCTCTTTCCACACCCTCTTCTTCACATCGGCAGCTCCACAACATCTTAAGTTCCCCTTGATGTGTGTTAGAGGTGAAGGGAGGTGGAAAGGCTGCCTTTGATATACAGACATCTGGGCCAGTTCAGAGTCTGAGGATGACCGTGTGAAGAGGATACTGGGTTTGCCTCCACAGCTCCCAGCCTCTCTTCCAGCCTAGACATCAGGAAGCTCTTAGGCCAGGCTTGCAGGATCCCCCAAAATCACATGGAGAAGCACTCCCTGGCCCAGAAACAGAACTACGAGCAGAGGGGAAAGCCTCACACAGCTTTCACCGGCATTGCTGCCACGAAGCAAACGCACAGAAAAGTGTCCAGAGAAAATCTCAGCCCTTCCCAGCTCTAGAAACTGGCTTGTTCCCTGATACCTTCGCAGGCACAGCTCAGGGACCTACAGAATCGAAGACAGGCCTGCCATCCAAGCCTCAGACTGCCCAATCACAGCCACCTCTGTTTCGCTGACAAAAGAAGAGGGTCTTTGCTAAAGCAAGCCTGGGGGAACGGTAAACATGGCGCCTTGTCCCTTCAAACGTCCATCTCCACCCTGATGGCTTCTGAGGCCAACCAGCTCATAGTCTGGTCCAGCTGGAAATTCCATCCATGAACTATGTTTCAGGGAAACTGGGAGGAAAAAGAAGCAAAATGAGTGCCCAAAAGGAAATAATGAAAAACCACTGCTATTTCTGGGGGTCCCCAGCCACCATTCCAACACTAACAGGGATAATCACCGCCTTGTGCCTCTCTGGAAACGGGTCTTCATTTCCAGGCGGTACTCTGGCAGCCTCTGAGTTTAGTCGTCGTTTCCCGTTGTGCTCCTGGCTCAGTGCACACAGGCTAAGCACCACAATTAAAAATTCATCTATTTTTGGTTCTGCCCTGATGATGAATCTCTGCGAGTGCTCCCGAAGCTGTGAGGAAGGACTCTAGGTTGGACGTTCCTGCCAGCACAGGGCAGCCACATCCTACGGTGCAGCACTGTGGTTCCACCCAAGCTGGGGTGGCTAGGATGACCTCGGGAACACAAGCCCTCAACTGTCGAGTCACGATTTCATGCAGCTCTCTTTCTCTTGACCCTAGCTGCTGAGAAGAGCTGCGGAACTTAGTGATAAAGATGGCAAGTAGCCATCAAAACCTGAGATTTCAAATTGGCAATTCCAGTTCGACATATGACAGGTTAATGAAATATAATATTTATAGAACCATTCATAACTTTCAAGGGACTGAAGGAGTCTGGGAATCCAGAAGGGACACAGCTTTTGATTTTTCTCCTTAAGTCATCAAAATGCTTTTGGTCACAAAGTTTAAGAGTCATCCCCTGTGCAGGGAAAATGAATCACTGGGAGGCTGATTTTGGTTTTCAAAATAGAAATGGGCATCAACATCAGGAAATAGATGTATAGGGGACTTCTGTGGTGGTCCAGCGGTTAAGATGCCATGCATCCAATGCTGGGGGCGCAGGTTCGAACCCTGGTCGGGGAAATAAGATCCCACATGACGCGCGGCCAAAAAAAAAAAAAAAAAAAAAAAGATGTATGTTACAGGCCAATAAAAAAGTGTATCTTAATAAAAAGTCAACAAAGAATAACAAGACCTCACAATTTATGCATCCTCCCTGCAACTGTTCAAAACTGTCCATGGAAAAGACAGAGAACCACACTCTGCCCTCATGTGAGTCTGCTCGGCTCCTGAAAGCGTCTGCCATAGGGCTTCATCAGGGAGAAGAAAAACATTACTGATTTCCCAGAAAATGCTGAGTTGGCCCTTCCCAATTTTCAGACTGTACCAGGAAAGAAGCTGCCCCAGGAAGCATCAGAGGCAAGCCTGGGCCTAAGCAGTGACTTCCAGCCAAGGCCAGGAGGCAGCACGTGTTTCCCAACTTCTAAGGGTATGACCGAGGCTGGGAGTGAGGCCGCCATTCTTAGGCAGCCCGCTGGTTCCCGGCTCTCATTTGTTCCCCTCCAATAAAGGCAGCCAGAGTTCTCCGGGCCAAGCCTGGTCTTGACTCCAGGGAGTTCCAGACCCTCTCGGTGGAAGCTCTGCACAAATGAGCTGGGGCAGGTCCTGTCTGTGAATGTTTGCATCATTCCACCCACTGCTCCCAGCCGACTGCTGCCAGCCCTCAGGGAATCACAGGGGCTGACTGTTCTGACTCCCGGACCAGCAGAAAGGCCAGGCTTAACTGAGAGATCAACACTGCACAGTGAACACCATGGGCCAGCCAGGAGCATGTCCTGTTACACAGAACCAAGTGGCAATGCTTCTGTAGCCAGGTGAGTTTACATTCTCACTCTTTCTCTTTACAAAAGCGACTGCCCAGGACAGAGCACGCACCCAGACTTATGAGAAGCCTTCTACCACACATGCCTCCTTGCTTCCAGAAAGGAAACTCGAGTGCCCTGGGGCTCTGCTGCCCAAAAAGATCCTATGACTGGGTGGGATAGGGAGGGTGGGAGGGAAACGCAAGAGGGAGGGGATATATGTATACGTATAGCTGATTCACTTTGTTATATAGCAGAAACTAACACAACATTGTAAAGCAATTATACCCCAATGAAGATGTTAAAAATAAATAATAAATAAAATTTAAAAAAAACAAAAAACAAAAAAAATTGCTTAAAAAAAAAAAAAAGATCCTATGACTTTTGCCCCTCACCTCTTCCTTTCTACCTGCAGCATTTCAGGTGCTGGCATGTGGGTCATCATGAAATCACTGCCTGTGATTTCACTCTCGCTGGATGTCTTCCTGCTGACTTTGGCTTTCAGTGTAAAGCCCTAAGAATGAAGGCTGCTGTACATCCTAATATTCCCATGACAATGACACAGGTTGGAATTACGCAGCATCTCCCCACCTGTTAAGTCATAGCATAAGGAGAGCACGCAGTAACCTGTACTCTGCCCTCAGCGCTGAGACATCGCTGCTTTTTGCAGAAACCAGCTAATGAAACCAACATGGCAATCACAAGGTTCCTGTCTGAGATCCCAGATTGAAAGGAAAAACCTGTCTCTCTCAACTCACTACTTTGTGTTACTCTCGGTGTCCCCTTTTCCACACTGTCCATCTGGGGAAATGCTACTCAGCCTCTGAGTCTCAGGTCCAGGGGCACCTCTGCTGCCCCTCCTGCAGCCTCTTGACATCCTACTGCAGGTTTAACTTAGGCAACTCTACCCCTTTTGGACTATAAGCTCCTCCAAGGCAGGCACTGTGGCATATTTATTTTTGTCTCCCTAAAGCCTTGCTCGGTGCCTGGCATAAAAAGGGGTCTAGTTAAACTTTGGCCAGTGAGTCAGGGAGTCAACCCCCCATGGGCAGGTAAGGAATTGTGTTCCCCTTCCAGAGAACTTTCTCCCTCCCCTCCCCTAGGGAAGTCCGGTACCTTGTGGAGCTTGTCGGTGTTGTCGTAGTAACCCTGAAGTTCCTGGTGCAGCACCCGGTTCTCCTCCGTTAGGATCTCCACCATCTGCTGGGCTCGCTCCACGATCGCAAATGCATCCGGACCAAGCTGCTGGCTGGGGGAGGCGGCTGGCGTGGGCTGCGAGGCTGCCAGGGTCATCGGAGGTGGAGGTGGCAGGGACACCGAGTGCAACGGCCCGCTGACGGAGGAGTTCTGGGAGGACATTGGGCTGTGCTGCTGCACCGTTGACGGGAAAGGAAGCTGGCAGGGGCGGCTGCAAGGGAACAGAAGACCAGCAGTCAGACCCCAGGGCCGTGGTGGGGAGAGGAGGGAAGCCCAACCACACGGGCACTATGGCTGGTTTCTACTGCCAGGGGTCATCACTGACGCACGGTCCAAGCTAGGTTGACTGAAGCAGCTTCAACCCTCCATCCCACAGATATTTAATGTGCTCTCCCCATCGGAATCAGCACTGCTCTGGTCACTGAGGAAAGAGTGGAACAGACAGACAAGGTCCCTGTTCTCATGAAGCTTACGTTCTCGGGGAGAGAGACCGGCATACCATCACATGATAAACACACAAAGCCAGGTACTGACAAGTAATGAGCCCTCTCCAAAGAATCAGGGGGACAGGGACAGGGAATGACTGAGTGGCTAGGTCATACCGAAAGGTCAGCGGTGGATGCTTGAGTCGAAGTCTGTTGACAGACAGGAGGAAAGAGTGGTTGGGGGCAGGGGGTAGAGAAGTGGGAAAAGTGTTCCAGGTAGAGGAATCGCCTGCGAGTGGGGCTTAAGGCAGGACTTAGAGGAGAAGATCAGCTGGAAGAAAGCAAGTCGATACAGAGCACAGCCAGCAAAAGCAGCACAGGCTAAGGCCAGCGGGATGGGCGAGGGTCCTTGTGAGCCAAGGCCAGCCCTTCCCTTAGAGTGCGAAGGGGGGCTGGTGGGGGAGCTGCTTCCACTCTGAGTGGCATGTAGATGGGATGTACGTTGGCAAGGATGGACCAAAGGTGCCCAGTGAGGAGGCCTGGGTGTGGTCAAGGTGAGACCTAACGAAGCCTCAGAGGGTAGCAGCAGAAAAGAAATAGTACATGGATCTGGGGTATGTTTTATTTATATTACGTATGGGGAGAGGGAAAGTGAGAAAAAATTTTAAATTACTCCTAGATTCTGGGGTCCACACAAATGGACAGGGGTACCATTTAATGAAATGGGAAAGTCTTAGGGAAGGAACAAACTTTGTGTGTTCTGATTTGCTGAGATAAGGAGGTCTGAGGATCAAAAGTCTGATTTTAACCAGGTTAAAAAGAACACACAGGGCTTCCCTGGTGGCGCAGTGGTTGGGAGTCCGCCTGCCGATGCAGGGGACACGGGTTCGTACCCCGGTCTGGGAAGATCCCACATGCCGCAGAGCGGCTGGGCCCGTGAGCCATGGCCGCTGTGCCTGCGCGTCCGGAGCCTGTGCTCCGCAACGGGAGAGGCCACGGCAGGGAGAGGCCCGCGTACCGCCAAAAAAAAAAAAAGAACACACAGAGGTGCCCCTTGATGGTTCAAATTCTGGGTACCAGCTCCTTTACTAGAATTTCCACCTCCTGTTGCCCCTCCCTACCGATCCCCTCCTCACGATTCTGTTAACCTGTTTCATAAGAATCATTATATTTTCTTTCAGCCTAAGCTAAGGGCTCCTAACAACAACTTCTATAGGTATAAACGGCAAAGACTGTCTTGGCCTCTACTTTTCCAACCACGGCTGTCGCTCTTCTGCAGACTTGGGAAAAATGGTTTTCTTGCTGTCCCCTTCAACCTTTAGGTCTCAGTCTGGGAACTGGGGTGCTAAGAATTATCAGCAAGCCCCAAATCATCCACTTTCTATATCAAGGGGTTGAGATCCTTCTACTCCGTAACAGTTTCCTGTGCCACTTCCCATTACTTGTGGCCATCCGTGGCCAAAACTCTCAGAGCTACTACGCTTTTTCTCGGGAGCTCATCTGGCCTTATATTTCCTTTTGAGTATATTTGCTGGAATGTTTTTGGACCCTGTCAGCCTCCATAGCTCTCATTTTGTAAGTATCTCTTAGGGCATTTTAAGCATCCTCTGAATGCTGACTCCTGGCAGCTAAATGTCAAACTCTAGCAGAACAGTTGACAATGGTCACCTTAGCCCTCCCTACATGGACGCAGTTACTCCTAAAAGTAACGCAGTTACTCCTAAAGACGACCTCAAAAGGAACCCAGCAGATCCCACCAGAGTGACTAACCACAAGCTCTGCTCTGGTAAGCAATGTCAGAGCACTCCACCGGGGCTTAGGAGATAGTTCCCAACTAGATTTCCTTATGCCTTCGATCTAGGCGCCCCATCCATTCCATGTTAAAATAGCTGGGATCTAAGTTCCCCAAGTCAAGGTAGAGAACCATGGAGCTCAATGTGGTTCTTTCTTCCTTAAGTGTCTCAGATTTCAGGAAGGAGTGCTGTCGATGGGGAAGTGTAAACCCTCCCTCCTCCCTCCCTCTCCACACCTATCATTGAATACTTAACTATCTGGCCGTTATGAAATAAAACATTTCTGCATTCTGATGAATTTGTGCCCCTTCCACACTGAAGTGTATGTGAATATGTGTCGCCCTGTGTGTATGAGGAGGTCTGTGTGTACAAAGTCCAACTCCATAGCGAGAGTGAGATGCCCCTGGTTGCTCTTCACAACGCCCAACTTTCACCCCAGATCACAGGACCTCCTATCAGTCGTGGACCCAGAAAACCATAGATCCTTAGTGAGTACGTGCATTCCCACAGGCTGGCTAAATACTACGGTGCAATTTTCATGGATAAGAGGTTACCTTGGCAAGAGACAAAATGCCACAAATTACACTGCCTCAATTCAAAGGCAGACACCCATCCCTACCTCCTCGGTTCTCCCTTCTCACTTCATCCAACGCAAATGACAAGCATGGCGCGTCTCCTTGGAGCTGAAGTGGGCACAGGTGAGGCATCTGGGCTTGCCTTTGACCCAGGCAGCTTCAGGTGGGGCTTCTACCTTTTAACATTTATTGGGCTCTGGGATTTGGAACTCACAGTCAGTGATGGGCTTATCTTCTCGGTCATCCTTTTCCTTTATATAACAAAAAGGGAGGTTTTTCATAATGCCAGCCTAAGCCATCCGCGACAGTGACGAGTTACCTGAGTGGCAATGCAGGAAAAGGGTGTCTGCCAAGCTTGGAGACAGAAAGAATGGGTTTTTCAAAATGGGAAGTCTTCTATTAAATAGAGAACACCGGCCTCACAAAATAACTCGGTGACACATTCAAGAAGCACCGTATTACAATGGACGACGTGCAGCCAGGAGGGCAAACCTCTGTTCCGTGGCTTCGCTACTCAGCCAGCTGGGGCTGGTAGGCTCAAAGGTCTGTACAAGGCAAATCTGGCTGAGGGTAATGAAGAGGAAAGAATGGTGGGGGAGGGCCGGAAAATGTCACGATCATACCAGTGCTATGAAACAAGCTACCCCCAGCTTCCAAAGATAACGCCACCAGCAGGATCAGCCTCCAGCAGGATAAACCCTTCCTCGTAAGGGACACAAAGAAAAGGGAAAAAGAGGAGAAGGGAACCAACATTTACTGAGAAACTACTTGTGACTAGAATTCTATGCCACAATCTTCAATTTGTGAGCCTGTTCCTCCTGTTAGAAAGTGAAGGCAGAGAGCTAGGTTACTTGACATCACGTGTCTCCCGGAACCATCCACCACCTGGCTTATTGTTAAAGGACTTACGGAGTTAATATGTATAAAGCCAGGCACAAATTAAGCAGTGGACGAATGTTAGCTATTATCACCATTATTGTAATTATCATCATCTATATCCCAGAGCCTAGCCCTGAGTGTGGCTTTCATGAGCAGTCCGATCATCTTTTTCTGTTATGGCTGACATTTACTGGGCACTTTTTACGTACCAGTCACTGTGGTACGCACCACTACATGCGTCATCTCATTTTGACCTTTACGATTGCCTTATAAAACAGGCATCATTGTCAAGTCTCTGTATTTAGATGAGAACACAAGGCACAGGATGGTAAGTAACCTGCAAAATGGAACAGAGATCATAGAAACATAAAGGAGATCAAAGCCCAGGCTTTTCAGTTTCTGAGTCCTTGTAGTTCACTCTTTCCCTGAACAGACCCGGTGAAAGCAGGGAGGGAAGGCAGCCAGCCCTTGTCCTCTGCTCCCGCGTTCCTGTGGCTCAGTCTGAGCCACCACCACATCCATGACTCATATCCTAACAACAGCATCACAGCTTTTTGTAGGCTTGAGCCACCTCGGGAGAAGCATGAAGGCTAGAAACCTGCCCCTGAGTTGTCCTCTTGGACTGTTACTTCCCTTCAACATTATTATGTTTCATAGGTTAATGTCCCTTCTACAGAGAGCATTCAACTCACATTTATTGAGGGTCTATGCCATCTGCCAGTTAGCACATTTCATCACCTTGCTTAATCCTCACACAAACCAAGGCAGGACCACCAACAGGTCCTGCTCCTTTCTCAAGGAACCAAGTGAGCCTTGGGACACCACAGAAAGCGACCTCTTCCCACATGCCACTGGACTGACCAGTTATTTAAATACGTCTGAGCAGGGCTGAAAAAGCCTCTTTGCCCCAAGCCCACAGTGATGTATTAGAAACAAGAATCAAGGAGCATTTAAAGAGCCACATCTAAGAGACAAAATAGGGGGTCATACTGGGAAGTCGTGCAGGCTGGTCTTCCATCGTCAGTGACTTGGACCACGCCAGGCATAGCCTGACCCCAGAATCTGCACCCGCTTCTTACTTCCAAACTTACAACCTTGCCTGAATCACACACCTGACAACCTACCTTCTCTTGAATTTTTAAATACAATATTATTTAATTTTTTATGCATGTGTGTATTATTCTCCCTAATTATTAGCATGCATGTTTTTCTGAGGGTAGAAAAGCATGACTTATATTAAGTTGGTACCCAGTACATTTTTGTCAATTGATTTGGCCCCTGAACCCAAGAGCAAGTTAGGAGACCATATATGCTCGATGCACTTTCAAAGACTGACTCAACCTTCAACAATGTTTTATTAAGGAAGAGACCTCTGGTATTTAGATTTGTTCTGGATCACATAGGTAGAATCTCCAATCATGACATTGCCAATATAATAACATAGCTCCAAGTCACTGCCGTTCTCATGTATTGAGTGGTCACAAAATGCAGCTCAAAACTGGAGTGCCAATGTTATTTGGACTGGGGAAACGAGGTCATTGGAGACAGCTAATCAACATCCATTTGCTTCTCTCTGCATACAGTAAGGCTTCATAAATAAGCTTGTTTAAATGTATGTGTTTACATTATACCTGTACTAAATGTGCCATGAATAGCACTTTACATCCACTGTCATTTCATTCTCACAAGCTTGGGCATTCCCTGCTCTCACACCATATATTATTATTCTGTTTTTAAAGTATGCAAACTAAGGCTCAGAGGATCACAAACCAGAGATCTCAGTCTTTATAAAGCAAAACAATGGGCTATGAACTGGGGGTTGGAACCCGCATACTCCCACCACACCAGGGCTTTTGCCCCATGTTGGTACAGGAGAGCACTGTTCCTTAATATGGGGTCTCTTTTCCCTGCTTCTGCTTCCTTCCAGCCAAGTAACCACGGGCAAGTTTTTAACTTCTTCGTCACCTTTAAATGGCGATGATAACAGTATCTACCTCAAGAGTTGTTGTGAGAATTAAATGAGATAATGCATGTAAAGCACTGCACATAGTGTCTATCATTAGGAAACTATTGATACTTAATAACTGCTAGCCTCTGCTATTATCACACACTGCTAACGGGTGTTAGGAGAAAGGCAAGGGACAAATGCACCCTTGGGTGTCGCTTCCTCTTCAAACACTATGTGTTGAGAATCCCAGTCCCTAACACTAAAGCTTCAACAAGGAATAAAAGCAAATGCTAGCACCCTAGAATCTTCCATTTCTGAACTATTTGCTTGCAGTGCAATGCAGAACAAGGGTATAAAGGTGATGCCTGTACACGTCGGGATACTCTCTCTTGAACACAGATTCTCACTTTCTTCTAGACCTGTGCTGTCCAAAATAGTAGCCACAAAGCACACGTGGTTACTGAACACCTGAAACGTGACTCATCTGAACTGAGATGTGCAGGAAGTGTAAAAGGCACATCAAAGTTTGACGACAGTACAAAAAATGTAAAACATCTCATTAATAGATTTTTATGTTGATTACCTGTTGAAATCATAATATTTTGCATATAATGGGTTAACTAAAACATGTATCTAAAAATATGTTTTTAAATGGATTAACTAACTGTATGGAGGTTCCTTAAAAAACTACAACTAGAGTTACCATATGATCCAGCAATTCTACTCCTGGGCATATATTTGGAAAAGACACATGCACCCCAATGTTCATAGCAGCACTATTTACAATAGCCAAAATATGGAAGCAACCTAAGTGTCCGTTGACAGATGAATGGATAAAGAAGATGTGGTATATAAGCACAATGGAATATTACTCAGCCATAAAAAAGAAAGAAATAATGCCATTTGCAGCAATATGGATGGACCTAGAGATTATCATACTAAGTGAAGTAAGTCAGACAAATATCATATGACATCACTTGTATCTGGAATCTTATAAAATGATACAAATGAACTTATTGACAAAAAACAGAAATAGACTCAGACATAGAAAACAAACGGTTACCAAAGGGGAAGGCAGGGAGGGATAAATTAGGAGTTTGGAATTAGCAGATACAAACTACTATATATAAAATAGGTAAACAACAAGGTCCTACTGTATAGTACAGGGAACTATATTCAATATCCTGTGATAAACCATAATAGAAAAAAATATTTTTAAACAATGTATATATGTATGTATAACTGAATCACTTTGCTGTACAGCAGAAACTAACACAACACTGTAAATCAACTATACTTCAATTTTTAAAAATGGGTTAACTAAAACATGTTTTTTAATTAATTTCACCTGTTTCTTTTAACTTTTTAAAAATGTGACTGTAGGAAAAATTTTAATTAGATATGTGACCCAGATTACACTTCTTTTAAGGATGTCAATATCTTTATTTTTTTTTAATTTAGCCATTTTATTTTTTTTTAATTTTTATTGGTGTGTACTTGATTTACAGTGTTGTGTTCGTTTCTGCTGTACAGCAAAGTGAATCAGTTATACACTGATTCTTTTAGATTCTTTTCCCATATAGGTGATTACAGAGTATTGAGAAGAGTTCCCTGTGCTACACAGTAGGTCCTTATTGGTTATCTATCTTATATATAGTAGTGTGTATGTGTCAATCCCAATCTCCCAATTTATCCCACCCCTTCTTTCCCTCCTCACATTATATTTCTATTGTTGAGCACTGCTCTAGTCCACATTGCATGAACACCAAAAGGCCTCATTTTGGAGATAATTCCAGAAATCAGTGAGCAACAAAACAATTCATGCAAACAGACTAGCAGTCCCCACTCTACTGTCCCCAGATCCCCAAGCATCAACGGTGATCAGCAGGCTATATTCAATGTATTAAACTATATATTTATCTACAGTTAGGCCATCATGCTAACATTTAATAAATATGGCTTGTGTGACTGACAAAAATTGTCCAAAACACAACAGGAAAAGAAACATCAATGGATAAACAGATGAAGGATATGATCAAGTAATTCAGAAGAGAAAATGCAAACAGCTAAATACATTTCCTAAAGCAAACTTATTAGTAGAGAAGTAAAATCAAAACAACTGTTTTCCATTTATCAACATTAACAATTCAGTTCAATGAATGTTTACTGAGCCTCTAAGCAAAGATTCTTTAAAATTCTCAAGATATGATACATATTAGCATTTCACCTGAGTAAAAGATAATATACAGAAAAATGACTAGAAGGAACTATGACAAAAGGTCAGAATGACTATCTCTAGGTGATGAAATTAGGGATGTTTCTTCACTCTTCATATTTTTCTGTTCTTTATACAATTTCTACAATGAACACGGATGGCTATTCAAAAAAAATTTCACTAAGTAATATATGTTAGAGAAAAATTAGAAAATAGAGAAAAATTAGAAAATAAAGATAAGCCAAAAAATCAGCAGTTATTCTAATAATCAGAGAAAGTAAACAAAATAAAATAAAAGAATTTTACAATGAGATGAAAATAACAAAGGGCTTCTTGGCTGTGAAGAGGTTCAAATTTTAAGACTTCTCACTCAATAAAAATACCTCTTATTTACCTAGAGATTTCCAGCTTAGAGTATTTTCTTATAATTTTCTAACCCTCAAAGCAACAGTGAATGGGGTATTTAACAATGGTTACAGCTGGATAATGGGACTGCAGGTAATTTCTATTTTCCTTCCTTTTTTTTTTTTAGGGAGTGGAGGAAGTGGGAGTTATCTATATTTCTAGATTTTCTACAATGAACATGTTTCATTTATGTAAGGAAGAAAATCAGTTAGTTTTAGGAAAAATCAGCTGTAACAAGTTGCACATAAGGAAACTGAGTCTCTGAGAACTTATTCAATTTGCTACAAAGTGGGAGAGCCAGGACTCAAAACCCCTCAAATCTTCTTTTCCCAAACCCACAGCCTTCCCACCTGGATCCCTTTGGCGGTGCAGACACGAGACTCATAAATGTTCAAATTGAGACTAGGGTCTTGGGTAAGCTAATATCAAAATGATTGCTATGCAGGATGCGTATGGATAATCCCCTTGTTTGGAGAAGCCACTCATTTAATGCATTGCTGCCGGAATTGTGTTAGATTTCCTGAGAAAGTAACCTGAACTTGACCCTAGCCTTTTGAAATTCCCACACTGCAGAGTTGCTTCTCACAATAAACAGGGCATTTTATTTGGCTCATCCAGCCATAATTCAGCTTAAAAATTGTACAAACTCCTGAGTTTTAATGCTGGTATTCAAAACACATGTTTAGCTGGTGGAATTTATTTTTTTTAATTTATTATTATTACTATTATTTTTTGCGATACGCGGGCCTCTCACCGTTGTGGCCTCTCCGGTTGCGGAGCACAGGCTCCGGACGTGCAGGCTCAGCGGTCATGGCTCACAGGCCCAGCCGCTCCGCGGCGCGTGAGATCCTCCCGGACCAGGGCACGAACCCACGTCCCCTGCATTGGCAGGCGGACTCTCAACCACTGCGCCACAAGGGAAGCCCTAGCTGGTGGAATTTAAATAACACTCCCTGGCCTCACTTTTGTTAAGAGCAACGCATAGTTGTTAATCCAATAGCCTTGGGTCTAGCTCACATTTTGATGCCACATAGCAATTCATTTTCATAGGTGTCTAAACTGTAAATCAGCACTTTGCAAACACACTTACTCCAAAAATCCTCCTTCCTCCTCCAGCCATTTCCAACTCAGAGTAAGACCGGACCATCAAACACTCTTCCCTGTACTACAGCACATTCCAGACCTCACGCCCACCCAGAGGTAAGACCTGCTCTTTAGCCTGTATCTTTATGCTTGTTCACGTTGTAAACTGCATTCTGGCTGCACTGTTGGATCGATGTGTGTTCTTGGGGAGAGGCTTCTCTCTCTCTAATTCACCACATGTGCCCCAGGGCTGTGTCCTCTTTGCTCCCTCCCTCCTCCCTGCACTGTCTTTTGACATGTTCCCAGAGAGCATCAGGAACTTTGACTCTATGCTAAATAAAACCACACCAGGAGGTTTATCTGGGGGAAAATGTACAGGGCATTTTTTAAAGGAAAACATGAGCGATTTGGGAGACCAGTCACACTATAGGGTCCCTCCATTAGTGCAGGAAACCGCGAGCCCCTTGCACTGATGGGAAGGATGGTGGTGGTGATGCCGGCTTCCGAAGAGAAGGAGCAAATGTGCTCTGTGGAAGGGGATCCACGGCACCGCTGGCTCTGATGTCATCTTGTAAGAAGATGCTTGTATCAGCCCAGGACAGAAGGGCTGGGTCAAACGCCACCACTCCTTGCTTTTATAGTATCTATCTACACACCAAGAATAAAATGAATACATTCATAGATGAATAAACTATCAATAAACAGTTACCACTCTTCCCTCTGCCTCTGGGAAGCTAGTAAATCAAACCCCATATGCTGAAAGGCAAGATTCAGCTAAGATAAAGGGCAGAAAAGGTAATGGACAGGCAGAAAGAGAGTGCCTTTCATTGACAGAAGTCATTTTTAGTCTTTTTCTCATACTGCCTGAAACATAAAAAATCATAAAAATCACTAAAAGAGTACGTAGCATCTTCCATAACTGAAGCCTTCTGCTAAACACAGGCTAAAGCAAACAACTCCATATACCGCTGGTATACTGCTTCACAGTCCCCGACCTCCAAATGAAAGCAAACCAAAGACAGCCGAAGCTCGCAACCTACAGCTGTCAGCAAGGTTCAGTGTGCTCCTAAGTCTTCCGAGGTATCTGGGGAGAAAGGGGATCCTGGTCCCAGGGGGGCGGAACACAGGCTGGACATCAGGTGTGACATATAAATCTGATTAGAAATTCACCGGCTAAGTGACACCAAATAAAACCGGAAATCCTTGGCCGTGGTCGAGTGTTTACACTCATGGGAGAGGCACCGTGTGGCAGAGAGGTCCAGGGCTGCACCCCGGCTCCCGCACTTCCAATCTGGTGCCCGTGACTAAGTTACTGTAACCTCTCTCTCTCAGCCTACGTTTTTATCATATCATAAATCCCCATATCATAAAATGGGGATATTCAGGGTATCCATCCCTGAGAACTGTTTTGAAGATGTAGGAGGAGGACCCACACCGTGCCTGAGGCCTATGCTACCACTGCCTCTGTTCCATTGTTACCTGAGAAGGGTGGAGATGGAGTTCCAGAAACTGGAAAAGCAGAGCAAGTATTAGAGAAAACAGGTTTTAGTTTATTCTGAAGCCATGAAAATATACAGATCATATGAACACAAAAATACCAAGGGCCAATTTTCAAAATCAAATCAATCTAACTAGTCAAATACACGGCCCCCGCCAAATTAACCAAGCTAATAATTGCAAATGAAAATTAAAAATTAACACAATTTGCCTATTACATTAGCAAAGGTTTTGTAATTATAATGACTAATGTTGGTCATAGGGCAGTGAAACAGGCACTACAATATTTTCATAAAGTTATCTGGTATCAGAAGTCATTAAATATTTAACTAAAATTTACCCAATAATTTCATTTCTAAATAATGATGCCTAAAGAAGTAAACCAAAATATGGAAAATTCGATGTGCAGGATGATGGTCTCTATACTATTTATAGAGAAAAAGATGTAAATGATATAATTTATGAAATATTATGCAGCAACAGAAAGGATGGTTATGAAAACAAACATTGTAGAAAAAAACTTGTAATACAATACTATCTAAAAAGAGCTAAGATACTAAACGGAATATAATCTATGATTACAACATGTGAAAAAATTAATTTGTACAGGAAAAATGTTAACAGTGGTTGTATTAAGAAAGTAAGATTAAATAATCTTTTAGCATCTTTAGTTTCCACTTTCGGAAATATGGACAGATTTCTTTGGAAAACAAACATACATTTGACAACTGTGCTCCAAACTGCTTTGATGAAAGTCAGATCATCCACTGGTATTCATTCGTGCATTCACTTCCATTAACGGTACAGACTGCGTAAGCCAAGTCACAACTCTTAGAAGTGCTCTGTTTCTACAAAATGTGTCAGCGTTAATATCAAAATTCTTCCTTTTCTTTATTTTTTTTAAAGCCTAATTCTCCAGAGAACAACCTGTCCAATTCTCACCTTGTCCTTATTTATATCCATTTCCACTTTCAGGTTGAAGGAAACGGAAGAAAGGGCAGGAACAAAACCAGAGTCTCTATCCATGGCCACTCATGGTCCCTGGAGGTCCCCACCAGCCACCACAGTGGGGCCAGGTCGCCCTAGTCCCTCCATCTCCCCAGCCTCACTAGCATGCTCATGAAAAAGGCCAAGGTGTGCAAGTCAAGTACACCTTGACTGGTGGTCTCTCCATGGGGTTTCCCACAAAAGGAGCCCATAAGCCACCACATCTCCCATCATTCGCAGATCAGAGTAGGTGAGAGAATTTGTAAGCTATGGTGACTCAGTAATGAAGGCAAAAGAACTCCAAGTTCTTCCTCATCTTATCTTAAGCTCTATGCTCTTTGGACCTTTCCACCTCTAGGCAAAAAGAACTGAAGTCTCGACAGGCTGATGGGTTGGATCAGAACACTGAACATTCACAACATACTGAGGCCGTTTTTGCAGCACGCGGCCCGGACGTGGACCCAGTAATCTCAGTCAGACTCAGAAGAGTCTGAGATTACTGAGTCTCTCTGACTCAGAAGAGTCTGTGATGTATTGACCCAACAGCCTGCAGCTTCCCAAACCATCACTATTAATGACAAACTGATAACCCATTAAGCATAAGGGAATGTGTCAGTGAAATTAAAAGGAGCCCTGCTCTTCTCGTGGGTCAAAGATAACTTGAACATCACACACTGCTGAACTTCAGATCCAACCCTTGGAGCTCAGGCCACACTGAAGGTGTCTGAAGCAGGGCTGGTGTGGACGCAACTTTGTTTACCCTGTCGGCCAAAGGTTGCACTGCTGGAGTCATGCTGGCTAGGCATGGCCAGGCTCACAAAGGCGCCTTGTAGCTCTGCGGCCCAGCCTCCATGGCCTGTCTGTTACGTCTTCTGGGACATTTTGATGTGTCATGTGGACCCAGCTGTCAAGCCTGGCAATCAGGTCAAATCCTTCATACATTTCTTCTTCTTTTTGATGTCATAACTTTGAGACAAATGACACCGCCCACCAATAACCGGGTAGCCCTCCAGGAAGGGCTTCCCTCCTCCCCTTGCTGTGTCTCCCACTCACAGCACATCTACTGCCAAATGACAAAAAGCAAAATGACCCACTTTATGCGTTGCCATTTAACAAAGAATAAAGCCGGGCAGAAGGAAGGAGACTTGGTCTGGGGATATTTTCACTTTCTATCAGGATCTAGAGGCTGACTTAAACAAATGCGAACTATCACAAACCGGACTCTGATATGATTCTGGGATAAACATCATGGATTATTTAGCTCTGACAAATCAATGTTCTAAAAACCAGAGATCTGAAGATTTATTTTTCTTCTTCAAACCTGATAGTTTTTAAGTTTAAATTTCTCCCTGGCTTAAGGAACCATAAAAGGGTAAGAATAAGAGCCCTCCCGGGCCCCATCTTGATTCCCCAGTGGGGTCAGACTGTGCCCACTGAGTTCTGCTGCCTGTCGGGGGCCTAAAGGTTGGTATAGTGCTTCCCAGCTGCCATCCCCCACCGAAGGCAGGGAAATGTGTCAGCAGCTGGGAAGTAAGTGGCAGGCCCATCAGCCAGCTCTCTCTCTCTGCCAAGGCCCAGTCACTCCCTTTTTGCAAGATGTACGGCCAAAGTATGCCCTGCACACTGCCATGGGGGTGGCACGGGGAAATCTCAGCTCATTTGATTTAGAAACAGATGAATAAAGCCTTTGGTGAGAATGAAGACATATCCAGGATAGGCAGTGGCCACTTGTCTTCTCTTCCCATGCTCCATGCTCTCCCTGAGCAGAGCAAGCTCAGAAACATCTAAATGCTGGCGATTCCCAAATGTCTATCTCCAGACCCAGTTTCTCTCCTGAGAGCTTGTTTTCCAATTGCCTTATTTCCAGCTGCCCTATTATTCCTCAACGTCCACAGCTAATCAATCATTAAATGATATCAATTCTATTTCTCTTAGCATATAAGGCTCCCCTATACCTATGTCCTCAAACCGAGGTCACCCTCACCAAGTCTTATCTGGACAATTGACCCAGTCCCTGAGGCCCTCCTGGCCTCCAGTATCCCCTTCCTCTAATTCATCCCTCGCTGCCATTGAAGTCAGCCTAGTAAACATCAACACAGTATCTACTGAAAAACACTGGTTCTCCTAATTGTTTACGGATAAATTCTGAACTCTTTAGTATGACAGTCAAAGACCTTCACCAACCGGTCTCAACTTCCCTGTCCAAACACACCTTCTGCTACTTCTTACCCCACCAGTGCTCTGCATTATTGCAGCTCACGCCCGGCAAAACCTCCAAAGCTTTTCGTCTGAAGAAACGGCATCTCCCCTACATAGTACCTACCGCTACTTCACCTCTACCCCACAGCTCTTATTTATTCTTCAAGACCCAACTCAAATGTCACCTCCTCTGTGAAGCTCTCCCTAAGCCCTACAGCTGTGAGTCACACTACCCTCTCTGGTGCCCTAATGCTCTCTGCATATTTCTATCCTAAAACAGCACACTGCACCACGAGGATCTGTTAAGATGCTGGTTTCCCCCAAGACGATGCTGGAAGGACCTTGACGGTAGGAACCATATCTTTATCTCTGGACCAGGTACAGGGTTGCACAGAATACACACTCGGTAAGTGTTGTTGAATCCATCAACAGATGGAGGAGGAATTAAGGCAATGGAGGAATAAGATTTTGACAGTCAGGATACTTGAGCCTTGCTCCAGCTGCCTCAGAGTCGAGTACTGTGGGAATTTAGTTTCTCATCTGTTGAATATGGGGGTGGGGCTATATGATTTCTATGGTCCCTTTAACTCCTCTGTTCTAGAATTCAGACTACATTTTCCTTTAAAATCTACAATGAAGAAAGACTCTATAAAACCCCCATGGTAATAATATGTTCCAGGAGTTTGGACATGCTCCACAAAGCCAGCCAGGAAAATTGCTGCTCTGCCAGGCCACTGGGCTGAGCTCCCAAGGATGGCCAGCAATGGAGGCTCCTCCCCTAAACTCATAAATCCCCCGCTGCCTTCCGTCACATTTGGAGAAAATACCCAATTGCCCTCTTTTCTGTTTCACTCTGCATATTTCGGGCAAAATGCTGCTTATTAAATATTATGCACAAGAAAACAAACAATGACAAAAAGCTAACACGCCTTGAAAATAATGAGTGCTAAAAACAGGAATTAAACCACTAGGCTTACTATGGAAAACAGTATGGAGGTTTCTCAGAAAACTAAAAATAGAACTACCATATGAACCAGCAATTCCACTCCTGGGTATATATCCGAAAAAAACAAAAACACTAATTTGAAAAGATACACGCACCCCAATGTTCACAGCAGCATTATTTACAATTGCCAAGATATGGAAGCAACACAAGTATCCATCAGCTGATCAATGGATAAAGATGTGGCATATATATACAATGGAATATTACTCAGCCATAAAAGAAGAATGAAATAGGCGCTGCCCTGGTGGCACAGTGGTTGGGAATCCACCTGACACTGCAGGGGACACGGGTTCGAGCCCTGGTCCGGGAAGATCCCACATGCCACGGAGCAACTAAGCCCGTATGCCACAACTACTGAGCCTGTGCTCTAGAGCCCGTGAGCCACAACTACTGAGCCCTCGTGCCACAACTACTGAAGCCCACCCACCTAGAGCCCGTGCTCCACAACAAGAGAGAAGCCACCGCAATGAGAAGCCCGTGCACCACAACAAAGAGTAGCCCCCGCTTGCCGCAACTAGAGAAAGCCCACGTGCAGCAACGAAGACCCAATACAGTCAAAAATAAACATAAGTAAATAAATAAATAAATTTATTTTTTAAAAAAAAGAATGAAATAATGCCATTTGCAGCAACACGGATGGACCTAGAGATTATCATAATAAGTGAAGTCAGACAGAGAAAGACAAATACTGTCTGTTATCACTTACATGTGGAATCTAAAAAATACAACAAACTGGTGACTACAACAAAAAGGAAGCAGACTCACAGGTATGAAGAACACACTAGTGGTTACCAGTGAGGAGAGGGAAGGGGGGAGGGACAATGTAGGGGCAGGGGATTAAGAGGTACACACTATTAGGTATAAAATAAGCTTCAAGGATATATTGTACAACATGGGGAATACAGCCAATATTTTATAATAACTATAAATGAAGTATAACCTTTAAAACCTGTGAATCACTATACTGTACACCTATAACATATAATATACATCAACTATACTTCAATAAAAAAGAATTCTTTTTAATTAAAAAAAAAAAAAACTTCTAGGCTTGATAATCACCTCGTTACCCCATACTCTGGGGGTGGCTGGTACCTCAGGACGGCCACTTCTGTCCTCGCAGGCTGGGGAGCAGGGTAAGGCTTGACCATCTCGTGGAGCATTCCCGGGTGCTGGTCACTGTAGAAAAGTCCATGCTCCTGGGTCTTGCCCACCGGGGACATCATTTGCTTGGTCTTGAAGGGGTACTCGGGTGGAGGACCTCGGGGGTCCAGCACTTTAGCTGCAGGCTGGGCTGGGGAGGGCCCCCCGCCCGCCTTGAACCCCTTTCCGGTCCCTGGGCCAGGGAGGTGTTGCTTTGCACCGTTCCTCTCCAATGACAGCTGCATGATCCTCTCACTGAGAGAGCGGACGTGGCCCTGCTTGAGCTCCTTCAGCGCCTCGTCCTTGTGTGCCTGTCCGCTGTTGGCGCGGTTCACCGTGGGCCTGCCCTCAGTCCGCGCCTTCTGACTGGCGCCCCCGGCCATGTAGTAGCCGTGACCCACAGCCCCCTGCTGCTGCTGCGGCGGCGGCGGCGGCTGCTGCCCCCGGAAGAACTGGGACTGCGCTTTGGCCTCCTCATACGTGGGCAGTTCCTCGTTGTTCTGCTGAGGCTGCGTGGACCGCACCTGTTTCTCCATCACCGTGTTGTCCACCTGGTGTTCCTGACCCTGCGGTTCCTGGCGTGCCGACTGGTAGACCATTTGTGGGTCTTCTTGAGTGAGGTTTTCCGTGGAAGAAAAGTTGTTTGTGGGGTGGGCTGGTCCTGCACTCCCTGTGGCCTGGTGCTGAATGGCCAGCAAGTTCATGTTCTCAGTCGGGGTACCATAGCGCAGTTGCTCCTGGATCAGCCGCTGTAACACTGTTCCAGCTGCCGCATCCTCGGAACCTCTCATTTCCACCTCTGAGATCCTCAGGAAGTTCGGCGGGTGTAAGTTACAAAGAGGATCCTCAACTAGAAGGTAAACACGGGAAAAAGATGTCAGGCTGTTCCACGCAGATATAGGTCTGGACGTACATGGTGAATAACGAACTTTCTAACGACAGAGGCATTTAAAGATTTCCAGTACACCGTCACTCCCATTTACCCTACAGTTTCTCATGGAAGCATCTCTCCAAATCAAAGTGTCTCTACTACTCTCCCTTCCCTTGCCTACCGTTTTCTCCTAGACCTTGCTCGGGCCTTCAAGCCCTCCCTTTCCTTTAAGCTCTCCACCGACTCCTTCTCTTCATCATATAAACAGGTCAAGTCTTTCCCAACTTAAAAAAAGAAAAAGCAAAAAAAACAAGCAAAACTCAGAACCAAACAAAAAGAAACCATCTTTTCATGGCTCTACATAAACCTCTAAGTGCCACCCTGCAGCTCTCCTCCCCTTCTAATCGTCCTCAGAAAGCAATCGATACTTGCCATCTCCACTTTCCGAACGTGCCGTCCACTGCCCTCCCTACCGCTCTGATTAGTAATCATTCCCAGGGAGAACTTTCCAGCCTAACCTTTCTGAAGCATTTAGCATGTTGATTATCCACTTCTTGAAATGCTCTCCTCACTCAGCATCCAGGCCACCCCCTCTCATGGTTCGGGATCCTGCTGTTTCTCCGTACACTCCATCTCCGGCTCCCTTTTCTCCACCTGCCCCTTAAATTCTTTCCCACAGCTCTGCCCTGAGCACTCACCCACCCTCACTTTGACAGATTCTCATCTCATCCACCGCTCGTCTGAACCTACTGACCCACGGCCCACCCATTTACAACCACCAGCCGATGGCCCACAGGTCCTCCAAACTCGACGTGTCTTCCTCAGCCCATCCAAACAACCCCTGGATCCCTGCCTCGTCTACTCTTTGCCAAGCCAGAAACCTGAGAGTTTTCCAAAATTCCTTTCTCTCCCTTACCCCCAACATCTGGTCAGCGCCTGCCTGTCAATTCTGCCTCCGAAATGAAACATCCCTCCCAACTCTCCCCTTTATTCCCCTGCCAGTCTCCAAGTTCATTATCAATAACCACAGTACAACCACAAAAAACATTCTTAAGGAGCATATGATGTGCCAGGTATTGTACTAAATTCCCTCCTTTATTTAGTTTAGTCCACATAGAATCGCATGAGGCAGGTATTAATTCCCCCATCTTACAGATAAGGAGAGAGGTTTAGAGGAGGTAAATCACCAAGGTCACAGAGGTAGGAAGAGACAGATCCAGGATCCGACTCATTCCACGACGAAATCTGTGTTCATTCCGCAGGACAAGCCCGTGGAGCCTCACACCCAAACCATTCCAAGAGCCCCCTCATCTATTTCTCTGACACTAGGCTCTTTTCCACTTCCAAACCCACCCCCTCAGACTCCAACTTATCTTCCCCACTGCCCTAAGATTGTTCAAACCGGAAAACTTAATCATATCACTCCCCTGCCCAAAATTCCTCGCCAATTAATTATAGGATGAAACTGACAGTCCATCACAGGGTGTAGCAGGCATTGCTTTGTCCATCCTGCAACATTTCATGCCATCACTGGCCTCCTCACCGGCAACCCCTTGGAGTTCAAGTTCCAGCAATACCCTAAGAAGTTCCCAGACATGCTAGCTCTCTCAGGCCTCCAGGACTTTGCTCCCATCCATCCCCCTGCCTAGAAAGATGCATCTCACCACACCCTTCTTGGGAAATTCCTAGACATGCTTTGAGTGATGGCTCCAAAGCTACCTTCTAAGTAGAACCCTTCCTGCTGTAGCCCAGCAGGCTTGAGCCCTCCTTCTCCAATGTCCGGGCTCCATTATTATACCTCCCTTAGAGCAATCATCACAATAGATGGCACTGGCAAGACTTTGAGCAAATCACTTGCTCTCTTAGAGCTCAACATCCTCCCCTGTCAATAGAGGGAGCTGAGCTAGCCCCTTAGAGATAAGCAGCCTTAGAGACAGCAGCCTTCACTCTTAACAATTCTACGCAGTGATGGTTCTTTGTTTTTACATATGCACAGGACACATCATTTTCCCCCAAACCGTCTTTCTTCCCCAAGGTTGCCTTTTTTTTTTTTTCTATGAATGGCATCCTCATCAGAGGCAACCAGATAGAAATTTCAGATTCAATTTTGATCCTTTTGTCTCCTTTGCTCCCTACATTTAATCAAGTGCCAAGCACTTTTCAGTCCACAGTGAAATGAGGAAAAATGAAGGTGGTGTGATAAGTGAAATGAGAAAAAATGAAGGTGGTGTGATATGCTTATAAGATATAGAAATACACATATACATGTGTATATACCTGGACATAAGTCATTGGGTTTATTGTCTTCTTTGGGCAAGGGATTCTGTCAAGGATTACATCCCTCTTACACTTTTCAGTATTAAAATATGAGAAAAGGAGACCGTAGATGACATTTTGAGTGTCTCTGTAACAGCAAAGACTGCAGCCCCAGCTTCCATGCCCTCAGCTACTCCCCGGGTTCCAGTCCCCTAACCAGTTGTCTAAATGTCCTGAGCAGCCTAATATCTCTTGCCTCTGGCCTCTTCTCCTTTTGATCAACACTGTATTTATCTGTATTTGTCTACTAGAATTCAAGCACCAGAGAACAGAGAGTTTTATCTGTTACGTTCACATGCTGTATACCCAGTGCCTAGAATACTACCCCAATATACAGAAGGCATTCAGGAAAGAATTGTGGGGGGCAGGGATAAATTAGAAGTTTGGGATTAACATATACACACTACTATACATGAAAGCGATAAACAACAAGGACCTACTGTATAGCACAGGGAAGTATATTCAGTATCTTGTAATAACCTATTATGAAAAAGAATCTGAAAAAGAATAGATATATAGACAGATAGATAGATATACATGTAACTGAATCACTTTGCTGTACACCTGAAACTAACATAGCATTGTAAACTAACCATACTTCAATTTTAAAAAGTGGTTAAAAAAAAATAATAATTGCCAAGTAAAGAACTTTACAGACTGGTTCCTGAAGCTCAACTCTGATCAACCCCAAAATCACACCTCTGTGACCTCAGGCAAATTACTTGGCTTCTCTGAACCTTTCTGCTCTGTATAATGGTCAGGCTTCATACCTGCCTCACAGGACGGCATGTGGAGTAAATTCAAACTTATTCCTCACCTTCAGAGAAGGTGTACAGTAACTGAGATTTAAACCAGAAGTTCAACAACAAAAATTTTTAAACAACAAAAACAGATCATTGAAAGTCCACACAAGATGAATTGCCAAATAACTGTAATAAGTGATAAACAACCCTAGGAGAGCGATTAACAGTGTGGGTTGAGTTGAGCCATCACTCACTCTACAAATACCAACTGCCAACCTGTTATAGTCAGGCATTCTGATAGGTGCTGGGGTTAGGAGAGTGAAGTGGACAGTCCTTACCTTCAGGGCTTAATGAAACAAGCAAATTCAAATAAAAATCAACATTTTAAAATAAAATGAATAAAAATTCAAATAAAAATATATATCCAAAGGAAAAAGATTTTTTTGGATGAATAATAAAAGGAATGGTGTCTCATTAAGCATGAAAACTACTGAATTTCCTTTTCATAAGCACATTTGGCAAGAACCCTGAGATCTTCTTTAAAGTGGTTTTGAAGATTCCTTTTCATGGTTTAACCAATCTCATAAACCCTCAAAAATAGGCAGAAAGTTTTTACAAAGGAAGCAGTTCCTTCCCGACTATAGTTTTGAATTTCTCTGAATTTCTGAATCATTTGCAAAAAGAGGTAAAAATGAAAGCAGAGAAGAAAAAAAGGAATGAAAGACTCTGGGAAAGAATACAAAAGAATATTTAGGAATTAGAAGAAAATGAAGGCATAAGTGGTATAATTCTGAAGTTCCTACATACTTAGGAACTCTGTTGAGAGGGTCACATATTATAGTAAAACAGTCTATTAAAACCTTGTTAATGTTTACCAAACATTAAAAATAAGGCACCTACCAATACAGAGACAACCAATAATTCAATATGCTGATATTTAAAAGAAGGATAGAGAAAAAATTATGCAAAAGAGCGAAAAATGAGAAACATAAGATTGTTCTGCTTTTCCAACACAAGTGCCAATAAAAGAACTTACCAACTTTTTCCCTGATGCTACTGTTTGCCTCCACCGTCAAAGATGCTTCATGCCTCCCAGAATAGAGCTGAAAGTCTGGGAAAAAGTAGTTGGGGTCTTCCAGAATCTGGATGGGACTACTGGGGCTGTAACAGGCAGGAGGGGGACCTGGGGGCAGAAAGCAAAGTGCATATTAGTGCCAATGAAGTCCTCCTCTCCCTCTTCGCCGTGTGAGTCACACTAGCTGTTCTCCCACACACATTTCCACTGGCAGTGGCAGCTCTGTCTTTTCGATTCATAAAATTCCAAAGTTACTATTCAGAATCATCACAAGTCTAGCCACCCACCAAAATGACCCGGGAGGTCACAATAACAATTTTCAAGACACGCTGAGTGAAGGCAGGGACCCTTTCTCACAACCTACTTCCAAGGGCAGCAGCAGAAACACTGGCAGAAATCAAGTCCCCTGAGGAACTGGACAAGTCACCAAGTTTGGAAAGGTCAAGGTGGGGGACAGAAAGGAGGGAGGCAGGGAGGCCAGAAAAGGAAAACTAAAAGGGGAAGGGCAGCTGTCTCTTGGAATGTATGAAAGATGCAGAGAGGGGTGGTCATTTTGCCAGACCACGTGTTAGCAAGGGCCTGTCCCAACCCAGGACAGAGCGCTCAGCCCCACTCTGAGGGTTCTGGAGCCTCGGGTGGCAGTGTGAGCCCGGGTCATGGGTTCTGGCCCTCTGCCCGGCACTGACCTTTTTCAGCTCCTCTGTATCTGCTTCACACTCAAAGAGGAGTGTGCTTCCTGTTTCAATTAAACGTGACACTGTGTTCAATTCTACAGTCACTGAACATGAGATACCATGACAGCAACACTGATCTGGCATCTACAACATCATGGAAATACTCAGCAGCATGGGTCTGGGCGGTCTTTCCTCTCTGCACTCGTTTCTTTGCATGGGCACCAAGTTGAAGGCTCTTTCTGGCAAAAGTAACTTAGTTTACTCTGGGGAAAGACTCAGGCTATTTTTTTTTTTAATTAAAATCCTTGCCCCCAAGGATTCCTTAATATACGCAAATCAATCAATGTGATACACCGTATTAACAAATTGAAGAGTAAAAACCATATGATCATCTCAATAGATGCAGAAACAGCTTTTGACAAAATTAAGCACCCATTTATGATAAAAACTCTACAGAAAGTGGGCATAGAGGGAACCTACCTCAACATAATAAAGGTCATATACGACAAACCCACATTAAACATCACTCTCAATGGTGAAAAACTGAAGCATTTCTTCTAAGATCAGGAATAAGACAAGGATGTCCACTCTCGCCACTATTGTTCAACGTAGCTTTGGAAGTCCTAGCCAGGGCAATCAGAGAAGAAAAAGAAATGAAGGGAATACAAATTGGAAAAGAAGAAGGAAAACTGTCACTGTTTGCAGATGACATGATACTATATAGAGAGAATACTAAAGATGCCACCAGAAAACTACTAGAGCTAATTAATGAATTTGGTCAAGTTGCAGGATACAAAATTAATGCACAGAAATCTCTGGCATTCCTATACACTAACAATGAAAGATCAGAAAGAGAAATTAAGGAAACAATCCCATTCACCATTGCAACAAAAAGAATAAAATACCTAGTAATAAACCTACCTAAGGAGGTAAAAGACCTGTATGCAGAAAACTGTAAGACACTGATGAAAGAAATCAAAGATGACACAAACAGATGGAGAGATATATCATGTTCTTGGATTGGAAGAATCAATATTGTGAAAATGACTCTACTACCCAAAGCAATCTACAGATTCAATGCAATCACTTTCAAATTACCAGTGGCATTTTTTACATAACTAGAACAAAAAATCTTAAAATTTGTATGGAGACACAAAAGACCCCGAATAGCTAAAGCAGTCTTGAGGGAAGAAAACGGAGCTGGAGGAATCAGACTCGCTGACTTCAGAGTACACTACAAAGCTACAGTAATCAAGGCAATATGGTACTGGCACAAAAACAGAAATATAGATCAAAGGAACAAGACAGAAAGCCCAGAGATAAACCCATGCACCTATGGTCAACTAATCTATGACAGAGGAAGCAAGGATATACAATGGAGAAAAGACAGTCTCTTCAATAAGTGGTGCTGGGAAAACTGGACAGCTACATGTAAAAGAATGAAACTAGAACACTCCCTAACACCATACACAAAAATAAGTTCAAAATGGATTAGAGACCTAAATGTAAGGCCAGACACTATAAACCTCTTAGAGGAAAACAGGAAGAACACTCTTTGACGTAAATCACAGCAAAATCTTTTTTGATCCACCTCCGAGAGTAATGGAAACAAAAACACAAATAAACAAATGGGATCTAATGAAACTTCAAAGCTTTTGCAAAGCAAAGGAAACTACAAACAAGACAAAAAGCAACCCTCAGAATTGGAGAAAATATTTGCAAATGAATTAACCGACAAAGGATTAATCTGCAAAATATATAAACAGCTCATGAAACTCAATATTAAAAAAACAAACAACCCAGTCCAAAAATGGGCAGAAGACCTAATCAGACATTTCACCAAAGAAGATATACAGATGGCTAAGAAGCACATCTTATTAGAGAAATGCAAATCAAAACTACAATGAGGTATCACCTCACACCAGTTAGAATGGGCATCATCAGAAAATCTACAAACAACAAATGCTGGAGAGGGTGTGGAGAAAATGGAACTCTCTTGCACTGCTGGTGGGAATGTAATTCAGCCACTATGGAGAACAGTATGGAGGTTCCTTAAAAAACTAAAAATAGAATTACCATATGACCCAGAAATCCCACTACTGGGCATATACCCAGAGAAAACCATAATTCAAAACCACACATGCACACCAGTGTTCATTGCAGCACTATTTACAATAGCCAGGTCATGGAAGCAACCTAAATGCCCATCGACAGACGAATGGATAAAGAAGATGTGGTACATATATACAATGGAATATTACTCAGCCATAAAAAGGAAAAAATTGGGTCACTGGTAGAGACATGGATGGATCTAGAGACTGTCATACAGAGTGAAGTAAGTCAGAAAGAGAAAAACAAATATCGTATACTAATGCATATATGCGGAATCTAGAAAAATGGTACAGATGAACCGGTTTGCTGGGCAGAAATAGAGACACAGATGTAGAGAACAAACGTATGGACACCAAGGTGGGAAAGCAGCAGCGGGTGGGGCTGGTGGTGTGATGAATTGGGAGATTGGGATTGACATGTATACACTGATATGTATAAAATAGATAAGTAATAAGAACCTGCTGTATAAAAAAATAAATAAAACAAAATTCAAAAGTTCAAAAAAAATAAAAGGCCTTTTCTATTAAAAACTATATATATATAGACATATATATGGTAGCTAAACATGAATATCAATTAGATTAGTTACAAATACAAGGAAAAACAATTTAGAGAGTTAACGGCTAAGGACATCTTAGTGCCTTTTCCGTTAACGTGTGACTATAATGGATCATTGTATAGTTTGCCCTGGTCTTCTCCTCGTCACGTGTAGAATTAATCCATATCAAAACTTTCTTGTACCCAAACCTGAAGGTTTGTCCACAGCTGTCCAAAGTTTACCTCGACAGCTTCTCTTCCATCCTGGATATCCTTTCCCTAGCATTCTGGACAATGAACCCTCCCCTCTGATTCTCCACTGTTGGTGGAGATAAGATAGATGGTACAAAGCATGCCAAGAGACTTCACAGGGTGGCGGCCCCTCATTGGGTCATCAGAATCCAAATTTTGCCAATTCATTAATTTACCATGAGAAACACAACCGCCAGAGGGAACAGTCTCTTATGCCCTCCAGGCCAGCCAGCACATTTACTGTTTTGACATTTCCACAGGAAGCCAAATTACAACTTGGAAGTTGCATGGTGAGCAAGGAATCCCAGTAAGGGAGGCAGATGCATGATCAAATGATGGATGCGAATAGGTAGAGTTGTCTGATGCCTCCATATCCCTCAAAGGAATTTTCCCACCCAGACACCCAAGCAGCACCCATTTCACGGTGGCAATTCACCCGAGTTGTAGACAAAGCTTTTAGGAAAAATATTATCTGAGATGCTTGTGTTACTGACTGTGGAACCCGAAAAGGAGTGGGCAATACCAAGCCTCAGAATTAAATCTGATTACTTTGGTCTATAGTTCCAACAGAAATTGTTTCAACATTTAGTCAGCATGTGCCTGGTATGTTCTAAGTGCCAGGCGCCATGCTAGAGTGATAAACAAGACAAGAACTCTGACATCAGGAGTCTCATAATTCATTAGGAAGCAGACATGTTGGCCGGCAGTTACGAGGCAGGGTAGCGTTGGCTGTAACAAAGGCTTGTTCTAGATACAGTGGGAGCTCAGGACAAAGGGCCTAACCCTGCCTGAAGGTCAAGAAAACCTGCACAGAGGCCAAGGAGCTTAAGCTGATCCTGCTTCAGTATCTGATTTTCACAAGGAAAGAAAATGCATTTTTATGATTATGTATTACCAATAATACAATCATATAGAGGACTGCTGTTAGTCTTATGGTACATTTCTGTTTAATTTTATACATTAAGATTTGTACATACAAATTTGGAATCACACAGTGTCATGCTGCTGTCACTTAGCAGGATAACACGAGTTGTTCTCCTGTGATGTAATAAAAATACATTAAAAAAAAAAAAATCCTTGCCCCAGAGGTAATTCCATTAGAAGAAAAATCATGTTTTACAGCCATCACTTCAAACAGGTCATTTGCAATTTCTTGCTAGGATTGTTATCTACCCATTTCCCATAAGGCCCAAGCTAGTAGTAAGCAACTAATTATTCTAAGAGGCTGTAAGATAGAAATTTACTCAACTTCTTCCTGAGTTTCTCTACCTCAACCCACAAAATAATATTTGCGCGTGTGCTCACATGTATCGTAAGCATGTTCAGACTAGAGAGAAAAAGAGAAAAAAGATTTTGACAACCAGAATATTTATCTTACAATGTTAAAATAAATAATGTAGTTGTGACTTAGATCTTAAGGATGAATAAAAACCGAGTGTGAATGACATACTATGTAAAGATCAGCCTAAAATGACAGTTCCAATGCCTGTGACAGTATCTGTCAGCGTTCTCTTTTTGGCCGACCGACAAAGGACTACCCTGGAAAGAAACTCAGCCCTTTCTGGGCCTCATCTTCTACATCTATAAATCTAAAAGTCAAGGCTAAAATTAGGAATTATCGATGGCCTGGATCCAAAGGCAAATCCTGGCCTGGCTTCTACTTCAGGCAGGTGGAAAATACTGGTGGAAAGTTGGAGAGACACACAGAGCAACCTTGGCCACCTATTAGGATCACCTGGGGAACGCTGCCAATGCCAGTACCCCAGTCTCACCCAGACCTAGTCAATCAGAATCACTGGGACAGGGCCCAGGCATGTGTATTTTATAAGGCTCTTCATATGATTCCGATGTGCAACCACCGCCGAGAAGCCCTAAGCTAGATGGAGAACAGTGCACATAGGCAAAGAAACAAAAAACACAAACACACCTCTGCACCCTCCGCCTCTCTCCCACCAAATCAGAGCCAGGGAGGAGTTGAGGACCCAGACACTTGAGTAAAGAAAGTGTGACAGATACACATTACTATATATAAAATAGATAAACAACAAGGACCTACTGTGTAGCACAGGGAACTATATTCAATATCTTACAATAACTTATAATGGAAAAGAATCTGAAAAAGAATATATATATATTTATATATATTTATATATACATATATTTATAAATATATATACACATATATATATAAACTGAATCACTTTACTGTACACCTGAAACTACACAACACTGTAAATCAACTATACTTCAATTCAATTAAAAAAAAAAAGTGTGGTGTTCTCTTACGATCTGGATCCGGAATGGCATATGCCAAGAGATTACAACTCTTTGGGCCAAACTGTGGCCTACCTAAGAATATACATGTGTATATGTATGGGTGTATAAAGGTGGGCGTAGGGAATGTGTGTATGCATAGATACATGCTTTCAACATGGAGCCCAGGTAAGAACCCTGCAGTCAGCCATTCCTATCATCACAACACCGGTATAAACTGCTTTTCCACACCTTATCCAACGGCCTGCCGAGTGAGAGTAGGCCCCAGGGCTCCAGGCCACAGGGCGCTATAGAGAGCAGAGCTGGAAGGAGGGGCCTAAGCTCAGAGGGCACCAAAGATGCGCCGCCTCTCACCATTTCTTCGGCAGGCCTCAGTATTAAGAAGGAACTAATGCTCTTCGTATGCGCACGCACACACACACACACACCCCTATGCAGACTGAAGGACAGGATGCCCAACTCCATATGAACAGTCATCTAAGACTCAGTGGCCCACGCACTGACCGAGAGTTCCGTTCCCACTCTGCCCCCTCTCCTTGGAATTGCAGAGAAGATGATCAGGACAGACCCTACAGACAGCCAGGCCCAGGAATCATCACTCCACTGGGCCAAGAGACAACCCAGTGAGCTATCCCAGCACTGCCACACCTGAAAGGAATCATTTCACTTCCAGCTCCCTCACCTGTAAGACAAGGTAAAATGATAATAACGTGTATCACAGGGTGGCACGACATTCCTGGGCTACACAGCAAAAATGCAAGAGAGACACCATCCGCCGTCCCACGTGCGCATAATCTTTCCCTTCCTGTTCTAGTGCAGGATCTTCGTTAGGAACTCCGGTAGCACGATTTGAGTCTGTTTTCTTATGTAAAAACATAGGGTATATAATCTAACCAACAGGGTCAAGGATCTCTGAAATCAGAAACTGGACATCAATACCTGTCATAAGCAGAAATTCGGTTTTCCTTGTTAGCAGGTCTCCAGCCCCGGGAGCAAGAATTGTGAGAAACCACAGGAGACGCCCGGACACCACCCCTACCCGGTGAGCGCTGCGAGGCCTGGCTGGGGCCCAGGGCCTAAGTGACAGTGCAGGTTTTAGGGGAGTCCACAGCTGACCAAGGATTCAACTTCTATGTAATCTGTACATGGAGTTGCCTCTCAGGGTTTCCATGTAAGTTTCTCTTGACTTAGTAACTTGCAGTCACCTACTTTCAACCCAAACCTTCATCTAAGGACCATGGCTCACACAGCTTTAGTCTGCGTGGGGAAACTGGCAGAAGCAATAGAAAACCTGCCCAGGGTCTCCCTCTGGGCAGGGGGCGGGCAGCACCTCGGGCTCCTGCCTGAAGTAAAGCTAGACATTTGTTTGTGCTGTACTCGGCAGAGGGTGAAATTCTGCAATTTCAGTTTGAGGGTTCAACGTTTCTGCCTTATATTGATGATGACCCATTTCAACAAGAACAGTTCCTTTCTCTTTGCAAAAACTGCATGTCATTTCTCAACAAGAATCCTTTGCTTCTCTCTCTAAGAGCATGACTACTTTTGGCTGGCTTCTGAAGCACTGAAAACTTCCTTCCCATTATGGTTTCACTCTCTCACTTTCTTTGTAACTGTCCAGAGGCCTTTAGGTAACGTGACCCTGAACACGACTTTTTTCCCTCCCTCCACAGTAGGGATAACAAAGGCCTCGTTGTTGAAGGAAAAATGAATTAAGGTAAAAATGAAGTGAGTTTCCTGGGGGAGGCGAGAGGTACAACAAGAATCCTGGTCACCTGCTCAGCTGTTTCACCTCCACTGTAACTGATTCGTTCCCTAAGATCAGATCCGGAATCCATAAACAGACCAACATAAGAGGCTCAGGAGTCTCCTTCCGGTGTAAACATCAGAGGACATTCAAACCGTCACCCCACTATCGTCCTGCACTCACACAGCTGGGAATCACCTGTCCTTAATTAAACTCCACTGCCAGCATGCCACTCCCTTGCACATAAACATATCGGCTACAAGCTTCAAGTTCAAATTCTGTTCGGTTTTCAAGGCTGTCTACACTCGGCCCCCTCCTTTAGCTATCAACAGTCCTGCTGGTCCCCTCAGCATCCCAGCATCCTGTGAACATGCCACCCGCATTCTCCAAGGCCCTGCTGGGAATGCCATCCTCTAGCTGCACACTCCCCTCCCCAGGTCCTCTAAAGTTTATCCCAATACATTTACGTCTTCAGGTTACCTCCCCTACAGTGGCCTGCCTTCCCCCAATGGCCACGGTAATTATGATCGAAAGCGCACAACTGAGCACTTAAACATCAACTGCCTAGTAGTTTGCAGTAGTCACTTAATACAGGCTGGTGCATCCAACAATCCCACTTCTGGGCACATACCCAGACAAAACTCTAATTTGAAAAGATACATGCATCCCTATGTTCACAGCAGCACTATTCACAATAGCCAAGACATGGAAACAACCTAAATGGCCATCGACAGAGGGATGGATAAAGAAGATGTGGTACATATATACAATGGAATACTCCTCAACCTTTAAGTAGATGCACATATCTAAAAACCAAAAACAAACTCACGGATATACAGAACAGACTAGTGGTTGTCAAGGGGAAGGGGCGATGTGGGAGGGAAGGACTGGGAGTTTGGGATTAGCAGATGCAAACTATTACATATAGGACGAATAAACAAGGTCCTACTGTATAGCACAGGGAACTATATTCAATATCCTATGATAAATCATAATGGAAAAGAATATGAAAAAGAATATACATATGTATAACTGAGTCACTTTGCTATATAGCAAAAATTAAACACAACATAAATCAACTATACTTCAATAAATAAATAAATATATACATATATGCTGGTGCCAGTGCCCTGGTGAAGCTTGAAGACAAGGCACCATATGGGTACTTGCTACTTTCTGTATAAGGTATATGAGCCCTTACTACTTGCTGACGGATGGAGAACTTGGCATACCCTCTGGGATGATGTCACTACCAAGTTTAATGAGAGGGTCCCTTCAAAGCCAGTCTCTGAGAGTTCCTGACGATTCCCTGGCCCTCTCAGTTCTCTAAGATGAGGAAGCACCCGCTCTCCCCTTTGCAGCTGGCAGTGATGCTCTGGGGCCTTCGCTCACTGCAAAAAAACTCCCAGGTGTCACTGCACCCAAGTGCAAGACTTTCTGCCAGCTCCATGTAAGCCAAAACCACCTAATGCCTTTAAAAACAATTCCACTGAGCTTCCCTGGTGGCGCAGTGGTTGAGAGTCCGCCTGCCGGTGCAGGGGACACGGGTTCGTGCCCCGGTCCGAGAAGATCCCACATGCCGCGGAGCGGCTGGGCCCGTGAGCCTGCGCGTCCGGAGCCTGTGCTCCGCAACGGGAGAGGCCACAACAGTGAAAGGTCCGCGCACCGCAAAAAAAAAAAAATTCCACTGTCGAGATTAGAATAACCTCCTCTAACCTTATAACAGAGATTTTAACCACAAGCAACAAAACAATTCTGTGGCTTCTACCTTCCTTTTCAAAGAGCTAAGGAATTGACTGAGTGCGCCAGCGGCCTCAAAGTTAAATGTCAGCAACCGAGCCACGCCTTCGGATTCTGGCAGAACTGGAGGTTTCTCCGGGGAGGAGAATACTCTGCTCAGGGAGACAGATGTCCTAGAAACAATGTTTTTAAAGGGATCGTGGAGACTCCACGACCAGTACCTGAAAAATACGGGGTAGTCTGTTCACAAGCCCTCACGTGAAGCCAAGCTCCCTCCCTAGGGTAGCCAAGTCACACTGTTGACCCTGAGGCCTGAAGGAAGCAGCCAGGTCCTGGCATCCCCCTCTATGAACGCCTGCACGCAGCACACACGCTGAAAAAAGCAAACAGGGATCTCCAACGCTAAACTGAAGGCAAACAGCTGAATACACCTTCTCACTCCCTTTCTCCCAAGTAACCATTATTTGAAACCCAAGATAGGGGGGAGTGGGGAGGAGGTGGGAGCGGGGAAGATTTCTAAAATTCCCAGCCTCTACAGATATGGTCTTCCTGGGCATGGAACTTCAGTTTGAATCCCTGGAATAATCCATCCATTGTAGAAAACAAGAAAAATAAATACACCTATTTAATTTAGACGCTCTCAAAGTGGAATCTGTGATGAATACCTTTAAAGTTGTGTGAAGTTTAACTTTGTAATGCTTCTTTAAAAATATCTCTGAGATAGTATCAGTGTGGACCAAACTACAGAAAGTATGCTTAACCTTTAAAGTAACAATTGAGTTCAACAGGGCCCTGTGATGTGAGCTATAAATAACAAAGAAATGAGTAAGACCACCCTTAGCCTTAGGATATTTTGATTCCATTCTGGAGACCACAGGCACACAACTATCCAAACTTCATCTCAGAGTAAGTGCTCTATTAAAGGGACACAAAGCTTTGGAGGCTCAGAAGTAATTCGTTACTACGCGATGATTGACAGAGGTGATTCGGCGCTAAAATAACAGGAGAAAGAGACTCCTGAGCTGAAGTGGAAAAAAGGAGGAGGATGTTAATCTGCTTCAGGGTGAGGAGAGGGTGCTAGTGAGGAAAGATGAGCCCCAAAAGGTAAAGGTGAAGCATAGGGACTGAGTCACCAAAGTGTTTGGTCTCTTTAAGCAATGGAGAATTCATTGGTGCTTGGGTATAGGTAAGGAGGAGGATGGAGCTGTATCTGCAGACCCAGAATCCAGTATTTAGGTTTAAAAGCCTATAGAGTTATCATATGATCCACCAATCCCACTCCTGGGCATATATCCAGAGAAAACTCTCATTCGAAAAGATACAAGCACCCCAATGCTCATAGCAGCACTACTTACAATAACCAAGACATGGAAGCAACGTAAGTGTCCATCAACAGATGAATGGATAAAGAAGATGTGGTACATATATACAATGGAATACTACTCAGCCATAAAAAGGAACGAAATAATGCCATTTGCAGCAACATGGGTGGACCTAGAGATTATCATACTAAATGAAGTCGGAAAGAGAAAGGCAAATACCACACAACATCTAAACTATGATACAAATGAACAGAAATAGAAAGGGGGTGGGGGACGGATAAATTAAGAGTCTGGGATTATCAGATACACACTACTATATATAAAATAGATAAACAATGAGGTCCTACTGTATAGTACAGGGAACTATATTCAATATCCTATAATAAACCATAATAGAAAAGAATATGAAAAAATATATATACATACAGGTATGTATAGCTGAATCACTTTGCTGTACACCAGAAACTAACACAACATTGTAAATCAATTGTGCTTTAATAAAAATAAATAAATAAAAGCACTAGCACATTATTTTCATAACACTACAGAAATGGAAAATAATTTAGAATTAGGTGGTTCAACTTTCAACTACTACCTATCATATCCCTGATAGTCAATCACCTCCAATTAAATACTAATAGTGTTGGAGAACCCTGAACTCACTGTGTGAGCCTTGGAAGCTGGGTCTACCACCCATTACAGAAGCCAAAAGGTCCCCTCCCTGTTCTAGCAGTTAGGAGGACCGAGGCCCAGTCAACTGATATTCCAACCAAAGACTTTGAATCTTGAGGAAATGACACAAAAACAAAGGATGCTGATAAAGTATCTATGGTAACAGTACCCCCAGGAGTCCAGGAGCAACAGTGGTATCCATGGTAGCCGCCATCATCACAAGACAAGTAGCCTAGCCCTGCCTGGGTTGCCGGTATATCTTCACCTAGGTTCCTGCTCATTTTCTGAGCCTTCCCATTAATATGGGAGCTGCCCAATATACTTCCAATAAATTCTTCTTTTGCTTAAGTTAGCCAAAGTTACTTTGCACTGCTTACAGTCAAGGACTTCTGATAGACATATATCATAGGTCTATATGTGGAATCTGAAAAAATTATACACATGAACTTATTTACAAAACAGAAATAGACTCACAGACATAGAAAACAAACTTACAGTTACCAAAGGGGGTGGGGGAGGGATAAATTAGGAGCTTGAGATTAAAATATATATACTACTATATATAAAATAGATAAACAACAAGGACCTACTGTATAGCACAGGGAACTATACTCAATATCTTGTAATAATCTATAATGGGAGAGAATGTAAAGAAATAATATATACATTTATGTATAACTGAATCACTTTGCTGTACACCTGAAACTAACACAACATTGTAAATCAACTATACTTCAATAAAATACTTTTTAAAAAGAACTTCTTATAGATACAGAGACTTACCTTACAAGAAAATTTAATTGTTCTGACCCCTATTCTAAGAACACAACACTGTATGGTAAGTACTACATGACTTAGCACAACCTGCCTTGAATTATAGCAACTCATGTCTATTGCCCCAAATACCCTTTGCACAAAACCTAGAGACATACTTGCAGTTTCCCCAAAGTTTCCTCCATCTGGAGGGCCTTTCTCCCTTTACGGAAAAAGGAAACTCTTACTTCGGCACACTCTAAATGCTAAACTATATACCCTGACTATCCAAATGTCTCTGGAAGCCCTCCTCTAGTGCCACTTCCTCCAGGAAGTCATCTACCCCTCCTCCCCCAATTTTGTATATGCCACTCACCTGCATTCCCATCACATTTCATGCATATTTATGCCGCAATATATTACATTGCCTGTGTATTTCATTTTTTTAGTTTTTTTTCTCTCCCCATTAACTTATAAGTTGATTAACAGCAAGGATCTTGCCTTATTCACCTCTTGTATCTCCAGTTTCCAGCAGGAATAAGATCAAAGTAAGTGCTCAGTACCTATTTATTGAATCAATGACCCATCTGCATATGTTCACAGTCCCTAGCAGTTTCTAGCACATAATAGGCACTCAATAAATACACATTAATGGAATTAAGATACATTTTAAAATAACCAATTACAAACATATTCTTAATTCTACAGAGCTTAACTCAAAGGCGAGTTGTCTCTTTCAATCTACTCAGGAGACCAAGGCTTGGTAAATGCTAGTGGGGAAAAAAAAAAAAGGGAGAAAGCCATCTAGTGCTAAAACAGGTTAATTACAAGCATGCTGTGATCCAAATCCTGCAGGGGCTTTGTACATGTTAGAGGTAACAACATCACAGGGATTTTGTAGCTTAAACACAAATTCACATTTAGAGAAAGGGGCTCTTTGGTCCCACTCAACACCCACAGCAGATCCCAGAGCCCTGGGACTGTGTGCTAAATACAGCCCTTGGTTTCTGCTTCCTCACATGTCTGAGAGCTGGTGCAGTCGGGAGACCTCTAAGTGTGTCCACTCATGCACCGTTAAAAAGATAAATAAATAAAAGGAGTCATTGCAGTCCCACCACCCAGAGTCACAGGGAGCATACAATGAGAGCGTCCATGGTAAAAGGACCCCACCTACCAAGAGGAAATCATTTTTTAAATGTGGGTTTTACTATCACATCCAAAGGCTACATAAATATCTTGACTCAAGTACACATAATTATCACAATTCATATTTCATGTTGATGTATTTGGTGTTTAACTTAGCTAAAACTAAAAGTACCTGGACTTCAGAGATTCCTTTCCTCAGGTAAGTTTTTTCTTTTAAACCACTTTATTAAGGTATGATTAACACATAAAAAGCTGTACATATTTAATGTATACAGCTCGATGAGTTTGGGGATAAGCATACACCGTAAAACTATCACCACCATCAAGGTCACAGACATATCCATCACGACCCAAAGTTTTCTCCCACCCCCTCTATTATTTGTATGTGTATGTGTGTGTGTGGGGGGGGTAAGATCTTAATCTATCCTCTTAGCAAATTTTCAGTATACAATACAGTACTGTTAGCTCTAGGCACTATGCTGTATAATAGATCGCTAGACCTTATTTACTTGGATCAGTTTTAATAAATAAGCCCTATATTAATTTAATAACTGAAATTTAAATCATCTTTAAACATACCCTATTTGTTTATACTTATCTCAGGACCACAAAGGGATTCTTTTGGGTGCCCTGCCTCACATTTTGTTCCCAGTGAGGAAAACAAATTATTACTAGCAGGTAAGCTCCATTGCTCAAACGTGTTTCTATCACTGTTTGCAGACAGTAAGTACTTAATGTTTTGGGAACAAAGGAAAACAAACAGGATGAAGAGCCTTAAAATAAACCCCAAGACTTAAAGTGACAACATGAATGCACAGCTGTGCTCCTCAAAGCTCCCTCTCACCCCCACTGCAGAGAGAGCAACAGTTCAGACACGAGGATCTTAGGACCCTCCAGCCTTCCGGATCCTAAGAGCGTGCTGTTGCAGCTTAGTGACCCCGAGAGGTCTGCCAGGCAGCAGCGTTTCACAGGGACTGGGACTCTGGAGAGGCAAGTACATTTCTTCTTATCACTCTCGCCCACCCCATAAGTCAGTATTGGCTCATGGATGAACTACATAATTTAAAGCAACGAATATTCCCCAAGAAATTAAACATCCCTTTAGTAAGAAGAGTATAATCAATAATAGCAATTTACTGAGGGCCTATTAAGTGCAGGGATGATATAAAAATTATTGTATTTAATTATCACCCTATTCCCATTGTACAGACAGGGATACCAGACTCACGGTGGTAAAGTCACGTCCAGAGTCACAAAACTAGCCAGCAGCACAGCTCCTAAGCCCTTCCAACAGCAAAGCTCTTTTTACTATGCTATTCTGCCATCCAAAGATCCCCCAATCGTGCACACTTAATTTTTTTAATTGAAGTATAGTTGATGGACAATATTATATAAGTTATAGGTATACAATATAGTGATTCACAATTTGTAAAGGTTATACTTCATTTATAGTTATTATAAAATATTGGCTATATTCCAGGTGTTGTACAATATAACCTTGTACCTTATTTTATACCTAATAGTTTGTACCTCTTAATCCCCTCCCCCCTCCCCCTCCCCACTGGTAACCACTAGTTTGTTCTCTATATCTGTTGAGTCTGTTTCTTTTTTGTTATATTCACCAGTTTGTTGTATTTTTTAGATTCCACATGTAAGCAATATCATACAGTGTTTGTCATTGTCTGACTTATTTCACTTAGCGTAATACCCTCCAAGTCCATCCATGTTGCTGCAAATGGCAAAATTGCATTCTTTTTTACGGCTGAGTAGTATTCCATTGTGTGTGTCTGTAGATACATATTTACCACATCTTCTTTATCCACTCGTCTGTTGATGGACACTGAGGTTGCTTCCATATCTTGGCAATTGTAAATAATGCTGTTACAAACACTGGGGTGCATGTACCTTTTTGAATTAGTAATTTTGTTTTTTTCAGATATATACCCAGGAGCGGGATTGCAGTACACACTTAATTCTAAGTCCTCTTTTCCTGCCTAATTTCTTATATTAATGTTAGAGGAGTTTTAATGAAATGTCCTTGCTTGTGGATAATGGGGAAAGGCTCTGGGAAAGTTTCCTTCCCTCCATACATGCCTGCATAAATGCCAGTATATAGGAGACAGATTTGTGTTATTTCTTATAAAAGCTTAGAGTAATAAGAACACACCACCTGCCAATCACCAGAACACCAAGGCAGTTGATGAAACCAACCTTTCCATCCCTTCCATTTGGCCACATATTATTTTCATGATGGCGTCTCCACTTTAACAGTGAATCCTAAACCCGTGGTGTGTCAGAGTTACTCATGGATCATATTAAAATGTCACCTCCAAGCCCCCATGTCAGACTTGTAACATCGGGATCACCACAAGTACGGACCAGAAAGGAAGTTTTTGGCTATGCCTCCCAGCTGATTTGAATGCAGAGTCAGGTTTGGGAAGCTTGTACTTCTCTGCCATATAAGATCTTATATAACACATGAACTGAAAAGTTGTGGTCAACTGAAACTTTATAAATCGATCACATTTTAAGCCAAAACCTGTTAGATCTGAAGAATCCAAACAATGATGAACAATTAAAGGAGACAACTTTTCCTAAAACCAACCAGCCAACCAATCTGCATTGACTCCTTTAAAGTGAAAAATCCTTTGCATAAATGTGTTACTTTTTAATAAATTCAGACTTGAAGTCAATAGTTTTAGTGCCCTGTATTTCATAATAGTTAACCCAAATGACTGGTAAGGGAATATGCCTATTTCAGCTACATCTGAAATATTGTTATAAAGATACAATAGAAAAGTGATCATACAAAAAAATACATCTAATTCACCATGATGAGAAAAAGCCTGGGAAACTGCCTACCATATTATATGATAAATACTTCTAAATCTGAAACTGAGAAATCACAGGGCCAACTATGCCAGCAAGTCATGTAAAACAAGCAGCTATCTAATTATAGGGAAGGAAGGCAAAGAAAGTAACATTACTGAGCACGACATGATACACAAACATTATCTCAGATAATTCTCACATCTCTGAGAATTAGGTTTCATTATCTCCTTTTTTCCTAAACAAAAAGCAGGAATGTCATGCTCTGGGTCACACAAAAATAAACAAATGGGACCTAATTAAACTTAAAAGCTTTTGCTCGGCAAAGCAAACCATAAACAAAACTAAAAGATACCCCACAGAATGGGAGAAAATATTTGCAAAGGAAGCAACCAACAAGGGATTAATCTCCAAAAGATACAAACAGCTCATGCAGCTCAATATCAAAACAACAAAAACCCAATCAAAAAAATGGGCAGAAGATATAGACACTTCTACAAAGAAGACATAAGGATGACCAAAAAGCACATGAAAAGATGCTCGTCATCACTAATTATTAGAGAAATGCAAATCAAAACTACAATGAGGTATCACCTCACACTGGTCAGAATGGCCATCATCAAAAAATCTACAAACAGTAAATGCTGGAGAGGGTGTGGAGAAAAGGGAGCCCTCCTACACTGTTGATGGGAATGTAAATTGGTACAGCCAATATAGAGAACAGTATGGAGGTTCCCTAATAAACTAAAAATAGAGCTACCATATGATCCAGCAATCCCACTACTGGGCATATATCTGGAGAAAACCATAATTTGAAAAGATACATGCACCCCAGTGTTCATTGCAGCACTATTTACAATCGCCAAGACATGGAAGCAACCTAAATATCCATCAACAGATGAATGGATAAAGAAATGTGGTACATATATACAATGGAGTACTACTCAGCCATAAAAAAGAATGAAATGATGCCCTTTGCAGCAACATGGATGGACCTAGAAGTAAGTCATACTAAATGAAGTAAGTCACACAGAGAAAGACAAATATCATCTGATAACACTTACATGTAGAATCTAAAAAAAGTGATATGAATGAACTTATTTATAAAACAGAAACAGACTCACAGACATGGAAAACAAACTTATGGTTACCAAAGAGGAAAGGTGGAGGGGAGGGATAAATTAGGAGATTGGGAGTAGCATATACACACTACTATACATAAAATAGATAAACAACAAGGACTTACTGTATAGCACAGGGAACTATTTCAATACCTTGTAATAACCTATATGGGAAAAGAATCTGAAAAAGAATATATGTATTATATATACACATATATATAATACATATACATATAACTGAATCACTTTGCTATACACTGAAACTAACACATTATAAATCAACTATACTCCAATAAAAATTAAGTAAATTTAAAAACAAACCTTTTCTTGGATATTCCTCTATATTCTATTATGTTAAAGTCTACTGGTCCATCTTTCACTTTGAAGGGACTTTTCTTTACCAGTGCAGGATTTCCTAACATCATACATTGGTCATTGGGAAAATAATGGTTCACCGAACTATGCAAAATCTTCCATACATGGAAATATTTCAAGTAAGCAATATCAACAAAATTGACAAAATCACATTTGTTATGACAACACAGATCGCAACCATCAAAGTCTTTTATGTATTAGGAAGTTGTCAAGCTCATGGTGGCAAATCCAAGTTTTCCAAGATTCTAATTTTCACTTGAAAGCTTGAGTCTTATCATTGGTAACAAATACTGTGCATTGATTTTCTTGACGTAACAGTCACCCTTTATTCACTTTTGAGAAAACAGCTATTAAATATCTAACTCAGAATAACCATAGTTTGTCGATTGTTCTTTCAACTAAAACTGAGAAAAGCTGCTATTAAGGTCACGATTCAAGTGCTTGTCACACAAGGGCTCCTCCTAAGTTTGCTGCAGCAGCACGTTATGTGTACTTCCCACTTCGTCACACAAGACACTACACAGATGTACTTGAGGTCGGAGATTTGACAGAACGGATCATCTGTACTGCTTCAACAAGAACATTCTTAAGTGAAACGGGCTTTTTATATTGTGTGCTGGTGAGAAGCAGCCTGACTTCTAGTACAGTCGGGGGCCACTGCCTTGATTCATGTGGACCCACCTGCAGTTTTACCCACTTTTGCTTTTGGACCATCAGTACAAACGTCAATACGGTGAAAAAGGCGCATGTCTTGGTATTACTAAGAAGATAACTTTTAGGTCTCAGAAAGCCCCAGGGTTCCACAAGCCACACTTTGAGAAACACTGTTTTTTGTTCTATAGCCTTTTCCAGCAAAAAATGTGCAACTTAAGGAGAATTTTAAGATGAAAAATGTTGCAAACCAGTCATACTTGAAAATGATTTACCTCCCTGCCCAGGCAAAGGAAGATGCCCACAGCCCCGAAAAGCTGGTGAGACATACAGAGAAGACGTACAGAGGCCCTTTGATGCAAAGCGCTGCTTGAACTCTGTCAGAAGAAAGATCCTGTTGATTACAGAAAATGCATCTGAAGAGAGAGAGCAGCCCCTCTAGAAAACACCTGTATAGGAATGCATCTTCTTGCCCTTGAGGAATTCTTATAAAAGGGAATAAAAATCAACAATGACATTTGATGGGCAAAAAGCCTCTGTGAGATTGCTATTAGGAGGTGGGGAGAAAAGAAACTGTAATAACTTGCCTGGTAGGAAGTCAGGCAATCTTTGGACAAAGGGAAGGATGTTAAGACATGATGACTGAAGAGAAAAGAGAATGATGCTATCAAGCCAAAAGACTTGAGTATTAGAAAGATGTAAAGAATAAAAACGACAGAGGAGAAAATACCCACTGAATGGAAAGGAAGGATGTGCCATGCTTTTTGTTCTGTCTTGACAAATCTGTTTCTTAAACAATGTAAGAATCCAGGCTCTACCATTTATTAGCTATGTGAGCTGGAGCAAATGAGTTAACTTCTTGGTGCCCATTACCTTACCAAGAAATGGGGATAATAGGACCTACTACATAGGACTGTTAACAAAGCTTAACTGAGACAATGGCAAGGGCTATGAGCAGTGTTCCAGCACACAGTAAATGCTCAATACATTTTAGCTTCTTTTGATGAGAATGGGGAAACGGAACAAGAATCAAGGCTGTTGGATGGACCTAGAGATTATCATACTAAGTGAAGTAAATCAGAAAGAGAAAGACAAATACCATATGATATCACTTATGTGTGGAATTAAAATATGACACAAATGACCTTATTTACGAAACAGAAACAGACTCACGGACATAGAGAACAGACTTGTGGTTGCCAAGGGGGAGATGGGGGAAGGCTGGAGTGGGAGTTCGGGATTAGCAGATGCAACCTATTATACATAGAATGGACAAACAACAAGGTCCTACTGTATAGCACGGGGAACTATAGTCACTATCCTGTAATAAACCATAATGGGAAAGAATATAAAAAAATTTTTTAATTAAAAAATAAAATAAAAGCAAAACAACAAAAGAAAGAATCATCGCCGTAAACTTCACTTTCAGGAGAGGATCCAACCAGTGAGCTTTTTAGGAACAGCAGCAAGATGCTCGACCAAACCAGAGATGAAGGCTTTTAGAGTGGTTTAGGCCAGACTATTCAGCTGACTGACAAACAAGACTAAAAGTACACTTTCAATTTTCCAAGAATTTGGAATAAGGGACATCTTACAACACACGATTCCTCAGAAAATGAGCATAATGTTGTGGTCCTACTATCAAAAACCAAAATAAAAGGATACACGGTGTCATCCAAAAGCTCTCCAAAACTCCTAACCTGTCTGGCCACCCTGGCACACAGGAGCCTAGGTGGACCTGGAGAAGGTGTCAGGAACCAGAATCTAACCTGAACACCGTCAGCTGCTCCGGAGGCTCCACCCTCACACAGAAGGACAATAGGGTAGTTATTTGGAGTCGGGGTGGGGTGGGGGGGGAGGCAGATTTGTCCTTTGTACTGAGAATTACAAATAATTCAAAAAACCCTCCTCTCCTTGTCACCTGTGTTCCATGACTTTTCTTTCAATCCACCGGTGGTATAACAGGATGGAGGTCAAGGTGTGAACTCCAAATCTCTTCTCTGCATCTCCTGCAGTGAGTCCATCCCTTTCACTGTCAATGGAGGAAAAAACTGACCCTTTACTACCTATGATCCTGAAAGCCTAGTCCTTCAGGATCATAACACAGGTGGCAACTAAAAGCCTATTTTCATCCCCAAGCAGTAAGTCTTATAACTGGCCAGTAAAATGATAAATCAAAGAATAAAAATGGCTGACCTCGCTTCAAGATGTATAACGTTATCAGTTGACTACAAAGACCCACTAGAACATTTCCTCTAATGCCCAATGCAACAAGTAACTGACTAATTCCTCCAAGTCAAGGGTTTCAAAACTGATTTACAATAATTTCTCTGAAAAAAAGGCCTGAATCAATATGACCAGAACATAATGTAACATTTCTGGAGATCTGAATCTCAGGTCTGAATCAACACAAAGGTCATCAACGTGAGCGGATTTCACTGCTATGTTGATGAGGCTTAAGTTTAGTTCGGTGGAGGTTTCTAGGTGATAACCAGAATTAAGAGCCCGAGGGTTGTTTTCTTCTTAACTTCTTAAATGGATGAGCAAACAACAGATCACAGATTCCTAAATCCTTTTTCTATATGATGAAATAAGGCAGATTTTGCAAACAATGATGTATAACTAGCACTAATCTTCCACTGGTCTTCCCAGATAGAACAACTCACTCAAATCAAAGAGAAAATTGAAACGTGAATGTAGACAAAACGCGTGCTGTCGCCATAGAACGTCTCATATGACTCCCTGACTCATGCCCCACCTGATGGTTTTCCAAGGGCTCCCCTCCCTCATCTGGGAGAACCTACTGACTCTGATCTGGTCCTTGTCGGTCACGATTCCAGCCACCTGAGCTTCCGGCCAGTCCTCCAGGGCTCCATGTCCCTTTTCAACAAATGGCATTCTTCAGGTCTAAGACCTGCACTGTTCCTACCCACTTCTAGTTCTCAGACTGGCTGTCACTTTCTCCAGGGAGACCAAAAATGACAAACCCAGGATCATGATTTTTAAATTATGACTTAAATATGATTATGGTTTTTTAAAGGGGGAGGGCAGGAAAAAAGAAAGAGAAAAGAAATTTTTGAAAAGCAAAACTAAAAGACCAGGACAATACTGATTTAGCCATCCTATCAGACTCAGAAAGCAGCTGATTTATGTGAAGGTTCTGAGCTATCTTTGGATCAATCCTCTAAGAGCAGTTCTTAGTGAAAAAGAGCTGAAGCAAAAGGCCATGGAGGTCTTTAAGGCTGCAAGTTAAGTCAAGGGCATTAGAAGGCTACAGACAGCCAATGAAAAGAAGTCTGCCAATTCGAACACTTTTTTAAACAAGATGACTTTTTCAGAACTCGATCCAGAGCATATTCTATCCCTGAACTGCTCTGCAGTGCTGCTGACTCTGGTCTGTTCTGTGGGTGCTGACCAACTTCCACCTAGCAAGTGTCCAGGGCTCTCACAGTCCAAATCTTTAAGAAATGGGAAACGTCATCAGCATAGGGCTTTCCAGTGTATCACCGAGTACCTCTTGCACATAGAACATGTATGTGAATTTTTACACTAATTCTATTGTCATTTTGCACCCTCAGTTACTACCTATTTTAGTTACTATCCTATTTCAACAAGGAGTAGGAAAGCATCCTCTTGGAAGGTAACTGTGGTGCTTATATCTAAAAAATGAGACTCACTGTCCGCAAATATTTGTATTATCTATATACCCTTCTCCCCCCACCCTCAATTCAAACAACACATCACGTTAATTGATGTTTATAATGATGATTCTGAACGATCAAGAAGAAGTTACACAAGGCAAGAGCTGAGGGAGTGGAGGGGCGGAGTTGGGGTGGGAATCAATCTTGCAGAAAAACTGCCACATTTACCTTTAACTACACAGAAAATTCACATCTTCAGAACAATACATTCTCTAGGTGGTCCAAATGCTGAGGATTTACTGTGTGCTCAACTGTTAATACTTTATCTTAATATTGGCGACATGATTCTTATGATGACTTTAGCAGTTTAATACACGTCTGCAAACTCCTTGACACTCCTGTAGAAAGATGAGCTCCCCTTCCCTTGGATTTTGGCAAGCTTTTAAGTGCACTGCCCAATAAAGAACGACAGAAGTGACTCTAGGTGACTTCCAAGATCAGACCATAAAAGGCAGGGCAGTTTCTATCTTGTTTGCTGGGATACTCACATCTGGAGCTCTGAGCCACCCTGCAAGAATTCTGACTAGCCTGATGCTGTGAGGAAAGGCCACTTGAAGGGGCTCCAGTCTGCAGACCTAGCCTTCAAGTGCATCCCAGCCCTGACGCCAGACAGGTGAATGAAGGAGCCTCCAGATAACCCAATCCCAAACCATCCAGTCACCCCCCAGCCTCCTCCCAGCACATTGGAGCAGAAACAAACCACCTCATCCCCGTCTGAAGTCCAGATCCACAGAATCTGGACGCAGAATAAATGAGTGTTTGAAGCCAGTAGGATGAGGCAATTTGTTGCACAGCAATGGAACATGGGTGATAACTAACACATGACTCTTTTAATGTGTCAGATATTGTTCCTAGCACTTTACATATTTTAACTCACATAATACACATAAATTCTTACAATGATCTTTGGAGGTCGGTGTTACTATTATCCCTATTTAACATATGAGGAAACTACTTAACAGAGAGGTTAAGTAATTTGTCCAAGATGACAAAGCCAGTGAGAGGCACCGGTGGGAAGTGACTCCAGGTTTCCAGCTCTGGAGTCTTAACCATTCAGCTCCACAGATGAACACATCACAACTGGCCCATTAGGCCCACCTCCCATCATCTCTACTGAGTGTCCTCCACTAAGTCACACTCACACATCTAGTAATTCCCTGGTTGCATCTGTGTCCTCCATATACCCTCCCAAGTTCCCTGGCAGGGAACTCTTCCATGCTTCTAGAAGTCACGATATCTGTCATTTCAACACGTTTCCTCTTACGCAGTCCACAGTGAAGACAGAATACTTGAAAGGCAGTTATTAATCGTTTCTTGGCCTTCGTTTCTCAGAGTGGAATAAACCAGTTCATTTGCCTTCTGTTTTCTAACATTACATTACTTTTAGAATATAAATTCCATAGGTGCAAAGGACATACACCCCACACCGAGTTCAGTTCCACGCACGTGAGAGACCTCAAATGTCAAATGGAGGATCTATATCCTTTTACTGTATCCTCACCAAATTCTCTACCTCAGTATTGACTTGCACAGTCCAGAGTTAGTAAATCAACAGATTTTTATTGAGCAGTGAGAGCTTCTGTATCCAAAATTTTGCCTAATTTATATTCTGTCCCCAAATAAGAAATGTCATGCTCCCCAAATGTTCAACATGTACCATCCTCAGAGAAGTTGAAACTAATTCAGAGTAGTTTCTATTAGAATATTTGTGATTTCTGCCTAACTACTAAATTTAATCCTACAAAAGCTGTTCACTTTATGAGCAAACTTAATTACACAGAGCCCATTTTATGGTCCTAGACTACAGTGTGATCTTGGACAGTTAACAAATGCCATTAAAATATAAATATTTGTATTTCTTTCCATTATTTTCCACTCCATATTCCTGGAATTTATTTTGGAGAAAGTTGAAGGTAAGTAACTTCAGAATTTGGGGAAATTTTAGCTCTAAACTCAGGACCAAGATAATCCCTATTTCGGAGTAGACCTTTTCAGATATACCCTTTCCTTTTTTTGGATGACTATTTTACAGGAGCAAATCTAAAAGTTAGCTAAAGTGAATTTATTCACCACTTTTCATGCTGCCACGCATTTTGGACCTACCAGGCCAGTCACCACCATGGGGAAGGGTGAGTGTGACAGGATTCTGTCCTTTTACAAACCTCCAGCTTCTAACCTTACACCCCCATTATCTTCAAGGTTTGCGTAAATGGTTTTGTGCTGGTTACAGTACTTTCCCAGGTGTCTTCATTGAAGCCTATTGGGATTTCAGAAGACATTTTCTTTTTCTCTTCCAGATAAAGGAACATTAGTCCATGTCTCCTTTCAGAAACTAGAGTGGGGTTACGTGTGTTCTGCAGTGAGTTTACGACTATGCACTAAGGAATGTCCACTGCCTCCACGAGTTTCCATAAATCTGAGAAAGCACATTCCCTAGTCTCTGTTCCTATCCTTCCTCCTCCTCGCCCCATTCCTCAGAAAAGATCCCAGACTCTCCCTCTTGTCTGCCCTCACATCGTTTTTTTTTTTTTTTGACAATTATTGGCTCATCCTTTAATGTATGAGGAGATTTTATAAATGGATAAGCAAAAGTTTAACATAAATAGAAAGTTTTCAGGAAAACAGATACAGGTAGTTTATAAACATGTAAAACGAAGCTAAATATCACTCATAATAAACAAAAATTTAAAATATAACAGTCTTTTGTCTATCAGATGGTAAAATTTTAACAAAATTGAATTGGGGAGAATTTATGGGAAAAAAATAGAATCTCTGGATGGCAACTTGGCAATATCTATTAAAATTCAAAATGTACTTATACTGTGGTTATCATTCTAGGAATTTATAGTAGATATATATTAGTACATTTGCAAAGAAGTATGTAAAAGACAAAGTACTGCCTGTAATATCCAATACTGAAAACAAACCTCACATCCCTAAAATGAGGACTGATTATAAATTACAGAGTTCATATGAGTGAACAAATTGCTCTCACATCTTTCAACCTTTTCCCACATCACCAGGATGAGCAACCTAGTTGCAGTGATTTTAGGGACCCGTCCCTCAGGAAACAGGGCCTTACTAGAGAATTTTACATTCTCTCCTTTCCCCAGACTTGCCAGATAGAAAGACTCACTCACTAGAAACTTGGTGGTCAGAGCCCTTCAGAGCACAGCTCGTGGAAGGAAGGGAAAGGCCTGCCTCACGCCTGCTCTCAGGGGTTCCGTTCCTGGGCCACGCCATCCGGAGCAGCCCTTACAGCTGAGAAGCAGCAGCTGGAAGGAAGATGCCTCCTTCCTCCGGGGCACAGGGCCACAGGGTGTGTGTGCGCCCCACCTCACACTGAGGAGGCAGAGTGAGCCTGAAAGACATGACATCTGTCATCCTTTTCCTGACCTGCCTGTCCTGAGAGGGGTGGAGGGAGGGAGGGAGGGAGGACAGAGTTCATCAGAAGAGGTGGGAGACAGCAAAGTGGGAACACCTGTCACATGGCTCCCACAGAGTCCAGGTAATGAGGAGTCCGGCTGGTTGGGTTGTGGAGACACGTGAAGGGCGGGGACATATGCGAGAACCATCCTGGGGGTCAACTGCGAGGACCTGGTGACTGACTGGATGCTGGGGAGTAAGGAAAGGAACTTGACAGTTTACAGAACACGTTCAAAGGAGGCAAGAGTGAGGATGACGCAGCGCGGAATGGCATCCGAGCAAGTCCAAACTGGGGCCACAAACCAGACGAGTGAGCCCCCAGCCTCCCACGAACAAAGGCTGGTTCAACAGGGCAGCCGACCCAAGGCGGAGGAGTCCAGGCCGCCTCTGGATCCTCCCCAGGAGAAGGGGGTCTCAGGGCTAAATCCAGCCTAACATTTCCATTTGTTTCTCTCAAGGACCAGATTCCTGGAAGAATCCCATGAACTGAACCAAAGCCTCGAATATCCCCTAGAAACAGTAGACCACACCCCCCCTTGATAACAGCCTGCTAACTTGATAAACTCCATGCCCAGATGCCTTGCTGACCCACCTTCCAAAGGAAATGAGCCTCCGAATTGCCAAGTGGCAAAGTGAGGTTCAGGCTGACAGGGCAGTATCCCCGCGGTATTTTCTCCCCATCAGTCACACCAGACTTCCAAGGGAAGAGTGGTACATTTCACTCAAAAACGTGCCCCGGGGACTTCCCTGCTGGCGCAGTGGTTGAGAGTCCGCCTGCCGATGCAGGGCACACGGGTTCGTGCCCCGGTCCGGGAGGATCCCACATGCCGCGGAGCGGCTGGTCCCGTGAGCCATGGCCCCTGAGCCTGCGCGTCCGGAGCCTGTGCTCCGCAACGGGAGAGGCCACAGCAGTGAGAGGCCCGCGTACCGCAAAAAAACAAATGTGCCCCGGTCCCACGATATGAAGCCCAATGATGCTGCCTTCAGACAAACAGGGCTAGCATCCCTCTAGAATAGCACTGGCCAGTAGAACTTGCTGTAATGATGGACATGGCTCTCAGGCACTTGAATCGTGGCCCGTATGACTGAGGACCTGAATGTTTAGTTTCATTTAATTTTCATTAATTTAGATGGCCACATGTGGCTAGCGGTTAACATGGAAGGTATAGATCTAGAACTTTAAAAAAAAGAAAGAAAGAAAGAAAAATCTGGGGGCCAGATTAAGCTGCGAGGAAAAAATCATGGAATTTTAATTTTCCACTGAGAGGAAGCGGACTCTCTTAACAGTGCAGCACCTGCTCAAGCTTTTTTCCAGCCCCGAGCTCTTCTCCGGTCATTACAACTACACATCAATGAGCCTCCAAAACATCGCAGCTTGGAAAGCCCTCGGAGACCCTAGCCCAAACGCCGGTCCACTGCAGGTAACTTCTCCACAGTGTCCCTGAACATTTCTAAGCAATCTTTACCGAGTACCCCCAGCAGCAGTGGAACTCAGCATCGGGAGAGGCAATCCACCTCCAAATCCAAGGACACTCTTCCAAAGGGAAATCAAGGACGCTCAAAATAATAAAAAAACAAATTTTGCACCATGCTTTACCTCTTATACGGCCCTTTAAAAGGCATTATCTCAGGTAAGCCTCACCATAACCTTAGGATATAAGCATTAGTAAACACATTTATTTTACAGAAGTTAAGTGAATTAGCCAAGGTGATATGGCTGGTATATGGTCACCATTTACCATAACCTGGCATGTCTTCCAAGCACTGAGAGATCAAAAGACAGCCGAGAGAAGGAAAAGTCAGGGTGGGGAAGGGGGAAGGCATGGAAGAGGGATTAGAGGAAAGGATACAGTCATGTACATCAACTAGGAACCTCAGAAATCAAATCTATTTCGATCTCAACCATTAAACATGAACAGAATCAGTTCCAAAGAGTAAGGTACCTCAGTCTAGGTCTAATTTATAGGGGCCAATGCTCTAAAATCGTGCTTCTCAAAGTGTGGTCCCCGAACCAGCAGTGACAATATCACCTGGAAACTTGTTAGAAATGCAAATTCTCAGGCCCAATCCAAGACCTGCTGAAACAGAAAGTCTGGGGCTGGGGCCCGGCAGTCTGGTTTTAAAGAAGCCTTCTTGACGATTCTGATGTCCACCCACGTTTAAGAACCACTGCTCTACAACTGTACATCTAAGGCGCAGTCCGTTTCCTCTGGGAAATAAACAGCTTGGTCATCAAAGGAAAGGAAAGGGAGCTGCCAGTAGTGAAGTTTGGGACACAGTGACATCAGCCCTGGCTTACTGTACCTCGGGTAATAAGGACCCCAAACTCTGAACTAGCTCAGGACAGCACACACCTCCTACCACCTCCTGTGGTCAGGGCGGAGAGAAAATTGTTCTTTACTCAGAAACTCTTGGTTTAGAGGTAGGGAAAAGGTATATTCTATAAGGAGCACTAGGTCGTGAATAGAGTATCCTAGCTTCTAACCTCAATCAATAAATAATATTTGTAAACAACAAGGTCCTACTGTATAGCACAGGCAACTATATTCAATATCCTGTAATAAACCATAGTGGAAAAGAATATGAAAAAGAATATATATATGTATAACTGAATCACTTTGCTGTACAGCAGAAACTAACATTACATTGTAAATTAACTATAAGGACATAAAATAAAATTTTAAATAAATAAACAGTATTTGGTATACAGCTCAGTTCCCAAGTGTGAAAAGGCAAGCTTCTATGAGTAAGAACTGGGATTCCAGTTTCTCAAAGAAACAGATACATGAGAAAACACATAACATTATAAAACCATTTGTCTTTCTGCTATGTTACTACTACTACTAATAATAATAATAATGATAATAATAGGCATTTACTGAATGCTTTGAATGTGCCAGCACTGAGCTAAGTGCTGTATGTGCATCAATTCATTTCACCTGCATGCAACTCCACCAGGTAAGAACCATTACTGTCTCCACTGTCTCCACGAAGTTGCACGGGTCTGAGATCACACAGAAAGGAGGTGGCATGGCCAGGAAGCAAACTAGGGCCAGGAAGCAAACTAAGTCCATCTGACCCTAAACAATCCAAAATATTACTGCCTTCTTCATTTTGACACATATTCTAACTTTAAATCAATTCAAGCTTACTCATACTCAGTTTTAAGTACTGCATTTTCTTTTTTTTTTTTTTTAACCTATTATGCCATGTGCTGTTCAAGAAAGTCCTCAACCACTCAGTTTGCCCTAAGTCCTTCAGCCTGTGCTCAAGAACCAGGGTAACCCACACTGAAGAATTCATGTCAGTAAAATATCTAAAAACTAGATCAAAGGCAAGAACCCATTTTCTTCCCACCGTGCTTGGGCAACATGCCCAGGGAAGCCCTCCCTGACCACCTAATCAAAGTGAGACCTCCCTGCTGCTTCTCTTCTCTGTGCCCCCAAATACATCACGCTCTTCTCTTCTATCATAATATTAACACCTGGGAATGTCCACATACCACCTCACCAATAGCGAGCTCTGGAGAGTGGGAACTATGCCTGATTCACCCGTGTGCTTCCAGAGCACTAAATGCATAATCAACACCTAAGAGATGGTTTAGAAGATGGATAGCAAGACATACGCATTCTTAAGAGGGTAAAAGTGAACTACAATTTGAATATAAAATGTAAAACCATGAAATTTTTTTTAAAAAATAGAAAATCGTTGGAATATTAACCTAGGCAAAATGTTCTTAGATGTGACACCAAAAGCACAATCCAGAAGAGGAAAAACTCAATAAATTGGATGTTAGCAAAATTAAACATTTTTTTCCTGCAACTGAAAAGACAGACTACATACTGAAAAAAATATATACGCAAGCCACACATCTGACAAAGGACTCATATCTGGAATATATAAGGAATTCTCAAAGCTCAATGGCAAATAATAATAATAATCCAGTTAGAACACGGCAAGACAGGAGCAGACATTGCACCACAGAGGACATACAGGTGGCAAACAAGCACATGAAAAGATGTCCAACGTCATTAGCCATTAGGGAATGCAAATTAAAACCATGATGAGATTAAAAAATTTACTGGGACAGCTAAAATAATAAACAAAAGCTGGTGAGGATGCAGAGAAACTGCATCTCTCACACATTACTGGTGGCAATGTAAAATGGTAGACACTCTGGAAAAGTTTGACAATTTCTTAAAAAACTAAACATACACCTACCATACAAAACCCAGCAATCCTAATCCTAGGCATTCGTTCCAAAGAAACAAAAACTCTGTCCTCACCAAAACCTGTACATGAACTCATAGCATCTTTAACTGTAAGAGCCAAAAACTGAAAACAACCAGGTGTCTTTCGGTGGGCAAATGCTTAAGCAAACTGTGGTCTATCCACACCAGGGAATACTACTCCGCAATAAAAAGGAACAAACTAGTGATAAAGCAATAGTCTGGGTGGATCTCAAGGGTATTATGCTGAGTGAAAAAGCTAATCTCATAAAGATCACATACTGCATAATTTTATGTATGTAATATTCTCAAAATTATACAGGAGAACAGAGTGGTTACTACAGTTTAGAGATGGAATAGGGGGAAGGGGAGGGTGACCATAAAGGGGTGGCACAAAGCAGGGCTTTGAGGTGATAGAATAACTCTGCATCTTGATTGTGGTGGTAGCTACAGGGAGCTACACATGTGAAAAAAAACTGCACGGGAGGATAACACACACAAACCCGAATGTTGGCACGTAAAACTGGTGAAATCTGAATATGGTCTGGATCGCACCAAGGTCCATTTCCTGGTTCTACTGTTGTACTCTGGTTATGTGAGATGTTACCAATGGGGGAAACTGGGTGAAGAGTACAAGGGACCTCTCTACTATTTTTGCAACTTCCCATAAAGTTATAATCATTTCAAAACTAAAAGTTAAACAAACAAACAAGTGAGCTACAGGCATTTTACTTAAAAACAAAACGAACAAGAAAAGAGGTGTACATAGCTGCAGTACTGGCCAGTGAAGTCCCAAATACAGATTGAAACACACACAGTAGGATCATGTGACTTTATTATTCTTTTTAAGTTAAGCCCAATTCTCCAGAGGCTTAACAGGGATACATTTCCTAACACGTTAGGGCTACTCCCCCCGCCCCCCCAATAAAGGGAGAAAAAATGCCTGATGTGTGAGACACTTTGGGAGTCCAGGAGTCTGGTCCGAAGAGCCTGGAATGAATATACCCTACGATTTCACAAGGATGGAGGCCAAGGGCCTCACAAGTTAGAGAAGAACTCAGAGTGGTGGCAACACGCAAGCCCAGGCGTGCCTCCGTTCCAGAAAATGTAGTGTACGGATCCACCCACAATGGCCAAGATTTAAATGTTGCCTTCCCTCACAAAACAAACCAACAAAATAAAACAATTTTTTTAAATCGCTAAGCAAACAAATAAAAACCTCAACAACCTCAGACTATTTCCAACGAACCTTATAATTATGTCCTCTTACTTGACCTCCAAGTTACCCCTTGCTTTTCAAGTATTCTATTGCCTAGTGAATTCTGGGACATAAGAACCTACCAAAACTAATGAAAGAATAGGAGGAGAAAAATTATTCAAAACACTAGAGAATTTCCTGATCTAAGCTTTCATATGCATTTAAAATGCAGATAGCTACTTGCAAGGAGTGAGGATGTTACTCTGGGAGAATTTTGCTTATCAGGACTACTAATGGGTCTTACAAAGTCACTTCCTTTTTAATGTATTGGCCTGGAAAATCAGATTTTTACGATTTTCACTAGCAATTCCTTGTTTTCTAAGTTGTTCATTATTTTTTTCTTTAAAAAGCTTTACGTTATACAGTGCTTTATCATTTTCAAAGCATTTTCACAAATTGCTATGAAGCACTGGTACCTAGGGGCTGTACTTTTCAACAGAACTCTCACCAGCCAGACTGCCATCTAATTTCAATTAGGTCGGTCATCTTTCCCCCAGGCCCTGGGTCTACAATTCTCCACAGGGGTAGACTTAAAAAAAAAAAAAAAAAGCAGAGCTCTATCCACAGAAGCCTCCAGACGAACTGGCCAAGGGCAGAAGACACTCTCAAGTCTAATCAGCAGAGTGCCTTCCCAGAAAATCACTCACATTTCTGCACTCCTGTGCTTTTCTTAACAGCACTTTAAAATCTCATTTAAACCGAAAGTCCTCCATTAGCTCGCATGAACAGATGTATTTTTAAGTGCTTTGATCTCCACATGCCCTTCAGTACATTAGTATTCTTCACCCCCCACCATCACACAGAACCAAAAGACCAAGACTTGGGTGCATTTTAAAAAGAAGGGAGGGCTTCCCTGGTGGCGCAGTGGTTGACAGTCCGCCTGCCGATGCAGGGGACACGGGTTCGTGCCCCGGTCTGGGAAGATCCCACATGCCGCGGAGCGGCTGGACCCGTGAGCCATGGCCGCTGCTGGACCCGTGAGCCATGGCCGCTGAGCCTGCGCGTCCGGAGCCTGTGCTCCGCAACGGGAGAGGCCACAACAGTGAGTGGCCCGCGTACCGCAAAAAAAAAAAAAAAAAAAGAAGGGAGAGGGGACTTCCCTGGTGGTCCAGTGGTTGACTCTGTGCTCCCAATGCAGGGATCCTGCAACAAAGACCCGGTGCAGCTAGGTAAGTAAACATTTTTATAAAAACTAAAAATACTAATAAAAAGAAGGGAGTGGGAGTGGAGTGAAGAGCACCTTCTCTCCTCCTATCCACTTGCAAAGTTCACAAGGGTTTCCTCATTTATCTTGAAAAATGTATCTCACAAAAGCAAAGTATACCCATCCAGAAACTAAACATCCCCCATGCCCCACCAGGGAGAGTAGAGGCAGGCAGCTCTAAAGCCTTCTACTCTATGCCCTACTCCTTTTAATTCTGGTCAAATCAGTGGTTTCCAACCCTTTGCTCCTCTGTAGAACAGTTCAAAGTGTATTAAGGATTGTGCCCACATTGCTTCCATAAAAAGCATTATAGTAGATGTACTATGATGATCAGAGCAGCGTCCTGGGAGATAAATGTCACACTGGTCTAGATGCTTCAAGAACTTGCAAGCTGGAGAGACACCAATGCTTAACTTGGGTCGGACGTCCACGGAGAGCTGCCGGGTCCAGGAGTGGTGGACACCCCGGAGTGGTGGACAGCCCGGAGTGGTGGGCAGCCCGGAGTGGTGGGCGGCCAGGGGAAATCTTAGTTTGGCAGCGACACACTGGCCAGTTTTGGAAGCAGAGAGAGAGAAATGACTATTCAACATTTCAAGCCCAGACTTTTCACTTCCTGAAAAGGAAGGAAATTTTTTGGAATAGTAGCTGTTAATAATCCCTCTATTCTGGTTGTATTTGCTTATAGCAAGTAACGTTATTGTTTGGGGTAGTCCAAAGCATCTTCCGGCATCATAAATGGCTCTAGTGACCCACTATCTCCAACACCACCAAGGACTTTAAAAAGCAGTACAAAAACTCGATTCTCCTAACATGCCTCGGAAGAAGAAAACGGGCAACCGTGTCCGCACTGTATCAGGACAGGGCAAAGGAACTGAGGGGGACCGAGGGCGGAAAATGTTCGGTCCCAACCTCAAAGGTTCCGAGGCCCATCGTCAGGGCCACGTCTACTGAAGCCTCAGTTCAGGTGATCCACACACTAGCCGGGCATTTTCCAAAGCATGTGCCACTCGGGGACAGGAAACCGACGCCAAAGCCAAAGAAGCAAAGACCCTTCGAACAAAAATGGAAAGGGAAAGTCTTTACAGCCACCAATCAAGATACTAGAGAGTAGGGCGTGGCGAGGCGCGGGAGCTGCGGGCAGGCAGCCGGATTCTCAGCCTGGGCTCCTAAGAGGTAAACTTGGAAAGGTCGCCGCGGCGGAGGCCCTAGAGGTGGGTGCGAGCCAGCGCTCGTCGGTTTCGCCGCCCGGTCCTCCAGCCCGGCTGCCCACGGGGCACGTCCGGCCCCTGCCACAGCGCGGGCCCCGCTCTGCCCAGCTGTCATCGACCGAAGTGCCACGAAAGTCCCATTCCAAGAAGAGCCATCTCCACTTGGAAAGTTTAATGTTTTTCCCCCTGAAACCAGATTCTTTTGAAGCAACACGAACAGCAAGGGAGAGCTGGATCTAACTCCCCAGTTTCTGTCAAAGAAACTTGTCCCGGGAGAACAAAGAAGAAGCAATCAGAGAACGCGATCCGAGGACGGGGGTCCGCGGCGCGATCGCTTCTCCGCCCCCACCCGCCAGAGACTAGACTTTGGGGCTACAGGAGGGGTCCGGCGCGTCGGGCGGGCCACCGTGCGCGCCTTTGTCTCGCGCGCAGGGAAGCGGCCACCGGCCACCCCTTCCGCCGCCTCCCTCGGCCGCCGGAGAGCCGCGCGCCGGCGCGTCGCGGAGAGGGCGGCCATATGGCAGCGCCCCTCCGGAAAGGCCAGCCCCAAGGCGAGGGCGCGCCTGCAGCCCCGGCCACGGGCCACGACGGCCAAACGACTCCCAGTCTTCGAGGGGGCGCGGGGAGGCGCGGCGCTGCGACCCGGCCGGCCGGCTCCGGGGCCTGCAGAGTGGCGCGGGAACAGAGTTCTGATTTTTCTTTTTCTTTTTTTAAAGCAATATGGATAAGGGAGATCAAGATTCCGGTGGCAAGCACTCCCGGCCCCCGGCACCGAAAAGGCTGCCCAAGTCGTTCCGGAGCCGGGCCGATCTCCGCCCCGAACTCCCGGAGAGGAGCCGCCGGCCCGGAGAGGCAGGGGGCGGGGAGCATCGATGGGCCGGGTCCTCTGCGCGGGAGAGTCGGAGGCGCCCGCCCTGCGCCCGGAGCGGGGACTGGTTACCTTTCACTGCAGACTCACAAGTTCCCCGCCGCAACTTTGCCCTCCACATGAGGCGATCATGGCTAGTTCAGTGCCGCGGATGGGGAAGGCGGCCGCCAGGCAGCGCGCCGGGCATGGCGTGTGGCAGCCTGGGGAAGCGGCGCCCGACAAGCAGCCCCATTCACAAGGAAGAGGAGACACGCCGAGGCTTCCCCTCCAGCCCCAAACCGGACCACCGCCGCTGGGTCCTAGAGCGTCCCGTGCGCTGCCGCCGCCGCCCGCGCTCCCCGCGCCCCGCGCACCGCGCGGGGAGGGTAGTCCGGGATCGTCACTGTAACCCTACACTTCACCCCCGCCCAGCGCCCGGCCGCTGGGCCCTAGAGCCCGTCTCCAGGCTTCCGCCGCCCCTCCCGGGGCCCGGGAGATCGCCAGCTGAAATTGCCCCGAGCTCTAGCTGACGTGTCTCCCCGACAGTTAGGAGGGCGACGGCCTCCCTTGTTTTGGTCCCTGCCGAGGTTTAATTCATGTCAGACTCCACTTCTCCTTCCTTTGACTTTCTCTTCCTTCCCACCAGGCCAACTCCGGCCGAAATCGGTTTCCCGATCTGCCCTCAAAGTCCAGATCAGTTCTGTGTAGGATTGTTTTCTTCTTAAGCGGAATTTCCAGATGAAAAGTGGCCAGACTTTTCTCTTTGCATTCCCCTAGCCCCAGTGCTTCTATCATGCACTGGGATTGGGCGACAAGCTGCTGCTCTGGGCTCCGTTGACTAGCAGAAGGGTCAAAACAGATTCTACAACCTCAGATATTACAACCAGTGGTCACAAACCTCTAGGCTGTTACCTGCCCGAGCGGAGGCGATTAAAGTAATTCTGGGAGAATGTTGCTGATTCTGTCCCACCTCTTAAACCAGGCTACACTGAGTAACACTCCTCACCCACCCCAGTATACTCAATTGCAGACCTCGGGAGCCTTGATCTGGGGACCCCAAACCTACCCACACCATGTAACATCTCTCCCTAGCTTCCAGGAGCTGTCTCTGCTGCTTACAGGAGCACAGGCCAGGTAATAGTATTGCAGTTGCTGAGGAAGATGTTAATAGGAGAGCCAGGGCATACCACACCTCTTACCTTGTGCGCCTCTCCTCTCTGCCTTCTGTCTAGACCAGAATTCTTTCAGGAATTCCCGCCTGGACTGTGGCAATTAGCTAACTAGTCAGCCAGCAGTTTTACCCCTCCACTCAATCCTGGTGGGTTGTGTGTCCCTCTGATTCCAGTCTTTCCTTGTGATACATCCCTGATGGTTCAGTAACCTCTGCTCTCAAGATAAAACCCAAATGCAATAATTTAACAATTATTTACCAAAAACCTACCACATTTAAAGTCCGATACCCTAGTACTCGATAACACATAAAAGAAACGAAACAGCAGCTCACCAGCCCTTCAAGGATTTATTTATTTAAGATAACAAAATACGCAACCACAGAGCAGGAAAGCACTGGAGATGCTTGGAAAAAGTGGAGAGCAGCGGTCCCCTAACCTTTTGGCACCAGGGACCGGTTTCCTGGAAGACAATTTTTCCAAGGACTGGGCTGGGCGATAGTTCAGGCGGTAATGCGAGCAATGGGGAGCGATGGGAAGCAGCAGATGAAACTTCACTTGCTCGCCGCCACTCACCTCCTGCTGTGCGGCCCCGTTCCTAACAGGCCAGCGGGCCCCTGGTGGAGAGGACTGAGTGCATGCAGGAGAAAGGAGAGCCTTGAAGAGTGGTGGAGCTCAGAGCCACTGGCATTGTATGAATTTAGCATAGGCTGGGGGAGAGGTGATGGATAGAAAAAGGAGGGAAAGTAGGAAGGAAACTAACATTTATTAATGGCCCCCTATTAGATACCATACTATATCCTGAGAGGCAGCAGAATTTAACAGTTACAAGCATCCGCTGGAACAAAACAGAAATGAGTGGTTGAGTCACAGCTCAACCACTCTACCTGTGGGCACTTAGGCAAGTCATCTACCTTCTCTAAACCTCAGTTTCTTCATTTGCAAGATGAGGGAAATTGCACCAACCCTCACAGGGTGGTTGTACGGACTGAATAAAGCAACGAATATAAAATACTTAGCATGATGCATATAAGTGCTCAGCACATTTGCTATTATTTCAAGCAACCCTCCATTAGCCCTGGACATAGGGAGCCCATCTGGGAAATAGCTACAGGAAGCAATGACAACTGAGGTTGGGAGACAGAAAGGAAGAAAGAGATACCAGGTAGATACCAAATCTTTGAGGATGCCCAATACGGGGAAGACACAAAATCTCTGAAGCAAGATTTTACTCTTTTCGTTGACTAGACAGCTATCCTGGGAGAAAGAACAAAGTAATCAAGTTAACTCAGATTTTGTGCCTGGGTCATAGGAAGAATGGATCATTCTTGGAACATTTATAAACCAGTTGGTCCAACGGATGAACCAATGATGGAAGAAGCAGAGTTGAGAGGGGGAACTGGTTTGAGAGAGATGTTGACAGGCTTCCTGTCCTCTGGGCAAGAGAAAAAAGGGACAAGAGCCTGGGTGAGAAGTCAAGGACAGAAATGCAGAGAAAAACAGAGATGCAGCTTTGAAGATCAGTTTACTTGGAGAATGCCCACGACAGAAAATTCAGGAAAGAAGGAGGCAGAAGAGGCAGACGCTGGGGAAGTAGAAGAGCTAGGAAGGTTTCCAGGCATGGAAGCTAGAGGAAGCTTTAAGAAGATGGTCCCCCTATCAAATGCCACAGACTCCTAGACTTCTGAGGAAGTGACAGGCACAGCTTGTGGGCTCAAGAATCTGCTGATTCAATCGGGTGGACCCAGCCTAGACTTTTCAAATTACCAAATGAGAGTTTACTAGGCCAATTTTCCCCCTCCGCTCACCTTAATTTCCTCAACCATTAATAATCACTATATCAAATGCAGAAAATGAATAATCTTCTACATCAAATATATCTGACGCGTGCTCAGGAACTGAGGCCTGAGAAAAAGACTTCAGATTTCACCAGCAAGAGGCCATCGGTAACATTTTATAGTATATTTGGCTGCAGATCCTGACTAAGGCTGGGGCCAAAAGGAAGCAAGGTATGTTTACAATAAAAACTGAATGCAGCTTTACTCGCAGTAAGGGAGTGAATCAGTCGGCATCTGTGATTTTGGACCTACGTACTCACTCTACAGGTCAGCATCCTTTCTATAAAGCGACCCAAGTTGTCTTTTACTCACCCCTAGGACAGTTAAGAAGGTGACAGAGCAATTTTGGACACCTCAGGGAACAGTCTTTAAGTCCAGACAGGGCAGGTACTGGGATGTTCCAGACAAGCACAGAGGCTGGAAGAATAGTGAGGGAACAGAGGACTCCAGGAAGAGAAGGATGAGCGTGGTCTTAGAGTTAAGTCCTGAGCTCTAGTCCGGGTCCACCTATTTCTAGCTATGGAGAGTAACAAAACGTAAGCTTCAGCTACCTCCTCTGTAAAATGGGAATCATTACATTGAGCTCATTGGCTTATAGTGAGGATTAGAAAATATATGTCAAGTGCTGGGCACATAATAGGAATTCAGTAAAAGAAACCCCTCCCTTCTCCAGTGATTTGAAATACCAAGGCATTTACTTCTCTATTACAATGGGAACCCTCTCCCCCCCACACACTCTTCTTCTCTGCACCCACCAAACACAGCCTTAAAAGTCTTTATCATCTGCTACTTGGACTAGGATGGGCCCTAAGAATGGGCCTGAGCTTGCCAGGGGGGAAACAGCAAATGGCAAAAAAGGAGTGGACAGGCATGTCCACAAAAGGGACAGCTACTGCCCGGCATCACCTAGGACAGGTCACACTACAATTAGTGGTTCTCAATGAACACCTGTTGCACGAACAAACCAATGGCTCAATGCAGCCAGGCTGCCTTAATCAAACGCTTGTTTTGTTTCTAGAACATCGAAACCCAAGTTCTGTAGTGCTTCCCAAAGTGTGATTTATAAGCCAAAGCATGTAAAATTTTAAATTCCTGATGTCTCACCTCCAAATTCTAGAGATTCAGGGTCTCTAAGGATGGAGTCGTCATAGAATCCACTGTAAGCAATGCCAAGCCCACCAAAATTTTTTTTTTTTTTTTTTTTTGGCGGTACGCGGGCCTCTCACTGCTGTGGCCTCTCCCGTTGCGGATCACAGTCTCCGGACGCGCAGGCTCAACGGCCATGGCTCACGGGCCCAGCCGCTCCGCGGCATGTGGGATCTTCCCGGACCGGGGCACGAACCCGCGTCCCCTGCATCGGCAGGCGGACTCTCAACCACTGCGCCACCAGGGAAGCCCCACACCAAAATTTGAGGGTCAAGGACTAAGGCCTCCCACTGGTTCACTGGGGTCAAGGTGCTCTTCCATTTCTCTTTCAGCAGCATTTACTGTATCCGAGCTCAATATGATAAAGGTAAAGGACAATGGGTGACATATTAGAACGTTAAAAGCAAAGCATTATGGGAGCATGCAGGAGTGACTGGCTTTGTACAGGGAGGGAAAGGGGCAGGTTCCAAGAAATCCAAGTGCTGAGGGAAGGACGTCCTTACTAGCAAAGGCAGGGGAACGGAGAGGGCACATTGCTGTGCTTCTCAACACTTTTTCTTTGAACTTCTTCTTTTCCAAAACATAAAACGGTCACACCAACCCCAGGTTTGCTAAATCTATATTATTGCCAGGTAAGAGGATTTCTTCCAAGCTTTTCTTTCAGTTCTCTGTTTTACAAAGACAATAGTTGTAGTTTTTTTTTCCTGCTTATTTCCAAATATAAAATCCCGTTCTCAAATAAGCTCCTCCTCTGGAGATTCTGACATATGCCCTGCCCCCATCTTGTAAACTGTTAACAGGAGCAAAATGCAGGGGGTCCTGGAAGTGCCCGAAGCAGAGGATGCCAGGAGAGCACTGCTGTGAGGAAGGTGGGGTCAGGGGTGAGCCTTTTCCAGGCCAGACTGACTGAGAACAGACAGTGAAAAACAAAGAGGAAGACGTGCAAGGCAAGTGGAAGACGCACAGGTGAGACCGCTCTGCAGTTCCGGAAATACCGGGTGCCTTAGAGATGGGTAAACTGCTCCCAGGAGGAGTTAAATGTCATATAACAGAATGGGTCATTTGAAAACTCTGCTCCATTTGAGGCTTACCCCAGGACTCTGTTGATTATGGAAAAATTGCCCAATAAATATGTATTAAGTACCTACTAAGGGCCAGGCTCCGTGCTACCATCCTCCACAGGCGTTTGGCTCATGTAGTGAGTTATGGACCTGAGGCTTGTTTGTCTGGATGTTTTCAGCTTCACACCCACGGTGACACACTGGCCTCTTCTTGCCTCATAGCTTTCTCCTCTGAGCGTATTACATAATATGCATTAAACGCATAATCTGATCTATATAAAACACAGGAAGCAGAAGGTGGATACCATCATGTCCAGGCAAAATGCACCTACACCAAAAAGCTAAAAAGGAAGAGTAGAGACATTGTCCCCAAATAAACCTGGGGTCAGATCCTGACTGAGACACTCAGTAGCTATGAATATAAAGCACCTGGCATGTCACAGGTATTTAATAAATGATGATCATTCTGTTATTTGCTACTCTTAACTACGGAAACCTCGGGAATACTGAAAGCTCGTACTTTTTGGCTAATTGGCTATTTCAGGGTTTCTCAGCTTTGGCACTCTTGCCATTTGGTGCTGAGATTTCTTTGTGGTAAGGACTGTCCTCCACATTGCTGGATGTTTAGCCGCATCCCTGGCCTCTACCCACTCGATGCCAGTGGCAACCACCCTACCTCCCACTCCAAGTTGTGCCAACCAATAATGTCTTCAAATATTGCCAAATGTCTCCTATAGGCAAAACTCCCCCCCCCCACCGGTTGAGAACTACTGAATTAGATGAGTAGTTAATGGTGCCCAGTTTACAGGCTCCCAAGCTTCTAACCATACTGATCATTCCATTGAGCTGTTGGGTGAATCCAATCGCGTACTAATAGGAGGCGGCGTCAGTTTTGTTCGTTCTACAGTATATATCACACTATGGTAATTTCTTCCCATTTCTCTCTTCATGAACAAAAAACCAATTAGGTTTTATTCTGTTTCCAATGATGGTACAGATATGTGGTTGTTTTTTTTTTTCCTAAAAACTGGAATCATACTGAGTTTCTAAAACAAGAGCGACATACAATCGCTATCAAAAACAAGGACTGTCACAATTAACTGGAGATAACTTTGATCAGAATGTTCAGACTTAATTAAGATCGCTTGTAGTCGCCTTTCTGAAAAGGATGCAGGTATGTTTTATTCTGAAAACATGTCCTCTCTGTTCATAGCTAGAAAGAACAGTGAGAAGAATGGCCCCTCCATAGCCTACACAGCAGTTCTAGCTCTTCTCTTTCTAGAATATGCACTAAAGACCAGCATCCTTCCAGCACATCTTATACTTTAAATGCCAAAGACAGAGAAGTGGGGAAGCTCTCACCATTCCCAAGGGCTCCGGCCACTCTGGATGGTTCAATTCAGGAGAAAAATTTGTTTTACAGCATAATCTCAGACTGGGGTGGAGGGTAGGTTAAGAGTTAAAATTCACATCTTACATGGTAGGTGATCCACCCAGAAATCAGGAATTATTTACTGTGTGTCAGCAACAGAGCCAGTATCATGCTAAGCAGAACAGAGTCTTCAGAAAAGTCCAAGGTCGGGAGGGGAATAATTAGAAATAACTAGAAAAAATAAAGTCCTAAACAGAAGGACTAACTGAAAGGATTAACCGAAAGCACAACAGAGTTTGAAAGAAGGCAGAGCCATGTGAAAGCTGCAGTGGTTCATTCATTCATTCAAAAAATATCAACTACATTGAATAAGCCACACCCTCCACTAGGTGTGCAAATACCCTGCTATGGGCTCTGCTTATTAAAATGTGTATAAATAAACCTATCATTTCAAACTGGTCTATGTGCGATGAAGAAAAGGAACAGGGTGCAATAACAAAGACTCACGAGGGAGAGGGTGGCTACTTAGGGGGAGTGGAAACGGAAGGCTTCTCCAAGGAGACGAAGAACAGGGGCAAGAGCCATCCAGCGGAGCAAACAGCCTGTGCGGAGATCTTGAAGCAGGAAGGAGCTTAAAGGAGGCATAGGGAGGAGGGCCTGCATGGATCCAGTCTGGAGCACCCCGGGATGAGTTCCTTAGGAATGTTACGAGCCTCCTTTACCCAGCATCTGGGAATGGTCCCTTTCCAGTCATCCTTTAGGATGTAATACCTTATGAGTGTCAAACAATATGAGTTTCAAATTAAGTGGAAGAGAGAAAAGGAACGTCAGAAAATGACCAATTTGGGATGAAGAATAATAAAAGGATTAAATGGAAACAACCTGAAAGTGAACTCCACATTGGTCACCACGCGAAAGATGCAATCTCTCTACAGCCTTCATCTGAGTTTTTTTTTTTTTTTTTTCGGTATGTGGGCCTCTCACTGTTGTGGCCTCTCCCGTTGTGGAGCACAGGTTCCAGACGCGCAGGCTCAAAAGCCATGGCTCACGGGCCCAGACGCTCCGCAGCATGTGGGATCTTCCCGGACCGGGGCACGAACCCGTGTCCCCTGCATCGGCAGGTGGACTCTCAACCACTGCGCCACCAGGGAAGCCCCATCTGAGTCTTGTTGAAAACAGGGAAGACCTAGGATGCTCAGTGCCAGTAAGGCAGTGGTTCTTAAACGTGAGCTGCATCAAAGTCACCAGAAGAGCTTGCTACAACAGACTGCTGGGTCCCACCCTTGAGTTTCTGATTCAGCAGCTCAGGGTGGGGCCCCAGAATCGCACTTTTAATCTAACAAGTTCCCAGATGATGCTGATGCTGCTGGTCCACGGACCACACTTCGAGAACCCCTGGTTTAGGATATTTGGGGACCTACATTTCTGTGCACTCAGAATCCCAACCTAAATGAGGGAACAAGCAAGAAGCATTGTAGCAGGAGAATGATCAAAACCCAGTTTTCTGTCTCGAGTGAGCAAGTACGGAACAGTGTGTCTCCTCTGTACCAGGTGATTTCATATGTTACCTCATTTCATCGCTACATAACACGCTGCATGGTAGGCTTCATTATCCTTGTTTTACGCATGAGGAAAAGGGGCTGGGCCCCAGGTTATAGGAATCTCCCGAGATCACATGGCTCAAAAGTGACAGGGCCAGGATTCAAACCTGTTCTTCCAAGCAGAGTTCTTGATCTTGACGCTACACTACGTTGCCTTGCATACACACAGCTCCCTCTCCAGGCTCCCCTGGACGGGAGAGATGCTCCCCGGGCTCCAGACCCACTGCACCGCTGCAGAGCGCTCTGAGGCCGGCCCTGTGCAGCCAGTGATGGGTGCAGACACTTTTCACAGACTCCTGGGGGCTGCTAGGGACCTGAACTTGTTACTAAGTTCTTCCCTTTCTTTAGGGAAGGCAATAAACTCTACTAAGCCTCCACAAACGCACTGCCCTAAGCGTGTTACATACATCATCTCTTTCAAAACAACCAGGGGTGGTTTTCAGTCTGTGGGGGGCAGTTAAGTACTCTAAAACAAAAGCTGAGGAGTGAGACAGGCCTGGGCTCAACTTCCCTTCTGTCATTTATTAGTTATATGACTTGACTAAAGCTCAGTTTTTCTTCTTTTGAGAAGTAGTGGTTACAACAGTATTTGCCTCAAAGGGTTGTGAGAAATTCATGAGTCACTTGCAGGTAAAGCTCTCAGCTCTTAACATGCAGCACATACTCCATAATTATCAGCTACGATTACTAACCTGTTATCCATTTTCTTTCAAAATATGGCCATTTTAGAGAAGCTTTAATTATTGCTGTGCTAGACGGTCCTAGACACACAGCTTCTTCCGTTGACGTTTCTCGAGTTTGGGAATGTTCAATTGGTAGATCCAGGAAATATGAACGGTAGGCATCTTGATCTAAGCCCCTCCCACACCCTAGCTAGGAAAAATATCTCAAGAGATCCTTACAAACAAAACAGGAAAAAATGGGCTAGCTTAGGTTTTTTAGGTGAATTTAAAATAATTAAATAACTAACCCGATGGGTATTGAGTAATGGAATGATATTAACTTGGGTGGGGGGTTGAGGTCAAGGGATCTGATGATCCCACTATGGTCAATATTGGTCAAGTTATATGTGAGGTCAGGCTCGGTTCTCGGTGCCAGGTTGAAACAAAACTTTCCTCTTCAAAAGCACTCAGCAGAGGTTGAGCAGCATGGGAATCGATGGAGAAACCAGAGCATATTAAAAAAGAGACCTACAGCCACTGTGGAAAACAGTATGGACGTTTCTTAAAAAACTAAAAATAGAGTTACCATATGATCTGGCAATCCCACTCCTGGGCATATACCCAGAAAAGACGAAAGCTCTAATTTGAAAAGATACATGCAACTCCATGTTCATACCAGTACTGTTTACAATAGCCAAGACACGGAAGCAACCTAAGGGCCCATCGACAGATAAATGGATAAAGAAGATGTGGTATATATATACAGTGGAATGCTAGGCAGCCATAAAAAAAGAATGAAATAATGCCACTTGCAGCAACATGGATGGACCTAGAGATTATCATACTAAGTGAAGTAAGTCAGACAAATATTATATGATATCACTTATATGTGGAATCTAAAAAAATAGTACACATGAACTTATTTACAAAAAGAAATAGACTCACAGACATAGAAAATAAACTTATGGTTACCAAAGTGGTAAGGGGGAGGGATAAAGTGGGAGTATGGGATTAACAGGTGCACACTACTACGTATAAAATAGATAAACAACAGGATTTACTGAATAGCACAGGGAACTATATTCAATATCTTGTAATAAACTATAACGGCAAAGAAGAGAAAGAAGAATATATATACACATATATGTAAAACTGAATCACTTTGCTCTACACCTGAAACTAACACAATATTGTAAATCAACTATACTTCAATTAAAAAATAATAATAAAACAAGAGACCTAGTAGGGAGAAAAGATTAAGATACAATTTGATAGCCATCTTAAAATATTTTGAGAGCTTACAGAAAGAAAAGAGGTACAGACTGACTCTGTGTTTACTATAAACACTTTAGAGCATTGTTTTTCAAATGGTAGTAGGCAACCTATTAGTGGAAATCAACTGAACAGGTTAATCAGCATTTTAAGTAAATGAAATAGAACAAGGTGGAAAATATCAGATGCAGCCAGTCTAATAAGGAGTAATTGCTAGTCCATGAAACTTCTGTCTTAGTTATACTTAGTTATACTTAGTTATACTTCAAATTTGTATGAGTCTACAAAGTGTATCTTTATGTAGGGTCACAGTGAAAAAAAAAATGTTTGAAAGCTCTAAAAGGTAAAACATGGACAACTGGGTGCAAGAAACAGGAAATCAGGTTTCAGCTCCCTCAAAGAAAGTGTTCTAATAATGATCACTGCATAACAATAAACTAGGTTTTCTCATGAGGCAGGACCCCCTCCCCCATATATACATCACCCCCTCTGGTGATGGTCTAGCCCAGGCTGAGGAACCATGCATTAAGGAAAGAGGGCACTGGGTGTTCCCTCCAATGAGGACACGAAGATGCTCTAAACGAGTAGATCAGACCTGAGCTTCTGTTACAAGAGAGAATGGGGAAAACCAAAACCTCAGTATCCAGACTCCATAAGTCATGGAGCCCATCCAGGAGCAGGCAAATGCTCCCGTGTTTATATATTATGCAAAATAAGCATGCATCGAATCCCTGAAGCTGTTCAGGATTTCTGCTGTAGGAAGGGCTAATTTCCAACAACCATTTTCTAATTGATAAAATAGCGCACCCGTCAGCCATCAGTTCTCAATAAGGTAAGCACCTAAGTGGAGTCCAGTGGAGACTAAATACCCAGTGACAGGACCTGAGCCATGTTTTACCACACCTTCTAACAGAGCAAGCTAAAATCTGACATGAAAAGCAGAGCACCCCCAGAGGCTGCTCCCACATCACACCCAGAGCTGCCAGACACCACCAGCTGGATGTGAATATCAGATAAGCAACGAAAGTTTTTAGTATATTATGTCCCCAATATTGCAAGGGACATATATATACTACTAAAAAACTCATTTGCTGTTTATCTGAAATTTAACTGGGTATCCTCTATTTTTGGATACCCAGTTTAGATTTTGCGAATTCTGACAATTACCTGCCTTCGTGAGTGATATCGCTATACTTGCTTTAGAGGATTCCTCAGTCTCTCATTTGGCAAACAGTGTGCAATGTCAAGCTGACAGTAGTAGAAAGCAATAATGATGATAATAATGGAAAAAGGAGTGAAATTCAAATGGACACAGTGTAACAGCTTTGTCCCACTGAACCCTACCATGCCAAATTTAAAGGCCTTTTAAGAGTGGGACAAACAGACCCTGTAAGTCATCAGGATGTGCACGGCATTTTGAGGAAAGAGTTCATGAGGGGAGCTTCCCTGGTGGCGCAGTGGTTGAGAGTCTACCTGCCGATGCAGGGGACACGGGTTCGTGCCCCAGTCCGGGAAGATCCCACATGCCACGGAGCGGCTAGGCCCGTGAGCCATGGCCGCTGAGGCTGTGTCCGGAGCCTGTGCTCCGCAATGGGAGGGGCCACGGCAGTAAGAGGCCCACGTAACACACACAAAAAAAAAAAAAGAGTTAATGAGGTTACAGTCCCACTTTGTGGAGTTTCCATGCTCAACCTGGGCATGTACAAGGGAGAAGATTCCGCTTCATTCACCTTCACTCCAGTATTCAGAACTCAGTTTCGGGGACCCCAGAGGAGGAGCTGACTTTGGCTGCCACCAGCTGTCCTAACACAGACATAACCTGTTCATGCCCTGTACCCTTCCTCTTGCAGCACATGCTGTGAAAGGTGGATGACCTCCAGTAAGCCTGCCTGGCTTCCCCTTGACCTCCATGACTGAGTCAGGTTCCTCTTCTCAGGGGTCCCACGGTCCCTTAAATACTTCCTATATAGCACTCACCACAATAAAAAATAACTGTAACCACTCATGGAGTGCCAACTATGTGCTAATCACTTTGTGTGTGTGTGTGTGTGTGTGTGTGTGTGTGTATGTGCGTATCATCTCATTTAATCCCTCCCAACTACCCTATGAAGTAGGTATGTGCATTCCCATATCACAGATGGGTAAAGCCTAGAAAGCTTAGATAACCTACACAAGGTCACACAGTCAATAAGGGCCCACTGGTCTGGAGGAGCCAGAGTACCACATTGTAAACTTTTCTATTAATTGGTCTTTCTCTCCCAGGGAAGGATTATTTCTCATTCACCCTCGTGTCCCCAAGCCCAGCCTACAGTGTGTGGCAAGTGGTAGGCAGCATTGTAAATGGGTCAGCCCATTATTTTACAGTCAGATAGGCCTGGATGCAAATCATGGTTCTGCCAAGAATCAGCCACTGAGAATCAGGAGTTTGGGTTCTAGTAACTTGCTCTGGAATTGAGGACAGAGGTTAGGAATCCCAGCAAGAGAGAACAAAGCTAGGCTCAAGCCCCAGCTCCACCACTTCCCAGGTGTGACTTGGCAAGTTATTGAACTTGTCTAAGCTCCAAGTCTCCAACCGTCAAATGAGGGAAACAGTAGTACCTGCTTCGCAGCATTGCTTTGACATTCCTGACGTAAAGTTCTTAGCAAGACACCTACACATGAAAAGCCCTCCACAAATATGAGCTCTTTTTATTTTAATACATTCTAAAATGCCATTTGAACTGGAGTAAGTAATTTTGGGTTAACTATTGGCATAAGTAGTGCAAGTTTCAGACACAGTTTTTATTCAGGAAATCAGAACTTGGGCAAAATAGTGTAAATAATTTGGGGGAATCTATTTAAAAGAACTATTCAATGCAGCTCAATATTAAAAAAAAAACAACCCAATCCAAAAATGGGCAGAAGACCTAAACAGACATCTCTCCAAAGAAGACATACAGATGGCCAAGAGGCACATGAAAAGCTGCTCAACATCACTAAGTATTAAAGAAATGCAAATCAAAACTACAGTGAGTATCACCTCACACCAGTTAGAAGGAGCATCATCAGAAAATCTACAAACAACAAATGCTGGAGAGGGTGTGGAGAAAAGGGAACCCTCTTGCACTGTTGGTGGGAATGTAAAGTGATACAACCACTATGGAGAACAGTACGGAGGTTCCTTAAAAAACTAAAATTAGAACTACCATATGACACAGCAATCCCACTACTGGGCATATACCCAGAGAAAACCATATTTCAAAAAGACACATGCACCCCAGTGTTCATTGCAGCACTATTTAATATAGCCAGGTCATGGAAGCAACCTAAACGCCCATCAACAGACGAACAGATAAAGAAGATGTGGTACATATATACAATGGAATATTAGCCATAAAAAGCAACGAAATTGGGTCATTTGTAGAGACGTGGATGGACCTAGAGACTGTCATACAGCGTGAATTAAGTCAGAAAGAGAAAAACAAATATTGTATATTAACGCATATATGTGGAATCTAGAAAAATGGTACAGATGAACCAGTTTGCAAGGCAGAAACAGAGACAAAGATGTAGAGAACAAATGTATGGACACCAAGGGGGGAAAGTGGCGGGGGCGGTGGTGGTGGTGGTGAGATGAATTGGGAGATTGGAATTGACATGTATACACTAATATGTATAAAATAGATAACTAATAAGAACCTGCCGTATAAAAAAATAAAATTAAAAAAAAGAACTTGTTACAAGGGCAATTAAATAATAATTTGTGTAATTATATTTTAATGACTGCCCTCTCTCCAGAGAGCAAGGCCTGTGACTGCCTTGCTTACTTCTATATCCCTAATGCTATGTCAGTCAGATAACTGAGCAGAGACTTTGTTATCTAGAAAAAAAATATGTCTACTTGTTTGCATTCTATTCAACTAATATCCCAACTTCGTATCATATCTAAAGTATCCAATTAACACCTAATAAAAATATTTTGTTGTTATTTTTTTAAAAAAGGACTATTCAAGGAAGAATTTAGGCTTTCTAGTAGTTACACAACACTGAAAGAGTTCCCAGAAAAGGGAAAAAATATCCAAGAGAAGGCTGGGAGTGGGGAATCCAGGCTACCATGTCCAGTTGTATAAGCCGTTCACTGCACAAGAGTGCCGGGCTGACAGATTGAACGAAGCAGAGGTGTGGGGCTAAAATCCAGCTTGCCAGGGCTTCCCTGGTGGCGCAGCGGTTGGGAGTCCGCCTGCCGATGCAGGGGACACGGGTTCGTGCCCCGGTCCGGGGGGATCCCGCGTGCCGCGGAGCGGCTGGGCCCGTGGGCCGTGGCCGCTGGGCCTGGGCGTCCGGAGCCTGTGCTCCGCGACGGGAGAGGCCGCGACGGTGAGAGGCCCGCGTACCACAAAAAAAAAAAAAAAAAAATCCAGCTTGCCCTCTACTCGCTAAACTGGGAACATGGACTCTGCTCTTCATCCACTTGGAGGGGATGCTTTTTTCTAATTTGCTCAGAGGCACTGTTTGGGCTGGTGGCAGCTCTAGCTTTATACTTTCGTAATTGATTCTCTTTCCCCTTTTCTTTCAGTGTCACTAGATGAACAGAATAGGGGAGAAGAAACAATGGAGCTCAGGGAAGGAAGACATACTTGAAAGTGATGAGGGATGTGAAGGAAGGCAGGGAAAAAAGGAAAGCAGTAAAATCAGGGTAACATTTACTAAACACTGGTCATCTGTCAGGCACTGTTCTAGGCGCTTTAGATGTGCTCACTCACTGGATGCTCGTTACACTCCTACACGACAAGGGGGAACCACTAGAGGGGGAGGCACCAGGTGGGCATGTGAGGTTAACCCACACAAGGGTCCGACAGGCACGGAAACAGCCTGCCACACTCCTCAGTCTACAGCAAATGTTCAGAATCTGGAATCCCTCTTTTGAGTCTGTGGTGGAAATGGCTTTTAGAGCCAAAAGGGAAATATTTTTCTAAAGGAGATAGTCTGAATTCTCTGGCTGGCCAACCACAGGGGCTACGTAACGGACTTTTATTTCTGGTCAACAGCCAGTAAATGGCAAGCCTTTTGGGAGACAGAAGCAAAGGACCTCTGGCAGGTTACAAGTCCCAGCAGGAGACCTTCAACCATGAACTTTCCGTAGGGCTCATTTCAGACCAGGTTCTGCAGCCACAAGTTCCTTCTCTATTTTCTTAAGAACATGAAGTTTCCATAAAATATTTACAGTGACCTGAAAGCAGCCCCAGTGTCCACTCTTCCTGGTAGTCTTTAAAAAAAGCCCCTTGAGGGTGTGGAGAAAAGGCAACCCTCCTACACTGTTGGTAGGAATGTAAATTGGTGCAAACAGTATGGAGGTTCCTTAAAAAAACAAAAATAATGTTACCATATGATCCAGCAATCCCACACCTGGGCATATATCCAGAGAAAACTATAATTAGAAAAAATACACGCACCCCAATGTTTATTGCAGCACTGTTTACAATAGCCCGGACATGGAAGCAACGCAAGTGTCTATCAACTGATCAATGGATAAAGATGTGGTATATATATATATACAATGGAATATTACTCATTAAAAAAACAGAATGAAATAATGCCATTTGTAACCACATGGATGGACATAGAGCTTATCATACTAAGTAAGTCAGACAGAGAAAGACAAATATCATATGATGTCATTCACATGTGGAATCTAAAAACAAAAATGATACGAATGAACTTATTTAGAAAACAGAAATAGACTCACAGACTTGTAAAACAAACTTGTGGTTACCAAAGGGGAAAGGAGGGGAGGGATAAATTAGGAGTTTGGGATTAACATATACACACTACTATATATAAAATAGGTAATCAACAAGGACCTACTGTACAGCACAGGGAACTCAATATCTTGTAATAACCTATAAAGGAAAAGAATCTGAAAAATTATATATATATATATATATAAGTATAACTGAATCACTTTGCTGTACAAAAATTTATATTTCAATAATTTTTTTAAATAAATAAAAATTTCCTAGCCAGGAAAAAAAAAAAAATCCCTCTGAGAAGAGGCTGAAAATAAATCTTTCTATCAGGTGGTCAGTAATCTTGCCAACTCTGGATTTGGGGCTACAAAGGTCACGGAGAGAGGAGAATTAAGCAGAGACAAATATATAGATACAGATTTGACATTAAAACAACCACATGTGTGCCATGATGATGAATTTCTGTATCTAGCTATCCTATAAGGAGTGTGTTTCAGCAGGCGGCAGACAGCCCGAGACAGCAAAACCACCCCTGAACATCTGTTTCCCCCATTTTGCCAAAGAGCATTCTTTTTTAATCCTTTTTTATAATTTGACCTGTTCCATTTTTCTGGCAGAGGGCCCTAGCAAGGCAAGCACTGCCTTTTCTGTCTGTATTCCAACTTAACATGGGAACAGGAAAGAGGCAGCAAGAGGGGAAAGGGGGAGGGGACGGACTGAGGGGAACTGAGGCGGAGGTGGGGGCGGGGGAGGCAGGGAGTCAGAAGCGGGGAGAAAGGAGAAAAGGGGAAGGGGTAACCCAGGAGAGACAGTGAGAGCTGACAAGTCCCAGCAAGCCATTTTAATGCAACCACCATGGGCACAACTGACTTGAGAGAAACCAAAACCAACAGGACATATTCCAGAAAGATCATTCAGTAAGAATGTGACCCAGAAACCATAATCAGCATTCTTGAACAGATCAAGCTGGTTATTTTACACTCTTTAGACTCAGGAAGTCCTTAACAATTGATGAAATATCATGGTTTCTAGGTGGTTTGTGTTTAACATTCAGGAATGACTGGACACAGTCCTATATTTTTCTAGTAAAACATCTCTTTGGCAAGGAAAATGCCCTTTCCATTTTCCTGTGTGTGTGTGTGTGTGTGTGTGTGTGTGTGTATTTTATCCCACTATTCCATACCACCTTCCTTGCTCTTTTAGCCAAGGTAGATAACCATTTATCTCCCAGAATTGATTGTCATTTTCCCCTTCCTACGCCATTCTCCCTCCCAAGGAGAACACCCTGAAATAAAATCTTACCTCTTGGGCAATGAGTAGTGTCACTTCACAAACATTAGGGGAGTCGGGATGAGTTTTACACCCAGACCCAAGTCCACCTGCCCTCAGTTATGCTTTCAGATTCCCCTCCAGGCTGCCACTGTCCCGCCCCAAACTGTGCTGCTTCCAAGGTCTAGTTTCCTTTAGAAATGGCGTCAGTACCATCAGGAAACCATAAGAGGTTTCCTGTCCCAGGGACTTGGCCCTGTAACACAGAGTGGGAACAGCAGGAACTAAATGAAGGAAGCTAGGAAGAGTTTTCTGGTTGTTGCTTCAGATCCCGTTATGGAAAATTCCTTTGGAGCATATTAATCATTATTTGGTGGTCTAAAGAAAAAAATATATATATATGGTTTTCAGCACCTACTATTCATTCATTTATTCAACAGAGAACGTACCCAACAGCCATATACTGTACTGGCAGGCCCTGGGCTAGTTCCTTTTACATCATTTATAGCATTCAGCCCACCACCAAATCCGCCTGGGAGGAGGGCAACTTGTATATTCTCCTCTCCAAGAAACTGAGATTGGCTCTGGAGCCAGAGATGATATTTTGAATGGAAGTTTTGCCTTTAACTAGCTGTGTGACATTGGGCAGATAATTTAACCCCTCTGAACCTCTGTCTCCTCCTCCATGAGGTGAAAATAATTCCTTCTGCTTCACTGAGTTGTTCTGAGGATGAAATGAGTTGATAAACTTAACAGGATCAATTGTGGAAGAGCCTTGAGTGCCCAGGTTTAGGGAACTGTAACAGTGGCGAGCCTTTCTGTGATTGTTTTGTTGGAGCGGGGAGGCCAGACCACACCCCTGTGGTAGGGTGAGGTTTCCTGTGAAGGGAATTGAATTTTCCACTGTCAATCATCCTTAGGAAAAGTTAAACTGGGGTGAAAACTCCCTCCCTCTCAGAAGCTATGCTCGGAGCTGGGGGGAGGAATAAGGAGGACAGATAGGCTTCTAAGGGTGGAGAGATCTGGGGGTGGATCCAGGGATGGGGTGAATGGCCCTGGCCGTTTAGAGACCAGCTCAGAGCTGGGAAGGTAGCCAATCTGATCCCAGACCCTCGGTGAGTCTGGGCTTGTGCAATGGTTAGAAGGCCCTGGGCCCACTCTGCGGCCAGCACAGGGCAGGACACTGGGAAATCAGTCAGGCTCCCAGCAGGCGAACAAACACCAAGCCTGCAGGTCCTGGTGTAAGCAGGGGCAGCAGCAGCCATGACTGTGTCATGTGGTCACCGGTTTCTGAAGAAAGAGCACGTGGAACAGTAACCCAGGTGTCCACTGGCCTCAGTGAGGTGTATCTGGATTCCAGCTCCCTTGGCAAAAGGCTAGAGCAGCCAGAACTGAAGCTGTGGATGCAAACAAGCACCCCCGAGAATTCTTGGGCCTAAAATTAGAGGGTAGCCTTAGAGAAAGACTTGATTTGTTAGTAATATGGGCAGGCAAATCCTTGGAAATCATTATATTTGGGGCTATCCATGTGGGTGACATGATTTAAACCCCAAGCCGGGAAGCTGGGTAGACTGTTTATACCTGTAAAGTGCCCACCATAGAGTAGGTGAATAATAATAAAGGCCCAGGATCTTTCTCCTTATTCATCCCCATATGATGGGAGGGAAGAAAACTTTGGATGCAGGAAGAGATTTGTTCACTACTCTTAGGTCTTGCTGCATCTTCCTAACACGGGGTGGGGAAGAGGAGATGAATGGCCATGTTATTTCATTTATACGTCAAAAGTCAGGCCTTTCAGAAGGTTTGACCATGCCTGAAGGGATAGGAGCATTCGGCTAGGGACATGAAACACAGTAAACATTTAATGATGGTTACGACATTCAAGGGTTCCTTCTAAAACCCATTTACCCTCACCACCACGGTCTGAGGCTGATACTATTATTACCCCCATCATATCAGCTAGGGTCCTAAGAGGAAGTGGATGGTATGCTCCAAAAAAGTGACTGAAGAGAGTCTGATGAAGGGACTGCAGATCAAAGTGTGATGGGCGGGTTAAGGGAAAACGGGATGGAGAAGCAGCCCGGGGCAAGCCACGTGGGAGCCACCCCTCAGTCAGAAGGGGAGGTTCCAGAACCCAGCACGATCTGATGCTGTAAGAGAGGAAGCAGTGGCCTAAACTAATCCAGCCACATTATCCCACAGCCTGACAGGAAGGGACTAAGTACCCTGACATCTCTTGGTCTCCACCCTGCCATATGCTGCCAGTACCTCTCACTGGCCAAACTGGAAGCCAGAGGCTACATTCCAAAAGGTAAGTTTTCCAGGGCACAGACCAGGGTAGTGAAGGATGGTGAGTGGGTCTGGAAGAACATCAGAAAAGAGCCACCACATGATTTTACAGGTTAGGAAGCAGATATAGATGAAGTAACTTGCCCAAGGTCATAGAGCGAATAAGAGGTGGGACAAAATTCAAACCATACACAGAGTATGATTCCGAGTCCATGCACTTAACCACTAAGACATGCTTCCTAGAACTGATTGAAAAGATTACTCGTTAACCAGCACCTCTTTCTCCCTGTATCCTACTCAATCATCTTTCCAGTAATAGACTCCACCTCACTCCCACCCAGATTTCCCAGCCTTCTTGGAGTTAGGTATGGCCATCTGACTAAAGTTCAGTCCAAAGGAATGTAAGTGAAATAATGCGTGCAGCTTTTAGGTTATGCCCTCCACTTTCCTTCTCTCTTTCCTATAGACTGGAATGTGGATGTGATGGTGGGATCTGAAGCAGCCACCTTAGCTCACTGCATGCAAGCTCCATTTGAGTCTATCAGAGGACAACGAAGCCACCATATCAGCACTGGATTGCTTATGCTCCAAGTGAAAGAGAATTTAACTTGTTTCTTATTTCAGTCACTGTCATTTTAGCCTTGGTTGTAGCAGCCAAACCAGTATCCTAAACAATACAAAGACCAGGATGTAGCTCAGTCATTGTGGTTAGAACAATAAGAGGCATGTGAAAGCTGGTGATCACCAATGCAAGTGCACTCCTCTTCTTCCTGGCACATTACTAGACTACGTTTCCCAGCCTCCTTCCATGTGGATGAGGTTATGGGACTAGCTTCCGCCTTTGGAATATGAGGGAAGGTCAGTGTGTTACCTCCAGGCTGAGACAACCATCGGTGAGCATACCTTGGTCTTGCTCACCTTATTGACTTGTCTGCCGAATGGATTCAAAGGATCCAGTGAAGGAACCTGATGCTGTAGGGTAGGATGGAGCCAAGGCAGGGAAGGAGCCTGGGGCTCTTCATGACCACATGGAGCAGAGCTCTCGACAGCTCAACACTAGACTACAACACAAGCAACAAACACCGCCTTTGCGGTGTTAAGCCACTGACATTTGGGCTTGTTTGTTGTAGCAGTTAGGCTATCTATCCTAAATTTATACTTACCAGCTGCTGCGCTCTGAAAGACGTAAGTACTTTTATCCAACAATGCAATCTCATCTCCTATTTTAGGAGGGCTAGGGGGTGGGCTGGCAAACATTTAAGTCATTATTTTAAAGAAGCTACACAACTGTTATCATTTATTCTAATAAAGCCCCTACATCCTGCTTGAATGAGGAAGGCAAGAATAGCACAAGAAAACCCTTTCTCATGGTACACTGGCCCTGGGGGCATTGGCCCTGCTCTCTCCCAAGAATGCTATTCTCATGAGCACTCCTTTTGGAACTCAGGAAAGTTCACAGGGTCTGAGCAAAAGAGAGCATCAACTGAGCTCAACGAGGTGTGTCAGAGGGTCAAGCAACTCCCATAAGGGCAGCAAATTAGGACAAGTTATGGAAACAAGGACACATCCCTGTGCTTTTGGATGGTGAGGGAGTGAACTTTCCCCCTATTCTTTCTAATGTTCAAATTTTCTAAAGTCAGCATGTGTTACTTTTATGCTAAAAAGTGGTTTTAGGATTTCAGTTTTTAAGAAAGAAAATAAACTGGTTAAGCCTAAGGAATGAACAAAGGAGAGAGATATAGGTCAAAGGTCAAAGGATTCAAGTGCCCCAAGGCACTGTTATGACAAGCAGAGAGGCCAATTTTAGGAGTATATAAACATGAAAAGACAAAGCATCTCAGCGGTGACCCTCACTCAGATATTCAACGAGCATTTACTGAAGACTTACATGTTCCAGGCACTGGGCTCGCTGCTAGATTTGCAAAGAAAAGTGTGGTGACCACAACCTAGTATGGTAGCTAACAACCATGGCTACACACTGGAATCACTGAGATCCAATTTTTAAAGTACACACTGATGAAACACTGATGCTTTGGTCCACACTCCAGGGATTTTGATGTAATTGGTTAGGACTCGGTCTTGGGACTTTTAATAGCTCCCCTGATTCTAACGTCTAGGGTTAAGAACCACTAGGGGCACATGACACATGGACTTAGTGTTGAAAGAGGGGTAGGAGCCAGCCGGGGAGGAGGAGAGAAGGGGGAGGAAAGGCAGGCAGGCAACAGGAAGAGAGCTGCAGTTAGAGGACTGTCCCATAGTTCAATGTAATTAGAAGGTTGTGGTGGCTGGGGGTGACGCAAATCATGGAGGTCCTCCCATGGCTAGCCAAATGTCTATCCTCCAGGTAGTGGGAAGTTGATAAAGGTTATTAGACGGGCAGACATGATCACATCTGCGTTCATCCCAACTCTCCATGCATTCTTTCTCACCCCCTCAGATGGCCATCACTTCTACCTATGGGTGGGAATATAGAAAGACTATGGACAGGTGTGGAAAGTGAGAGAGGAGAGAGGGCATATTTCTGGACTCTCCATGAGAGGACACCTTCAATACAGCATTCATCTAGAGATAGGCTCCTTTTTCCATTCTTTTCAAAAACCCCTTTTTGGTTACTTAATTCCATTACATGATCTTGCCACAACACTGAGAATAAATCCCCCAAAGAGCAAGTCGTAGTTCATTTGGAGACTTACGTGAAAATTTGGAGGCAAAACCAACTACCTAACATGCCACAAGAAAGTAGTGGGATCGTCACCGAAGACCCCAGATGGAACACCATTCCACACGCTGCTCCAAGAATAAATCACTAAATAATTCAATCGACCTGATCACCATTCCTAAGAATCTGTGTTTGGAGACTAGGTAAGTTGCAGAGAAATTTCTAGAAATGAAAATGGTTTTAGTTAATGGGTTGGGACAATTGATGAGAGAGCTATTCCATCATGCACAGGAAATAAGTGTCTTTCAAATGAATACTACTAATAAAGTAACAGCAAGAAGCACTTCCTGAATACCTGCACATACTACACATCGGGCTAGGACTCTACACACACCATTGACCCCAGCCATGCAAGGTCTCCAATTAGGTTGAGATAACTGAGGCCCAGAGCAGTTTAGTCACCTGCTAAACTGTCACAGGTCACAGGTAAGTGCAGTGATAGAATTCAAACTAAGTGTTTATGACCTCCCTCCACCTCTTCTCCAGTTCCCTTAGATCCTGGCCAGGGGGTGAATCTGTGCTCTTCTGTGCTCCAGAAAAAATGGCTGCTGGACAAACTCATCAACTGCTGTAGGAGGCATCTTTCCTGCTGTGTGACTTAGAAAAGCACCCAAAAGTATCACAACTCTTTCCAAGGGAGAAAGGCCAGCTCCCTCTTTGACCTGAATAGCATGGAAACAATGCAGTCTCATCCAATGAGCTGCTCTGTCAGGAAGAGAAAAACCCTTTGGAGCTACCACACACCCAAACAGCATGGCACCCGAATGTAAATAATAAATACCCGATAGCTATGGGCCTCCTTTGGCTTACCGTCTCAGGAGGCTGGAACTGGATGATGCCTAGAGGCCACCTGGCACAACCCCAGCTTTTCAAAGATGAGAAAACAGACTGGTTAACGTATCTGCTGAGGAAGGTGAAGCACCCAGAACCCTGGTCTCAAACTCTGACTTGTGTTTTATATTCTCAATCATCCTGCCATCCCAGAGCCCAGGAGGGACCAGGATTCCTATAACACTCTCATCTCCTCTTGAGAAACTGGGCTTTTCCCACAGAAGGGCTGAAGAGAAAAAAGGTTACTTTCTGAGTTTTCTACTGCTAATCTGAAGGGCTCTCCCTACTGATCAGCACCTCAGCTGGGCCGTCCAGTCTGCTGGGGGTGGGGGGTGGGGTGGGGGGAAGAGATGAAAACCAAAAAGGGTCCATCACCTGGGCCTTTCTGGTACATAAACCATTCTGTGAATGCAATGGTACCAATTCTGGTGTCATTAATACACAATTCAACACATGTGGAGCAGATCACCAAGAATCTGCCCGCTTAATAAACTGCTCCATGCAAAGCTACGGTTTGTCATTTTCATTTCATGAAAAGACTCACCATGGTGTACCTTTAAAAGCTAGTTTTGCCCATGCATTTAATTTATGATTCCATTTCCAGAGATGTGATTGCCTCACAACTTTTCAGAAACACATCTTCTGAATAAAACAAGGTCCTCTTCCCTGCCTCACAACGCCATCCTTGATCCAGACCTATTTTGGGTACCTGGCTCCTAGAAAAGGATGAAAGTCCTTGCTGCGGTGGAATTTTACTTCAGGTGGTGTGGGACTTGCTGAAGACATACAGCCCAGGAGGAGAGGCTGACCAGACACACGGTACCCAAGGCTGAGAGCCTTAGTGTGGATACAGGGTTTTAAACAGCTGTCATTTCATGGCAGGCAGGCACGCTGGTGATAAAAGAACAGCAAGGACAGACTTGACAGCCCAGATTTTTAGCAGCTTAACTAAACCCTAGAATGAGAAAAACAAAAAACAAAAACCCATCAAAAGCCACCAAGTGAGACTGGGCGGCAGGAACACTTAGAGGGATCCCGACAATGCAAATTTCCTTCTCTTCACAGGAGGAAGTCTGTCTCTGACAAGACCGTCGCGTTCACCCACCACAAATCTACACTTAGAACGACAGGCACAGGAAGATGAAATGCGCTGTTCCCAGACACCTGAAGAAGAAACAAATCAGGGAGGAACGCAGCTCCCAAGTCTTGAAATTTAATTACCAGAACGTTTATGGCCCTGGACTTCATTAAATTCAGGTTAGGAACTAGCCACACGATGTCCTTCTTGGGGCAGGTACTGGCTAGACTGAGCCAGCCCGCACCGCATCGTTCCAGGCAGGATGAGTCAGGCTGCTTGCAGAGGCCCCCAGATCGGGAAGTTTGTTGGGCCGCGCTCCAGGGAGCAGCACCACGGACCTGGACACACACACACACACACACACACGGCACAGCTGACACTTTCCCTGCCACCCCCAAAGCATACGCGCCAGGAAAAGGCCAGTTCTCACCGCGAAGGGAACGTACAGCTGGGGAAGTGTGTTCCCTGACCGTTTCTCTCCACCCCTCTGGCTGATTGGACCCGGGCGCCCCCCAGATTCCCGGTTCTCGGGCTGGATTTCGAGAAGAAAAACCAAAAGGGGCAGACTTACCTAACTCCTCGGGGCTGTAGGGCGCGGATGAGGCTTCTTCCACAAACTCACTGTCTGGAGGAAGAAGAAAAGCAGAAAACAAAAATAGAATCGCAACCATTCAGGGCTAATGGATTAAGCATCAGTTACCGTCGTAGGTCTCTTAGAAAAGCGCGGGTTTCTCTCCCGCAGCGACCGGAATCCGTGAACCGGGGGCCACGCGGGGTCCCAGATGCCCCATCCACTAGGGGTAAGAAATTGTCAAAGAAACTTGGCAGGGGGGGCAGTTCCACCCAGGGACCAAGCGTCTTCCGGGCGCGGACAGGTGCGCGCCAACTTTCCGTGGGTGCGACCCCACGGATCGCCCGGCCGGGCGCGCAGGGCCGCGACCTCATCCTCTGCCCTCAGCCCGCGGGGAGCATCGCGGCGTCCGCTGGGTCTAGCGTCGACGCCTCGGCGCCCAGGAGCCCCAAAGTTTCCTGGTGGGTCCAGCAGACCCGAGAGCGCGCAGCAACGGCGGCGAGCTCCCCGCGCCCACCCCCGCCGCCCGTTGCTAGGCGACCGCGGCCGTTAAGCTCGGCAGCGGCGAGCGCGCTGCCTCCCAATTCCCGGCTGGAGGGTGGCTTCCCCACCCCCACCCTCTTCGACCTTTCATTACAAATTAGAGCATAACCAGTTTTAAAACGATCCCTGCTTTTTTGTACTATGTCTGTACTACTCCGATGCTTGGGAAATCGTTTTTCTGTGCTTTTCATGGGGAGAGGCAGAATTTTCAGAGCTTGAATATTTCTTGCAGCAAGGAAGGAGGAGCTTTCAATACTCCCAACCATCTCCTTGTTTCTGAACCTGAATTCTAACTCCACTCCAAACAATATTTCCTCCTCTTAAGAGACTACGTGGTTCGAGCAAGGAAGGTAATATGTCTCCATTTCACAGGTAGGGAAACTGGGGCTCAGAGGTTGAGTAACTTATGGATGACTGCACAGAACTGTGATGGGTGTCTCTCTCTCTGTGTGTGTGTGTGTGTGTGTGTGTGTGTGTGTGTGTGTGTGTGTGGTGTGTCTGGGGAGAGCAGAGCGGTGCTCCTTCTATTGTCGAGAGGTTTCAAATACAGAATATAGGAACAGAAGTTAGGGTCTGAAAGTCCGAGTTGTAGGTCCTAAAGAAATTCACGTCAGATTGCGGGAATCTCCCTATTTGGGTCAGTGGCCCGAATAACCTATGCAGATGCATTATGTGTTTTCCACCAGGACTGACTGACTGCTTGCCTGGGAGGGCCCTGGGCTATGGGGATGTGCTCTAGAGAGCTGCTGGGAGAAAGCCAGAGGAAGGAAAGAGCAAACATGGAAAATGGTTGTCTCTTCTCCATCCCTGTCCTTGGACACTGATAGTTGGAGAGTCAACAGTCTGGGCAATGTCCTGGGCAATGGCCTTGTATAGTCTCAGACTGATCAGATCACCAGCTGCAGCAGACTGAGGGCTCCCGGATCAGTGCCAAGGTCTTCTCATTCTGTAAACTCTTAGTTATCTCTGGGTTTTCCACTGTCAGTTTACAAATTACCCAAATTACCATGGAGGACAGAAAGAAGCCACTTTGGCCGGAGTGCTCACAGAGGAATGGCTGGGGACCAGGTTGAGACTGTCCTTCTTCCTCACCAAGGTATCCATTCTTCTTCTTCTTCTTTTTGTTTTTTGTTTTTTGTTTTGGCTGCACTGTGTGCAGCCTGCAGGGATTGAACCAGGGCCACAGCAGTGAAAGCCCAGAATCCTAACCACTAGGCCATCAGGGAACTCCCCAAAGTAACCATTCTTGAGCTGCCTAGCCTATCTCTCTATCTTCTTCTTCCCGCCCCCCCAACCCGTGACAATCTGAGCTCTCAAATCCGAGAAGTGAATGTGCTTGGGTGAATGTTTGCACGCATCAATCCATCCCCTCCCACCTCCTAGAAACCTCTATTTGCCCTCAGGAATTCACGGTTCACCACAATCCCCAATATCTTCAGCCTCTTCTCTGAATGTTTCTTTCAATTCCTTACTCTGATGGAAACCTGACTCTCCTTGAAAATAAGAGACCACATGGCCCACCACCCCTACTCCCTGCAGCCATTGTGTTATTCTACCTCATTCCTTGAAGATATTGGCATCTGGATCCCTGTCACTTCCCCCAACACCATCCCCATGATAATTCTTATTTCCAATTCTACCTAATGGATTCTTCTCATACGCTGGTCTCTCAACTCTTCAACTTCCTCTCCCTTCCTGGACCTCCAACTATCCCAGCTCCCTGCTCTCAGAGTGACACCAACTGTAGTCTCAACGCCAAGCATCCCACTCTCCAACCACCACCTCCTATCTTTGCAGCTTATTCTTTCTGTTATCCTAACCCAATGTCTCCTTGACCCCCAACAGCTCCTATAATTTACTTATCCCATGATCTTTTCTCTGTTCCTCACTCTCCTCTTGACCTTCCTTCCTCTTTTAACCACCCTAGTCTCTATGTTTATTATTATCATTTCTCTCTTACATACACCTTCAAATCCATCTCTCCCTCTCTACCCCTCTCTCTCTTTCTCCTTCTCCCCGCCCCCCATATTAAGTCCTTGGGAAAACCATAACCCTGATAGAATCTAATTCTTCATCTTCTGTCTGCCAGCACCCAGTGAAACATCATTGGAGAAACATACCATCATGCTGACTGGTCTTATTTTCAATTTGTAACCACTAACCTCAAGTGGATACTAGCGCAGCCCAGGACTGGCCTTGACATTGCCAAATTCCAACGGTCATTCTTGGTCCGAATAGGAGCTTTTGACCCCTGAATCCATAAGTGGGTGAGCTCAGATGGACTGTCTGCAGGACCAGTCTCCTCAATTTCCCCATCATATCGGGAGGCAACTAGTCTTTGTATTCCAAGAGAGACAGTCTACAGAGGGCTTTGGGGTCAGCCAGACCTTGGTTCTAATACCAGCTCCACTATTAACTAATAGTTTAATATCTGCTAACCTTAGTTTTCTGTAAAAATGGAGATAATAATCATATCTAACCCATAAGGTTGTAGTGAGAATGCAATAAACTACAGCATTTAGAGAGACTATCACATTGTGAAAATCAAGTAAATGTTAGTTATTATTAGAGGCATGCTCCTTTACAGCTGAGAAAAAATGGGCTCTTTTCTCTCCTTTAGCAATTTGAGTTACCGAAAGGAATCACTAACCACAGATTATGCTTCAAATTAAAGGCTGTGTACATTGCCCCATCTTTTAGTTTGCTTTCTAAGAGGTGCCTTAAAAGTTGGTTATGTGGAGTTGGGACCAGGCATTCCCACCTAGGAAGAGCATTACTCATATTCTACCAGGTCATTAGGTTTTGGAGCCTGCCACACTGTTCTAACTCACCATGGATTCCCCTTCAACTTGTTCCTATAAATGGATGGCTCGTAAGCCAAGATCTTTTCTTACAGCACTTTAGTTATTTAAATTTCCTAATCAACTGAAGGTTCATGAGAAAATATTTTTCTTGTTTCAATATCTGTTGTTGACAATTTTTCTAAGCTATATGATTCCAATTTTCTCTCTTAGGAAGCAGAGCAGAGCAAACAATAATGTTTCTTGTTAAGCAAACAATATTTATGGGGAATAGACCGTGCTTCCAGGATGGTGCTAGGCAATGCAGATACAAAAGTGCTCGGAACAGGTTCCTGCCCTCATGTTGTTCACCTTCTAATAGGTTCAGAGGACCTGACTAAACCTCAGGCAATGTCCAAAGTGCTTACCCACGCTTGACTTTCATAGGCCTCTTATAAAGAAATGATTCTGCTGGAGGGTCACCGAGTTATAAAGGACAGTGCACAATCTTATAGGTTGAAATAGTGCTGTCAAATTATTAGGGGAGAAATCACAGGGGTGTTACTAGATCTCTCAAAGCCTCAGTTTCCTGATAATAATACTTATCTCATTGTATTGTCAGGAGAAGCCAAACAGGAAAAGTGTGAGACAGACCAAGCATGGTGCCTTTCTCTCCCACATAGAAGGCTTAGGCATGCGGAGTCCCCTCTTTTTTTTTTTTTTTAATAAATTCATTTATTTTATTTATTTATTTTTGGCTGCATTGGGTCTTCGTTGCTGCGCGCGGGACTTCTCTAGTTGCGGCGAGTGGGGGCTACTCTTCGTTGCAGTGCACAGGCTTCTCATTGCGGTGGCTTCTCTATTTGCGGAGCGTGGGCTCTAGGCACGTGGGCTTCAGTAGTTGCAGCACGTGGGCTCAGTAGTTGTGGCTTGTGGGCTCTAGAGCACAGGCTCAGTAGTTGGGGCGCACAGGCTTAGTTGCTCCGCGGCATGTGGGATCTTCCCAGAGCAGGGCTCGGACCCGTGTCTCCTGCATGGGTAGGTGGATTCTTAACCACTGCGCCACCAGGGAAGTCCCTGGAGTCCCCTTTTTTGACCGTCCTTGGAGGAGAATGGGCTTCCTGCTGCCGTGACCACTGAAGACAGGGAAGGAGTCTGATCCTACTTCTAGGGCAGCATTTATTAGAATGTGGGACAGGTGGGGAGAAAGCAGCAAGAAGGAAGCGTTTCTGGGGCTCAGGTTTTCCATAGAAACAGAGTACACAGGGGGCTGATGTCTGATATCCACTCTAGCTGTTACCCACTACATCGTGAGTTGAACAGACTTTGGGGAGCTAGACAGGGAACCCAGCCCCTAGCTTTAATATTTCTTTATATATATAAAGTTAATAATATATTATTCATCAATATTAATAATCTTATATAATATTATATATAATTCTAAATGTTTTAAATTAATTTTTATTATATAAGCAAATAATATATATTCAAGGTGAAGGAAAAAACATTTAATACCCATGGGTATAAACTGAAAAATGGAAGTCCTCTCTCCTGTCCTATCACAGTCTCCATCCCCAAACTGAAGCACTTATCCACACCTTCCTGTGTTCCCTGATAAAGATTATTTTTTAGGCATATTCAAACATGTTTATGAACTGTTGAAACAAGTTGGATATCATATTATGGCTTCTAAATGAAAGACAATATATTTCTAAATGAGATTTTGGTCCAACCCCAGTCATAAACTAAGGTGTGACTGTTTTCTGGTTAGTAGGGCAAGAAAGTTTATAAAAAATCATAGGAAAAAAGTTTTATCAACTATTACAAAACAGTAAAATCCTGAACAAAATTTAGGCATTTAAAGAGTTATACTTCAGCTATCTGGAAAACTCACTTAATCATAACCCTCATTCCTCTGTAAATGAAGTATGCTCACATAGCCACGTTGAACATAACTCTAGGATCAAAGGAATTCTTCGATCCATTTCTAGAGCTAAAAGCACACTCCAAATGCTTTTCAAGTGGCTAGCAGAGGGGTTTCTAGCAAAACAGCCATCGCTAATATCCTGCTTAGTGTGCAGGACGGCAGCTATGGACCAGGACCATGCCCCACAGGAGTCTGGGCGTGCCATCAGCCCCTGGCTGGCCTCTGCTGCAACGGTGGCAGTGCCTACCTCGACTGCAGGTTCTGCTTGGAGGAAAGGCCACGGAGAGGGCAGGCTTATATGGGCTGCTTTGACCCTGGAGGCCTCCAGGGGCTACAGCCCCTTGGTCAGTGGAGAAAAGGAGGAGATGGGGTCTCAAACAGATGTGGCTTCTTCCCCCAAGAGATGGGTGAAGGCTAGATGCCACATGGGGAGAAGTTTTTTTTTCAGCCAAGGGATGTCATCAATTCCTTTACAAGAAGAAGCTGCACGGATGCCATAATAACAAGTTAGAATGGTAGCCAGAGGCCACTCGGATCTGTGCACAGCCTTCCCAACACCTACCCCGGGAGGTCACCAATCTCAAGCATGAAAGACAGGAGGAAGCGAGCTAAGCCTTACCTCTGCCTCCCTCTCTACCCTGGCATCGCCCTTTGCTCACCTGCTCTGCAGGTAGTCTTCCATCTCCTGGAGGCCCTCTGCTAGTTACCAGCAGAACAGAGTGGAGAAGCAATGCTTGCCCCCGCTCCCCTCCTCACCCTGGGGAGCATGGGCAGGACAGATTTAGGAGGGAAGAGTGGGTCTGTGTCTGCTCTAAGAAAGGCATGACTCTCTCCTGTTATCCTGTCCCTTATCTGCATCCTCTCAGGACGAGCCAACAGAGGACAGCAGGAAAATATATGCACCCACCCATACAGTTTCATCAAAGAGAATTTTGCATTTACTGGTCTCAGCATTAGCTCCAGGGCTGAATTGGCCCAAAGGACATCTCATCTTCTCCTAGGGTTTAATATTCTTTTATTTTAGTACAACCCCACTTTTTATATAATCCTTGATGAAAGGGAGAAAGAAAATGTAGTTGCTTTGTTTCCCTTAAATGAAAATCAAGTCTCAGATAACTGCTCTAAGCGTTTGATAACATCCAGAAAAAAGAAATGGGCTCTATAGGAAGAATAGTTCACTATATCTCACCTGAAAAACAAATCATTACTTTTAGCAGAAACAATACAAGCCCAGAGATGATATGATATTAAGTCTGACAGGAAGCCAAGGATTCATTTTGGTAAAAATGCTAAATATAGTCTCTGAAAAATTCAAATACCATGAAGTAGATGCTACTAATAAAAGCAAGACATTTTATGAAATATATAAACAACTTGGATCTCTCCAGACCCCTGCAACCAGGATTCCTTTTACCAACTATGGAATAGAGATGAAGATTTAAAAGATGCCCCACTCAACATCATATCAGAGGAAATAAACTCTGGCTGAGCCAAGAAGCAACTAGAAGGTGTATGTGGCCATGAATCAGAATAAACCATTCCAAAAATACACAAAGAAAAAGGTCCCTGCAGAGGAAAATCATACATTTCCAGCTCACACTCAGTTGGATCTACTGAGTGAAATCAGACAAAATACCCTGTGTTAAGATTAAGGGTAAAAACATTTGCTGCCATTGAAATCTATGACTACATCATTACAAGGGACATCCATAGGACGGATCTGAGTTTCTGCTGAGATGCAGAGACCATCCTGATCTCCCATTTTCCACCCCAGTATCCTGGACAGAGGCCTGAGAGGGAATCGCTTCTTTCAGACGCTGCAAATAGAGTCTACCTGGTGCACAAGAGTCTCTCTTTTTCCACATTAAAATGGTTTTTCCAAGAAGCTATGGCCTTAGCAGTCAGCCTACCGTCGGTGCCGGCAGGAGAATCAGAGGCCTGAGTTCTGGCCTTAGTTTTGCCACTAATCTTTGACAAGTCTCCAAACCTGCCTAGCCTGTATCTCCTCTGTAAAAAGAAATGACCTTTATGAAACGTGTTAAAACGAATGCTAATAGGAGACCGTGGATACCAGATTCTGTTGTATTAATCTTTTTACCACCCTGTATGCAAGAGAAATAGACACAAAGCTCAACTTTACCCCAATATAAAATTTAAAGAAAAAAAGAAATAGACACAAAGGATCAAGCTTCATGGAAAGGTGGAGATGCCCTTTGAAGCTGATGGAGAAGTGAAATGGACAGAGCAGAGCTCTGGGGAATGAAGGCCTGAGTGTGAATGTGAGCTCTGCTGGTGTTTGCTATATGAGTCTTATGGTGCCTTAGTTATCATGCCTTCCCAAGCTTCAGTTTCCTCATCTGAAAAATGGGGATAATAATACCTACTTGAAGAGATTTCAATGAGGATTTGAATAAAATGAAATAATGCCCACAGCAGTGCTTGGCACCCAGACCACACTCAGAAAAATTTCCTTCCTTCCTTCCTGACATGTTAAAACTCTCCCTGACCTTGAGAGGGACCAGGAGGGAAATCCGCTCCTTCCTGTTTTTATAACCAGGATGGGAACAGCAGCACTGAATTTCTAGACACACCTGGCCCCTACTGCCAGGTTAATGTTTCCCACACTTCCTTACTCTTCCCTAATGAGGAGCTTAAGCAGACTGGGTGCCCTGGGAAGAGTGAATGGCAGCAGGATACCCAAACAGCTGAGCGAGCACATCTATAACACAAAGAAGTGTTTTATAGATTCACTGAGAAGGGCTATGTAGGCCTCCCCTCCTGCACAAATCCCCACACGTGTGATGTGGCAGCTGGCAAATCAAAGGAGCAGCCAAAGGAGCTTACACTGCGCCAATCAGAACCAGGGCTCTGGCCCCCTTTTGCTTTGTGTGTCAGGCACTGCATATGATTTCATTTGGAAAATGTGTTCCAAGCCTTTAAAATAAGTTTACATAACCACCGGCCCACGTCCTTGAGGGTATTTTAAGAGTGTAGGAAGCGGGAGTGGCAGAGGGACTTTCCTGCAGAAATTCTGTATCACCCTCAGACATCCTGGGTTCTCCCCAGCCAGCTTCCTGGAGGCTGACCCACCCTCATGGCAGCCCGAGATGCTCTGAGGATACCGCAAAGGCAGATGTTGCGTGGATCTGGCCCTGTCTCAAGGCCCATGACTCACCAGGATGACTGAGCCTCCCTAGTAGATAATGCAGTTCTCGGAGGACTCCAGAAAGCCAAGAAAACACCTCAAGGCCTGGACACTTCCAGGACTTTCCCTGGTACCTCACTAGAAATGTAAACCCCATTAGCCCACGGTGGGCCTCAGAGATGGAGCAGATGGGACCGGCCAGTGTTGGGAAACAGGGCATGTGGGGTAGGGAATGGAGGAAAGATGCTCTGAAGCAGGTGGGTCAAGGCCTTGGCAATGCGTTAGCTGAGGCGGCCGTCAGAGGGTCTTGGATGATAATCCACACTTTGTGACAGAACTGCTGATGTTTTGGCCCAGCTCAGAGCTAGTGCTCTTTCCTACCGTGACAATTAAGTAAGCAATAAAAAATCTGTAACTGGGCCACCAGAGCCTTTAACTGAGAAGGCAGAGTAGCGAGGGTTGGAGGCTGAGTTGTGGAGCAATAGCTTGGCGCAGCTTGGCGTTAGGCAGGCCTCGGTTCAAATCCCCACTCTGCCAGTGACCTTGAGAAAGTTTCTCAGTCTCTTCAGGCTCGGGTGTTTTCATTCATAAAAGGAGAATAAGGTTGTTGTGAGAATGAATGGCGACAGTCTATATCTATACAAAAAAGGCCCTTTGGGATTGACGTATACCCACTACTCTATTTACAAGAGATAACCAACAAGGTCCTAACGTATAGCACAGGGAGCTCTGCTTAATATTCTGTAATAACCTAAATGGGAAAAGAATTTCAGAAAGAAGGGATATATGTTCATGTATAACTGAATCACTTTGCTGTACCCCTGAAACTAACACAACACTGTAAATCAACTATAGTCCAATATAAAATAAAAAAATTTTTAAAAAAGACTATCTTTCAAAAATAAAGGTGAAAAATGTTACCATACATACTTAGGTAGAATTCAGAGTTTTACCATTATTTTTTTAAAAACAAAAAATAAAAATTAAATAGACATTTTAACAAAAAATATATTTTAAAAACTAGGGGGAAAAGGGCATAGCATCATGTCTGGTGTAACGTATCTACCTAATAAATGATTGCAAATATGCTTTTGTAATTCGTCCAATTCTGACTTAGGTCCGGCACAGCAGAGCTCTCATTTTGTTTCTAGTGCGAGTTTTCTCATCTCATTTCAACATTTCACCATGTTTCCATTTTGCCACCCTGCCTAGTCCTCTTAGGACCTACATCCTTTCCCTGAACCGCAGCCTAGGCCTCTGAGAACCACCCTAATCCAGCTGCTCACAAGGACTTTCACATTTTAGCCACATTGATTCACTGTGACAGCGCTTCACCCACATATGGCAATACAACCATACTCTGTCTTGGACACCTCCATCATCACATACTGATTGTCTGAACTGGGGCCAGATATCATGGTATCTGTTGCCCATCCGCCCCAGAAGCTCATCACTTACCCAAGAGTAGTGCTTCCCTATTAGGTAGATCCAGACACAGGTCTGGTTCCCCTTCCTATGAGCCAGCCATACCTCCAAAGATTGTAGATACATGATGTGGTGAACTCAAGGAGGTGTGTGATAATGCTTGGAGCTGGTCACAGTAGAATTTCTAGCCCCACCCCTTTGTCACAGTGATCCCTAGGGCTTCTTTCTGCTCTAAAATTGTGTGATGGATGACTCTATTGCCTAGGTTACAAAAGCACCAGCGGACAAACCACACCTACTTAATTCCCTCCTCTCTCATCCAGCACTGAGGATGGACCACTCATTCAGATCAGGGTGGGGGTGGGTAGGTGACAGCAGCAGGAAGAGATCCCAGAATAGATGACTTAAGCTGGAACTTCAAAGATGAGCAGGAGCTGGCCAAGTAGAAGGCACATAGTAATGACAGCCTCCACAGAGGCGCACAGGTGTGTGAGAGCATGATGCATTCAAGGATCCAGGGGGAGGTCGATATAGTGATGAGAAAGGGGTTTGCTTTTAGTGAGGGGCAGCAGGAGATGAGTCTAGAGAGGCAGGCAGGGGTCAGATCAGGAAAGGAAGGCTGCATGTTGAGCTGAGGAAGTTCAACTTTATTCCATGGGCTGGGCTGTGAGGAGACACTGGCTTAAGGACCTCTAAAAGTGACTAGGGTGGCAATGCGACAGGGCACAGGAGTGAACAGCTATTGGTTTTTGTCTGGGCCGCATCCAAGTGTCCTCTCTTAGAGTATCAAGCTTCCCTTCGGGGAATCTCCCATTGTGTGCAGTTGTCTTGGTTGGAAGATGTACCCTGATGCAGTGCAGAAGTTCGGTAAATGTTTATTGCTGTATAAGTTACCCCATTTTAGAGATGGGACACAGTAGAGAGTGTAGTCTGGTGATCTCCGTGTCTATCTTACTCTTTTTTTTGTATTCCCAGTGCTTGACACATAGTAGGTGCTCAATAGTTATTGAGTGAATGAATAAACAACAACAAATGGGAGGCATACCCTCTCTAAAAGCATCATGTGAATGCGTTAACTTTAGTGGCCTTTGCTCTCCCATCCATACAATGACTCCTACTGCCCAAGTGGATCTCCATTAGATCTGGGGGATGGGGGATGGGGCAGACTCTTAGACCTGAAAGAGGACCACTGCTCTGTGTCAGGGTTGTGACTCTTACACTTGGATGCCCCACGCCAGGACAGTAAACAACATCCCCATCAATTAATGCTGAGTTGCATTAATCAGATGCTAGGACACAGAACCAGAAGGAAGGTGAACTGACCTAGACTGTTTATACCAGTTGCATTATCTTCAACTTTAATCTTTGCAGGGCTGTGGAGAGGAGAGAAGAGGGGAGGAGGGGGGAGATGGGCAAGAAAATAGTGCCTGACACATGTTAGGGGTTCAAAGATATGTGACTAACTTCCCACCTAGCTAGGGTAAGGTCTCAGTCAATGACAGCTTACATTACTCAGTGCTGCTTATCACGATCCTACAAGTAGGCATTCTTACTCTCATGTTAGAGCTGAGGAAACGATCGATTTTCTTAAGGCCACATAGCTTATAAGAAGTAAATTCCACATCTGAACCCAGGTCTGTCTGACACCAAAGTCCATGCCCTCTCCCCTCCACCCGACTGCTTCTGTGAAAAGGCAAACAGCACTGGGCACGTACAGAGCACAGCTGGGTTGACACAATGGGTGCAGGAGTTGAAGAGGACCGCGTGTATCAGGGACAGCAAAAGCAGCCATACCCCCTCTGGTGTTGGCAAAATGATGAATTCCAGCATGAGACAGCCAGGTTCCTTCCTCCAAAGGCCATGTTTCACTGAGGTCCATGCTTGCAGCAAGTCTCTTGTATGTGCAGCTCTCTGATCAAAGGGAATCTCCTGAAATAAATAATGAGCATGAAAAAATGGAGATAAATGACTACTGATGCTCTCCTGGAAAGGGGACACTTTCTTGAAGGAAAGTGGTTAGTTTCTAGTTTATTATGTTTCTTTAGCATGCAAAGACTGTTGTCAATATTCGGGCATTCCAAGACATGGAAACAACCGAAATGTCCATTGATGGGTGAACGGATAAAGAAGATGTGGTACACGTATATACAATGGAAGACTACTCAGCCATAAAAAAAGAATGAAATAATGCCATTTATAGCAACATGGATGCAATTAGAGATTATCATACTAAGTGAAGTAAGTCAGGAAGAGAAAGACAAATACCATATGATATCACATATATGTGGAATCTAAAAAATGACACAAATGAACGTATCTACAAAGCAGAAACAGACTCACAGACATAGAGAACAGAGCTGTGGTTGCCCAGGGTGTGGGGATGGACTGGGAATTTGGGGTTAGTCGATGCAAACTATTACATATAGAATATAAAATAGATAAACAACAAGGTCCTACAGTATAGCACAGGGAACTATATTCAATCTCCTGGGATAAACCATAATAGAAAAGAGTATTTTAAAATGTATATATATGTGTAACTGAGTCACTTTGCTGTATAGCAGAAATTAACACAACATTGTAAATCAACTATACTTCAATAAAAAATGAAAGATTCAGGCATGGTCTGAGTGTGAGATCTTCCGACAAGGCTGGCTATTCAGGTCTACACACCATGACCCCCCTCTTCATTCAGTTAACAAATGTTTATGGAGCAACTATTGCAGGCCAGGCTTTGAGCAAGGAACTTACTGTGTATAGTTCTGCATGCTTTATAGAATCCTAGAATTTCAGGGTAGGGTATCAATTTCATAAAAAAATAAATAGCTATATATTTATATATAGGCCTAAAAAACAGACTGGAAAAATTGAACTAAAATTTTGAGGTAGTTCCCATTGTATTGGAAATATGAATTATTTTTATTTTCTTTACAACTTTCTGCATTTTCCATAATAAATATGCATTACTTTTATAATCTGAAAAAAGTATATAATACATTTTAAGGAAAATCCCAGGGCTGAGAAGGACCATGAAGACCAATTTTCCACTTCCTCTTGAAAACCATGATAGAAAGTCCATGTCAGCAGGATTCTCGTTTTTCCATAAAAAGGACGCCTCACTGGCTGCCTCCAAGAAGTCCAGCCTGGGAATCTCTACCTGTAAACTGTATCTGGGAAGATTACAACTCATGGCCAAACTTCTGCCTACATTACAAAGAGACTTCATAACCCTTCATAATGCATAACAGGTCCTCCAAAGGATGTGGCTGAATAACTGAACATGATTGATTGACCTAATCTGTGAATGCAGCCAGAGGGACATCCAGCAGGGGAGAAATCCTATCAGCCTAATTATGATGGGCATCCAGTTATCAATGGTTGTAATCAGAGCAGCTGGCTTGATTTCGTCTCAAGAATGCTGTTCGCTCTGCATGTTCCTGCACTGCCCGTCCAACTGTAGACAAGGCAGTGTACTGCACTTTATTGGGTCCCGGCTCACTAGGGATTTGTGTTCAAGGCAAGCACCCAAAACTTTTAGAGGGGAATTCTGGACCAGAATGGGTATAAGCACAATGCCATAGGGAAAACACTGGACTTAACAATAAATCCAGATTTCAGCCCTGACTCTTGCACTAACTGGGTGACTTAGGGCAAACACATTTATGCTCTCAGGGCTTAATTTCCTCAACTTCAAATGAAGGAATTAGGACTAGATGATGTCAAAGATCTGTACAGTCTTCCAGGACTTACAGTCTATAATAATATGTTTCTACATACAAAGATGACCTATCCAACCACATTAGTAGGCCAAGAAAGCTGTGTTATTTGTCCATTAGCAGATTGAGACATCAGCCTCAGCATGGGAGAGGTGGCTGATTGAGGCTAGAGGTAGTCTGCAATTGGAATAAGACATGTTCTCTGTGCAGAACTAAAAACATGTCTGGAATAGAAATCCAAACCTGGGCCATGATCTTACTGCTATCATCATTTAATCAAATGAACTAAATAGTCAACATCTTATATCTTTACCAATTATGAAATAATAACAATAATACTACATCCTTAAAAAGCAACATTTATTTACCATACACTGGTCACTCAAACCATTTTATTAATCCTTGCAGTACCCTTGAGAAGTGAGTTGGAGATTCTAGTAACTTTATTTGACAAAAATAGAGCTTTACTGCTACAGTAATCAAGACAATATGGTACTGGCACAAAAACAGAAATATAGATCAATGGAACAGGATAGAAAGCCCAGAGATAAACCCATGTACCTATGGTCACCTGATCTATGACAAAGGAGGCAAGGATATACAATGGAGGAAAAGACAGTCTCTTCAATAAGTGGTGCTGGAAAAACTGGACAGCTACATGTAAAAGAATGAAATTAGAACACTCCCTAACACTATACACAGAAATAAACTCAAAATGGATTAGAGACCTAAATGTAAGACTGGACACTATAAAACTCTTAGAGGAAAACATAGGAAGAACACTCTTTGACATAAATCACAGCAAGATCTTTTTTGATCCACCTCCTAGAGTAATGGAAATAAAAACAAAAATAAACAAATGGGACCTAATGAAACTTCAAAGCATTTGCAAACAAAGGAAACCATAAACAAGATGAAAAGCCAACCCTCAGAATGGGAGAAATTATTTGCAAATGAATCAATGGACAAAAGATTAATCTCCAAAATATATAAACAGTTCATGCAGCTCAATATTAAAAAAACAAACAACCCAATCCAAAAATGGACAGAAGACCTAAATAGACATTTCTCCAAAGAAGACATTCATATGGCCAAGAGACACATGAAAAGCTGCTCCACATCACTAATTATTAGAGAAATGCAAATCAAAACTACAATGAGCTATCACCTCACCCCAGTCAGAATGGCCATCATCAGAAAATCTATAAACAACAAATGCTGGAGAGGGTGTGGAGAAAAGGGAACCCTCTTGCACTGTTGGTGGGAATGTAATTCAGCCACTACGGAGAACAGTATGGAGGTTCCTTAAAAAACTAAAAATAGAACTACCATATGACCCAGAAATCCCACTACTGGGCATATACCCAGAGAAAACCATAGTTCAAAACCACACATGCACCCCAGTGTTCATTGCAGCACTATTTACAATAGCCAGGTCATGGAAGCAACCTAAATGCCCATTGACAGATGAATGGATAAAGAAGATGTGGTACATATATACAATGGAGTATTACTCAGCCATAAGAAGCAACGAAATTGGGTCTTTTGTAGAGACGTGGATGGACCTAGAGACTGTCATACAAGAGTGAAGTAAGAAAGAGAAAAACAAATCGTATATTAACGCATATATGTGGAATCTAGAAAAATGGTACAGATGAACCAGTTTGCAAGGCAGAAATAGAGACACAGATGTAGAGAACAAGTGTATGAACACCAAGAGGGGAAAGGGGGTGGGGTGGGATGAACTGGGAGATTGAGGTTGACATAAATATGCTAATGTGTATAAAATAGATAACTAATAAAAATCTGCTGTATAAAAATAAGTAAATTAAATTAATTTTTTTAAAAAATAGAGCTTTACTTAATCATTGGAGAAGAGAGTGGTTTTCAAAGTAGATTCTCCATCCCACTTGGCCCAGTGGTCTTGACACTCACTGGCCCCCAGGAAACAGATTCACAACGTGATATCTTCTAGATGTGTGAGGTTAGGCCCTCACACCCATACATTTTATTTTATTAAGCTGAACTACATAGGTTCATGTTGAGTGTTTTATTGACTTCTACTCAAAAACCCTGCTGGTTTCAATTCAACCCTCTGATGCTTGAATTTCACACCTCGGCTTGGGAAAGTCAAGCACAAAATGTGAAATGAATTGCATCAAACACAAGTATTTCAAGGAAGACTGATCAATCACATCTGTTACTGAAACTCTAATACCATCACATCAGTCACAAGAAGCCCCAGAGTGGCTCATGAAACTCTGGAGGCTAGAAAATATTTTCCAGACTTCTGGCCATATAAAACAACTTATTCAGAGTTTTCTATAAAATTTTAACCTCTATCCAAGTCAAAATTCTATCAAAGACTAAGTCCATGAAAAAGAAAATAAAAGGCAAAAAGAAAATTATGCAGCCATAGGAATAAGAAGTGAGGAAATAGTTTTGTCTAAAATAGCACATGGCAGCTCAAACAATAATATATACAATAAGGTGGGGTTGATGGAATGAGTGGGAAAGTCTACTGAAAACTTAATAGTTGTAACTCTGACTTTGAGAAGCATTTTTTCAAAGAGATATTTATAGTCCATGTTTATTGATGTATTATTCACGATAGCCAAGATATGGAAACAACCTAAGTGTCTTGTCACTGGATGAATAGATAAAGATGTGGAATATATATATACAATGGAATATTATTCAGCCATGAGAAAGAAAGATATCCTGCCATTTACAACAACATGGATGAACCTGGAGGGCATTATGCTAAGTGAAATAAGCCAGACAGGAAAAGACAAATACTGCATGGTATCATGTACATGTGAAATCTAAAAAGAAAAGAAAAGTGGAGCTAATAGAAATAGAGAGTAGAAAAGTGGTTGCCAAGGGAAAGGTTAGTATAAGGGTAGAAACATTCAACTCTAAGATGAACAAGGTCTGAAGATCTAATGTATAACACAGTGACCAGAGTTGATATCACTGTGCTGTATAATAGAAACTTTTTAAAAGAGTGTAATTTAAATGTTCTCACAAAAAGAAAAAAAAGATAAATATGTGAGATGATGGATGTATTAACTAGATGGGAGAATCATTTCACAATGTATATGTATATCAAATCATCATGATGTACACTTTAAATATCTGACAATGTTATTTGTCAATTACACCTCAATAAAACTGAAAAAAAAAATAAATAGCAAAAAAAAAAAAAAGTGGAGTGGGGAGAGAGAGAAAGAGAAGAACTAAGCCACCTGCAGAGTGGGACACTGGGATCTATGGAATACTGGCATAATATGAACACATAATTGATATTTAACAAGTACTGGTTGATTGAATGAATGAATAAATGATAATGGCCAGTGTGGGTAAGGACCCTAGTCAGCTATTACATCCCATTAAGCTCCCAAAGGAGACCTGTCTACCCTAAGAGAGAGTATGAGGCCAGATGGACCTTTGGACTTAAGGAGTTTAGCCTTTGGTCTCCCTGACCACCAGAACTCTTTTGGGATCCACCTCTAGAGCTGCCTAAGCCAGAAACTGTTTATCTTTTTTTTTCTTTTTTCTGGGCGTGCCATGCAGTTTGTGGGATCTTAGTTCCCCAACCAGGGATTGAATTCGGGCCCTAGCAGTGAAATCACTGAGTTCCAGCCACTGGACTGCCAGGGAATTCCCTGGTCATCCTTGATTAACTGATTACATCTCACATCAAATCAATCACCAAGCTTTGTCCAGTTTAACTTTCAAATGTCTCAAGGATGCAACTCCCCTCTGCTTTCATTGTCTCATCTTTAGCTCAGCCACCATCCCTTCACACTGAGACACGGCAATGACTTCAGTGGGTCCTGGTCTTTCTTACTTCCAACCCTTTCTCCACACTTTGTTGTAATATTTTTAAAACACAAATTTGATCATGTCACTCCTTGATCAAAATACTCCAATGGTTCATTATTCCCAGGAGAAAGTCTGGACCACTTAACATGGCATAGAAGGCCCAACTATTGCAAAGTATTTGCAGTCCCTGAATTAGCTCCCCTCTTGGTCTTTTGGATATTCAGCCATTCCCGGAGCTGGAGCAGGAGTGTTCTTCCTGCCTCACCTTGCAAAATACAACTTATCCTTCACATCTCAGATCTGGTTACGTGTCCCCCTAGACTGTCCTGTTCTTGCTTCATTACAGCATGTATCACCCTGCACTGTAATTATCTGTTAATATGCCTGTAGAGTATAGTTCGTAGTATACGTATGTAAGAGCAGAGATTCTGTTTATTCGTATCCCTAGCATTGGTATAGGGGCTTCTCAAGGTAAGCAAGCACCCAATATGTGTTTGTCGAATGAATGAATATAGTACTGAATGGTGTTGTTTGGCACAAGCATCCCTCAGTTTAACATGTCACTTTGGAAAGTATTCTCTTTGCAACCTCACCCCCCTCCTCTGCTCCTTTGGCAATTTCTCCACCTAAAACCTGTACCCTATCTGCCTCTGTTTCCTGGCCTTATTCTGACCTTCTCATCCGGTCTAACTGGCTGAGATTATCCCATTTATGCTCCCACTTCAGTGTGCATACTGGCTCCTCTGCCCAGCATGCCCCTGAAGCCCCTGCCCATCATATACCTGCCTCCCTCCCCAAGACTGGGATGCAACTACACTTCTGATTATCCACAGGAGATACCTGCCCACCTAATGCAGCCAAGTCATACCTAGACCTCTAAACAATAACCTGCATGGTCATTTCTGGAGTGGGAGTGGGGGGGCTTAATCTGGAAATACAATTCAGAAAAACCCTATCCATACTTTGATTCTGCCTTAACTGCCATAATACAGCTCCATTAGTAGAGAAGAGATGAATTAACTAGAAGTGCCATGCTTAGGGAATCGGATGGCATATTCCATCATCCAGGCACTCAAGCAGCCATGGGTTCTAAAGAATAGGAACACCCTCATAGCAAGCAGGTCCACTTGCTGATATCTTATAGTATAAATCAAGATATGCATGAAAGTATGTATAGATATAAATATATTAAATGAATTCATTCATTCATTTGATAAATATTTACTTGGTGTCTCCTATGTACAAGTCACTGTGCTAAGTGCTTGGGATAGAAAAGGATAAATACAGCCCTTCCTTCAAAGAGTTTTCAACCTTGTAGGGGAGACAAATATATGGACATATTATTACAGAACAATGTACTAAATGCAAGCTTAGAGGCATGCACAAAGTAAACCAAAGATCTGTAAATAATAGAATCTGGAAATTAGATTGGATCTTAGGACCTTTAGTCTAACCCTTGCCTTATGCATGACTCTCCAGTATATGTCTATGCAGTCTGTACTTCAATATCCAGTGAGAAGGACCTCACTTTCTCCCCAGGCAGCCCACTGTATTTGTGAACTCTTCAGTCAAGCAATTCATTTTAAAATTTTCGACAAAATATTGATATTCACCAACAGCCCTCAGTGCTGCTGAGCCATTCTAGAGGCTCCTGCCCCTTGTTCTGTTCTTCAAAGGCTGCTTGAAGGTGAGATACTCTTCCAGGAATATCAAGATTTTACCCCAGTTTTAATACTCTCCAAGCAGATCTGGACCTTATTCTTCAGTGAGTCAGGAATCAGAAGGAACGTTCCATCTTGGTTATGAGTAGGGGGTATAAATCTATCTGGTCACAGAAACAAACCAAATGACTAAATTGAAGCACAAGAAGGAAGAGGTCACAAGATGGGATCCTCCTTCTCAACTAGGAATTTCTAGCTAAGATCTCTATTATCTAGGATCTAGGTGTCTTAGTCAAGATGGGGTGCTATGACAAAGTACCACAGACTGTGTGGCTTATAAACAACAGAAATGTATTTCTCACAGTTCTTGAGGCTGGAAGTCTGGGATTAAGGTACCAGCATGGTCAGGTTCTGGAGGGACTCTCTTCCATTTCAGACTACTGACTTATTGTATCCTCACATGGCAGAAGGAGAGCTAGAGAGCTCTCTGTGGGGGTCCCTCTTAAAAGGGCGCTAATCCCATGCATGAGAGCTCCACCCTTATGATCTAAGTTCTTGCCAAAGGCTCCACTTCCTAAGAAAATCACATTGGGGGTTAGGACTTCAACATACGGATTTTAAGGGAACACAAACTTTCAGTCCTTTGCACTAAGTCTAGCCTGGTATCAGCTACCAGAAAAAAGCAATCATCGGAAACCTTGTGGACCACAGTATGATAGAGAGCACTCTCCTCTTGGGCTGCCCCAAGGTTTAGCTCTGATGAGTTTCAACTTCTAAACTTAGAAGGATATTTTCCTTTCAGCTCCAAATAAACCACATATATTAGAGTATACATCTGGGCTCTTAATATTTCAAATGATAAAATTCAACGGCACTTAAAATACAAGACTTTTAAGCTTGTATGGAAGAAAAGAGAGAGTAGAACACTGTAAATATCCACTGTGAAAGATTACATCTCTTTATGTGGATAAAAAGACATGAAATGCTAGAGGCACAGAGTCTTCCTCTGTCTGAAATGGCTGTTTAGAGAGTTGACATGATTCCCCGGGGCTTTGTAGTTGTTTCCACATATTCTTATCAACTTTGTAGAATTGGAAAGTTTGAGTAACTTAAAAACCAGTCTTTCAGATTGGCTTATCCAACTGGGCAGAGTATTTGTGAAGTTCCCGTGGAATTTATTGATGTTAATATTTTAAGTACTCCAATAAATAATCTATGCTACTACTCTCTAAGGAGCTGTGGCAACAAGCATATTTTTAGGAAACTTAATGAAGTTATAAGATGATGAGATCCTTTGCAGAACTCTCAGTGACTCAGGCTTTTCATCTCTAAAGTCAGTCCATTGAGACCAAGTTCAGAAGTTCCCTCCACCATGAAACTTTCCCAAGCAGAGTTATTTCCTTCTCCCTTTGCACTTCTCAGAACTTTTTATAGTCCATTAAGACCACACTTTTCCACTGGATGATAATCTCTTTACAAGACGATTGTCGTCCTCTTTAGAAGGTAGTCTTCTTAGGACAAAATCATATCTTATCCACCCTTTCGTGCCCACTGTTAGCACAATGGCTGGCCAGACTTGGGCTCAGGCAATGCTTGCTAAATGAATGAAACTGACACACCTACAGCTGAGAAACTCAAATGAGTCTGTGCCTGCAAACTCTTCACATAACTCATGTTAAATCAACAAGCATAACACATGATTTGCCACCATATGCTGCCATCCAGGCAGCATAATGCCCAAGGACACCCTGATGAGCAAAGAAAAAGAATAAATATTTTGAGAAAACTGGGTTCTTGCCTGGCTTGTGATTGCTACTCAAATTGTAACCCCAGATGAATCACTTCATCTTGTTGGAGCTCAGTTTTTCCAGTGTATAAAATAGGGCTCATAAAGTCCATTATTCCATCTTTATCAGAGTTTCATGAGAATTGTATGTCAGCTGCAGAATCGTCAAAACAATATGCAAATGCACAGCAAATTTGCTTATAGATATCACTTGATATGCAGCATTGAATTCCAACTTGGAGTTGCCCAACTTGGGAGGTGACAGAGCATCCAGGAGGCAGTGTTAAATGTAATGGGTAAGAGCAAGGACTTTGGGAACAGATCTAGATTTAAATCACAAGTCCACCATTTCCTAGCAAGAACTGTAAGCAAGGGATATAATGTCATTGAACCTAATTTTTCCCATCTGTCATAGGGGATCATACTTTGTGAAGTTGCTGTCAGGGTTAAATAAGAAATATCTATAATATACCTCGTATAGATCCTGGCCAGTAATAAAACTCAATAAATGGCAATAGTAGTTGTTTTCATTAAAATCATTATTAACTCTTTAAGTAGATACACTTCTGGAAGTGACTTAGTCCCATCCACAAACTTCATTCCATGGGGAACCAGGATAAACTGTGACAAAGCATTAGGAAGCAGTCATTTGTCCCCAAAGGAAGGCTGCTGGAAAAGGACAGCCTTCCCGGAGAAGGACATTTGTAAAAAGTGGGCAAGAATACAAATGCGAAACATTTGCTGTGTGCTGGTCCTGGAAAGGAAGGGAGAAAATGAGGCAGGAAAGACTAACAGAGGCCAAGAGGCACAGCAAAGTTCTGTAAGGACTTGCTGATGCAGAGTCGTGAACAATGCTGCCTGAGTATGGGATGTTGGAAAACCACAGGAGAGGATTAGGTGGTTCTGTTTGAGAAAAGGAATCAGGCTGCAGTCTACGGGGCAAAGAGAGAGAGAGCCAGAGCAAGATGAACTGCCACAGCTCTGATTATGAACCAAGAATAATATACTGATGTGGGCCCCACAGCAAAGAACTGTCGTTCATACACAGATCTTTACAGCCAGACCTGTGCAGGGGGAGATAGCTGAGTCACCATCTAACCCAGCTGTCCATGAGAAAGATAATGTGAGTCACATGTATCATTTTAAAGTTTCTAATAGCCACATTTTTAAAAAAGTAATACAGGTGAAATTAATTTTAATAATATATTTTCTTTAACCCACTATATCCAAAATAGTATTTCAACATGTATTCAGTACAAAAAATTACTAATGAGAATGTCAGATTTCTTTTATTCCTACCCAGCCTTCAAAACCCAGTCAATTACAGCACAGTCAATTTGTACCAGCCACACCTCAAGTGCCCAAAAGCCACATGTGGCCCAGAGCTAATCACAAGGGAACATGAATTCCATTCTCCTAGACCTCCTAGGCTGCTGTTAAGACTTTTAAAAAACCCAGATTCATAGAGCAAGAAAAGACCTTTGGAGATGTACAGCATGCAAGGGCCATCTATTCATTCCTGACAGTTTTTCTTTAACATCTTTGCTTGAATTTAAACAGTTTCACACCCCATTGAAAACCTCCTCCAATTCAGCACTCACCGATGACCAACTTAGTGCTTGGCCTGGGCAGGTTAATCGTGGTGGATGTTCCGTCCACTTTCCCATTCTAAGGGGAACTGCCTTACCCACACCTTCTCCCTGCAATCCCAAGGCAGTTTTATGTACCCACTTGTTCTCCCCAGGCCCTCTCTGGCCTGGGTGACCAGGGATGAATAGGCGTATGACTCATGAACTGTTAGCTCCATCTCTGTAGTCACCTGGTGTGGAAAAACTTGTCCAACCAGAGACAGACCACTGTGGACTAGTTGGGCCAATCAGCTCCTCTATCAGTATTATACAAGCAGAATCAGGCAGTCGATAGGGAGAAGTATCAGAAGAAGACACACACACAAGAAGCAGAAAGCATTACAATAATGTGGGGTTTCCAGTCAATTCTCAGGTTTCTTCAGGCTCCTCTTTGATCTGTTTTCCAGATCAGGCTTCCAAAGGCATTTCATTTTCACAAAGCAGTTCTCCAGATGAAAGAATTTTGAAAGCCTCCTATGGGAGGGTCTCCAAGTAACCTTGATTCTCTGTTGGAACCTTCCAGTATCAAACACAATCTGGGCTACTGAGGCACAGCTGTTTTGCTATTTCTGGTTTTCTATGAGATTTCTGTATCTTTTATGGTCATGATTAGTTTATATGAATCCCTTATGTATGGAGGAAGACTGAATGAATCTATACCTTTCAACAAAAAGGCCTACTACAGAGATGGATGCTTTCACACACATTCAAGCAAAGCTCTTTCCATCACCTCCCTCTGGACTTGTTTGCACTCCATCTCATGCCGACATTTAGCCTGATAGAGATGTGATGGATTACTTTGGGTTGCATTCCCAAATAATTATATTCTGAAAAGACCTCATTGCGGTGGCCTTCTGGGGACCCTTTAAAACCTCACATCACGGTTCTCAACCGTGACTGCACATCATAACTACCTGGGGTACTTTCAAAATACCCTGATGCCCACGGCCTCTCCCAGACCTGTGAAATCAGAATCTCTGGGGGCAGGTCCCTGGGCATCCGTATTTCTTAAAACCTTTGCAAGTAATTCTAATGTGTAGTCACAATTGAGAAACACTAATATACATGATATGCCCTTGTACAGGCTTGGATTTCTGACAGAGAAAATCATGTACTGTTTTTAATTATAAAAGAAATACGTATTTGTTTTTTAAAGAATACATAAAAAGTGGAGAATTGTCCAAAGTGGAAAAAAGTAAGTCTCACTCATCAATAGAATCCCCAACAGTCTCACTCCCTGGAAGTAACTATTTTAGATTCATGCGTGCCCTTCCAAAAATTGTCTATGCCTATGCAAATATATATGTACATATATGCACATGTATTTATACATACAAATATATGTATATATAGAGAGAGACACACACATGAATAGTATACAAACACACACACACATACTTTTTTTTTGCTGTGACCAGCTTTTTTTTCACATTAATATATTTTGGTTATTAGCCTAGAAATTTTTGATTTGAAAAATAATGGCAGGGTTTGAGAGGATATTTACTTTCTCAGATAACACAACAAATTATAAAGCTAAAGTAATTCAAAGAGGGTAATCTTATTCCTGGAATAAACTGTTTTGACTAGAATAAAAAGTTTAAAAAATAATCAATGAAATTGATTTGGTATATGAAAAAAATTGACATTTCAAGTCAGTGGGGAAAAGATGGATTACTCAATAAACTGTATTGGGATAATTGGCTACTTTTTAAAAAGTGGACTCTTTCCAAGTGGTGGTCAATTATCCCAGTGCTACTAGATTGAAATACCACATTGCTATCTTTATTGGATCTATTTCTGGACTCTTCATGCTTTTCCATGATCTCTCTAGTGTTGCACCAGTATTTTAATTATTGTAAATGTCATGACAGGCTTTAATATCTAGTATGGCTAGAATCCCTTCCTGACATTACTTTTCCCCCCAGAAATTGCCTGGCTAGGGACACATCACCCACTCCACATCCACCAAGCAGCCCAGGAGGCTCTTGCAGTAATAAAGCAAGAGCCCAAATAATCCCAGAGGAACAAGGAAGCCCATATTAGTATTGCAAGAGCGCTGAAAACAAATTGTCATTGCAACTACAGCTCACAAAAGTTGGCCAGAACCTGTACTTTAAGTCTAAATAGGGGAGGAGCTTCAAGATGGCAGAAGAGCAAGAAGTGGAGATCACCTTGCTCCCCACAAACACATGTGAAATACATCTACACGTGGAACAACTCCTACAGAACCCCTACTGAACGCTGGCAGAAGACCTCAGACCTCCCAAAAGGCAAGAAACTCCCCACGTACCTGGGTAGGGCAAAAGAAAAAAGAAAAAACAGAGACAAAAGAATAGGGACGGGACCTGCACCTGTGGGAGGGAGCTGTGAAGGAGGAAAGGTTTCCACACACTAGGAAGGCCCTTCACGGGCAGAGATGGCGGGTGGCGGAGGGGGGAAGCTTCGGAGCCATGGAGGAGAGCACAGTAACAGGGGTGCGGAGGGCAAAGCGGAGAGATTCCCGCACAGAGGATCGGTGCCAACCAGCACTCATCAGCCCGATAGGCTTGTCTGCTCACCCACCGGGACGGGCGGGGGCTGGGAGCTGAGGCTCGGGCTTCGGAGGTCGGATCCCAGGGAGAGGACTGGGGTTGGCGGCGTGAACACAACCTTAAGGGGTTAGTGCACCACGGCTAGCCGGGAGGGAGTCCGGGAAAAAGTCTGGAGCTGCCGAAGAGGCAAGAGAATTTTTCTTCCCTCTTTGTTTCGTGGTGCGCGAGGAGAGGGGATTAAGAGCGCCGCTTAAAGGAGCTCCAGAGATGGGCATGAGACGCTAAAGCTGCTGCTACAGTCACCAAGAAGCCTGTGTGCAAGCACAGGTCACTATCCACACCTCCCCTCCCGGGAGCCTGTGCAGCCCGCCATTGCCAGAGTCCTGTGATCCAGGGACAACTTACCCGGGAGAATGCACGGCGCGCCTCAGGCTGGTGCAAGGTCACGCCGGCCTCTGCCGCCGCAGGCTCGCCCCGCATCCGTACCCCTCCCTCCTCCCGGCCTGAGTGAGCCAGAGCCTCCGAATCAGCTGTTCCTTTAACCACGTCCTGTCTGAGGAAAAAACAGATGCCCTCAGGTGACCTACACACAGAGGCAGGGCCAAATCCAAAGCTGAGCCCCCGGAGCTGTGAGAACAAAGAAGAGAAAGGGAAATCTCTCCCAGCAGCCTCAGGAGCAGCGGATTAAATCTCCACAATCAACCTGATGTACCTGCATGTGTGGAAGACCTGAATACACAACAAATCATCCCAAAATTGAGGCAGTGGACTTTGGGAGCAAAGATATATATTTTTCTTTTCCCTTTTTCTCTTTTTATCAGTGTGCATGTGTATGCTTCTGTGTGTGATTTTGTCTGTATAGCTTTGCTTTTACCATTTGTCCTATCGTTCTGTCTGTCCATTTTTTTTTCTGTTTTTTTGTTTGTTTGTTTTAGTATAGATTTTAGCACTTGTTATCATTGGTGGATTTGTTTTCTGGTTTGGTTGCTCTCCTTTCTTTCTTTTTTTATTACTTTTTAAATTCTTTTTTATTTTTAATAATTATTTTTTATTTTAATAAATTTATTTTATTTATTTTTCTTTCTTTCTTTTTTTCTCCCTTTTATTCTGAGCCATGTGGATGACAGGGTCTTGGTGCTCCGGCCAAGAGTCAGACCTGTGCCTCTGAGGTGGGAGAGCCGAGTTCAGGACATTGGTCCACCAGAGACCTCCCAGCTCCACATAATATCAAATGGTGAAAATCTACCAGAGATTTCCATCTCAACGCCAAGACCCAGCTCCACTCAATGACCAGCAAGTTACAGTGCTGGACACCCAATGCCAAACAACTAGCAAGACAGGAACACAACCCTACCCATTAGCAGAGAGGTTGCCTAAAATTGTAATAAGGTCACAGAGACCCCAAAAAACACCACCAGATGCAGACTTGCCCACCAGAAAGATAAGATCCAGCCTCATCCACCAGAACACAGGCACCAGTACCCTCCACCAGGAAGCCTACACAGCCCAATGAACTAATCTTAGCTACTGGGGGCAGACACAAAAAACAATGGGAATTACAAACCTGCAGCCTGCAAAAAGGAGACCCCACACAGTAAGTTAAACAAACTGAAGACAGAGAAACACACAGCAGATGAAGGAACAAGGTAAAAACCCACCCTACCAAACAAATGAAGGGGAAAAAGGCAGTCTACCTGAAAAAGAATTCAGAATAATGATAATAAATATGATCCAAAACCTTGGAAATAGAATGGAGAAAATAAAAGAAACGTTTAACAAGGACCTAGAAGAACTAAAGAGCAAACAAAACATGATGAACAACAACACAATACATGAAATTAAAAATTCTCTAGAAGGAATCAATAAAAGAATAGCTGAGGCAGAAGAACGGATAAGTAACCTGGAAGATAAAATAGTGGAAATAACTACTGCAGAGCAGAATAAAGAAAAAAGAATGAAAAGAAGTGAGGAAAGTCTCAGAGACCTCCGGGAGAACATTAAACGCACCAACATTTGAATTATGGGGATCCCAGAAGAAGAAGAGAAAAAGAAAGGGACTGAGAAAATATTTGAAGAGATTATAGTTGAAAACTTCCCTAATATGGGAAAGGAAATAGTTAATTAAGTCCAGGAAGTGCAGAGAGTCCCATACAGGATATATCAAAGGAGAAACATGCCAATACACATATTAATCAAACTATCAAAAATTAAGTACAAAGAAAAAATATTAAAAGCAGCAAGGGAAAAACAACAAATAACATACAAGGGAATCCCATAAGGCTAACAGCCGATCTTTCAGCAGAAACTCTGCAAGCCAGAAGGGAGTGGCAGGACATACTGAAAGTGATGAAAGGGAAAAAAAGCCTATAACAAAGATTACTCTACCCAGCAAGGATCTCATTCAGATTCGACTGAGAAATTAAAACCTTTACAGACGAGCAAAAGGTAAGAGAATTCAGCACCACCAAACCAGCTTTACAACAAATGCTAAAGCAACTTCTCTAGGCAGCAAACACAACAGAAGGAAAAGACCTAAAATAACAAACCCAAAACAATTAAGAAAATGGTAATAAGAACATACATATCGATAATCACCTTAAATGTAAAAGGATTAAATGCTCCCACCAAAAGACACAGATTGGCTGAATGGCTACAAAAACAAGACCCATATATATGCTGTCTACAAGAGACCCACTTCAGACCTAGGGACACACACAGACTGAAAGTGAGGGGATGGAAAAATATATTCCATGCAAATGGAAATCAAAAGAAAGCTGGAGTAGCAATTCTCATATCAGACAAAATAGACTTTAAAACAAAGACTACTACAAGGGACAAAGAAGGACACTACATAATAATCAAGGGATCAATCCAACAAGAAGATATAACAATTGTAAATATTTATGCACCCAACATAGGAGCACCTTGATATATAAGGCAAATACTAACAGCCATAAAAGGGGAAATCGACAGTAGCACAATAGTAGGGGACTTTAACACCCACTTTCACGAATGGACAGATCAACCAAAATGAAAATAAGTAAGGAAACACAAGCTTTAAATGATACATTAAACAAGATGGACTTAATTGATATTTATAGAACATTCCATCCAAAAAAAACAGAATACACTTTCTTCTCAAGGACTCATGGAACATTCTCCAGGATAGATCATATCTTGGGTCACAAATAAAGCCTTGGTAAATTTAAGAAAATTGAAATCATATCAAGTATCTTTTCCGAGCACAACGCTATGAGACTAGATATCAATTACAGGAAAAAAATCTGTAAAACATACAAACACATGGAGGCTAAACAATACACTATTTAATAACCAAGAGATCACTGAAGAAATCAAAGAGGAAATCAAAAAATACCTAAAAAAAAAAAAGACAATGAAAACATGATGACCCAAAACCTATGGTATTCAGCAAAAGCAGTTCTAAAAGAGAAGTTTATAACAATACAATCCTACCTTAAGAAACAAAAAACCCTTCAAATAAACAACCTAACCTTACACCTAAAGCAATTAGAGAAAGAAGGATAAAATCCCCAAAGTTAGCAGAAGGAAAGAAATCATAAAGATCAGAGCAGAAATAAATGAAGGAAATAATAGCAAAGATCAATAAGACTAAATGCTGGTTCTTTGAGAAGGTAAACAAAGTTGATAAACCATTAGCCAGACTCATCAAGAAAAAAAAGGGAAAAGACTCAAATAAATAGAATTAGAAATGAAAAAGGAGAAGTAACAACTGACACTGCAGAAATACAAAGGATCATGAGAGATTACTACAAGCAACTCTATGCCAATAAAATGGACAACCTGGAAGAAATGGACAAATTCTTAGAAATGCACAACATGCCAAGACTGAACCAGGAAGAAATAGAAACTATAAACAGACCAATCATAAGCACTGAAATTGAGACTGTGATTAAAAATCTTCCAACAAACAAAAGCCCAGGACCAGATGGCTTCACAGGCGAATTCTTTCAAACATTTATAGAATAGCTAAAACCTATCCTTCTCAAACTGTTCCAAGATATAGCAGAGGAAGGGACACTCCCAAACTCATTCTATGAGGCCATCATGACCCTGATATCAAAACCAGATGAAGATGTCACAAAGAAAGAAAACTATAGGCCAATATCACTGATGAACATAGATGCAAACTCTACAAAATACTAGCAAACAGAATCTAACAGCACATTAAAAGGATCAGACACCATGATCAAGTAGGGTTTATCCCAGGAATGCAAGGATTGTTCCTTATATGCAAATCAACCAATGTGATACACCATATTAACAAATTGAAGGAGAAAAACCACATGATCATCTCAATAGATGCAGAGAAAGCTTTTGACAAAATTCAACACCCACTATGTTAAAAACCCTCCAGAAAGTAGGCATAGAAGGAACTTACCTCAACATAACAAAGACCATATATGACAAACCCACAGCCAACATCGTCCTCAATGGTGAAAAACTGAAAGCATTTCCACTAAGATCAGGACCAAGTCAAGGATGTCCACTCTCACCACTATTATTCAACATTGTTTTGGAAGTTTTAGCCAAAGCAATCAGAGAAGAAAAAGAAATAAAAGGTAACCAAATCAGAAAAGAAGAAGTAAAGCTCTCACTGTTTGCAGATGACATGATACTATACACAGAGAATCCTAAAGATGCTACCAGAAAACTACTAGAGCTAATCAATGAATTTGGTAGAGTAGCAGGATACAAAATTAATGCACAGAAATATCTTGCATTCCTATAAACTACTGATGAAAAATCTGAAAGAGAAATTGAGGAAACACTCCCATTTAACATTGCAACAAAATGAATAAAATACGTAGGAATAAACCTACCTAAGGAGACAAAAGACCTGTATGCAGAAAATTATAAGACACTGATGAAAGAAATTAAAGATGATACAAATAGATGGAGAGATATATCATGTTCTTGGATTGGAAAAATCAACGTTGTGAAAATGACTCTACTTCCCAAAGCAATCTACAGATTCAGTGCAATCCCTATCAAACTACCAATGGCATTTTTCACAGAACTAGAACAAAAAATTTCATAATTTGTATGGAAACACAAAAGACCCCAAATAGCCAAAGCAATCCTGAGAAAGAAAACCAGAGCTGGAGGAATCAGTCTCCCTGACTTCAGACTACACTACAAAGCTACAGTAATCAAGACAGTATGGTACTGTCACAAAAGCAGAAATGTAGATCAATGGAACAGGAGAGAAAGCCCAGAGATAAACCCACGCACATATGGTCACCTTATATTTCATAAAGGAGGCAAGAATATACAGTGGAGAAAAGACAGCCTTTTTAATAAGTGGTGCTGGGAAAACTGGACAGCTACATCTATAAGAATGAAATTAGAACACTCCCTAACACCATACACAAAAATAAACTCAAAATGGATTAAAGACCTAAATGTAAGGCCAGACACTATAAAAGTCTTAGAGGAAAACATAGGCAGAACACTCTATGACATAAATCACAGCAAGATCCTTTTTGACCCACCTCCTAGAGAAATGGAAATAAAAACAAAAATAAACAAATGGGACCTAATGAAACTTAAAAACTTTTGCAAATCAAAGGAAACTAAAAACAAGACAAAAAGACAACCCTCAGAATGAGAGGAAATATTTGCCAATGAATTAACCAACAAAAGATTAATCTCCAAAATATATAAACAACTCATGCAGCTCAATATTAAAAAAACAAAAAACCCAATCCAAAAACGGGCAGAAGACCTAAACAGACATTTCTCCAAAGAAGATATACAGATTGCCAACAAACACATGAAAGAATGCTCAACATCATTAATCATTAGAGAAATGCAAATCAAAACTACAATGAGATATTATCTCACACCAGTCAGAATGGCCATCATCAAAAAATCTACAAACAGTAAATGCTGGAGAGGGTGTGGAGAAAAGGAAACCCTCTTGCACTGTTGGTGGGAATGTAAATTGATACATTCACTATGGAGAACAGTATGGAGGTTCCTTAAAAAACTAAAAATAGAACTACCATATGACCCAGCAATCCCACTACTGGGAACATACCCTTAGAAAACCATAATTCAAAAACAGTCATGTACCAAAATGTCCATTGCAGCTGTATTTACAATAGCCAGGACATGGAAACAACCTAAGTGTCCATCGACAGATAAATGGATAAAGAAGATGTGGTACATATATACAATGGAATATTACTCAGCCATAAAAAGAAATGAAATTGAGTTATTTGTTGTGAGGTGGATGGACCTAGAGTCTGTCATACAGAGTGAAGTAAGTCAGAAAGAGAAAAACAAATACCATATGCTAACACATATATATGGAATCTAAAAAAAAATGGTCATGAAAATCCTAGGGCCAGGATGGGAATAAAGATGCAGACCTACTAGAGAATGGACTTGAGGACACGGGGAGGGGGAAGGTGAACAAAGTGAGAGAGTGGAATGGACATATATACACTACCAAAAGTAAAACCGATAGCTAGTGGGAAGCAGCCACATAGCACAGGGAGATCAGCTCGGTGCTTTGTGACCATCTAGAGGGGTGGGATACAGAGGGTGGGAGGGAGGGAGATGCAAGAGGGGAGAGATATGGGGATATATGTATAGCTGATTCACTTTGTTATAAAGCAGAAACTAACACACCATTGTAAAGCAATTATACTCCAATAAAGATTAAAAAAAAAAAGTCTAAGTAGGGTGACTGCTACCAAAATGAAATATTTAAGTGTGATCAAGAGTCTCCTAACATGTTATCCAAAATGTCCAAAATATAACTGGAAATCATTCGTCATACCAAGAACCAAGAAAAACACAACTTGAATGAGAAAAGACAATCAACCATTGCCAACATTGAGGTGAATCAGCTGTTGGAAATTTCTGACAAGGATTTTTAAAGCAGCTGTTATAAAAATGCTTCAATAAATAATTACAAATTCTCTTGAAACAAATGAAAAAATATAAAATCCAAGCAAAGAAATAGAAGTTATTTAAAAAAAAATGCAAAATATAGAGTTTAAAAATAACAGAAATAAGAAACGAGATAGGAAGGAAATAATAAAGATAACATCAGAAATACATTAAACTGAAAACAGAAACACAATAGAGAAAATCAGTAAAACAAATAGCTGGTTGTTATGAGAAAAAAAAAATCACTAAGATCAGTAAACCTCTAGCTAGACTGATAAAGATAAAAAGAAAAAAAGACACAAATTACCAACATCAGGAATGAAAGAGGAGATATTGCTACAGATCCTGTAGCCATTAAAAAGATAATAAGGAAATATATGGACAATTTTACACTTTTAAGTTCAACAACATCAAAGGAATGGACTAATACCTTGAAAACCATAAACAATGAAAACTCAGTCAAGCTGAAATAAGTAATGTGAATAGTTCTACAATTATTATAAAAATTGAATTTATACTTAAAGAGCTCCTGCAAAAGAAATCTCTATATCCAAACTATTTCACTGGAGAATTTTATCAAGCATTTAAAGAATTAACACCAATTTTACATAATCATATCCAAAAAATACAGAGAAGGAATCACTTTGCAACTCTTTTTATGAGGCCAGTATTACCTTGATACCAAATCTAGACAAAGACAGTACAGAAAAGGAAAACTACAAATCAATAACTCTCAGGAACTGAGATGCAAAACTTCTCCAAAAAATATCAGTAAGTTGAATCCAGCAGCTCTTTATAGAAAAGAACTATATACATGACCAAGTGGGATTTATTTCAGATATGCAAAGCTTGCTCAAATTTAAAAATCATTCAAATGTAATCCCTGCTATCAACAGGCTAAAGAAGAAAAAACATATGATCATATCAATTGATGCAGAAAAACATTTAAAAACATTCAACACTCATTCATGATGCAAACTTTCAACAAACTAGGAATAGAGGAAAATTTTCCCAACTTGATCAAGAGTACCTGAAAAAAAATCTACAGTTAACATTATTCTTTTCTTTTAATTTTATTTATTTATTTTATACAGCAGGTTCTTATTACTTATCTATTTTATACATATTAGTGTATATATGTCAATTCCAATCTCCCAGTTCATCCCACCACCACCACCCCCCTTAACATTATCCTTAATGGTGACAGAAAGACTGAAGACTTTTCCTCTAAGTTTGGGAACAAGGTAAAGATGTCTGTCTCACTACTCTTACTCAACATAGAACTGAAAGTTCTAGCCAGCGCAATAAAGCAAGACAAAGAAATAAAAGTCATACAGATTGGAAAGGGGAAATTAAAACAATCTCTATTTGCAGATGATCTCTGTAGAAAATCCCAAGGAATCTACAAAAAACAAAACAAAAAAACCCAGAACTAGTAAGCAAGTTCAGCATGATTATAGGATTCAATATCAACACAGAACATTTAATTGTGTTTTGGGAAGATATTGATCAAAAGATACAAACATTCAATTATAAGATGAATACATTCTGGAGACATAATGTACAGCATTGTGACAATAGTTTAATAATGTACACTTGAAATTTGCTAAGAGAGTAAGATCTTGAATAATCTCCTCAGATGTTCTCACAATACACACACACACACACACAAATGGTAACTATGTGAGCTGACTGACATGTTAATTAGCTTGATTATCATAATCATTTCACAATGTGTGTGTATATCAAAATAGCACATAGTTTACCTTAAATATATATTCTTATTTGTCAATCATACCTCAATAAAGCTGGGGGAAAAAGAGAAGAAAAATAGTCATTGTATTTCTATATACTAAATGTATACATGAAAAAGGTAATTTAACAATGCAATACCATTTTCAATTGTTCCAAAGAAAATGAAATACTTAGTTATAAACCTAACAAAACATGTACAGAATCTGCATGCTGAAAATTACAAAGTACTGATGAAAGAAACCGTAGGAGACCTAAATAGCACAGAAATTTTCCACATTCAAGAACTGGAAGACTCAGCTTAGTAAAAATGTCTTCTCTCCAAATTAAACTACATCTTTAACAAGATTCCTATCAAAATCCCAGCATGGTTTTTGTAGACATAGGCAAGCATTTTGTAAAACTTATATGGAATGTGAAAGACCTGAAGATAACCAAAGCAATTTAGAAGAGACCACTAACGTGGGAGAAATCGCTCTGCCTGGTGTGTGGTTTACTATATAGCTTTTGATTTAGTCACCTAGATGGTGTGGTATTGTCAGATAGGCACATGGATCAATGGGATACAATGGAAAACCCACATACGGAATCATACAAATACATCCATTTGATTTTTTTAAATAATTTTTGATGATAGATCACCATATAATTTATATATATATATATATATATATATATATATATTTTTTTTTTTTTTTTGGCTGTGCCGGGTATTAGTTGCAGCATGTGGGATCTTTAGTTGCGGCCTGCAGAGTCTTTAGTTGCGGCCTGTGGAATCTTTAGTTGTGGTGTGAGAACTCTTAGTTGTGGCATGTGAGATCTAGTTCCCTGATCAGGAATTGAACCCAGGCCCCCTGCTTTGGGAGTGCGGAGTCTTAGCTACTGAACCACCAGGGAAGTCCCCACTCACTTGATTTTTGACAAAGGTTCAAAACCAACAGAATGAAGGAGAGATAGCCTTTTAAATAAATGGTGCTAGAGCAACTGAACATACTTAAGCAAAAAAATTAACTTTGACCTAAACTTCGACTTACACAAATCTATCTCAAAATGGATTACAGATCTAAATGTAAAACTATAGGTTTTTAGGAAAAAATGGGAGAAAATCTTTGAGAACTAGGACTAGGCAAAAAGTTTTTATTCTTTGCTCTAAAAGAACAACCTATAAAAGGAAATATTGACAAATTGGACTTCATCAAAATTTAAAATTTTGCCCTTTGAAAGACCTTATTTAGAGGATGATGTACAAATTTACAATGCAGGAGAAAATGTTTGTAAACATCTGAAAAATAGATGCTTATCTAGAATATATAAAGAACTCACAGAACTCAACAATAAAAAAAACAAAGCATCCAGTTAGAAAATGGGCAGAAGTCATTAATTTGACATTTCACTGAAGAAGATATATAGAAGGCAAAGAAGCACATAAAAAAAAAATGTTCAACACCATTAGACATTATGGAAATGCAAATTAAAATCACAATATGTTATCACTACCCAACTATCAGAATGGCTAAAATAAAAAATAGTAATAACACCAAATGCTGACAAGGATGCAGAGAAACTCCATTACTTACACACTGCTGGTGGTAATGAAAAAGTTATGGCCACTCTGGAAAAGAGTTTTCTGTTCACCCTAAAACTAGAAATGGACTTACCATGAGACCCAGATATTGTACTCTCAGGCATTTATCCCAGAGAAATGACAACTCATGTTCATGCAGAAACTTGCATACAAATGCTTATGGCAGCTTTATTTGTAGTAGTCCCAAACTGGAAAGTACCCAGATATCCTCCAATGGGTAAATGGGCAAAAGATTAAACAAACTTTGCTACAACCATGCTGTGGATTACTACTCAACAGTAAAAAAAGAACCAACTATTGATACATGCAACAACTTGGATAGATCTTAAGAAAATTATGCCGAGTGGAAAAAGTCAATCTCATGCACGTAAATACTCATGATTCCATTTACATAATGCTCCTGAAATAAAATTATACAGATGGACAACAGATTAATGGTTTCAAAGGGTTAAGGATGAGGGGGATGGATGCAAAGGGATAGTGCAAGAGAGCCATGTGGTGATGATACAGTTTTGTATCTTGATTGTGGTGATAGTTACCTGAAATAAACATGACAAAATTACATACAATTATACACATATACACAAATGAGTACACATATAACTGATAAAATCTGAATACGGTTTATGGATTGTACCAATGTCAATTACCTAGTTTTGATATTGTACTACAGTTACACAAAATGTTGACACTGGGGACGCTGGGTGAAGTGGGCACACACTTGTGAATCAATAAATATTTTATTAGAAAAGCTTTTTAGAAGTATGCAAATCAGCTTTTCTTTAACAGTCTGAATGTTTGCATTATTCTTTGTTCAAAAAATCCACATGACTAGACCAATCATAAATTTAATGAGACAAGTCTGCCTAATGTCAATTCATAGATTAAAGTTTTAGTAACTCGTATTCACAAAATATAAATAAAGCAGGAGAACTTAACACTCACACTTCGCTCCCAAGAATCACGTTATCCTTCAACCTGATTGTCCTACCACAGTGATGCCATCTGCAAAATGGTAAACTTGACGTTTCTGGAGCACCCTGGGCACAGGATTCCTGCAAAAGTCACCCAACTTCAATTTCTTCTTAAACAGCATTTAAAAAATAATAATAGTTAAAATGTATTGATCACTGAACTACTCAACTACCTGCTACACAGTAGAAGGTAAGAAGAGGACTCACAAGAAATAAGAAAATATGGTTTTAATTCATATTGCTTAAGATACAGGAGAAATAATGCACAGTCATGCTTTTAAAGCCTTTGGAAATATATTTGGGGGACAATAAGAGAAGAAAATTGGCAGTAGAATAAACATTCAGAATATAGATATTTGGTCTGACTTAAGTACTTATTGAATCTTGGTCACCTGTAGTGTGACTGACTGACTGAATCTCTGGGCCTGTGAAGAGCCTGTGACTCTGGGACTTGTGACAACAGTAAACTAGTATGACTCCAATACTATCACTACTACTAAGGTTGACTGCTACTTATTCAGCCCCAGGTATTAGGCATCGTCTCAGTTAATCTTCACAAGAACTTTGTGAGATGGCATTATTATCCAAATTTTAAAGATGAAGAAACTGAGAAGACAGCCATAGCAAAGGATGAAATAATGCCATTTGCAGCAACATGGATGGACCTAGAGATTATCATACTTAGTGAAGTAAGTCAGACAGAGAAAGACAAATATCATGTGATATCACTTATATGTGGAATCTAAAATGTGACACAAATAAACTTATTTACAAAACAGAAATAGATGCACAGACATAGAAAACAAACTTATGTTTACCAAAGGAGAAAGGGGGTGGGGGAGGGATAAATTAGGAGTTTGGGATTAACAGATACACACTACTACATAAAATAAACAACAAGGACCTACTGTATAGCACAGGGAACTATACTCAATATCTTGTAATAACCTATAATGGAAAAGAATCTGAAAAAGAATAGATATACATATGTATAACTGAATCACTTTGCTGTACGCCTGAAATTAACACATTGTTAATCACCTACTATACTTCAATTTAAAAAGATAAAGAAGGGCTTCCCTGGTGGCACAGTGGTTGAGAATCTGCCTGCCAATGCAGGGAACACGGGTTCGAGCCCTGGTCTGGGAAGATCCCACATGCCGCGGAGAAACTGGGCCCCATGAGCCACAACTACTGAGCCTGCGCATCTGGAGCCTGTGCTCCGCAACAAGAGAAGCCGCGATAGTGAAAGGTCCACGCACCGCGATGAAGAGTGGCCCCCGCTTGCCACAACTAGAGAAAGCCCTCGCACAGAAACGAAGACCCAACACAGCCATAAATTAAAAAAAAAAAAAAAAAAAAAAAGAATATTAAAAAGATAAAGAAAACCGAGAAGAGAGATGTCTAGATACTTTCCAGGGTCAACCAAATAGAAAATGTCAGGATTCAGATTGGAACCCAGGTCATCTGATTTCAAAACTCATGCTTTGGGACTTCCCTAGTGGAGCAGTGGTTAAGAATCTGCCTGCCAATGCAGGGGACACGAGTTACAGCCCTGGTCTGGGAAGATACCACATGCCCTGGAGCAACTAAGCCCGTGTACAACAACTACTGAGCCTGTGACCTAGAGCCCGCGTGCTTCAGCTACTGAGCCCACGCGCTGCAACTACTGAAGCCCGTGCGCTGCAATTACTGAAGCCTGTGCACCTAGAGTCTGTGTTTCGCAACAAGAGAAGCCACCACAATGTTCTCGTTGCGCGCACTGCAATGAAGAGTAACCCCCATTCGCCACAACTAGAGAAAGCCCGCACGCAGCAATGAAGACCCAAGCAGCCAAAAAATAAATAAAATTAAACAATAATAATAATAAAGTTGCTTAAAAAAAAATGACTCATGCTTTGACCACTAATCCCTGTGTCTCCACTAAAGCCTGTTTTTTTTTTTTTTTTTTTTTGCGGTACGCGGGCCTCTCACTGTTGTGGCCCCTCCCGTCGCGGAGCAGAGGCTCCTGATGCGCAGGTCCAGCGGCCACAGCTCACAGTCCCAGCCGCTCCCCGGCACATGGGATCCTCCCGGACCAGGGCACGAACCCATGTCCCGTGCAGTGGCAGACAGACTCTCAACCACTGCGCCACCAGGGAAGCCCTAGAGCCTGTTTTTAAATTCTCCTCTTGGCTGCTCTATTCTAGGGGTCTCAGTTGCTTTCCTCCAGGGCTCTGGACTCTGGGCATTTCCTTGACTTCATGTTTTTTCTGTCTGCCTGCTTCTCCCAGCAAATTCCATGTGGAGGATGGAGCAGAGCCCAAAGAGCAGGTAAGGGAGATATCCCAGCAGAGTTTTATGTGAGTTGAGTTAGATGGGGAAGTGATGGGGCAGATGATGAGGGGTGGGGGGAGGTGAGAGAAAGAGAGAGAGAGATTTCTTTCACTGATTTAGTTATAAGGGTAAAACTAGTTAGAAAAGTCATTGAGTCTCTTTCTCAGGCCTTTTTATTTATTTATTTTTCTAAATTTATTTATTTACTTTTGGCTGCATTGGGTCTTCGTTGCTGCCAGCGGGCTTTCTCTAGTTGCGACAAGCAGGGGCTACTCTTTGTTGCAGTGCACAGGCTTCTCATTGCGGTGGCTTCTCTTGTTGCAGAGCACAGACTCTAGGCAAGTGGGCGTCAGTAGTTGTGGCACGCGGACTCAGTAGTTGTGGCTCATGGGCTCTAGAGCGCAGTCTCAGTAGTTGTGGCGCATGGGCTTACTTGCTCCACAGAATGTGGCATCTTCCCAGACCAGAGCATGAACCCATGTCCCCTGCATTGGCAGGTGGATTCTTAACCACTGTGCCACCAGGGAAGTCCCAGCCTTTTTAAATGAAACGCTTTCTTCCTCAGTGGTCTGAGGCCTGAGAATATGCGTGGACAAAGAATTCTCTGGATAGATCCCTCTACCCCTCCACACCCTTGGAGGCTTAATCTGGGTTGCCTTCTGGATAAACAAGAATACCACCTTGTTCCAGTTATTTTTGCTGTGTAACAAACCACCTCTAAACCTAGAGAATATGACTTGTCACATCTCTGAGAATGCTGTGGGGTGACTGGACTGAGTGACATGTTCTCCCTCAGGGTCTTCTATACAGCTGCAGTCAGATAGTGGCTGAGTCTGGAGTCGTCTGTAGGCTTTTTTCCTGTAGTCTAAATCTGAATGGCTGGAAAATCTGCGGCTGGTTGGGCTTCTCTCCATGGAGTCCCTCCATCTAGTTAGGTTGGGTGTTCTCACAGGATGATGGCCTCAAGGGTAACTGGCCGTCATGCACTGGAACTGGTTTGTACAAATTTGTAAGAACTGATTCTGTGTATTTCTTTCCAACCCTGCATTCAGTGTTGTCACTTTGGTAGCTTGAAATCAGCCATGGTGGGAGGGAGTATTTATAGAATAAAAACTGGTAAACACTGCAAATCAGGGGGATCCCCCCACCCCAGAGAGCCAGGTTACCACCACATGACTTTATATGGTGGTTGGCTTCCCCCAGAGTGAGTGGGCCAGGAAAACCAGGTGGAAGCTGCAAAGCTCCTGAGAACCTAGCCATGGAGGTCCCTGAAGGTCACTTTCTTCTTATCCTATTGATCATCAAGTCTCTAAGGCTATCCCTGATTCAAGAAGAGGAGAATTATCCATGTCCCATGGAAGAGTATAATAGAGGACCTATTGGCACAGAGTAGGTGTTCAATTAAGTGTTTGATGAATGAATGAATGAATGAATGAATGAATGAGTAAAGTCACTTAAACTCTAATGTGTGTGTCCTTAAATCACTCTAAAAGTGGAAAGCCTTCTGGAAAGTTTTACTTCAACATCAGAGAGGCCAATGATTTTTAAGTCCCCAAAGAGCCTAAATCTAAAATTGCTTGATATAAATCTACTTACACTCTGTCTGCAGGTATTCACAGACCTGTTTTCTCAAGCTCTTCCCACTTATGTACTCAACTGGGACTGTCCACATGACAATGGCAGAACGCTTTTTTTATCGATGTTTTCATACTATGTAAGTTTGCTTTACCTCTCTAAGTAAATCGCAAATTCCTTGAGAGAGTTCTCACCTATTTCTTTGCCAGTCCTCCCCACCTTGCCAAAACTCGATACATACATACACACACGGATACTTACAAGATATATGATAGAGATTATAAGTTGTAAAAGAGAAGGAAAGAAGGAAAGGAACTAAAAACTCATAATGGCTGTGTTTCATAAATGTTCTCATTTAATTCATATTCACCCAGAGAAATAGGCATTATTATTTCTATTTCATAGTTGAGGAAAATGAGTCTTAAGAAAATTTACCAATTTGGTCAAAGCCACACTAGGAAGTAGGGAGATAGGATTCCATTGCAGACCTGCATGGTTCCAGGGCCTGAGTGTTATGTGTTCTTCAAGCCATCTTCCCACTGCAATATACATCTCCCATCTCCCCCCATTCTCTCTGCCTCCCTCCTTGAAGTATCCACACGAGTCCTAGAAATGCTAATGCTTCTAAACCCCAGATAGGGTAATAAGTGTTTCAAGTTCTGCTCTTATGAGAAACGTCCTTAAAAAGCTTGGGAAGGGACTTCCCTGGTGGCGCAATGGTTAAGAATCCGCCTGCCAATGCAGGGGACACGGGTTTGAGCCCTGGCCCGGGAAGATCCCACATGCCACGGAGCAACTAAGCCCGTGCGTGACAACTGCTGAGCCTGTGCTCTAGAGCCTGCGAGCCACAACTACTGAAACCCTCTTTTCTAGAGCCTGTTTCTGCAACAAGAGAAGCCACCACAATGAGATACCCGTACACCGCAACGAAGAGTAGCCCCCAGTCGCTGCAACTAGAGAAAGCAGGCGCACAGCAACGAAGACCCAACGCAGCCAAAAATAAATAAATAAAATTTAAAAAATATTCTTGGGAAGATAAGAAGCTTGAAGTGTCTTATACTAGGAAGGGACTGAGCCTGGTAGCAGGGAGGTCAGCTAAGCGGCTATTGCAATAACTCAGGCAAAGAGTGCTGGTGGGACGGACCAAGGTAGGGTGGTGGGATGGGTAGGCGAGAAAAATTTTCAGGCCTATTAAGAAGACAGATCAACAGACTAGTGATGGATCAGATCGTGCAGGTGCCAATCAGTCATTGTAGAATCATCACTCTGGCTGCCCCAGGAAGATGAGGCTGGAGAGAGGAAGCTGGGATAAGAGGTTTCTGTATTCCTGGAAAAGGTGATAAGGGCTTAAAGTAACCATGGAAGTGGGAGAGTGGATGGATCTGAGAGATCACTGGAGGCAGAATCTGTGGGATGTGTTGCCACACTAGATGTGGGAACGTGAGGGCGAAGGAGGGGTCAAGGTTGAAGTCCAGAAATCTGTCGTGGACAACCAGGTGCTTTTCACGTAGCTGGGGGACACGGGGATCGGGGGAGGTTCCGCAGAGTTCAGGTAAGGATAAATTCTGGATGTGCCAAGTTTGAGGTGAATGAGTAAGCAGGCACTCGCAGCCAGTATGCAGTTGCATTTAAAACAAAACAAGCATCTCTTATCTCAATGAAATTCTTTGTTCCCTTCAGAGGTTATAGATGAAAGCACTGAATCCTGTGTGGGATAGGGTTCTGTGTCAGGTTATAGAGGGACCCTGCAATTCTCAGTGTTTTCACTTTACTGTGGTTCAACTCTCTCAAAAGCCATTTATCACCCTGTAGGCGCCTCCATCATCACCAAGCTGTCTTTACGGAGACTTCCAGAGCTCGTAAGAGCTGTATGATTCAATTAGTGGCAGTGATTCATATAGCTCATAGAAAGTGCGGCGGGGAGATTTCAGGGGCCCCTAGGACCACGGGTCGACCATACACACGCACGCACACACGCCAAAACTTAGAACTCGCATGGACAGGCTCTAAGATGTGTTTGCACGCTTCTGCCCCACAGGAGAGCACAGCCATGGTTTACACAAGGTCCCTGCGTGTCAGGACAAGGAAGCTGGGCCTTTGTCCCTGCTACACTCTGAGGAAGAAGGGAAGAATTCAAGCCAGTGAATGAGCAAATGAAGGCTCTGCAGAGAGCTGCTGCTTTCCTATACATCAGCGTTTATCATGAGACCCTCTAAGGGTTCTACCCAAAACACAAAGCCCGTTGTAGGAAGGCAAAACAGGTAGGACAGCCCCAGCCTAAGGAGACCACTCGTAGTTGCTTCACCAAAGGGTTCATTGTCCCACTGTTAGAACAGACACCTGAAACCAAGCCCGGATTAGATTTCCATGCCACTGCAGCCCGAGCTGAGTGGTCACTCAGCCCAGGGCCGGCCAGCCCACCAGGTGGGTACCAGCTGCCTGGGAACCAGCTGTTCTCACCCAGAACGTCCCTTGACCCAACTCCAACTTTACCCTGAGGTGCCCTAAAAAGTGCCCTCCACCAACAATCAAGCTTTCCCGAATGGAAACCCACTAAAGAGAAGCTTTCTTACCTGAGAGAAGGTCCTGGTGCCCAGCTGTGGAAAAAACACTGAGTTCCCGCAGACGTGACAGGGACTCACAGGGCAGATCTGTTGCTTTTAAAAGAAGAAAGGTGACTTCATCTCTGGTGCCGTGGAGTTTAGAAGAGCAACAAGTGCTTCCTGGCTGAGTCAGCTCGACCTCGCCAGTGATGACTCCATCCAAATCATGCAGCCGCTGCCCAGACACGCTCAGCCTTCAGAAGGTGAAGCTTTGGAATCTGATTTGCCCTGTTGTTTTCAAAGAGCTTCAGAAAGTCCGGAAGCACTAACCGCCTTCACCAGCACCAGGGGTGGGGAAACCACACACTTATTTCCCTAAGTCATATCATTATCTCCCAAGAATCCAACATTCTAAGGAAGGAAAACAGGTATTTAAGCGTCTGAGGGGTAAACATTCTTGGGGAAGGAGGGGAGAGAGAAAAAGCAAAGATCTTTCAGGCAGGACGAGGAGCAGTAAGAAGCTGGAAAGGATCACTGTGCTGAGAGATTTGCAGACCTGGTGATTTGTAAGCCTACAAAGATGACAAATAGGTGATGGTCTGGAGTTTGCAGAGGGGAAAGTATTCAGTTCCGCAAAGGGAATGAGTCACTGTATGAAAGGAAAGTTGACAGTCTCTTTAATGAAGGCGACCTATTTTTATTTTCTTTTTATTGCCTGTGGTATCACTCAACTCATTTGGGGTCATTTGTAACATTAATATATTAGCTCATAACGTGCCCACATTTCACCAAATTTGGAGAAAGAGACATTTGTTTAAGTCAGGAATTTTCTCTTTTGTATGCTAAAGGTTAGGCTGGAGCAATTGGATTTGTAACATGGGATTCAAGGTCATGTGGAGCTACCCAGGAAGCCAGGCACCTCTGCTTGACGTCATGCCCTTGGGCTAAACTTTGGGCAGACCTTCTGGCTGTGGTGCCAGGACAAGGCATGGTAATGGCTGTGACCTCTTGGAAGTAGGGCAGAGGGTTGAGCTTAGCAGCTGACTGCCCTTTCTATCACATCTCTACTTCAGGAGAGTGTACAGCGACTTGGGGTCCCTAGACATGTGTCCAATTTCTTGCCGAACTATTTTGAGGCTTTGGGGATCTTCCTGTGTCAAGCTTCACTCCAGAGAGGATAAAACAAGAAAAAAATTATCTTTCTGTTGAGATGGAGATATTCAGTTCCAACATTAGAAAGGGGTTTTTGAATTCAGAGATTTAAGAAATGTCAGCATGGCTTGTAGAAGGATTTGCAAGTCTTCTAGTCAGGGTGTAAGTAGTGAGAAACATAGAAGAGGAGCAGAGTTTCATCAATGTTGAGATCAAAAAAGGGCAGGGGGCATTTTTATTCGGTTGATCATAGACTCCTCAGAGCCTTGCACAGAGAGTAGCACACAGCAGGTGCTCAGTAGATAGAGAATAAATGGTGTCCGACAGCCCCTTCTGTTCCAGATTTCTAGAACAGATCTGTTCAGGACTTTTTGTTAAATTGAAGCATAATTGACATACAACATCGTTGTAGTTTTGTTATGTGTTCATCATAGTGATTTGATATTTATATACATTGAGAATTCTTAAAGTCACCATCTGGTAAGCAAGGCAATTGCAGAGAGCATGAGCCCCTGGGTCTTATGGAATACAAGAGGCACTTGGTCCTTTGCTTTGCCTCAGCCCCCAGGTTCATCGCCACAGTTAGAATAGAGCAAAGAAAGTCAGTTTCTGGACCCACAAGTCCCTTTTGCCTACCCTGTTCCCCTGTACATCAGCTAGACACTGGTGTCTTTCTCCAGGGCCAGGACTTCATCTCATGGGCAACCTGCCAATTCTCTTCAGTTATCTTTGTTCTCAGCATTCCATTATAGAATGTTCAAACTTAGAAATGTGTTGAAAGAATTTTATAGTGAACACCCATATACATACCACATAGTTTCTTCAACTGACGCCTTATTGTATTTGCTTTATCATATATTAATTCTCTGTCCATTCCTCTATCCATCCAGCCGCTCATTTAATTATTTTTGCTATTACATTCCCAAGTAAGTTGCAGACATTAATACATTCCCCAAAGTACTTCAATGTTACTAACCAGAGTCCAAAATTTGTTTACAATTCCTTTATTTCTTTTCAGATGAAAATCGTGTACAGTGCAATGCAAAAATTGTCAATATATCATTTGATGAGTTCCTATAAATGCACACACCTGTGCAACCCAGACCCTATCAAGGGACAGAACATTGACCATCACCCTAGAAAGGTTCCCATGTCCTTTCCCAGAAAACTCCTGCCTTAACACTCCTAGAGAGATCCAATATTCTCATGTTTTCACCATTGATAAATTTTGCCTATTCTAGTACTTCATATAAATACAATTGTACAATTTGTATACTTTTGTGGAATTTCTGTTCACTCAGCATGTTTTGGGGATTCATCCATCCATGTTGTTGGTTTCTTTTCATTGATGAATAGTATTTTACTGTATGAATATGCCACGGTTTATCCAGGCTCCTATTAATGGACAGCTGGTCCTCCAGTTTGGGGCTATTATGAATAAAGCTAATATGAACACTTTTGGACACACTTTTTGTGGACATGTGTTTTTGTATCCCTTTAGTAAATACCTAGGAGTAGAATTGCTGGGTCTTAGAAAGTGGATGTATTTAATTTACATGAAACTGGAAGATCTTTTTCAATGTTTTTGACCATTTTCCCTTCCTACCAACCATGTACGTTTACATTTTTCTGACAATATTTGGTGCTCTCAGTCTAATTTTAGCCATGCTGGTAAGTGTGGAATGGTACCTCATAGTGGTTCAATTTGCATGTCCTTGATAACTAAAGATGTTGAACGTTTTTTCACATGCTTACTGGCCATTAATTTACCATCTTTTGTGAGGTGTCTGTTCAAATCTTTTGACCATTTTTAAATTGAGTTGTTTGTCATTTTATTATTGAGTTTTAGGAGTACTTAGTATATTCAGAACACAAATTCTTTGTCAGACATGTTTTGCAGATATCTTCTCCAGCCCTGTGGTTTGCCTATACATTTTATTAATGACATTTCTTCTGATGAACAGAGACTTAATTTTGATTAAGTGTAATTTTTTGTTTGTTTGTTTGGCTTTTGCCTTCCCCCAAGTCATGAAGATAATCTCCTATGTTTTCTTCTAGAAGTTTTGTAGCTCTGGCTTGTATGTTTAGGTCTATGGTCCTTCACAAATTGATTTTTGTGGATAGTAAGATTTAGGGCAAGATTAATTTGCTTCCATATGAATATGTAATTATTTCAGCATCATTTGTTCCTTTCCCAGTAGGGTTGCTTTAACACCTTTGTCAAAAAATAAAATAAATGTCTAAGTATGGGTCTATCTCTGGGCTCTTTATTCTGTTCTATCCATCTGTTTGTTGATCCTTGTGCCAGCACTGCACTGTCTTGATTACTGTAGTTTTAGGGTAGGTCTTGAAGTCAAGTGGTGTTAAGTCTACACCGTTGACTTCTTTTTTCAAAACTTCTTTGAATATTCTAAATTCCTTACATTTCTACAGAAATTTTAGAATCAGCTTGTCAATTTTCACTAAAAAGCATATTAGGATTATGATTAGGATTGTAATGAATCCATAGGTCAATTTGGTAATTGCTGTCTTAATATTGAATCATTCAATCCGTTAACTTAGTGTATCTCTCCATTTATTTACACCTTCAATTTCTCTCAGCATTGTTTTCTTGATTTTCTCTTTGTCGTTGATTTTCAGCAGTTTGATTATGATATGCCTGAATGTTTTTATCTTTGTTTTGTTTGGTTTGGTTTTGATATTAATCTTTCTTGGCATTTATTGAGGTTTTAGAGTCCATAACTATTTGTCTTTTTCCAAATTTATAAACTTTTCACCCATTATTTATTCAAATACTTTTCTGTGTTGTTCTTTCTCTCCTCTCCTTCTGGGACTCCAATTATATGTATATAAGACATTCTGACATTGTTTCAAAGATCTATGAATCTCTGCACATTTATTATATCTCTGTTCAGTTTGAATCATTTCTGATGATCTATCTTCTAGTTCATTGACTTTTTCTTCTTTCATTTCCCTTGTGCTTTTAAGCACACATTGCATTTTTATTTCAGATATTTATTTTTCAGTTCTTTTGTTTTCATTTGATTCTTTTAAAATAATTTCTATTTATCTGCTAAGATTTTCTATATTTTCTTTCACTATGGATATATTTTCCTTTACATACTTGAACATAGTTACAATAACATCTTTAAAATTCTTGTCTGCTAATTCCATCATCTAAGTCATCTTAGAGTTGGACTCTGTTGATTGTGTTTTCTTTTTAAAATCTGTTTTGTTGTATGTTGAATAATTTTGGAGTGTATCTTGGTCATTATGAATGATATATTGTAAAAAGTCTGATTCTATTATGCTGTTCTAGTGAGTATTGACTTTTCTTTATTCAGGCCTTTAGAGTGGCTGAACTCAAGCTACAAAACCCTATCTCCCCAGTAGCAGCTGGAATTTCAGTTCAGCTCTTTTAGCTGTAGCTGGGACTCTTAAAGTCTGCCTCTTACATATGTGGTTTGGGGTCAGCCATAGATCTGGGCAGAGTTCATTCATAGAATGTAAGGCTTCCCTTCTGCCCTGCATATCACAGACAGGGCCCCATTCTTAGGCTAAAAGTTGTAAATCAGGAAACTTACCCCATGCCATTCTCTTCTTCCAGTGGTTCAGTCTCCTCTGGTTTTTGCCTGTTTTTTTTCCCTCCAGTACCTTCAATTAGGTGTTCTTATATTTTGCCCAGAGATTATATTTGTTATCTACAAGATGTATGGTCCAAGAGGAGCTACTTGGCCATACCAGAAGGTTTCAATTACCTTTTGAGTCATCTAGTTTACTTTCAACAAGATAATTCATAGCTCTTTCCCAGGATACTATTTATGTTTTATTTCAAGCACCACCTCAGATTGATCGGTTATGTTGAAGTGGATACTGAGCTTCAGCAGAAAAGGGTGAGATAATCAATAAGCAATGTCTGCCTTGGACAAAGGAGAGAAAATGTAAGCTGGATATTTGTAATTTCTGTTATGGTTACTTACAAAACAATATAATACTCAGCTGTTTGTACCTACTAGAACATCTTCTTGAAGTCCGTATTTGCTTGTTTGATGGTTAATCTTCCCCATTAGATGTAGACTTCATGAGAGCAGGGATTGTGCTTGTAAAATTCACTCTTATACGTCAGTGTCTATCATGTGGAATACAGCAGGCTCTCAATAAATATTTGCTGAGTGAGTGAGGATAGTGTCTGATCAGGACCCATTCCAACTTGGTACAAGTTATCATCAGTGATCTATCTCTGAAAAAATTAAACAATTTTAGGAATACCTAATCCAGTTTCATTTTTGTTTTGGTCTTATTTTTAAAATTATATAACCAATGTGGAGAAGGAAATAGAGAACACAGATTAGCAAAAATAAAATAAATCGGGCTTCCCTAGTGGCGCAGTGGTTGAGAGTCCGCCTGCCGATACAGGGGACACGGGTTCGTGCCCTGGTCCAGGAGGATCCCACATGCCGTGGAGTGGCTAAGCCCGTGAGCCATGGCCGCTGAGCCTGCGCGTCCAGAGCCTGTGTTCCGCAATGGGAGAGGTCACAACAGTGAGAGGCCCGCGTACCGCAAAAATAAATAAATAAATAAATAATAAAAAAATAAATCAAATAACCCCATTTTTCTCCTCACAGACATAACCATTTTTGTAACTTTTTTTCACATAGCTTTTTATTATCCTTCAATTTTGTTTCTCAGCCTTGGGTACATATTCTAATTATCCGTGCATATTTGAAAAGTCATGATGTTCATGCCACATCCCAGACCAATTAAATCACATTCTCAAGGATTGGGACCCAGGCATTAGTATTGTTTTTAATTTCCAAGATGATGCCAGTATGCAATCATGAGGACCCGAAGATGTCCCAGCTAAGACTATGAGAAGTTTTTCAGATGTTATTTTCTGTATCCTACATGATACAGTCCATGCTCTCCAGGAGACTTCAAAGAAAGCAAGACTTGAAGTAATTAAATATGAAACAATTAGAAATCAAAAGGACACCAAAGATACATAATCAAGTGCTAAACTGCATAGAAGCTGTGAGTTAACTGTGCCAGAGTAGACATTCCTGAGTGAGATCAGAAGTGGACTCACCTGTACTTCTCACTCCTGGGCAGGGAGCCCTGCCAGTTACATTGAGGGAGTCTCCTCCCTCTATAAAGGTTTGGTGAAATGGGCACAGTGACATGTTAGAATGATAGATGATGCTGATTCTACTCCTCTCTTCTTTGAAAATTTCTGCTTTACAGAATCCTAAGTCCCCAGGTTCCTGGCTTCCACCCTCTCTTTGTGGGAAAGCGTTTTAATTTAATTTTATTTTTTTACTTTCATCTGTCTTTGTATTTTTTTTAACTTTTTTAAAATTAATTTTTATTGGAGTATAGTTGCTTTACGATGTTGTGTTAGCTTCTACTGCACAGTGTGGGAATGAGTTTCAATTCTTTAACTGACTTCAGAATTTGAGAAGACCAACCCTCAACCAGAGAATCTGCTGTGGAAAATGCCATGGCTGACTAGGTACCCTGCCCCTCTGGAGTGGAACCCAGATAAGTCGGGCATAAACATCTATCCCCACCTTATTTCTCCAGCTTGCCCTAGGGGAGCTGGTCAGCAACCAAGCGTAGAGCCTTGTTCTCGACCCAGGTGGCGTAAGAGAATCTGCTGTAGAATACCTATTCTTAAGCCCTGCCCCAGAGCAATTACATAGAACCTCTGGGTGATGGTACCCAGGCATTGGTACTTTTGTCAAGGCTCCCCAGGAAATTAGGATGTGAGAAATATTGGCCAGGCAACTTCGTGGTACATTCTCATGGGTTGTGGGTGGATCTGAAATCTCCCTTCCTGCTGCTCCTAGAGGCAGCCAGGCCTTATGTTAAATAAGCTAGGGTTTGAATCCCTGCTTTGCCATGTATTGGTTGTGTGATGTTGGCTAACTTACTGAACAGCTCTGACATTCCATTAGTCAACGGTAAAAGAGGCAAAGTAATAGTTCCTACCAATGAGATTCCACAAGACACCACATATAAAGCATTTGGTACCCACTGTACCTAATAAACGTCTGCTTCCTTCCTTTCCTGTACCTACCAGCCCCACCCTGCCTTAGCATTGCAATAAGAGCTACAGGCAGCTCTGGCTTGGTTTTCTGCTATTTCTCCTTGATCTGACCGCGGCCACTGCATCAGTCTGGATTTGCAGCCCTTGTCCCTGGATCTGGCATTCTGATCCAGGCTCCTGAACTTGATCCGGCTCTTCTTTCCTGCCTTGCAGGTTCCAGGCCCAGTTTCCAACACCTGTTTCTGTTGCTCAGCCCTAAGCCCCAAAGTGATGGTTTCTAAAAGTAACTGGCCCCACATTGCTCCAGCTGACTTTTAGCATTGGGAGGGGGTGGGGCTAATTTTAGACTTGTCCTGGACTAATGCCTGAGAAGAAGCAAGGCCAGGCCAATCCAACTTACCCCCTCCACTGCCCAGCACTCAGTATCTGGGTTGGAGTTGACAGAGAAAGTCTGAGATGCTGCCACAGGGTTTGTGTGTCTGCATCCTACCAGGCACCTTTTATGGAAATATAATACATGAAACCATTTACCTCAAAATCCATTTGGATTTGAGCCTCAGGGGTTGTGCTGAGTGGAAGTAACCACAATGTAAACCAGAGTGTTTGATATGCTAATGCTTGTTCTGAGCTGGGATGGATTGTTTTCTGCCTCCCCTGGGGGACAAGACCAAGCAGGTGTGAACAGGGCCCTGGGCCTGAGAGCCTGCAGGAAAGAGGCTTAAGAAGAGAAAAGATCAAACGGTTACTCATTTATTTGTGTTTTAGAGACACTGAGAAGGAAATAGGATGAAGCAGCACGGTGACAGAAAGCCCTGATTGAGAGAAGTAGGGATGACTTGGCAGCTCCTAGAACAGGCCTGGCCCAGAGAAGGCTTTTAATGACCATTTGCTGCTTGAGTGTGGAGTGAAAGGCTTCTGAGGTGGAGAAAAAGAGAGGCTTCGGGGATGCCCAGTGAGTGTCTCGTGCTTTGGAAGGAAGGGCAACCAGTTCCGAGCAAATTGGGTATCAAAGGACTGTCCAGGGGACCCACAGCATCAGAAGGGATTTGTGGCCTCTGGGTCAAGAGGAAATGAGAGAGGAAATTAACTCTTACAGGGTCTGGCCCATAGACTAACAACAAAGAAGTGTTGAGGTCCCCCAGGGTTAAGAGATAAAGAAGACAGAGATGATTAGTGAAAAGAGTAGGGCCTTAAGAGTGAGTCAAACTACTGATAGTTTCCCCACTCCATCACTTAATGCTGTGTGATGTTATGCAAATTACTTAACTACTCTGAGCCACAGTTTCTCCATATATTTATTAAACATTCACCAACAGATACTTATTGAACATTCACCAACAATTTACTGAGCATCTATTACATGAGCCAGACAGTTGGATACTGTGGCGAACAGACCCGTTTCTTGTCCAGATGCCTCTAACAATCTGGTAGGGAAGGCAGACAAGAGAACAGGACAAGACAAAGGCAGATGGTGCTAAGTGCCGTGAAGAAAGTAAACAGGGTAAAGGATGGAGGGTCATTGGGAGAGGGATAAGGAAAGCATCCTTGAGGAGGGGTCTTGGAACTGAGCTCCGAATGGTGGGAGGAGCCGACCCTGCAGAAGAACGCTCTAGGCGGAGGGAAGAGCCGGTGCAAAGACCCGAAACAGCAGTGAGCTGGACAGGTCTACAGAACAGTAAGGATGTTCTAGACCTGTGGATGGAGAACAGTGAGCCAAGAGGGGGTGGACTGAGGTCAGGTGAGAGAGAGGCAGGAAGGCACGGGGCCTTGAGAAGAAGTCTGAATTTTGTAAGAGGAGAATAACTCCCATTTCCGGGAGCAAGAGGACAGGTAGGGCTGGAGCTGCTCCAGTGGAGGACACAGTGCAGGGCAGACTCTGAGGGCAGAGGCGGTGAAGAAGTGTTTGTTAAAGAGGTGCTGGTGGGACTTGAGATCCTTAGAATGCCTCCTGGATGTCAGCTGGAGCTGAATAGGTAGGAACCCCTGCCAGAGAAAAAAAACATTTGAAATCTGGTCTACGGCAGAACCTTTTTCTCTTGTTTTTGGCCTCGCAGTATGCCTTGTGAGATCTTAGTTCCCCGGGCCCTAGGCAGTGAAAGCACTGATTCCTAACCACTGGACCACCAGGGAATCCCCAGAATCTTTTTGATTAATATAATTCAAAATCTACTTCTGGGAAGAAATGAGTGCTCCTGATAAAATGCTTAACTAATCTATTTTCTGATCAAATTTAACTAGATTAAACTTTGTTCTGGGAATCTAATCACCTAACCTCCTACTTGCCAATGGTCTTAATGTTTAGCCAAATGTTTAACCAAATAATCTTTCTTTTCTTTTTGTAACATAAAATGTAATTATTTTATGTTACAATAATGATGTAACTATTCTCCTCGCCTAAAAAAAAAAAAAAAAAAAAAACCCTACCAAAAGTGAATCTTTGAATTCGTCGACTGGAGGCCTTTTCACCTGCCACAAGATTGTAATAAAACATTGACCTGTGCTTTCAATGAAATTTTCTGTAAAGTTGTCTGTAACACCCTGGTGTGGCAGACGGTAGACGTGTGAAGACTTCTTCAAGTTTTCTGTGAGCCCGTGGCCCCTTCGCCCCCTGAGCTCCTTCTTGTAGCTCCTGTGCTGTCTCTGGCTGTACATGGTCTTAGCTGTGGGACTTCTGCTAAAATCCAGGTCCTATGAGCCCTTGTGATTTGGTGAGGAGTGAGAGAAAGGCTATTATGCATTGAATTGTGTCCCCCCCATTATGAGGTACTGGGGTCCTAACCCCAGTACCTCATAACACCATCTCATCTGGAGGCAAGTTCTTTACAGAGATCATCAAGTTAAAATGAAGTCATTAAGGTGGGTCTTAATCTAATATGACTAGCTTCCTTATAAAAAGGGGAAATTTGGAGGCAGACCTATACCCAAGAAGAACCATGTGAAGATGAAGTAGAGATCAGGGGGATGCTTCTAAAAGCTAGGGTACACCAAAGATTTCCAGCAAATCACCAGAAGCTAGGGGGAAAGCATGGAACAGCTCACGGCCCCCTGAAGGAACCAACCCTGCCGACACCTTGGGTTTCGAACTTCCAGCCTCCAGAGCTGTGAGACAACACACTTCTCTTTAAGCCACCCAGTATGTGGTACTTTGTTGTGGCAGCACTAGCAAACTAATAGGAGGACTTTAAAGGGAACATTTATAAAACATGATTCTCAAAGCCTCCTTCAGCATCCCCAGCATGGAGTAGCACAGAATCTTCGACCTACCTTGTCCTAGCCTCTCTCTTTCTTTCCGGCTCTTTCTCCATCTCCCTTATACCCCATCTCCTCCCAACTCCACCCTTTCTCCCTCTTCCTTCTCTCGTCTCCTCAGAAAAAAACAAAATTTCTTTTCTTATATCATGCATAAGGGTCTCGTGCCCACCTGAAATAACTTATCAAATTTTAAAGTAAATTTTGTATACAATTATAATAAATGCCCACAATCCTTAAGGTAAAGCTTGATGAAGCCCAGCTTTCCTGCTGAGGTTTCCCTCCTTCCCCCTATCCCCCAACGGTGGATCCTAGACACTCAGTACACTGGCCCATGTCCTTCAGTGCTGCCACTTCCCAATCCTCGAGGTTCTCCATTCATCCAGAGAGGCCCTTTTCATTTCAATCATCCAAGGAAAACATGCTGAGGATATTTTTTTAAATGTGGGGAATTAACAAAGATCAAGGTATCTTTCCATTGCTTTTTTTCAGCTCCTGACTTCATGTTGACATGAGAGCAGAAAGTGACTCTGGATTTCTGTCCTCTCTTCTTATTCCTGAGAGTGGCTCCCACCGCCCAGACTTCTAGGAGGGAATGATGACCCTTCTCTGTAAAGGCTCTTTTCCTCAGCACTGGTTCTGTGAGGTAATTAGAGCAGAAAAATGGGTGCCGCATGGGTTGAGTTAAATTTGATACAGAGCTAGACCTTGAGAGTTAGCATACAAGGAGAAATTTGCATAGAATTCAAAGTAGCATAGACAGTCTCTTATAAACTATCATTTTGGAGACTGAAATGCCATTTTTCAGTAAGTCCAACACAACCATTGCATCCTATACAGATGCCATCCTGCCATTCCTTCAGATGAAGGAGCTGCCTTTTAGACAGACAAGCATTGTACTGTGTCATTCTATCTAGCATCACATGTAGAATGGCAAGTATCTCAAACTGAAGCTGACCGAGGGAGCCTGAGATTCATGGCTCCCATCTCACATTCCTTCTGGAGCACGTTTATTACATAGACTGGTTTATTAAACAGAATTGCCCACAGTATTTAAATGGCTGTTCTCTCTCTTGAACCCCAAGTCCTTAGGGTTTGATTTGCTTCATGACCCTTCACCATATAGTAATTCAGATAAATTTTTATCATCTTAAAAACCCATTCAGAATTTGTCTTTAGGTGAAAATCACCTTTAAGTGGAATTTTGTTTAAAAAGGAGGAATAACTGACTTTACTTTCAGTGGTGTCAGCTGCATCAGACCGATTTGCAGGAGACCAAACCTCCCACTGACAAACAAACAAACAAACAACAGAAGGGCTATACTTTAAAAACAGCTAAAGGAATTAAAGTGTTACCGTGGAAACCAGGACTTGAGGGGACAAGGTCTCTGAGTGGAGAGGAAACTCTGGTTGAGGTGAGCCTGATATTCTACCCTCTCCTCAAGGGATTTGCCAGCTCATAATTAGTTTAGGTTGAGAGACTGAGAAGCCAAGCAGAAAGCAATGCGGTGGTTAAGCAGAGCTTTGAGCACAAATTGAAGTTCTGGACCACCAAGGGAGCCAGGATAGAAGGACCAAGAGAGAAAGGAGCACAGTGAAGTGATTTTGACAATTGGAGATGCTTTTCTCCTCAAAGCATTTGTCTATTCATAAGTTGCATGGTGTCATGCTGATTAGCCGAGCAGAAAGCGTCAGATAAGAGGCTGAGAACTTAGGCAGGCTTCAGCCATCTCAGCATGGTAAGGAGAGGGAACCTGGGAATCCTAGGCTTCCGTTTGTCGTCTTGAGAGCTGTGCCCCAGAAATAAAGGCAAATATGAAAGAGACTCAGTGTTACAAAAATTGAAATGCAGCTTGAAATCAGTCCAATCCCCCTTTGGACTGCCTTGGAGAAGTCATTTGGGCTGTAAATTTACAGTAGGTGACTGTTGCCCACTGACCTGTGGTTACAAAAATAAGCAGAGGCTCTAAGGCAGCCCTAGAAGGCAGCCCTCTGCAGGAATTCTGTTAGAATGGTTGTGCTCGTCCCCAAGTTCAGCAGCACCTGTCCCTGTTTAGGTACCACTCGGAGTGTGATATGAAAAGAGGCTTTAAGATGTATCTTTGTCCTCAAGGCATTTGCCATCTATGGGGTGGAGGAGTGGGAGTGGGGAGGGGAGGAGACCAACCAAAGAGTGTGACAAGTGCTATGAAAGAATGAATTAAAAAGATGTCCTGGGAGCTTAGGGGATGGGGCGCCTAATCTACTCTTGAAGTATGTGTGTTGGGGGCAGGAGGGGAGAAGCTTCCCAAAGAAAGTGACACCTCAGCTGAGTCCAAAGGACCAGTAGGATTTTCCCAGATGAAGAAGGTGAAGGGTATTAAAAGCAGGGGGGATAACATGTGCAAAGATAAAGAGAGCATGACTTGTCCAGCAAACAGCAAGTAATTCCGTCTGATGAACTTACCCAGTACCATGAGGGGAGAATCAAGAAGGAAAGCTGGAGAGAGAGGCAGGAACCAGATCATGAACCGGAAGTTAAGGAGAACCTCAAGCCATGCTCAGCAATTTTAACAGTCTACTTGAAATGGTACACTTACCTAGGGCAGCGCAGCACAGGACCACATCATTTTGTTCCTTCTAGAAGCAGTGGTTATCTCATATGATGAACTCTAATTGCCAAGTGCACATGTCTTTGATGAATAAACTGATCAATAAAGAGGCGAATACTGCAGTACAGGTGGCATGTTATCATGGCTTGAATTGGTGAGTGGCCTTGAAAAGGGAACAGATATGAAAGATATTTGAGAGCTGTACCTGGCTGATTGGCCTTCGTGAGTGAGCGCGAGATATTTGAGAGCTGTACCTGGCTGATTGGCCTTCGTGAGTGAGCGCGAGGGAGGAGTTAAGGATGACGCTTAGGTTTCTAGCTTGGGCAATTAGACTCATTTTCTTATGAAAAATAATTTTAGTCGGTGCCTTATTTATCTGCCTTCTAGAGTGAAAGCATCTTAGATGAAGAACTCCAAAACCACAAAAATATATTGAATACTGGCTACGTGTCAGGCACCTCTATTATCCCATTCATTCTTCACAACCCAAAGAGGTTAGTACTATTATATTTTACCATTTGAAAGATAAGAAAACCTGTTCTAGATCCCCCAAATTGTAAATGGATGACTTAGAATTTGAGTCCAAGTGTATCTTACCCTAGAACCTGAACTCTTAATATTAAGCTCTTTTAGGTGATCGTACTTGGATTTGAACATTAAGCTGCTTTGAGTTGGTTCTTGAATCCACCCAATTTGGTGTGACTCATAGAGCTGACCCCACAAGTGACAGAATCAGTGTTTGTAGGTCCTCTTACGCTGGGAGCCTTGGATGCTGTGTAGACGGAAACTGTGCCAGTGGTTAAGTGGGCTGAGACCTGAGAATGGAAATCCAGGGGCCTGGGGCTGCTTCCTAGCTCCCTCCCCTCGGTGGGTCCCATCTGGGGAGGCTCAGAAACAGGAGCTCTGCCAGCCATTTAGCACTTCTGCTGAGGATCCACACTTGCCATGAAAACCAATTAGTGTCAGCTGGGTCCAGGTGCTGTTCCCAGGACTGTGACCACGAACAGCACTGAGCAGCATGTGCAGGGAACTCATTACACTGGCGCCTCCATCCCATCCCTCTTCCTCCAGAAAGGGGACCTGGAAACGCTCTATTGCATCCCTCTCTGAAAGGACCGCAGCCCCCTTCTCTCTCTAGCCCTCCAATGGCAGACAGGCACATTTTAATCAGTACGGCGGCCCTATGACTCCCAGATTGCCTTCAGACTCCTCCTGGATTCACTGACTGGGTCTCCGGACCCAAACCAGGCAGTGACCCTAATGATCCTGATAATAATCATTCCCATAATCACAGCTTAGAATCTGCAAAACACTTTCACTTGGATGAGCTCCTGTCATCTTCACCGCAGGGCAGGGTGGGTATTATCATTGCCCTTGCAGCGGAGGAAACCAAGACAGAGCGGTGAAATGACACTGGTCAGTGACCACTTTAGGGCGAGTGCTACGCTAACGGGATCGCCTTAGAACCCAGGGTCAGTGAAGGTAGGGCACCCTAGCCTCGAGTACCAGCCAGGAGTGGGGGTGTGGTGGATTTTCTAGGGCTGCTGCTGTGAGTGATTCCTTGGAAAGGAGAACTTCTGAGCTATTCCCCTTTGGTGCCCAGGGCTCATTTGTGGAGCTGCCTGGGCCCAGCCCAAATCTGTCTGCACAAGGCGACCCCAGTCTCTTCTGCAGGGCCAAGAATCTTCACCCACCGCTGTTGGGACAGGTCTAGACCACTCCTAGTTTGCCCCAGAGAGGAATGTCAGCCATCCCCTATGCCAGGATGACAGGCTGCCCTTCAAAACAGCCTTGAGAGAGGGGCCTGGAAGTGGTGCCTGTCGTCTTTCTCACCCCTGGGAGCTTTTCACATCAAGTTTGAACGGAATCTAATACAGGATGGGCAAACTGAAGCACGTTCTCCTGTAGAGGTGATGATTGCTCCCCTCCTCATGCATGGTTATTTGGATGAGGCTTACAAGTCCATTTGAAAGATGTACGTTTCTGTCTGCAAGGAAAGCGACATAGCAGCTCCCCGCCCTGGGCCCCCAACGCTCTTTGTGAGGTCTGTGTCTGTCAAAGACGCTTCTCATCACCTTGGATTAAGTCCCCTGCCCCTGAGCCAGTCTTTTCATATTCCCAACATTCCAGGAAATGGAAGGAAGGCAGGAAGGAAGGGAAGGAATAAAGGGGTCAGGGGCCGTGGTCAATTCCATTACTTTGGTCTATAGGGACAGCAATACAACTTTAGGTTCAAGAAACCTGGTGTTGAATCCTGGTTCTGCCACTTAGTTCTGTGTTCGTGAACAGGTTTTTCCACATTTTGGAGTTTGGATTCCTCAGCTATAAAATGGGGATATTAACACCGGCTCAGCCTGACTCAGAAAGATGTTGTGAGGACTGCGTACCATAAAGCAAGGCAAAGTGCTTGAGTGTCAGCCTGGGACAGCCTCATTGCTAGGACTTGCCCTACCGGCGGTTCTGATGGGGAGCTCTACGTTACCAAGCCCAGTTTGGGCATGGAGACTGGGGAAAGCAAAAAAGAAGCAGTGGGTTGGTGGGCTTCAATTCAGGAAGACAGGCAGGCCTGGGGCATCAGGATAGAGGAAAGCCATGCCCACAATTTCAGCTTTTCTCTGGGCCTTAAATTTTGCACAAATGGCTATCTGCCACGATTATGATCTTACTGAACCTCAAGTGATTCTGGAAGGGGAAACCTCTAAGTGACAGCTCCACGGGGGTTAAGGGACAGGGCTGGGACTAAACTCTATGCCTCCTGAGGCTTATGCCTGTGCCCTTCCTCCATATCAGCCACCCTGATAGGGAGGGACATTTTGACTTGGGGTTAGAGCAAGGAAAGTTGAGATTATTTTGGAAAATGGGCCACTTCAGGGAGATTAGGCCTGGGCTAAGAGGAACTGTAGCGAGACTTGTCTAAGAACCATGGCACAGGATGAGGGCCCTGGGAATCTGAACAGGAAGTAAGGGAGAAAGTACAGAAATGTACTCATTCATTCCTGGTTCACCCATTCATTCATTCTGATAGGGTCTTCCAGACAAGTGAGAACTGGAATGGTCAGACCCAGACTGGCAACTTGGGGACGGGAGAAGCTCACAGAGTGTGTGTGTGGGGGGGGGCATGAAGGGAGGGATGGGGATGCTCTTAGATCTGCCAACAGGGGTTGACAGAGCATCAGCGTGAGTCTGAAACAATAAGCAAAGCCAGGCAGATGTGTAACCAGTTCACCAACGTAAAGGGACTGGGTCAGAGAAAGATCTAGTTCCCAGGGCTCAGGACTGAAACACAAAGCTCCAGAGCAGAGGGAGAAAGTTTTAAAGGCTGGAGCTGGGCAGGGGGAAGATAGCCTGGGGCAGCTCCCTGAGTACAGGGGTTGAAGGGTGAGAGAGCGTTGGAGAGGTGCGAAGTCAGATGGAAAGGATGCCAAGGTACGGCTTTAGATTGATTCCTGGGACACTGGGTACCATAGGAAGGTTTCCACAAGGGGAGGGGCATGATTGGGGTTGCATTCTAGAAAGACCACTCTGGCTGCAGCAGGAGTCACTGGAGGAGGACCAGTAATTAGAAGGCTGCTGAGGGTCTTAGTTGATTCAGTGACAATGGTGAGAGGGAAATGAGAGGTGTGAAGAGGCAGAATCCACCCGATTTAGGAATACTTTGAGTATAGGATGACGGGTGAAACAGAGGGCAATGTCCAGAATGACTTCCAGATTTACTGACCTGAAGACCAGAGAACTTGATTCAGAACCCCCAGTTGGCCATTATTTTCAAACTTTCACAGCACAGATCCCCTTGTTGGCCTCGCTTTCTACTTCTCAGAACAGGAAAGTTGATCTGGAGTAGGGATTTTCTAATTATAGTCCCCAGGGCCAACCTGCTGGGTGTGGCTGGATTCAGAAGATCTGGCTCACGTGCTGTGACATTAGGCAGGACACAGTATTTCTGAACCTGGGTCTGCATTTGTATAAGTGGAGATAATTATCCATTTATTCAAGAAATAGACACACTCGGCAAGAGATGAAAAGACTGAAACTTGGTTTGTGCCTCAGGGAACTCACAGCCCAGGAAGAGAAGCAGACATATAAACAAATTATTATAATACAAAGGAGCTTAGTGAGTGCCATGATGATGTAACATGTAGACGGAGGGAGGTGGCCCAAAGAAGGCAGGGACAAGCGAGTGCAGGAGCGGCATCTAGAGATAGGATGAGGGTAGCCAGGTAGATGCCGGGAGAGCAAGCTCTGCCTTGAAAGAATCAGACTAAGCCTTGCATCCCCTCCCCCAACCCTTTGTTGCCCTTCCTTGACCCTTACCTCTCCTTTCTGCCATCTAAATAGCAAACCTCTTCCTTACCTGCAGGTGAGGCTCTGAGGGATTTCTCAGAAAGCAAGACTTGGATCAAGTCCATATTATTAACACCCAGCATCATGAGGTGGACACACCAATGGTGGAAGTCCAGACATCCGAGACTCCACTTCCTTCCATAAGGTGATACTGACATGGAGACTAGGTCGTGCAGGTTCTGGAGAACTGATGCTGCATTTCGTTCATAGTTGTATTCCCAATGCCTCACACCATGCCTGGGACATGGTAGGTGACCAATACTTGTGTGTTGAATAAATAAAGCTCCACAGAATCTTTCAACTTCACAGGGTCAGTGCCTCGTTTATTTCCCAGCCTCCAAGCAGAGCTGCCTCTCAACCACCACACCTCGACCGTTCAGGCTCTTTAACAGATTTAACGGCACCGCCTAAGAAATAGACAGGGATGGAGCACATCTCACTTTTTATTTCAGATTATTTTTTTATTGAAGTATAGTTAATTTACAATGTTTTGTCAGTTTCAAGTGTACAGCAAAGTGATTACATACATTTTAAGTTATACATATATATTTATATAGATGTATTCTTTTTCAGATTCTTTTCCATTATAGGTTATAACAAGATATTATGTATAGTTCTCTGTGCTCTACAGTAGGTCCTTGTTGCTTATCTATTTTATATACAGTAGTGTGCATATGTTAATTCCAAATTCCTAATTTATCTCCCCCCACCCCTAGCCCCTCTAGTAACCATAAGTTTGTTTTCTATGTCTGTGAGTCTATTTCTCTTTTGTAAATAAGTTCATTTGTATCATTTCTTTTAGATTCCACATATAAGTGACATCATATGCTATTTGTCTTTCTGTCTGACTTACGTCACTTAATATAATCTCTTGGCCCATCCATGTTGCTGCAAATGGCATTATTTCATTCATTTTCATGGCTGAGTAATATTCCATTTTATCACATCTCATATTTCTAAATTTTATTTTATTTGATGAGTGCACATTGGGCACCTCCTCTGTGCCAGTCTCTGGACACAGAGATGAATGTGACCTCAAGAATGTCACTGCCTAGTTGGGGGACAGATATTGCATTCATAATTGCCATACAGTAAAGGCCCAAGGAGGAAGGGACTGGCGATCTAGGTGGGAGATGCTTGAGCTACATCTTGAAAAATGATAGGTGTTCAACAGGTGGCTATGCTGGTGGGGCCAGGGGAGAGAATATGGTAGCTAGGATAATGGTAGCTAGGATAATTTAACGGTAGGATAATGGTAGCTAGGATAATTTAAGACGAGAGCTACCCATAGGTATAATGTTTACAGCAGTGCTACTCAAAGGGCTAAGGAACTCTCCCAGCACTGCTTCCTTCAACAAGGAAGTCTTATGATAAACAAACTGTTGGGCTGCATCCTGTAGGCCTGCAAGGCTGTACTTGCCCAGCTTCAAGACTGAAGAAAGAGCCTGGAATCAGTAACAGAGACATCAGTGGTTTAATGGATGGGGGAGCATATATGACTTAGGCAAGGTCCTGGAGTGACACCCCACCTTGTGTGGTAGATGGTGGGCAGGGCATGGCATGGCAGAAGTCTTCACTCCTGGGGTGGGGGAGATTGCCAGTTATAAGGGGAGTTGACGTCAGGTTGGCTCATCGGTTACCAGGGAAACCAGCAGAGGGGCATGCCTCTCACTGCCCCTTTGATAAGAACAGTCACTAACTGGGGCCTGGGGTGATTATGCAGGAAGGTCAGCGTTGTGAGTAGGGTGTAGGTGAAACAGGCACTGGTCAGGCAGGGGGTGTACAGGGAGTGAGAGAACAGCCATCCTGAGTGGCCTGACCATACACCAACTATCCTCTGAACTAAACTGTGTGTTTAGTGACCACTGATTTACATTCTGGCACAGGCTTCTCTATGGAATCATTAACGAATTATTTGTAGATAGGGGTTTTGCCCCCAGAAAAATCTTATGAGGTTGGCAGGGTAAGTCTCCATATATTCACTTTACAGGATGGAAGTTAAAACTCAGAGAGGTTAAGGTTCAAGTCACATTACAGGTCAGCAGTGAGGCCGGGATTCGGAGCTGGGAGGCCCCTCCTAGCCCTCCTCTTTTCTAGGCTGCGTGGGAAGGCACCACTGACTGGTAAGAAGGCTTCATGTCCAGCGCATCCCTAGAAACAAATGTCAGAAAGAGAATCTGGTATAGGTGGTCACATGTGTGACCTCAAATGGCCTTTCTCATGTTCCTCTTGCCGTATCATAAATAGAGGCAGGATGACTCTTCCTTTCCATCCATCCACCCTGGAGCCACCGCCACGTGCCATCCCAGGAGAGCCTCCTCCAACTCAGCCCTCTGTTTGAACGCTTGACATTTCACTACCTGGAAGGGCTGGGCATCTGCCCCGGGGGAGAGATTATCTCATAGATACAGCAAGTATGTCCTCAAAATAGGCTTCACTTTCAACAGATGCCATTCTGGGCATGTTGTTCTTACCCTGGCCAGGTGGGTCATGGTACTGTGCTAGGATAGGTAAGCTATCCTGTCTATTCCCTTAGAACACAGCTCCCTAGGCAGGGCCTCCCCCAGCCCCACCCCCACCCCCCCACAGGTGAAGAAGCCAAGAGCAATTGGAGACAGCTATGGAAGAAGTTACATAGGCAAGGAGAGAAGGGACCTTCCAGCTCTCAGGAAGTATAAGTCTGCAGTTACGATCTGGCCATTCCTCCAAGCAGCAAGCTAGTGGGGAAAGCTCTAGGGTCCAGCTCTGTGGTTTCCACAGCCATCTGACTGTGGGACATTCCATGAAACTGGAGTGAGCTGCAGAGGGTCAAGGGCTCTAAAGCCCAGCTTCCCGGAACACAGCCATGCATCCTGTCCTGGAGGGGCTCCTGCCTGGAAAGGACCTCAAACACAGCTTCTCCCAGCTGCAGACCCTCAGCTGGGAAGAAGTCTGGGTCTCCAGACTTTTAGAAGCTGAGTCTGGAACATCAGGAGGATAAAGAAGTAAACTATTAGACATTTATTTCTCCAAAGAAGACAGACAGATGGCCAAAAAGCACATGAAAAGATGCTCAACATCACTAATTATTAGAGGAATGCAAATCAAAACTACAATGAGGTATCACCTCACACTGGTCAGAATGGCCATCATCAAAATATCTAAAAACAATAAATGCTGGAATAGGTGTGGATAAAAGGGAATCCTCCTACACTGTTTGTGGGAATGTAAATTGGTTCAACCATTATGCAGAACAGTATGGAGGTTACTTCAAAAGCTAAATATAGAACTACCGTATGATCCAGCAATCCCACTCCTGGGTATATATATGGAGAAAATCATAATTCAAAAAGATACATGCAACCCAAAGTTCATCACAGCATTATTTACAATAACCAAGACAGGGAAGCAACTTAAATTTTATCTATTGAAAGAAGAATGGATAAAGAAGATGTGGGTCAAGACGGCAGAGCAGAAGGACGTGTACTCACTTCCTCTTGCAAGAGCACCAGAATCACAACTAACTCCTGAACAGTCATTGATAGGAAGACACTGGAACTCACAAAAAAGATACCCCACATCCAAAGACAAAGGAAAAGTCACATTGAGATGGTAGAAGGGGCATAATCAAAATAAAATCAAATCCCATAACCGCTGTGACTCACAAACTGGAGAACACTTATACCACAGAAGTCCACCTACTGGAGTGAAGGTACTGAGCCCCATGTCAGGCTTCCCAACCTGGGGGTCCAGCAATGGAAGGAGGAATTCCCAGAGAATCAGACTTTGAAGACTAGCAGGATTTGATTGCAGGACTACGACAAGACTGGGGGAAACAGAGACTCTCAGAACACACACTAAGTAGTGTGCGCATTAGGACCCAGGGGACACTGACCCCTTAGGAGACTGAACCAGACCGACCTGCTAGGGTTGGAGAGTCTCCTGCAGAGGCGGGGGTTGGCTTTGGCTCACTGTGAGGACAAGGACACTGGCAGCAGAAATTCTGGGAAGTATTCCTTGGCATGAGCCCTCCCAGAATCCACAATTAGCCCCACCAAGTAGCTGGGTATGCTCCAGTGCTGGGTTGCCTCAGGCCAAACAACCAACAGGGAGGGAACCCAGCCCCACCCATCAGCAGACAAGCAGATTAAAGTTTTACTGAGCTCTGCTCACCAGAGCAACACTCAGCTCTACTCTCCACCAGTCCGTCTCAACAGGAAGCTTGCACAAGCCTCTTAGATAGCCTCATCCACCAGAGGGCAGACAGCAGAAGCAAGAAGAACTACAGTTCTGCAGCCTGTGGAAAGAAAACCACATTCACAGAAAGATAGATAAAATGAAAAAGCAGAGGACTATGTACCAGATGACAGAACAATTAGAAACCCCATAAAAGCAACTAAATGAAGTGGAGATAGAAAAATAATGAAAAATATCTTCCAGAAAAATAATTTAGAATAATCATAGTGAAGATGACTCAGGACCTCATAAAAAGATTGGAGGCAAAGATCAGAAAGATGCAAGAAATGTTTAACAAAGACCTAGAAGAATTAAAGAACAAACACCTAGAAGAATTAAAGAACAAATAAACAGAGATGAACAATACAATAACTGAAATGAAAACTACACTAGAAGGAATCAATAGCAGAATAACTGAGGCAGAAGAATGGATAAGTGACCTGGAAGACAGAATGGTGTAATTCACTGCTGCAGAACAGAATAAAGAAAAAAGGATGAAAAGAAATGAAGACAGCTTAAGAGACATCTGGGACAACATTAAAAGCAACAACATTTGCATTATAGGGGTCCCAGAAGGAGAAGAGAGAGAGAAAGGATGTGAGAAAATATTGTGAAAACTTCCCTAACATGGGAAAGGAAATAACCACCCAAGTCCAGGAAGCGCAGAGAGTCCCAAGCAGGATAAACTCAGGGAGAAACATGCTGAGACACATAGTAATCAAACTGAAAAAATTAAAGACAAAGAAAAATTATTAAAAGCAACAAGGGAAAAATGACAACATACAAGGGAACTCCCATAAGGTTAACAGCTGATTTCTCAGCAGAAACTCTACAAGCCAGAAGGTAGTGTCATGATATATTTAAAGTGATGAAAGGGAAGAACCTACAACCAAGATCACTCTACCTGGCAAGGATCTAATTCAGATTCGACAGAGAAATCAAAAGTTTTACAGACAAGCAAAAGCTAAGAGAATTCAGCACCACCAAACCAGCTTTACAACAAATGCTAAAGCAACTTCTCTAAGTGGGAAATACAAGAGAAGAAAAGGACCTACAAACACAAAACAATTAAGAAAATGGTCATAGGAACATACATATTGATAATTACCTTAAATGTGAATGGATTAAATGCTTCAGCCAAAAGACACAGGCTCGCTGAATGGATACAAAAACAAGACCCATATATATGCTGTCTACAAGAGACCCACTTCAGACTGAGGGACACATATAGACTGAAAGTGAAGGGATGGAAAAAGACATTCTATGCAAATGGAAATCCAAAGAAAGCTGGGGTAGCAATTCTCATATCAGACAAAATAGACTTTAAAATAAAAAATGTTACAAGAGACAAGGAAGGACACTACATAATGATCAAGGGATCAATCCAAGAAGAAGTATAACAATTATAAATATTTATGCACCCAACATAGGAGCACTTCAATACACAAGGCAAATGCTAACAGCTAAAAAAGAGGAAACTGACTGTAACACAATAATAGTGGGGGACTTTAACACCTCACTTATACCAATGAAGAGATCATCCAGGCAGAAAATTATTAAGGAGACACAACCTTTAAAAGACACAATAGAACAGATATATGTAATTGATATTTATAGGACATTCCATCCAAAAACAACACATTACCCTCTCTTCCCAAGTACACACAGAACATTCCCCAGGATAGATCACATCTTGGGTAACAAATCAAGTCTCGGTAAACTTAAGAAAATTGAAATCATATCAAGCATCTTGTCCTACCACAACGTTATGAGATTAGAAATCAATTACAGGGGAAGAAACCTAAACACAAACACATAGAGGCTAAACAATACATTACTAAATAACCAAGAGATCACTGAAGAAATCAAAGAGGAAATCAAAAAATACCTAGAGACAAATGACTACAAAAACAAGACAATCCAAAACCTATGGGATACAGCAAAAGCAGTTCTAAGAAGGAAGTTTATAGCAATACCTACCTCAAGAAACAAGAAAAATCTCAAATAAACAATCTAACCTTACACCTAAAGGAACTAGAGAAAGAAGAAAAAACAAAACACAAAGTTAGTAGAAGGAAAGAAATCATGAAGATCAGAGCAGAAATAAATGAAATAGAAACAAAGAAAACAATAACAAAGATCAATAAAACTAAAAGCTGGTTCTTTGAAAAGTTAAACAAAATTGATAAACCTTTAGTCAGACTCATCAAGAAAAAGAGGGAGGGGACCCAAATCAATAAAGTTAGAAATGGAAAAAGAGAAGTTACAATGGACACCACAGAAATACAAAGCATCCTAAGAGACTACTACAAGCAACTCTATGCCAATAAAATGGACAACCTGGAAGAAATGGACAAATTCTTAGAAAGGTATAACTTTCCAAGACTGAACCAGGAAGATATAGAAAATATCAGACCAATCACAGGTAGTGAAATTGAAACTGTGATTAAAAATCTTCCAAAAAACAAAAGACCAGAGCCAGATGGCTTCACGGGTGAATTCTATCAAACATTTAGAGAAGAGCTAACACCCATCCTTCTCAAATTTTTCCAAAAAATTGCAGAGGAAGGAACGCTGCCAAACTCCGTCTACAAGGCCACCATCACCCTGATACCAAAACCAGATAAAGATACTACAAAAGAGAAAATTACAGACCAATATCACTGATGAATATAGATGCAAAAATCCTCAACAAAACACTAGCAAAGAGAATCCAGCAACAGATTAAAAGGATCATACACCATGATCAAGTGGAACTTATCCCAGAGATGCAAGCATTCTTCAATATATGCAAATCAATCAATGTGATACACCATATTAACAAAATGAAGAATAAAAACCATATGATCATCTCAGTAGATGCAGAAAAAGCTTTTGACAAAATTCAGCACCTATTTAAGATAAGAACTCTCCAGAAAGTGGGCATAAAAAAGGCCATATACGACAAACCCTCAGGAAACATCATTCTCAATGGTGAAAACCTGAAAGCATTTCCTCTAAGATAAGGAAAAAAACAAGGATGTCCACTATCACCACTATTATCCAAGTCCTAGCCATGGCAATCAGAGAAGAAAAAGAAATAAAAGGAATCCAAATTGGAAAAGAAAAACTGTCACTGTTTGCAGATGACATGATACTATACATAGATAATCCTAGAGATGCCACCAGAAAACTACTAGGGCTAATCAATGAATTTGGTAATGTTGCAGGATACAAAATTAATGCACAGAAATCTCTTGCATTCCTATACACTAACAGCAAAAGATCAGAAAGAGAAATTAAGGAAACAATCCCATTCACCATTGCAACAAAATGAATAAAATACCTAGGAATAAACCTACCTAAGGAGGTAAAAGACCTGTATGCAGAGAACTATAAGACACTGATGAAAGAAATCAAAGATGACACAAACAGATGGGGAGATATACCATGTTATTGGATTGGAAGAATCAATATTGTGAAAATGACTATACTACCTAAAACAATCTACAGATTCAATGCCATCCCTATCAAATTACCAATGGCATTTTTTACAGGACTAGAACAAAAAATCTTAAAATTTGTATGGAGACACAAAATACCCTGAATAGCCAAAGCAATCTTGAGGGAAAAAACCGGAGCTGGAGGAATCAGACTCCCTGACTTCAGACTATATTACAAAGCTACAGTAATCAAGACAATATGGTACTGGCACAAAAAACAGAAGAATAGATCAATGGAACAAGATAGAAAGCCCAGAGATAAACCCACACACCTATGGTCAAGTAATCTATGACAAATGAGGCAAGGATATACAATGGAGAAAAGACAATCTCTTCAATAAGTGGTGCTGGGAAAATTGGACAGCTACATGTAAAAGAATGAAATTAGGACACTCTCTAACACCATACACAAACATAAACTCAAAATGGATTAGAGACCTAAATGTAAGACCGGACACTATAAAACTCTTAGAGGAAAACACAGGAAGAACACTCTTTGACACAAATCACAGCAATATCTTTTTTGATCCACCTCCTGGAGTAATGGAAATAAAAATAAAAATAAACAAATGGGACCTGATGAAACTTCAAAGCTTTTGCAAAGCAAAGAAAACCATAAACAAGACGAAAAGACAACCCTCAAAATGGGAGAAAATATTTGCAAATGACTCAACAAACAAAGGATTAATCTCTAAAATATATAAACAGCTCATGCAGCTCAATATTAAAAAAAACACACAACCCAATCCAATAATGGGCAGAAGACCTAAATAGACATTTCTCCAAAGAAGACATACAGATGGCCAAGAAGCACATGAAAAGCTGCTCAACATCACTAATTATTAGAGAAATGCAAATCAAAACTACAATGAGGGTCTTCCCTGGTGGCGCAGTCGTTAAGAATCTGCCTGCCAATGCAGGGGACACGGGTTCGAGCCCTGGTCTGGGAAGATCCCACATGCTGCAGAGCAACTAAGCCCGTGAGTCACAACTACTGAGCCTGTGCCTCTGGAGCCTGTGCTCCACAACAGGAGAGGCTGTGACAGTGAGAGGCCCGCGCACTGCAATGAAGAGTGGCCCCTGCTCGCTGCAACTGGAGAAAGCCCTCGCCCAGAAACGAAGACCCAACATAGCCAAAAATAAATAAATAAATTTATTTAAAAATAAATAAATAAAAATTAAAAAAAATAAAATACATTTCCCTGGATTCAGGAAATAATACATCTACATTCAAAAAAAAAAAAACTACAATGAGGTATCACCTCACACCAGTCAGAATGGGCATCATCAGCAAATCTACAAACAACAAATGCTGGAGAGGGTATGGAGAAAATGGAACCCTCTTGCACTGTTGGTGGGAATATAAATTGATACAGCCACTATGGAGAAGGTATGGAGGTTCCTTAAAATACTAAAAATAGAATTACCATATGACCCAGAAATCCCACTACGAGACATATTCCCAGAGAAAACCATAATCCAAAAAGACACATGCACTCCAATGTTCATTGCAGCACTATTTACAATAGCCAGGTCATGGAAGCAACCTAAATGCCCATCGACAGACAAATGGATATAGAAGATGTGGTACATATATACAATGGAATATTATCTCAGCTATATAAAGGAATGAAATTGGGTCACTTGTAGAGACGTGGATGGACCTAGAGACTGTCATACAGAGTGAAGTAAATCAGAAGGAGAAAAACAAATTTCATATGTTAATGCATATATGTGGAATCTAGAAAACTGGTACAGATGAACCAGTTCGCAAGGCAGAAATAGAGACACAGATGTAGAGAACAAACATATGGACGCCAAGGGGGGATAGTGGGGGGAGGGGTGGTGTGATGAATTGGGAGATTGGGATTGACATGTATACACTAATATGTATAAAATAGATAACTAATAAGAATCTGATGTATAAAAAATATATAAATAAAATTAAATTAAAAAAAAGAAGAAGAAAATCCTTCCTTTTACAACAACATGAATGAAACTTGAGGACATTATGCTAAGTGAAACAAGTCAGAGAGAGAAAGACAAATACTGTATAATCTCATTTTCATGTGGAATCTAAAACTGAGGTCATAGAAAAAGAGAGCATGTCGGTGTTTGCCAGGCGTAGGGGGCAGGGATAGGTTAAAAAAAAGAAAGAAAAAAGATGTGGTTCATACGTACAATGGAATATTACTCAACAATAAAAAAGAACAAAATAATGCCATTTGCAGCAACATGGATGGACCTAGAGATTATTATACTAAGTGAAGTAAGTCAGACAGAGAAAGACAAATATCATATGATATTGCTTATATGTGGAATCTAATTTAAAAAATGACGCAAATGAACTTATTTCCAAAACAGAAACAGGCTCACAGATCTTGAAATCAAACTTATGTTTACCCAAGGGGAAATGTGGGAGAAAGTGATAAATTAAGATATTGGTATTAACATATACACACTACTATATATAAAATAGATAACTAACAAGGACCTACCTTATAGCACAGGGAACTATACTCAATATTCTGTAATAAATTTATGGGAAAAGAATCTGAAAAAGAATGGATATATATCTATTCTTTGTTGTATATATACATATATATACATAAACCTGATTCACTTTGCTGTATACCTGCAACTAACACAACACTGTAAATGAACTATACTCCAATAAAAATTTTTTTAAATAATAGCATTTAATTTAAAAAATTTTAAAACAGTAATAGCATTTAAAAATAATAGCATTTAAAATATTAGAGTGAGTCTTACTGTATGCTATATACCTTCACCTTGGCCTGGAGTCCCATATTCTGAAATAGTATAATAGAGAAGGAAGAAGAATACTGGATGGCACTTAGGAAATCTGAACACCAACTCTGCTCTGACCAACCAGGGCAAATCCCTTAACCACTCTGAGCCTCTGCTTTCTGCTGTATAAAATGGGGATGCTGTTAACAATTACAGCTGCCTCAGGAATGGGAGATGATCCCAACCAATGCCAAGGACTATGGGAAGGCATCAGACTCCAGCTGGCCATCCCCCTGACCACAGTGCCCACCATATTATTTACCTCTCTGTTCTGTTTACTTAGATCCATTGGTCCCATGTACTGTGATTCTTCCTTTCCCTCTTTTCTTTAGAACAACCTTATAAGATCCTCCCATACTGATAAATTTTGTTACTGAATCAAACTTGGGTCTGCTCGCTCATGCACAGTAAAGCCAATCTACTGACACCAGATTGTGGTGAAGGAGAGTGCAGTGTTTATTGCAGGGTACCAAGCAAGGAGTCCAAGGCAGCTAGTGCTCAAAACACTGGGACTCCCCGTTGGGCTTTAGGGAAGCATTTTTAAAGGGAAAGTGAGGGAGGGGAGTCCCAGGGTAGTGATCAACTTGTGCACAGTTCTCTGATTGGTTGATGGTGAGGTAACAGGGTGATGTCACAGGGGTTAACATGATCAATCCTTAGGTGCCAGTAGGTCTGGGGACTACATGCTCATGGTCATCAAGTAGTTAATTTCTTCCATTTGGTGGTAGTTTTAGCATCTGTAAAACAACTCAGGAAATGTGCATCTGATACTATTATCTAGGTACTTCAGAGAGGAGCTAAAGCAGAGGACCTGGGGGGAGGGATCTGTCCCAGGAAGGCACCAAAGGGTTCTGCTCGGTTACAATTTCTCTCTTCATCCAGCTGTGACCATCTTGAAGTCAGGGTCCTCACCTTGTTTGTAATCACAGGGCCTAGCACAGTGTCTACCTGATCCTATAAGTGTCTGCGGGGTGAATGAAATTTTCTTCCGACAGAACACCCATGTGTTGATTTTATGTTTAACAAAGTATTGACTTTATATTTAACATGCACTTATCTTAGGCTCACTGTACCAGGCATTATGCTGAGCATTAAACATGCATTAGCTCATTTAGTAAGCATTATTGTTATACCTATTTTATGTATGTTTGTTAATTCCAAAAGCTGGATCTCTCATTGGTCTATTTCTCTTGTCAATTTTTCTCTTGGCTTTGATCCTTTCTGTTCTTGATTCCTGGTATGTCTGATGATTTGGAATTGAATGCTAGTAATAGTGCGTGGAAAATGGTAGAAATAGTTCAAGGCTCTGGAGATGTTATCTTTCTCCAGAGAGGGTTTACTTCAGCTTCTGTAGGCAGTCAGGATAGAAGCAGATCAGGTTCATAGATTCTGAGATTAAGCTGATGCTAAGCTGTGCCTCAGTCTGTGATGACTGGTGTTTCCAATTCATCTTTGTTCCTAGGGTGTTACCTTTCAGTGTGTTTATTAGGGTCTCTCCACCCTGGGGACAGATAATGCTAATTTTTAACTTCAAAACCGGAGTGACTACTGAAACCCTGCTCAGCTTCTCAGCTCCTTAGCTGTCATTTCCTGCTCTTGGCCTCTTGACTGCTGCTGGAAACCAGCAAATACCTTAGGGGAAAAACTGGTTCCAAATGTTGGGCAAATTTCCCTTTTTCCTTCTCTTTGGGATTTTGACCATTTGAGTCCTAACTTCCTTGTTCCCGCCAATACCTTTTAAAAATTATATTTTATTTATATACAATATAATTTTTAAAATATATATTTATGTAAGGGTATATGTATATATACACATATGCTCTTAAATAGATATATTTAATATAAATTAAATATATATAGTTCTTCTTTTATAATTTTTCTCAGCAAGAGAGCTATTCTGATATAAACTAGTCCACCAGAGTTGGAAAAAGAAATACTTATCCTTATTTTATGCACGAGGAAACGGAAGCATAGGAATGTTCAATAACTTGCCAGATTACTATGTTTGAGTGAAACATTTACTCATTTATTTTAAAAAATATATTTACTGGGCTCCCCTGGTGGCGCAGTGGTTGAGAGTCAGCCTGCCGATGCAGGGGACACGGGTTCATGCCCTGGTCCGGGAAGATCCCACATGCCGCGGAGCGGCTGGGCCCGTGAGCCATGGCCGCTGAGCCTGCGTGTCCGGAGCCTGTGCACAATGGGAGGGGCCACAACAGTGAGAGGCACACGTACGGCAAAAAAAAAAAAAATATATATATATATATATATATATATATATATATATTTACTAAGTACCCACCATGTATTAGACACTGCCTTGGGCACTGAGGACAAAAAATTACTAAGCCACGTCCTGTGTTCCAAGATCTCAGTGTCCAATGGACATCACTTATAATTCAATGTAGCTGGTGCAATTACTGATGAAGGTACACGTGCTCCTGGAGCTCAGGCAAGGGTTTATCATGCTGACCTGCACTTCCTTCGCTACAGATATTTCCTGCCTAGAATACAGTGAACTTCTCATGATCAGAGTCTGTGACTCTTTCACTTCTCAACCCCAATGCCCCACACAGTGCCTGGGACAAGGCCGGTGCTCCATTAACATCCCTTGAATTGAATTAAATTAATTCTCAAACAGGGAAGAAGAAAAGAAGATAGTATAAAGGCCATAAGATAATGGAGATTATCTTAGCCTGGCAGTCAGGAATCTCTGGTCTACCAACTAGGTGAGTAACTCTGTGTAAACATGGAAGTCACTTCCCCTGTCTGGGCCTGTTTCCTCATCTGCAGATTGGAGAGGTTGGACGGTATAGCATCATAAGGTCTCTTCTAGCAATAGGTCCCTGTAGCTGAGTGTGACCCAGAGAGGATGAATGACCACAGCCCACCCCATTGGGTCCCCATGTGCCCTGTTGGGCCTCAGTACTGGGCCAGACGGTCTGTCAGACAAAACCAGGTGACAGTTCCTAAGTCAGTCTCCCCAGCTTTCTCCCATGGAAAAATGTCGAGTGAAAAGTTTTTCCCGAGTTCACCTGGCAAATGTCAGAAGTCTTCTTGCCTACGAGAAGCCAGTCGGAGACAGGAGTAGTGCAGGAGAACATTTTCTAGGTCCTCTTCCCCTGGCCCTGGCTCCAGTCAGCCTACTGTCCAAGCACAGAGTTTACTTTTCTGTTTAAGAAAATATGCTGTCTTTATGGCAGGCACAGTGCTCGCCCTGGCTTAAGTATAGGAAGGAAGCCAATTCCCCTGCCTCGTATGGCTGAGGGAGGCCTCTCTTTCCAGACACCCATCTCTCCATCTCCCTGGGATCTGGACATTCTCTGGATGCATGAAGGCATCCAGAGAAACAAGTGGACACAGATTCACCCTCAGCTGATTAGTGGGAGAGATCTGTACCCCCGGAGAGGGCACCTGCCCCCAAAAGGCTCTGTCGAAGTACAGAAGTACTGGATCAAAAGCAGCAAGGGATGGTGTAGAGATCCATCCAGGTCGCCTCCTTTTGTGGGTAAAAGACTGGACCCAGAGAGGCTGGTGGCTCTCCCAGGGCCACACCGTTGATTTGCAGGGTGGGGCAGAGAATTTAATATCACAGTGAGACAGCTCAGCTGGCCCCCTGGGCTTGGAGCATGGCTCAACTTCTTGATTGAATCACACAACCAACTTCTGGGCCTTTTTCTCATCACAGGTCCTGCGGGCAGCAGAGCTCACCAGCCACTCAGCATTCCCAGGCCGGGTTCTCACCAAAACGCCGCAGTCAGCCAGGGGCAGCATTTGGGCTCAATTATGTATTTCCAAACATCAACTCCAGAAGTGGGAGGAGGGAGACAGGCAGCCAGGGTTGTTTTTGTGGATGATGCAGTTACTGACCTAAATTTCATATTGGGGGAAGAATGTTTTAAAAAAGAGGAAGAACTGCCGCAGGTGACGCTGACACGCTGGAGAAAGTGCTGAGATGAAATGCCTGACTGGGGTCTTTGAAAATGTTGTCTGTTTTAATTGGACATGTCTCTTCAGAACTAGCTGGTGGCAGGCCCATCACGGGTGGCTTTTAATCAGTGCATCTGCACATGAAGAAAGAGCACTGGGGCGGGGGCCAAGAGGGGGAGATGCGATTCCAATTTGAAATATGATCATTTAGGAGAAGGACTTTATTTAAAATGAAATTGCCAGGCTTCTTCTGCTTTATGCCTTTGTGAGTAGATTTTTCTAAGGAGAGAGAAACTCTTCTTCTCTTGAAACAACAGCCCAGAGTGACCTTCTGGCCCACTTTCTTCTCTTTTTCTCAGAATATATGTGTGTGGGAGTGTCCTTCCTTTCCAAGGTTCCCAGCAGCAGAGTTCACTATTCCTGGCCCAAGGGGTAGTGTAGAGATGTGACAGAGAGGTGCCTGACGCTCAGGGTGAACAGGAAGGGCCAGGCCTTGTCACTGCAGGGGCTAGGCAGGAGTGGAACAGCCATTGGCCTGGGACTCAGACCCTGGGACTCACAGCCAGGCCTGTGCCTTCCCCCTTTAACCTCAGGATAGAGAATCTCTAACCAGATGGGGGACCAGGGCTGCCCCTACATTCATTCATTCACTCGACAAATGTTGGTTGGACAGAGCTACTCATGGGTAAACACTGGAAGTCTCACCTTATCACGTTAAGGGCTCCATTTCTGGCCTTAGTCAGAGGTCTAGGTCCTAAGTTCATCTTGGGACCACCCTGGAGCCGATGCAAACATTTGGGAAGGTCTCAGGTCCAACAGTGGTACCTGGAGCTCATGAACACACAGCCATGGAGCACCCTGTGGACCATTCACATCCTGAGGGCAGCCTCAGAGCCATTTGAGATTGAGAGACAGTGGTAGGGAGAGGTAAGAAGGGAGAAGGGAGAGATGTGGGATGGAGAGAGCACATGCTGTTAGCTACAGAGTCCAACCAACTCTCCGAGAGACTCTTTCAGGCCTGTTCCTGCAGCTTAATCTGAAAGCGGTGGGGAAGGGGGGAATGGCTACCTATCTCTGGATTTCTCATTTCTGATTTAAGTATACTCAAGCCTGATTCATTCAATAGTTACTTAATAAGCACCCATGGTGTGTCCGGGACTGCACCAGACTTGGTGGGACCTGTCCTTAAGGGGCTTATAGTGTAGTCAGTAGAACAGTTAGTCCTTGTGCCAACACATTTTTATTGAGTGCTGCCTTTGATCCAGGCCTGTGCTGGGTGATGGGCATATATCAACACATAAACAGGCTTTCTGCCTTGAATTGAAGGTCTCTACATTCTTTTTTGGTTTTTTTTTACATTGAAGTATATTTGATTTACAATGTTGTGTTAGTTTCAGATGTACAGTAAGGTGATTCAGATATATATATATATATATATATATATATACACACATATATATATATATATATATATACTCTTTTTCAGATTCTTTTCCCTTATAGATTATTACAAAATATTGAGTGTAGTTCCCTGTGCTATACAGTAGGTCCTTGTTGGTTACCTATTTTATCTATAGTAGTGTATATATGTTAATCCCAAACTCCTAAATCATCCCTCCCCCCTGAAGGTCTCTACATTCTGTTGTGGGAGGGGGACGCTGACAGTAAACATGTAAATGAATAAATAGCACGTAACAAGAAACAAGAGAATTTCAGGTAGATAAGTGCTAAGAAGAAAAAGTATGTGTTAGAGAGCGACTGGGGTGGGCTCTGCATTAGACAAGAAGGTGGAGGAGGGCCTCTCCAGGCAGGTGACAATAAAGCTGAGAGATGGGAAGGTGCAGCCAGGAGGGTACCGGTGGAATTAGGCACATGGAAGAGCCAGGACAAAGGCCAAAAAGCAACCCATTCAGCATGTTAGAGGGGCAGCGAGAAGGTGAATGTGGCTGGAGCAAAGTGAATAAGTGGAAGCATGCAGAGATGACAGCACAGTGGGAGACAGTGGTCGGCTTATGGAGAGCCTGGATTTTATTCCATGTGTGATCCCATCAAGAAGTCTGTGGTCTATGTCTCTCCCCCTTGAATCTGGCTGCCTGACCAATAGAATTCAGGAGATGTGATGCTTAAGAGACTGGGAGCTTCTACTTCCCGTCCCTTAGAAACTTACCCTTGGAACCCAAGCTGCAAGGAAATCCTAACAGCTCCTTGGAGAGGCCCACGCACAGAGGAACAAGAGCTCCAACTGAGCTCTCAGAACAACAGGCAGTATCAACATGTGAGCCGTGGGAGTGGGCCATTCAAGAAGCAGACCCTGCTCAGTCTCCCAAGGCAATAGAAATAAAAGCAAAAATAAATAAATGGGACCTAACCAAACTTACAAGCTTTTGCGCAGCAAAGGAAACCATAAATAAAATGAAAAGACAACCTACAGTCTGGGAGAAAATATTTGCCAATGATGCGACTGAAAAGGGCTTAATCTCCAAAATATACAAACAGCTCATCTAACTCAATAACAAGGAAATGAACAGCCCAATTGAGAAATGGGCAGACCTAAATACATTTCACCAAAGATGACATACAGGTGGCCAACAGGCACATGAGAATATGCTCATCATTGCTAATTATTAGAGAAATGTAAATCAAAACTGCAATGAGGTATCACCTCACACCAGTCAGAATGGCCATCATCAAAAATCTACAAATTACAAATGTTGGAGAGGGTATGGAGAAAAACGGAACCCTCCTACACTGTTGGTGGAGAACAATATGGAGGTTCCTTAAAAAGCTAAAAGTAGAGTTGCCACATGACCCAGCAAGCCCACTCCTGGGCATATACCCTGAGAAAACTATAATTCAAAAACAAACATGCACCCTTCTGTTTATAGCAGCACAATTTACAATAGCCAAGACATGGAAGCAACCTAAATGTCCATCAGCAGATGAATGGATAAAGAAGATGTGGCACATATATACAATGGACTACTACTCAACCATGAAAAAGAATGAAATAATGATATTTGCAGCAACATGGATGGACTTAGAGATTGTCATACTAAGTGAAGTAAGTCAGACAGAGAAAAACAAATATCATATGATATCACTTATATGTGGAATCTAAAATATGACACAAATGAGCCTACCTATAAAACAGAAACAGACTCACAGACATAGAGAAGAGACTTGTGGTTGCCAAGTGGGGAGGGGCAGTGGGGGAAGGATAGATTGGGAGTTTGGGTTTAGCAGATGCAAACTATTATATGTAGAATGGATAAACAACAAGGTCTTACTGTATAGCACAGGGAACTATATTGAATATCCTGGAATAAACCATAATGGAAAAGAATATGAAAAAGAATGTATATATATATATATATATATATATATATGTATAACTGAATCACTTTGCTGTACAGCAGAAATGAACACAACACTGTAAATCTACGATACTTGGATAAAATAAATTAAAAAAAAGAAGAAGTGGACCCTCCACCCCAGTCAGGCGCCCAGCTGACCCCACATGGAGAAGAGAAGCATTGTTCCTATGAGCCATGTGCTAATTGACCACTCATGAGCAAAATTAATGATTGCTGCTGTCCAATCCACTAAGTTTTGGGGTGGTTTGTTATGTAACAGTAGATAACCCAAACAGATGGGAAACCAATAGAGCAGGAGTTTTTCAGCAAAGTTTTTCTGTAAAAGGTTAGATGGTAAATATTGGGGGCCTAGCAGTTCAAAGGGTCTCTGTGGCAACTACTCAGCTCTGCTGTTGCAGTGCAAAAGCAGTCATTGACAATACATAAATAAATGAGCACGGCTGTGTTTCAATAAAACTTTATTTACAAAAACACGTGCAGCACCACTCAGCCAACAAGTTGTAAATTGTCAGCTTTGACAATAGAGGGTTTTAAGCAGCAGAGTGATATGTTCTCATTTATACCTAGAAAGCTGCTTCCGACTGCCACATGCAGGATGGACTGTAAAGGAACAAAAGCAGAAGTGAGGCTATCACCAGGTGAGAGAGGATGAAGGCTTCGCTAGTAGTAATGGGGGATCTCTGTTGGAGGTGGCACTGAGAACTACCAAGATAGCTAATAGCCAATTGATCATTGCTTTGAGAGAAGTATGCAAAAAGAAGCTATGGGAACTCAGAACATGAGCACCCACTCTGAGGATGAGGGTGGGCTTCCCGGAAGAGGCAACTGCTGATTAGAAACTAGTCAGGGGAAGAATTATCTTCCACACGAACAGATCAGAATAGCCGTTCATGATGGCTAAGCTTCAGGGAGTTGGGAGCTTCAGAAATAAGAGATAATAGGAGGTAAAGACTCTAGAGAGTGGGCAGGGGCTAGATCTTGAGAGATCAGGGGGCCATCCCCTGCAAGATCAAAGCTGAACCAGCCTGCTGAGACACACCTGTGCTTTTCTAGGGCTTTTCTAGGGCTTCTTCCTAACCATTCCTTCCAATGGTTCCCAAGGCCACACTTCCCAAGGCTCACACTTCCCACTGTGAGTTTTGAAGCTCTCCCCTATGATGGGAGCTCAGATTTGTCATCAGGAGCTTCGGCTGTACATGGAGGCCAGGTTCTGTTTGTGGCACCTGGCATGTAACGGCCAGATCGCCGGTCCCTCTGATCTTCAGTTTCCTCATTAGTAAAATGACGATGACGATGACCTTATAGAGCAGTTATGAAGACCAAATGGGAAAAGAGTATGGAAATGCTTTGCAAATGCCACAGAAATGCCAGGGTTTGTTAGAATGACAATGTTGATTATTAAAACTCAGCAATCTGCCTGTCTTACAGGTTTCTTTTGTTGTTTTTTTCTTCCCACCACCCTCGCAACTCTTCCTCCTAATGGTTTTTCTGAGTTTGGGGGAGACCTCTTTGTTTCTTGCTCCGAAGTTCTATGAGGGTATGGCCACCACTTTCCTGCTGAGAAGAAAGCCCTGTCAGCTTTGTTCACTTCCCCAAGATGCCCGGGAACCAGCTTGGATGTTTCTCAAGCAGCCTTGGAGGCACATGCTGCAAGCTCCCTGGCCCAAGAAGCAGTCCCCACTGTGCCTTCTCGGTGCCCCTTGGAGCCTTGCTTCTCCTGCAGCCAGCCTATCAATATGTCCTCCTGCTCTGGGCTCAGAGAAAGTGCTTTTCCCCGAGATGAGTAAACATGGCCTTTGACTTGGTCTGCAGAGCTCTCCAGGCCCCCTCCTCTTGTTCCTTTTTACTGGCAGCATTTCAGAGAACATTTCAGAAGGCCAGCATGAGTGCAGTATTTCAGTCTCGTGGCTCAGTGAGCCATGGGGCTTGACCATCCACCTGAGGCAATCTAGCCCTCAGGGTCACTCCACAACCTGCAGATGTTCCAGCTCAGCTCAGGGCTACAGTCCTGAGTTCAGTGCAGGCTCCAGTCTTCAAGTCTGTGTCACTGCACAGTGTCTGGGATAGCAGTTCATGTGGACTGTAATGTGAATGACTCCTCCTGGGGTTGACAGTGCACAACCTATGCAGCTGTCCGTGATGGCCCTACTTACTCATTCTTAACAATGGGCTCTATGGTAACCAGCAGAGCTCAGAATCTCACTGCTCTTTTGAACTGAACAGGCCTTCAGAGTTTGGCAATTGAATGCTTCCAGTGGAGGAGAAGGCATGGGCTTTGGAGTCAGCCTGACCTGGGTGCTAATCCCAGAACTTGTGCTTAGAAGCTAAGAAACATAGACAACCTCTTCGAACTTCAGTTTGCTCATGTGCAAATAATAATACTTAATGGAATCATTGTGAGAATGAGCATTTTACAAACAAAGCACATTTTATAAATGAAAGGACACAGAGATGGAGCATTGGCTTGAACCCAGCTGTTGACACCAAGTGGCATATGATAGGCACCCAACAAATGCTTGATTAATTGAGGAATCACACTAACAACAAGCTTTCGTGTGGTGATTCAGTGGGAATTTTATTTTATTTCTGTAATTTGTAATGTTTTCCAAATTTCTGACCATGAGTATGAATTAGGTTTTTAATTAAAAAATCCAATAAACATTAACAAATAAGTACAAGCAAAAGGGCAAGAGAACTTAACAATGATCAGAGATGAATTTGACCATAAGAATTATATGCAAATTAGGAAACTGCAAGTACTGTGGGGTTCTCCTTTATTGAACTTCAGAGCAAGTTCTTATGATTTTCCACTGGCTATTTCCTATCTCCCCAGAGGAGCTTACTCTTTAGTGGAAAGAAAGCCCTATAAATCAAAATGTGTGATAAGGATAAAATAACTAGGAATAAATCTAACTAAGGAGGTAAAAGACCTATACTCAGAAAACTGTAAGACACTAATGAAAGAAACTGAAGATGACACAAACAGAAAGATATACCATGTTCATGGATTGGAAAAATTAATATTATTAAAATGACCATACTGCCCAAAGTAATCTACAGATTCAATGAAATCCCTATCAAAATACCAATGGCATTTTTCACAGAGCTAGAACAAATAATTCTAAAATTTGTGTGGAAATACAAAGACCCTGAATAATCAAAACAACCTTGAGAAAGAACAGAGCTGGAAGTATCATGCTCCCTGACTTCAGACTATGCTACAAAACTATAGTCATCCAAACTGTATGGTACTGACACAAAAACAGACACATGGGTCATGGAACAGAATAAAGAGCCCAGAAATAAACCCATGCACTTATGGTCAATTAACAAGAGTATGCAAAGGAGAAAAGACAATCTCTTCAATAAGTAGTGCTGGGAAAACTAGACAGCTACATGTAAAAGAATGAAATTAGAGGATTCTTTTTTTTTCTTGACTGCACTGCATGGCTTGTGGGATCTTAGTTCCCCAACCAGGGATTGAACCCAGGCATTTGGCAGTGAAAGGGTGGAGTCCTAACAACTGGACTGCCAGGGGATTCCTGAAATTAGAGTATTCTTTAACACTGTATACAAAAATAAACTCAAGATGGATTAAAGACCTAAATGTAAGACCAGAAACCATAACACTCCTAGAAGAAAACATAGGCAAGAACACTCTTTGACATGAATCACAGCAATATTCTTTTGGATCTGTCTCCTAGGGCAAAGGAAACAAAAGCAAAAATAAACAAATGGGACCTAATTCAACTGAAAAGCTTTTGCACAGCAAAGGAAACCATTGCCAAAATGAAAGAACAACCTGAGTGGTAGAAAATATTTGCAAATTATATGACCGATAAGGGGTTCATATCCAATATATATAAATAGCTCTTACAACTCAATGTCAAAAAAAACAACCTGATTTTAAAAGTGGGCTGAAGGCCTGAATAGACATTTTTCCAAAGAAGACAGGTGCCAACATGCACATGACAAGATGCTCAACATCACTAACCATCAGAGAAATGCAAATCAAAACCGCAGTGAGATATTACCTCACACTTGTCAGAATGGCTATTATCAAAAAGACCACAAATAAAAAATGTTGATAAGTATGTGGAGATAAAGGAACCCTCGTACACTGTTGGTGGGCATGTAAATTGGTGCAGCCACTATGGAAAACAGTATGGAGCTTTCTCAAAAGCTAAAAATAGAACTACCATATGACCCAGCAATTCCACTCCTGGGTATGTATCAAAAAAACCCAAAAACATTAATTTGAAAAGATACATGCATCCCAATGTTCATAGTAGCATTATTTACAATTCCCATGATATGGAAGCAACCTAAGTGTTCATAAACAGACAAATGGATAAAGAAGATGTGGTATATATACACAATGGAATATTACTCAGCCACAGAAAGGAATTTGCAACAACATGGATGGACTTGGAGGGTACTATGCTAAGTGAAATAAGTCAGACAGAGAAAGACAAACACTGTATGTTATTACTTAAATGTGGAATCTAAAAATAAAACAAACAAAAATATAACAAAACAGAAACTGAGGATTTCCCTGGTGGCACAGTGGTTGAGAGTCCGCCTGCCGATGCAGGGGACGCGGGTTAGTGTCCCGGTCCAGGAAGATCCCACATGCCATGGAGCAGCTGGGCCTGTGAGCCATGGCCTCTGAGCCTGTGCGTCCGGAACCTGTGCTCCGCAACGGAAGAGGCCACAACAGTGAGAGGCCTGCATACCACAAACAAACAAACAAACAAACAAAAAACAGAAACTGACTCACAGATATAGAGAACAACTGTGGTTACCAGTGGGAAGAGGGAAGGGGGAGGGTCAAGGTAAGGGTAAAGGACGAAGAGATACAAACTATTGTGTATAAAATAAATAAACTACAAGGATATATTGTACAACACAGGGAATATAACCAATATTTTATAATAACTTTAGATGGAGTATAATCTATAAAAATTTAGAATCTTTATGTAGTAAACCTGAAACTAATGAAATATTATAAATCAACTATATTCAAAAATTTTTAAAAAGAATAGAAACAAAGTATATGACAAGGGCAGTGACTGTGAAAGGTAAGGGGACAGAGGAGAGGTCCTGACCTGGCCTGAGAAGCTGAGAGTTGTTGAGTCAGAAAAGGCCCCAAGAGCAATCAACACTTGAGCTAAGCCTTGATGAGTGACCAGGAATTATCCAGACGGGGAAGGAGGAGCAAAATGCTCTGGGAATGCAGTGGCAGGACACTTGGCTTTCTGATCCTGGGCAAGTCACTAACCTTGCTTGATCTCAGCCTTTCTGTGAAATGAGATGGTCGGACCAGCTCTCTGGATCTGAATCCTGGCTACACATGAGAATTGTCTGGGACACTTAAAACAGTGCCAAAGCCCAAGCCCCACCTCGAATCAATTAAAGCAAAGTCAATAGGGGTAGAAATCAAGTGACAATATTTTGAAAGGACCCCATGTAATTATGAAGTGCAGCCAGGACTGTGGGCCACCGGAGCAGAAGGTCACTAAATTGTTTTCTGAGTTTTTCTCTTTCAGGTTGAGATAAGCCTGATACAGCTTTCCCTTTCATTTTTTTTCACTAATAAAAATTTAACATTATAAGATATTGTAAAAGGGAATATACATGCATTTCAAAGAGGTAAATCAATCTTGGAATGGCATCAAAGCATGAAGACAAGTCAAAATAGAGACTTTCTAACAGCACATTTATATGCTCCCCAGAGACATTTGAAAAAAGAAATTATGCATCTACCTTACCCTAAAGTGTTGAAATAAATAATGCAGCTTTTCCTAAGTTCAAAAAAAAATTTTAATGGTATAAAACAAAAAAAACATCAAATTGCTTTTTTTTTTTTTTTTAACCATTCACAATTAAAGTGGAAAGAGAGTGGTGGGAGAGAAAAACCAACAAGAAGGGTGTTGTTTTCACACTAGTAGTTCATTGGTACAGTCAGTTATATGACAGAGGATGTAAGCCTGCTCATTTAGGAACATAAATGGATGGGACTTTCACTCCAGACCACTTATTTCAGGTTTACATTGGTCTCTTACTTGACTTGGAAGGTCATTTATCAAACCCAGAGCAATAAGCCGTGGTGCCCATCACCGTGACCAGACCCACCTCAAATGGGCCAATGGGAGAAACAGCTGTGTTTAGTTTGCTAGGACTGCCATGCAAATACCACAAACTGAGTGACTTAACAGAAATTTACTCTCTTATAGCTCTGGAGGTTAGAAGTCCCAAATCAAAGGCCTGTGCTCTCTCTGAAGACTCTAAAAGACAATCTGTTCCATGCCTTTCTCTTGGCTTCTGTCGTTGCTGGCAATCCCTGGCTTTTGCACACGTCATCCTGATCTTTGTCATCACTTAGAGATCTCCCCATGTGTCATCATGTTGTTTTCCCTCTGTGTGTCAGTTTGTGTCTCTCTTTCTCATATAAGGACACAAGTTATTGGATTAAGGTTCACCCAACAACCTTGATTACATCTACAAAGACCTTATTTCCAAATAAAGTCACACTTACACGTACTGAGAGTTAGGACTTCAACACATATTTTTGTGGGGGAGGGGGACCCAATTCAACCCATAAAAGTGGCCAACCTGAGCAATTTGGGGAAGGCCTGGGGAAGTTCAGAAAATCGTCAGTGTGAGCAGATGCTGACCTGAAACACCTGGTCCTTTGCATAAACTAATCTAGCAAAATAATGGAACTGACTAGACACAATTTCAGTTTTCACAACAGAAATGGAGATTAAAACATAAAAATACAAAAACAACAATAAAAATCTGACCCAGGTTGGTATGTAAAGATCAAAACTTACAAGGTAGATAAATGATGGGAGGATTATGGGAGGAGCATTTTGATTTATGAAAACGTTTTACTACTTAGTCACAGACCAACACTTAGACATCACTTTGTACTCTACAAATTACCTTCATATATACTGATGATCTCAGATAATCTCAACAACCCTGTGACTTAGATACTATTAACCCATTTTACTGAGAGATGGAGGAAGCTCCCCTGGAAGTGGGAGACCCAGGTCCCCCTGTACCCCCTAAACCCCTACCCAGGGTCCTGTTAAGAGTAAGCACCCCTCCTTTCACATAATTGAATTCATGGAATGTTGATTTGCAGCTTGTTGGGAACATGTCTACCGTGTAAAATAAAACTTATCTCTGCTGTGGTTACACTAAAGCTCTGTAAAAAAGAATCAGATTCTTTTTTTTTCTTTTACATCTTTATTGAAGTATAATTGCTTTACAATGGTGTGTTATACTTCAGTTATATTGAAGTATAATTGCTTTACAATGGTGCTTTATAACAAAGTGAACCAGTTATACATATACATATGTTCCCATATCTCTTCCCTCTTACGTCTCCCTCCCTCCCATCCTCCCTATCCCACCCCTCCAGGCGGTCACAAAGCACTGAGCTGATATCCCTGTGCTATGCAGCTGCTTCCCACTAGCTATCTACCTTACGTTTGGTAGTGTATATATGTCCATGCCACTCTCTCGCTTTGTCACAGCTCACCCTTCCCCCTCCCCATATCCTCAAGTCTATTCTCTAGATTCTTTAAAGGGGAGAAAAAAGAACCTAAAAAATTTCACTCAGAGCTTGGTGAATTTAGCCCATTCTCCATCAACAGTCTTGGTGAGAGATAGGCCATATCTGTCCTCACCACCACCCACCTCCCTTGGGTGCCCAGGCAATTACCGACTCCTGGTAAAGCAGCAGACAGGTGATTTTCTACTGACATTTGACGGTAAAATTGGCATTGGCCTGGTTTGTTTGCTCTGGTTAATTTAGAAACAGGTCTCATTTGAAAAAAGGATTTCATTAAGAATGAGGTTTCCATTTGGGAAACCAGTAGCACAAATAAGCACCTGTCACAGTTACACTGCTCTTAGTTTATTTCCCATATTAACTTGCGCCTTACTCCCCGCCATGAGGGTATCCACCACCCACGTGATAGACACAGAGAATCACATCACTCTCTAAGTACTGGCCTTCAATAAGATCCCATTGCAACATTAGGCAAATACTTTTTGAACACCCAATATCTCCTAGTGTTGCCTAGGTAGGACATACATAATAAGTAGTAATAAATAAAACGGAGCAAAATCTCTGCTCTCTGATGGAAGGGAAAAGAAATGATAAGCCTACTAAGTAAAGAAGTGGTATACGGTACGTCAGTAGGCGACGGTGTCAGGAGAGAATGATAAGTCAATGTAAGGACTTTGGCTTCCACTCTGAGAAATATAAAGGTTTTTGAACAAAGGAGGCCTTAGAGATATTTTTAACAAAGTGACATCATCTGATTTATGTGTTTTATTTTAATAAATTTATTATTTTTTTTAATTTTTATTTTTGGCTAAGTTGGGTCTTTGTTGCTGTGCATGGGCTTTCTCTGGTTGCGGCGAGCAGGGGCTACTCTCCGTTGCGGTGCATGGGCTTCTCATTGCAGTAGCTTCTCTTGTTGTGGAGCATGGGCTCTAGGCACTCAGGCTTCAGTAGTTGTGGCACGCGGGCTCAGTGGTTGTGGCACACGAGCTCTAGAGTGCAGGCTCAGTAGTCATGGCACATGGGCTTAGTTGCTCCGCAGCATGTGGGATCTTCCCAGACCAGGGCTTGAACCCGTGTCCCCTGCATTGGCAGGCGGATTCTGAACCACTGCGCCACGAGTGAAGCCCTGATTTATGTTTTAATAGCATCCTCTGGCTGCTGTTTTGAGAACAGACAGTGGAGGTTGGGAGTGGGTGGCAAGAGTAAAAGAAAGGAAATGGTTAGGAAGCTCCCGTATAATCCACGAGAGAAGCACGATGATCTGGGCCAGGTGGTAGCAATAGTGATGGTGAGAAGTGGCCAAGTTCTGGGTCTATGTTGAAGTTCGAGCTGACAGAAATCTCCTGGTAGATTGTACGTGAGGTGTAAGAAAGAAAGGAATTAATAATGACTCAAGGTTTTTGTCCGAAGCAACTAGAAGGATATTGTCATCAACTACGCTGTGAAAGAATGAAAATAGAACAGGTTTGAAGGAGAAGATAAACATTCAGAGACATTTCACGTTTGAGTTGTCTGCCAGGTATCCACACGGAGATGTCTGGCAGGCATTGAAATATGGTTGTCTGGAGTTCAAGGGAAGTTGTCAGCACGTAGGGGAGATGTAAAACCAGGAGACTAGAAAGGACGATCAAGGAGGGTGTAGGTACAAAGGAGAATAAACCCAAGGGGCCCCTGGATGCTCTGACATTCAGAGGCTGGAGAGATGAGGAGGAACCAGCAAAGGAAACTGTGAAGGAGTAACCAGTGAGGAGGGAAGAGAACCAGGTAAGCTTGGTGTCCCAGAAGCCAGGCAAAGAAAGCAGGTCCAGGAAGAAATGTGATCGACTCTGCCCAGTGCTCTAGAAGTCTGTGGGTTGACTTGGATTTAGCAACATGGAGGCCATGGAAGTGCAGATCCTTAACATTAAGTGCTATTCCTAAAGATCTGTGTCCAGAAACTTTGTGAGGATAGCCTCAAGAATCCTCAAACTGGCAAATTCTTCTTTAACATAATTTTCCCTACTGTTTTATTTACTCAAAACCTTTTCTAAAGAAGAATCCCATTCTTAAATTTCTTCAGTCTTTGTCCCTTTTCACCAACTTCAGAAATCACTAGTTCTAGTTGTATGTTCTCTGTTCCATTCTGTTGGTTTTGAACCTAGGTTTGATTCCTGACTTCACTTGCTGGTTATTTATATACTTTCTTTTTTTTTTTTTTGGCTGTGTTGGGTCTTCATTGCTGTGCGAGGGCTTTCTCTAGTTGTGGCGAGTGGGGTCTACCCTCCGTTGCGGAGCACAGGCTCTAGGTGCGCGGGCTTCAAGTAGTTGTGGTGTGTGGGCCCAGTAGTTGTGGCGTGTGGGCTCAGTAGTTGTGGCGTGTGGGCTTAGTTGCTCCGCGGCATGTGGGATCTTCCCAGACTAGGGATCGAACCCATGTCCCCTGCAATGGTAGGCGGATTCTTAACCACTCCTCCACCAGAGAAGTCCCACTGGCTGTTTAAATGTGGGAAAAGTATTTGTCTCAATTTCCTTACCTGTAAAATGGGAATTTTCATAAGAACTCATGGGAGTTTCATTAAGGGTTACATGAAAGTATGTTTGTATAGGGCTGAATAGGTAATATTGTAGGTAGGGGTCAACAAGTTTTCATCCCTCCATGAGATTACTGCCTACGTGACCACAAGCAGGGAGGACATGTCACTTTGAAAGGCAAATGCTGGGTGGTTGACTAGATTCTCTCACTAGTTACAAACCACCTTCTAGAAACCTGCCTCCCAGCATGTATAACACAAACTACAGCCTTGACAAAATTAGCAAATTCTTATATGTCATGGATGTTTCAATTGCTTGATAGCATTCAAACTCATGGAATTTAAATCTGAAATTAACTAATAAGGGTCAACTACACTAGGTTCAGTGGGTGCATGAAGCAACAAGTAGGGAGAGGTGGTTAGTAATTAATTCTCCTTGAGTGGGTCTTCCTAGAAGTCTCTTACATTTAGTCTTTTTTTTTTGGTTGCACCGGGTCTTAGTTGTGGTAGGTAGGCTCCTTAGTTGCGGCTCACTGGCTCCATTAGTTGCGGCATGTGTGTTCCTTAGTTGCTGCCAGCAGGCTCCTTATTTGTGGCATGTGAACTCTTAGTTGTGGCATGCATGTAGGATCTAGTTCCCTCACCGGGGATCGAACCCGTGTCCCCTGCATTGGAAGGTGGATTCTTAACCACTGCGCCACTGGGGAAGTCCCTTGCATTTAGTCTTGATGACTTAAAAGAAAGGTATGCCACACCAAGGGAATAGCATGTGCATGTGTACAGTCTTTAAAGAGCATGGTTTTTGCAGGTAAATTGTTCAACAAGAACAGAGCAAAGGGTAAAAGATCGGGGTGGGGGTGGGGCAATGGGTAATAAGCAAAGAGTTGAGGCTGGAGAAGAAGCCAGTGCCACATCAGTGAGATCCCTGGGTTATGCTAAGTGTGTGAACTTTCCCGAATGGAGATGACTAGAGCTATTGAATTGCTTTTTATAGGAAGTGGCATGGCCAGATTTGTATTTTAGGTCTATCAACTTGGATGGCAGAGTGTAAGACAGTCTAGAGAGGAGAGGAGAGTGGGACCAAAGCCAGCTGACATCATTTCCAGTTCCCTCTGTATGACATATTCCATTCCTCTTCAATCTGCATAGACATCATGCAAACTTTCATCTCTTACCTGAAAAACTATCCCAGTTTCAAATGTCGTCACTCTATTCTCTTCCAACTATGTTGTTCTTGTTCTTCCAGGACACCCCTGAGACCACTGATATTATCCTGAAGGACTTCCTTGACCTCATTCATTAGTATTCCAAGGATTTCCCCCAAAGTCCTGAATAATGGTGGTAGTTTCTCCAAGGTCAGTGACGCCATCTGGAGTAATGGATGCCTTCTCCCTAGCAACTCCACATCTCCTAAACATGATGTGCCTGTCACTAGGGACCTGTAGGTGAGGACCAAGGTCCCCCAAAGGACTCTCCTTGGGGTTCTAAGAGTATAGTCATCTTGAGATAATTCCTCCCAGAATGAGGTTTTATGGGATACAAAGAACAGCAGATTGAAGTCAAGTGTGTGTCTGCTCAGAAGCCCTGCCCATCTATATGTGCATGCTGGTAACTTCTCTTAGTCCAGAGAGAGACAAAGCTACTTCTCCCCACCTACTCCTGCTGCTTTTCCCTCAGCATGCCACTGCTGAAAGCAAGGATGCACTGTCCTTGGCCTCATAAATAGCTTTAGATCCTCTGGACCTTCTACTGAAGGTCTATTCCCTTCATTCTTGCCCCCACCCACTTCCCACAAAACCTCAGGTATATTATGACTCTTTCATAATTAGAAAAATGCATGGCCATCTCCAGAGACACCTGAAGCCAGCCTACAGTCCCTTCTCTGAGACTCTCTCTGAAGCTGGCAACATTGCCAACAGCCGCTTTGCAGACATGGTCAATCTTGCTGAGATTTGGGGCTTCCCAAGGTTCTTATCACCCAGGAACGTCAATATTTTGTTCTGAATATCTCATGGAAGTACTACTTTGATGACACATTGTCCTGTTCCCAGAACCTTCTAAATTATATGGAGGAATAGAATTGCCAGGTTGACTTCTAGACGTCCTCTGTCCTCTCTGCCTCTGGGCAGGAGAGTAATGGAACAAAGTATTTTGCCAAGAACAATAGCACACAATACCTGGCAAGTCACAAAATGTGTATTTTCGTGGCTAGGAGAATGGCTTGGGAACGCACATAGCAACCTAAGCAATTACAGAGACAGACACACGCTCTCCTCTGAGGATCTGGGTCTGAGCCACAGGAGGAATGGAACACAGTTTGTGCATTTCCAGGTAAGCTTAATTTAAAAAAAAAAAAGGAAGAAAGGAGTCTTTTTCTTTGACTTTTCTTTGACTTTCTCAGAGTGCTGTATCTGAAAAGAAGAAACAGACTATAAGTAAAGACCAAATTCTGGCTAATGTTAAGATTAAATGACTCATCTTGATATTTGCTAGAGGGTCTTACTAATGTACCCAAGAAAAAGGAAATGTAATCAACAACAAACATAGCAAAGTCAACATAATTAAAAGCCAGCAGATTTGTAAATTTTTAAATATACAAGTAATTGAGCGAAGGTTTTGAAGCCAATGGGAGTTGGGAGGAGGGGCTGAACATAATCAAGCTTTCTAGCCGGGGTTCAGACATTCCTGTTCTTTAAATACCTTAAACCTTCTCCTGATACAGCACACGGAACTCATCTGCACTCAAGTATAAATGATCAGCTACAGCTTAAAATGTGTCTGTTTGTAAACAAGGATCAAAACTTGTAGCTAAAAGTAGACATCCTGAATAATGGTGAGAAGGTATTTGGGGCAGAGCTGGTTCAAAGTTGTGTGAATCAGAAAGCATGAGAGGTTGGCCGTGGCTTTGTCCTCCTGGGAGCTGGGAGAGGTGAGGCTTGTTTGGAGTTCCCAACTGCGTATATTTCCTGAACACCATTTCTTACCTCCCCGTTCCCTCATCCTTCTGTTGAATCCTACTGTTCTCTCCTCAAACCCAGCTTGGACATCCCCACCTGCCCTCAACATCACCCTCTCCTTTGTGTGACCTCTGAACCTAGAACACATCTCTGCTGCTGTACTCTGCACGCTGTTTCATAATTTATCCGTTGACATGCCTGTCCCCTCCACTAGCCCATGAGATCCTCAACAGAGCATTATACCCACGGGACTGCCACAGAGATGTTCGGAACATACTCATGACTTTGAATTGAATTGAAAATTGGTTGGAGCCCTCAGATCTTTCACGATGGGGTCTGTTCAGGCTTATTTTCTCTGGCAGCTATTTTGAAAGCAGATTTTTTTTTACTGTTGAAAACTCACGAAGTTATACCTTTTAGATAAAGGTCAAATGACACTGGCTTTACGGGTAAATGTCAGAGCAGTAATCTCACACATCCTGAAGCTGACATATTTTATTCCAACCCATTCCAAAACAACTCGTAATTGCTTGGGGAAACTGTTCTTCCTTATTTTTTCCGAACTAGCAGTTAGGGGTTGCATTCAGACATGAGGAAAGTGGATCTTATCACCAGCCATTGTCCCAGCCCTGCCACCTCCGCCAGATAGCAATTCTTACTTATGAGAACACCCACCCTCTCTGTCCTCACCTGCAACTTAGCCCACCTGGACCTAACCGAGCTCCCTTTCTAGGTCTTACTTTATGTCTCACCCACTCATCTGTATGTTTGTCTTAATGCCTCTTTGGTCCTCTCACATCACCTTGCAAAATGATTAGCACATAGTAGATGCTCAATAAATATTCGTTGATTGTTTTGAAAATCAAACCATTCACTTTGAAATTGAAATGATCTTTTCTATCATTGCTAGTGAGAGTGAAGAATTTTCCATTCACTACCAACAGTCAAAATCTTTTTTCCTTTAAACATAAGCATGACAACATTGCCACTAACATTTATTGAATGTTTACTCTGTGCCAGGTACTATTTTTTTATTGAAATACAGTTCCTGTTCAATGTGATATAAGTTACAGGTGTACAATATAGTGATTTACAATTTTTAAAGATTATACTCCATTTATAGTTATTATAAGATATTGGCTATATTCCCCATGTTGTACAATACATCATTGTAGCTTATATTATACCTGTATTGGCTGTGAATGCATTGTCTTACTTTTCTTAATAACCGGGGCCTAGAGGTTTTATCAGTTTTTATCGCCGTTCGTGATACAGAAAGGGTGACATTTATTCAACATCATGCAGCTAAGAAATGGAAGAAGCAGAATGTGAACCAAGCTCAGATTCCAAAGCCCATGTATTTTCTACTACACCACCCTTTAATATACATGAATTGAATGCCCCCCAATTCCTTTCTTTCCAATTTGTCACTCTCAGAGGTGCCCTGACTCTTCTTACGTACAAATTGCCCCCTCCAACCTAGAATTTTGAGTAGAAAAGGTAAGGATAATTTTTTTTCTAATTCTAAATAATTATATTATCATTGCTAACACCAGCAGCTTTGGTATTCAGAAACTGTGCTAAGACCAATGGGTTATCATCAATATAGTATTTTGAACATTTTACGTAACATGACATTTTCCCATTTGTGTTATATAACAAGTTATTTTTTTTCCCCCTGCCTGGGGAGAAGTTCAATGTCTTCTTGAAAGAGCTGGATCAAACAGGTAAGAATCAAATGGGAACATTTTGCCTCCTTTCCCAATACTGTGGGAATCCCTAATGATGGGATATTTGGAGAGCTTTTCTGAGACAAAGCTGAAGTCTGGCTGTGTTGCCTTTGTGTTCCAGCTGCTGCGTGGAAGGGCCTGGTTTTGTCTTTGTTTGTAAGAAGGAAAGCAAACACAAGAAACCTACCCTGGGAGATAGCACCGTAGAGAGAGGAAAATCTTTGAGGGTGTTTCTCCCTCACCACCGCCATATCCAATCATGGAGCCCTTCTGCTTCCCTGCATCCCCGTTGCCATCATTCTCACCACACCCTTACCCTGGACTATGGCAGTAGCTCTTCATTTGTCTCCTCATTTCCGCTCTTGCCATCCTCTACCTTCAGCCAGTTTCTTACACAGCAGGCAGAGCAATATTTTAAAAACACAAATCTGTATGTGTAACTCTTCTGGTTAAACACCATCAAAGTTTCACATTGCTTTTCTTTTAATTAATTTTTTAATTGGAGTATAGTTGATTTACAATGTTGTGTTAGTTTCTGCTGTACAGCAAAGTAAATCAGCCACACATATACATATATCCACTCTCTTCTAGACTCCATTCCTATATAGGTCATTACAGAGCACCGAATAGAGCTCCCTGTACTATACAGTAGGTTCTTTTTTTTAATTTTTTTTTTTTATACAGCAGGTTCTTATTAGTTACCTATTTTATACATATTGGTGTATATATGTCAGTCCTAATCTCCCAGTTCATCCCACCAACACCACCACCGCTTTCCCCCATTGGTGAAATTTTCTCATTTTTTAAAAATGGGTATAATAATAGCTATCTTGAGGGTCCAATATGAGATTAACTATGATAATATAGGTCAAGTATCAAGCATGTCCCTGGGAGCCAGAAGACACTGAATGAACAGTAGTTATCATAAATTTGTCTGTCCTTGTAGGACATTCTTGGATTTTTTCCTAAGAAATAGCAATTCAGTTCCCATTATGCATGCATAAAACCTCTTTTTACGACATGATCTTAAATGTAGCTTATTGTAGAAACAGCCCATCTGCACATGTTATTCCATATTTTGGAAATAGTCACTCTTGCCAACCATAAGGATTACATTCTTGGAAAATGTTATTGTTGGTAAAGATTGTTGCTAGTGAAATCAAGATATAACAAAAACTATGGGTTTAAGGGATAAACAATAAAATAACATTACATGTATTTTATTTTATTTTTTTAACATCTTTATGGGAGTATAATTGCTTTACATTGTTGTGTTAGTTTCTGCTGTATAACAAAGTGAATCAGCTATACGTATACATATACCCTCATATTACCTCCCGCTTGCGTCTCCCTCCCACCCTCCCTATCCCACCCCTCCAGGCAGTCACAAAGCACCGAGCTGATCTCCCTGTGCTATATGGCTGCTTCCCACTAGCTATCTATTTTACATTTGGCAGTGTATATATGTCCATGCCACTCTCACTTCTTCTTCCCAGCTTACCCTTCCCCATCCCCGTGACCTCAAGTCCATTCTCCAAGTCTGTGTCTTTATTCCTGTCCTGCCCCTAGGTTCTTCATGACCATCTTTTTTTTTTTTTTTTTTAGATTCCGTATGTATGTGTTAGCATACAGTACTTGTTTTTCTCTTTCTGACTTACTTCACTTTGTATGACAGACTCTAGGTCCATCCACCTCACTACAAATAACTCAATTTTGTTTCCTTTTATGGCTAATATTCTACTGTATATATGTGCCACATTTTCTTTATCCATTCATCTGCCGATGGACACTTAGGTTGCTTCCATGTCCTAGCTATTGTCAAGTGTGCTGCAGTAAATATTGTGGTACATGACTCTTTTAGAATTATGGTTTTCTTAGGGCATATGCCCAGTAGTGGGATTGCTGGGTCATATGATAATTCTATTTTCAGTTTTTTAAGGAACCACCATACTGTTATCCATAGTTGCTGTATCAATTTCCGTTCCCATCAACACTGCAAGAGGGTTCCCTTTTCTCCATACCCTCTCCAGAATTTATTGTTGGTAGATATTTTGATGATGGCCATTCTGGCAAGTGTGAGGTGATACCTCATTATAGTTTTGATTTGCATTTCTCTAACTATTAGTGATGTTGAGTATCCTTTCATGTGTATGTTGGCAATCTGTATATCTTCTTTGGAGAAATGTCTATTTAGGTCTTCTGCTCATTTTAGGATTGGGTTGATCGTTTTTTTGATATTGAGCTGCATGAGCCGCTTGTATATTTTGGAGATGAATCCTTTGATAGTTGCTTCATTTGCAAATATTTTCCCCCATTCTGAGGGTTGTCATTGGGGCTTGTTTATGGTTTCCTTTGCTGTGCAAAAGCTTTGAAGTTTAATTAGGTCCCATTTGTTTATTTTTGTTTTTATTTCCTTTTCTCTAGGAGGTGGGTCAAAAAGGATCTTGCTGTAATTTATGTCATAGAGTGTTCTGCCTATGTTTTTCTCTAAGAGTTTGATAGTGTTTGGCATTACATTTAGGTCTTTAATCCATTCTGAGTTTATTTTTGTGTATGGTGTTAGGAAGTGTTCTAATTTCATTCTTTTATGTGTAGCTGTCCAGTTTTCCTGGCACCACTTATTGAAGAGACTGTCTTTTCTCCACTGTATATTCTTGCCTCCTTTATCAAAGATAAGGTGACCATAGGTGCATGGGCTTATCTCTGGGCTTTCTATCCTGTTCCATTGATCTATACTTCTGGTTTTGTGCCAGTACCATACTGTCTTGATTACTGTAGCTTTGTAGTATAGTCTGAAGTCAAGGAGCCTGATTCCTCCAGCTCTGTTTTTCTTTCTCAATATGCTTTGGCTATTCGGGATCTTTTGTGCTTCCATACAAATTGTGAATTTTTAAATTCTAGTTCTGTGAAAAATATCAGTGGTAGTTTGATAGGGATTGCATTGAATCTGTAGACTGCTTTGGGTAGTAGAGTCATTTTCACAATGTTGATTCTTCCAATCCAAGAACATGGTATATCTCTCCATCTATTTGTTTCATCTTTAATTTCTTTCATCAGTGTCTTATAATTTTCTGCATAAAGGTCTTTTGTCTCCTTAGGTAGGTTTATTCCTAGATATTATATTCTTTTAGTTGCAATGGTAAATGGGAGTGTTTTCTTACTTCAACTTTCAGGTTTTCATCATTAGTGTATAGGAATGCTAGAGATTTCTGTGCATTAATTTTGTATCCTGCTACTCTACCAAATTCATTGATTAGCTCTAGTAGTTTTCTGGTGGCATCTTTAGGATTCTCTATGTATAATATCATGTCATCTGCAGAGAGTGACCGCTTTACTTCTTCTTTTCTGATTTGGATTCCTTTTATTTCTTTTTCTTCTCTGATTGCTGTGTCTAAAACTTCCACAACTATGTTGAATAATAGTGGTGAGAGTGGGCAACCTTGTCTTTTTCCTGATCTTAGTGGAAATGGTTTCAGTTTTTCACCATTGAGGACGATGTTGGCTGTGGGTTTGTCATATATGGCCTTTATTATGTTGAGGAAAGTTCCCTCTATGCCTACTTTCTGGAGGGTTTTTAACATAGTGGGTGTTGAATTTTGTCAAAAGCTTTCTCTGCATCTATTGAGATGATCATATGGTTTTTCTCCTTCAATTTGTTAATATGTTGTATCACATTGGTTGATTTGCATATATTGAAGAATCCTTGCATTCCTGGGATAAACCCCACTTGATCATGGTGTATGATCCCTTTAATGTGCTGTTTAATTCTGTTTGCTAGTATTTTGTTGAGCATATTTGCATCTATGTTCATCAGTGATATTGACCTGCAGTTTTCTTTCTTTGTGACATCTTTGTCTGGTTTTGGTGTCAGGGTGATGGTGGCCTCGTAGAATGAGTTTGGAAGTGTTCCTCCCTCTGCTCTATTTTGGAAGAATTTGAGAAGGATAGGTGTTATCTCTTCTCCAAATGTTTGATAGAATTCGCCTGTGAAGCCATCTGGTCCTGGGCCTTTGTTTGTTGTAAGATTTTTAATCACAGTTTCAATTTCAGTGCTTGTGATTGGTCTATTCATATTTTCTATTTCTTCCTGGTTCAGTCTTGGAAAGTTGTGCATTTCTAAGAATTTGTACATTTCTTCCAGGTTGTCCATTTTATTGGCATATAGTTGCTTGTAGTAATCTCTCATGATCCTTTGTATTTCTGCAGTGTCGGTTGTTACTTCTCCTTTTCCATTTTTAATTCTATTGATTTGAGTTCTCCCTTTTTTTCTTGATGAGTCTGGCTAATGGTTTATCAATTTTGTTTATCTTCTCAAAGAACCAGCTTTTAGTTTTATTGATCTTTGCTATTGTTTCCTTCATTTCTTTTTCATTTATTTCTGATCTATCTTTATGATTTCCTTCCTCTGCTAACTTTGGGGTTTTTTTGTTCTTCTTTCTCTAATTGCTTTAGGTGTAAGGTTAAGTTGTTGATTTGAGGTATTTCTTGTTTTTTGAGGTAGGATTGTATTGCTATAAACTTCCCTCTCAGAACTGCTTTTGCTGCATCCCATAGGTTTTGGGCCATCGTGTTTTCATTGTCATTTTTTTCTAGGTATTTTTTGATTTCCCCTTTGATTTCGTCAGTGATCTCTTGGTTATTAAGTAGTGTATTGTTTAGCCTCCATGTGTTTGTATTTTTTACAGTTTTTTTTCCTGTAATTGATGTCTAGTCTCATAGTGTTGTGGTCAGAAAAGATACTTGATACAATTTCAATTTTCTTAAATTTACCAAGGCTTGATTTGTTATCCAAGATATGATCTACCCTGGAGAATGTTCCATGAGCACTTGAGAAGAAAGTGCATTCTGTTGTTATTGGATGGACTGTCCTATAAATATAAATTAAGTCCATCTTGTTTAATGTGTCATTTAAAGCTTGTGTTTCCTTATTTATTTTCATTTTGATTGATCTGTCCATTGGTGAAAGTGAGGTGTTAAAGTCCCCCACTATTATTGTGTTACTGTTGATTTCCCCTTTTATGGCTTTTAGCATTTGCCTTGTGTATTGAGGTGCTCCTATGTTGGGTGCATATATATTTATAATTGTTATATCTTCTTCTTGGATTGATCCCTTGATCATTATATATTGTCCTTCTTTGTCTCTTGTAATAGTCTTTATTTTAAAATCTAGTTTATCTTATATCAGAATTGCTACTCCAGCTTTCTTTTGATTTCCATTTGCATGGAATATCTTTCTCCATCCCCTCACTTTCAGTCTGTATGTGTCCCTAGGTCTGAAATGGGTCTCTTGTAGACAGCATATATATGGGTCTTGTTCTTGTATCCATTCAGCCACTCTATGTCTTTGGTTGGAGCATTTAATCCATTTACATTTAAGGTAATTATCAATATGTATGTTCCTATTACCATTTTCTTAATTGTTTTGGGTTTGTTATTGTAGGTCTTTTCCTTCTCTTGTGTTTCCTGCCTAGAGAAGTTCCATTAGCATTTGTTTTAAAGCTGGTTTGGTTGTGCCGAATTCTCTTAGCTTTTGCTTGTTGTAAAGGTTTTAATTTCTCTGTCAAGTCTGTATGAGATCCTTGCTGGGTAGAGTAATCTTGGTTGTAGGCTTTTTTTCCCTTTCATCACTTTAAAGATGTCCTGCCGCTCCCTTCTGGCTTGCAGAGTTTCTGCTGAAAGATCATCTATTAATCTTATGGGGATTCCGTTGCATGTTATTTCTTGCTTTTTCCTTGCTGCTTTTAATATTTTTTCTTTATATTTAATTTTTAATAGTTTGATTAATATGTGTCTTGGCGTGTTTCTCCTTGGATTTATCTTCTTTGGGACTCTCTGCCCTTCTTGGACTTGACTATTTCCTTTCCCATATTAGGGAATTTTTCAACTATAATCTCTTCAAATATTTTCTCAGTCCCTTACTTTTCTCTTCTTCTTCTAGGACCCTTATAATTTGAATGTTATTGTGTTTAATGTTGTTCCAGAGGTCTCTGACACTGTCCTCAATTCTTTCATTCTTTCTTCTTTATTCTGCTCTGCATTAGTTATTTCCACTATTTTATGTTCCAGGTTACTTATCCATTCTTCTGCCTCAGTTATTCTGCTATTGATTCCTTCTCGAGAATTTTAATTTCATTTATTGTGTTGTTCATCATCATTGCTTGTTTGCTCTTTAGTTCTTCTAGGTCCTTGTTAAACATTTCTTGTATTTTCTCTGTTCTATTTCCAAGATTTTGGATCATCTTTACTCTCATTACTCTGAATTCGTTTTCAGGTAGACTGCCTATTTCCTCTTCATTTGTTAGGTCTGGTGGGTTTTTATCTTGCTCCTTCATCTGCTGTGTGTTTCTCTGTCTTCTCATTTTGCTTAACTTACTGTGTTTGGGTTCTCCTTTTCTCAGGCTGCAGGTTTGTAATTCCCATTGTTTTTGGTGTCTGCCCCCACTGGGTAAGTTTGGGTCAGTGGGTTGTGTAGGCTTCCTGGTGGAGGGTACTGGTGCCTGCGTTTGGTGGATGAGGCTGGATCTTGTCTTTCTGGTGGGCAGGACTGCATCCTGTGATGTGTTTTGGGGTGTCTGTGACCTTATTATGACTTTAGGCAGCCTCTCTGCTAATGCGGGGGTTTGTGCTCCTGTCTTGCTAGTTGTTTGGCATGGGGTGTTCAGCATCGAAGCTTGCTGGTAGTTGAGTGGAGCTGGGTCTTAGCGTTGAGATAGAGATCTCGGAGAGCTCTCACTGATTGATATTATGTGGAGCCGGGAGCTCTCTGGTGGTCCAATGTCCTGAACTCAGCTCTCCCACCTCTGAGGCTCAGGCCTGACACCCAGCCATAGCAGTAAGACCCTGTCAGCCACACGGCTCAGAAGAAAAGGGAGAAAAAGAAAGAAAGAAAGGAAAGAAAGAAATAAAGAAAGAATGAAAGAAAGAAAGGAAGAAAGGAAGGAAGAAAGAAAGAAAGAAAGAAATATAATCAATAAAGTGGTTAAAGTAAAAAATTTAAAAATATGTTATTAAAATAAAAAATAAAAAATGTATTAAAAAAAAAGAAGAGAGCAACCAAACAAATAAACAAATCCACCAATGATGACAAGCACTAAAAGCTAAACCAAGATAAACATATAAATCAGATACTAGTCAGTCGCATACAGCAAACCCCAAGTCTATAGTTGCTCCCAAAGTCCACTGCCTCAATTTTGGGATGATTTGTTGTCTATTCAGGTATTCCACAAATGCAGGGTACATCAGGTTGATTGTGGAGATTTTATCCACTGCTCCTGAGGCTGCACGGAGAAATTTCCCTTTCTCTTCTTTGTTCACACAGCTCCTGGGGTTCAGCTTTGCATTTGGCCCTGCCTCTGCATGTAAGTTGCCCTCTGGCATCAGTTCTCTGCCCAGACAGGAGGGGGTTAAAGGAGCAGCTGATTAGGGGGCTCTAGCTCACTCAGTTCGGGGGGACTGAAGGGTACAGAACGCGAGGCAAGCCTGCAGCGGCAGAGGCCAGCATGATGTTGCAACAGCCTGAGGCATGCTGTGTGTTCTCCCGGGGAAGTTGTCCCCAGATCATGGGACCCTGGCAGTGGCAGACTGCACAGGCTCCCAGGAGGGGAGGTGTGGATAGTGACCTGTGCTCGCACACAGGCTTCTTGGTGTCTGCAGCAGCAGAGTTAGCATTTCATGCCCATCTCTTGTGTCTGCGCTGATAGCCGCAGCTCGCGCCTGTCTCTGAAGCTCGTTTAGGTGGCGCTCTTAATCTCCGCTCCTTGTGCACCCCAAAACAATGGTTTCTTGCCTCTTAGGCAGTTCCAGGCTTTTTCCCAGACTCCCTCCCACCTAGCTGTGGCACACTAGCCCCCTTCAGGCTGTGTTCATGCAGCCAATCCCAGTCATCTCCCTGGGATCTGACCTCCGAAGCCCCAGCTTCAGTTCCCAGCCCCCACCCGTCCCGGTGGGTGAGCAGACAAGCCTGTCAGTCTGATGAGTGTTGGTCAGCACCAATCCTCTGGGCTGGAATCTCTCTGTTTTGCCCTCTGCACACCTGTTGCTGCGATCTCCTCCGTGGCTCCGAAGTTTCCCCCTGCCCACCCCCCCGTCTCTGCCAGTGAAGGGGCTTCCTAGTGTGTGGAAACTTTTCCTCCTTCACAGCTTCCTCCCAAAGGGGCAGGTCCCAACCTTATTCTTTTGTCTCTGTTTTTTCTTTTTTCTTTTGCCCTACCCAGGAACGTGGGGAGTTTCTTGCCTTTTGGGAAGTCTGAGGTCTTCTGTCAGCGTTCAGTAGGTGTTCTGTAGGAATTGTTCCACATGTAGATGTATTTCTGATGTATTTGTGGGGAGGAAGGTGATCTCCATGTCTTACTACTCCACCATCTTGAAGGTCCTCTCTCTATAACATCTACAGTAGGTTCTTATTAGTTATCTTTTATATATGCTTCCCATTGCTTTTAGAATCATTGCTTTTGAAACCTTTAACTAGAACTTTTAGGCACTTGTGGTCTATCCCTGCCCACCTCCCCAGCCTCCTCTTGCCCCACTCTTCCCAGTTGCTTGCTTGCAACCATATTAACATAATTTATTCTTCCATGAAGATGCCAGACTCTTTTCTCTGTCTGGAATTTTGTCCCCACTGCCAGTCTTCTCTCAACAATTTTTGGCTCTCAGCTTAAATGTGATTACCTCTGAAGAAACTTTCCCACCTCTGCACACTAGGCTAGGGAGCCCTCTAATAAACTCTCATAGAACGTTGTACATCTCCTTCATGATCACATTTTAACTAAAGATTCCTGGGGCTGTTTATTTGATGGCTCAGGACTACACCTGCTCTGTTCATGGCTACATCCCCTGGGCACAGTACAGTGCCTGACATCTGGAAGACCTGTGGCACCTCTTTGTGGAAGGAGTACATGAGCCAGGACTCACTGTGAGGAAAGACTTGGCTTCCAGTCTTGGTTCTACCACTCACTGAGCTGTGTGATCTTAGGAAGATCATTTAACTTCTCTGGGCCTCAATGTCCTCATCCGTAAAACAGGGATGATGATATCTGATTTGCTTCCAGGGCTATAGAAAGAACCAAATGACAAATGCAGCTTAAAGTACTTTAGAAGCTGTAAAATATTATGTGGATGTCATATATTATTACTCTTTTACAATTGGGTTGGTTACTGGAGGATTCAACAGCTACAACACCCAAATCTCAAGCCTCTTAGGCTTCATGGTTTCCAGAAAAGTTCTGAATGGGCAGGGGCCTGCTGGTGCCCATAAATTCTGGACGCTGGTCAATGGGGCAGTGAGCTGGATTAAGAGGTGGGCAGTAAGCCGGGGTTCTTCCTGCCAAAGCAGAATTTCTGCCTAATTTCGCCAGAGAACCCTATCTCTATGAAGAAGTGAGGAAAGTCCCATCAGTAAGCCTCGTGCCCATGTTTTGGGTCAGGGCCAGCACAATTTCCTGTGGGCTTTTGTCCTGGGGATCAGGCATTCCTAAAAATCTCCTTCTCCCACTCTCTCCTCACTGCTGCCAGTGGTGGAGCTATTCTTTATGACAAGCCACCAATTCCATGACAATCAGAGCTGAGTAATGATCTTCATAAGATTTTGTTGAAGTAAAAGGCTAAAGGATGAAAAAGTAAGAACTAGGAATAGAGTGAGCTTGAACCAAGATGGCAGAGTAGAAGGACGTGCTCTCACTCCCTCTTGCAAGAACACCAGAATCACAACAAACTGCTGAACAATCATCGACAGGAAGACACTGGAACTCAACAAAAAGTATACCCCACATACAAAGACAAAGGGGAAGCCACAGTGAAACGATAGGAGGGGTGCAATCACAATAAAATCAAATCCCGTAACTGCTGGGTGGGTGACTGACAAACTGGAGAACACTCATACCACAGAAGTCCACCCACTGGAGTGAAGATTCTGAGCCCCACTTCAGGCTTCTGAAACTGGGGGTCCGGCAATGGAAGGAGGAATTCCCAGAGAATCAGACTTTGAAGGCTAGCAGGATTTGATTGCAGAACTCTGACAGGACTGGGGGAAACAGAGTCTCCACTCTAGGAGGGCACACACAAAGTAGTGTGTGCATTGGGACACAGGGGAAGGAGCAGTGACCCCAGGGGAGACTGAACCAGGCCTACCTGCTGGTGTTGGGCGATTTCCTGCAGAGGTGGTGGATGGCTGTGGTTGGCTGCGGGGACAGGGACACTGGCCTCAGAAGTTCTGGGAGGTAATCCTTGGCGTGAGCCCTCCCAGAATCTGCCATGGGACCCACCAAATAGCCTGTAAGCTCCAGTGTTGGATTGCCTCAGGCCAAACAACCAACAGAGAGGGAACACAGCCCCATTCATCAACAGTCAAGAGGATTAAAGTTTTACTGAGCTCTGCCCACCAGAGAAAGAAGCAGCTGTACCCACCACCAGTCCCTCCCATCAGGAAACTTGCACAAGCCTCTTAGATAGCCTCATCCATCAGAGGGCAGACAGCAGATGCAAGAAGAACTACAATCCTGTAGCCTGTGGAACAAAAACCACAATCACAGAAAGTTAGACAAGATGAAAAGGCAGAGGGCTATGACCAGATGAAGGAACAAGATAAAACCCCAGAAAAACAACTAAATGAAGTGGAGATAGGCAACCTTCCAGAAAAAGAATTCAGAATAATGATAGTGAAGATGATCCAGGACCTCGGAAAAAGAATGGAGGCAAAGAAAGAGAAGATGCAAGAAATGTTTAACGAAGACCTAGAAGAATTAAAGAACAAACAAACAGAGATGAACTATACAATAACTGAAATGAAAACTACACTAGAAGGAATCAATAGCAGAATAACTGAGGCAGAAGAACGGATAAATGACCTGGAAGACAGAAGGGTGGAATTCACTGCTGCAGAACAGAATAAAGAAAAAAAGAATGAAGAGAAATGAAGACAGCCTAAGAGACCTCTGGGACAACATTAAACACAGCAACATTCGCATTATAGGGGTCCAAGAAGTAGAAGACAGAGAGAAAGGACCTCAGAAAGTATTTGAAGAGATTATAGTAGAAAATTTCCCTAACATGGGAAAGGAAATAGCCACCCAAGTCCAGGAAGTGCAGAGAGTCCCAGGCAGGATAAACCCAAGGAGAAACACACCGAGACACATAATAATCAAATTGGCCAAAAATAAAGACAAAGAAAAATTATTGAAAGCAGCAAGCGAAAAATGACAAATAATATACAAGGGAACTCCCATAAGGTTAACAGCTGATTTCTCAGCAGAAACTCTACAAGCCAGAAGGGAGTGGCATGATATACTTAAAGTGATGAAAGGGAAGACCTACAACCAAATTACTCTACCCGGCAAGGATCTCATTCAGATTAGATTGAGAAGTCAAAAGCTTTACAGACAAGCAAAAGCTAAGAGAATTCAGCACCACCAAACCAGCTCTAAAACAAATGCTAAAGGACCTTATCTAAGTGGGAAACACAAGAGAAGAAAAGGACCAACAAAAACAACCCCAAAACAAATAAGAAAATGATGATAAAAACAAACATATCGATAATTACCTTAAACTTCAATGGATTAAATATTTCAACCAAAAGAAACAGACTTGCTGAATGGATAAAAAAACAATACCCATATTTATGCTGTCTACAAAAGACCCACTTCAGACCTAGGGACACATACAGACTGAAAGTGAGGGGATGGAAAAAGATATTCCATGCAAATGGAAATCAAAAGAAAGCTGGAATAGCAATACTCATATCAGATAAAATAGACTTTAAAATAAAGAATGTTAAAAGAGACAAGGAGGAACACTACATAATGATCAAGGGATCAATCCAAGAAGAAGATATAACAATTATAAATATATATGCACCCAACATAGGAGCACCTCAATACATAAGGCAATCACTAACAGCTATAAAAGAGGAAATCGACAGTAACACAATAATAGTGGGGGAGATTAACACCTCACTTACACCAATGGACAGATCATCCAAAATGAAAATAAATAAGGAAACAGAAGCTTTAAATGACACAATAGACCAGATAGCTTTAATTGATATTTATAGCACATTCCATCCAAAAACAGCAGATTGCACTTTCTTCTCAAGTGTACATGGAACATCCTCCAGGATAGATCACATCTTGGGTCACAAATCAAGCCTCAGTAAATTTAAGAAAACTGAAATCGTATCAAGCATCTTTTCTGAGCAGAATGCTATGAGATTAGAAATCAATTACAGGGAACAAAAAGTAAAAAAGCACAAACACACGGAGGCTAAACAATATGTTACTAAATAACCAAGAGATCACTGAAGAAATCAAAGAGGAAATCAAAAAATACCTAGAGACAAATGACAATGAAAACATGACGATCCAAAACCTATGGGTTGCAGCAAAAGCAGTTCTAAGAGGGAAGTTTATAGCTATACAAGCCTACCTCAAGAAACAAGAAAAATCTCAAATAAACAATCTAACCTTAAACCTAAAGGAACTAGAGAAAGAAGAACAAACAAAACCCGAAGTTAACAAAGGAAAGAAATCATAAAGATCAGAGCAGAAATAAATGAAATAGAAAGAAAGAAAACAGTAGCAAAGATCAATAAAACTAAAATCTGGTTCTTTGAGAAGATAAACAAAATTGATAAACCATTAGCCAGATTCATCAAGAAAAAGAGGGAGAGTACTCAAATCAATAAAATTAAAAATGAGAAATGAGGGCTTCCCTGGTGGCGCAGTGGTTGAGAGTCCACCTGCCGATGCAGGGGACACGGGTTCGTGCCCCGGTCTGGGAAGATCCCACATGCTGCAGAGCGGCTGGGCCCATGAGCCATGGCCTCTGAGCCTGTGCGTCTGGACTCTGTGCTCTGCATCGGGAGAGGCCACAACAGTGAGAGGCCCGCGTACCGCAAAAAAAAAAAAAAAAAAAAAAATGAGAAAGGAGAAGCTACAACAGACACCACAGAAATACAAAGCATCCTAAGAGACTACTATAAGCAACTCTATGTCAATAAAATGGACAACCTGGAAGAAATGGACAAATTCTTAGAAATGTATAAACTTCCAAGACTGAAAGAGGAAGAAATAGAAAATATGAACAGAGCAATCACAAGTAATGAAATTAAAACTGTGATTAAAACTTTTCCAACTAACAAAAGTCCAGGACCAGGTGGTTTCACAGGTGATTTCTATCAAACACTTAGGGAAGAGCTAACACCCATCCTTCTCAAACCCTTCCAAAAAATTAAGGAGGAAGGAACACTCCCAAACTCATTCTACAAGGCCATCATCACCCTGATACCAAAACCAGACACAGATACTACAAAAAAAGAAAATTACAGGGCTTGTCTGGTGGCGCAGTGGTTGAGAGTCTGCCTGCTGATGCAGGGGACACGGGTTTGTGCCCCAGTCTGGGAGGATCCCACATGCCGCGGGGGAGCTGGGTCCGTGAGCCATGGCCGCTGAGCCTGCGCGTCCGGAGCCTGTTCTCCGCAGCAGGAGAGACCACAACAGTGAGAGGCCCACGTACAGAAAAAAAAAAAAAAGAAAGAAAAAAAAAGAAAATTACAGACCAATATCACTGATGAATAAAGATGCAAAAATCCTCGACAAAATACTAGCAAACAGAATCCAAAAACACATTAAAAGTATCATACACCATGATCAAGTGGGATTTATCCCAGGGATGCAAGGATTCTTCAATATACGCAAATCAATCAATGTGAAACAACATATTAACAAATTGAAGGAGAAAAACCGTATGATCATCTCAATAGATGCAGAAAAAGCTTTTGACTAAACATGAATTTATGATAAAAACTCTCCAGAAAGTGGGCATAGAGGGAACCTACCTCAACATAATAAAGGCCATATACGACAAACCCACGGCAAACATCATTCTCAATGGTGAAAAACTGAAAGCATTTCCTCTAAGATCAGGAACAAGACAAGGATGTCCACTCTTGCCACTATTATTCAACATGGTTGTGGAAGTCTTAGCCACGGCAATCAGAGAAGAAAAAGAAATAAAAGGAATACAAATTGGAAAAGAAGAAGTAAAACTGTCACTGTTTGCAGATGACATGATACAATATATAAAGAATCCTAAAGATGCCACCAGAAAACTACTAGAGCTAATCAATGAATTTGGTAAAGTTGCAGGATACAAAAGTAATGCACAGGGCTTCCCTGGTGGCGCAGTGGTTGGGAGTCCACCTGCCGATGCAGGGGATGCAGGTTTGTGCCCTGGTCCGGGAGGATCACACGTGCCGCAGGGCGGCTGGTCCCGTGGGCCGTGGCCACTGGGCCTGCACGTCCGGAGCCTGTGCTCCACGGCGGGGGAGGCCACGGCAGTGAGAGGGCCGCATACCACACACACAAAAAAAGTAAAAAACAAAAAGTAATGCACAGAAATCTCTTGCATTCCTATATACTAATGATGAAAAATCTGAAAGACAAATTATGGAAACACTCCCATTTACCACAGCAACAAAAAGAATAAAATACTTAGGAATAAACTTACCTAGGGAGACAAACTATCTGTATGCATAAAACTGTAAGATGATGAAAGAAATTAAAGATGATATCAACAGATGGAGAAATATACCATGTTCTTGGATTCGAAGAATCAGTATTGTGAAAATGACTCTACTACCCAAAGCAATCCACAGATTCACTGCAATCCCTATCAAACTACCAATGGCATTTTTTACAAAAACTAGAACAAAAAATCTTAAAATTTGTATGGAGACACAAAAGACCCTGAATAGCCAAAGCAGTCTTGAGGGAAAAAAGCAGAGCTGGAGGAAACAAAGCTACACTAATCAAGACAATATGGTACTGTCACAAAAACAGAAATATAGATCAATGGAACAAGATAGAAGCCCAGAGATAAAACCACGCACCTATGGTCAGCTAATCTATGACAAAGGGGGCAAGAGTATACAATGGAGAAAAGATAGTCTCTTCAATAAGTGGTGCTAGGAAAACTGGACAGCTACATGTAAAAGAATGAAGTTAGAACACTCCCTAACACCGTACACAAACATAAACTCAAAATGGATTAGAGACCTAAATGTAAGGCCTGACGCTATAAACCTCTTAGAGGAAAACATAGGAGGAACACTCTTTGACATAAATCACAGCAAGATCTTTTCTGATCCACCTCCTAGAGTAATGGAAATAAAAACAAAAATACACACATCAGACCTAAGGAAACTTCAAAGCTTTTGCACAGCAAAGGAAACCATAAACAAGACGAAAAAACCACCCTCAGAATGGGAGAAAATATTTGCAAACAAATCAGTGGAAAAAGGATTAATCTCCCAAATATATAAACAGCTCATGCAGCTCAATATTTAAAAAATAAACAACCCAATCCAATAATGGGCAGAAGACCCAAATAGACATTTCTCCAAAGAAGACACACAGATGGTCAAGAAGCACATGAAAAGCTGCTCAACATCACTAATTATTAGAGAAATGCAAATCAAAACTACCATGAGGTATCACCTCATACCAGTCAGAATGGACATCATCAGAAAATCTACAAACAACAAATGCTGGAGAGGGCGTGGAGGAAAGGGAACCCTCTTGCACTGTTGGTGGGAATGTAAGTTGATAGAGCCACTATGGAGAACAGTATGGAGGTTCCTTAAAAAACTATAAATAGAATTATCATATGATCCAGCAATCCCACTACTGGGCATATACCCAGAGAAAACCATAATTCTAAAAGACACATGCACCCCAATGTTCATTGCAGCACTATTTACATTAGCCAGGTCGTGGAAGCATCCTAAATGCCCATTGACAGATGAATGGATAAAGATGTGGCACATATATACAATGGAATATTACTCAGCCATAAAAAGGAACGAAACTGGGTCCTTTGTAGAGACGTGGATGGATCTAGAGACTGTCATACAGAGTGAAGTAAGTCAGAAAGAGAAAAACAAATATCGTATATTAATGCATATATGTGGAACCTAGAAAAATCGTATCAATGAACCGGTTTTCAGGGCAGAAATAGAGACACAGATGTAGAGAACAAATGTATGGGCACCAAGCGGGGAAAGCAGCAGGGGTTGGTGGTGGTGGTGTGATGAATTGGGTGATTGGTATTGACATGTATACACTAATGTGTATAAAATTGGTGACTAATAAGAACCTGCTGTATAAAAAAATAAAATAAAATTCAAAACTTAAAAAAAAAAAGAACTAGGATTATAGCTAATCTGACCTCTTAGGGTCCATCGAGACAATTACAGATCAGATGTGCAAGACAGTGCTAGGTTTTTTTTAAGGAGAAAGGAGGGAAGAAGGAGACTCAAATAAGAAATAACACAGCCATTCATTTGCCTTCTTAGTTTTCTCTTTCTGTGTAACAAATCTTCACAAACCTAACAGCTTAAAACTTAAAACAGTTGCCCTAGAGCAGAAGTCCAGGCATGGTGTAACTAGATCCTCTGCTCAGGGTCTCACAAGTCTTGGGTCTCAGCCAGGCCTGTGGTCTTGTCTGGGGTTTGGGGTCCTCTTCCAAGCTCATGTGGTTGTTGGTAGGGTCAGGGAGGAAGATGTTTTCGTCTACCCTTCTAGGCTTTTTTGGCTGGTCTAAGAATTAAATTGACATGAGAACTAACAAAAGAAAATCACACAAGAGTTTAATAACATGTGTACATGAGACAGCCCCAGGAAAACTGAGTCACTAACCAAAATGGCTGAAACCCTCACCTTAAATACTATTTTCAGCTAAAGACCAAAGAGGATGTTGAGAGTAGTGGTTGGGACTTCAAGGGGAGGAAGGCAATTCACACGAAGATAGAAAAGCAAATGTTTGGTAAATAAATGTTTGCTGGGCCATGCAGAGAAAATGGGACACAGAGTGGACTCTGATTCCCAGGCCCTGCCTAGGGTTTCCCCACCACCCTAGACCGTATTCTTTGCAGATATCTCTGGTGATGCTCTATTCTGGGAACAGGTCTGCTATCTAAATTCTTTAGGCAGCTAAGGAGGAAGGTCAAAGTTTCTTCCTGAGTCTTTTAGGCCTCGATTGTTTTCAGCTCAAAATAATCCACATGCCAAAGAGACATTTTGTGGTGGCAAATTTTGTTCCCATACAATAGAAATCAGTTTTTTGTAGCTATAGAACTCATTCATTTGTTTCTTTAAGGGTAGAGGAAACAAATGAGTCTCTGATTTTTATACCCTCTTTCAAGGGTTCACCTGACTAGGTCAGACCCACCGAGAATAAACTCTTATTTGATTAACTTAAAATCAACTGATTAGGGACTGCAAATTTCCCTCCTCTTGCTATAGTTTATGGCTTAGAAGCAAGATACAGTTCCCTCCCACAACTCAGGGTGAGGAGAACACACAGAAGCATGGATACCAGGGATAGAAATCAACAGAAGTCATATTAAAACTCTCCCAACCACACCTTCCATTTGCTGAGCTTCTATGGTGTGTGTGTGTGTGTGTGTGTGTGTGTGTGTGTGTGTGTGTGTGTGTAAGCAGAAATCACCTTGCTCCAACTTACTTCAACAAACTCAGGGAAATTGGTTTTAAGGAAATAAGGATGTCTTGTAGACAGAACGTAATAATGCAGCTTGTCCAGTGGAAGAACAGAGATTAGACTGTAGAATCCTGTAGGGAAAGTTGTGTCTCTGTGTGCATTTGCTTCATCATTGTCACTCTCTGTGGACTGACTTTATCTGATCTCCATTTGTGCTCTACAGTTCCAACCCCATGTTGTCTTGGGTAGAATCAGTCTCTCTCTCTCTCTCTCTCCCCTGCCCTCTAGTTCTAAATTCTCAGAGAAGGCATCTTGGACCAGGTGCTCACCTCTAGAGCAGTCATCTCTGGCCACAGTGGGTGGGGACACACACTACGATCATAGCTGCCACCCATGGTGACCATGTACGGTGGGGGGAGATGGGAGTTGGTCAGAGAAAGAGGCTGATGTTCCCAAAAGACGCCCACTGCATGGTGTAAGGAATTGTCAGTGACCAGTTTGTACATATTCCACATCATCTTGTACATGACTTAGCAACAAGGCCATTCATGTAGCAGTTGAGAGAGCAGAACGGGCTATGTTTAATGGTTAATGAGTTTAAAATGACGCTCCTGTGACCACAGCACTTAGAAGAAAGGTCATCCCACTGAAAGAACGCAGCGGAGGCAGAGAACGCAGGTCCAGGCGCAGGGGGTCCAATTTAGAGACAGAGTCACAGCTGCATCTAACAGAACCTTTCCTAGAAATGGTTGAGAAAGCACATGCTTTGAGTAAGTGCAGAAAGCAAAAAAGATGTGAGTGACAAAAGCCGTGAAGGAGGAAGAGAATGTTCCAGCACAGATTGTATGGCTCAAGTTCTGATGAGAAAAAAAGTGAGACACAGAGAGGATAATCCAGACAGGACCAGCAGTTTAAACCCAGCCGTGCTGCTTAAGAGCTTTTATCAACTCTTACTTATGAGGAATCAGTATCAGAATCCCTTGTGTGTCTTATAGTTGGCTTGCATAAACGTACACAGTGATGTGTAAACTGAGTGTGGTTCTTACCCTTGGTCGTGGGTGCATTACCATCAAATCCTCAGTGATCTTACTATCGTTGCAGTTAAAGGATCATTACCAATATTGTCATATTTGTGTAAATGTGCATTTGATGATCACAACTGATGATCACAGTCAAGATTCCCAGGCTCAGAGTGGGCTAGACTAAGTAAATACTCCCCAGTCCCGTGCTGTTAAAGACCTTAGTTTCAGTGAGGTTTATTTATATCCAGGTGTTCTACATGTTACAAAAACATTCTCAAAAGGGGGGATTTGACCTGGCTAGTGTTACAGTTCTATTAGGCTGTGGGCTTCTTGGTGACAGAGGCCAAGGCCGAATCATCTCTGTGTTGTTGTGCCAACCCATATCTCATCCTCAAGAAATGTTGGTTTTTTTAAAAGAAAAATTATTGAAGTATAGTTGATTTACTATGTTGTATTAATTTCTCCTGTAGAGCAAAGTGACTCAGTTATACTTATACATATATATATATTCTTTTTCATATTCTTTTCCACTATGGTTTATCACAGGGTATTGAATATACTTCTGTGAGTTATACAGCAGGACCTTGTTGTTTATCCATCCTATATATAATAGTTTGCATCTGCTAATCCCAAACTCCCAATCCTTCCCTCTCCCACCCACTCTCCCCCTTGGCAAGCAATGTTTATTGAATGAAAAAAAGATTATATATGATATCATATAATCATTGTAATTATAACCTGCTGTTTGTCCCGGTAGATGTGACTTTTTAGAACTGCACTGTCCAATATGATCACCATGGCCCACACATAGCTTTTAAATTTTAATTTAAATTAAGTAAAATTTTAAAATTCAGTTTCTTCATTGTGATAGCCACATTTCAAGTGCTTAATAAGCACACGTGGCGAGTGGTATCAAATAGAACTTCCCCATCAGCACAAAGGTTTATCGGCCAGCAGTGCTCTTCAAGGTGGAGACTTCATCAGTATCCCTCTCACAGATGGTGTTCAACCACCGTCTCTTGAACTAATGAGAGTTAGACTCTCCTGGTAAATCTCACCCTAGTCTTCGTTTCTGCACGGAAGACCTCACTGAGTTCTGTTCTGTGCTCTCCCTGAGACTGAGGCGAATTCCTGTCTTGTCAGATTCTGACTCTTACACTGTACACAAAAATCAACTCAAAATGAATTAAAGACTTAAGTGCAAGACCTACAACTGTAAAGCTTCTAAAAGAAAACATTGGGGAAAATCTTCGTGCCATTGATATTGGCAACGATTTCATGGGTATGACACCAAAAGCACGGGTAACAAAAACAAAAAGAAACAACTGGGACTACATCAAACTAAAGCTTCTGCACAGCAAAGGAACAATTGACAGTGAAAAGGCAACCTATGGAACGGGAGAAAATATTTGCAAATCGTATACCTGGTTTGCAACTATATAATCTGATAAGGGGTTAATCTCCAAAATATACAAGGAACTCTTACCACTCAATAGCAAAAAAACCCTAATAACCCAATTTGAAAACAGGCTAAGGACTTGAATAGACATTTCTCCAAAGAAGGCATACAAATGCCCAAAAGGTTCATGAAAAAATGCTCAAAGTCACCAATCCTCTGGGAAATGCAAATCAAAACCAAAATGAGGTTTTACTGCACATGTGTCAGGATGCTATTATTGGGAAAACAAAAGATAACAAGGATGTGAAGAATTGGAACAATGCACACTATGGGAACGCAAAATGGTGCACTGCTGTGAAAAACATTATGGAAATCCCTCCAAAAAATTAAAAATAGAGCTACCATATGATCCAGTAATCCTACTTGTGGGTATTATCCAAAATAATTGAGATCAAGGTCTTGAAGAGATATTAGCCTCCTATGTTCTTTTTTTTTTCTAATTTTAATTTATTTTATTAGAATATAGTTGAACATTTTGAAAACTCAAAATAAAAAATACTCCTTTTCATCCTTGTTCCAAACCACCCATTTTCGCCCTTTATGTTTTGTTCAGAAACTGGAAGCAACATAAAGAAAGTACTGTTTCCTTAATTAGGTAGTGCATTGAGGAAAAGTATAGTATAGTCTCCTATGTTCATTGCAGCCCTGTTTACAACAGCCAAGATGTGAAATCAACCTAAATGTCCATCAACAAGTGAATAAATATGATATATACATACAACAGAATATTAAAAAAAGAAAATTCTACAATATGCAACAACATAGAGGAACCTTGAGGGCACTATGCTAATTGAAATAAGCCTGTCACAGAAAGACAAATACTGCATGATTCTACTTACATGCGGTATCTAAAACAGTCACATTTAGAGAATCAAAGAGTGGAATGGTGGTCACCCGGTTGGGGACAGAGGGAAATGGAGAGTTAATAATCAATGGGCTTCAAGTTTCAGTTAAGCAAGATGAATAAGCTCTAGAGATCTGCTGTACAACTTTATACCCATAGTCAAAAATTACGTATCATACACTTAACTATTTGTTGATGGCACATCTCATATTAAGTGCTCTTATCACAAATAAATAAAATAAAATAAAAAGTTTGTGCTTCCTATAAAAATGCCGCACCTTGTGGAGTGATGTTGCCTCTAGGCAGTAAAGCCCTTGGCAGCAGGGATGGCTCTGATGACTCTGCACCTCCCGTCATCTGGCTCAGTGGTTGACAGAGAGGAGATGTGGAGTCAAGTTTCTCAAACAAAACCAATTAGGGAGTGTAAATTGCTGGCTTAGAGCAATGCCTCTGTTACATGTCAAGCTGATGGCAGGGCAGGGGCGAGTGCTCCCAGGCTGCATCTCTGCAGGAGGGCAGGACTCCTGTGTGACCCATGGGAGAGGGGAAGCAGGGGGACACGATTCACATAAAACACCAGCATGAAGGTCCTCATTTACCTAATGTCTAGTTCCTCAAGGCATCCCAGGTTCTTTAGAAAGTTTTCATGCTTTTTGGCTTCTGCCCACTCAACTCCTTACATCTCTGATACTTCTTTTTTTTTTTTTTTTTGGTATAGTTTTTAAAATACAAAACTTGCAGAGAAATAGCAAACATCTCATACCTTTGTATCAAGAAGCGTCCTGACAGGAAATATATGGCAAAGGAGTGAGCAAGGTATAGGAAAGCCACAAGAGATAGTGCTGTACCCCAAGGATTCGGGAAACCTTAGCATCTTAAAGACACAAGGTGGGGACCTGTTACCAGAACCTGACAGAGAGGGCTTCCTAATAGGAGCTTGTATTTCTGCAGAGAGGGAAGGAGTGGAGGAATAAATACCATGACTCCCTCCCTTCCCTCCCTCCCATCTCTGCCCCTGTCCCAGCTGATGAACCCAGTGGGAGCCAGAAGGCCGAGAATCTGAGCAGAGGGACCAGCCTCCTGGGGCATCGCAGGGTGGAGAATGGCGAAGTGTGGATCTGGAGAGCAATAGGGAATAACCCCCATAACCCTCCACCTGGAATTAACTACTGGGAACATTTTGCTACCTTTGCTCCTCATTTAAAAAATAAATAAATAGAACTTCACAAGGTAGAGTTAGAAGTCTTATTTGTTCACCTCACTGTTCCATTCTCCCCCTTCATCAGAGATAACCAATTGCATGAATTTGGTGTATGCCATTTGTGCATATGGTTTTTTTTAACTTTTATTACATATATATAAATAAGTACTGGATAGCATTATTTTGACATTTTAAGATTTTTATATAAATGTTTTCATGTCGTGCATATAATTCTGTGAATTGCTTTTTTCATTCAATGGTGTATGTGTTTTGGAGAGATTTGCACATTAGTATATATCAATATATTTCATTCATCTTAACTGTTGAATAGTATTCTACTCTATTTATCTATTCTCCTACTGATGGATACTTACCTTGTTTCCAATATTCACTATTCAAACAGTGCTGCATCCAGGCTCAGAGGGTCTGAACATTCTCAACTTTGCCAGAAATTGTCAAATTACTCTCCAGAATGGTTGTGCTAATTTATATTCTCACCAGCAACACATGAGGGTTCCTCTTCCCCCACATCCTCACCAACTTTCTGTGTTTCAGATTTTAATTTTTGCCTACATAACGGGGATGAAATGGTATCCCGTTGCTGTTTAATTGCCATTTTCCTAATCACTAGTGAAGGTGAGCAACTTTTTCAGACATTTATTGACCACCTGGCTTTCCTCTTCTGTGAATTGCCTGCCTCTATCCTTTGCCTACATTCTACTGAATTGTTTCTCTTTTCCTTTGTGATTTGTAAGCCTGTATGTCTGTTCTGGATGTTAAATCTTTGTGTAAAATGTGAATTGCAACCCAAGACACTTCTAATTACCTCAGGATGAGGTTTTATAAAAATCTGAATCAAGGGCTTAACAGATACGAACATCTTCAAGGAAAGGAAAAGGCAAGGTGGTATTTGCTCACATTGCTTCAGGAATTTTTTCCCAACATACTGGAGAATAACAGGAAAGTCTCTAAAATTCCAAGGGAATCCCTGCATTAAATTGGGGCTTGATTATCTCTTCTCCACAGAGGTGCCTTGTTCCCTGGCTCCAGCTGCATGGCATCCTGAGGGGAAATTGTTGCTCTGTTTTCAGCATCGGCTGTTTGGCCTTGATGATGCACTCCATGATGAATTGATGCTGCCAAGGAGGCATATATGTGCTGCATTTCAAGCCACAAAAGTATGTGAGCTAAATCCCCCAATTCATCTCTCAGGAACAACTGCCCGAGGACAGGGCTCTCTCTGAAGACTCTGGTGACAGATTTAACTCAACACTGGCACCTTGTTTTAGAAAATGCTTCTTCAGCCAGCAAAATAATTCTCATGAGGACACATCAAGAGACACCTCTGTTTGGGGAGAGGTGGGGGAGAGGTGAGGGAGATTAGGTCCACCCATCATTTGTTCACCTGTGCAAATGTGTTTCTACTGTGTGGGCCCATCACTGAACACACTGCACACATGTCAGTGAATTAGACACAGGACCTGCCCTTGAAGAATTCACAGAGTAACAGGGAGAAGGATGTGTGAACCTGTGGTTAACATACAGTGGTAGGTGCCATAGAGAGGAATGTGCAAAGAGTTATGGGACCACAGATGGAGGGACTAATCCTCCAGCTCCTTCCAGACTCAGCTCGAGAATCTTCCTACCCCATTTCTGTACACCACTCCTCTCTCTTCACTTCCCACATTACGTTGGCATTGTCTGCTCTTGGGTTCCTCTCCCCAACAAGGCTTTAAGCCAGGGTGTCTCAACTTCAGTACTATTGACATTTCGGGCCAGATGAATGTTTGACTAAGGGAGGGGCTGTCCTGGAACTTTGCAGAATGTTCAACAGCATCCCTGACCCCCTACCCACTACATGCCAGTGTCACACACATGTATATACACACACAGCACACACTCACCTACATTATAATAACCAAAAACGTCTCTAGACATTGCCAATGTCCCCAGCTGAGAACCTCCTATAAACTCTAGCAAGGCAGTAACTACATTTTTTTCCTCGCTGATTCCTGGTGCCTTGGACAAGCCTGGCACTGTGAACCAAACAGAACTTTGCTTGGAGGGATAAGGAAAAGCCTTGTGTTAAAGAAGTATCAGATTTGGATTTTGAAGGATAGAGAGGAATAATCTATGTCAGCACTCTCCTGCAGAACTTTCTGTGATCATGGAAATATTCTATATACTTTCTAATACAGTAGGCACTACCATATGCAGCCTCTGAGCACCTGAAACGTGTGAACAAGAAACTGAATTTTTAGGGACTTCCCTGGTGGTCCACTGGTTAAGAGTCTGCCTTTCAATGAAAGGGACGTGGGTTCAATCCGTGGGCGGGGAATTAAGATCTCACATGCCGCAGGGCAACTAAGCCTGTGCATTGCAACTGCTGAGCCTGTGTGCTCAGGAGCCCATGAGCCACAACTAGAGAAAAGCCCGCACCACATCTAGGGAAGCCCCACACTACAATGAAAGAGCCCATGCACTGCAACAAAAAGATTCCACATGCCACAACTAAGACTTGACACAGACAAATAAATAAACATAAAATTATTTTTTTAAAAAACTGAACTTTTAATTTCATTCAGTTTTAATTTCTTTAAATTTCCAAGGCTACATGTGGCTAGAAGCTGCCATATTGGATAGCACAGCTCTAAGCATTGAGTAGCCCGCCCCACTGTAAGCACTACTCACCAAATGTGAGTTTGGGTTTGGATAATTTCCTGGATATTCAGAAACATATTTACACTACCAGTTTCTCTAACCATTATCCTAGCCTAAAGCAATATGTTATGGAATAAAATGAATATTATCATGCTTTATTCTACAGAGGTGATAAAAGAGCCTCACCCCACCAATCACAAAGCAACCAGGGACAACGTTCTTGAGGGGCTTGAAGATGGATGCTGGTGGAATTCTCAGAATCACCCCATTTATTTAAAAGCAGTCCATCCATCTATCTATCCTTTCACACTTTTATCCAAGGAGCACATATTGAGAAACTGCCATGAGTTCTCACTGACATCACAAAAAAATATGCAGAACAGTCAGAGAGACAAATGTGTAAACAACTAACTAGAACACATTACAAGGAGAGCAGTGATGGAGTCCTGTGCGTGAGACCTTAAGTGCCTGTCATGGATAGAGAAAGCTCGACAGCGAAGCTGATGCTAAGCTGAGCCTTAGAGTTAGGGAGACAACTAGGTGAGTCACTTTTCTAAATGTATCTGAACTATAAAAAAAAAAAAATCACCTAGAGGCTTTTTTTAAAAATAAATTCTCTGGCTTCTTCTCTGGAAATTCCTGGCATAAAGCTTAGAGTTTCACACATTTAGCAAGCACCCCTGGAAAATCTAGGAAAGAGGTGTTAGGGGGATGGGACCAATAATTTCCATGTGTAGATAGGAACAATGACAGGTCTTAGTGATGGTCCTGATACCTGATATGTACCAATATATCATACCTGCCATATAATAAATAGTGGGAGTTTAAAAATAGGCATTTTTTTCTCAGATATCAAAAGCAATTGGAAACGTGGGAGATTAAGAAAAGTAAAAGAATTAAAGAGAAAAGAAAAGCCTATACATAGGCCCACCATCCAGACCTGATCATTGTCTGATATTTTTGATAAATATTTTGCTGGTCTTTTTCTTTGTATACACATACACACACACAAAACTGGAATAATACTGTACCTATTCTGCTTTTAAATAAACTTTTCTATTTTAGAATAACTTTAGATTTAAAGTTGAGAAGGTGGAGATAGCCTCATCCACCAGAGGGCAGACAGCAGAAGCAAGAAGAACTACAATCCTACAGCCCATGGCACAAAAAACACATTCACAGAAAGACAGACAAGATGAAAAGGCAGAGGGCTATGTACCAGATGAAGGAACAAGATAAAACCCCAGAAAAACAGCTAAATGAAGTGGAGATAGGCAACCTTCCAGAAAAAGAATTCAGAATAATGATAGTGAAGATGATCCAGGACCTCGGAAAAAGAATGGAGGCAAAGATCGAGAAGATGCAAGAAATGTTTAACAAAAACCTAGAAGAATTAAAAAACAAACAAACAGAGATGAACAATACAATAACTGAAATGAAAACTACACTAGAAGGAATCAATAGCAGAATAACTGAGGCAGAAGAACAGATAAGTGACCTGGAAGACAGAATGGTGGAAGTCACTGCTGTGGAACAGAATAAAGAAAAAAGAATGAAAAGAAATGAAGACAGCCTAAGAGACCTCTGGGACAACATTAAATGCAACAACATTCGCATTATAGGGGTCCCAGAAGGAGAAGACAGAGAGAAAGGACCTGAGAAAATATTTGAAGAGATAATAGTCGAAAACTTCCTTAACATGGGAAAGGAAATAGCCACCCAAGTCCAGGAAGTGCAGAGAGTCACATACAGGATAAACTCAAGGAGAAACACACTGAGACACATAATAATCAAATTGGCAAATATTAAAGACAGAAAAATTATTGAAAGCAGCAAGGGAAAAATGACAAATAACATACAAGGGAACTCTCATAAGGTTAACAGCTGATTTCTCATCAGAAACTCTACAAGCCAGAAGGGAGTGGCATGATATACTTAAAGTGATGAAAGGGAAGACCTACAACCAAGATTACTCTACCCAGCAAGGATCTCATTCAGATTCGATGGAGAAATCAAAAGCTTTACAGACAAGCAAAAACTAGGGAATTCAGCACCACCAAACCAGCTCTAAAACAAATGCTAAAGGAACTTCTCTAAGTAGGAAACACAAGAGAAGAAAAGGACCTACAAACACAACCCAAAACAATTAAGAAAATGGTCATAGGAACATACATATCAATAATTACCTTAAACGTGAATGGATTGAATGCTCCAACCAAAAGACACAGGCTTGCTGAATGGATACAAAAATAAGACCAATATATATGCTGTCCACAAAAGACCCACTTCAGACCTAGGGACACATACAGACTGAAAGTGAGGGGATGGAAAAAGATATTCCATGCAAATGGAAATCAAAAGAAAGCTGAAGTAGCAATACTCATATCAGATAATATAGATTTTAAAATAAAGAATGTTACAAGAGACAAGGAAGGACACTACATAATGATCAAGGGATAAGTCCAAGAAGAAGATATAACAATTATGAATATATATGCACCCAACATAGGAGCACCTCAATACATAAAGCAACTGTTAACAGCTATAAAAGAGGAAATTGACAGTAACACAATAATAGTGCAGGACTTTAACACCTCAATTACACCAATGGACAGATCATCCAAAATGAAAATAAATAAGGAAACAGAAGCTTAAAATGACACAATAGACCAGATAGATTTAATTGATATATATAGGACATTCCATCTAAAAACAGCAGACTACACTTTCTTCTCATGTGCGCACGGAACATCCTCCAGGATAGATCACAGCTTGGGTCACAAATCAAGCCTCAGTAAATTTAAGAAAATTGAAATCGTATCAAGCATCTTTTCTGACCACAATGCTATGAGATTAGAAATCAATTACAGGGAGTAAAACATAAAAAACACAAACATATGGAGGCTAAACAATACATTACTAAATAACGAAGAGATCACTGAAGAAATCAAAGAGGAAATCAAAAACTACCTAGAGACAAATGACAATGAAAACACGATGATCCACAACCTATGGGATGCAGCAAAAGCAGTTCTAATAGGGAAGTTTGTAGCTATAAAAGCTTACCTCAAGAAACAATAAAAATCTCAAATAAACAATATAATCTTAAACCTAATGGAACTAGAGAAAGAAGAACAAACAAAACCCAAAGTTAGCAGAAGGAAAGAAATCATAAAGATCAAAGCAGAAATAAATGAAATAGAAACAAAGAAAACAATAGCAAAGATCAATACAACTGAAAGCTCGTTCTTTGAGAAGATAAACAAAATTGATAAACCATTAGCCAGACTCATCAAGAAAAAGAGGGAGAAGACTCAAATCAGTAAAATTAAAAATGAAAAAGAAGTTCCAACAGACACCGCAGAAATACAAAGCATCCTAAGAGACTAGTACAAGCAACTCTATGTCAATAAAATGGGAAACCTGCAAGAAATGGACAAATTCTTAGAAAGGTATAACCTTGCCAGGCTGAACTAGGAAGAAATAGAAAATATGAACAGACCAATCACAAGTAATGAAATTGAAACTGTGATTAAAAATCTTCCAACAAACAAAAGTCCAGGACCAGATGGCTTCTAAGGTGAATTCTATCGAATATTTAGAGAAGAGGTAACGTGCATCCTTCTCAAACTCTTCCAAAAATTAAGGAGGAAGGAACACTCCCAAACTCATTCTATGAGGCCATCATCACCCTGATACCAAAACCAGCAAGGACTCTATAAAAAAAGAAAGTTACAAACCAATATCACTGATGAATATAGACGCAAAATTCCTCAAGAAAATACTAACAAACAGAATCCAACAACACATTAATAGGTTCATACACCATGATCAAGTGGGATTTATCCCATGGATGCAAGGATTCTTCAATATATGCAAATCAATGTGATACACCATATTAATAAATAGAAGGAGAATATCCATATGATCATGTCAATAGATGCAGAAAAAGCTTTTGACAAAATTCAACATCCATTTATGATAAAAACTCTCCAGAAAGTGGGCATACAGGGAACCTACCTCAACATAATAAAGGCCATATACGACAAACCCACAGCAAACCTCATTCTCAGTGGTGAAAAACTGAAAGCATTTCCTCTAAGATCAGGAACAAGACAAGGATGTCCACTCTCACCTCTAATATTCAATATAGTTTTGGAAATTCTAGCCACAGCAATCAGAGAAGAAAAAGGAATAAAAGGAAATTAAATTGGAAAAGAAGTAAAACTGTCACTGTTTGCAGATGACATGATACTATACACATAGAATCCTAAAGATGCCACCAGATTACTATTAGAGCTAATCAATGAATTTGGTAAAGTTGCAAGATACAAGATTAATGCACAGAAATCTCTTGCATTCCTATACACTACTGATGAAAAATCTGACAGAAAAATTATGGAAACACTCCCATTTACCACTGCAACAAAAAGAATAAAATACTTAGGAATAAACCTACCTAGGGAGACAAAAGACCTGTATGCAGAAAACTATAAGACACTGATGAAAGAAATTAAAGATGATACCAACAGATGGAGAGATATACCATGTTCTTTGATTGGAAGAATCAATACTGTGAAAATGACTATACTACCCAAAACAATCTACAGATTCACTGCAATCCCTATCAAATTACCAATGGCATTTTTTTACGGAACTAGAACAAAAAATCTTAAAATTTGTATGGAGACACAAAAGACCCCAAATAGCCAAAGCGGTCTTGCGGGAAAAAAACAGAGCTGGTGGTATCAGACTCCCTGACTTCAGACTATACTACAAAGCTACAGTAATCAAGACAATATGGTACTCGCACAAAAACAGAAACATAGATTAATGGAAGAGGATAGAAAGCCCAGAGATAAACCCACGCACCTATGGTCAACTAATCTATGACAAAGGAGGCAAGGATATACAATGAGAAAAGACAGTCTCTTCAATAAGTGGTGCTGGGAAAACTGGACAGCTACATGTAAAACAGTGAAATTAGAACACTCCCTAACACCATACAAAAAAATAAACTCAAAATGGATTAGAGACCTAAATGTAAGACCAGACACTATAAAACTCTTAGAGGAAAACACAGGAAAAACATTCTTTGACATAAATCACAGCAAGATCTTTTTTGATCCACCTCCTAGAGTAATGGAAACAAAAACAAAAATACACAAATCAGACCTAAGGAAACTTCAAAGCTTTTGCACAGCAAAGGAAACCATAAACAATACGAAAAGACAACCCTCAGAATGAGAGAAAATATTTGCAGACGAATCAACAGACAAAGGATTAATCTCCAAAATATACAAACAGCTCATGCAGCTCAATATTAAGAAAACAAACAACCCAATCCAAAAATAGGCAGAAGACCTAAATAGACATTTCTCCAAGGAAGACATACAGACGGCTAAGAAGCAAATTGAAAGCTGCTCAACATCGCTAATTATTAGAGAAATGCAAATCAAAACTACAATGAGGTATCACCTCACACCAGTTAGAATGGGCATCAGAAACTCTACAACAACAAATGCTGGAGAGGGTGTGGAGAAAAGGGAACCCTCTTGCACTGTTGGTGGGAATGTAAATGGATACATCCACTATGGATAACAGTATGGTGGTTCCTTAAAAAACTAAAAATAGAATTATCATATGATCCAGCAATCCCACTACTGGGCATATACCCATAGAAAACCATAATTCTTTTTTTCTTTTTTTTTTTTTTTTTGCGGTACGCAGCCCTCTCACTGTTGTGGCCTCTCCCATTGTGGAGCACAGGCTCCGGATGCGCAGGCTCAGAGGCCATGGCTCACGGACCCAGACGCTCCGCGGCATGTGGGCTCTTCCCGGACCGGGGCACGAACCCGTGTCCCCTGCATCAGCAGGCGGACTCTCAACCACTGCACCACCAGGGAAGCCCCCAACATTATTTTTGAGAACCATTCATGTAGGTCTACATAGAACTAGCTAGCTCCTTTCTTTTAACTTCTATATAGTATTCTATAGTATGACTGTAGGATATTTAATTCATTCTCTTCATTTACACACGTACAGGAGACTCTCGAAAGTACATACCTCAAAGTAGAATTGCTGGTTTGTAGGGTATAGGCCTTCCAGTATGGTTGTACAACTTCACACTCCAGAAACGATGTTTAAGTTTGTTTCCTTGCATTCTCAACAACAATTAGTATCAGAAGACTTTTTAATTTTTTCCAATGTTAGGAAAGTGAAATTAAATCTCATTAGTATTTTATTTTGAATTTTCCTGATTACTAGTGAACTTGAGCATCATCTCAAGTATTCATTAGTCATGTGGTTTCTTTTACCGTGAATTGCTTGTTCATCTTTTTGCCCACTTTTCTATTGGGTGTTGTTGTTGTTTTTTTAATTAACTTAATAGCATTTTTTTCCACATTTTTGGAGTAATAATCCTTTTCTTATTGTACATGTTACAAATATATTGTTTCAGTCTGTTGTTTGTCTTTTAACATTACTACTATCTCATTTGTCATTTGGAAGCTTACATTTTGACATGGTGAAAGTTAACAATTTTTTAAATTTATGCTTTTTAATGTATTGTTTAAAATATATAAAATACATTTCTTTACCCTAATATCTTAAAAATATTCCCTCTGTTTTCTTCTAATTGTTACAATTTTTGTTTTTAATGGTTAGGTCTTTAATCTACATGAAATTTCTTTTTTTCATGTAAGATGAAAATCTAACTTTCTTTGTGTAGGAAGCACAGCTACCTGGTCCCTTTGATTAAGTCATTCATCCTTTCCTTTCAGATCTGTAATGCCAGCTCCATTAAATAAGTTTCCATACATGTACTTGCTTTGGAATTTCTAATCTGCACAACTGATCTTTTATCTATGACTCAACCAAAGCCACACTGTTTTACTTATTTAGCTTTAAAATAAATTCTGATAATGGGTGGAATAAGCATTCCTTTCTTGTTATTCTTTTTCAGAATTACATTGGATATTTTGGGGCTTTTATTCTATCACATTAATTTTGAGATAACTTTACAAGTTTTATGAAAAACCATGTTAGGATTTTTATTGGAATTGCATTAAAAATTTAGATTTATTTGAAGCAGCGTTACCATCCTTACCATATTGAATCTTCCTATTCATGAGTACTGTATATCTGTTTACTTTTTTAAAGGTTTTTATATGTTTTTCAATACCATTTTTGAAATTTTCTCAGCAAAAATTTTACAAAGTTTTTGTTTTATTTACTCTTAGGCATCAAATTACTTTTATTGCTAAATTAGATTTTTTTCAATTTCTTTGTATAATGCTAGCCTGTGGAAATGCTATGTTTTTGTTTTTGTTTTTTTGTGGTACGGGGCCTCTCACTGTTGTGGCCTCTCCCGTCGCCGAGCACAGGCTCCAGACGCTCAGGCCCAGCAGCCATGGCTCACGGGCCGAGCCGCTCCGCAGCACGTGGGATCCTCCCGGACCGGGGCATGAACCTGCATCCCCTGCATCGACAGGTGGACTCTCAACCACTGCGCCACCAGGGGAGCCCTGCTATTTGTTTTTGAAGGTAGTTTTATATGATCTATCCTGTTGAGTGATTTTATTAGTTCTGAAGATTTCTTAGGTTTTCTAAATAGACAATCACACCATGAATGAATAATGATAATTTATATTAGATGTAATTATAACACAGTATTGATGATGTGGTAGTGGATATCTTTGTCTTGTTTTTGACTTTAATGGAAAGCTTCTAAGCACTTGTTTTATGTAATATGATAAAATTGATTATGATATGATGTACGTTTTTGTCAGATGCCTTTTTTTCAAGTCAAGGATGTTCAAGTTTTCTTCTATCTACACTTTGTTAAGAATTGTCTTTTTAAGTCACAAATTAGTTCTAAATTTTCTTGAAAGCTTAGTCTGCACCTTTTCAGTGATCATGTGGATTTTTTTTTTTTTTTTTTTGTCTCTTTTACCCTGCTAACATGGTGAATTACACTGACAGATTTTCTTAAGTTAAAACTTCTGTACATCTCTGGGATAAATCATGCTAGGTTATATTTTTTAAATGTATTCTTCTATTCAGCTAAACTGGATCTGTTAATATTTTACTTGGATTTTTTACATCTATGTTTATAAGTGAGTTTGGCATGTGGTTTTCTTTTTTATAGTGTCTTTGGTTTGGGAAGCAAATTATATTGTCTCATAAAATAAACAGAATGGCTTTGTCTACTTGTCTACTCTCTGGAACAGTTTGTATAAGATAGGAATTATCTGTTCCTTGACTATAGTAAAACTCAGCTGTAAATCTTTCTGGCTCTGTTTCCTTTTTAGGGAGGACATTTTTGACTACCGATGCAATCTCTTGTTATTTTGTCACTACCATATTAGCAGTAGGTAACACTTACACAGTACGAGGCCCTTGTTCTAATCTAAGCATTTCAACAACAAATATTTATTTAATCAACACAACAGTCTTATGATCTAGGTGTAGTTATTATTCCCATTTTACATATGAGGAAACTCAGGCAAAGAAAAGTTAGGTAGCTTGCTGAAGTTCACACAGTTAACAGCAGAGCCAAAATCAAACACAGGCAGTCTGGCTGTAGAAGCTATGCTCTTAACCACTATAATATAGTAAATTTTTCTATTCATTTTGGGATAAATGGTCTTAATTTACATAGTTCTAGAAAATTATACCTTTCTTTCAAATGTTCAAAATTATTGGCATAATGGTGTTATTAACATGATATTTTAAGATCTCTACTGTGCATTTTTTACCCCTAACATTGTTTTATTTCTGCCTTCTCTTTTTCTTCATGAGTCTTGCTAAAACTATTTTCTACCGGTCTCTCCCCACAAAGAGCCAGATTTTAATTGTAGGATGTATAGATTTGCTTTAAAAATAATACAGCAAGGTATATATATATATATATATATATATATATATATATATATATATATATATATATATATATATAAAATCTGAAAAAGAATATATATATATATATATAATCTGAAAAAGAATGTATATATTCTTTTCCCATATAGGTTATTGCAAAATATTGAGTATAGTTCCCTCTGCTATACACTAGGTCCTTGTTGTTTATCTATTTAATATATAGTACTGTGTATATGTTACTCCCAAATTCCTAATTTACCCCTCCCCTCCAACCTTTTCCCTTTGGTAACTGTAACTTTTTTTCTATGTCTGTGAGTCTGTTTCTGTTTTGTAAATAAAATTTTTTTGTATCATTCCTTTAGTGTCCACATATAAGGGATATCATGATATTTGTCTTCCTCTGTCTGATTTACTTCGCTTAGTATGATAATCTCTAGGCCCAACCATGTTGCTGCAAATGGCATTATTTCATTCTTTTTTATGGCTGAATAATATTGCATTGTGTATATATACCACATCTTCTTTATCCATTCATCGGCTGATAGACACTTAGGTTGTTTCTATGTCTTGGCTATTGTGAATAGTGCTGCTCTGAACATAGGGGTGCCTTTATCTTTTTTGATTTATAGTTTTGTCTGGATGTGTGTGTAGAAGTGAGATTGCTGAATCACATGACAACTCTGTTTTTAGTTTTTTAAGGAACTCCATACTGTTTTCCATAGTGGCTGCCCCAACTTACATTCCCATCAACATTATAGGAGGGTTCCTTTTTTTTTCCCACACCTTTTTTTTCCAGCATTTGCTATTTGTAGACTTTTTAACCATGGTCATTCTGACCCGTGTGAGGTGGTACCTCATTGCAGTTTTGATTTGCATTTCTCTAATAATTAACGATGATAAACATCTTTTCATGTGTCTATTGGCCATCTATATGTCTTCTTTGGAGAAGTGTCTATTTAGGTCTTCACCCATTTTTCAATTTTGTTTGTTGTTGTTGTTATTGAGTTGTATGAGCTTAAACAACCAATATTAGTTTAGATTTACAACATATTTTACTAATTTCTTTACTCATCTTTGCTTTGTTCAGTGGGTTTGTTTTCTGTTATACTGGAGTACATTCTTTAGTAGCTCTTTCAGCAAGGGTCTGTGGGCAGTAAACCCTCATTATATTTGAATTTTTAAATTTATCACTCATTCTTCAAAGTTCATTTAGCTGCACATAGATTATTCTTCATTATTCTTTTCTCTCAAGACTTTAAAGATATTATTCAATTTTTTTCTCACTTATTCTACAGGCAGTGTTATTGCTTCTTTGCAGGTGGTCTGCAAGTCTACACTTCTTTCTGGAAATCTTTTAAGATTTTCCCTTATACTTGATGTTCTATAATTTCATCAAACTGTATTAAGTATGAAACTTTCTTATTTATTCTCCTTGTGATTTTTTTTTCACTCTAAGAATGTATGTTCCAATTTTGGAACATTTGAAGGCATTATCTCTTGAAAATTGCCTCCATCTTCTACCTGTTCTTTGTATTTCCTATTTCTGGAACTTCTACCAAATGTGTGGTGAGGTGTCTCATTTTACACTCCACGTGTAGCTCTTTGTACTGCATTCTAAATCTACTGATTTCCTAAAGTCTGCTTTCTGATTTATTAATCCTCTCTTTGTCTGGTTAACAAATCGATTGAGGTATTTATTTCAATGATTCTATTTTTAATTTTCAGGATTTATATTTGGTTCTCTTTTAACTCATCAATTCTCTTCCAGATTTGGGGAAAATAGCTTAGATACAGTACTCACTTTACACTAAAATATAATATAGATGGATTCACAGGACTATAGGAAAGGAAATAAAAACCAAGAAAAGGTCATATTTGTCAAATATCTAGACAGGGATAGATTTTCTAGGTTTCAAATCACACTCTGCTTTAGTAACATTAAAAGAAAACAGTGATAATTTGAATATATAAACTTAAAATTTCTGAAGCTGAAAAGACAACATAAACAAAATTTAAAAGCACATGGTAAATTAGAGACATAGGTACCAAAGTATGACAAATTATTAATATCTTTAAAATACAAAAGCCTTTGGGCTTCCCTGGTGGCGCAGTGGTTGAGAGTCCGCCTGCCGATGCAGGGGACACGGGTTCATGCCTCGGTCCGGGAGGATCCCACATGCCGTGGAGTGGCTGGGCCCATGAGCCATGGCCACTGAGCCTGCGCGTCCGGAGGCTGTGCTCCGCAACGGGAGAGGCCACGACAGCGAGAGGCCTGCACACCACAAAAAAAAGAGAAAAAAGCCTTACAGAAGTCAAGAAAAACACAAACAAAAAATACAAATGGCAAGAAGGACATGCTCTCACTCTCTCTTGTGAGAACACCAGAATCACAACTAACTGCTGAACAGTCATCGACAGGAAGACACTGGAACTTACCAAAAAAGATACCCCACATCCAAAGACAAAGGAGAAGCCACAATGTGATGGTAGGAGGGGCACAATCCCAATAAAATCAAATCCCATAACTGCGGGGTGGGTGACCCACAAACAGAAAACACTTATACAACAGAATTCCACCCACTGCAGTGAAGATTCTGAGGCCCATGTCCGGCTTCCCAACCTGGGGGTCCAGCAGTGGGAGGAGGAATTCCTAGAGAATCAGACTTTGAAATCTAGTGGGATTTGACTGCAAGACTTCGACAGGACTAGGGGAAACAGACTCCACTCTTGGAGGGCACACACAAAGTAGGGTGCGCATTGGGACACAGGGGAAGGAGCAGTGACCCCATAGGAGATTGAACCAGACCTACCTGCTGGTGTTGGAGGGTCTCCTGCAGAGGCGGGGGATGGCTCTGTCTCATCATGAGGACAGGGACACTGGCGGTGGAAGTTCTGGGAAGTACTCCTTTGTCTCAGCACTCCCAGAGTCCACCATTAGCCTTACCAAGGAGCTCAGAAAGGCTCCAGTGTTGGGTCACCTCAGGCCAAACAACCAACTGGGAGGGTACAAGCCCCATTCATCAGCAGTCAAGTGGATTAAAGTTTTACTGCCCTCTGTCCACCAGAGAAACAGCCAGCTCCACCCACCACCAGTCCCTTCCATCAGAAAATTTGCAGAAGCCTCTTAGACAGCCTCATTCACCAGAGGGCAGACAGAAGAAGCAAGAAGAACTACAATCCTGAAGTTTCCAATCCTGTGGAACAAAAACCACATTTACAGAAAGATAGACAAGATGAAAAGGCAGAGGGCTATGTACCAGATGAAGGAACAAGATAAAACCCCAGAAAAACAGCTAAATGAAGTGGAGATAGGCAACTTTCCAGAAAAAGAATTCAGAATAATGATAGTGAAGATGATCCAGGACCTCGGAAAAATAATGGAGGCAAAGATCAAGAAGATGCAAGAAATGTTTAACAAAAACCTAGAAGAATTAAAAAACAAACAAACAGAGATGAACAATACAATAACTGAAATGAAAACTACACTAGAAGGAATCAATAGCAGAATAACTGTGCAGAAGAATGGATAAGTGACCTGGAAGACAGAATGCTGGAATTCACTGCCATGGAACAGAATAAAGAAAAAAGAATGAAAAGAAATGAAGACAGCCTAAGAGACCTCTGGGACAACATGAAAGGCCACAACATTCGCATTGTAGGGGTCCCAGAAGGAGATGAGAGAGAGAAAGACCCAAGAAAATATCTGAAGAGATTATAGTCAAAAATGTCCCTAACATGGGAAAGGAAATAGCCACCCAAGTCCAGGAAGTGCAGAGTCACATATAGGATAAACCCAAGGAGAAACATGCTGAGACACATAGTGATCAAATTGGAAAAAATAAAAGACAAAGAAAAATTATTGAAAGCAGCAAGGAAAAAATGACAAATAATATATAAGGGAACACCCATAAGGTTAACAGCTGATTTCTCAGCAGAAACTCTACAAGCCAGAAGGGAGTGGCATGATATACTTAAAGTGATGAAAGGGAAGACCTACAACCAAGATTACTCTACCCAGCAAGGATCTCATTCAGATTCGATGGAGAAATCAAAAGCTTTACAGACAAGGAAAAGCTAGGGAATTCAGCACCACCAAACCAGCTCTAAAACAAATGCTAAAGGAACTTCTCTAAGTAGGAAACACAAGAGAAGAAAAGGACCTACAAACACAAATCCAAAACAATTAAGAAAATGGTCATAGGAACATACATATCAATAATTACCTTAAACGTGAATGGATTGAATGCTCCAACCAAAAGACACAGGCTTGCTGAATGGATACAAAAATAAGACCAATATATATGCTATCTACAAAAGACCCACTTCAGACCTAGGGACACATACAGACTGAAAGTGAGGGGATGGAAAAAGACATTCCATGCAAATGGAAATCAAAAGAAAGCTGAAGTAGCAATACTCATATCAGATAATATAGATTTTAAAATAAAGAATGTTACAAGAGACAAGGAAGGACACTACATAATGATCAAGGGATAAGTCCAAGAAGAAGATATAACAATTATAAATATATATGCACCCAACATAGGAGCACCTCAATATATAAGGCAACTGCCAACAGTTATAAAAGAGGAAATCGACAGTAACACAATAATAGTACAGGACTTTTAACACCTCACTTACACCAATGGACAGATCTACCAAACTGAAAATTTATAAGGAAACTCAAGCTTAAAATGACACAATAGACCAGATAGATTTAATCGATATTTATAGGACATTCCATCCAAAAACAGCAGACTACACTTTCTTCTCAAGTGTGCACGGAACATCCTCCAGGATAGATCACATCTTGGGTCACAAATCAAGCCTCAGTAAATTTAAGAAAACTGAAATCATATCAAGCATCTTTTCTGACCACAATGCTAGGAGATTAGAAATCAATTACAGGGAACAAAACGTAAAAATCACAAACACACGGAGGCTAAACAATACGTTACTAAATAACCAATAGATCACTGAAGAAATCAAAAAATACCTAGAGACAAATGACAATGAAAAAACGACAATCCAAAACCTATGGGATGCAGCAAAAGCAGTTCTAAGAGGGAAGTTTATAGCTATACAAGCCTACCTCAAGAAACAAGAAAAATCTCAAATAAACAATATAACCTTAAATCTAAAGGAACTAGAGAAAGAAGAACAAACAAAACCCAAATTTAGCAGAAGGAAAGAAATCATAAAGATCAGAGCAGACATAAATAAAATAGAAAGAAAGAAAACAATAGCAAAGATCAATAAAACGGAAAGCTTGTTCTTTGAGAAGATAAACAAAACTGATAAACCATTAGCTAGACTCATCAAGAAAAAGAGGGCGAGGACTCAAATCAATAAAATTAGAAGTGGAAAAGGAGAAGTTACAACAGACACCACAGAAATACAAAACATCCAAAGAGACTACTACAAGCAACTCTATGCCAATAAAATGGAAAACTTGGAAGAAATGGACAAATTCTTAGAAAGGTATAACCTTCCAAGACTGAACCAGGAAGAAATAGATAATATGAACAGACCAATCACAAGTAATGAAATTGAAACTGTGATTAAAAATCTTCCAACAAACAAAAGTCCAGGACCAGATGGCTTCAAAGGTGAATTCTATTGAACATTTAGAGAAGCACTAACACCTACGCTTCTCAAACTCTTCCAAAAATTTAAGGAGGAAGGAACACTCCCAAACTCATTCTATGAGGCCACCATCACCCTGATACCAAAAAAAGACAAATATACTACAAAAAAAGAAAGTTACAGACCAATATCACTGATAAATATAGATGCAAAAATCCTCAACAAAATACTAGCAAACAGAATCCAACAACACATTAAAAGGTTCATACACCATGATCAAGTGGGATTTATCCCAGGGATGCAAGGATTCTTCAGTATACGCAAATCAATCAATGTGATACACCATATTAACAAATTAAAGAAGAAACACCATATGATCATCTGAATAGATGCAGAAAAAGCTTTCGACAAAATTCAACACCCATTTATGATAGAAACTCTCCAGAAAGTGGGCATACAGGGAACCTACCTCAACATAATAAAGGCCATATACAACAAACCCACAGCAAACATCATTCACAATGGTGAAAAACTGAAAGCATTTCCTCAAAGATCAGGAACAAGACAAGGATGTCCACTCTCACCACTATTATTCAAGATAGTTTTGGAAGTCCTAGCCATGGCAATCAGAGAAGAAAAAGAAATAAAAGGAATACAAATTGGAAAAGAAGTAAAACTGTCACTGTTTGCAGATGACATGATACAATACATAAAGAATCCTAAAGATGCCACCAGAAAAGTACAAGAGCTATCAATGAATTTGGTAAAGTTGCAGGATACAAAATTAATGCACAGAAATCTCTTGCATTCCTATATACTAATGATGAAAAATCTGAAAGAGAAATTAACGAAACACTCCAATTTACCATTGCAACAAAAAGAATAAAATAACCAGGAATAAACCTACCTAGGGAGACAAAAGATCCATATGCAGAAAACTGTAAGACACTGATGAAAGAAATTAAAGATGATACCAACAGATTGAGAGATATACCATGTTCTTGGATTGGAGGAATCAATATTGTGAAAATGACTCTACTACCCAAAGCAATCTACAGATTGAATGCAATCCCTATCAAATTACCAATGGTGTTTTTTACAGAACTAGAACAAAATAATCTGAAAATTTTTATGGAGACACAAAAGACCCTGAATCGTCAAAGCAGTCTTGTGGGAAAAAAAACAGAGCTGGAGGAATCAGACTCCCTGACTTCAGACTATAGTGCAAAGCTACAGTAATCAAGACAATATGGTACTGGCACAAAAACAGAAACACAGATCAATGGAACAAGATAGAAAGCCCAGAGATAAACCCACACACCTATGGTCAACTAATCTATGACAAAGGAGGCAAGGATATACAATGGAGAGAAGACAGTGTCTTCAATAAGTGGTGCTGGGAAAACTGGACAGCTACATGTAAAAGAATGAAATTAGAACACTCCCTAACACCATACAAAAAAATAAACTCAAAATGGATTAGAGACCTAAATGTAAGACAGGACACTATAAAACTCTTAGAGGAAAACATTGGAAGAACACTCTTTGACATAAATCACAGCAAAATCTTTTTTGATCCACCTCCTAGAGTAATGGAAATAAAAACAAAAATAAACAAATGGGACCTAATGAAACTTCAAACCTTTTGCACAGCAAAGGAAACCATAAACAAGACAAAAAGACAATCCTCAGAATGGGAGAAAATATTTGCAAATGAATCAACAAAGGATTAATCTCCAAAATATATAAACAGTTCATGCAGATCAATATTAAAAAAACAAACAACCCAATCCAAAAATGGCAGAAGACCTAAATAGACATTTCTCCCAAGAAGACATACAGATGGCCAAGAAGCACATGAAAAGCTGCTCAACATTACCAATGGTTAGAGAAATGCAAATCAAAACTACAAGAAGGTATCATCTCACACCAGTTAGAATGGGCATCATCAGAAACTCTGCAAACAACAAATGCTGGAGAGGGTGTGGAGAAAAGGGAACCCTCTGGCACTGTTGGTGGGAGTGTAAATTGATACAGCCACTATGGAGAACAGTATGGAGGTTCCTTAAAAAACTAAAAAATAGAATTATCATATGACCCACAATCCCACTACTGGGCATATACCTAGAGAAAACCATAGTTCAAAAAGACACATGACCCCAATGTTCACTACAGCACCATTTACAATAGTCAGGTCATGGAAACAACCTAAATGCCCTTCAACAGATGAATGGATAAAGAAGATGTGGTATATATATACAATGGAATATTACTCAGTCATAAAAAGAAACGAAATTGGGTCATTTGTAGAGACGTGGATGGATCTAGAGACACTCATACAGAGTGAAGTAAGTCAGAAAGAGAAAAACAAATATCGTATATTAACGCATATATGTAGAACCTAGAAAAATGGTACAAATGAATCGGTTTGCAGGACAGAAATTGAGACACTGATGTGGAGAACAAATGTATGGACACAAAGGGGCAAAAGCCGTGGGGGTGGGGGTGGGGGTGATGTGATGAATTGGGAGATTGGGATTGACATGTATACACTGATGTGCATAAAATGGATGACTAATAAGAACCTGCTCTATAAAAAAATAAAATTCAAAATATATATATATATATATAAATGGCTAATACACATTTTCAAATTGTTTTCCTTTGCCAGTAATCAAATATATATAAATAAAAACAAACTATCTGACATCTACCATATTAACAACATATTTTGCTTCTAATGAGAATATACAAAACTTGTTAGCTGTGAGAGCCTAAGATATGACATTTTGGGGAAAAAATTTGCAATATATACCAAGCACCTAAAAAGTATTCTTTTTGATTTATTAATTTCACTTTTAAGAATCTAACCCAAGGAACCAACCCAAAATACTGTGAAGAAAAATTATGCCATCTTTTTATAGTAAGGGAAAATTCGAAACAACCTAGAGCTACAATAAAGAGCGAAATATGCAGTGGAATGGAGGAAGGATGGGCTGGGAGTTTGGGGTTAGCAGATGCAAACTATTATGTGTAGAATGGATAAACAACAAGGTCTTAGTGTACAGCACAGGGAACTATATTCAATATCCTGAAAAAGAATATGTATTTATATATATATATATATATCACTTTGCTGTACAGCAGAAATTAACACAACACTGTAACTCAGCTATATTTCAAGAAAATAAATTTTTAAAAAGAGGGGAAATTGTTACATCCATACAATAAAATATTATTCAATCATTAAAATTTACGCTTACCAAATTTTTAACAAAATACAAAAAACATGTTATAATCATATGTGAAAAATTAAGTATATAAAACTATATGTAGGGTATAGCTAAAGGACTAGATGAAAAGTATATATCAGAATGTTGACAGTATGTACTTCTGGGTAGTAGGTGTATTGGTGACTTTTTTTCCACCTCATTATATGTTTTTGTACATTCCAAATATTCCATAATGAAAGTCTATTATTTTTATAAATTTAAAATTAATTAAGGATTTTTTAAAACTTTCTCAGTAAATTGGAAGGAACTGGATTCCGTCTTAAATTCTTCAGTCATCCTCACTCTCTCCCCCTTCAAAACAAATCCTTTCCTCATCTTTCCTATCAGGACTGTTGGATTATCTTGGCCAGGGGGTAATGGGTCAAGTTGAAAGTGAAAAGTACAAATTAACCTGAGCAACAAAACTCAGGCATTTGACAGCACTTCTCAAAAGCAGGCATTTCATGTCTGAGATGTTGAAGTGTGTTAGGAAGATTTAAGAGTAAACTGTCCTATGGGAAGTGGCTAACTTGAAATCCAATACTTTAAACATATGATATCTCAAGATAAATAGTTTTCTTTTAAATTTCAGGTTGTGGTCAATGGGGATTCCTAAGACTACGAATCAGCTCATTTTTATTAAAAACTTAAAAATGACTTAGTGGTTAAGGAAGTTGTGTCAGTTTTGAGTCCCTCAAGAAACAGACACCAAGGCAGAATTAGACTTTTCAGAGATTTATTGAGAGAAAAGCCTGTGAAGGATGAAAGTGAGAGGGGGTAGTTAAGTAGGGAGAGCATACAGACCAAGATGCCAGTCTGACATCCATGAAAGGAGAGGGGGAAGGGAAGTGGGTTGGTAGGAAGAGCCCCAGACTACAGGGCAGTTCTGAGAAAGCCTTGGTCAAGTCAAAGAGGACTGCCCAATAGTGGAGTCCCATGTTGGGCAGAAATGGCCCAAATCTAGCACCTCTGCTGAGCCCAGTCAGTGGCAAGGAGCAGCCTGGGGTGAGCCTGCTCTCAACATCACCACTGCAGTGGACCCTGAGCGTAGCATCTGGAGGCTGTCAGCCAGTTGCAGGAGGTGTGATTAGTGCCCTTCATGGCTGCCATGGAAATGTATTCAAAGTATGCTCTCTTCCAGAGCCTGCTTTCCAACCCCCAAATAAAAGCAAAACCAAAAAACTCACTCCCTAAAACAGCAACTGGTAGACTGCTTATATCTACAGAAAACATTAAGCTTTCCTTTAAGCAAGATTGTGGAATTCAGAACCTAGCATAGTACCTGGCACATTACAGGGACCTGTATTTGCTGACTAAATTATGTCACTTCATGTCTCATGAAGTATAATAACATGGCGCTCTTGTTTAAACCCAGATACCCTAGACTGGACATTTCTACACATTTCTACAATGTGAACATTGTTAGGTGTCTTTACAGGTAGATACATTAAGGCTCAGAGACGTTAAGTCACTTGCCCAAGGTCATACAGCTGGTAAGTGGTGGTTCTGGGATTCAAACCCAGGATTACTGCCCTAGACCAGTAGTCCTCAACCCTGGCTAACCGTCAGCATCACCTGATGATCAGACTTCACCTCAGACCAATAAAATCATTATTTCTGGAAGTGGGCCCAGGTGCCAATGTTTTTTTACAAAGCTTTTAAATATAGGAAGTTCTAATGTTTCCATGGTTGAGCACTACTGGTCTACTCCAACCCCTTCTCATATTGCAAATTGGGTAACAGTCTCATAGAGAAGTTATCACATCCCAATCACATCCCAAAGCTAAAAGAGTTGGAACCAGAGCTCAAATGAAGAGTTTCCTAATCTATGCTGCCCTCTGGCAGCTCACTTGGGGTTGGCTATTCTTCCACAATCTGTTGTACCGCATGGACCAGGCAAAGGCAGGGGGCTCGGCCTATACGACAGTCCTTGTGTGCCCCCTGGTGGGTTAAAATGGTAAAGAGCCGCTACCTTGGACAGTGCTTAATAGGTAAAAGGATGAAGAACTCTACAGGCCTGTGGCTCGTCTCATCAACGTGCTGCATGTAGGTTTATACAAGCCGGCTGTTAGCTGGTGGCGCTTTACATCAACCTTGTACTTGGAAGGAAGAAAACCACATCGTCAACACAAAAACACAACCACTCTGGATTTATACAGTGCCTTGCCTCTAAGACTTGCTATTCAAGGCCAACTTTAAAGCATATAAGGCACTCCCTCATCTAAGAACTCTGGGAGAAGTTTTTTTTTAATCTTTTCTTAAGGCAGTGGAGTCTTGTGGTTCACCTCTCAGGCTTTGGAGTCAAACACACCTGAGGACAAGTTCTAGCTCCACAATTATTAATTTTATAAACTTTGGTTAGCCACATGGCTGTTTTACCACCTGTAAAATGGTCATTATAATGCCTAATTCATATAGTTGTTGTGAAGAGTTAATGTGTATGTAAAGTGCTTAGCACTGTGCCTGCAATATATTAACCCCCCCTCCACCCTTATACCCCACAAAAGGTTATTGTTACTATTACTGGAGTGGACCCATGGTGGGTGCATTTTTGCCTGGCCCGGACAAAACTCTCAAACAGGAAAAGACTGTGCTCTCTTAAATGATCTCTGCATTGGTGTCTGCTTCCCCTCATCCCTCAGAGAGAAACTTCTGCTCTCTGCTTCCCACTTCACCGCAGCCTTTCACACACTCTCTCCCCCTGGGAGAAGAATCTGGAACTCTGAACTTTCCTGCATCGAAATATTCTCATTCCTGGGGCAGTCCTGTGAAAGGGATAGAAGATGAGGAGAAACCAGCAACGGAAACTGAGAATGAGTGATGGATGCAACAGGAGAGAAACCAGGAGAGTGTTATCCTAGAGGCCACGTGGAGTGTCTCAAGATGGAGGAAATGACCAACTGGGTCAAATGCTGTGACAGGTCAGGGAAGGTGAGGACTGAGAATTGACCATCGGATTTAATAAAACGGAGGTCACTGGCCACCTTGACAAAAGCAATTTTGCTCTCGTGGTTGTGGTGAAATTCTGAGTGGAGTATGGAACTGGGTTCATTTTTCTGTAAAGAGGAGCAAAGAAATGGGGTGGGAGCTGAAGGGCAAATGTTTCTGTTTTAATATGGAAGAAATAAGAGTAGATTTACAATGCTGATGGGAATAATCCAGTGCGAGAGGGAAATTGATGATGCAGAAGGGAGAGGGAAGGATTGCTAAAGCAGTGTTCTTGATAGAGCAGAGGGAATGGGATTTAGTACACCAGCGGAGGGCCTTCCACAGGAGCGCAGACACAGTTTATTTATGATAATGAGGCGAGGGGCAGGGTCTATGCACAGAGATGCCCTTAGGTGGGTAGATGGGATGGTAGTCTGTGCAAGTTCTCTCCTCATGGCGTCTGTCTTTTCTGTGCAGTAGGAAGCAAGGTCATCAATGAGAGCAGTTGCTACTAAGTGAAATAAAATTCCCTAAGAGAAATAAAATTCCCTAAGAGAACAAGTGAAATCTGAAAAAGAATATATATATATATACACACACACACACACACACATATATATATATCACTGAATCATTTTGCTGTACACTTGAAACTAACACAACATTGTAAATTAACTACACTTCAATTTTCAAAAAGAGAGAATAAGTGAAATATTCATTTTTAGAAATATAACTCAAAGAGTGATGGTGAAGTGGTCTACTGGGTAAGAGTCTTTGCTGAAAACCCTTAAATAATGAAATTCACATGAAATGCCAACTGAAATCTGAATAACAGTAAACACACATGTGATGCTCTGAATGTTCTTTATTTTCTAACAACTATTTAAACCACTCAACAAAATGCTCTGTAACATAATTTAAGAAAACTTCTGCAAATTTTAGTGTAGAAAGTAGACCCCGTTTGCCTACCATCAAAACATCATGCAAACATTTATTTTCTTAGAAGCTATTTAGCTTTGTAGTATTACTTTCAGATGATAGTACATTTTAATTCCGTACACCACAATAAGCATTCACTTCAAGCAAGTAACCTTTAAAATAAAACAACATACATTTCTTTTGAACCATTTCAGATTCAGTTATTTGGGGTTTTTTTCTTTTCCGTAAGTTAAAACTAAACTGAATCTCCTTCCCCCAGTCACAGCCTCGAGCTCATGGCAGATTTGTACGAAGTACACCAACGACTCCTCAGAAACCTCCGCTAGGGATGCCCGTGGTTCATGTCATCACAGGTAGAAGAGAGAATTGGCTAATTCCAAACTTGGTTCTTTATGAGTGCTTTGTGCCACCAGAAAGGTCAGCTTGTGTGCATACTGACACGGGGCTGGAACACTGATTAGGCCCTACGGAGGAAAAAGTATTGGTAATGATTAAGAGAATAACTTCCTCTTCAAAGTGATATTTTTTTCCTGAGTTTTTTCATCCACTAGTTTTATACAAGATAGAATGTAAGTCAATTGGAAGCAAACTCAATCAACAAAGGGCACCCTTTCTCCTGGGAACTTAAATTCACTTAGCAAGATGGGAGAGCAGAGAGGGCCAGTCTGGCTTCCCGGTGCTGGGACCTGCGAGCCACATGCTTAGGGCTGATCTAAGTTTCCTACAATTTGATGGTCCAAGGGGCTCAGAGCAAATCTTGACTTTGGACTTGGTGAGCAGCTCTGGGCCTAACGTATAGGAATACAGAACAGAGCCAAGCCTGTTACTTTCCCACCAGACACAACATCTGAGTTGTCTTCAATTGCCTCATCTGTAACTTGGAAATAACAATACCCTGATTTCCTCCCAGACTGGCATAAGAAAATGTATATAATAAAGTCTTCTAGAAAAATGATCAACGCTAATGCATTATAGAGTTACTGCTATTTTACGCCTCTGATAGACTGGGTTTCATCCACTGTGGACTTAAGAAGTCATTCATTCATTCATTCATCCCTCCTTTGTGGAAAATCAGGCATTGTGCCAGGGGTTGGGACACCAAGGTGAATCGGGTGACAACTCCCTGGTAGGCACCTCGAGTACCACTCTGTACCTAAATAAACAGCTGTCACTTACTGGCCAGTTGTAGTAGAGGTGGCACAGTTTGAATGTGAGTCTCTGCATGTGCTCGGGCTTCAGGCCGTTGTCATCATAAATGACATTATAGTAGGTGGGATTAAGGGTTCCCCGACAGGCAACCCGGCTGATCAAGTAAAAGTCATACCTGAGGGGAAAAGAAGGACTGTGAGAAAGAAAGCTCGCAGAACAGGACCGAAACTGACCACACACAGTCAAAGCTTTGTTAAAAACGGATTTTCTAACAGACTTGCCATTCAGGCCGTGTTGCTCCTGAATCCACGATGGTGCCAAGAGGTGGGTTCTGCAGAGTTCGGCCTGTTTCCATCAAGAATCGTGGCATGCACTTCTTCCTGACCACGATCACTGACAGTTTGGGGCTTGGAACAAGAGAGGCAAAATAATAAATAAATAAATAAATAAATATGGAGAGAACTAAACCAAGCCATGCAACTTTCTATTTATTTATATATATTTTTTGGTAATCTTAAAATGAAATAAATTGATCAGCGAAACATTGCAAAACAAAGAAAAATTACCCCCAATCTCCCCTCTCCCAGAGACACAAACAATTTTTTAAATCAAGGATTGTCTTCATTTGTTGCAAAAGCGTGGTATGCTCAGTCATTTGACCAATTTATATCACTGAGGCGGGACAGGGGAGAATGGTTCACAGGACAATGAACTACAATCAGCACTTCTAAAGAAAGATTTTTCAGAATTATCCGTGGAGACAATATTTTCTTCCCATTAGCAATCATCTCTATTTTCACCTTCAGTCTTCTCAATTTCTGAATAGCAAAGGAAGAACCAGAAGTTCCTCTTATTCTTCAAATCAACACTTCTGAATCCTGCAAAACACGCACCTGGGAGGATCGATGGACGGTCCACATACACATATGGGCCAAATGCTAAATGACCAAGTGTTAAGTCAGTATTTGGTAAAATCCAAATCCAAATCCAAATATTCCCATCATGGAAGAAACCTCTAGGATGCAAGGGTCACTGAAATTTCACTTTAAGTGTTTTAATTTTTTTTTTTTTTTTTTTTGCGGTACGCGGGCCTCTCACTGTTGTGGCCTCTCCCGTTGCGGAGCACAGGCTCTGGACGCGCAGGCTCAGCGGCCATGGCTCAGGGGCCCAGCCGCTCTGCGGCATGTGGGATCTTCCCGGACCGGGGCACGAACACGTGTCCCCTGCGTCGGCAGGCGGACCCTCAACCACTGCGCCACCAAGGAAGCCCTAAGTGTTTTAATTATTTTAAAAATATATTATTAATGTTTTCAATCTTGAAACTTTTTAAAAGTTGATGTTATAGTGCAGGAGAACTAACTCCTTAGCACCGTCAGCTGCTAAATTTACTCCTGTGATCCCCAAATTGCATGGAGGTGATTCTTAATAAAATCTAACTAACCCAAGGTCAGCGGGGAATGAGAAATTTTGGCTTTGATATTTTGGATACAGCTAAAGGTGGTTCTGCCTCCAAACTATGATTCTCTCCCTCCTTTCTGATGGTTACTAATGAGGTCAAGGCTCAGCTCCTTTGGGGCTTGTGGCTGCGACACTTTGGTTGACGGTGGTGACGACGGTGTAACCCTACAGACCAAGCTCTATGCACAACAGAATAAGAGGCTTTCTGAGGATTTTAAGAAGCCAATTTAAGATCGTCATCCTCCTCCATTTTCTAGTTCTAACATTTTTCTTGCACTTAACACTTGACACAGTCATGGAGGAAAATATACCAAGACACTGAATCTAGAAGTGTGACAGCAGAGCAAGGTACTTGGTGTTTAGCATGGTCTGATTTTCATATGTAGCCCAGCTTTCACAGCACACACACCACTCTCAGCACCTTCTGCAGACCTGAGCTGCACATCAGTGCCTGCAGGTCAGAGGCTTTTGCCCTGTGTCTTGATTTAGGCCTCAAAGTTGAAACCACAGCTTGTTTTTTCCCCTAGCATGTTAATAGGTGTGAAGCATCTTCACCTGCCAGCAGCCCTGCAGGCTTCCTGCTGAATCTCAGTGTCAGGCACCCTGGAGGATTCCTGCCTTCTTCTGGTGCCCCGACCCAGGGCCCCCAAAAGCTCATACCACCCAGACTATTTACGTAATACCATCCCAACTACCCTCCAACCTAGGGTTGGTTGTACTTGCATAATGCAGAAATGTAGTGAAACTTAACTGCATGGAAAAAAAAAAGAGATGCTGGCATATAGTAATTTTAATAGTTGCGATGAATATGCTAGAACTGGAAGTGGGGGAAGGATACTAATTTGATACCTGGTATTTGAACTTGCTTCTGTCACACTGCTCAGTAGCTGTGGAACTTCATATTCAATGAGTGTTCTTAGCTGACCATCCCCTACACCGTCACGGTACACAATTATCCGTCCTGGCAAACCCTGGTTATGCTTGTACCATCTGTTCAGTGCCCCTGCAGGATTTGGTGTTAGTAAGAAAAGAATGACTTGCTTGAAGCCAACAAAGAATAACATTCCCATATATTTTAACATTTAAATAGCTTGCTAGTTCAGACCATGATAAGACAGGGTAATACCTAATTTGGGTTGTATTTGCAATAATATAAAAATGGATACCTTTCCAGAACATTCCTGCAACTCTGCTATTTAAGGAATCATTATGGTTTCTATGGCATAATGTATTCTCAAACTTAGCATATCTCTTTAGTAAAATTTTAATATTTAAGCAATAAATTAAAATTTAATTCATGCAATAGACATACAAATTTCCCAAACCCATATTAATACTAATTTAGTTTCTTGAAATCTATAAATCCTCTCAATAAGGACAGACTGGATAATTTTAGGTAAATTTCTTCTCTAATGAGCATAAATATGAAAACATAAGGAAACGACTTGGCAGTTCCTCTAAAAGCATCTCTTCACGTGGATTCACCCATCACTCTCGCTGACAATATGAACTCTGAAAATTTTCCACTCGCTCTAAGAAATTGCCTGAAGAGCAGAGGCCAGACAGTGACTCCTGCCCAACAGAGGCTTTTCATAACTGCTACTAAGGTTTTGAAGTGAGGGGAAAGTAATATGATAAAATATTTCTTTTCATGCATATACGGCACCATTGTTTTAGGAGAGTTTATTGCCCAGGAAATTCATTTGTTTGAAAGAAGATGACCGTATATGTAAGCCCACTACCAAAATATGTCACCAAATTCACCTTTTTTGGAAACAAATATTTATGACCCCCCAAAGTTGATAGCTGGGACGATGCAAATCGGGGAGTGATTTGCACAGGTCACAATGCTAGGGAATGACCAAGCCAGATTCAGACCAGGGTTGGAAAGGGCATGGGAACCCCAGACCTCCTCTTTCTACTGCATCCCATTGTAAGGAAGGCACCCTCCCCATCTGCTGCCTTTCCCATCTTCTCCTGCCACGCCACACTTGATGTGTCAGCATCCCCATCCCAGTCCCAAAAGCTTCTCTCCTATTTCTAGACCTAATGCTGGTCTGTCATAATCCTTGCTCCTCCAGGGTAGGTTTATTCTGACCTTCAAACTGCTTGCAAGAGCCACCAGCAGCTACAGACTTTTTTTCCTCCTGGCTTTTAGTTTATCACACACAGACACAAATGTAAATTCGACAGAGCCTGTCTGTTAGCTTGAGTCAGGCCACAACTTCAGGGTCTCCTACTGGGTGGCAGTCAACTCAGGCAGGCTTGAGAAGTCTGTTTCCACCTGTCTGGTCTGCTAGAGGCTTATGAATTTGGGGTCTGAAAGAACAGTGCTTGGAGCCCACCCCCATTGTTACACTTTTAGTACCAGTCATGAAAACTTTTAAGCAATCTGCAACATCAGCCGTTGTTCTCTGAAGCATACAGCGGGAGAACCATCTAAAGTAAGCAAAGAACAAAAGTAAAGTTCAGTTTCAAAATTTCTATTCTAAGCATGCATTAGTATTAAGAAATAGACATAAGTAAATTAATGTTCATAATTTTATATACACTGTATGATTACAATTATATTAAAATGCTCTCCCTCACTGCCCCCCCCTCAATAAAATTTATTGATACGAGAAACTAAAGCACAGTGCTAGCATCAGACGTCTCTGGGTTCAAATCCTGGCTGGTATACTCACCAGCTATGTGACTTTTTTATGTGAACCTAAGCCTCAGTTTTCTCATTTGTGCCAAGGAAATTTATAAGATAGTAAGGTAGTTAGTACCTCATAGGGTTGTTGTAAAAATTAAACTAGATAATATATGTACTTAGCACAGCACTTGGTACATAATAAGCATTGATAAATAGAGACCACTACATTATTATTATAAGGGAATTTATTAGTTTGGCAGATCTACTTTAAAAATATTCAAAGATTTCTCAAGCATAAACTTCATTTCTATAGGTAAGCTTTTGGGAATTGAAATCTTAACATGATTAACTTATTTAGATTTCAGAAGCAAGTTCTCTTGCTCAAATTATTCATTAAAAGCACTTGGAAAATGAAGATCATGACTTAGTGGTATATATGTGTCCACATTATTCCAGTTCTCTAAATCTGTGCAATAATAATGATGCAATTAGAAATGCTGCTAACAGTCGGAAGTCCCTTATGTGCTTGATTAAGGAAGTGACATACAGAACGGGGATCTCATACAACCTGGGCTGAAGTCAGGGGCACGCAGTTACATTGCTGCTTTTCCTGTCTCCCACAATCCCCAATATATACCTGATCACAATTTAGAGGAGTACATCACATAGCTTAATTCTAGGAAGAAAACATGGTTCAAAACAGCCTCAAAACACATTGTTTAGTTACGAATATTGAAACACTTCAAAGAACTACAATTTAACATGTACTATGAGTCAATGCTTAATGTGTTATCCCTCATCCTTGCCTATGTTTTTTTTTGTTGTTTTTTTTTTGCGGTACTGCTGTGGCCTCTCCCGTTGCAGAGCACAGGCTCCGGACGCACAGGCTCAGCGGCCATGGCTCACGGGTCCAGCCGCTCCGCGGCATGTGGGATCTTCGCGGACCGGGGCACGAACCCGTGTCCCCTGCATCGGCAGGCGGACTCTCAACCACTGCGCCACCAGGGAAGCCCCTTGCCTATGTTTTTAATAGCTGTGTAAACAACCACCACATCAAGTTTCTGCGAGCATTAAAAACAACAATAACAGCAAGCATGTCTTGAGCATTTACCATAATAGGTAAGTGACAGATCAGGATATAAATCCAGGCAATCTGATTCTCAACTGCTTGACATCGTGTATGTAAACTTCCTAGTATGGAGCCCAATACAGTGCAGGTGTTCAGAAAACAAATGCACAAGAATTTCTACGCGGCCATCATTTGGGGAATATGATTTGCATACGAGCAATAGCTTGTCCTAATGTATGTATAAAAATAGTTTTTTAATGAACTACACTTTACCCCAATATTATCCATTACATTTATAGATGTAAGTATAATTTATGACCATAAGTGTCCATATTTTAAAAATGAGTGAAGAATACAAACTATTCCTTTCTGTAAAGTCTTTAGTTAAACCACAAGTAATAGTCTAAATAACTGAAGAATATGTTAGGGTAATTTTAAAAGTACCTGGTGATTCTGGGGTTAATACTGGCCACAAATCCAACCACCACCATTCCCTGGTTGAATGCATCTTTACAGACATCAATACCAACCACCATCAGGGACTTTAACTGTAAAATTAAAATTTTTCATGATTTAATGGAATGAGGTGTTTTCCCAAGCAATGATGTATTATGAAGTTTTTAAAAGACTGTCCCTAGTTATTGAATTATTGAAGTTAAGCTATGTGCCAGGGAGATCAAGGTCGAGATGAGGCAGATTATTAAACCAGAAACCAGAGAAACTTAAAGATGAAGGGAATAATAAGAACCTGCTTCAAAGAAAAACAAAAAGCAAAAAGATGGAGGGAACAATATAGTACATACTTTGCTTAAGAGACTCATTGTAATAGAAAATGGCCACCATCCTTTATGGGGGTGGGCAAGGGCCATCAGTGGCTCAAGAGATCCTGGTAAAGTGGCCCGTCCATTTCTCCCGTCTCGAGGCTGAAGGAATCTGAAGGGAAATTCCATTCCCCATTCTTCAGCTCTCTAAGGAATCCTCACTTGTCTATGTCCTCCAGGAGGGGCAGCTGGGGGTAACCTTGTACATCCTGGTTAAGGGAATAGGCAACATTCCCTCATTCCTCACCCTCCTCACTTCCTCCCATGGTGGCCATAGCTCAGGAAAGAGGAGAAGATTTTCTCAGTTCCCAACACGACTTGGAGGTTTGTATCACAGGCTCTGCCGGTTCCCCAAGCTCTAGTGGGGGCGTCCCATCCAGGGTTCAAGGCTACTCTGCAAAGTATCACCCTGCTGAAAGCAGGTAAAGGCAGAGGCCATGGAACACAGATTTTAAACCACGGCTGGGAGGCTCCAAATCAAGTGCCTCCAAGTCGATGCCAAACTAGATTCTCTTTCACGAAAGATTCTGTTATTAGCTTAACCGAAGCTCCATGAGAACAGGGGCCACGCCTCACCTTCTGGATACCCTCCCAGTGGCTGGTGTAACGGAGCCCAGAGCAGACAAACATACAACCCACCAACCCACCAAACAAAGCAAATATTTCTAGGATCACGTGAAAAGATCTCCTCCTACTTTGATTTAATTTTTAAAATTCATTAATAGATAGATTGATGACTAAAAGAAAAAGAGTGACGGTTCCTCACAGGGATCTCCACAGCCCACAGCTCGCCTCCAAGTTTACAGGTCATCTGCAAGGCAATCTTGGTGGCGATGCTCATCAACATTCCCTGTTTATTCAACGTCTGAGCAAGCACACACTGGCTGGGGACGGGGCAGTCGGAGCTCAAATATTTTTTAATGGAATCATAATAGCTATTCTGATTAGAAGGCAGAATACACATTACCTGAAAGTCAAAAAAAAAAAAAAACAGAAGAAAGTTCATTTACTTATGTTCAGAGGAAGCTTTAAAAAAACACGAATATATGGATGCAAACATCTTTTGCCCTTAAGTTCCCAAGAAGCAAATATTAACATACCCACAGTTATTCTCTTTTTTATTATTTTTTTTATTTGGCCACACCACACAGCTTGCAGTATCTTAGTTCCCTGACCAGGGATTGAGCATGGGCCACGGCAGTGAAAGCACCAAGTCTTAACCACTGGACCACCAGGGAATTGCCCCTACAGTTCTTCTCTTAAATGGCCTTTAAAGAGCAATGAATCTAAGCGATTTGAAATGCCTTCTCATCAGCCATCCACTCTGCAAAGCCTCCCTCCAATCCTACCACTTCCCTTGGGTCTTCCTTCCTCCTTGCTTCTCTGCCAATCTGATTCTGCCAGTCTCCTCAAATTCCCTTCCATCCTAGCTCTTCCTCCAGCTGCCTCCCTTACTGCAGTGATCTTTCCCTGTAGCTCTCCAGCTATCATCCCCACTGCCTCCTCCCCAACTTCATCCACAGATAAGCAAAGTGGAGAATTAGCTTAAATTGTGGTCTTTTTCCCATTAGGCGCTGGACAGGCAAAATAAAAGGAAGAAGCAACAACACATTTTTTGTTAACCTGGACTTGAGTGTAAGGTATGAGGGGAGGGAAAATAAGGAAAAAGAAGGTTCAGGTGCTCTGGTATTTTTAAATTCCACCCTTCTCTCTCACTGCCTCTACTTCCCATCAAGTACTTCCCTCACAGAAGGACCTCTCCTGGCCTAACTCCATCTCCTTCCTATGTTTTATTCTCTACTTTCAAAACACCCAAATTACAGAAAAGATAGGCACTGTCATAATTAACAGAAAACAACGTGATTTTTTTCACCTATAGGACTGTTCATTATCATAATGTCAAGGGCTAAAATTATTTACACTTAATTATATAAAGTTGGGAAAAATATTTTTAAATTATCAGCAAAATTCTCTTAGGGGGGTTTCCTGCCTTCCATCCCATGAGTCTGGGACTAAGCAAGGTAGGTGGAAGAACAAGGAATAGCCCAATGGGGACCAGGACCAAAAGAAGGTGGGAGTCAAGTGAGACTGGTAACACACCACGGATAAAGAAGCAAGTATGTGGAGAATAATAAGGGCCATGTTTCTCACTATTAGAGAGATGAGGTACAAATATGGAAAGGGGGAACACTTTCCTGTGGCACTGGGTTGCAACTGGAGGCGTGAACACATTTTTAATCTTTAAAATTTTAATAAAATATTTTAATATATACATAACTACATACAGTAATAAAATGGATGCAAGTGTGTATGTATATATATGCACACACATACATATACATATTTCTTAGCTTTGCCCATTGGGAAAGCCTAGGGGCAGTGACACCCCAGTAGCAAATAAACACACCCAGCGCCCAGATCTTGGTTTCTAAATACTGTTCTCTACCAAAAGGAATCAGGGCTCATTGGGAAAACATATGATTCTAGAGTTCGACAGCAAAACTTAGATTAACCTGGAATGTCTTATTGTGCCAGACAGTAAGGAATTGTTCCAAGAAAGTTGGGAAGGTGTCAAAAAGACACACAAGTCAGCTTGAATGGGGCTCCCACTGGCAAAACCAAGGACAATTTGGATATCGAAATAAATAACAGTAATGATAGACTATAAGCTGGTAAATAAAATAGGAATCCATGAATCCATACTGATGTAAATAAGTGAACAAACAAATGGGAAGAAGAGAAAGCTCTTCCTTATAATGCCAACTAATAATTATAGAAGGAAGTACAAAATTAGAAAGCCACCATTTGGCAACCATCAGAGTAGTAATGGATTCAGACAAGAATTATCAATGGATTCTAAAACTAGTAGGAAAAGTCTGATGAAGAACAGGATATTTTCATAGTCTCAAAGTATCTCCCTACCAAAAAAATAAAGAAAAAAACCTGATTAATTACAAAGAGAAAAAGTGTAACTTTACAATGGAGAAAATTGACACAAACCATCTCAATCAATGGAGTCCCCCCTGGTAAGATGCAGTAAGAACACAGAATCATTGCTGTGATACTCCTGCCAAAAGTGCATAACCTGAATTTAATCATAAGGAAACATTAGACAAACCCAAATTGAGGGACATTATATAAAATAACTGGTTTATGCTCTTCAAAACTGGAAGGTCATCAAAGTCAAGGGAAAACTAGGGAACTGTTACAGACTGAAGGCGAGATTAAAGAGACAGGGAAACTAAGGGCAACATATTAGATCCTTTTAACAGAGAAGACATTTGGGGGACAAATGGAGAACTAAGAGTGGAGTCTGTGGATTAGCTAGTTGTACTGCTCCCTGATTTTGATGGTTGTTCTATGGTTCCATAGGAGAGTGGCCTTGTTTGTACGAAATGGGTGCAAATGTATTTTTTAAAAGGTAATGGGCATCACTCCTGTAACTTACACTCAGATGGTTCAGGAAAAAAATAGGATAGATAGGAAGGGAGGGAGGGAGGGAGGGAGGTGGAAAATGATAGAAAATCATAAATAAAATGTCAAAAATTGGGGAATCTGGGTGAATGGTATATTACAGTTCTTTGTACTATTCCTGCAACTTTTCTGTTAGTTTGATTTTACTTTTTAAAGTGAAAAATAAATGCTCTTAGGATGATAACTTCCTGTATTATAACATCCTTACGGGCCATTTTTTGTGGAAACAAAGAGATAGCTAAGTTGCTTTGCATGCACTATGAATAGGAAAGTTGGGAGTTGGGATGAATGAGCTAGGGGGGTCAGACAGGAGATGGGACAGAAAAGCACTGCAGTACTGTGGGAGACTGAGAGAACATTTCCAAGAAATAGGAATGATTGAGAGATTTTTTAAGAAAGGGATGTCAATTTTAACTTGTCTGGAATGTTGACATGTGATATAACCATGCCTTGGCCCCAAACCCTCAGCAAAGTCAGATACATCACACACACACAGACACACACAGGACACACACATACACCAACACACACACACATACCACACGCGCACACACACACACAATACTTTGGGAAATGAAGCAATTGTGGGTGTCCCTCAGGGTGATGCAATGCAGGAGGAAAAGGCACCCATGAAAGCGGGCAAGAATTCAGAGGAGGCAGGGACATGGGGCCATAGGTGACATGGAGACACTTAAACCTTCCAAGAATCTCCTGAAACAATGGGGAGAACACAGGGTGCCCCAACACTTATGGGATAAGATGGGAGTCAATTTATCTTAAATCTTGAGTGAAAGATGATCCTCCCAGTAAGTTGGAAAATATGTAGACACCCAAGAGGTTGATACAAGAGTAACAAAAAGTATTTAAAAATTAATATTAGAAACATGAAAGGAAAACAAAATATTGATTAAAATATCAAGATAAATACTTTCTTGGGTGCTTGGGGAAATGCACAGCAATTTGCAAACATATCATGGGAGAACATGTTCAAATTCCTTCTTTCAAGGCTATTAGATATGAAGAAAAAATTAAAATTATACCTCAAGAATTATCCTATACTTACCAACTGAACCTCAGGATCAACATATTTCTGTATAGCGTGAAGAAATGCAGCTGGATTTTCTTGTACTTTTATGCTACAGAAAAAAAATTAATTTTGAAAATGCAGAGCTCCCTTCTTAGTAGCACATAATCATATAGAACTAAAAATAATATTAGTTGATTTTTATAACAGACTATAATTTGAGAAAAAAATCATTAAAGTGAAAGCTTTTGAGTCTAAAATTGCTTCTCCCACACATGATACACCAGCAACATTTCATTACCATTTTTATTAACTTAAAAAATAGTTTGGTGAAAAATGAAATTTTCTCCATTGTATAGAGTCCCTACAGATGCTATTTGAACAATTCTGTTGTTCAAAATGGAGTTGAAAGTGAACTTCTGAAACACAAGTCTCAATATCAAATGACTGAAACAGAGTTCAAGTTAAACTGGGATTAACAATTCTCTAATTCTGAATCTCCCTGGGAACTTTAAAATAAAAATCATTAGGTTAATGAGATCAAGATGTTCAGTTAATCTGTATGATTTATACTAAAACCTTCCTTTTTTCCTTAATGGCACACTGTGTGGAGCCTGGAATATTTAGCTATAATCAATCAATCAGTGGACAAGTATCAATACTTATCAATTATCAGTTCTGTGGTTACATTATATTAGGGGCCAGATGCTACAGAAAAAAATTGCCACGGAGAAGAATTTTTAGATCTGTTTTCTTGACATAGGTTCAGCCTCTCATATGTAAATATAATGGGACTTTCCCAATACCCAGTGGCCTTTTGAAAGTTGACCAGCAGGTGGCAGGACCACTGTCTGCCGCTTGCGGGTTCTAACAGGAGTGGCCAGCAACGTTGTTTCAGATGGAAGAAAACTACACATATAAATCTAGTAAGTAAATGGATACTTCATAGGGGAAAAAAAGGATGGACTAAAATATGAGCTTTCAAATAAAACAGGCCAAGGACCGAACACGGGCATGGGCTTGTTGGAATTTGGGTGAGAAAGAGCCTATGATGCCAGCCCAGGTTCCGGGACTGTGGCTTCTTTCATGAATCTTTTCCTGCCTTATTACCTCATGGGTTAAGAGAAATTAGAGCAGGTGAAACTCAAACCAGGCGATTTGTTAACAGATTTGATAAGAGAAGGATTCTATAGTACAGTGTAAAATGAGACTTTGGGAACAGCTATGGTTTTCAACAATGCTTATGCTGCTGATGTAATTAATTAGTAACCATGTGTTTAAAGAATAACTTCCCACCCTGCCAATTTAGGACATTTGCACCTCCACTACAACAAAGAAAAAGAAGTATCTGTTGCTCTTTTTTATGCATAGCGAGCTCAATGAAGTAAGGTATGACCAACTTTACGGTTTTTCTAAAGCAGAACAATATTCGACTTTGAGCGTGGCTGTATATGAATGGATCCCTTATTAAATTGAAAGCATCATATTCATCTCATCCCATGCAAATAGCATAGCATTTAGTATGTAGTAGCAGATACTCAATAAATGTTCAAAGGCTAAATGAATGACCTGGTTCTACCAGAAACTATCTAGTTGACTAATCTTATGCTACAGGAACAGAATAAGAAAAGCTTATTTCAGATCTATTCTTACATTAAATTTTAAAACATAAAATCTATCAAATAAGTCAGGAAATGCAACATTTATTTGTTAATATCCTGTTTGCTGTTCAGTTTTATAAGTAAGTGATATGGAAGAATTAAGAAAAGAAACTGAGGAGGCACTATATGGATTTATTAAGGATTTATACCTCAACTAGTACTGGAAAGACGCTGAGATAATGAGAGTACTGCCTAGGAAGAACTATGAAAATAAAGTTTTATAAAGACCAACATAAAATACATTTCAACTGGATAAAAATTTAATCATTGCCAAATCTATCTACTTATAACTGCTTGGCATTCTACGTTAGGAAACTTTACTGACATTAAAAAAAAAAACACTTTTGTAGCTGTATCAGCCATCATCTCCTATCTTTTAAACAAACCAAATTAATATGTGAAAAAAGTTGGGATGATTTTCTGCATCTTCTCACATTTTGGGGTGGTTCACATTAAATCCTATGGGCCTTCCAACTCTTCTCAAGCAGTTCAAAAAGCTCTCCGTCACACGTTCAGCTCTGTTGCTACACATAACCAACCATTTATTCAAAGACTGCGCACTTAAAATCTTGCAAGTTCGCATATCCTTGGACCAGTCAGCCGCAGACACAGGTTGACACTGAGAAAAATAATGATTGTGAAAGGGTTAAACAAATTTACTCAGAGAACAATTAAATAAAAAAGACAGTGTGGAAATAGTTCATATTTGTCATAACAGAACTATTTAGTACAGTCTGCTATTCTCAGACTTAAAACACAGATACAAGCACTGCACATCTGAACACAACACATGTGCTTCCTGGGAGTGGACGTAGCTCAGCATCATCCCAGGTTAGCCGTTCCTTGCCTGCAGATCCTTGGCAAGTCCCTTTACTTCACGGGGCTCTGCTGTGGGCAAGGAAAGGCGCCTGGTTCAAATCTCTAGGTTCCCTTCCAGCTCTAAAAGTCTACGACCTTTACTATGAATGTAAAAGCCAGGCTACTGGCTGTCCAGTTTGGTCTCTTTGCTTTAGGTACCTAGATATCTCAAATAGAAAATGCTGATGACTGACACAATGCAGGTCATCATACCGAAACTAACAAACTCTACAATTAAAGACTATACATTATGCCAAGAGTAGATACGTCTAGGAGCAAAGATGAGGCCAGGACGCAAGCTCCTTTCTCATTCTTTGGAAGGTTCCTCAGGTGACCAGGAAAAACAAGCTCCCTGCCTTGAAGAGGGGAGACTTCAGACTGGTCCCCAGCCTTCTGTTTATATCCATGGACTGGAATCAAATGGAAATGTTCTTGGTGTGGTAAACCAGGAAGAGTCACTGTTAGAATTTAAAAAAACACTGCAATCTAATCTCTTGCTACTGAAAGTGTTGCCTTGTAGCAGCATGGCTATCTCCCGAGAGCTCGTTAGAAATGCAGAGTCCTGGGCCCAATCCCAGACCCACTGAATCAGAATCTGCATGTTAACAAGTTCCCCAGTGATTCATCTGCACATTACCGTTTAAGAAGCATTCCAATTCCCTTGTTTTACAGGTTCCAAAGACATGGCTGAAAAGGGTGATGGAGCCAGTTGGTGGCACTGAAGGTTTAGAATACTGCTTTTGTCTTTGCAACCAGGGCCCTTTCCAGCAAGCACTCTGACTTCCAGGCCCCAGCCAATCTCACGGTGGCCAGGCAGGGACTCAACTTCAGGAAGCAACCTTAGCCTGAGAATGAAGGGGAAGGGCTAGGCCTCCATAAAGGCTTCTGTCTGGAGCTAGGATTCGTTCCTTCCCTTTACAACCAGTGTGAAGAGAGCCACAGCTCTCTCACCTACACTCCTACCCGTTATGGGCCGGCAGGGGGCCCAGGACAAATGGCCACGGGCCACTCTGAAGCCTGTGAACCTTTAGTGTACTCAGTTCCTCGAACCCAATTTCCAGAAAGCAGGATCAGCTGAGAAGTCGAGGACACAGCCACCTCTAGCCCACCCACCATCGCCTCTAGGGGGCGGGTTCTCCACCTTAGTGCCCCCTTCTCCTATGGAGACCTGTTTCCAGGCCAAAAAATGCAAACAAATCTCTGACAAATATGACTCGACCTAGAGATGATGAGACAGACCATTTTAAATATTTCCCATCTCACTTCACGTGTGGAACCGAAACTGAGCTTCTCTTTACTGACTCCTGAACAAGATCTTAATGGGGGTCTACATTTTAGGACTTGACCAAGTTTTGTTTTGTTCTGCTTTTAAAGTAGTTTTTCTTCAGCTTCTCCAATAAGGGTTTCGGTTGCTTGGATAGATTATCAAAAAGAAATGATGACAAAAATCTCCATTCTGCCGACAAAAAACCATTCGCTTGCTCAGTCGTTAGTTTTGACATGTTGGCTTACTTATTATATCAAACAAAGGCAAGAAGAGTGCCTTTAAAAATGAAATGTAATTGGCTTTAAAAATGGGCAAAACAGAGGGGAAAAGTAGAAAGAGAATGTGCAATTTTTGCATAAAATAGGTTCATTTTTAAATGGAAGCCCCAAAGAAGCAATGGTTTGTCTCTCCAGGTTTCAGAGTGCCTCTCCGCCTAAATGCCGTGGCTGGGATGGGCTCTGTGCAAACTTCTTCACGTTTATGCCAACTGAGCAGCATTTTACTCTGGGGAAAAAAAACCCTGAGGTACCAGGAAATATGGTCTATTGGAATTAATCTTCAGCAGTTAAAAGAATTTTCTCAGGTACCACAGATTTTTTTTTTTAAGTGATGTAAGAGTACTACAACACGCAGTAATAGGTTGGCATGTTTTGATTGCAATGGCTTGAAATACCATTTTCTAACTCATCTTTAAATGTGACACCACATCACAGTGACTGACCTAAATTGTGTCCACTGGGTGCCGCGAAGCCTTTCAAAAGTACACTCGGATTAAAAAGGAAAACAGAGGGACCTGGAGGTTTAGAACAAAGGAAAGGCAGGGACATGGCCATGGAAAAACCAAATGAATATTCTAAGCCCACTAGTCATTCTGGCATATGATCAAACTGACACACATTCAAGAAAATACTTTTAAATGAAAATAAAATCACTGCACTTACTGTGTGGTCTTGTATTATTATATTTTCTGAAGGCACAACCCGGCCAGTCAGAGACATCTGGCATCCAAAATGCAGGCCCCAGGTCTCCAGCTCAAAACGAGCATCCTTGTTTCTGTTGATAGAGTTGAGTTTTAAATCATTAAAGGGCTTACTTTCTAAAGAATTTTAATCATTAGAGATAAAATTACAACTTAATTGTTCAGACTGATTTTTTTAGGGCTCCTGACTTCTATTTCTACTCACCATTGTTTTCCCTGCTCAAGAGAATTATAGGAAGACTGCACCCATGGGGGACACGCAGGGATGGAAAGGCTCCCAGTGTGGCTCACTGGTTAGCAAAATGGGACTTCGAGCCAGACAGACCAAACTTCAACTCCAAGCGCTGACATTTAATAACATGTGACCTTGAGCAAACTCTGAAATCTTTTAAAGCTGTGGTTTCCTTATTGGCAAAAGGTAGGACTAATTGACTACTTCACAGGGCTGATGTAAAAATTAAACATGACAATACATGAACAGTGCTACCACACTGCCTGGTACATGTTAAGTGCTCGATAAAGGTGAGATATCATTGCTGATAACAAACTTATCACTAAAGAGATACTGTGAAGCGTCTGGATGTGGAGATGTCCCTGTACCTCTGGATATCATCTGCGAGCCTGGCCAGGCGCTGCTGCCTTCCCAAAGGACTGAGGCGCGTTTCTTCAGCCACAGCCTTCATCAGCCGGAAATCAGATGTTGCCTCGCCCGGCAGCCCTATTCAACGTGAATGAAAACAAAGTGAAAAATGGACAGTCCTTGATGTAACCCCAGCCCATCTCAGGCACAGGGTAATAAAAGTTTTCACTTAAACTGAATCAGATTCACCGTCTGGATAGCACCATCTGACAGCAGTGCAAGCCACGTGTCATTTAAAATTTTCTGTAGTAGCCACATTAAAAAAAAGCCAAAAAGAAACAGATGCAATTATTCAAATAGTATATATTATTTAACTCAATATATCCAAAATATTATCATTTCAACATGCAGCCAATATGAAAAATGTGTCAATGAGGTAGTTTCCCTTTTCTTTTCATACTACATCTTAGGCATCCAGTCTATATTTGACACTTACAGCACTTCCCCAGCCAGTCCCTCAGTCGCACTAGTCATGTGTCAAGTGCTCAGTGACCACGTGTGGCTAGAGGCCACCATGGGGACTGTGCAGACCTGGGATGTCCTAGTACCACTAAGAATGGGCATCCCTCCCTGCAGGGATGATGTCCTTGTCAACTTTTCTAATCACGAAAGAAATTCATACACATGATAACTGATCTGAGCAATACAAAGTGTAAAAAGTAGAAAGTCCACCCTTAGTCTCACCCTGGTAATCAGACGAGCATGATTAAAAGCACCTGAGACAGTTATTCAGCTTCTACTAGAGAGCGAAGATTACCTTGAAGCTTATGCAAAAAGAAAATAAGGAGCATTTTGGCACCACTCAAAGAATATACCTGAAGAAAATTAAATCACGTGGCTTCTTAGCCTAGTGAAGTTCAAAAAATGCGGAAGAACAGCTTGGTTTTAGGAAAACATCTGGGGACCATTTTAACATCAAATTAACAAACAGAATACACGAGATAAAGGAAATAGATAGCTTTCACCGTGCTGAGCAATTACCAAAGAGCACTCTACCCTTCCACTTCCTCTGTGATGAAATAAATAACTTAAGGTTCATCCTCCATGGGTTAAATTAGTGCTCCAGCACTCAGCTAACTTAAGGAGGCTCTACCCACCGCAAAGTATCAGGAATCTGTGACTGAGAGCCTGACAGCGTATAAAACGTAAACATCACCTGTTAGAAAGCAGAGCTCGGGGATCAGGTGGGCCATCCGGACCTCAGCGTCATCATTTCTCTTGCTTTTCAACAGACTAACGAGCACTGGCTGGTTTAGGTCAGATAAGGTAATATCATATTGCTGTAGGATGCAAGATTAATGAGGGAAAAGTTAATATGGAAACACTGTAAAACGAGCATCCTTGCTTATGAGCAGCAAGGTAATCCCCAAATGAATAGAGAAGCAAATCCATTCAATAGAGGAAAAAAAGTTCCTACTAATCCGTATGGTTACGTACTCATTTCTACTTCCTTCCTAGGACCTATCTCTTATATCTCAGGGTCAGTTTCATGATTTTATTATCTTTTCTAATGCAATACTGTTGTTTTTTTTTTCATTCATTTCCTTGCTCTCTTCTGAGTTTCATCCAGAGACAGAATAGCCTTCAGCTAGCTCCATCCATAATGCCATGACCCCACTGCAGCATTTCCACCGTTGGAGACTGAGGCAGACTGCCCCACGTATAACTAACTGGTTCTAAGCGCCTGTGCTCATTTTGAAAATACCTATACACAAGTTGGAGGCAAGGGTTATATTGAGTCAATCTCAGATTTCCCAAAAGGGCACAACTGTCCTTCATTCCTAGGATAGTATGACGTTATAGGGAAACAGCTTTGAACTCCAACAAATGTAAATCTGATCCCCAGCTCTTCTATCAGTGCGTACATGGACTGTGACACTGGGGAAGTTACTTACCTTTCCTCATCTATGACATGAGGAGAACGGTAGCTCAGAGGGGTCCCATGTAAACCACTAGCGTGGTGTCTGGTTTATAATGAGTCCTCAGCAATCATTAGTTCCTACCCCACCCCCTTTCCCTTTGTAAACTTGAATTTCAACATTCTCACCTTGCCACGAGTTCATTTACCTTCCAACGGCAAAGTTTCCAATGAACACTCATTGCCAGTATAATTTACTCAATACTGATGACAGAACAACTGGAATTATAATTTACCAACTGCCTGGCGACTATATGACACTGACATCAATAATTATAATTAAGGAAGCTAGCAGTGAGTGCTCCTCTATTCAATTAGGACTTTAAGTCTTTAAAAACAATTCAGGAAATGTGATCATTGCAACAATGCTATGGCTGAAAAGCCTGGAGAAGGCTTCACAGAGAGTTTTTATATGTGACTTCATTAATTCACATCTCGTGCTTGCTATATTCCAGGAACAGCGGGGGATACAAAGATAAAAGAGGCACAGTTCCTACGTTTACACATAACTACATTATCTACAAAGCAAAGTAGACCAGTAGCACAAATAATATATGCTAAGCACTTATATTTTCCCTCATTTAGTCTTTTTTTAATGGATGTGTACTATGTTTTTTTTTTAACTGAAGTGTAGTTGATTTACAATGTTGTGTTAGTTTCTGGTGTACAGCAAAGTGATAGTTATACAAACACACACACACACACACACACGTACGTATTCTCTTTCAGATTCTTTTCCATTATAGGTTGCTACAAGATATTGAGTATAGTTCCCTGTGCTATACAATAGGTCCTTGTTGTTTATCTATTTTATATATAGTAGTGTGTATCTGTTAATCCCAAACTCCTCATTTATCCCCCACCCTTTCCCCTTCGGTGACTGTAAGTTTGTTTTCTATGTTTGTGAGTCTATTTCTGTTTGGTAAATTAATTCATTTCCTCCTTTAATCTTAACCACGATGAGTCAAATACTATCATCATCCCCTTCACTGATGAGGAAACAGCATCAGAAATTAAGTAACTTTCCCAAGGTCCCATAACTGTACATTAGCACAGCCAGGATTCATCCCTTAAGACCTGGGAACCTCTGCTTGTTACACCACTCAGGACTGGGTCCCTCGCAAGGAGTAGGGAACAGGGTGGTAGTGAAAACAATTTCTGGCTGGTAAATCAGGGAAGGCTTCGTGAAGGAAGTAGAATCCAAGAGAGAACCTTGAAGAAAACGTGGGAGTATTACAAGTTCCAGGAACAGCTCAAGCAAAAGTGGGACATGTTCCAGGAAGAGGATATTCCATTTACCTGGAACATGGCCAGGAATTCTACCCACTAAGCTGTGTCATCAGCTGAACTTTACTCTCTCCCGTGCCCCAATTTTCTTAGCGTTTGAAAATATTTTTCATGATAAGATAAAATAGAGAAATATAAAGGTCAATATCAAGATGTCTTCCACTTTGAAAGTTGACTGCATAATAATTAGCATTCCTTTCCTAGGACAGAGAGGAGGACATTCTAGAAATTGGCACCATTTTCTTTTTCTCCCTAATATATATGCAGTGAACCACAACTCATTACACAGGAAAGTGAGTGGGATTTTATCATGATTCCCTTTTCAAAATGTCACGTGTCCTAATATACATCAAAGAAAAATGAATCTAACTGTGCAGAAAAAAAAATGTTTAACAAACTTTGTGTCTGATAAACGAACACTTATGGAGCACATTTTCTGCACAAGATGCTTTGCCAAATGTCAAATGCCATCTGTGTTCTGTAAGGAAGACGTGTTCTGGAAGCAGTGTGGAATGTTCTACAAGTGCTCAGGGAAGAGAACAGCTAGCTCTTCTGTGAGTGTGAGAGGGAGCAAAGTCAGAGAGTACTTCACTAACGAGATGACATTTGACCTTGAAGAGGAAAGGTACAGTGAGGCTTTATGCCAATGTCTCTTGAACATGAGCGAAGGCTGAGTGACAGCAAGTAGACTGGGGTGATGGCAGCATGGGGTGCGTGGTGGGAGTGCCGTGAGAGATGAGGTCAAACTGTGTGATGCTACAGTTGAAGAAAGGAAGTGCTCATCACCTGCAGGAACTGGACTAAAAGCTCTGCGTGGACGATTCAGCGCTTACACAACTGAACGAGGAGGTGACGGTAAAGATGAGGAAGGACCAAAATGTCTTCCTGAGAGGCAGAATTCCCAAGGAGAGAGGGAAGTGGGAAAGAAAATGAATTCAGTTTGAATTATGTTAGTGTGAGATGCCTGCAGGATATTCATGCAAATACAGTCTGAAACGGAGATGAGGATATAATTTAGGAATGAGGGCAAGGCAAAAATACCATATTTGAACAATCTCAAAATATGAAGCAAAGATCCTCTGCAAGGGGACCGTGGTGAATAATAGCATTTAATGTCTGGGGGAAACGAAGAAGGAAGATGTCAAAAGAGGCTGAGACAGAACCACCTGAAACCTAGCAGAGAACCACCAGGGATGTGTGGAGGGGACAAGGAAGAAGAGTTCAGCTCAGTGGGAGTGGTTACTAGTGTCCAAAGCCACCAAAAGCCCCTCCGAATAAGAACAGTAGCTGAATTTGACCTTGGAGGGCTATTTCCATAGCAGCAGAACCGGGTACCAGACTACTGAGGTTTCAGGAAGGAAGAACTGAAGAGGTGCTTGGAGCTAGTTTAGACAACCTTCTAAAGAAATGAGCTAAGGAGGAAAAAGAGATCGCTTTTCCTGAAGGTATAGAAAGGTCAAGGCAGGGTTTTTGCTTTCTGTTTTTGTTTTTAAAACAGTGAGATTTTGGAGACTGAAATACGACTGCACATTAAAGAGAAGGCACCTCTGAAAGGAACTGAAGTTGGATGGTGGGGATGAGGAAATTGTCATCCCTGTGAATCAAGCTCCCAGAGTCAGCAGGAGATTCCATCAGTAAATGTTTGAGTACCTACTAAATGCCACCCTGGGCATCCAGAAATCAAGAGCTCAGCGTTGAGGAGGGGAGTCAGACCCTCCGTGTCCTTTCTGAGATAGTCGTCTGCAGCTAAGTGCAGGGAGGGGACCCAGGGGAGAGCATCCTAGGGCTCCCTTAAGAGCTGACTGCTGAGCTGAGTACTGAAGGGTGTTCAGTGACCGGCTGGCCATGAGTGGGCGTCAAGGAAGAGGAAGCAACATGTGTGAAAATGCATAGGGGGGTAACTGACTCGAGGAACCACGAATGGTGGGCACAGCAGAACCCAAGAAGGAAACAGGGGATGGTAAGTGATGAGACTCAAGAGACAGGGAGGGGCCAGATCATAAAGGACCTGGGGAATTCTGCTCAGGAGCTTAGATCTGACTTCTAAAGCAACAGAGAGCCATGGGAATATTTTAAGCAGGGAAGTGGCATTATCAGATATGTTTTAAAGGAGGTAACTCAGACTACAGGAAGGACCACAGGAGACAGGATGACGGTCTGAGCCGATACAGGAACGGTGGAGATGGAGGGGAAGGGACAGGTCAGAAAATTATGTCAGAGGCAGACTCAGCCCGACAGACTGGGGAACTTGTTGGATTGGAAAGGAACAGGGACCCTCTTCTGAGCTAAGCAGAAGGGAGATGAGGATGAAGGAAGACAAGTCCCACCTGCTTGTAGTAATCCACATAGGTGATCTCGGTGCCATCCCGCTTCTGGAAGGTGTGCGTGGGCTTCACTGACCAGTCAATGTCATCGATGCGATAGGTTTTGTTATTGTATCTGGTAAAGGCAAGAAATCTTTAAGTTCTTTTCCCAAATCCTACAAGGTAAGTGGCTCTTTCACTATATATATATATATATATATATATTTTTTTTTTTTTTTTTGCGTTACGCGGGCCTCCCCCGTTGTGGAGCACAGGCTCCGGACGCGCAGGCCCAGCGGCCATGGCTCACGGGCCCAGCCGCTCCGTGGCACGTGGGATCTTCCTGGACCGGGACACGAACCCGCGTCCCCTGCATCGGCAGGCGGACTCTCAACCACTGCGCCACCAGGGAAGCCCTTCACTATACTTTTAATTCAAAGTATTATTCTCAAGAATTTCAGAAATTATGAAAGATAATAACTCAAGAATAGCCACTTTAAAAAAGAAAAAAGGATCAGCTCTTATCTGAGAAGAGCATTAATTAACTCTTCGTTCACAGGAGGACCTCTACCAGTGGGAGAGTCATTAGACCACCACGTGCTTTTCTCACTGAGATACACTGCCACTTCAGGTAAATCATTCTTAAATGTTCAAAGGCTGAAGCATGGCTCAAAACTTTCCCATCAGCTTCTGGTGCCACTAAGATTTTCTGAACTCCCAACTAGCGCTTCTGATAAAAAGCACCCCAAGCAGGCTGATGGACCACCCAATTCTGGAAGCCTGCTTCCTCTCCCATCTAGGGCTGGCCTGGGCAAAACTGCAAAGCAGGTCGGCTGAGATCTTTCTAAGCTCTTTCTCCCCTTCATCAGGTACCGTGTGGCCTGGAACATTCTCTCATGCCACCGCAGCCTTGGGACAGAAACCTCCTTGTCAGGTTTCTTCTGGGCTCTGGGTACCTTGCAGGGTGACTCTGAAATAGTGTGATAACTTAATCCATGAAGATCATGACAGGAGAATAAGGGGGCAGCGTGGAATTCAATCCGCACCACCTCTCTACTCTGTAACCCAGAAAGACAACTTCAAGTGGAAATTCCAAGCCAGACTAGGAGAAGACTAGTGCGTCCTCTAAAAGAAGTGTCCCTGGACCAGCAGCTGCATAGGCGGGGCTTTTTGGTCCTCACGAAGTCACCTAACTGCCCGTGTCCCATTCAGTTGAAATGTGCATTGATGACAGATGTATACACAGACAAACCTAGAGACTTGAAAGGTCTCAGCCTTGACGGCCTCATAATCTTACAGCAGAGATGAGACGCGGACCTGATGTTCTGTCCTGTTGTTACTGAATCAGACTTGGGTCTGCTCACCCACGCACAGTAAAGCCAGTCTGCTGACACACTGGGTTGTGGTGAAGGAAATGTGCATCAGATACTGTCATTTGGGTACTTCAGAGAGGAGCTAAGAAAGAGGATATGGGGCAGAAGTCTGCCTGGGAAGGCCCCATAGGGTCCTGCTTGTTTACACTGTGATGTAATAAAATGAAATAAAATGGCTCTAAAGAGGTGGCTTACAAACACTGGACTTTGGGAATTGCCTGGCGGTCCAGTGGTTAGGACTCCGAGCCTCCACTGCCGAGGGCGCGGGTTCAAATCCCCTGTCAGGGAACTAAGATCCTACAAGTCGCATGGTGTGGCCAAAAAAAAAAAGAAAGAAAGAAAGAAAAAAGAGCACTGGGTTTGGGGAGCAGCACAGGGGCGGGAACTGAATAATTCCAACTGAATGGACAGGTGGAAGCTTCAGAAAAGCAGTAACGTTTGAGCTGGACTTTGTGGGAGCAGAAATGTAAAAGGCAGAAATGGGGGTGGGGGAACCAGGCAGAGGGGCTGGAGCAGCAAAATGCAGACCACTGGCGGTTAGGGGAGAGGGTACAGCAGGAGGTAAGGAAGGACCAGGTCAGACTGTGGACCACCAAGCATGCCCCTCGAGGAAGCCTGCACTCTAGACAACTGAGAACGGTCAGGTCTGTAACAGGTGAGTAGACTGATCAGGTCTGGGCTCAGGCCAGTGCCCTGTTCCCACACGGGATACATAATGCATTCTCTAGAGAAGAGTCTATTTAAACGCAGGCTTTTACCTTGTAATGACAATGAGCCCAATCAGCTGTTTCTCACACGTCTGGGTAAAGCAGGACATGCCAGTTTTGTGGCAGAGATCCGTCATGAATTCTAGAACAGTCTCATTCCTGAGTATCTTATAACTCACGTCAGCACAAAACAGGAGCCTGCTTTCGAAATGTGACACAGAAACGGCAAACCCAGGCCAAAGGGACAATCTTCAAAATAAATAAATAAATTGTAATTAATAAATTTTTTTTAAATGTTTTAAATGTTATATCAGGAAAACAATAAACATTTTAAAATGGCGACTTTACATTCCAATTCTCTAGATTTCATGAAACAATTTTTCTTTAATCTGATTTCTTTCAGTGGCTGACTTAACACTTCAGTTATTTCCAGCTGGAGTGTCTTTAAACATATATTTAGGATAAAATACATTCCTGTAGAGCTGCATTGTTTTGACCTTGATACTACTGACATTTGGACTGGAAAATTCTTTGTCAGGGGCTCTCGTGTGCATTGCAGGATGTTTAGCAATACCCCTGGCCTCCACCCACTAGATGCCAGTATCAGCCCCCAAACTGTGACCACCAAAAATATCTCCAGACATTGCCAAATGTCCCCCTGGGGAGCAAAATCGCCTCTGGTTGAGAGTACAGCTGTAGGATTAAAATGTTTATGGGGGGATCCACCCCAGCATGAAAACATCTAGGTTCAGAAAAGCACACTGGCTCAATGGTGAAGACAATGACTACACTTAATAATGAGATTAAGAAATAATCTAAGTGATATCACGTACAGACATACAAGGAAAACTGGAGCAGTGGCTACACCCCCTTTCCACATTTATGAATATCATAGTCTGAAGTCTTAAATAAGAAAACGTTATGGAAATGGCATGAAAGAAGAGACAAATATTTTTTAAAAATCATTTCAGTTTATATCTTGTGGACTTCATTTGCTGTGATACTCATGCCAGTTTTCAGGACAAGCATATGCACTAGGACCAGCTCTAGCTCAGCACAACACTGGGCCCACGAGGATTTCTAACCCAGGTGGAGAGATAAGTGACGGGGGTGAATGAATAGGATGCTTTAGACAGACCACTCTGACACACTGAATTAACATACAGAAACCCTGCCCTTTTCCTCTACCCGGCAGAAGCCAAACTCCCTGCCTCCACTTTCTATCCTTTCTGTACAGATCTCCCTCAACTTATGATGGGTTTTCATCTTGATAAACCCACCATAAGCTGAAAATATCCTCAGTAGAAAATGCATTTAATACACCTAACCTACCAAACATCATAGCCTAGCCAACTTAAACGTGCTCAGAACACTTACATTAGCTGACAGTTGGGCAAAATTATCAAACACAAAGCCTATTTTATAAGAAAGTGTTGAATATCTCATGTCATTTATTGGATACTGTACTGAACGTGAAAAAGAGAATGATTGTGCGGGTCCATCACGGTTGTAAGTGTGTCGGTCGTTTACCCTCGTGATCGGGTGGCTGCCTGGGAGCCGTGGCTGCCGTCGCCCAACCTCATCAGCGAGTATCATCTCCACATCCGCTAGCCCGGGGAAAGGTCAAAGTTCACTATTTGAGGTATGGTTTCTACTGAATGTGCATGGCTCGCACATCATCATAAAGCCGAAATATTGTAAATCGAAATATTGTAAGGCAGGGACCATCCGAACTTCTCCATTTGTTTCGTGTCTGTCTTTGGGTTACTGGCTGCCTCTGTCTTTGGCACAGCTACTTATTTTGGAGAGCTGAGTAACAACCAGTTCAAGACACAGCCGATCACATTCCCTGCAGCATCTACCTCCCAGTTGAGGGTAAAAACTCTGCGAGTGTTCCTAACAGTTCACTAGGGCAGCTTAGCCGGCTTGTGTGTCTGACATCTGCTTACCCAATAATTTCCAATCAACCACCCTGGCTGTGTTAACATTCTATCAGCAAGAAAACAGAGCCCCAGCTATGTGGTATAACATAATAGAGCTTATTCTGCTCTCATTACGACTTGTCATACACAGAAAACTCAGTTTCTGAATTCCTTCTAGAATTTATGATAATGACCTAGCACACTAATATAAGAAAACAGGCTGCTAGCTTTTGACATTCACCATTCTATAAAGAACTTGAAAATTTTAAAAATCCATTATTTTTCATACCACAGAATCTCTCATAGGAGGCATAATGGTATAATATTGCATCATAAATTATGCTGTTCACATTATAACAATTTCAGAGTAACAGAAAACATAAATAAACCTACTTGTGCTGGGGAATTTCCACTGGCTCCGAAGGCTTATAGAAGTTCCGTCCAATCTGGTACATGGACAACTTTTTTAAGATCCTGCAAGTATATATTTTTAAAATCTGTTAAACAACCGTTGATAACAGTATACTTCCAAGTTTGTACGCATGCTGAAAGAAAAATAGTAGAAAAGTCCAGAACTCTTATTGTTATAACACTGGAAGGTTTAGCTGCTAAATAATCATATGAGTGTATATACAAGAACTATCACTTCATGTTTGGGAATGACACAATTGAAATGAGTTCTATCTCTCTGGGTTTAACTGCAATAAGGAGGTGGTCACTTTCCAGTTATGACTGTGACTGTAACATTCTGGTTGGTGTGGATGAGGTGAGAAAAGCCATGTCCACAGGCTCTTCTGGCCTTTTGCTTATTTTGAGATGAGGAGGCTGTTTCCCTTCTTTTTCTTTCTTATTTTTTGTATAGTTAATTTACAATGTTGTGTTAGTTTCAGGTGTACAACAAAGTGATTCAGTTATATATATTCTTTTTCAGATTCTTTTCTATTGTAGGTTATTACAAGATATTGAATATAGTTCCCTGTGCCATACAGTAGGTCCTTGTTGTTTATTTTACATATCGTAGTGTGTATATGTTAATCCCAAACTCCTAATTTATCTCTCCCCCCCCGCATCCCCTTTGGTAACCATAAATTTGTTTCCTATGTCTGTGGGTCTATTTCTGTCTTGTAAATAAGTTCACTTGTATCATTTTTTTAGATTCCACATATAAGCAACATCGTATGATATTTGTCTCTCTCTGCCTGGCTTACTTCACTGAGTATGATCGTCTCTAGGTCCATCCATATTGCTGCAGATGGCATTATTTCATTCTTTTTTATGGCTGAGTAATATTCCATTTTATATATGTACCACATCTTTATCCATTCATCTCTCGATGGACATTTAGGTTGCTTCCGTGTCTTGGCTATTATAAATAGTGCTTCTATGAACATTGGGGTGCATGTCTCTTTTCGAATTAGAGTTTTCTCCACATATCAGGAGTAGAACTGCTGGGTCACATGGTAATTCTATTTTTAGTGTTTTAAGGAACCTCCATACTGTTCTCCATAGCGGCTGCACCAATTTACATTCCCAAGGAGGCTGTTGCTAATGAGGCTACTCAGGCTTCCCAGCGCTACCAAATGACAAGGTTGCCTCTTCAGCAACTAATCCTGGTCACCTTTGTAACGTGACACATCACTGATCTGAGGCTGCCCCATGCATGGGGGAAACAGGAGAGTTTCACGTCCGAAAACAGGGGTTCCAACTGCATGATTTTTGGCTGTCCAATGTCATCTGAGCCTCAGTCCCCTCATCTGTAAAACGGGGATTTTTTTTTTTTTTTTGGCGGTACGCGGGCCTCTCACTGTTGTGGCCTCTCCCGTTGCAGAGCACAGGCTCCGGATGCGCAGACTCAGTGGCCATGGCTCACGGGCCTAGCCACTCCGCGGCATGTGGGACCTTCCCGGACCGGGGCACGAACCCGTGTCCCCTGCATTGGCAGGCGGACTCTCAACCACTGTGCCACCAGGGAAGTCCTAAAACTAATCACACCTGCCTCAGGGCTCTCGAGTAAGGATCAAGGAAGCTCTAACACCACACAAAGAGCTTTGTCACTGCAAAGCACCTTGCAAACGTCAGCTGACTTAAAATAGTCCCCTCTCAGGGGGGCACATGCAAGACTGGCTGCTGAAGGGCATTTTACAGTGCTGAGCTGAGGCCCAGATATGATCTAAAGATGCTCAGCAAGATGTCTGACTAGAATTAGAAAGCAACGTTATCTGTGTGATGAAAGTTCCTTTACGTGCCCTACTCAGCAAACCCCCAAACGCCCCGTCCTCATCCTGTCCAGAGGCCGCTGTTGAGTGAAGGGCTCAAATCTTAGGTTCTTAACACATCCTGCTAGTGATCCACACCCGTAGCGGGGAAAACGGTGGTTCTCAAGCTTTCGTGCTCCCACGTGTCATCCGGGAAGCTTGCTAAACATGTGGGTTTTCAGGCCCCACTCATGAAATTCTATTCACTAGGTCCAGTGAGGCGCTAGGGAATCTGCATTTTGTCGAGTCCCACCCAACATCCAAGATGACATGGAAGCAAGTGATCCTCAGGTCAGTTTGAAGAACACTGAGAAGCTTGGTGACAACCTCCCTTCTGCCCCCAGGGACACATGGGGAAGGAAAGGGGGCTGAGAGGCAAGTGACAGCAGAAAGCAGATGCTGATGGCCTTTCACACTTAAAATCCATCAGCCAGGAGAAAAACCAATCCTTCCGTTTACTAACCCAGACACACGCATCTTTTAAGTCTGGCGGTGGAGGCTGGGAGCGGGCACAGAAAAAGAAGAAAAGGGAAGAGGCACCTGCCCTGCAGCCACTGAGACATCACAACCCTCGAGTCCTTTGTCTCCACACAGATGATACTGGATAGTAACAGAGGTGCCAGTCTGAGGCCGTGATGGACTGTGGTGTGTATTATTGCACAAGTACATGAAAGGATATGGAAGATTTCCCTAAAGATGACACTGCTGCTGGCACACTGCCTACAAAATGGTTAATACTTTTAATACCCAGGCTCTACCACGACAGGCATCATGAGCCTAAATTAGATTCACATTTAAGGCACTTTACTTCTTGAAGATGATACTGAAGACCTGCATGCACACGGGAGAACTTGCCGGCAGCTCCCTCGTCAGAGTGATAGTCATCTTTACAGTCTCGCCTCTTCGAGTTTCACTTGACAATTCCGTGACCTGAAAAAAGAAGTACTTAAAATGCACTCTACGGATTATCCTCAAGGGCACAGAATGTGGATATGCTAAAGCCGTCCCAACTTAATAGGCATTAACAAAAACAAAACTGCAGGTGTCAGTAATGTAATAATCTAATGATTACGTTACGTGTGGAAGGTTTTTTTCGCTGTATTTTGCTAATACCAGAAAAGCAACACATCTCTTTCCTCTCGAACTTCTTAATAGAGAATCAAAACCGGCCTCGGGGTTCAAACATTCAATCCAAAGAGAATCCAGAGCAGCGGTTCTTGACCTTTTTGGGAAGTGGGGGTGGGAAGACAGGTCACAACCTACTTTGAGAGTCTGATCAAAGTTACAGACATTCTCCAAAGAAAATGTCACATATGTACATACAGAAGCAATGTATACAATGTACCCATTTTCAGATGTTCACGGATGCCCAGAAGCCTACTAATGAACTTTCCTGCCCATCCTGGGTTCATGGATTTCAGAGGGAAGCCTCTCAAAAGTTCCTTCAAAAAAACAGAGGAACAGAGAAGAAGAAAGCAAAGGACAGGGAACAGACGAGAGGGAAACATAAATGTGGAAAGAGAGAGGAGAAAATGGTGAAAGTTTAAACAGATATGAAATCTGATTTTATTAACTTTTGTGAGGTCTAGAGAAATCCCTAGGGTTCTTATAATCTGGAACAACGTTCTAACAATTAGAATGAACGCATGAATAGGTAAAGACCTATTCATGAAAATAAAATAAAATTCATGAAAATAAGCATCCTATAAAGTGTGTAGGGGATGGATGGGAGCACAGGATTAAGCCTGAGTCAGTGTTAAGACCAGAAGAAAAAGATGAGACTAGCAACCTTTGTTAGGACAGTTTCTTTTTACTATCTCATTTTTACTGTCATTAGGTGGCAGGTCATATGTTGATAGAAATTAAGACAACACTCTTCTGTCTAAATCTAGTATCCCCTGTGTCTGGAAGACAGAAGCAACAGGTCTGATCTGTCACACCGCGTTTTCACCATCTATTTACTCCCTGCATCCTCATTAGACTCCATGCCCAACAATAAGAAGATGTGTGGCGTATACTACATGCTCACTTTGAATAAGAAATGAGTAATATTAACTTATTCCTAGCATCTGTAGAGTAAAATTCCTCCATTTTCCTTAGGTAAAATTGAAGAAAGCTGGACCATTCAAGGGGGCTATGTGATTTTAATATATCCAAATTTCCAAACTCTTACTACAAATGCATTTAGAAGAACAAGATCTTTAATGATAGTAATGCCCTTGAAATATATCATTTGGGTATGAGAGGCCATATTAGCATGCTATCAACATCTAGTCATAGGACAAAATACTGAGGGATCACTAAGGACTCATGACGAATAAAAATGTTTCTAAATTTACAGATCCAGATTTTCCAAGTCCTTAAATTTAGTCATATGGTAGAATTTTTAAACTCCATATTCAGATGAAATAAACACTCAAGCAGCTCCTATAAATCTCACAGTCTCATAAAAGGAAAAAGGTTCCAAGAGTGCTCAGAAACATACTTCTTGAGGAAATTAACAAAGATACACATGGAATCTAGAAATTTACATTTATGCTCTTGGTGTTCAAAATGCTGAACTTAAAAAAAAAAAAAAAAGATTAAGCTTTCCAAGGGATAGGAGCGTTGAGTTTTAATCCAGTACTCTGTTTTAGTTTTTCATACAGAAACCAGTTCCTTCTCACAATTTTCATACTGCTTTAGAACAAAGCATATGATAAAAACCTCAATAACAATACCTTGATTTTAGGGCTAAAAATGTGGAAGGCATAAAAAATAAAATAAAATAAAGGGCTATGAATCTTGCAATTGCCATATCCAATGGTCATAACCATTAAAAATATCCTTAAGATTGACATAAATAACTCCTATTTCATATGATGGAACAAGTCATGAAAGAAATGACACTTTTAGAATCAGGATTGATGTAAAGTTCTTTGGACACGTGGACACAATGTGCAGGAGCAAAAAAATGTAGAGTAAATTTAAAGCTCTTAGGCCATAGGGTAAATGGTGTTTTTTAAACTTTTTTTTTTTGGCCACACCCTGCAGCATGTGGGATTCTCCAATCAGGGATCAAACCCATGCCCCCTGCGTTGGGGGCTCGGAGTCTTAACCACTGGACCACCAGGGAAGTCCCTGTTACTTAAACTCTTGCCTATTTGGGAAAAGTTGAAAAGGATTCCTATTTCAAGGACACTTTGCCTTTAAAAAAGTAGTTGAAAAAGCAGTGTTTGTATTACAGCTCTTCTTTTTTAAATGCCAGACCATCAGCTTCTTAATTAAGAAATCAATCCTGATGAGGTCTTAATTAAGAAGTCTTTCGCTCTCAGGCATGGGAATAGGAAAGAGAAAAGGAGTGAGTGACATACTCATTCCAACTGTCATGAAAATCAGCTAACCTCTAAAATCTACATGAAGGAGTATAAATATATGCACACATGTGTGTATTAAAAAATTAAAAATACCATACCTTTTCCTCTAGCTTTTGGGAGAGAAAAAGGATGACACCATCAAATGCTTTTGCTTTGTTGGAAAGTTCCGTGTGACTATAAAGCAGAGCAATTCTCAGCCTTCTAGATTCTATATCTGGACTGTATGTCACATGATACTGGTAGAGCTGCCAGTCCTGGGGCAAGTCTAAATTAAAAAGATTTGTGACCAGTTTCACAGGTATTCCACTGGAACCTGAAGAAAACAAAGAAAAAACATGTTTTAACCAAAAAAAACAAAAAAAAAACCCATCGTGTTCATATTAATCACAGCATTCAAAAAATTTATTTGCATATGCATAATCGTTGCTAGAAAGCAAGGATTCTTGTTCAGTGACACAAGGTAAGCTCTAGTAACCAGCTGCCTGATAACCTTTGGAGCCCTGCAAGCAAAAGGATCCTGTGTAAGGCAGGCCTCATAAGAACCTGAGAGCAGACACTGACATTCTTGTTTTGGGGAGAAAAGAAACATCTGAATTCAACTACCCTAGGACTCCTTCCAAAGCTTGCCTTCCAGCTGATTCTCAAATCGATCAAGTAAGCATTTTGTAACCAAGCAGGACCCCATGGGGCCTCCCCCATATCCTCTGCTTTAGCTCCTTGCTGAAGTATGTAGGTAATAGTATCTAGTGTACATTTCCTGAATTGTTTTACAGATGCTAAAACCCCTACCAAATGGAAGAAATTAACTACTTGATGACTATTAGCTCCCTCCAGAGCTACTGGCAGCAAAGGATTGATAATATTAACCCGTTACCTCACCATCAACCAACCAGAGAATTGTGCAGGAGCTGATCACAGACCCTGGGGCGCCCCTCTTTCACTTTGCCTTTAAACATGCTTTGCTGAAACCCTTCGGGAAGTTTGGGCTTTTTGAGCACTAGCCGTCCTAGACTCCTCGTACAGCGCCTCACAATAAACGCTGCACTTCCCTTCACCACAGCCCAATGTCAGTAGATTGGCTTTACTGAGCATGGGGGAAGGGACCCAAGTTTAGTTCAGTAACAGTTTCAGATGCTACTCTGGAATTATGGTGCTCTCAGATTATAAAGAAACTCTCCAGTTTTTATCATGAATACAACCCCCATCCGCTTGGAAATCCAGATAATCAAAAGTTCACCATACTTCGGAAAATTCTGAAATCACTTCATTCAGTGATTAGATGGCTCTGTAGGTCCCAGCGAAGGTCCCCCAGAGATAAGGGGGCGACTGGGGATGGAAGAAGAAATTTTACATCTTCCCTGTGTGAGAACAGACAGGGCTCTGGGCTTCTGTTTTTTTGCAGGCACAGGGAGGCCACGTGGGCTTCCAGGAATTCCATCCCCTACAGAATTTTTATTCACCTCTTCAAAATCTACAGGACAAATTCAGAGATGGCCACGATGTCGCTGGTCAGTGCCCAGGATGGCATAAACTCCATCCAGGACAGACTCTAGGAAGGCACAAAGGAAGTACTTCTCACCTCTCCTTGGAGGGAATCATCCAGTGTTCGTCTTATAGGAAAGAATTATCAAATAGTCACTATTTGCCTTTCTGGTGGAGGAGGTGGAAACATGAGCCCTGAGGTGGTGAGGAAGAAAAAGTATCATGTATACCTTACGTAGTATTCCCTCAGTTTTGACCTGTGTATCTACTGAGAAATAATGCACAACCTAAAAGGTAAGAGTTACGTTTTATTCAGCGGACAAAACTGAGGGCTTAAGCCCAGGACACAGCAGCTCAGTTCTGAGGGACTGCTCCCAAGAGGTAAGGGAAGAGCCAGGATATATAGGAGTTTTTGCAACAAAAACCGGAACATCATAAGATTACTTTTAATTAAGGAAAACCATATGTCTCGAGTTAATGAATTTAGCGCTTTTCTATGTTTGGGAAGATGCAAAAGTCAGGGCTCACTGAAATCATTCCTTTGATCTGCACCTCAGCTATCTGGGGCCAGTATCCTGTTCTTTCCCACCCTGAGTCTCCTTAGGGGGCGTCACTGGAGGGTGGCTGCAGTGACTGAAGACTTGGCAGCCGGCGCCCCGTTTGTCTCCATCCTGAGTTCCCTCAGGGCTCACCGTGGGAGCGGCTGCAGCGGCTTCATGGCTGCAACATCTTTTGTGTACTGATAAGGTAGGCAATATTTTTTTCATTGACGTGCAAATATCCAGTAGGAACAAGGAATCTTTGTGCTATTTTAATTAAAGAAAAGGGGTTTTTTTTGTTGTTCTCCCAGAGGACATGGCAACATATTTTAGCTGCTTATATTAATGGACAAAGAGAAGTCATCTAGAATATCAGAGCTGGCAATACCCTTTAAGACCACTTACAACAGTGTGTTCCAACTGTAATCATGACCCATTAATTAGTGCTGCAGTTATGAGAGTAAGTGAGGTGAACCGTCATGTTTCATAGAAAGACTGGAATACAATAGAATGGATCGGAGTGTGCTGTCCATAGGAAGGGCAAGCATTGTTTCATGAAACTTTGTTTCAGTTGCGTTTGTGTAGTGTGTGTATGCTGGAGAACAATTTATGTACTTATTTTTGCTGCATGGTTTGAAAGAGTTTGAAAAAGACTGATCTGCATCAGTGAGTCTTAACTTTTAGAGGGAGTTACAAAGCCTTTTGAGAATCCTATGAAAACAATAGGCCTACTTTTCCTGAAAATACACATGCAATCCTAGGTTAAATTTCAGGGGTGAGCCCCGAATCTGCCTAAAGAATTCCCCAAAGAGGCTACATTTTTCTTTTTAGACCTCAAGTCCAGAAAGGTTATTCCCCATATAGGAAAAAGGTTGGGAAAGAGACAAAGCATCTTTGCTGACCCCTACCTCAGGTGTAAGGAGAAAAGGTTTTCAACAAGTGAAATGTAGTTCTGGAGAAAATGTTACTCTTCCTATTAATGAAAGAGAGAATTAAGGCTAAAACAACTAGTGCCTAGACAATGCTTGAATATAGCAGATGTTCAATACATATCTTTTAAGTCAATATATGAACTTGTTTATTTTATTAAATTTAAATTAAAATTTCTTAAGCAAAATTTGGTAACATTAAAAAAAAGTAAGAAATTCTCTGGCAGTCCAGTGGTTAGGACTCTCTGCTTCCACTGCAGGGGGTCTGGGTTCAATCCCTGGTCGGGGAACTAAGATCCCACAAGCAGCATGGCATGGCCAAAAAAATAAATAAATAAAAATTTAAAAATAAGTAACATGAAGACTGGGTACCTCTTTTGCAGTCTCTCACATGGGCCAATTTCTCTCTGGTACAGACACTCAAATCCATCATCTCTCGTCTGATTTTCCCAACTCTTTCCTTGAAGGTACATCCAGCATCACCAGAAGATAGACCACCTTCACCTAAAATATGAAGGGAACACCAAAATGTTATATATTATTAATATTATATACATCAATAACATTTCATGCTAGTGATATCGTTTACAACTATCATATCAAAAATGCATCTAGGGCTTCCCTGGTGGTGCAGTGGTTGAGAGTCCGCCTGCCGATGCAGGGCACACGGGTTCGTGCCCCGGTCCGGGAAGATCCCACATGCCGCGGAGCGGCTGGGCCCGTGAGCTGTGGCCGCTGCGCCTGCGCATCCGGAGCCTGTGCTCCGCAACGGGAGAGGCCACAACAGTGAGAGGCCCGCGTACCGCAAAAAAAAAAAAAAAAAAAAAGCATCTAGAGGGAATTCCCTGGCAGTCCAGTGGTTAGGACTCCGAGCTCTCGCTGTCAAGGGCACCAGGTTCAATGCCTGGTCAGGGAACTAAGATCCCGCATGCCCCTTGGCACAGCCAGGAAAAAAGATGCATCTAGAACCAAAGCTCAGATTTTTGTAGCTTTAATAAAACTGGCCCGCATTGCTGAAAACAGTCATGACCATACAGAAGTCTGCAGCCTGAAAATTGAAAACTGTGAAGGAAGCATGGCGTGTTTTGTTAGAAATAACAGACTCTGAGTTAGTCCTACCTCATAACATTTGGGGCTTACCTGATTCTCCTCTTGGCTAAGGAGAAAGCTCTATCTCCCTATATCCCACTCCACACCCATTTATGGAAGGCTGGTCTCCCTCCTGTAGCTCTTGTGTAACACCCAAAGAATTACAGACTAAGATTGGCCACATCAACTTCTGTACAGATTGGGGCTGAACCTTTCCCCCTTCTCAATCACAAGAAGAGAAATGCCCATACACTGCCGTCAGTGTTTATGCTAGATCATTCCCCTGAGAATGAAAGTCAGCACGTCACCTTGGGACGTGTCACTTACTCTTAGGTTCTAGAAAATGGGAAATTAAAATCTGTTTCCTGATGACTATTTTCTTCTTTAAATGAGTACAAGAAGATGCTAATTTTTCGGATACAACTTTGGCACTTTGAAATGTGAAAATATAAATTTTATATTACAGAATTATTACTACAAAGTAATGTGGCTAATAGTATGACAAACCTCTAGGACACTGACTTGACCACCGTCCTTTGATACAGTCACTGTATGCAACTACCCCAAATGGCGCTACCCAATTGCCCAAAACTGCTGTCCATACCCTTCTCAGTGGAGTTGGAGTCTCCCAGGAAAATCACAAAATTTATTTAATTTTTTAAAAATTCGATTATTCTCACTAGATTATCCATATCATTTACTGCTCTTGGTTTCAAAAGATGTTTGATGGTTTCTAAAAATTCAACCTACCATAGAACGGTAGTTCCCAGAGTCTGGGGGTGGGAGGGGCACATGAGGAGTTCTTGTTTAATGGGTACAGAGTTTCAATTTTGTAAGATGAAAAACTGTTCTAGAGACAGATGGTGGTGATGGTTGCACAGCAACGTGAATGTCCTCAATGCCACTGGACTGTACACTTAAACACTGTTAAAATGGTCAACTTTACCTATTTTACCACAATTTTTAAAAATAAAAAAAAATCAGTCTACCCTCAAAGGATAAAGAGTTTCCATCACTTGCTAGTCACAAGAAGGCACAGCAGATGCGAAGGAAATTCCCAAAGAAAAGTTGGAATAACACTTGAATGGTGGCAGTAGGGCTGGAATTACAGGACGTTTCTACTGTTTAAGCCACCCAGTCTGTGGTACTTTGTCATGGCAGCCCTAGCAAATTAGTGCATCGGGCATGCCAAATTATACTGTGTGGTAGGGGCTACTTGGACTAGCACGTTGACAAGTATCTTGAGGCCAAACCTGGATTTGCAGGTAAGAGAGCCACCACCAAATGGTGAGGTCTACCGTGGGCGGGGAAGGAAGAAGAGAGAAGGGGCAACAGGCATGTGAGGTTACTACCATCCCTGCAAGGCAATGGTATTGGCATTTATGTGTCACAAAGAATTTAAAAATACGTTTTCAAAATTATTCAGTAAACAGACAGAATCAGAAAAACTGGTTTCCTAATATCTGGGGGTTCCCAACTGCTAAGCACCATCAGGAAATTCAGTGGCACGTTCTGTTTTTGGAAGTCCCAAAGAAACACAACAAACACAGGGGGATCCTTCAAAAAAGGAAGATAAGATGCTCAAGAAGTGAGTCTGTTGCTGAAAGGCTTAGTAGAGTCACTCCTATTCCATTCAGATGGGACGGAACTGGATGGAACAGACAGAGCTGCACTTACATTTCTGTGAAATCCTGCTGGTTCCCACGTGGTCACTGCTAGAAGATGCTTCACTGTCACTAAGAGCAACAGACAGAGGCTAAAATGGGGAAAAAATATTTGGTCAGATTTAAGATGTTAAGTCATAAACCAAAACTTTATCACAAGATGAGAATGGTATCACGTCCTATGTCATTGGATTACCGTGAGCTAGGAAAAGAAAATGTTGGCAGGTAAGACGCTTGAGAGAGGAGAAAAGATTGCCCATTTCAGAAAAAAGATAAGGACAAGCTACGGTATTCCCCATTCATCAATCTTTGATTTCAGTGCCAACTGTGAGCCAGATACAGCCCTTAGCCCCTGGAGGTGGAAAGAGGCAGAGGTGTGATCCTTGCACCCGAGGAGCTCATCAGAGCTCCTCTGGAAGGTGGTACAGGTGATCGCAGACCTCATGCTCCTGTAGCCTTCAGACATGGGGCCTCTGATGTGAACATATTTGTAGCCAGAAAATAAACTGAGCCCAGAGGATCTGGGCCACCAGCTCAGATGATGACCCTCCTGAATAAACTGCTCCAAAAGTTCACAAAACAGGTGAAGGGAACCATTAATATTTTCTCTTCAGGGTAATAACTTCTCTGTTCAAGAAGGTATAAATCAGCCTGCTAAAAAAAAATGGATGATACCAAGAGAAGACCTCTCTATGAGAGTAAAGGCATAGACTACTCACTTGAACACTTCTGGTCTAAGATATTGCTCCAAATACTGAGTTTTTGCTAAGTACTGCTCCAAATACTAAATGTAACGTCACTCAAAAATTGCTGGTTTGCCACTCAATTCAACCTAGTTGTCTAAGTCTAATAAGGAGCCCTATGCACAGTGGTTGCTCAAGAAACAGTGGTTGATTCTAAACTTCATTTGTGTCTGAGATTATTTCTTTTTATATATAAATTAGCGAGACAGATCATATTAGATCATATACCACATAATGGTACCTTTGAAGGGACAGCCATTTTCACGAGGAGACTTACAAACGAATGAAGTAATTAAAACTTAATGATACACTTGCCTCCCATTTTCAACCCTTTTCACTGACCGAAATATCTATATTAATATCTTACTCAGATAAGCTCCCCAACAGGGAAAAAAAAAAATGTGAGAAACCCTGGAAGGACTCAAAGTTGAAAGAGAAGATAAGCCACTACTTCATAGCAGAGAGGAAGAGATATCTGCCGAGGAAGGCGGTGTCCACGAAAGAAACAGAGGTAGGAGTGAGCGAGACAATGCCAGCTGCTAAGCTTTCTACCCACCAACGGCGAGGCCTGGATGCGCCCCACCTCCGCGGCGCTGGGGCTGAGGGCCATGCCTCGCGCCCTCGCTCGGGCCCGGCCGCTCATGTTCCAGATGCGCCCAGAGTGACTTCAAAGGCAGCCAAGTCTCAACGAGGGTATTTTGTCACCGGTACCCAGATGACAAGGCTGCGACGGAAGCGGTGGAAGTAGTGGCTGTCTGGGTTCTGGGCTGGAATGGCAGCCGAGGCGCACGAGTGGGTGGAGCCAAGCGCACAGCCCACCAGGGTCCCGTGGTAGGGGCGGGGGGAGCACGTGGGCGGGAGGCGGTGTGAGGGCTGCGGCCAGACTTCTCTTTTCATCCACAGCCCCCGCCATAGTTGGAATTATCCAGCTTTCTAGTTTTTGCCCATCATATGTGTATATAAGGTTGCATCACACTGTTACCTTTTGTCTGTATTATCTGCTCACTTCTACTCCTGGCTTCTACATGTCTTTGAATATGTCATGTAAATGTTGCTTCTGGGAAATGTTTGACTCACCTGCTGGGGGATGGGGAGCATTTATTTTAAAATGTGCATGAATGCCAAAGAAAACACAAAAGGGTAACCACCTCTTCATATATGTGATAGCTGTGGCGTTTTTGTTGTTGTTGTTGTTCTGTGAATTGTCTGTTTATATCCGTTGCTGTTTTAAATTGGATTTCTCATGATTTTCTTGTGATTTGGAAGAATTTTTTTTCTTAACATAGCAAATATCTACTCCCTATTTATGAATTATTAATTTTAACTTTGAAGTTCTTTATCTAATCAAAAGTCTCAACTTTGATGGAGTCAAATCTGCTAATTTTTAATTTTATGGTTTGTGCTTTTGGGGGTTTTCTTGAAAGAAAATTTTCCCTGCCCTAAATTTACAAGGATGTTATATGACATTTTCTTTTATTAACTTTGTAAGTTTACTATTCACGTTAGCTATCTTGTATCCTTCAAGTTTATATATATATATATATATATATATTTATATGATATGTAGAATGTGAGGTAGGGATCTAACTTTATCTCCCTATAGTGAGCCGTTTTCCCCGAATGTCATCTATTAAAATTTATGTAATGGTTTGTGCAGCCACGACCAGCAAATCACAAATTCTCATATATACCTAGATCTAATTTTGTGCTTTCTAGTTCTATTCTACGTATCTGTATCTGCTCTGCACCAGTACTTTACCACTTGTAATTGCTATTTCTTTATATTACTCCTAAAATCTGGTGGGGCAAGTCTTTATTCTTTGATTTTTTCAATTCATTTATTTTTTGCCAACTGTATTCTTCCATATAAATTTTTAAAATAAGTTTGTCAAGTTTCTTTAAAACTCCTTAATTTCTAATTGGCCTTGTATGGAATATATAAATTAGTTTGGGAAGAACTGCCCCTCTTACAGTGTTATAGTTCATTTATTCAAGTTTCTCTTTATGTCCTTTAATAGAGTTTAATTTTTTCATAAAAGTCTTGTGTATTGTTTAATTGTTAGAAATTTATAGTTTTATTAGTATTTTGAAGTATATCTTGTTTTCATCACATTTTCTAATTGGTTATTATTAATATAGATACATGATATTGATTTTTGTAAGTTGATACTGTTTATCAAATTTGCTGAACTCCTTAGTTCATATAGCTTGTCCTTTGATTTCATTGAGTTTGCATGTAGATGATTATATCATCTACAAATAATAGTAACTTTATCTCATCCCTTTTATTCTTATTTCTTTTTCTTGTCTTATCATGTTGATCAAGTTTTCCTGTACAATGTTGAAAGTGACTGTGATAGCTGAAATTCTTGAGTCACTTAAGTGACTCACCCAAGGTACTACAGTTTGTGTGGCAGAGCTGGGATTCCAACTCTGGTCTATCTACCTTAAAGCCCACATCATATCCCCTCATCTCGTACTCATCTCCCTCCAAAAAGGTGATCTGCCTGACTTTAGATACAGCCTGTACTATAGAAAAAAGCCCCAGTCCTGTGTAAAATGCCATTCTCTTCTTTTCTATTTATTTCCCATCAGAATACTCTTTTATTCAGTTGTCTTGGGAAATCATTATCCCTGAGGGCTGGCAAGTGCAAGAGGTATGATGGCCTTGGACAGAGATGGCCAGTCTTGGACTTGGCTCAGTGAAGCCACTCTAATGAATAACACATTTCTTTGAAAACGAATGAGTCTGACAGTTCTGAATGATCATAAACTGCATGCTAAAAAGTAGGGCAGGTGGAAAACAGAATCTGGACAAGGAATCTACTTTTGAAAATCTGTGCTTTGTTTCTGAATATAAAAATAATCTTTACCTCATGTTTTCCAAATTGACCACCTCCTGGTAAATTTGACTTGTACTGATGTGAGAACACTAAGAGTGATGAGAAATGCTGAGAACACATGTAGGCAACTTCAAACAGTCAAATCCTTTCAATTTTCCAAATACTAACTCATTATGAAATCAGAAGTATCAGTTATTTCTAATCGTTAACTGCATTTTCAACTCCCTGTTATAATTACTATATGTGACATAAAAATCATTCACACTGTGCCCTGCACATATGATTTTTAAAGGCACTTATGTATTCCCTGTAATAGGGAATGTATGGCATGGTTACAAGCATACATGGGCTTTAGGGTCAGATAGACTAGAATTTACATCCCAACTCCATCACCTACTAGCTTTCTGACTCAAGAAAATGTACTTAAGTTCATTTAGCCTCAGTTTCTTCAACTGTAAAATGGGGATAAAGTTATGCCAGGATTTCTCAACGTTGGCACTATTCACATTTTGGGCCTGATAATTTGCTATTTGAGGGGGTCTGTCCTATACATTATAGGATGTTTAGCAGTAATCTTGGCCTCTACTCACTAGACACCAGTATCTCTTCTCCTTGTGAGAACCAAAAATGTCTGTAGATACTGCCAGATGTCTCCTGGAGAGCAAATTACCCCAGATTAAGAACCACTTTGATATGGCTACCTCTCAGGCTTGTTTCAAGGGTTAAATGAAATAATAATAATGACACTTAGTGTAGTGTTTGGCATGTAATAAAAATTGGATAATTAGTTATTATCAATACCAGAGGGCACATTCTTGTCTCATGGCAGAAAGAATTCAGAGATGAGACAGGGAGGTCAAGAAAGCAAAGTGAGGATTTATTTAGGTGATAGTATGCTCTCAAGGGGAGAGCAGGCAAACTCAGGTGAGTAGCTGACCTGAGTTTCTTTGGCAAGCTGGTTATGTGGGGTGTAGAAAAGAAGAGGTGAAATATTCATTGGGGAGGGAAGGTTTTGGGAGTCATATTCCCTGATTTTTATCTCAGCTCCACCTTCCTGAGATGGGGAGGGATTTTTGTCCTTATTTAGTCTTGATCGGAAGCGTCATGGTGGAGGTGCTCAATGGGTACTTCTTATCTGCAAGGCTGATTTCATTGTAATGAGAGCATAATGAGCAAAAGATTACATTTGGAAGCCAGAGATTTTCCCACCTTTTCTCACCTTCCTTTGTCTGCCTCCCGGACATTTATCACCCCAAAATGTGTGGTTCCCTGTCAGTCTGGAGATTCCTGCTCTTCTTTGCCTCCCCAAGGACCCCCGTTGTTTACAAGATGTGTGGGTTCCTGCCATTTGGCCCATATCCCCTTTCTCTGCTCATATCTAGCTAACTGCCTGCTTTGACATTTTTATCATAAGAATGTGTGATGGACACATTTTACAAAAATTCACTTACTACAATTTTTGCCATGTTTCGTATTTGTGTCAGATCCCTTCACGTACACATACTGGCCATGATGTTCTAGGCACAGACAACTCTTGTCTTGTGCCATCCTTCACATTCTCCTCTGCCCACCTTTTAACTCCAGCTGTTTCTGTGGTGATCATCTGCACACAGCGTAACCTCAGCTGCACCATACCTCTCTCGCTTCTGTCCTGAGGCATCTCTGCTGCTGCAGGATACATGCCCAGAGGAACCCACTTAGCCATTCCGACACATGAGCAAACCTAGAAGTGCGAAGGGGTTGACATATCATGGGGCAATGCTTAGCCAATGTGGCGTGGAAGATGGTGGATAAATACACCCTCCTCCATCCACTGGGCAAACTGTTTTGGCAAACTGTTTTGTGGTGCATTCTACGGCTTCACAGAGGGTCTGAGTGGGATCAAGTATCAGATGTCACAGTGGTGATCACCTCGGTAATGCATTCTTTCTTTTTTTTTTTTTGTGGTACGCGGGCCTCTCACTGTTGTGGCCTCTCCCGATGCGGAGCACAGGCTCCGGACGCGCAGGCTCAGCGGCCATGGCTCACGGGCCCAGCCGCTGCGCGGCATATGGGATCTTCCCAGACCGGGGCACGAACCCGTGTCCCCTGCAATCGGCAGGCAGACTCTCAACCACTGCGCCACCAGGAAAGCCCCGGTAATGCATTCTTGAGTTGACATCATCCTTCTCTCTTTCACTCTTCCCACTCCCTCTCTACTATTTCTTGCAATCACTTCCCAAAATAAACTACCAGCATGCAAGCCCCCATCTCAGGTTCTGTTTGGAGGGAAGCTAGGCTAGTCTAGTTCAGTAAGAGAATATAGTATTCACTCACTTAAAACATATTTCATGCCCACTGTGGACCTAAGCATGGGTATTTGAATTTTATCAATGATGAAAAATAAATTAAAATATTTACCTAAACTCATCCTCCAAGTCAGCTGTAAAATCAGTTTTTCAGTTATTCAGTCCTGTGGTTGTACCTTAATTTTTTTTAATGATTTTTATTAGGAAAACACTAAATAATGACAACTTATAAGTGCAGACATGTTCAGATCAGCTAATTTATTTGTTCAGTGGTTTATCTGTGGCTCCTGCTAGTACAAAACTAATTTCCCAGGCACAGGTGTAGATGGTTGAACCTGTGAAATTAGTGCATCAGTGTGTTGTCTTCTTTGGACCTTATTTCAGCAATACTTACTGGATTAATTTTGAACAGTCTCATTTTTTAACTCTTTATTTTGAAATATATCACATTTACAGAAATTTGCAAGACCAGCATAAAGAACCTTTCACCAAGATTCACAGGTTAATATTCTGACATATATGCTTTATTATTTTCTCTTCGTGTACACACACACACACACACACACATATATACACATGACCCATTTACAAAAAAGTTGTACACATAATACCCTTTGACCCCCTAATATTTTAGTGTGCATTTGTTAAGAATAACAATATCTTCCGAAAGATGGCAGGGTAGGAGGACGCAGAGTTTGCATCTCCTCACAACTAGGGCACCTACTAGGCAGTGGTGGGAGACCTTGGACACCTAAGGGGACAGGAGGGATCCCCACACGACCAGATAGTACGTGGGGAGGAAGAAAAGTGTAGGCAGGGTGGGACCAGCACCCTTGAGGGGGGCTGGAGGAGGGCAGAGGTTCCCACGCTTGGAGGGAATCCCACATGAGGGAATCAGCAGGGACGGAGAGGGACTTTCAGGGGATCTGAGGGACATGCAGCCAGCATCTCAGCCACTCGCTTTGGCCCTGGCAAGCCAGCTGCTGTCTTGGGCCTGAAACCCCACCCCCAGGGCCCCCTCCAGCCACACGGCTCCCAGGCCTGAACCCTGCCCCAGCCGGGGTCTCTTCCAGCCACATGGATCCCAGTGGAACTGAGTACCGCCCCTCACAAGGCCTCCATGGGTGGCAGGGTTCCTAACAGCCTGAGTGCCACCCCGACAAAGCCTCTTCCAGCCAAGCAGGTCCCAGGCCTGAGCCCCACCCCCACCCGCATCAAAGCCTCTTCCAGCTGTGTGGTCCCAGTCCTGAGAGCCACCTCTGCCAAAGCCTGAGTTCCACCCCCCTCCAAGGCCTCCCCTGGCTGTGCCGGCCCCTGTGGGTGCACCTGTGGAAGCCTGCACCCCAGCTGGCCTACTCAGACATGTGTGCTCTGGGCCAGCTTAAGGGACAGACACTGTCAAGAGGAACACAGGCAGAGGTGGGGCTGACAAGCGGGTCCAGAGACCTACCTAGAGGTCTTGGAGGACTACTGGGGAGGCGGAGGTAAGCTATAGCTCACCATGGGGTCAAGGACACAGACAGAAGAGCACCAGGGAATTTTTTATTTTTTTAATAAAAAAATTTTTTTCTTTTATTTTTAAATTTTATTTATTTATTTTTATTTTAAAATTTTCTTTATTTTATTTTCCTTATTTATTTTTTGGTTTTGTTTTGTTGTTGCTGTTTCATTTTTTTTTAACATCTTTATTGGAGTATAATTGCTTTACAGTGGTGTGTTAGTTTCTGCTTTACAACAAAATGAATCAGTTATATATATACACATATGTTCCCATATCTCTTCCCTCTTTGTCTCCGTCCCTATCCCACCCCACTGTTTTGTTTTTATTGTTATTTTTTCTAATATATTATTTATTTTTCTAATTTTATTTTACTTTTTATTCTTCATTATTGTTCTGATCTTTTCTGTTTATCGCTTTTTTTAAATTAATGGCACTATTTCTAATTTTTTATCTATGTATGTATGTATGTATTTATTTTTTTTTTGGCTGCATTGGGTCTTCGTTGCTGCACATGGGCTTTCTTTAGTTGCGTCGAGCAGGGGCTACTCTTCATTGTGGTGCGTGGGCTTCTCATTGCAGTGGCTTCTTGGTGCAGAGCACGGGCTCTAGGTGAGCAGGCTTCAGTAGTTGTGGCTCACGGGCTCTAGAGCACAGACTCAGTAGTTGTGGCACATGGACTTAGTTGCTCTGTGGCATGTGGGATCTTGCTGGACCAGGGCTTGAACCCGTGTCCCTGCATTAGCAGGTGGATTCTTAACCACTGCACCACCAGGGAAGCCCCTGTTGCTTTTTTTGTTTTTGTTTTTTTCTGCCATGCTGCATGGCTTTGCAGAGTCTTGGTTCCCAGGCCAGGGGTCGAGATTGAGCACCTGTGGTGGGCGCAGCAAGTCCCAAACCTCTTAAAATAAAGACTGTTATAGGGCTTCCCTGGTGGTGCAGTGGTTGGGAGTCCACCTGCCGATGCAGGGGACACGGGTTCGTGCCCTGGTCCGGGAAGATCCCACATGCCGCGGGGTGGCTGGGCCCCTGAGCCATGGCCGCTGATCCTGCACATCCGGATCCTGTGCTCCGCAACAGGAGAGGCCACAACAGTGAGAGACCCGCGTACCGAAAAAAAAAAAAAAAAAAAAAAAATTGTTATAAGAGACAAGGAAGGACACTACATAATGATCAAGGGATTGATACAAGAAGAAGACATAACAATAATAAATATTTATGTATCCAACATAGGAGCACCTCAATATATAAGGCAAATGCTACCAGCCATAAAAGGGGAAATTGACAGGAACACAATAATAGTGTGGGACTTTAACACACAACTTATACCAATGGACAGATAATCCAGACAGAGAATAAATAAGGAAACACAAGCCTGAAATGACACAATAGACCACAGAGTCTTAACTGATATTTACAGGACAGTCCATCGAAAAGCAGCAGAATACACTTTCTTCTCAAGTGCATACAGAACATTCTCCAGGATAGATCACATCTTGGGTCACAAATCAAGCCTTGGTAAATTTAAGAAAATCTAAATCATATCAAACATCTTTTCTGACCACAACACTGTAAGATTAGAAATAAATTACAGGAAAAGAACTGTAAAAAACACAAACACATTGAGGCTAAATACTATTCTAATAAATAACCAAGAGATCACTGAGGAAATCAAAGAAGAAATAAAAAAATACATAGAAACTAATGCCAATTAAAACACAACAACTGAAAACCTATGGGATGCAGCAAAAGCAGTCCTAAGAGGGAAGTTTATAGCAGTTCAATTCTACCTCCAGAAATAAGAAAAATCTCAAACAGCCAAACCTTACACCTAAAGCAACTAGAGAAAGAAGAACAAACAAAACCCAAAGTTAGTAGAGGGAAAGAAATCATAAAAATCAGAGCAGAAATAAATGAAATAGAAATGAAGAAAACAATAGCAAAAATCAATGAAACTAAAAGCTGGTTCTTTGAGAAGATAAACAAAATTGATAAGCCTTTAGCCAGACTCATCAAGAAAAAAAGGGAGAGGATTCAAATCAATAATATTAGAAATGAAAAAGAAATTACAGTGTATACCACAGAAATACAAAGGATCATAAGAGACTACTACAAGCAATTATATGCCAATAAAGTGGATAACCTGGAAGATATGGAAAACTTCTTAGAAAGGTACAACCTTCCAAGACTGAACCAGGAAGAAATAGAAAATATAAACAGACCAATCACAAGTAATGGAATTGAAACTGTGATTAAAAATCTTCCAACAAACAAAAGTCCAGGACCAGATGGCTTTGCAGGTGAATTCTGTCAAACATTTAGAGAACAGCTAACACCTATCCTTCTCAAACTCTTCCAAAAAATTGCAGAGGAAGGAATACTCCCAAGCTCATTCTACTAGGCCACCATCACCCTGATATCAAAACCAGACAAAGATAGCACACAAAAAAGAAAATTACAGACCAATATCACTGAAGAACATAGATGCAAAAATCCTCAACAAAATACTAGCAAAGAGAATCCAACAGCACATTAAAAGGATCATACACCATGATCAAGTGGGATTTATCCCAGAGATGCAAAAATTCTTCAATATATGCAAATCTATCAATGTGATACACCATATTAACAAATTAAAGAATAGAAACCATACAATCATCTCAATAGATTCAGAAAAAGCTTTTGACAAAATTCAACACCCATTTATGAAAAAAAACTCTCCAGAAAGTGGGCATAGAGGGAACCTACCTCAACATAATTAAGGCCATATACGACAAACCCACAGCAAACATCATTCTCAGTGATGAAAAACTGAAAGCATTTCCTCTAAGATCAGAAACAAGACAAGGATGCCCACTCTCACCACTATTAGTCAACATAGTTTTGGAAGTCCTAGCCACGGCAATCAGAGAACAAAAAGAAATAAAAGGAATACAAATTGGAAAAGAAGAAGGAAAACTGTCATTGTTTGCAGACGACATGATACTATACATAGAGAATCCTAAAGATGCCACCAGAAATACTTGCAAATGAAGAGAAAATATTTGCAAATGAAGCAACTGACAAGGGATTAATCTCCAAAATATACAAACAGCTCATGCAGCTCAATATCAAAAAAACAAACAACCCAATCCAAAAATGGGCAGAAGACCTAAATAGACATTTCTCCAAAGAAGATATACAGATTGCCAACAAATACATGAAAGGATGCTCAACATCACTAATCCTTAGAGAAATGCAAATCAAAACTACAATGAGGTATCACCTCACACTGGTCAGAATGGCCATCATCAAAATATCTACAAACAATAAATTCTGGAGAGGGTGTGGAGAAAAGGGAACCCTCTTGCACTGTTGGTGGGAATGTAAATTAATACAGTCAGTATGGAGAACAGTATGGAGGTTCTTTAAAAATCTAAAAGTAGAACTACCATATGATCCAGCAATCCCACTACTGGGCACATACTCAGAGAAAACCATAATTCAAAAAGACACGTGCACCCCCAATGTTCATTGTAGCACTGTTTACATAGCCAGGACACGGAAGCAACATAAACGTCCATCGACAGATGAATAGATAAGGAAGAGGTGGTACATATATACAATGGAATATTACTCAGACATAAAAGGGAATGAAACTGGGTCATAGAGACATGGATGGGCCTGTCATACAGAGTGAAGTTAAGTCAGAAAGAAAAAAACAAATATCGTATATTAACACATATATGTGGAATCTAGAAAAATGGTACAGATGAACCTATTTGCAGGGTAGGAATAGAGACGCAGACGTAGAGAACAGACAGGTGGGGAGAAGAGGGGGAGTGGGATTAATTGGGAGATTGGGATTGACATATATACACATCCATGTGTAAAACAGATAACTAGCGGGAACCTGCTGTATAGTACAGGGAGCTCAGCTCGGTGCTCTGTGGTGACCTAGATGGGTGGGATGAGGGGATGGGAGGGAGATCCAAGAAGGAAGGGATATATGTATACATATAGCTGATTCACTTCATAGTACAGAAGAAACTAGCACAACATTTTAAAGCAACCATACCCCTATTTTTTTTTAAAAAAAGTAAGTGTAAAAGTAACATCAGATTTTGTAACAGTAACTTGAATGCAAGAAAACAATAGATATTGTTTTGAAAGAAAAGAACTTCATTTTTGTACTTTCACAACCAAGCTATTATTGAAATGTGATAGAAAAATAAATGTCTTTTGGAGCAAAAGAAAAAGAATATCTTCCATTTCTCATATAAGCTCAATCCAGTTACAAAATTCAACGTGGATAAAACACTGTTGTCTAACCTACAGTCAATAGTTACTTTTGACAACTGTCCCCAAATGTCCTTTAAAACATTTTTTCATGTCCAAAATACAGTTAGGACAGGATAATACATTGCATTTTGTTGTTATGCCTCAGTCTTCTTTTATCTGTGATGTGAACAGTCTCTCTTTTTCTCTCTCTCAACAAATTGTAAGAAATACGTTATTAAAATATCGAGAGAAAGAAAAATTCCCATTATCCATGTTAACTGCTTAGCCATTGTGAAGGAAATCATCCCAAAACATTTTATCTACCTCCTGCTCTAAAGGTCAATTAACTCCTTCTGGAGACATGAACTTACAAGCACTAAATGTTCCATGCTGCAGAGGTGTTTCTGTTTATCTGTGTGTGGTCCCATTGTGCTCCAGGAAGGATTTACGATTATTTACACACATGTACAAGATAAAACAAAGAAAAATGTTTACAGTGGAGAGCTTCTCTATTTCCTAATTTCTCCCCTAGTTCTCTAGCCATTACCTTTACACCTTCCTCACCCAAGCACTCATTCCATGGGAAAATCCATCCATCTTCAGCAAGAAAACTCACCCCAATGACTGCAGGCTGCCATCCTGACGTTCCTTGGTCATAAGCACCTTCACTTGGTGGGCTCCTTTTTCAGTTAAAAATATTAAAAATTATATCTTATAAGTTAGATGATATAAAGATGAATATATTAATATTATATATTAGAACATTTTCTTGGAACAAAAAAATTGTTTCCTTTTCTAATTTAAAAGAAATCAAACATTTTCTTGTGCCCCCGCCCCGCAAAGTACTGTGGGCCTTAGACACTGTGCCTACTGCATCTAATGCATGAGGCAGCCCTGCTGTCACGTCCATATGCATTTGCCAAGTTGAGTGATTTGATGTGGAGGCCTACGCAGGCACTACATCAGGAGGGTTATGGATGGCCCCTGGCTCCCAATCCCCACCAGAAATGTGCAGAAGGTGGATGAAGGTGGATCCCATACCCAAGATCAACAGCCAAGGGTAGACGCAGGTCTTCCGGGTCAGATTTCCTTTGCAGTAGTCCCCTCTGTGTGAGTGCAGGTGTGTCCGCTTATTTTATTTAATTATGGAAACTTTTTGGTTTTGTTGATTTTCTCTATTGATTTCCTGCTTTCAATTTCATTGATTTCTGCTCTGATTTCTTTTCTTCTGCTTATTTTGGATATAATTTGCTATTCTTTTTCTAGTTTCCTTAGGTGGAAATTTAAATGATTGATTTTACATCTTTCTCCTTTTCTAATATATGCATTCAATGCTATAGATTTCCCTCCAGCACTGCTTTCACTGCATCCTGCAATCCTGATAAGTTGTATTTTCATTTTCCTGTTATTGGATGAAGTAGTCCATAGATGTCGATTATACACAGTTGATTGACAGTGTTATTGAGTTCAACTATGTCCTTATGATTTTCAACCTGCTATCTGTCCATTTTTGAGAGATGGATGTTGAAGTCTCTAACTATGAAAGTGGATTCCTTTATTTCTCCCTGCAGTTCTATCAGTTTTTGCCTTATGTAATTTAATGGTCTGTTATTAGGTGCATACACATTAAGGCTTGCTGTGTCTTCTTGGAGAACTGACCCTTTTATCGTTACATAATGCCCTGCTTTCTCCCTGATAACTTTCCTTGCTTTAAAGTCTGCTCTGTCTTAAATTAGTACAGTTACTCTTGCTTTCTTTTAATTAATGTTAGCATGGTATAATTTTCTCCACCCAATTAACTTTTAATCTATATGTGTCTTTATATTTAAAATGGGTTTCTTGTAGACAGTATATATATATATATATATATACATATATATATATATATATAGTTGGATCTCATTTTTTGATCTTCTCTGACCATCTCTGTTTTTAGTTGATGCTTTAGCCCATTGATGTTCAAAGTGATTATTAACATAGTTGGATTAATATCTACCATATTCATTACTGTTTTCTTTTCATTGTACTTATTCTTTGTTCCTACTTTTGTCTTCCATTCTTTCTTTGCTTTTGTGGTTTTAACATATTTTTATTGAAATATATTTGATATGTAGCATTGTGCATATTTAAGGTGTACAACATGTTAATTTGATACATTTGTATATTGTAATATGATTGTCATTGTAATGATAATTAGCACTTCTATCACATTACACAATTATTGTTTCTTTTTACTAGTTGGAATACTTAAGTTCTAGTCTTTTAGCAAGTTTGATGATTATAATGCAATATTATTGTCTATATTCACTATACTGTACATTATATCTCTCTGGCTATTTACTACTTGTTATAAGTTTGTACCCTTAAACACCATCTATCCTATTCTTCAATTCCCTTACCACGATAACCACCATTTTCATCTTCGTTTTTATGGGTCTGGCCTTTTATAGATTCTATGTATGTGATGTCATACGGTACTTGTCTTTCTCTGTCTGACTTTATCTTGCTTAGCATAATGTGCTCAAGGCCCATCCATGTTTTTGCAAATGGCAGGATGTCCTCCTTTCTCAAGGCTGAATAATATTCCATTGTATACATATGCCACATCTTCTTTATCTATCCATCCATTGATGGGCAGTTAGGTTGTTTCCATATCTTAGCTACTGTAAATAATTTTGCAAGAAACATGGGAATGCATGTATCTCCTTGATATCCTGTTTTCATCTCTTTTGAGTATATACTCAGAAATCGGATTGCTTGATTATATGGCAGATCTATTTTTAATTTTTTGAGTAACCTCCATATTGTTTTTCATAGTGGTTGAACCAATTTACATTTCCACCAACAGCATACAAGCATTCCCTTTTCTCCACAACTTCACCAACTATTATCTCTTGTCTTCTTGATGATAGTCATTCTAACAAGTGTGAAGTGATATCTCACTGTGGTTTTGATTTGCATTTCCCTCATGATTTGTGGTGTTGAGCCTCTTCTCATGTACTCATTGGCTATTTGCATGTCTTCTTTGGAAAAATGTCTATTTAGTTCTTCTGCCCATTTTTCAATCAGATTGTTTGCTTTTTTGTTATTGAGTTGTATGGTTTCTTTATATATTTTGGATGTTAACCCCTTATCCAAATATGATTTGCAAAAATCTTCTCCCATGGGTGCGTTTTCATTTTGTTAATTGTTTCTTTTGCTGTGCAGAGATCTTAAGCTTGATGTAGTCACATATGTTTTTGTACCAGTACCACACAGTTTTTATTACTATGGCTTCACACATAGTATTGCTTGAAATCAGGAAGTGTGATACCTCTGGCTTTGTTCTTTTCCTCTGGAGTGCTCTTGCTATTTGAGGTTTTTTGTGGTTCCATACAAATTTTAGGGTTACTTTTTCTATTTCTGTGATAAATGCCATTGGTATTTTGATAGGATTGTGTTGAATCTATAGATGGCTTTGGGCAGTATAAATATTTTAACAATATTAATTCTTCTGATCCATGAACAGAGGATGTTTTTCCATTTGTGGCTTCTTCAATTTCTTTCAGCAAAGTCTTGTAGATTTTGTTGTATATGTCTTTCCCTTCCTTGGTTAAACTTATTCCTAAGTATTTTATTGTTTTTGATTGTAATTATAAATGGGATAATTTGATTTCTTTTTCAGATGTTTCATCATTTGTGTATGGAAATGCAACTGATTTCTGTATGTTGATTTTGTATTCTTCAACTTTACCAAAATTGTTGATTTCAGTTCCAACCATTTTTTTGTTGTCTTTGGAATTTTCTATGTAAAAATCATATCATCTACAAATAGTGATAATTTTATTTCTTATTTTCTGATTTAGCTGTATTTTATTTCTTTGTCTTACCTAATAGCTCTAGCTAGGACTTCCAGTACTATATTGAATAAGAGTGGTGAGAATGGGCATCCTTGTCTTGCTCCTGATCTTAGAGGAAAGGCTTTCAATTTTTTTCATTGAGTGTAATGTTAGCTGTGGATTTGTCATACATGGCCTTTATTATATTGAGGTATGTTCCTTCTATACCCAATTTGTTAAGGTTTTTTGTCATGAAAGGATGTTGTAAATATTTTATCAAATGTTTTTTCTGCATCTATTGAGATGCTCATGTGATTTTTATCTTTCCTTTTATTAATGTGATGTGTTACATTTATCGATTTGCATATGTTGAACCATCCCAGGGATAAATTCCTCTTGGTCATGGTGTATAATCCTTTTAATGTGTCTTGAATTTAGTTTGCTAATATTGTTTTGAAAAATTTTGCATTTATATTGGTCAGGGATTTTGGTCTACAGATTTCTTTTCTTGTGGTTTCCTTATCTGGCTTTGGAATCAGGGTAATGCTGGCCTCATAGAATGAGTTTGGAAATGTTCCCTTCTTCTCAATTTTATAGAAGAGTTTGAGAAGGATTGGTACTAATTCTTCTTTAAATATTTGGTAGAATTTTCCAGGGAAGCCCTCTGGCCCTGGTTTTCTCTGTTGGGAGATTTTCATTATTGATTGAATCTTGTTACTAGTTATAGAATATGTTCAGATTTTCTTTTTCTTCCTGATTCAGTCTTGGTAAGTTGTGTATTTCTAGAAATTTATCCATTTCTTCTAGGTTATCTAATTTGTTGACTTATAATTGTTCTTAGTAGTCTCTTTTGATCCTATGTATTTCTGTAGTATCAGTTGTAATGTCTCCTTTTTCATTTCTAATTTTATTTGAGTTTTCTCTCTTTTTTTAGTCAGTCTAGCTAAAGGTTGGTCAATTTTGTTTATCTTTTTGAAAAACCAGCTCTTACTTTTGTTGGTCCTTTCTACTGCTTTTCTGACCTTTACTTCATTTATCTTCACTCTGATCTTTATTATTTCCTTCCTTCTGCTAAATTTGAGCTTAATTTGTGCTTTTTTTCTAGTTCCTTCAGGTGTAAAGTTAGCTTGTTTATTTGAGGTATTTCTAATGTCTTAATATATGCATTTATTGCTATTAACTTTCCTCTCAGAACTGCATTTGCTGCATCCCATAAGTTTTGCTATGTTGTATTTCTATTTTCATTTCTTTTGAGATAATTTTTATTTCCCTTTTGATTTCTTCTTTGACTCATTGGTTATTCAAGTGTGTTGTTTAGTTTCCACATATTTGTAGATTTTCCAGCCTTCCTTTAGTTGATGATGTCTGGTTTCATACCATTGTTGTCAAAAAAGATAGTTGGTATGATTTCAATCTTAAATTTGCCCAGATTTGCTTTGTGTCCTATCATATGATCTATCCTGTAGAATGTTCCATGTGCTCTTGAGAAGAACGTGTATTCAGAATACACACTATATTATAAATAGAACAACAATATAAAGTTGTTCTCTATATATCTAATTCCATTTGCTCCAAAGTATGTTTCAATTCCAACATTTCCTTGTTGATTTTCTGTCTGGATGATCTATCTATTGCTGACAGTGGGGTATTGAAATGTCCTACTCTTATTGTATTGTTGTCTATTTATCCCTTTAGATCTGTTAGTATTAATATATTTTGGTGCTTTGATATTGGGTACATATATAATATTTACGATTGTTATAACTTCTTGAAGTTTGACCCCTTATCATATTATAATGATCTTCTTTGTCTCTTGTTGTCATTTTAGGCTTAAAGTCTACTTTGTCTGACATAAATATGGCTACCCCTGCTTTCTTTTGGTTTCCACTTACATGGAATATCTTCCATCTCTTCACTTTGGGCCTATATGTGTTTTTAGAGCTGAAATGAGTCTCCTGTAAGCAGCATATAGTTGGGTCTTGTTTTTTTTTTGGGGGGGGGTTGTTTTGTTTTGTTTTTAATCCATCCAGCCACGCTGTGCCTTTTGATTGGTGAATTCAACCCATTCACCTTTAGAGTGATTATTGATATATAAGGCCTTACTACTGCCATCTTATCATTTGCCTTCTGGTTATTTTGTATCTCTATTGTTCCTTTCTTCCCTCTGTTTCTGTCTACCTGTGTAAATTGGTGCTTTTCTATGGTTATGTGCTCAGACTTCCCTCTTTTTATGTTTTGTGACTTTATTCTAGATTTTAGCTTTGTGGTCACCATGAGGATTACAAAAAAAACCTCAAAGATAAAGTAGTCCATTTTATGCTGACAGTAACTTATCTTCATTCTCCTATAAAATTCCACCCTTTTATTCCTCTCCCTTTATATTTTTGATGCCACAATTTACCTCCTTTTATACTGTGATTTAATTAACAAATTATGGTAACTATAGTTATTTTTAATGCTCTTCTCCTTTAACCTTTTACTATAATAAAGTGATGAAAACACCATTCTAATATAGTTACAATTTTCTAATTTTGACTTTTTATTTTTCACCTTTACCAGAGTATTGTGTACTTTCCTTTTATGCCACTAATTATCATCTTTTCATTTCAGCCAGAAGGACACATTTCAGCATTTCTTGTGAGGCAGGTCTAGTGGTGGTGAGCTCCCTCAGCTTTTGTTTGTCTGGGAAAACCTTTCTTTCTTCTTCATATATGAAGGACAACTTTGCCAGATAAAGTATTCTTAGTTGGCAACTTTTCTCTTTCAACACTATGAATATGTCATTCCACTCTCTCCTGGCCTCAGGAGAGTTTCTTCTGAGAAATCCACTGATAGTCTAATAGGGGATCCTTTGTAGGTTGCTTTCTTTTCTTCCAAGGCTGCCTTTAAGATTCATTCTCTGTCATTAATTTTTGACAGTTTCATTATAACGTGTCTTGGAAAAGGTCTTTTTACATTGCGATAATAGGGTGTTCTATGAACTTCATGGACTTGTATTTCCATTTCCTTCCCCAGGTTTGGAAAATTCTCATCTCTAAATAAACTTTCTGCACCCCTCTTCCTCTCTTCTCCTTCTGGTATACTAACTATTCTTATATTTGTCTTTCCAATTAAATTTTATAACTTGTAGATCTTCTTCACCTTTTAAAAGTCTTAGCCTCTTCTGACTGAATTATTTCTAAATTCCTATCCTCCAAGGCACTTATTCTTTCTTCCATCTGATCTGCCCTGTTGCCTATGCTCTCTAATGCATCCTTTATCTCATGCATTGAATTCTTCAGCCCCAAGATCCCTGTTTGGTTCTTTTTTATAATTTCAATATCCTAGATAAAGAACTCCTGTTCAATGATTTTATTCCTGGGTTCATTGAATTGCCTGAGTTTTCTTGTACCTGGTTGAATTTCTTCATAAATTATGAATTTATTCATAATTTCTTTATCATTTAGAAAGCAATGTTCTGTGCCTTTGAATTTGGTTGCTGGAGAATTATCATTTTCTTTTTGTGAAATCGTATTTCCTTTATTTTTCATAGTGTTTGATAATATGCACTTCTGCTTTCACACTTGAAGTAGCGGGCTCCGTCCTTAGTTAAGTATTTATTTACTTTGGTTTTTACAGTTCAATAGGCTGACAATTAGAAACCTTTCTTTTGTATTCCAGAAGGTGGCGAAGTTGCTGAAGTTTTTGATTTCTCCTACTGGAGCTGTTTCTCAGGGCTGCAGTCAAGGGCACACACAAGGAGCTGGCAGCAGACTGGGGAGAGGTGTGGGCTTAGCATCTGGGGCTTTGGGGGTGTCCATAGCCCTCACAGGGGGAATCCTTGAGTGGAGGACTCCCAGAGGTCCATAGTTGACAACCAGCTGAAGGTCCCAAGCATACAACAGGAAATGTGTTCCTTCAATGCCCTTTGATATTCTTGTCTGCCTCCTTCCTCTTTCCTCTCCCTCCCCCAAGTCACAGAGGTCCCTCCTCAGAAATCTGGGTGCTGCTGGAGAGAAATGGGTCCCTCCAGCTGCAACCAGGGTAGCAGAGCAGTCTGTCACTCACCACTTTTGCTTTCCATCTCCTCTGCTGGAGAGGTAGCCGCTGCAACTGCTCAGTTGTCCAGTGTGTTGCAGTGTCACCCTCAGGAAGGGGGCTGCCTTGGCCATGTCCTCCCTCTCCTCTGCCTCCAAACTCATCCCTTTCCCACTCTGATAGCATGCTAGTTTCTCCCATCAGGCAGGCTGGACCTCCACAAATTCTCTGTCTCCTGTGGTGTCTGCCCAGCTTTGCACTCTCCAGGCTCCCATTTTCCTAATCATGGTAAGTGGGGTGGGGCAGGCTTACCGACTCTCTTGGATTCGCAGCCCCCTCTGAGGTCCTATCTACCCACTTTTGGATGTGCAGGTGGTGTCCTGCTTTACCGTGCAGACACACTTTTGTTCAGTTATAGATGCCCCATTAGTTGTAAATCAAAAGGGAGAGAAGGGAAATAGTCAAACCATGTGATGCTGATGTCACTCCCCTCCCTATGCTTTAATAGGGTTTTAACAACCAAACAGGTATCTCTGTTAAAAATAAGTATGAACTAGACAAGGTTATATCATTCGCAGTATTGAAAAATAAGTCCCAGGCACCAATTGAGATCCTAGATTGGCCTAGCCGCCCTGGGAGGGGTGATAAAAACCACGACTAATTGGAACCAGCTATTTGTCTTCCATACTCTGACCATGACAGACCCATCTTTCCTTTAGAAGCATTGACCACCGGAGAAATACTCGTTACCTTGTGGCTAGAAATGAGAATTTAAAAGAAGCACATGACTACTGTAGAGGTGGTATCCCTTCTTCCCTTGAGTTAGCTCTCCCAGGCCAGCTAAGAACAGGTACATGAGGAAAGGAGCTAAGAGTTATGACATAATCATATTCAGATCTGCCCACAAACAACAGCCCAGGGGAGTAGGCCCTGCTCACCTGAGTCACTATGCCCATATAATACAGCCATAGCATCTGGTTTTGACATGAGTTCTTCAAAGACTTTTGTAATTAGTTCCCTGGCATGGGCTCTTTTTTCCAACCATACCCTAGACTTTGTCAGGGTAGTTAGGGCTACTTTATCTATTGCCCTTTTCTCTGGTTTCCTGGTATCTAGGCTGCTGTATGGCAGTGGGTTCCAGAGTCAAGAAAGCACAAGCCCAGTGGTGGCCCAGAGGCAGTAAGTGTCTTACTGGGCCAGTTCTGCATTATTCCAGGAGTCATGCCAGAAGGATATAGAACATACTGTTTCAGCATATCCAACATTCCTGAATTAAATCCCTTTCTAATTAAAAATAATAAATAAAGAAATACACACACACACACACACGCAAAAGATAAATCCCTTCCTAATTAAAATACGTATAGTGGTACCTTATTTTTTCAAACCCAACTCAAATGTCTCTTACTTCTTGAAAGCTTCCTGCATATCCAAGAAAACATTTTTCATTCTTTGACTTCTTTAGCATTTTGTACCTTTCTTTCAGCACTGACCACAATAGTTATTGGTAAGCTTGTCTTTTCAAAGTTATTATTTATTTATATATTTTTGGCTGTGTTGGGTCTTCATTGCTGCATGCGGGCTTGCTCTAGTTGCCGCGAGCAGGGGCTACTCTTGGTTGCGGTGCACGGGCTTCTCATTGCGGTGGCTTCTCTTGTTGCGGAGCACGGACTCTAGGCTCGCAGGCTTCAGTAGTTGTGGCACACGGGCTCAGCAGTGGCTTGCAGGCTCTAGGGAGCAGGCTCAGTAGTTGTGGCGCATGGGCTTAGTTGCTCTGCGGCATGTGGGATCTTCCCAGATCAGGGCTCGAACCCATGTCCCCTGCATTGGCAGGTGGACTCAACCACTGTGCCACCAGGGAAGTTCCTCAAAGTTATTAAATCATGAGTTCCTTCAGCACAGGAACTAGCCTGGCCTCTAATCCCACCCTGAACTTAACACAATTCCTTGAACCCAGTAAATGATCAATAAATATTTGTTGAAATACTTGAATTGGAGTGTGGCTTTTAAAATTTTGAAGGTTTGTTACAGAAGAAAACAGAAATATAAAATAAAGAAAACACAGTCTGCAAAAATGGCAATAGGTGACAAAGGGCATAACAAGCAGAAACGGAAAAACAACTTGCCCTCATGGAACACAAATAACTATCCTTCTGTTCTCAACAAAAACAACAAAGATATTATCAAGACTATAGGTTCTGGTTCAAAATGACCACGTAGGTGGATCCTGAGCTCACCTCCTCGTATGGACACACCAAATCTACAGCTATATATGGAACAATTAACTCTGAAAAAACAACCACCAAAACCCAAACTAGCTGCTGAGTGACTTCTACACATCAGGCAAACTAGGAAATTCCCACACTAAAGGAGTCAGGAGAGGCTGAGACACACCCTTGACGTTACCCCACCCCTGGCACGGCTACCTACAATTGGGAGGGAACTCTCACAAACTCAAGTCTCTCCCTGAGGAGTAAAGGCTTTGAACCCCACATCTAGTACCCCAATTTTTAAGAGCTAGACCTGAAAGACAAGCCCCTAAAACAGCTAGCTTTGAATACCATGAGACCTACAAGGCAATGGTGAACTGAGAAACAGCCTTCTGGACTTGCCTATGCAGATTCACCCACCCCAGGGCCCAGCACAGAGGCAGCTGACTGAAAAGTGCCCAGGCTTTCTGTGAAAGACACTTATTTGCTTAACTTACACCGTTAGCCTGAGGGACAGTCATCTAATTTAACATACGTCTAGGGGCCTACTGGAACAGTCTCCAAAGACAGAGATTGGTGGGTGCCATGTTTGCGCTCTCCCTCTGCCCTGCTCCAGCTCACGGTACCTCCCAGAAAGGAGCCTGTACCCTTGTCTGTTGCCTGGGTTTCTGCGGCTGTGGCTTTTTGATGGCCTGGCTCTGGTGGCCAGTGGGGCTTCCGTTTGTGGGTCCCATGAGACTGGTACAACAGAGGGACAGTTCTTAGCCAGTTACCACCAGCAGGGCATAGCACAGACAGCTTACTGACACACAGCCTCAGTCTTTCTGTGCAAGAGGCCTATTTGCTCATCCTGGAGCTTTGGCCTAAGGGGCAGGATTCTGGTTTGGCACACACCTGGAGGATACCGAAGGGTTCTTCATGCTCTCCCTCTGTCTCACTCCAGCCTGCTGGTATCTCCCAGAGAGGAGCTTGTCGCCTGGAGTCCCACTTTTGTGGCTGCTGCCCAGGGGACACTTCTAGATTGCCTGGTCCTGGTGGCCAGTGGGGCTTATGCTCATGGGCCCCATAGGACTATAATCAATGGAGACAGTTCTTAGCCAGCTACCACCCCCAGGACTCAGCAGAGAGGCAACGGACTAAGGAGCCCATGGAAGAGCCCTGTTAGCTCATCTTCCCAGCTGTGGCCTGAGGACCAGTCTTCTAACTAAACACACATCTAAGGGCTGACTGTGATTCTATCCAGAGACCTCAGAGGGCAGGCCCGATCCTCTGCTGTGCTCCAGAGTGCCAGAATCTCTCAGAGGGGAGCTTGTACATGTGTCTGGTGCCCAGTTTGGGGGGAGGGGCTGCTGCCCAAGGGATGCCCCTTGATTGCCTTCATCTGGTGAGCAGTGGAGCTTGCGTTCATGAATTCAATGGGATGGTAGCAAAGAAAGAAACAGTTCCTAACCGGCCATCACCCCACGGCTCAGTACAGAAGGAGAAGACGGAAATGCCCAACTCCTGTTGCAAATAAATTCATTAAGAAGGAGCCCTCTTGGGACTTTCCTGGCGGTCAAGGTGTTAAGACTCCATGCTTCCACTGCAGGGGGCATGGGTTCGATCCCTGGTCGGGGAACTAAAATCCCAGCTGCCGCAGTGCAGCCAGAAGGTGAAAAAAAAAAAAAAGAAGAAGAAGAAGGAGGCCTGTTGAGGAGTGGCCAAGATGCAAGATGGTGGAGGAAGAAGACCTTCAGCTCACCTCCTCCCACAGGCACGCCAAAATGACAACTATTTACAGAGAAACTGTTGATGAGAAAAAACCAGAAGACTAGCCGAAAAGATCTTCTACAACTAAAAATACAAAGAAGGAACCCCAACAAGACAGGTAGGCAGGGTAGAGTCATGATATAGTCAAGAACCACACCCACGGGTGGGTGACCCACAAATGGAAGGATAATTACAACTGCAGAGTTTCTCCCGAAGCAGCGACGGGTCCAGGCCCCACATCAGGCTCCCCAGTCTGGGGGTCCTGAACTAGTAAGAGGAGCCCCAATAATGTTTGGCTTTAAGGCCAGCAGGGCTTATTTTAGGAGATCCGTAGGGCTGTGGGAAATAGAGAATCTACTCTTACAGAGCACACACCAAATCTCACAGCTCCTGGACCCAGTGCCGAAGCAGTAATTTGAAACGAACCTGGATCAGACCCACCTGCTGATCTTGGAAGGCCTCTCAGAGAGGCAAGAGGCAACTGGAGCTCACGCTGGGGACATAGACACTGGCAGCAGCCATTTTGGGGAGCGTGTTCTACCACGTGGACACTGGTGCCCGCAGGTGCCATTTTAGAATCCTCTCCCTAGCTTATTAGCACTGGGATCTACCCCGCAACCCTCACCAGCCTGTTGGCACCAGTACTAGGATCCCTCCAGCCAAGCAGCTCGCCAGGCAGGGACACAGCCCCACCCATCAGCAGCAGGCTTGCTGCCTTGAGAGGCCCTGGGCCCACAGCTGCCCCAGACCCAGCCCTTTAAGACAAACTGGCTCGCTTAGTGGAACAAAAGGGACTTCAGGGTCAGGTAGAGCTGTTTTAGAGTTCATAAAGAACAATCTGAACTTCAGTTACTTAAACTTTAGAGCTTCAATTTCCAAAACTGAATGATGGAAAATTACAATCTACCTTGTGAGGATTAGAGATAATATACACAAAACTCCAAGCAGACTATTTAACATACAATAGAAACACAAAATGTTTATCATTCACTTCAAAGCAAAAATGGCAAAATGATTCTTAATGATTGATTGTGGCTTCCTGGTACACTGTCATGAGAACAGTATGAGTTTGTGATTTGACTCAAGACCCATGGCCCAGGGTCGGTGAGAAATCTCTGTCTCGGGCTCAGTTAGAGAAGCTGAGTCACATTTAATTGTCATCTTCAAATTAAAACTCCTACTTGAGGGAAGGAATGGTAAATGGAGAGAGTAAAGTCTAGTTCCATTAACTCTCCTGAATCTGTGAATCAATCACTGAGTTAAGTCCAAACAATTGACAACCGTTCAGCCAAAAAAAAAGGTATTTTACAAAAATCTGGAACAGTGTTCACCACAGGCAAAGAGAGAAGGCAACTAGCTATGGAGAGGAGATGACAATCTTAAAAGAAATAGGAGGTTACTGCAAAAAAAAAAAAAAAAAATCAGTGTCAAAAGACTAAAGATGAATATTTACTGGTGGTTTTGTGACTGGTTCCCACTGTACTACCTGGGACATGCTTAAAGTAGTCGGAAAAATATTTGCAGAAATACTACATTTTGTTTTTTTTTTGTTTGTTTGTTTTGTTTTTTTGGTTTTTTTTTGTTTTTTTTGGCGGTACGCCGGCCTCACTACTGTGGCCTCCCCCGTTGCGGAGCACAGGCTCTGGACGTGCAGGCTCAGCGGCCATGGCTCACCGGCCCAGCCGCTCCGCGGCATGTGGGATCTTCCCGGACCGGGGCACGAACCCGTGTCCCCTGCATCGGCAGGCGGACTCTCAACCACTGCGCCACCAGGGAAGCCCAGAAATACTACATTTTGGATCAACAGGGCAGCAAGTATCAAAGTGGACAGCTGACACCAGATGCCTAATTAGCATACCTTTGCTTTTCCTTCAGAATAAGTACATTTATGGCAAATGTTCTCTACTCTTTTGCCTGGCATTCATAAGGCAGAAGCATAAACAGCAGTTCAACTACGTCATTACAATTACACCGTCAGTTAATATTACAAAAGGCAGTTAAGTCACATTTCCGTGTTAAATGCAATTATTTTAAAAATACACCTTTATTTTATTTCTTGGCTGGGCCATGTGGCATATGGGATCTCAGTTCCCCAACCAGAGATCGAACCCATGCCCCCTGCAATGGAAGCGTGGAGTCTTAACCACTGGACCACCAGGGAAGTCCCTGCAATTATGTTTTATTACAAATATTACAATAAAGGATAGATCTCTCAAAAAATCATGTAATAGGTCATTAATACCATTCTAAATAAATAAACAAAAATTTTAAAAACTGTTTTACTCCTAGTATGGTAAATGTTGCTTGATAAAACCTACATAAACAAACTTATGCTTAGGGTACTACCATATGATCCAGCATTCCCACTACTGGACATATATCCAGAGAAAACCATAATTAGAAAATGTACCTGCACCCCAATGTTCACTGCAGCACTATTTACAATAGCCGAGACATGGAAGCAACCTAAATGTCCATCAGCAGAGGAATGGATAAAAAAAAAGAGATGTGGTACTGGGAATTCCCTGGCAGTCCAGTGGTTAGGGTTCTGCACTTCCACTGCAGGGGGCACGGGTCAATCCCTGGTCAGGGAACTAAATCCCACAAGTTGCACGCTGCAACAACAACAAAAAAAAAGATGTGGTACATATATACAATGAAATATTACTCAGCCATAAAAAAAATGAAATAATGCCATTAGCAGCAACATGGATGGACCTAGAGATTATCATACTGAGTGAAGTAAGTCAGAGAAAGACAAATATCATATGATATCACTCATATGTGGAATCTAATTTTTGAGAATGATACAAATGAACTTACTTACAAAACAGAAACATACACACAGATATTGAAAACAAACTTATGTGATAATCTATATGAGAAAACAATCTGAAAAAGAATTAATATATGTATATGTATAACTGGATCACTTTGCTGTACACCTGAAACTAACACATTTTATTTTATTTATTTATTTTTTAAACATCTTTATTGGAGTATAATTGCTTTACAATGGTGTTAGTTTCTGCTTTATAACAAAGTGAATCAGCTATACATATACATATGTCCCCATATCTCTTCCCTCTTGCATCTCCCTCCCTCCCACCCTCCCTATTCCACCCCTCTAGGCGGTCACAAAACACCGAGCTGATCTCCCTGTGCTATTCGGCTGCTTCCCACTAGCTATCTATTTTACGTTTGGTAGTGTATATATGTCCATGCCAGTCTCTCACTTTGTCCCAGCTTACCCTTCCCCCTCTCCGTATCCTCAAGTTCATTCTCTAGTAGGTCTGTAACACAACATTTTAAATCAACTATAATCCAATAAAAATTTTTTAAAAATTATCCTTAGGGTCCTCACTAATTCTAAGACTATGTACATATAATATTGATTCAAAATGTTTTGAGAATGGATGAGTCATCTCCTGGGGCAGGACTAAGGGAGACAGTGTGACAAAGAATGCTCAAGGCAGGAGAGGGGTCGGGGCAAACACCAGGTCCTGGGTGTGGCTCTCAAGGTCTCAGGACCCGAGAGCAGTGTTTCAGATACAGAAAGCTCAGTGTTGGGTCATCCCCATCTGCCAGGAGGTTCACTTTTTCCCCTCACAATCTGTGTCAGACCCTCCTGCTAGAGTACGCGATCTTGCCCCAGTTCGCACTCCCATAGTGGGTCCGATTTCTGGGGAAGTCAACCAGGGTCACCGAGATTCTCGGTTAAGAGTCCGCACGGGCCGGGACTGATTCTTCCCAGACCCCCTGGATCCAGATCACGGCGCCCTAACCCTTCCTCTTGCTGCTCTCGGGGACGGGGAGGGGGTGGACGGACCCGGGAGAGCGGGATCAAGAGAGAAACGGCATTTGTGGAGGAAGAGCTAAGGGACAGCCTGGCCGGAGCTGAGGACCCCGGGGAAAGCCTCTTCTGTCCCGACCCTTCCGCCACCTGGACCCGGGCCCGGCCCTCCCCCGTGTCCCGCCCCCTCCTCTCGCCCACCCCTAAAGTCGCGGCCTCTCTCTGTCCCGCTGTCCCTTTCCCCTCTTCTCTACCCCCCTCACCCTCTCCTCCCCTCCCGGCCGCGTAGACCTCGGCCCCGGCACCAGTGCGGGGGTGGGGAGATGGGGGCTCTCAGCGCGTCCCCACCGCCATGCTCCCACTCTCTGCAGTGTTTCAACACTGCGTCCCAGCCGGTGGCCGGGAGCCCTGGTATTTCACCAGGAGCCTGAACACCTGCGCGGCTACTACAACCAGAGCGAACCCTGTGAGCGACCCGTGCCTGGTTCCAGGTCATGACCCGCATCCCAACAGATGGACCGCGGTCGCCCCGAGCTTCGCTGGGAGGCTGCGGCACCCGCCCGCCCAGCCCCTTCCACCCGGAAGGAGCCCGCGGCTTCTTTCACCCGGTTTCATTTTCAGTTTAGGCCAGCAGTCCCCAACTTTTTTGCACCAGGAACCGGTTTTGTGTAAGACAAATTTTCGTTCGGGAGCAGGGGAGCGCGGATGGTTCCGGTGGTAATGCGAGCGATGGGGAGCAGCAGATGAAGCTTCGCTAGCGCGCTGCTCACCTCCTGCTGAGCGGCCCTGTTGCTAACAAGCCGGGGACCGGGACCGGTCAGCAGCCCAGGGGTTGCGGACCCCTGGTTTAGGCTATAATCACTGCCCAGAGGTCCGGGAGAGGCTGGCTTTGGGGCGGGGCTAAGTGGGCAGGGCTTAACGTGGGCGGGGTTGTGTGGGCGTGGTTGGTCGGGGGCGGGGCCAGGGTCTCAGACACATGAGTGGTTTGGTGGACGCGATCCGTCCCGTGTTGCGCGCCTCCTCCGCTGGGTACAGTGAATAAGACGCCTCTGATGGCGCCGGTTACCTCGCCCTGAACGACGGCGCGGTCTGAGCTCGCGGAGGGCAGGGCGGCTCACATCACCCGCGCGAGCGGGAGGCAGCCGGTGAGGCGGAGCGGCACAGGAACTACCTGGAGCGGGAGTGCGTGGAGTGGTACCCCAGACACCTGGAGAATCTGACAGGACGGGGACGCTGAAGCGGATCTCCCCGACCTCCCCTTGGGCTGGGGCTAGTTTCCCACAAGGGGGAAAAGTGGAATCAGCGTCAGAATACCGCCCCTCCTGCTGCTCTGTAGAAGGAGAAGTCCACCTAGATTTTCATCTTCTGTACTACAGAGCGACTGGCCCAGAGGGCTCGCCTTTCTTTCTTTATTCCTTTTTTTTTTCTATTTTTGTTTTTATTTTTAATTATCATACATTAAAATTGACTCTTTTTGATGTACAATTTCATAAATTTTAACACATGCATAGATTCGTACAACCATCACCATAATCCAATATATAAATAGAACAGTTTAGTCACCCCCAAAACACTCTCTCAGGCTTCCCTTTTGTGTTCACATCCTCCGCCCCACCTCCAACTCCTGGCAACCACTAATCTGTTCTCCACCACTACGGTTCTGTCTTTTTGAGACTGCTACATAAACCAAATAATACAATATAATTTTTAACGTTGGTTTCCTTAAAGGACTGTTAAGGAACACAGTCCCTCGCAATGGAGGGGGAGACGATCCCTGAAACGACTGATCAGCTGTTCCCTTTGACCCCGGCAGCTGTCTTGTGAACCACGACCTTCTCTCTCAAGCTCTTGTTCTTTGCCTGAGGACATCCTTGGAGGCCTGATTCCGGTATATCTAAGTCATTCACCCTCTACCCCGGTCAGGAACAGCAGTCTGTGTTCTCCTTCTTAGAGACTTGGAGCCTCCTACCACAGGCTCTCACCCTGATTTTAGAACTTTCCAAGGAGTAGAAGATTATCCCAGATTCGCCAGTCCAGGCTGATGTCTGGGGTTTCTGCTTCCTCCTTCTAAACCAATTGTCCTGTCCATTCTCAGGATGGGCAAGAGTGCTGCTTCAGTGGCCTGTGAAGGTAACCCAAAGTGGGAATTTTCTGAGCCTTCCTCCTCAGAATCCCCAAAGATGCACGTAGCCCACCACCTCATCTCTGCCCCTGAGGTCACCCTGAGGTGCTGGGCCCTGGGCTTCTACCCTGCAGATATCGCTCTGAGCTGGCAGTGTGACAGGAAGGTCCAGATCCAGGACATGGAACTTGCGGAGACAAGGGCTTTCCAGAAGTGGGTGGCCATGGGCATGCCTTTAGGAGAGGAGCTGAGATACGTCTGCTTAGTGCAACAAGCCCATCACCCTGAGATGGTATAAGGAGGGGGCTAAGAGGTGGAGCTTCTCAGAGAAAGCAGAAGCCCTTCTGGACACCTTCAGCAAGGTCAGGGCTCAAGCCTGAGGTCTGGGCCCCTCATCTCACCATCCCCACCATGGGCATCTTTTTTGGCCTGGTTCTGTTTGTGGTCCCTGCTGTGGTGACTAGAACTGTGATGTGAAGGAAGAAGCAGGTCAGGTAGGGAAGGGAGGGAGGGGATCCGAGTTTTCTTATCCCATTGGAGGGTTTTAAGCCTTAGGTAGAAGTTGGCCCTGCCTCATTAATGGGAAATATGATCCACACACAGGTACTTGCCCAGTCTGGAGCTAATTGCTAACCCTTACTTTTTTGTAGAGCACTTGTGAGAATGAAAGACAAAATTTTCACCTTGATAATTCTGGTGTGCGGACCTGATCCCTGACACTCAAAGATCGGAGGGGAAGGTCCCCGCTGAGGACAGACGTCCAGGAGGGCATTTGGTCCAATTCTTCTACATCCCCTTTCTTCATGTTTCCCCATCCTGCCCTGAGTCTTCAGTCACAGTTCTAGGAACTTCTCTGTAGTCCAGGACTGGGGGGTTTGTCTAGGATCTCATGGTCCAGTCTTCTCCCTGGCCTCCCACGTGATGTTTTCTTCCCACAGCCAAAAAACAGGAGGGAGCTCTGCTCAGGCTGCACTAAGTTTGGGTGGGGATGGGGGTTGATCCCTGAGAACCGTGGGAGGGTGTAGGCAGGAGCCCATGGCCGGGACCTCACCCAGCCCATAATTTCTCCCTTAGTCACATCTCTGGGCTTTGACCACATCCTGTTTTTGCTCTACCCCAGTCAGTGAAAATGATCAGTGCTCTGATGTGTCTTTCACAGATCCTAAAGGTGAGAGCCTGGGGGCCTGGAGTGAGGGAGGGGTTGGAGCAGAGGGGACATAACAGGGTTATGGAGATTCTTTGAGTGGGACATTCTGAGCACGCGTGGACTGTTGAGAATGTCAACAGTTAGTGACTGGCCTGAATTTGTTCGCGGTTGTTTTCTTCTGCGGTGTGAGACAGCTGCCTCTGTGTGAGACCAGTGATGCAAAATTTGTTCACTCTCTTGCCATGTGACATCAAGGTCCCCTGACCTCTTTTCTCGCAGCTGGTATCTGAATGTGTGTGTTCCTATTAGCATCACGTGAGGAGGTTGGGAGACTGGCCCACCCCTGCCCACCAGGACCCCCTCTCCACATGACCTGTGTTCTCTTCCCTAGTCAGCTTTCCACATGACCTGTGTTCTCTTCCCTAGGCAGCGCTGGGCCATCTCCATCCCTGACTTGACCCCACGTTGTACTAATAATGTTTTACTTTCTTATGGAAAATAAAAAACCGGATATGAATTTCTCGTTTCTAATTTGTGTCTTGTGGGGTTGATGGGTTAATAAAGGAGAAGAGGGGCTTCCCTGGTGGCGCAGTGGTTGAGAGTCCGCCTGCCGATGCAGGGGACACGGGTTGGTGCCCCGGTCCGGGAAGATCCCACATGCCGCAGAGCGGCTGGACCCGTGAGCTATGGCCGCTGAGCCTGCACGTCCGGAGCCTGTGCTCCACAATGGGAGAGGCCACAACAGTGAGAGGCCCGCGTACCGCAAAAAAAATAAATAAAGGAGAAGATTCCTAAAGTTTGAGGCGGGAAGTAAACGGAAGCACTGAGAACCTTCCAGCATGCACGTGTTTGCTGTTGGGGGCCGGGGTGGGATGGGGAAGACTGAAGAGCGAGCGTGGACGGGGCGTGCATCAGTGCCCAGTGCACCAGTGCTCAGTGCATCCTGGGCTTGGGTGTGGTCACTCCTCGGCTGGGTCATCTTCTCTTCTCCTTTGTCCTTGTCCCTTTGGTAGAGCCTTGTCCCACCAGCACCTGTGATCACAGGGACTTAGACATCACCTTGTTCCCGTCCTGTTTCTAGGACCATGGGCAGTGAGGGCTTCATGTAGCCGGGTCAGCCTAGGTTCAGGCCTGGGTCCGGCCCTCAGCTCCCATCTTCTGTGTGTTTATGTTTTGCCTCTGTGGTGTTCTTTTGGATTATGCCTGTTCTTTTTCGTGTTTAGAGTTCTGGTCTCATTCTCCTCGGCGTGTCCCCTCTTTCTGACAGTAGCAGGAGTCATTTTGCCTGTCATCGTCCCCACAAGTCTCAGGGAAGCCCCTGCACGCAGGAGTCTCTGTGGTATTGAGATGAATTTTCAGAATCATCCAGCTCTTGCCCTTTTTCTAGGGGTGTTTCTTGGATTATTCTTCCCATACTTTACCAATATTTTTTTAAAGAACCAGACCCTGGAATGAGCAGAGAAGAGGGATCTGGTAGTTTCCCATCTTAATTAAATTCCTGTTGGGTTTCTAGCTTCTCTGCAACCTGCCCCCTCTCTCTGCCCTTAGCTCTCATAATCGGAGTGCTGGCTCCAATGCAAACTCATGGATTTATAGTCTAATTCAACTCACAGTTGCTTAGAAAATGGGAGCTACAAGCCTAGGCTCATCGTTTCTGAAGAGAGAAACTGAATTGTGTGCTGTAGTATGCAGGAGGGTTGGTGTGAGAGGGGGAGCTTGGTGGAGGGAAGGGAAGGCAGTGCTCGTGAGGAAAGTACAGGTGGCACTGATGTCAGTGTGAGTGGCTGCTGTGCTGCCGCTGCCACGCAACAGCATTTGGCCTGAGGTTCCATTAATAAAGATACTGTCTCTAGAATAGGGAGGTGCTCTGTACTGATCATTCACTCAACTGATATCCGTTGTGTGTCAGATATATGACACAGTATTTTTACATCTAGGAAACCTCGGTGAACTAAAAACAAGCAAACATTGCTGGCCCTGTGGAGCATATGTTCTGTTGGTAAGAGGGAGACTATACTATAAGCATAGTAAATGAGGGAAGTGTTTATGTTAGAGGTTGGTTAGAGCTTTGAGGAAAGTGATTCAGAGTATACACGTGAGGGGAAGGGCAGATGGCTATTTTACTGGTGTGGTCAATGCGGGCCTCATTGAGGTGACCTTTGAGAAAAGATTTGCAGGACATGAGAATCGTCTAAGAGGATATCTGGGGGAAGTTCTTTCCAGACAAGAAAAGCCACCAGTGCAAATGCACTAGGCAGGAGTCTGCCTGTGTGTTCAAGGAAGAGTGAGGAGGCCGGTGTGGCCAGAGCAGAGAGGAATTGACATGAGGTCTGATCATGTCAGACCTGCCTAGATCATGTAAGGCCTCAAGGATACTGGAAAGATTTTGAAACAAAAACATTTTGGTTTGTTTTGTTTCTTTTTTGAAACAAAAAAGAAGAGCAGTTATGTTTTCTAGTCTCCTTCCCCAGCCCTACTCAGAAGACTTAGAATCTTCTCTAGCTTTTGCCAACCTTATCCACCTAGGGACTGGACCCCATTTCTGCACGCCTAGCCCATTGCTGTGATCCTGCTTTAAACCTCATGGACTGACCACCTGAAACAGCAAGGCTGCTGCTACCCATCTGGCCCCAAGTCATGTCCACCTGGAGACACTTGTACTCAATCCACAAGATCACAACTGCTATTAAGTTGATACTGGCCCTCACCATGAGGTCTCCAGGCTCTTGTCAATACCATGGTAAGAGCTGCTGGCAACCACCCAAAGGCATTGCCTCTAGTGAGTCTGTTGACCTGGTCTAAGCCCTCTGCAGTTCTAGCTCCTGCTTCTTTCCAAATGTCCAGACACTGAAGTCCCAGCAAGCTTCCTGGTAAGCCAGCGCTACATATGTGCCCCCACATTTTACAGATGAGAAAATGCAGATTCAGAGTAGTTGAGAAGATTACCCATAAAAGCAGCGGAAGATTGGCAAAACTTATGTAAATTGGGACAGAGGGGCACACATCACAGTTACTGCAAAAGTTGGACTTAATGAAAGAGTACTATAACAAAAGATTTGAAATTAAATGGACATGTATTAGAATCCTGGCTCAGGTACTAGCTGCAGTATTGTACATGCCTGACCTGTTTCTCAGTTTTCTTACCTCTAAAATGGGGGTAATACCTGCATTAGTTATCTAATACCTCCAAACAAACCCTAAAACAACAAACATTTATTACCTCATAGATCCTGTGGGTCAGGAATCTGGGCCTGCCTCACCTTGGGTCAGGAATCACAGGCCTCTGAATCTGGGCCTGCCTCACCTGTGGGTCAGGAATCACAGGCCTCTGACTCAGGGTCTCTCAGGAGGTTGCGGTTACGATATCAGCCAGGACCGGAATCTCATCTGAAGTCTCACGCATCTGGGAGGCCAGACTCAGTTCCTCTTGAGCTGTTGGACTGAGGGTTTCAGTTCCTCACTGGGTTGGCCAGAGGGCCTCCCTCTGTTTCCTGCCCCAAGGTAGCTCACAGCAGGTCAGAGCAAGCAAGCTAGAAAGCAGGAAAGGGCCCCGGAATGTTAAACCAGGCTTTTTATCTCCTAATCTCTGAAGTGTCAGTCTTTCACTTCTGCCATATTCTTCTCTTCTTTAGAAATGAGTCACTAAATCCAGACCAAACCCAAAAGGAGATAATTACACAAGGGTGTGCACACCAGGAGGAGGAGCCAATGGGCGTCATCTTAGGGGTGAATCTTAGATTCATCTTAGGGACTGACTACCACAATGCCTTTAATGTAAAGACTTAAAAAATAGAAAAAAAATATGTACAGCATCCCGCAAACAGTAAGAGCTTAATAAATAACACATATTGGTGAACTACAATTTCTAGCAAAGAATCCTTGTTTAAAACCACAAATGTATACCTCCCAAAGAAGGAGGCTTTGGGCTTCCCTGGTGGCGCAGTGGTCGAGAGTCCGCCTGCCGATGCAGGGGACACGGGTTGGTGCCCCGGTCCGGGAAAATCCCACATGCAGCGGAGCGGCTGGGCCCGTGAGCCATGGCCGCTGAGCCTGCACGTCCGGAGCCTGTGCTCCGCAATGGGAGAGGCCACAGCAGGGAGAGGCCCGCGTACCACAAAAAAAAAGGGAGGCTTGATAAGTCCTTAGATGAGACTCATTTTTATCAGAAGCTGTTTCTGTTTGATCAGTAAGATGGTTGTGCTTCATTGTATTTCAGAATAAGTTTCAGGAAGTGAAACAGAGATTTCTAAAATGTTTATCTGACATTATAAGAAGGAGAAAATCATAGGGTCAGGGTAGGTGTGCCTAGTTGCTAGGAGAGCAAAATCCCTTTAGAGATTAGTCATTTTGAAGGTGATGCTTAATAATGGCATTTAGTTTTAACTGTAGTGTTAGTGAAAATAATCAGGTAGATAAATGTTGAGACTAGAGGCTGTCGCACTTGTATTCTTCATAAAGAACATTACGAAGACTTAACCTGTGACGGAGGAAGTTCGTTCCTGACATGTGCTCCTCCGACCCCTCTGAGGCTACTACTGAGAGTTTGCTTTCTGTCCCCTTAAATTCTGTGATTCTGCACATGATCTAATACGTCTTTCTGTGACGTCTTTCTTATGACAGCACTTATGTGTTAGAATTGTTTGTCAAAATGTGTTTCTCCCAGTAGAACATACACTTTTTGAGTGCAGAGTCCTTGCCTTATTTTATTTACATCCCCAAGTCCTAGCATAGTGCCTGCAGAGAAGACACCCAAGAAACGTATGTAAAATGTTGCTGAATAGTCCATTTCCCCCTCTTTGCAAAATAATTCAGATTAAGATTTTAGCACTCGACCTGATAGGGCATCATTTTTTAGTATATTTAGGGAAGCTTCAGTAATTTTCAGAAACATTCATTTGACAATCTCAAAAAATCCAATTCTTTACAACTTACTTGAAATAGTTTTATAGTAGGGTTCCCCATGACACTAATAAGGTATCAGATGTTCTGAATCCCCTCCAGATTTCCCAACGACCCTTCTTCAAAGGAGTCAATTGATTACGGCTATCTTAAAAAATAATAAATTTCTCTAAAAGTAGATATTGAGGACAGTTCAAGTATGCTGACTGGAAATATAAAGAAAAAAAAAAACCCAAAAAACAAAAAAAAAACTGCAATGAAAGTGATTTTTCCAAGATGAAAAAGAAGCAATCAGAAGAATCTGTTGTAACCAATCACGGGCCAGTTTTATATTTCTGCTGAAATGTCACTTAATTCTTTGTTAAGTTCCTGACTCCTTGTCATTTCACTCCCCACTTGCCAACAGATGCTGCATTTCAAGTTGGAACAAAGGTTTCTTTTGAGGAAACTGGCATCGAATGGTAGATTTTACTCTCTTCTCTCATTCTCCGGGCACATGTTCCTCCTTTATCGTACTTCTTTGTCATTTCACCCTCATCTTCCCTCTCCTCTTTTTCCATCGAATCTTCTCACTGTCTCTTCAAGCACTTCTTACTCATTTACCCCAATGTCTTTCCTTTTTCCTCTTCACTCCCCACATATATTCACCACCCATTCTGCTTTATAATGCATTTTCTTTAACTCTTTCATTATTGAGTCCTCTTTTCTTGTCACACCTGCTTCTACCCTCAGCTGGCTATCATCATTTTTCAAACTCTATACTTAAATGAGCACATCAGTGTGCATCTATTGGAGAAGGGAAAGTAGAGAAAATAGTGTTTTTCCAAGTTCATATTTTCCCCTTTTAATAATTTGAGCATAAGCTGTTAAGAAGAAAGATGCCTCTGCCCACCATCACATTCCTAGTCTTTATTCTACCTCTTTAATTTTTTTTTATTTTTTGGCCGTGCCGTGCAGCTTGTGAGATCTTAGTTCCCCGACCAGGGATTGAACCTGGGCTCTCAGCAGTGAGAGCAAGGAGTCCTTACCACTGGATCGCCAGGGAATTCCCATTATTCTACCTCTCTTAAAAATGACATTATTTAATTTAGCTCACAGGAGCTAGAGACAGTACAGAGGGCATCAGAGAACTCAGTGAAGTCAACTGGAATGAGAGAAAAGGGTACACTACCTACGCCCGTGGAGATGAGTCACTAGGTTAAAGGGAAGAAGCCAAGCAAGAAAGAGCAGAGGACGAGTTGAACGAGACCTTGTGTAATTCAGAAAAGGCAAAGCCATCACATTTCAGTCACCCTTCTAGAACCAAAGAACTTACAGAAACCCCTTGACCAAGAAACATCCCATGTATCATTGTTGAATACATTAGTGACTGGGAAATATACATTATAAACAAGGAGTCATTTTCCATCTTTAATCATTTTGTCAAAATAATCTGAACATGGGTACATAAATACTTGATTTGTTGTAAGAATGTGCAGCATAAAAGTCCCTGAGACATATCCAAGAATGACTTGAACTGTATTCGTTGCAATTATTCACCATACTAATTACCAAGGGCTGGGCTCCCTTCCCTGATATTTAAGGCATGTTATTAAAAAAAGATATATCTCATATATACACACATATATAAAATACAATAATTACATATTATATATAAATAGATATATATTTTACTAATGCTACATCAGAGTCTCCCTCTCTGGTGCCTGGATTTTCCACCAGTTTACTGATGCTGTGTAGTAAGTCATTTCCAGACTGTAAGGAAGGCACTTAGGGAGGTAAATTAGTTCTTTAAGCCCTACGGTGCCAGTTAGTAGAATGAGGGCAATGGAACTAGAAGGTCCCAAGAGAAGATGTTGTCCAACCCCCTCCTTTTGCAGTTCAAGTGACAGAGGCTCAAAGGAGTTGTGACTTGCACAAGCACGGCTGGTTCTGCCACTATTACTGTAACCTTAGGTAAGTCCTTAACCAGGTCCCTCTTCTGTAAAATGGACTGGTGATCATCACAGCTAACATCTTCCAGGTGCTTCCTGTGTGCCCGACGTTGTCCTGAGTACTTTAAGTGTCTTTTCTAATACTCCCAACACCTCCATAAATTATATATGATTACCTTCAATTAGAGATGAGAATTTCAATACGCAGAAAGCTTAAATAATTTACCCGAGATGAGACAACTAGGAAACGTTGCAAAGCTGGTCTAGTAACTGCCTCCAAAATTCTCTAATTCCAATTCGTAAAAGAAAACCCCAGCAGGTAGGTTCTCAAATTCCTATCTCTAAAAGTCTAGAGCAGAGTTAACAAACTATAGCCCACAGGCCAAATCCCGGCACCGCCTCTGTTTACAGATTGTCAGTGGCTGCTTTTTGTACTACCAACAGCAGAGGTGAGTAGTGGCAGCAGAGACTGTATGGCCGGCAAAGCCTGAAATATCTACTCTCTGGCCCTTTACAGAAAAAGTGTGCTGATCCCTGCTCTAGAGCTTTGAAAATTTGGAGCATCCTGTAACTGTATAGCACTTTACAATGTACAAAGCACCCTGGCAAACACAGTTAAGCCTTGTTTTGCAGGGGCATTCATGCATTATAAAGGAGGATGCTAATTTAAGTAACTCGCCTAATCAGGGCCACAGGGGCAGAAAGTGGCAAAACCACACACCCAGGTTTTGACTCCAAATTGCGAGCTCTTTCCATGAAGCTACCCTGTCTCCTCTAAATTACTGCTGAGGAAGGGTTTGGAAACTGGAAAGGACCTGTGAATACCGAAAGCAAGTCAGACTGTCTTCTTGATGCAAATATTTCAGGCGTACTCGTGTAATTAAAGTCATCGAGCACTAAAACTATTAAATTAAATTTGCAATACATTTGAAAGAAAAGTTTATGAAAGCCATTTTGAAATACATGTGATGCATCCTTATGTATTTTTATATTAGCGTATGTGAAATTGTAACCTGCTCAATTTAGAATGACTCAAAAAATGAAATCATATAAAATGAGCAATTGCCGCATTTCTCTGGCTGTTTGATGAAATTAGCCTAAAAATATATTGTTTGTTCCTTACCCCAAATTTGCACATAAAACTGCAATTATACCTTCCTCATGCTAAGTATTCAATAAATAACATGGTTAGTTTTAAATAGAGTTAATACCAAGGAGAGCATTAGTAAAATAATACTTATTTAACAATATAAATTAACCAGAACAAAAACAATTTTAAAAAAAAAAATTCACAGAAAGCATAGTGCTTCTTCCTAGTCTGCAAATTCTAGCTCAATCTAAATGGCAGTAATGACTCTTGAAATAGTACGGCTGAGCTTTAGGGATTCATTTGAAATACATGAATAAAAAGGAAGGCCACTTCCTTTTTATTTCAGATATATTCTGTAACATACCCTGAGATTTAATTCTACAACCCCTATAAATGGATAAGGAGGCACCCTGAAACCACTGCAAGAAGGGAAATAAACCTCTCTCTCTGTCACCAATTGAGTCACCACTATGTGTTAGGCACCTTATTACTTTATTTCCTGAACAGCTCATAAGGAGCTGTGAAGTCATTTCTTGCCCCATTTTACAGTTAAGAAAGCTGAGACTCAGGGTTATTACTAATTTGCCCAAGGTCACATGGCTGGAATTCAGAGTTAAGGCAGATTACCTTCAAACTATCCCCCACTGTCCCATGTAGATTCCCAATAACACCAAGACCACTGACCAATAATTCATAAATACTTATTTTAAGAATAGAATCTTTCCTTCTTTATTGGGGGTTCTATTTTGATATAATTTGATAATTATTGATAATTTGATAATTCTGCCCATACTATAATATTTTAATGAGGACATTTTATCCAGGGATTTCAATTTCTCCTTTTAAGGAAAAGGGAGAATTGAAGCACCTAGACGTTAGTAAGCTTTTCGAACAAATGCATAGAGATAAAAGTTACTTTATGATTCAGCTAATTGTACTAATCAAATGCAAAATTACTGTTTACAGCAGACTTCTGTATAAACCTAATTAATCTTGGACCTTACCCACAACAGTCACTGAGGGTGCTTATTATAATAAATCAAGGAGAAAAAAACCCCATTATTTCAGGCTTTAAATCAACTGTCTTTCTAATAATTGATTTATGGTATTATTAAGAATGTCACTTTACTCCTAATTTATCCCTCCCCCCCAAATTAGGAGTTTGGGATTAACAGATACACAATACTATGTATAAAACAGATAAACAACAAGGATCCACTGTATAGCACAGGGAACTATATTCAATATCTTGTAATAACCTATAGTGGAAAAGAATCCGAAAAAGAAGATATATTATCTATAATATATATGCTATATAGAATATATATTATATATATATACTACATATATAATATATATATTAACTGAATCACTTTGCTGTACACCTGAAACTAACACAACACTGTAAGTCAACTATACGTCAATCAAACAAAAAAAAGGAAAAAAAACCCAAAAAATCCCACTGGATTAATGCCCAGTCAACATATTTGGGCTTCCCCGGTGGCGCAGTGGTTGAGAGTCCGCCTGTCGATGCAGGGGACACGGGTTCGTGCCCCGGTCCGGGAAGATCCCACATGCTGTGGAGCGGCTGGGCCCGTGAGCCATGGCCGCTGAGCCTGCGCGTCCGGAGCCTGTACTCCGCAACAGGAGAGGCCACAGCAGTGAAAGGCCCGCGTACCACAAAAAAAAAAAAAAAATGGGGCTTCCCTGGTAGCGCAGTGGTTAAGAATCCGCCTGCCAATTCAGGGGACACGCGCGGAGCAACTAAGCCCGTGCACCATAACTACTGAGCCTGCAATCTAGAGCCCGCGAGCCACAACTACTGAACCCGTGTGCCACAACTACTGAAGCCCACGCGCCTAGAGCCCGTGCTCCGCAACAAGAGAAGCCACCACATTGAGAAGCCCACGCACCTCAACAAAGAGTAGCCTGGGGCTTCCCTGGTGGCGCAGTAGTTGAGAATCCGCCTATCAATGCAGGGGACATGGGTTCGAGCCCTGGTCCAGGAAGATCCCACACGCCGCAGCACAACTAAGCCCGTGCACCACAGCTACTGAGCCTGTGCTCTAGAGCCCACGTGCCACAACTACTGAGCCCGTGTGCTGCAACTACTGAAGCCTGGGCGCCTAAAGCCCGTGCTCCACAATGAGAAGTCACCGCAATGAGAAGCCCGCGCACTGCAATGAAGACGCAACACAGCCAAAAATAAAATAAAATAAATTAAAACAAACAAACAAACAAAAAAAGAGTAGCCCCCGCTTGCCGCAACTAGAGAAAGACTGCGCACAGCAACAAGGACCCAATGCAGCCAAAAATAAATTAAATTTTTAAAAAAAGAACGTTACTTTAAACAAATAAGTTCTGCCAATTGATTTATCAAAGTCCACTATTTACTTTTTGACAGTGGTAGATTATAAGAGCCTTAAAGAGAGGAACCTAGCCTTACACATTTTTGTTTTTCCCGTGGTGCAGGTACATGGTGACACCTAATATGCTGTTCATTCAACAACTTTTAAAGTCAATGCATATATTTTCAAAGTTGGTCCCACAGCACAGTCTCAAGGGCACTAGAAATGTGAGGATGTACCCACTGTACTACTGGGCAGACCAGGAGGGGAACCTGGTGGCCCCAGGGAGAATTGCAGATTTCTGTAACAAAAGATAAAGTTTTTACTGAAGGCACTGATTAAGTTCTATTCCCTAGCAACTAAACATTTAACTTAAAACAGACAGAATCAAAAACCGCTATTAACAGACAGGAAACTTTCTTCCTTTTGCATGATTCCATAATACAGTGCAATCCCTTTCATTGTTCTGCAGACAGGTAATGCCAGGACCCCATGGAGGACTGACTTTCCAGTTTTAAATTTCAGCTCCAGTAAAGACACAAAATAAATAATTTTGTGGAAAGTGACACTGTGGCTTCCTTCTCTTCTGTTTGTAAACACAGGCTGGTTTTCTGGGAGGCAGGGAGAAGAAGGTTGCTTCTGCTTTATTTTCACATCTGTAATTTTAATATGCTTTTTAAAAGATCCAGGTTATAGAAAAACATAGACACAGAAAAAATCAGTTAGCAGATGATTATTCACATTATAAAGGGATTCTCCATAGGGTTCCATTAAATATTGCGCTCTTCTAAAACAGTGAATTTGATTTAAAAGCGGCTTTTCAAGAATACATTTGTGTAAAGTGAGGTACACCAAATATTCATCCTAACTCTTCTCCAAGGACAATCCAGCATCTTTTTTCCATTCATAAAGCAAGGGAACAAACAACAGCACTTGTTAAGGAAGTCAGTGGATTCTTGGACCACCCTCCTCACCTTTCTTAGGAGATGACGCTTTGAGAAATCCAGGCACAAAGAGAAAGACCCACCTGTGGCCACAGTCCTTTCTCTATCCTGCAACAAGTCTCTTTCTGAAACCAGGGGTTTGCCGCATTCGGCCCAGTCACGTGAGTGGAGGAGCATTGTGTGAGATTTGGACTCAGCACAGGCCACAAATATGGCCTGTGGCACATGAGGAAATTCAGAGCCACTGACAATTGTTTCTTGTAGGTAAGCTGTTTCTTCACCTCTGCACTGGTTACAAGGGGAGGAAGGCCCCCATCTTCACCCCAGAGCTCAGATGCCCTTGGACAGCAGAGGAAGCCCAACTGCTAGTTGTCCAAAAACCATGAGCACCCAGGACCCTTCCCACCCAGTCTTTGTGCTGAATAATATTACTTGGTAAGTCAACTTTAATCTATGGGAATAGATTAAAAATGGGTGTTTGGAAAATACAGTCCCATGATCCGGCAGTTAAGGAGATGCACAGCGGAGGATCCGGAGGATCCAAAAGCCGACGACTTGGCCTCCCTGGGTTACAGCCAGGGGAGGGTGGCTTCACCGCTGAAACCAGCCAGCCAAGTTAGGGACGCTCTTGGGCTGGTCCCCAGCCATCTGCACAGCCTGGCAGGCCCGGCACCAAGGCTCGTCCCAGAAGGAGGTGACGTGCACGGCATAGCTCCGACGCCAGCTGAAGTATCCGCGGTAGGCAGCTGGGTTTCGATCGAGGAATTGCAGGTGGGCCGCCAGGGAGGAGGCATTAGGGAAGTCGTCCACGTGGATGAAGGCACGGCGGGGCATGAAGCGCTCGTAATTGGCACGGTCTGGGCCCAGCACCACCGGCACCGCCCCAGCCAGGAAGGCGTTACGCCACAGCTTCTCCGTGATGTAATCCAGGTGCTGCGAGTTCTCGAAGGCCAGGTAGAACTTGTAGCGGGCCACTGTGTGCAGGAGCCCGACATCGGGCAGCGGCTGCCCGGGCCCACCCTTGCCGAAGACGTCTACGGTCACGTACTGGCTCAGCTGGCGGTAGTAGCGGACCCGCGCCTGGCGCTCGTCCCAGTTGCTCACCACCCAGGCCACCAGCCCTTGTTTCTGGGCCAGCGGCGGGACCAGACCCGGCGGCTGCTCGCTGGGATGGGTCCTGGGGTAGAGGTAGCCGTAAGGCACGAAGATGTCCGAGTCGGCCCGGTAGGAGAGCGTCCAGTTGAAGAGGTTACCTGCCAGGCTCTGCAGCCCCGGGGAGTGGGTGGGCGACTCGAAGTTCATCCACACCCAGCGCTGGCCGGGGGGCCTGGGGCCCGAGGCAGCCAGGGCTAAGGCCTCCGCGGCTTCCTCCTCGTCGTCCATCAGCACCTGCTGCTCCTCCGCCGGGCGCACGTAGACGCCCCAGGGCGGGGGCCAGTCCTGGGGTCCCCTCACCAGGTCTCTGTGGTGGAAAAGCACCGCCTGGGCCTCCCCGTAGGCCGCGCGATCAGTGAGCAGGAGGCAGCCGCTGATGTTGAAGCGCAACCGGCAATCAGGGTGCGGCCTTTTGGCTCTGTGCCGGCCCCCGAAGGGCTCCCACCACAGCAGCACGCTCACCCGCCGCGGCGGGACGGAGGAGGCCCAGGGCAGGGGCGGCAGCTGCTTCCAGCAAACATAGACGACCACGGCGCTGCACACCAGGCTGGCGGCCATCAGCGCCAGATGGGCCTCGGACAGCCTCAGGCCTCCACGCGGAGTGCGCCGCCCGCCCCACCGCGCGCTCATGGCGAGCGCCGGCAGAGCCGCCACCGCCTGCCGCGCGGCCGCAAGCCCGGAGCGGCGGCGACCGCTCTCATGCTGCCACTGAGGGTCCAGCCTTCGTTGCTGCTCGCCGCCCGACCTGGAGCGGGAAAGGGCGGTCCCAGTATCTAAAGGCCCGCAGGTCTTCCTCTCTTCCTCAACACTCATCGCCCGGCGATGGTCCAGGGCGAGGGAAGCAGACGCGGCGGCCCAGCCCGGCGCAGCCCCGTCCCTCCCCTCAACTGCGCGCCCGACCAGACCAGCCCGGCCAAGCCCTGGACGCCTCCTGCGGCACCTCCGCCCACTCCCCGGCCCCTCCAGGGTTCCCGGACTCCCCGGCAGCGCCCCGCCCGCGACTCCGGATGCCGTCGCCGTGATCCCGGACCTCTCCGCGTACCCCACGCCTTGGCCTGGCGCTGGTGCTCTCGCCCGCCGGGGATTCCCTTCCAGCTGCGCCCGAGCCCTCAATCGCGGCCGCCCAGATCCTTGCCTTCCAGAGTGAGGGCCCGGTCCATCCCTGGGCGCCGGCAGGTGGCGCGAGACCCTCCAGAAGCCGCGGCGGCGCGAGCGCAGGCGGGCACGGGAGGAAGGCGGCCCAGGGGTGCCGAGCCTCCGGGCGGGATCGAAGATCCGCTTCCTTCCTCTCGCCCCATCAATGGCCAGCGACGCCTGCCGGAGGGAGGGAGCCCGCGAGGCCAAGGAAACGTGCTGAAAGAGGCGCAGCCTACGCGAAGCCGACCTTGACCTCGTGACCTGCCGCCGACGCAGGCAGGTAGTGCAGTCAGCTCCCGCGGCGCGGCCCACAAAGGTGGTGCATTTTGTGAAACCAAGTTTTCAAGGAAACCCTACTGTCAGGAGAACATTCGCTTTGCCTACAGCCCCAAAAGAGGAAAGAGAAGAATCGAAAATTTTCTGAGCAATGAAAACACGTTCTTTTTCTTCGCTCCCCCACTGAATGAACGCTTCTGCCTGCTGGCTCATAGCTTTCTTTGTACCAGAGCTATGAATTTCCTGCCTATTCAGTGGGATGAATGAATGAACAACACCGTTAATTTTACTAAGCACTTAAGAAACAGCGTAATATCTGCACTCATGAAGATCCAGCAAAACACTCTGAACTATAAAACGATGACTAAGATAAATATTATAGCATCCAAGTTTAGGGTATAAAGGGTAAGTATCACAGTGGCCTCTTCAGGTTTATCAATGAAGCAACTGAGGCATCTACTTCTACCTTGACTTAAGGAGTTTTTTTTCCCTGATGGCTTGAATTTGAATTTCTGGATTTTGGCCTTCATTTATGTAATTTAACTTTTATTCAGCAAAGTTCTAAATAGGGCATGGGTGGGCTGCTGACCTAAGGAGAGGAGGCAGTTTTGAGAGAATTTCTAGATCACAGCAGTGCAGTGGTGGTGCCCCAGCCCAGTGCCATGTAAGTTACAAGATGTTAGGGAATAAGTAGACTTGCTGGGAATGGGGCCATCCTTTCAGGTGTTTTTGATGTTATGCCATTTGGATTTATTGTGCAGAACTTTTTCATTGAAAACCAAGTACAGATTGTAAAAGCTTCTATAAAAATGGTTTCATTTAGGTAGTTTCAAGTGGCATTACCTGCCCACCCACAGTGACAATTTGGGAGCTGAATGGACAGCTCTAGGTGCTCTGGCTGTACCCATCAACCTAGTGATACTTTCTCCTACACACCAAAAACTTTTACAATGTTTTTATAGAATCATTTTTCAAGCTAGTTAAGCAAATTGTCTTTGAAATTAGAAATTTCAGTGATTCTCCACTCTTATTTTTAATTAGAAAGAAAAAGCTATAAATGCATGAATAACTTTTTTCAACCAAAGGAAGGAAAGGACATATTGGCTTTTCTTTTTATGCAATTCAAAAATCTATACCTTTATGCCCATTCCTCCCCAACTTCAGTTAAATAAGACATCATAGATAGAGCCTAACATTGTGTTTGGCATTTGGTAAATGTTAGCCTACTTGCTTGTATCCTCCCCCCACTCCCACTTTTCCCTTAGATCCTTCAGATATTCCAATTAGAGCAACTTTTTACTGGCAGAACGGCTCAGATCTCATGAATATCAATTTCCATTGTGTCCACTTATCTTGGTAGGGTGCAGGACCACAAACTGTCCCTACTTCAGTCATATCTTGGTGTATGCGAGGGGATACCAAGCAGAAGGTTGTGGCTGGATCAGTGAAAAAGTCATGACTTACCTACAAACTATATGCATTTATTCACCGGGCAATGGTTTGTTCTTGCTTAAAAGGGATGGAGGGGAGGAGGCAAGAGGAGGAAAGGCTTTAAGGGAAAGTAATAAAGCCAGGTGTTCTCATTTATTCATTTAGCCAACTGGGAAACTGGGATGAAAAACACTATTTCTACCTTTCAGAATCTATGGAGAGGAAGGGATCTTGGAAGGTTTTGAGAAGGTGGTTCCTGGAATAATTAGGAATGATTAAAATGGGGGAGGAAGAGGGCTGAGACATTAGTCTAAACAGAAGAAGCAGCATATGCAAAGGCCAGGCAGTGAGAACCAGGATAGTAGGTTAGGAATTACAAGAGTTTAGTTTGGCTAAGGAGATAGGGTTTTATCCTGAAGCCTGTGGAGAGTCCTTGAAAGGCTGTAACAAAGCAAGGGAGCAATATAATGAGATTAGTATTCTTTTTAAAATTTATTTATTTTATTTATTTTAGTTTTGGCTGTGTTGGGTCTTCGTTGCTGTGCGTGGGCTTTCTCTAGTTGTGGTGAGCGGGGGCTACCCTTCGTTGCAGTGCGCGGGTTTCTCATTGCGGTGGCTTCTTGCGGAGCACGGGCTGTAGTTGCACAGGCTTCAGTAGTTGTGGCTTGCGGCTTCTAGAGCGCAGGCTCAGTAGTTGTGGCACACGGGCTTAACTGCTCTGCGGCATGTGGGATCTTCCCAGCCCAGGGCTCAAACCTGTGTCCCCTGCATTGGCAGGCAGATTCTTAACCACTGTGCCACCAGGGAAGCCCTGAGATTAGTATTTTTAAAAACTCATTTGTGGGAGGAGGTGAGTATACAGAAGAGGACGTGAGATGGGCTTCTGGTGTGGTGGCCATGTTTATTGATGTGGGCACTGGTTAATGGGTGTGCTTGGTTGAGGAAATTCATCAAGCTGTATGCTTACATATGTAATTTTATGTATGTATATAATATGTCAGTAAAATGTTGCTAAGAAACAAATCATTCCGTCATCACTAAAGAATGAGTTGGATATTAGGGACCAGGATAAGAGTAGAAGTATCCAGTCCAGTTAGAAAGCTCTTGCTGTAATTCAGATGTGAAACAAAAAAAGCCTGAACTAAGACAGTAGCTGTGAGGATGAGATTAAATTAAAATTAAAGGAGAATAGATGCAGAGGTACTTAGGAAGCCAGTCTCTTTCTCCAGGAAGCCTTCCTGGACACCCATATGAACACATCCAGGGTAGGTTGCATGCCCCTCCTGTGTGTGCCCATATACACATCTTTCAGAACATCATTGGGCAGCAATCATGGCTGTTTCAGTCAAACTCCATCTCTTGCACAGAACCAGGCACCTAGTAGTATTCATCATCTCAATGAATACTTGAATGAATGAATGAATGCTCTTAATGTATTATTGAAATGATCTTTTGGTATCACTGTTCCCCAGCTAGAAAGTGGGCCAGTATCAGGAGAAGCTGACAATATGAATGACTTGCTGTGACCTTAAGAAGCTCCTTAAGCTTTCCGTGTAAAATGCTACACATGTACTAATCAGGACCCCGGGGACAAGCTTCGGAAACTCCATCAGATTAGGCTGGGTCTCGGGGCTTCCCTGGTGGTGCAGTGGTTGAGAGTCTGCCTGCCGATGCAAGGGACACGGGTTCGTGCCCTGGTCCGGGAGGATCTCACATGCCGCGGAGCGGCTGGGCCCATGAGCCATGGCTGCTGAGCCTGCGCGTCCGGAGCCTGTGCTCCGCAACGGGAGAGGCCACAACAGTGAGAGGCCCGGATACCGCAAAAAAAAAAAAAATTAGGGTGGGTCTCATTGGCCCAACCTGGACAGGGTGCTCATTCTCGAAGCAATCACTGTGGTCAGGGGATGTGGACTCTCTTTACACCCTCTTCTGGATCTAAGGGGTAGAATCAGTCCCATATAAACCTCGTGGACTAATAGTGGGGTGAAGGTAGTTGCCCAAAGGAAAAAGTGAAGTGCTGTTCCTTGAAGAAGAGGGAAGGGATGGTGGACAGAGGCCAAAACAACGTGTCTACCAGCCTTGTGCAAGGAATTATTATTATTCTAAATGAATTCTAAATCAATTTAGAACTTTAAACATTCTATGATTCTTTTTAATTTGGTAACAATAAACAAATGTTTCTTTTGTGTATTTAAAGGCCTCCCAGTTTCCACAAAATATTACACAGGAAAAACTGGATCTCAGTCTCAAGCATGATGACAAAGTCAGGTATCAAGAAGGGCTTTTGGCCCCTGAATTTGCTAAAGATGTGTAGAGGGGAGCTCCAAAATTCAAGGCTCATTTTTTTTTCTTTTTTTAAAAAATACGGAACACTTCATGAATTTGCATGTCTTCCTTGTTCAGGGACCATGCTAATCTTCTCTGTATCGTTCCAATTTTAGTATATGTGCTGCCAAAGCGAGCATTCAAGGCTCATTTAATCAAGATAGATGAGGGCTCCATGCACAATGGGGCCAAGAATGGCCTATTCAGTTCCAAATTCTCTGGGGGCAAGAACCAGGCCAACTGTGGTTCCTCGAAATCTAACTCGTGCTTTGTTCTTCCCCAAGGAAAGAATTCATCTTAAGCCTGTCCTACTGCTCCTCGCCAGAGACAGTTGCTGTTTTCCAGGGACGCCTCAGAACATGTTCTGACTGCCTTGAGTCTGCCCGCAAGCACCAAGCTCGGTCAGCTGCAGGTGCATGAGAAACAGGCTACCCTCAAATGGGTGGCTGTTTTTCGCTGAGATTTCTGTGGCTGAACATTGACCTGCCAAGTATACTTCAAATGTTTTTCTTGAAGAGATAAAAGGGCAAAGTTCCTCCCAGTATCACGTACTTACCGGGAAATGGGGAGCAGCCAGTGAGCGGGTGCAGCTGGAAAAGCTAACCCGTATGCAAAAAAAGATGGGCTTATTTCTTTCGTCAGATACAAGTGCCAATTTTTTTTTATGTGCCAATTTTTTTATGCTAAAATTTCCCCATCTTTGGCCAGAGGATTCGTGGTGGCTCCTAAGTCCTTTGGATATGACCTATTAATTTTGGAAACTTCCCTGTTTTCCGTACGAGATGTTCCAAATTCATCCTGGAGATTTCCTGCCTCAGATCTGGAATCAGACATTCCTCCAAGGAGCCATGACTTCTTTTTTAATCTAAGTGATTTTTTTTTTCCTTTGGGGGTGCGTGGGCCTCTCACCGTTGCGTCCTCTCCCCTTGCGGAGCACAGGCTCCGGACGCGCAGGCTCAGCGGCCATGGCTCACGGGCCCAGCCACTCCGCGGCATGTGGGATCCTCCCGGACCGGGGCACGAACCCGTGTCCCCTGCAACGCCAAGCGGACTCTCAACCACTGCGCCACCAGGGAAGCCCAATCTAAGTGTTCTTAAAAATCAACTTTATTGAGGTACTAGGGGTTAGGATTTCCATATACGAATTTTGGGGAGACATAATTCAACCTATATTCAACATGGGGAATTTTTTTAAATGTTATGAACAATATGAATTGTTTAACTTACCAGGTTTTCCTTTCAATATTGGCTACCAGAATCAAACTTGATAAACTTTAAATTAGAATTTAAATGAAAGAATATAGTGAAGTAAATATCAGGATCAGGGGAAAAAGACACAGCTTAATGATCTAGGCACACTTACAATAGAAAGACCACAAATCTCATTGTTAAAGAATCTGAAGCCGTAAATCTTTTTACGTGCAGGCTCAGCGGCCATGGCTCACGGGCCCAGCCACTCCGCGGCATGTGGGATCTTCCCGGACCGGGACACGAACCCGTGTCCCCTGCATCGGCAGGCGGACTCTCAACCACTGCGCCACCAGGGAAGCCCCATAAATCTTTTTTGAAACTCCCCAGAGTATAAAGAAATAAAGGGTTGCTGGGGAAGGAAGAAAGTAAGGCAGACAGGCAGTTAGAAAGAAAAGAACGAAGGAAGGAAGGAAAGATGAGAAGGAAGAGAGGAAAATGAGAGGGAGTAAGAGGGGTGGAGAAGAGAGAGAGGAACAGAGACAGAGAGAGAGAAAGAAAGAGAGAGATTAGGAGCTAATCCAAATCTACATTGTTGGAACACAACTAAATCTTAGGCCCAATGACGTTGCACCCTACCCCCATGTCCCTGGATAATTAGTTTTGGTATATTTTTCTTTTTCATTTTCTCTTTACATATTGTAATATTATTTCTTAGGAAATAGGTAATACTATTAAATAAGAATATAGAAAGCCCAATTAGAGTTTCAACACAATCCCAGCTGCAGGGGAAATCCTAATCTCTTTGCTTTTTAGCATTCCAAGAAGCAGTCCTTTCTTTCCCGAGATAATTTTCCTATGCTCTGTTTTGTTTTGAAGATATACATAAAGAACACAAAACTTGGGCTTCCCTGGTGGCGCAGTGGTTGAGAGTCTGCCTGCCGATGCAGGGCACATGGGTTCGTGCCCCGGTCTGGGAAGATCCCACATGCCGCGGAGCGGCTGGGCCCGTGAGCCGTGGCCGCTGAGCCTGCGCATCCGGAGCCTGTGCTCCGCAACGGGAGAGGCCACAACAGTGAGAGGCCCGTGTAGAACACAAAACTTAAGCACACAGCTCAGTGCTTTTTACATGCAACACACACAAACTCTTACTTGTGTAACAACTACCCAGATAAAGATATAAAACACAACAGGATCCTTCATGCTTGTTTCTAGTCAATAGTTCCCAAAGGAAACCACTATTTTTCATAGTTAAATTTATCATTTTCATTGTTTCTGACTTTCATATCATACTTAGAAAATCATACTTCTCCACCCCAATATTTTCTTTAAAATCTGCCCATATTGTCTTCTGTTACTTTTATTGTTTTATTTTATTTATTTTTAAATTGAAGTATAGTTGATTTACAATGTTTCAGTTGTACAGCAAAGTGATTCAGTTATACAGATATGTGTATATATGTGTATATATATATACACACACATATATGTATTCTTTTTCAGGTTCTTCGGAAGCTACTATTTTGACTTCTGTCTCTATAGGTTAGTTTTACCTGTTTTTCAAAATCTGTACGTGGATTCCTCCAGTATGTTCTCTTTTGTGCCTGGCTTCTTTTTGTCATCATAATGACTGTGAGAGTCACTGGTCTCATATGGCTTATTCTTTTTTGTTTTCTTGTATCTTTCCACTGTATAAATATATTACAATTTATCTAGTCTCCTGTTGATAGACATTTGGGTTGTTTCCATTTTTAGGCTATTTTGAATAAAGCCGTCATAAACATTTTTTCACTGTCCTTTTAAGTGGCATCATCTATTGTACAGGCACCATAAAAAAATATGGGTTTGTATTTAAGAGATATCATTACCATTTACCATCAAAAGGGTATCTAAAAAGAAAGAAAACAAAGCTAAAAGTAACTGAGACATGGCAAGAAATAAAATATATAAAATCACCTTGGTGCGGTCAGGGAAGATTATTTCATAGCATTTACTGTGTTTGTCTCATATATACAGCACATATTTACTATATAAAAATTTTTTAATATAGAAAATATAAAGAAGAAGATAAAGAAAATATTGCTCCTCCCCCAACTCCATCCCCAGATAACCACTGTTTGTATTTGGGTATTTAACGAATATACAGTATAATATAGTTTATATACATATGTAGTTTATATATATTGTGTATTGGGCAGAAGTAGAGTGGAAATGAGGAAGGAAATCCTTGAGCACGTGTTTGTAAAGTAACCCTGAAAGCCCAAGTGCAAACAGGGCATCGTTTCTAATGGGTGAATAAAAATCAATACTCCCCAGCCTCTGCTCCTTTTGTGTGGCATCCTAATATACATGCAGAAAGGTTGATTGTAAGAATCTGGGGGAGGTTAAGTGTTTAGATTCGTAAGCATTGTAAATGTTTTACCCCATTTTCAGGTAGTTTGGGGTGTTATATTTCTTGACTAATTGAAGATGTAATCTCTCCAATTTTAGCCACTGGCTCACAACACTGATTTTTAAGTAGCCAATGATGAGAGAGTTCCATTAACATGGTGATGGCTGGAACTGGCTTACATGTAGGATCTCTTAATGTGTATTAACTAAATGGAAGTTTTTGTATTAAATCTGGAAAAGTTTGGATTTTGACTCAAGAGATTATTGACTGTTTCACAGTGTAAATATTTTTAAGTAGGGAACAGATATACCCAGTCAACAAATCTTTGTTGAGCTGACTTGATTTATTTCATTAAATCTGAGAAATAAACTTGAGAACCACAAATTGGAGGAAGTTTTCAGATGAGCTTAAGAGAGGAAGGAGAATGAAACGTGTATAACCAGAATACTAGGAAAAAGAACTTTTTAAGTGGGTGAGGGGGTGTAAGTAAATCACAACAGTTATGTATAAAATGAAAAATCTGAAAAATCCAAAGGTCCAAAACATAGAGTAATAAATGCAAAAATAAATAGTTCAAACATATAAACATTTTTAATATAATTATTCAGTTATATTTTAATGAGTGGGAAATTATATGTTGTGTTACATATACCATACAATGTGATTCAAATATTTCCTATGCATGTAAAGTAAAACATGCATAGGAAAAAAGAATAAAAATATATCAGCATGTTATCAGTGGTTATTTCTGGGAATTGAATTACAGATGGGTTTTTTTCCTTTATTTTTCTTTATTTTCCAATTTTTCTATACAGTACATATGTTACTTTTGACAATTGGGGGGAAAGGAAGGTTAGGGGTTTTTTCTCCTTTTTAACCTCTTTTTACCCCAGTAGTATTATAGTATTTGTAAAATGGCCCCCTCCCTTTAAAATCTCTTCATAAATTTCCTGGCTCCTTACTATTTAGTGGACAAATTCTAGAGAAAGGATGAGCTCTACCAAGGCTAGCATTAAAATGGTTGTCTCTGAGTCAGAGACTTTTCATCTCTGCCATTCACTTACTAACCTTTACTATACCTGTAATTTTTTTTTAATGGATGACCATAATTATATTACAGTGAAAGGTTAACATCTATAATGTTTTCCTTGAAGTAGACTCAATAAACATGCCTTTGTTTTATCATATTTGACATACTTAATAAAATAAGCTGAAATAGAAGCCCAGTGTATCCTACCTGTGACAACTAAAAATAAATATATTTTCCTCCATTGTTTTCAGGTGCTTAGCAAACTTTACCAATAGTCTTTCATTGCTTTGGATTAATTTATAGATAGGAACTAATACCAATAATAGGAATTACAGGCTAATATAAATGTTTTTAAACACATCTAAACCGTGAAACAAGCGTGGGTTTCTTCTGTTTTTTCAGACCTCAGGAGAAAGAGGTTTCTTCTCAATGGAAAAATTGTTCACTTTATCCTAGAGTAAAGAAATGAGTGAACAAACAAGTAAGTTTTTACTTTGGGGAAATGCTTTTTAATTCCAACCCCGTTTTCATCTAAAATTGATTTATTTTTCTTAACAGTGCTTCATTTGGTAGAGCAGAATATAAAAGCCATACCCATGTGATTCAAGTAACTGGAGAAACCTCGGTCTTCTAGACCCTCATTACTCAGAGTATAGTGTCTGAACGTGCAGAATCAGCATCACCAGGGAGCTGGTTAGAAATGCAAAATCTCAAATCCCAGTCCAGATCGACTGTATCAGAAACTGCTTTTTGATAAGATACCTATGTGATTTGTAGTCACATTAAAGCCTGAGAAGTGCTGGGCTGGACAACTTTATTATTATTATTTTGTTGTTGTTACATGCCACAGAATAAGAAGAAACTGATCAAAGTAAATGACTCAATCTTGTTAGTATGATGAAAGCAGGAGAGGCTTCCTAGTCTCTAACCAAAAACTGTTTTAGAATTTAGAACTACAATTAGATGATCATGATTCTAAATTTAAATTTTAAATGACGTGTATTAAATGTTGGAGGAGTTACAACTACAATGATCGTGTTGTTCATGAGAAAAAGGAAAAAAAGCACAAGTGAATAGGAAAAAGATGACAGTGAGGATTGCCCAAATTATCTACCTAAAGTACACTTTATAGGAGAGGTTTCTGGAAATATTGTATTCCAAGGAAAACCTCTCTTTGAAAGCATCAGTGTGTATATAAGATATACACAACTTTTCATGACTCACACACTAAAGTCAATGGGTTCCCTTGCTTTTCCTTCTATTGTTTACATTGTTTCATTTAGCATTTCAAAGAGGGAAAACCATATACTTTTGTGGAGGGGGAGACGTGTGGGGTAGCAGCAAGAAGGTTCCGAACATACAGGAGGCATTCAACATGTATGTATTTCCTGTTTCATCATTCGCGCGGTCATTCTTGTGACTGATAGTGATTGAGCACCTACCGTGCCAGGTACCGTGCTAAGTGCCAGACAAACAGTGGTGAGTGAAAGAGACATGGGTCCTGCCTTCATTGGGTTTCTGACAGTGTTTGAATTAATACCGACCAACTTTTGAGAGTTATCTGTGGGTTTTGTTCATCTGTGCTATTGCTGTCTTGCATCTAACTTTCCTAATTGATAATGAGAAATATCTAATTCTCAGTTATCAGCTAATTCTTATGGATTCATCAGTTGTGATTTGTATAGCAGATAGTAGCAGTTTAAATGCCAAAATGCAGCTGGTAACTTACAGAGATGAAGCTAAAACATACAACAATGTCAGTTACATACGATAACATGACCACTGTAAGGGCTTGATGCAGGCTGGAAATAGAGGGCTGAGGGCCGCTAGGAAGGTATGTGGATGAGTATCAATGAGCGGGAGCTGCGAATAAGTTTCTCCTAAACCGTATGGGTGAAAGTAATGTAATTATGGTCAAAATCAAACATGTATTTTTTATTATATGCCCCCAATTGATAAATCGGGTAATCTGTTGCACTTCTGTGTCTTCAAATGAAGGTAATTTGTTCTTCAAACCAGTCTTACAGCATTTAGAAAATCATCTCTAAAATAAATTGCTTTGTGAGTTTTCTTGGAATGATGGATTTGCCCACTAGAGCTGGGACCTGACAAATTGGGTGGAAAGCTGAAATAAACAGCCCCCACTGGGCAAGTGTCCCAGACTTGGGTGGAACAACCATTACTTCAGGTCACATCTCTGTGGATTTTGCATGTAGTTGACTCCCAGGTTCCTAACCCTGAATTCCCATGGCCCTGGCATTTGTGCCTGTTTAACCACTACTATTCCACCCTTGTTTTCTGATGAGCAAATTCTCTGCCATGATGGCCCAAAGGTTGAAGCATAGTCTTGGAGTCAGATGGAAACAGGCCTGTAGTTCTGGCCTCACTACCCCCTAGACATAATATCTTGCGTAATGTAATGTCTCCAAGCCTCAGTTTTCTCACGTGAAAAATGAAGATTGAAACTCTCATCTCATGTGACCCTGTGGATTACATAACTATAAAAGACTGCCATGCCTGGCACATGATAAATGGTGGCTACTACTTTATTATTATTAAACCCAGGTCTCTATTACTGGTTCCTTTTCGCTACACGAATCCCTTTAAGTAACAAGTTTTTTGTTTGTTTATTTTTTCACCTTGTGTCCCAGTCTTTCGTGGCTGTATTTTCCTCCTACTGAATCCATATTCTGGAGGCTTCCTCCCTGGGGACCCCCCTCTTTTGTGGCACTTGGGCTGAGCCCTCACGCCATTCCAGATTCACCAGACAGCCCAGTTCCTGTGTACCGTTGGCTCACAGAGTTGGTGGTGCCTCATGACTTCTACTCACTAGCTGAGTGACTTGGGTAAATTATTCAAACCTTTTTGTGCCTCAGTTTCCTCATCTGTGAAATGAACTGTACTTGTTTCATGTGATTGTTGTAAAGATTTAATATATAATTATATATGAAGAATCTAGAATATGAAGTGCTATATAGCATTTGCCAGTATGACTCATATCTTGGTTAAGAGGACCCAAGCTTGGCACTTACCCACTTCTTTCCTCTCAGCCCAGGGTTCCCTCCCAATTGTAGAGCTGTTTTCAGGACTTATAGACCCAGTTGTATGTCCGTACACTACCTGGACACTGCTTGTGCTTCCATGTCAGAACCCCTGCCTTCTCCACATCCTGCCACAAATATCGCTGGCAGACATCGGCTGGGACAGTGAGGAATGAGTAATAGCTTTTCTCCAAACATAATGTCTGTGAGGAACAGTCTACTGGGGCCAGCCTTGGTGGCCTCCTACCTAAAATAGGGTAAAACTAATGGAACCTAGCAAAGCAGTTGCCTTATTCTTCCTGAATTCCCTCGTCTCCCTTTCCTCATTTCCACTAGTAAACGCAGATCATCTGTCTAGAAGAAAGGACAGTGCAAGATTCCTTCCCACTGAGCCTGTGTGCTGGAAGGTCTTCTGTGGATAAAAAGGAAAGGAAAGAGTCAGGAGTATAACTCAAGAGTGTGAACTTCTATTGTATCCGTGGGGTAAATTGGTTACTTAAACTATTACTATTTAAGTTCCCCAATGAGGCAATGTAGCTAAACTACAAGTAACCTGAGAGAAGCAAATCAAAAGAAGATTGGCTTTTGACTGAGAGCTGTAAATAAAGCATATACCACTGGTTTATAAACCGCTCAGTATCCTCCATGCTTGGGGTGGAAGTCAAGGGTATCCAGGTCTTACTTCGTAGCCCGCCGTGCCTCGAATAGTACTTGGCTTGTGGCAGTAAACTGTTTCTGCTCGGCAGTCCTGGCTTCAAGCCTCCCACAGGGAGATTCCTTTCAATGCTCCAAATCCCTTCCAGGGCCACTGTCAATATTTTCAAAAGCAAGGTAATGATTATTAGCTCCTTCTCTTTTCAGCACAAAATGTTCGTAAAGTATTTACTTGGTGACTATTTTCTTTAGCCATTTGGGTGGAGGTTTATTTGGTTTGATTGATTAAACCACCCAAGGTCTTTAGCCTTTGTTTAATCTGTAATTCTAGCTCATTCATTGAATTATTCCCTATGCAATTTAACCTCTACAGTGTTATTAATTTAACCTGCCCCTAAAGAAATAGATGAAAAGTCAATTAAGAAATACAAATAGCAAGATGCAGAGAAATCAGGAATAAATAATCATTAATATATGGACTTCATCAGCAATCTTATCTGATTCTGCTTTAACTCCTGGAAGCACAAATATTTCCAAAGATAACATAACCCAAAGTTACCAGAGTAATTCATCCAATAGATCCAATAATCTTCTAAACTAGAGGTTGTTTAATCTCCCCCTTGAAAGAAACAGTAAACTCACTGGAAAACAGCATAACAAAATATTTGTAACGTGATGTCTATGCACTGTACGAGGCAAATTATAGTCCTAAGTCCTGATACCATCAATAAGTATTGGTTTAGTAATGATTTGCACTGGGCTTTTCTCCATATCCTAAAATCACATGTTTAGATTCTGGGAATCAGTTAACAAGCATTTAGTGAAAATCTACTGTGTAGAAAACTGTAACCCAAGTCAAACAAAGAAGTGAATTCAGGTAAAGGCCATAAGTCGTTTTTCCCATTTCTGAAGCTGCAAATGTCAATGCCCAATATTCTCCACAGATCCAAGTCTGCCCACTGGCATACACACTGACATGATCCCTCCCTAAAGGAGTCTGTACCATGCAATGGGTAGGGGCACAGCCTTTGAGTTCAGAGGAGATCTGGGTTTCAGTCTCTGCTCTACCACCTACCAATTCTATGACTTTGGGCAAGTTATTTAATCCACGATGTCTCAGTTCCCTCATGGGGATGACAATAATATCTACCTTGAAGGATTATTATAGCATTTGGATGAAATGAAATGCTTTGTACTCAATAAATAGTAGCTTTTTTTTTTTTTTACAGGGACGATGATTTTCCTGTACAAGCATGGACTCAGATTCTATTTCCAGAGGCACAGTCACTGAGCTGACTCACCAGGCTGAATGTCAGTCCTTTCCCCTCCTTCCTGGCTCCTGAACGGAGCGGCTGGAGCTATCTGTCAAGATTCGTTTCCTCCCTCTTCTTCAAAGGCCTTCAAGGAAGACTCCAAGACTCCTTCTGCCAAGACCTTACAAAGTTCAAGCTTTTCCTTATATCTAACCCAAATCTTCCCTTACTGATCAAGCCAGTTTCCTTTCCTGCCCCGTCTAGAGAGAGAAAAGGGTAACAAACTCTCAGATGTAGGAGTCCACGAACACTTATTCAATACCCCCCGTGACACCCTGTGAGAAACCAAGAAAATAGATTTAGCTTTGTTCCGCATTGTGGGAAGGTCTGGTAAATGGAAAATGGTTAAAAATCCAGAGGTAGAACTCTGTAGAAAACCCACATCAAATTAAATAGAATTGTACTAGTCTAATCCAGTTGGCTCTTTCAGATGCAATCACATTTATGGCTTAATAGAGAAAATAGCTGAAATGTAAATGTATATGCCTAGAAAGGCATGGGGAAAAAACCCTCAAAGCAAAATGTTGTTATACATAAGTGTTTACTGTACTTGGGGATAGAGGGTGCTGGGAAAAGTAGCATGACTTTGATTGGATAGGATATTTGGATGAAGACATTACGGAAAGTGATATATTCAACTGGAGGAAAAGAGGACCAAAAAGAAGTGTGAATATCCTTTGAAGCAGAGGCTTCTTTAAAGGGAAATTCAACTCTCTCAGCTCTGGGCAAATGCTTTCCAGGAGGAGGAAGGAAGACAAAGGGGGGGTGTGCAGAACGGGGCCAGAGAGACCTCAATGTTGGCGGCCTAACCTGAAAAGGAAAAGGGCAGTAGGCATAAGAGAGACGCTAAGAGAAAGGAATCAAATCCTTTCTTGAAGCTCGGAATCTTAGAGATTCTTCTCTCTCCTCTTCTCATGCCCCCAAACCTCTTCTACTCAAACACCTTTTTAGGTGTGTCTTTATCCTGAATTTTAAAGTTACAAAACCAAGTCTTTACGCTGAAAATTTTAGCCAATGGGATCTGACCTGGTCTATCAGAAGGTCGCCCTTTAAAAACATTCTTGTTTCCCCAGCTCTCAGGACTGTGAATAAGGAACATGGGAGCTTGAAAAGCCAGTTTAGAAACATATTGTCTATGCTTCCTTTGTATAAACATGGTCAGAGGAAGAAAATTTTAAGTAATTAAAATTTATGTTTGGTGACTTCTAAGCTCAGTAATTATCTTTTTTTGGGGAATTATCTTGACATGTCTTTGGTGTCTAGTAAGTTCCTTGTATATTGTAGGTACAAAAACATTTTTGTTGAATGAATTAATGAATAGCAAAAATATCGACACTTGCTGGGAAATATTTCACATTTCTTAAATTTGTACTAAACATAATAAACAAACCAGACTCAACGTTAAGTGTGCATGCATTCAGGCACATATAGACACAAATGAATGCATCTGAGAGTACACTCTTGAAATTCATTGGGAAAGGAAATGTATAAGAGAACACTAGTGAGCTTCATTAATCAAATTTTTCATGACTACTATAAACTCTGCAGGTTTTAGCCTGAAAAATACAAAAGCCCTTGCAATTTGAAAACATTAAAGTAGTACATTACTGTATTTCCACATGGTCCTCTATAGAAAATTTTCAAAATGTAGAAATAGCTTTAAAATAGATGGCAAAATGAATGCAATAGTCCCATAATGCATGTCTCATAAACCTAACTCTTCTTTTTAAAAAAGTTGTAAGGAGGGGGAAATCTTCAGGGAACCACTAAGAATATATGAATTGTGAGGTTAGCTAAATTCTTACTTATCCAGAAGGCTCCACGGGTGGCCCAGATTCCATTTACGCCTGGCAGCAGATCTGATCAGAAAATTGCATTTTTTCCTTTCATCATTTCAGGATGATGAGACCCTGTAGATCCAGGCCCCTGTGCTTGGGGCAGGAATGTGTAAAGCCTCTGAAACCTCTTCTACCTCAAGTTTGAACTTAAACCTGGAGAAGATCGTGACAACTTTGTTGTTACTGAAGAGAATACTATTTGCTACCAGTACAGTTTCAAATCTTTTTTCCTCTAAGAAAACATAATCTTATATTTTAAAGTATATCCCAATGGCTAAGAGCAAAGACATCAGCTTCTGATGAGCCTACATTCAAGTATCAGTTATTCCACTGTGTGACAACAGGCAAGTCGTTGTACCTCCCCCAAGCCTCAGCTTCCAGAGCTGCAAAATGGGAATAATAATGACAGGGACAGAGTACAGGGACAAAGTAGGTGATTAAATAGTTAATCCCACGAAGGGATCATAAGTAAAAAAAAATGTATGGGAGACCCCTCTAAGTTAAATGATCACGCAAGAAAGCAGGCTTGCTTAACAACAAAACCAAGTGGGCTTGCTTAGCTCCAAAACCATGCAACAGAAGCATTAGACGTGTCCCCAAACAATAAAACAGTGGTGGAATGAGACCCACATCCTGTCCAGTGAGGTCAGTAAGTTAATGATTCCTAGGACATGCTTCTCTGTGCACACTAAAGACAAAAATACAAGGAAAAGGTGACATTAAACTGAAACCTGAGATGATTTACCATATTTTAGTCTATGTAACTGCCTTTTCACTTATTTCCATTGCTGCACGATAGTCCCTGTTTGACCATGTAGGGACAAGAAAACTCCTGCCCAATGTGGAGGAGGAACTGACGATGGAAGCTTGATGTCTACCCTCCCCACTTTTCCTTTGATTATAAAACTGCAGCCCACTAAGTTCTTGGCGTGCCACCCCTCTTGCCCACCCACTTGTAAATCTCACAAGTGTCCTATACTAATAAACTCTTTCCTTGCCTGTCACTCTGTCTCTCACTGAATTCTTTCTGCACGGAGACAGAAGCTCTACCAAGCTCTATGCTCTACTAAGTCCCAAAACACATTCTGCAGTTTCAATAAGAGCACGGGGTCGTTGCAAAGATTGAAAGAGGTAATTTGTAAAAACTTTCATGTCCAGGAGACACACTGTGAATGATGGCCAATATAATAAGTAAATAAATAAAATTATTAATGATTACCTCCATCATCATCATCATCATCATCATTAGAGAGACTCCCTTCACCCACCTACCCCTCCCCTTCTCACTGAACCCATATAGCTCTACGTCAGGAGCCTGGAAGGACTCAAAAACCCATAGAAGGGAAGGCTTAGAGGCCTGGCAGTCCATTTTTCTTGTTGTCACTGATGCCATTCCCCAGACCCAAGTATGGGGCGCACAGTAACAATCACCTGGGACATGTTGGCCATTGCAAGGTCTTCACAGCTCTTATTAACTGTTGTCATACACGACCACAAGAACAGGTGGGATAGCTCAATCACCTGAGGGTCCCTCACTGAACGGCTTTTTCCTGAGTCCCTTCTTGCTACCCAAATAACAATATTGTAAAATAAATGTAATGTTCACTGTTAAACATCCTTAAAACCTAACTTCTGGATCTTTTGACATTTGGTTGATATTGTTCAACCCAAAGAGAAGAAACTTTTGACCTTTTACCAATTTCATTCAACCAAAGGAGAAGAAAAAGGACAGAAATAACTTAAGTCCACTGCTCTGGGGTACTTCCATTATTGTCATCATTAGCTCCATCGGAAGTAAAACATGCTATCTTTTAAGTTGCTTAACTTCAGAACAAATGCCCCTCAATAGACGGTACGATTGAAACCAGGAGATTGAATTTGACCTTCAAGATCACTGCATTTGACCTTCAAGAAAAAGGTCATTTGCAATCCGGAAAAGAACAATTTCCCTGCACTCATGGAAGCAAAAGCCTATTTGGGATGGGTGAAGGAGCAAACGATAAGTAAAGAAGTGAAGACAATGAATGGGTCAAGCATACTTCCTCCTAACATCTGGGAATAGCTACTATATAAGTCATACAAGCCCCTCAGAGTTTTATGCAGAATTATGGGTGTATGTGACAAGGTGTGTTTTCCAGCAAGAGAGGCCATAGCTTTCTTCTGATATTTAAAAGAGTGTGTCACTGAAAACCTCCTTCTAGAAGGTCCAGTGGCTGACCCGAGCTGCCAGCCCTCTGGGCTAGGCTGGAAGAGTGTGACACTCTCCTTGGGTGCTAGTTTCCTATTCTGGCCAAGGACGTGGGGATTCCAGCCATTAAAATAAGGAGAAGAAGAAAATGAAAAGAAAAAATATAGTAGGTTTTTGTTTTTCATCAATAGAGCCCTTTAAGACTTAACCTTACAGAATCAATCCTCAGCTTTGAAAGATTTTTCTAGGCTAAAATAGCACCTCCGTGCGACCTCTGGTGGATGTTATTAAAAATGCAGCCCCCCATGCCCCCCAAGCATTCTCCATTTTATATGAAGAATATTTGAAAACACTGCTTAGAAAAATGAATTTTTATAAGCCGAATGATTTTTCCTAATCATTTAGACAGTCTCATAATCAAATGTATCCATTAAGGATAATACAACATCCAACTAGTGTATAAATCAGCTTTTATGTAATCTCTGAAAACAATGAAGGTGACCCAAAATATAATAGTATTAACTTAAATATTTTTTTTAATCACCAGGGAAGTAGTATATGTAGATTGTGGTTCAGAGAAGTAATTTAGTAGGTCATTTTGCATCCATCCATAAAGTTCAAACTCTAAGACTTTAAACTTTCCTTCAAGACACTATATGATCATATGTATATGTATAACTGATTCACTTTGTTATAAAGCAGAAACTAACACACCATTGTAAAACAATTATACTCTAATAAAGATGTAAAAAAAAAAAGGCACTAGATGAACAGAATGAGCCGTTTTGTTGGTCTCTCTTTCCGTGAGAATGGGTGACACAAGAAGCCCTAAAAGGTGTTTCTATGCTGGTTTTAAAACATAAAGTGGGAAAACATTTTTAAAAAAAGAAAAAAAAAGACTTATTATAAAGCTATAGTAACAAAGACAATGTGGCACTGGTATTGAGATCAATAAATAGATCAAGAAGACCAAATGAAGAGTGAAGAAATACGAAAAAAAAAAAAAGTGGGAAAATACACCATGGAGTCTGAAAAGATGTACCTCTGGGCCTGCAGCATCTTCTCTAAGGAATCCTTAGTGAATTGGGGTCCCACCAGACTGTTGTACAACAGTCCTCCTCAGAAAATGTCAACTTCTCTGAGTATAGGAGTTGTGCCTTACAGTTCTTTTATATCTTCAAGCAACTGCTGGTACCCAAGAGGGTTGCAGTAAAAACCTGATGGTTTGAAAAGCATGAAATATGCACCTAGCAATCAGAGAAGGAACTATGAAAATGAGGGGCTCCAGCAGTTTCAAAATAACATCTATGAGGAATTCTTGAGAGCACATCTTTTTTCAAATGAACCATCAGTGCAAGCTATCAGCGCCCAGGCCATGTAACTCATATACCATGTGTATGTGGGATAAAATCCTTGGCTGCTTTGACCAATTTAAATGACTTCGATTCTTCTGGGTCAGTGATTTGCAAAGTGGGGTCCCTGGACCAGCATCTTCAACGTCTCCCGGGAACCTGGTAGAAATGCAAATTCTTGGACCCCACCCCAGACTTTTTTTTTCTCTTTTTAAAAATTTATTTATTTATGTTTGGCTGCATTGGGTCTTTGCTGCTGCGCGCAGGTGAGAGAGGGCTACTCTTCATTGTGGTGCGCAGGCTTCCCATGGCAGTGGCTTCTCTTGTTGCGGAGCACGGGCTCTAGGCGTGTGGGCTTCAGTAGTTGTGGCACGCAGGCTCAGTAGTTGTGGCGCACGGGCTTAGTTGCTCCGTGGTATGTGGGATCTTCCCGGACCAGGGATCGAACCCGTGTCCCCTGCATTGGCAGGTGGACTCTCAACCACTGCACCACCAGGGAAGTCCCTCATCATCTTTTAAAGAATAAACCTGAATTGTAGTAGTGAGCCACTAATGGACATAGGACTTTTTCCTGTCCTCTAAACCTGCCCCCACAAGACAACACTGCTATAGTTGAGGATGGATTATTTGTTCTGAGTACTTTAGCTACATTGCTTCTGCTCACCCCGGGGAGCGCTGCATCATTTGAGCCCTTCCATCTCTCTAATCTGTCCTGTCAGCTTCTCTCTCTTGCTCTCTGAGCTCCAGCCACATGGCCCTTCTGTCCATCCCCACATGGAAGCCTTTGAACATTCTATTTTCTCTGCCTGAACTGCCTTTCTCCTAATTTTTTTTCCCCGGGTAACTTCTACCTGAATTTCAGGTCTATGCTGAAATGTCAGTTCTTTAAGGAAACCTTCCTTGGCTCCACAATCTTGAAACGCCCCTGGTTACTTTTTCTCATAGTACTCTCCTCTTTTCTTTCATTTGATTTATTGCAATGTGTGTGCAGCCTCATTTCCTTTATACACAATTATTTGTGTAACTATTAGTTTACCATATGTCTCCCTTACCAGGCCATAAATACCATAAGAGCAGGGATGTTGTCTGTTCAGTTCATTCGAGTCCTAGAACAGAGTTTGACATAATAATGGATGCTCAAAAAATGTGTGTTCAAGTGGAACTAAGCATTGTTCAATTAGTGAAAGATTCTTCTATAGGCATGTCTGCGCACGCAGACTTGTGAACAACAGGGAACCAGTATTTCTAGTCCTAGTGCCCAGAAGCCCAATCCAAGGAGCCATGGAAAACCTAACTAAGCAACACAAAGATATGGCAGGTGTCATCTTTTCCTGACTAACCGATAGGGAACACAAGTAAATAAATTTGACTTGTGTGCAGACTGACCCAAATAAGGCAAAAGACCTGCTGCGTATGGCTGTGGGGCTGGTTCATTCCTGGTCATGAGACCCAAACACACCCTCAGACATGAACAAGGCAGAGTTAGATACTTTCTGCATCTTGTTTCCCCTAAATTAGGAGTCATATGAATAAGAGATGAGTGAGGGTCAGAATTACTCTAGCTTAACTTTGGTTTACACTTTTTTGGTTAAATCATGATCTTCAGGCAGAAAAAGGGTTTAAGAAATGTGGTTAAGAAAGAGCTGTAATAGTTCGGAAGAGAGGAAGAGATCACTTGCTCTAAGTTCAAGTCTCTTGACAAATTTCAGCCCTTCTGTTATGAGAATTTACAGAGGAAATCACCAAAGGTTTTGAGGAACTACGAAAAATGAGACAGTAGTAAAGAGCTAGTATAGGCAGATATTCCCTGCTCCAAGAAAGACAGACAGAAAGAAAGAAGGCAAACAAGCTGGCTAATAACAATTGCTACAATTTATCGAATGCTACCATGCCCTAGGCATCTTACATATATTATCTCTCTTCCTGACCATCAACCTATGGGCAGGTATAATTATTCCTATTTTATAAATGAAAAAGTAACTTCCAGAAATCATAAAAATTAAAAGCATGCCTACCTAACTCTCTCAAGTCAAGTTACTAAACTAGACAAATTAGGGAGACGCTGTAGCCACAGCGTAGTACGTGCATTTCAGCAAGGCATTTGATAAAGTGCATTTCTCTTTGGCAGAGAGTGCCCATGCCAAAGATGCTGACTGACAGATCAGGGGCTTCTAGAGACTCTACTTGGAACTGTTGGGATCACCATTTAATTTGTTAATTTGAATATAGGAACTTTCAGCAAACTCACCAAATGTGAGAATGGCACAAACCTGGTGAATGGTTTATGTGCTGAATGGCAAACTCAGGACTCAAAGGGCCTTCTACATCTAGAATGACGTGCTAAAATTCATAGGACGGTATTGTTGGGGATACATATAACAACCTGTATTTAGGACCAAACAAAGGAATTGCATAAGCATAGGACGGAAAAGGCCTGGGTCAAATGTTTTCAGTTGGACAGGGGGGGAAAGAGAAACTAAGGATGTCATAGACTGCGTTTGTTACGTGTGTTAATAATATAATGTGTCTGTCTCAACAGCTCATGTAATTTTAGATCCACCTAATAGAAGTATAATTTTCAGATCAAGGGAGGTTATAGTCCCACCACATACACTAACCTGATTGTACTGGATTCAGTGATTTAATAAAATGGAGAATACTGGGATAGTTCAGCCAGTGTGGTGAAAGCACTACAAATTATTTTAAAGGTAACACTGAGAAAAGAAAAAAAGAAAGGTAACACGGAGTCTATGAAAGATTTGGTGGGTGCTCAAATAGCCACCACTATATAATTCAAAAATGTTTCAGTGGGAAAGCACCACATTTTATCTGTATATTTGGGAGCAGATGTGTGATTAGGGAGTAGAAGCTGTACAGAGACTGGGGACCTTTCCAAAAACTAGAGATTGAAGACCTTTCAAAAAAAAAAATTGAAAATTGAATGGATACTTTGTGCAGGTGTAAATATTCTGTCTCTATTTCAGCTGAGGCCAGGAACTCAGGAAGGCTGAGGCAGGAACTCTTTATATGCCCCCCACCCTGACTTTGTGAGCTCCTGAAAGTCTGGACACCAGCCTTAATTCATTACTCATTTCCCAGCAACCAGCCCAATGCCTGACATGCAAAAAGGACTCCACAGCTGTCAAATTGGTGAGTGAATGGTTAAGTCCACCTTTTACTCCTACAGTCACAGGGAATACAGAACCTTTCAATTATAGCACCTTTAACAGGAAAATTCCCAGGTAGATAGAATTTTAAGTCGGCGTAAGGAATTACTTAAGTATACTGAATACTTATATACAGTGAATTTAGCTGCTCTAGACAAGGTCTCTGCGTGCTGTTGACAAGAACAGGAACGAGGTATCATAATCAGGCACATTGTGGCTGATGCTGAGGGAAGAGGTCCTTTTACCAGGTGGCAACAGTTCTGTGGCTCCTCGAGGGGTCTCCGTGTCCCAGGAGGAGGGTGCGTGGTCGCTCGAGGAGCGGAAGCTGAGCGGCTTCAGAACAACCCTCGCTCCTCTGTTGTCCTGGCACAGAGGGAGCCACGGTGCTCTAGAGAGGCAATCAGGGAGGTGCTGCAAAAGGGCTGGGAACGCTTGCCTTCCTCTTTGGCCTATTATTTTCATCTTCATCATTCCTTACCACCTACTGAAGACATGTGGGGCACAAAGGGCTGTGAAATATCTGTAAATTTATGGAAGAGCACTTGGACCTAGCGTGGACTCAACCATGTTGGCTGTGACTGTGAACCAGAACTGCTTTTACTTATTTGAATGTTGTTTGTGTGTTTGGCAGGGCAGGGAGGAGACAACAGCAGTGTGTTAAAACGTGGCCCATAATTGTGAGATTCTAAAAGGATCAGGTAATCATAATTTATGAACTGATAATCCAAGAGATGGGGGTTTAAATGTCTGAAGGATTTCTCCAGCACTGAGTGACGGTAGGCAAGTCACTTCCTTTCCTCTAGTGTAGACCTCAGTTTCCTGGTCTGTAAAATGAAGGAATTGACAAAAATGATCTGCATATTTCCGTGTGTGTATATAATTTATGTATTTAAAATATAAACTTCATAGTTTTATTATGTGTAAAATTTAAATATTACATTTTACACATTTTTATAATTTAAACATATTTTTAAATATATTTAAAACTTAAATATATATTATATTTTACACATTTTTATAATTAAGATATATTTTATAATTTAATATTTTTAATATCATATGTATGTATATATACACACACACAATTTTTTTCAATACCGTCCAGGCCAATGCCACTACCAATTAAGTTGGAGGATACCTGGACTCAGGTAGCCTTTTATGAAGGAGGGCTTGGGGAAATGGACCAGATGCCTTCGGCCACAAAACCATCACCCCTGCCTTTGCCAAAACAGCAGCTCCGCCCCCTCCCTCCAAAACCTTTGCGGCTTCAGCTAGTCTTAGTGCGGTTTGCCCCAGTTCCCCTTTCACCGCTTCTCCTCGCCCACGTACCTCCCGCGGGGTCCGAGGCTGAAAGAGAACTCACACTGCTTCCGGGACTCCTGGGGGCCGCGGCCTCCGGTCTCCCCGCGCACCCCGCATCCCAGGCCTGCGGGCGGCAGAGGCTGCTCGCCGTCGCGGCCCGCCTCGGGCATCGCCACCGCGGTCACCGCCTCCTCCCCCCTCATGCCGCGGGGGTCTTCTTCGCGGCGCGCGGCCGGCTGGCCTTCTCTGCTCCGCCGCAGGCTGCTGGAGAACGCGAGGCGTCTCCGGTTGCCATGGTGACTGTGGATCCTCCCCGCCCCCAGCCGCTCCCAGTGGGCTTGTGCAGGTGACCCGCGCGCCCAGGAAGGCGCTGGAGTTGGGGAGCTGCAATTACTTACTGACCAAAGCAAAGGACTTTCTTTCCATTTATCTCTCGTTTGTTTGTGACACCAGTTTCGCAAGAGGGGGTTTACTATTCCTTGGTAGGGAAACTGAGATTAAGAAAAGCAGAGGATATTGTCCGAGGTTACACAACTAGAAGTGCCACAGCCGGAATCCGAATTCCGAAAAGTTTGGCCCCAAAGGCTAAAGAATAAATCACCACCTGGAACAAGTAGGGGCGGGAGGAGGGACTGGACAGTGAGTTCAAGGAAAGGTCTCTGGTTTCACGCAGTGCTTTGCTTGTCGTGTCCCGCTCCCTCCTACACTCACATGATCGAATAAATCAATGTTGAGGATTCCCAACTTTTGGATTGTAAGTTGTTGCTGTTGTTATTATTAATAAACAACTCCTGTAGTGTCTAAGCACGTTTGTATTCACAATCTATTTGAATCCATATAAAAACTAATTTTACACATGAGAAAATCAAACTCAGGAAAGTTTAATTTGAATAGCAAATGGGAAAATCTAGGGCTTTATTTGGAGCAAGAGGTTGCTTTTGTTTTGTTTTTGCAGTCTCTTTTTTTGTATAACACTTTGGCCTTATACCATGGATGCAATATCTTATCTGTCTAAGGATATTAATGATACACTTCATTTCCAATGTTACTTTCTTCTTGTATAATTGTTGCTTCCACCAAGTTACCAGTTCTGGTTTGTTTTGTTCTCTTAGTAGCTTTCCTCTACCTTCAGGTGATCTTTGACTGTCTTGCCCTATCTCGTAGTGGACATATGACTCTGTGCACACAGGTGGGCTTATCAACTGGGAGTTTCACTGATGGCTGATCTGTCTCGGCTGTTCAGTTGGGGAAGCCCTCATGTTGGTATTTTAAGGTCTTATCTCGTGAACTGCTCTGATTCTCCATGGAGTGACTCCTCCGGTCTCCCTGCTGGAGGGAATCAGTCTGGTACCAGCACCCTGGGAAGTGAGGGGGAGAGGAGAACTGAAGGCTTAATATGTAGAATGTAAGTATTCATGAAATTCCTGTTTCAGTATGGTGGTTCTGCCTTCAACTGTGCTTTGTACCTTCCATCCAGAGAGCCTGTTTGACTTCCTTCAGTGAATTACCTCCAATCTTCTGCTGGAGTGGAGGGGGGGGGGTCATCCATCTAGCTGCTAAGAATGGGGGATCTGGAGGTATAACTGCTTTATTTTTATTGTGATAAAATGTACATAAAATTTACTCTTTTAACCATTTTTAAGTATACAATTCAGTGACATTAAGTACATTCATAGTGTTGTACAGCCATCACCACTATCCATTTCCAGAATTTTTTCATTATTCCAAACAGAAATTGTACCCATTAAACAATAATTCTCAATTTCCCCCTCTCTCTGCCCTCTGGTAACCTCTGTTCTATCTTCTGTCTCTGTGAATTTGACTACTTTAGGTACTTCATATAAGTGGAATCATACAATCTTTTCCTTTTGTGTCTGGGTTATTTCATTTAGCATAATGTTTTTAAAGTTCATCCATGTTGTAGCATGAATCAGAATTGCATTCCTTTTTTAAGATTGAATAATATTCCATTGTATGTACATACAGCATTGTGTATATCTGTTCATCTGTTGATGGACGTTTGGGTTGTTTCCACCTTTAGGCAGTTGCAAGTAATGCTGCAATGAACACTGGTGTACAAGTATCAGTCTTGAGTTCCTGCTTTCAGTTCTTTTGAGTATATACCTAGAAATGGAATTACTGGATCATATGGTAGTTCTGTGTTTAATTTTGTGGGGAACCATTAAACTTTTTCAAGTGGCTGCACCACTTTACATTCCCACCAGCAATGCACAAAGGTTCCAATTTCTCTATATCCTTGTCAACACTTGTTACTTTTCTTTTTAAAAATATAACAGCTAGCTATCCTAATGAATGTGAAGTGGTATCTCTTCGTGATTTTGCTTTGCATTTTCCTACTGACTAGTGATTTGAGTATCTTTTCATGTGTTTACGGGTTGTTTGTATATCTTCTTTGGAGAAATGTTTATTCAAGTATTTTATCCATTTTTGAATTGGGTTTTTTGTTGAGTTTTAAGAGTTCTTTGTATATTCTGGATATTAATCCCTTATCAGATATATGATTTATAAATATTTGCTCCCATTTAATGAGTTGCCTTTTCACTTTGTTGATAGTGTCCTTTGATTTTAAAAAAGTTTTAATTTTGATGTAGTCCCATTTATCTATATTTTTCCTTTAATGAGGTGTTTTTTGTGACATATCCAAGAAATCATTGCCAAATCTAATATCATGAAGATTTTTTCCATTTGTTTTCTTCTAAAAGTTTTATAGTTTTAACTCTTACATTTAAGTATTTGATCATTTTAATTTTTGTATTAACATTATAGTGTGATGTAGGAGTCCAACTTCATTCTTTTGCACGTGGATACCCAGTTTTCCCAGAACCATTTATTGAAAAAGGCTATTTTTTCCTCCATTGAATTTTCTTGACACTATTGTCAAAAGTATTCAGTGCTCCATAAATGTGAGGGTTTATTTCTGGATTCAAAATTCTGTTCCATTGATATATATGTTTATCCTTATGCCAGTACCACAAGCTTTCTAGTAAGTTTTGAAATAAAAAAGTGTGAGTTCTCCAACTTTGTTTTTTTTTTTTTCGAGATTGTTTGGCGCTTCTGGCTTCTTTGCATTTCCATATGAATTTTAGGATCAGCTTGTCAATTTTTGTGAAGAAGCTAGCTGGAATTTTGATAGAATTGCATTGAATCTATAGATCAATGTGGGGGGTAGTGCCATCTTAACAATAATAAGTGTTTTGATCCATGAAAATGGGATGTCATTCTGTTTATTTTGTGCTTCTTTAGTTTCTTTCAACAATCTTTTATAGTTCGCAGAGCAAAAGTTTTGTACTTCTTTTGTTAAGTTTATTCCAAAGTACGTTTTTTCTTGTCAATGCTATTATAAATGAAATTGTTTTCTTAATTTAATTTTCAGTTTGCTCATTGATACTATATAAAACTAAAGTTGATTTTTGTATATTGATCTGGTATCCTGGAGCATTGCTGAACTCATTTATTAGTTCTTATAGTTTTTTCCCAGTGGATTCCTTATGATTTCTCATATACAAGATCATATCACCTGCATATAGAGATACTTTTAGTTCTTTTCCAATCTGGATGTCTTTTCTTTTCTTTTCTTGCCTAATTGCCCTGACTAGAATCTGCAGTAAAATGTTTAATAGAAGTGGTGAGAGCAGACATCCTTGTCTTCTTATTATTTTTTTTTGAAAATGTGACCTGTTTTATTTACTAGGGGAGCATTTGAAACTTTGAAAGAGAACATCCATTTTTTTAAAATTAATTTTTATTGGAGTATTGTTGCTTTACAATGTTGTGTTAGCCTCCACTGCACAACAAAATAAATCAGCCATACACATAGAGATATCCCCTCCCTTTTGGACTTCCCTCCCATTTAGGTTACCACAGAGAATTAGGTAGAGTCCCCTGTGCTATACAGTACGTTCCCATCAGTTGTCTATTTTGTACATAGTATCAATACACAGTATATGTGTCAATCCCAGTCTCCCAATTCCTCCCACTCCACCGCTTTCCCCCTTGGTATCCATACATTTGTCCTCTATGTCTGTATCTCTATTTCTGCTTCGCAAATAAGATCATCTACACCATTTTTCTAGATTCCACGTATATGTGTTATTATACAATATTTGCTTTTCTCTTTCTGACTTACTTCACTCTGTATGACACTCTCTAGGTCCATCCACCTCTCTACAAATGACCCAATTTCATTCCTTTTCATGGCTGAGTAATATCCCATTGTATATATGTACCACAGCTCCTTTATCCATTCCTCTGTTGATGGATCCTTGTCTTATTCTTAACCTTAGAGTGAAAGCACTCAGTCTTTCACCACTAAGTATGATGTTAAGTTTTGGGGTTTTTTTAGATGTCCTTTATCAGGCTGAGGAATTCCTTTCTATTCCTAGTCTGTTGAGAGTTTTTATCATGAAGTTTAGCTGTAACTCTTTGCTTTGTTATTTTAGTGGTTGCATTAGTGTTTATGGTATACAACTTTAACTTTTCATGGGCTACCTTCAAGAGATATTATACCGCTTTAGGCATATTTTAAGAGCATTCCAAGGACTTCCCTGGTGGCACAGTGGTTAAGAATCTGCCTGCCAATGCAGGGGACACGGGTACGATCCCTGGTCCCAGAAGATCCCATGTGCCGTGGAGCAACTAAGCCCATGTGCCGCAACTACTGAGCCTGCACACCACAACTACTGAAGCCTGCATGCCTAGAGCCCGTGCTCCGCAACAAGAGAAGCCACTGCAGTGAGAAGCCTATGCACTGCAATGAAGAGCAGTCCCCGCTCACCGCAACTAGAGAAAGCCCTCACGCAGCAACAAAGACTCAATGCAGCCAAAAAAAGAAATTCCATTTCTCTCCTTCCAGCCATTATATAACTGTTGACATATATTTTACTTTTAGATATGTTATAAACTCTGTAAAAATTGTTAATATTTTTCTTTAAACAGTCAATTATCTTTTAAAGATAATTTTCCAAATCTGTATCATAATATTTACTTGTAAAATTAATGAGACCATTTAACGTACTTTGACAATCACAAACATTTGCAATTATCTTTTCTATATGACTAATAGTTTTTTTAAACCATCTTAACCATTTTAAAGTGTTGAGTATATTTACATTGCTGTGTAATGGATCTCTAGAACTTTTCATCTTGCAAAACAGAAACTCTATACCCATGGAACACCAGCTCCCTATTTCTCCCTTCCCCCAGACCCTGGCAACAACCATTCTACTTTCTGTTTCTATGAATTTGAATATTTATTTATTTTTATTATTATTTTTTAATAAATTTATTTATTTTTGGCTGTGTTGGGTCTTCACTGCTGCACACGAGCTTTCTGTAGTTGTGGCGAGCGGGGGCTACTCTTCGTTGCAGTGCACGGGCTTCCCGTTGCAGTGGCTTCTCTTGTTGTGGAGCATGGGCTCTAGGCGCGTGGGCTTCAGTAGTTGTGGCACACGGGCTCAGTAGTTGTGGCTCACAGGCTCTAGAGTGCAGGCTCAGTAGTTGTGGTGCACGGGCTTAGTTGCTCCGTGGTATGTGGGATCTTCCCCGGACCAGGGCTTGAACCCGTGTCCCCTGCATTGGCAGGCGGATTCTTAAACCACTGCGCCACCAGGGAAGTCCCTATGAATTTAAATATTTTAGATGTCTCATATGAGTGGACTCATACATAATTTGTCTTTTTGTGATTGGCTTATTTTATTTAGCATAATGTTCTCAAGGTTAATTCCTGTTGTAGCATGTGGTAGGATTTCCTTTTTTGAGGCTTAATAATATTCAATTTTCTGTATATACTACATTTTCTCTATTCATTCATCTGTCAGTGGGCTTTTGGGTTGCTTCCATCTCTTAGCTGGAATGAATAAACATGTTATGGATCCAAGGAAGATACACAGGTAAAAAAAGAATTCATGCTTTTTTTTTGGTTGTTCAAAACTTTTATTTTTTTTTGGAATATTTATATTTATGCTTTTGTCACTATCCACAATGTGGCTTTTAAAAAAGGCCTGAGCCACTTTGCGGTTCTCACCCCAATATAATCATCATCCCCTCATTCTTAGAATTCCTTTTCCCTGTCACTTTGTCTTTGTGTGGCTTGTATAAAATGAGGACCCTGGAAAAGAACACCTCCTGTGAACTTGAGAGTCTAGATGAGCAGTGCCCAGCTCAGTAGGACCAGGGAGGTAAAACTAGCTGGAGAGCAGATAGATACGTTATGATTTGAACCAAGGTATAGTTGTGCGCATGTCTGAAGGGTCGTGCTGACTCACCAGCAGCATAAGGAATATGCAGGTTGACCAGGGTGAGGTAGGATGGTCCACAGGATTGTGTGGATTGTGGGAGGGGGCAGTATATAAAATTCGTGGATTAAACACCTAGCTACTTCCTGAAAATGGCCTAGGTTCTAGAAAACAAAGATCTAGGTGTCTTGATTTTTTTTTAATTTACGGAGATTCAAGACACTAATATGTTCATTCTTACGGTTTACAATGAAAGCAAATGGCTATGGTGATGCAGAGAAGACAGCTGAACTGCACCAGTATATTAAGAGTTTTAAATGAAATTCTGAGTTACCTGACCTTATAAAAATACACATTAATATACTAAATACTGCACAAAGATCTAGGATGGGGGAATATTTAAAAATACATTTCTCTTGGATCAGCACCAAAAATATCATTAGTTTTCTGTACAGCTTGTGACAAGTTTTTCAGTATAGGTAAGTTAAAATGATTTGATAAAAATCACAAACACCACGGAAATCATTAAAGATATATCCAATCAACTTCCAAATACATTTTGACATCAAGGTCAGGCAATTCACTTGGAAGGATATTATCGTGATATTACCACTGAATTACTGTCCTAAGACTTTTGATGTCAACTTTGTATGATGGGGACATTTCACATCTCACACAAAGGAGGCACTGGGACTTAGAAACTTAAGAAAATTATTAGAACCATTAAGACTGAGGTGAAGAATTTGTGCAGCCTTCCACAATTTCAAAGAGGTAGTGATACATGCTTGTCCTCCTGGCGATGTCAAATGCAGTTTCCTCCAGGTTGTTCTTCAGACCTGCTTTGATGTAGCGGTTCATCAGGAGGAGTTCAAGGGTATCTTTGCTGTCTCTGTTCCCAGCAGCTAGATGTAAGGGGGTCAAGAGGCCTTTTGTCTGGGCGTTGATATCTGCATCATGCTGCAGTAAGAAAGAAGCCACTCTGGTGTTATTCCACTTACAGGCACTGTGCAGGGGTGTCCAGCCATCCACAGTCACCGCGTGAACATCTGCCCTGTGTGCAATCAACTCCCGGACCACGTCTAAGTGTCCGCTGTAGGCTGCTCGATGGAGCGGGGTGTACCCATCTTCATCTCGAGTGTTCACGTGGGTGGCCTTTTCTGAAAGCAGTCTTCGCACTGTGGTCAGCTGAGAAGAAAATAGATCTTTTACAATCCCAACTCGAAATGAAACAATAAGCAAAGAAAATTAAACCATCTAGTGTTCGATTTAATTAAGTTAAATAAAAACTTCTTTGTTAGCAGATGACTGTAAAATAAAAAATACGATTTTTTTGGGGGGGGTGGGGAACTGATTTAACAATGAACAAGTCAGTGTTAACTATAAACTGTTGATTCTAAGAGCATGATTCTCTGAATACCAAACCATACATTTATTCCTGGTCCAATGAAGGCTTATTGTATAAAAGCTATAGTCCTAGATGAATAATACAGGCTAGAATTGTATTAATATTTTATATTTCATCTGCGAAGAAAACATAGTAATGGAACAGACTGATCTTTCTGTAGTAGGATTACCACACCAATATACATACTGTATAAAACTTTAAAAAATACCTACTGTATAGCACAGGGAACTCTACTCAATATTCTGTGATAACCTAAATGAGAAAAGAATCTAAAAAAGAATATATGTGTAACTGAATCACTCTGCTGTACATCTGAAACCAACACAACGTTGTAAATCAACTACACTCCAATTAAAAAAAAAACTTCTTTTAACAGTAGAATACAATGGTAACAAGGAAGTCGAGATTAAGGAGCGCAATTCCTTCTAACTAAAACAACCTCAGATACGTGTTTTCAGGAAGTGATTTTCAGTTTGGTCTGAGGACCTCTGGTGGGATGCAGTCTGCTCTTGGCTTAAAAAGTTATCCAAAAATATAAGACCATTTATTAGTTTATTAACACAGACATGGGGGAACTTAGTAAAACAAGATACAAACGGCTAAGTGGGAAGAACAGACTTTGGCTGTTAAGCAGGGTCATCCTACTTGGACGATTCTGGGCAAATTAATGTTCCTGAATCTCAACTTCTTAATCTGTAAAAGGGAAGAATATGATGTATCTTATAGGGATATATGAGGATTAAATCAATAATGTAGTAAGGCACATGGTATAGTTGGTATTTAATGTTAATTCCCATCCTCTCTTTACTAAATACTTGTCTTTAGGATGACCCTAATGACTTAATATAAATGATTTAAAGATACAGATGATTGCTTGCTCTCTTTATAATTATTCTTAAAGCTCCCCAAAATACCCATGTGACACTTTGTAGCTTACTATGTGTTTTCACATACATTGCCTCTGTATAAAACCCCGTATGAAAGAGGCAGGTATTATGGTGGCCATTTTTACAGATAAGAAAATAGAGGTTCAGAAACAGTAGGCTTTGCCCAAAGTTACAGACTAAAGCAAGATTCAGTACAGGTCTTCTGGCTTCCAATCTAATACGTTTCCTACTAAATTAAGGTTTCCTCTTTAACTGTTCTTTTTATTTTTACCCGATTTTTTTCAGCAGCCCAAAGAAGCAATTTGCTTGGATCTTTTTCCATTTTTTTTTCTTGCAATTGATACCACTCTTCAGTTTTTTCATCTTGCTCTTCATCTTCATCAGAATTCCCTACCCAGAGACTTTGGGTGCCAGTGGGAATAAGGTGTCCATGTGTTTCTAATAATTCAAGTTGGTTAAAGTGTTCAGAAAAGTCCAAGGAGTTCTCTGGGTCTGGTTTTCCATCATCATTTACTTTCTCTTTTTCCATTTTTACTACTATTCTAAATACAAAGCATTTCAAATGCCAGAGTATAAATAATCTTTCCAGAGATGAATTATGTCTGCTTTATTTTATTCATCAAGATCTGAAACACAAACACAAAAATTAGGAGCAAAATGGTTATTGAGGCTTTATCAATAGCATAGATAAGTCTTGCAAATATACACAAATAAACCCTGTCTAAACTTTTTTGGTGTTTATTAATACCCTTCACATTCATTAAATATTGGAACTGATAGATTTCAGTTATCTTTATTTTTAATATTGTTTTTCTACTAAGTCAGTGGTTATAACACTATTTTGAATCTATTGGTTCACATACTACATTGTATTATGCTAACAGTGATTAATGCTTGAAGCTTTTAAATTATAACTAATAAAGATAACCACAGTCATGATTTTTATAGACTAGACACACAGAAGTTATAAAGCAGGAGCAAAAATTTTTAGTTCCTAAAAAATCTACTTCCAAGAATCAGAGATTCTTAGAGATGGAATAGCCCCCAAAGGACATGTGTCCCAATCTCTCATCAATGCAGATATCTTTATCATGACATCTGTAATAATCAACCTACTTCTACTTTAATAATTTCAGGCTTAGGAAAATTCACTGCTTTAAAAAGTAGTCCTATTCATTGACAGATAACTATAGTTCTTAGTTGGGTTCTTGTTTTGAAACCGAACTTTGGCTGTCATTTACTCCTTCATTCAACAAAGATGAATAGAATGCCTGGTATGTGCCAGTCTCTGGGTACTGGGATTCAATAATGAACAAGATCCACGTCTTAACCTCAAGAAGCTTCCTGTCTCGTCAGGGAGATTGGCAAAGACAGTGTTTAAGTGCTATAATAAGACCATATCTAGATATGATGAATATACAGGAAGGTCATAATTAACCCAGTCCTCAGGGAGTAGAGAAGGCTTCCTGAAGGAAATGATATTTATTCTGCTAGGCTGCCATAACAATTTATAAACCAATATCAGCTTAAAGAGTTATGCAGCAGATTAAACTTTAACCAATTAAACAAAATGAGAATAATAGATATTTAAAAAATATTTCTCAGCTTCCCAACTATATTTGTCGAAATCTTATCAGTCTTTCATGACTCTTCTCAGATGTTGCCTCCTTCATTAAGTCTTTCTTGAGCCTCCAAATTACATCTCTCTCTAGTTTCTACTTTTTTTTTGTGCTACATACTGTTTTATTTCACCACTAATTTTGTTCTTGTTTTAGTCTCTTAAAAGACTGTAAGCTTAAGGATAGGGACTATATTTAACTTACATTTATGTCCCACTTATATAAAGCAAACATTAAGAAATATTTGTAGAATTAAACAGAATTAAAGCCCTATCACTTGATTTTGCTTGGAATGGATTCCGAGAAATTTGAGAGTTAGTCGTGTACCCCTAAGATACTGATTTCTTTCTACCTAATTTTCACGAGCTTTAATTGATACAATCCTAATGCATCAGTAGATTTTATTACTACTGCCAAGTGCATTAAAGTCAAGTTTAAATTTATCACGCATGACCAGTACCTTCTCTGGACCTGTTACTTTGTTGCACAATGAAAGGACTGTACTAAAGGATTTCCAAAGACTGTCCAACTTTACAGAGTCAATCGAGAGACCCTATCAGAAAGGCTGTATGTTCTAATATTTTACTTTCCTCAAACTATTCTCTGAACCTTGCAATACAAAAGTGATCACAAATCTACTCATTAAACACTTTATTAAATACCTTACTGTATAGTTCACTTGTCATTTGTATCAACCACAGTAACATTATAGCACAGATCTTATACCCCCCTTTCCTTTTCATAAAAACTTTTTATAATTTAAATTTACTGTTCCAGGTACAATAAATTACATATAAAAATTTCTTAATGGATTTAATTTAAAAAGTCAACCCCAGGTGCATCTCCCTGATTCAGGGCTTAAAAAGCCGATCAAGATACCTACTTGATGATACTCCACCAAGAAGAACTAGGGTATGTTTTTTAAAGATCACATTCCATAAGAGATCTAAACTATGTTAACTCTTAACAATTCAGTGACAGGTGGGGCCGTAAACCCCATTTTACAAGTGAAGGCGCTGAGGTTCTGATAGATTAATACAACTTTCAATAGAACTAAAAGCCCAAATTTTCTAATTCAAAAGTTTCACATTGTTTTTTAATGTACTCTATTTTACTGCTGTCAGCACAAAGCAATGCAGATGTGCTGAACCCGAGATCCAGGCAGACAATAAGGGGACGCAGGGAAAGTCTTGTAAACTGGAGTCCGAATGCTCAATATCTGGGGAGTGGAGGTGAGGGAGAAGACCACCAGTCCCGGCCCTCCAGCACAGGCTGGTCACTTCACAGGCCCAGGAGTCGCGTCTGCGGCCTTCCGAACTTCTACGAGCGAAGAAGCCGCTCCAGCCCTACTTAGGACCCACGACACGGCCCGATTTGCAGGGCTCGTCAGGGGTCGACAGGGGACCCGCCCCTTTGGGCCCAGGAGTTCTTAGGTGGCGCCAGGCGACCAGGAAGTGTGGCCCCGGACGAGAAAGACCTACCCACCTTAGAGAGGGGAAAATCGCCGCCGGAAAGCTCGCTTCCGGGGTTCGTCCCCCGGGCTACTCAGGATTGGCTCCTGTATGAGGGCGGGTCCTCGCTGCAACTTTTCCTGCTACCTTACGGCAGTCGGCAGCCAATGAGAGGAGTTGAAGCGCCTACGTCATTTATGAGGTATCGCGAGAGAAGGAGGTGCTTTTTCTCTCCCGCTTAATTCAGGTTTATGGCCAAGCTGCTTCTCAGGCGGTGCTGTTGCTTTTCTTCTCAAGAATCTCCCTCCTTCTTACCGGGTAAAAGACAGCCTCGGGTTCCAGGGTGGGGCTTTGGAGAGTCCAGATGTGGGGTAGTTTAGGAGTCGCTTTCTGTATCTGCAGGATCGCGAGCGGAAGCCCAGAGAGGATTGACTCTGGGCCGGGTAGGCTCGGGAGGAGCCTGGGAGGTTTCCGCGTTCTGGTTTCTGAGGGTTCGGTGGTGCGGGGCTGCTGAGGCTTAGAATCCCCACCGAACCAGGAATCCGGACTTGGGAGGGGTCGTTCCGCGGTGGCAGCCGCTCCTCCCAAAAGATCCTGGCCATTTTCCTTAAACCACGTGTTTCTGCTTATTTACACTAGCTTTAAACGTGGACCCCCTATCTTTTCAAAACAAGCCCATTCCTTAAAAAAAAAAATTGTGTTTAAGCAGGAAATACGGGGTCGCCTCATGCTCCAGAGTAGCCCATGCATGCAACTTAAACATTTCTGCACATCCAGAGTTCGTGTGCTAAACCAGAACTATTGGGTGTGACCCTTTTTGCCCATTCATTTAACAAGCATTAGCTTCCCATGGGGCATAGAAAGGGAAACAGGAGAGGAGCGTAATCATAATGGTGTAAGTAGAGTGTCACTGGAGATATGTTTTTCTGTTTTGTTTTGTAAGATCTGAAAATAAAAGTATAGTAGGTGCTTAATTGAAAATGAGACACTTCCAAAATTGCCAGTCTGCTTTTTAAAAATGTGTTTTAAATAATATAATTTTGTTTTAGAATTTGGAATCGAGTGAGTTTTCTGACGTGTTTGAGCACAGGACCCAGGGGTACTTCGAGAGAGAAGTGGTCCTGGAGGAGCTGGACTGATCATAGAAATGAGTCCTGCAGATGCTCTGTAAGCACCTGTCTTCCGAAGTCGTCTTTGTTGCTTTGGGTTTCTACAGTCTATCAACTATGATCACCATAAAAGAAAACTTATTTAATAAATTATGAGTAAATAAAGACCTTGCCTCTGAATACAAGTGTTAGTCATCAAAATGAATATTTGGAATGGTTAACATTTCATGCTATATGTTTATTAACTAAAGATAATATGCAGCTATAGATTGGGGTTTTGCAGTAGGTTGGCATATTGCTATATAAGTTTATGTTCTTATGTTTTGTCTTAAACTATTGAAGCTATAAATATGCTTGAACTAAGTCTTACTAGCTAATGCAAGTCTTTTTTTTTTCTTAATTTAGTTTTGGCTGCGTTGGGTCTTCATTGTTGTGGCGGGCTTTCTCTACCTGCGGCGAGCGGGGTTGCGGTGTGCAGGCTTCTCATTGCGGTGGCTTCTCTTGTTGCAGAGCTCGGGGCTCTAGGCGCACGGGCTTAGTTGCTCCGCAGCATGTGGGACCTTCCCGGACCAGGGATCAAACCCGTGTCCCCTGCATTGGCAGGGGGATTCTTAATCACTGAGCCACCAGGGAGGTCCTACTGCAAGTCTTTTAAAGCAGATTTTTAAAGAAGTAAATTGCTTTAGTACTGAATAAATTGCAAATGAATCTGACTAAAATGAAAATAAATAAAAGGACTAGAAAAAGTTATGTGGAAAAAGCTTCAAACTTGGAATATTTCACCCTTGTTTTAATTTCTTTTTATCTATCTGTCTGTCTATCTGTCTATCTATCTATCTAATCTATCTAGGCTGCACTGGGTCTTCGTGGCAGCGCGCCGGGTCTTCCTTGCAGTGCACGGGCTTCTCTAGTTGCGGGCTCTAGAGCGCGTGGGTTTAGTAGTTCCGGTATGCGGGCTTAGTTGCGGCATGTGAGGTCTTAGTTCCCCAACCAGGGATTGAAGCCGGACCCCCTGCATTGGAAGCGTAGAGTCTTAACGACTGGACTACCAGAGAAGTCCCCTTAATTTCTTAATTAGCATTGTGTAACCTTGGACAAGTTAGCAAGCCTCTAAACTTTGTCTCCATTTCTTCATTTGTATAATTGGATTACAAATGACTCTCAGGGCTTCCCTGGTGGTGGCGCAGTGGTTAGGAATCCGCCTGCCAATGCAAGGGACACGGGTTCGAGCCCTGGTTGGGGAAGATCCCACATGCCACCGAGCAACTAAGCCCGTGCGCCACAACTACTGAGCCTGTGCTCTAGAGCCCGTGAGCCACAACTCCTGAGTGCACGTGCCACAACTACTGAAGCCCACGCGCCTACACCCCGTGCTCCGCAACAAGAGAGGCCAACGCAATGAGAAGCCCGTGCACCGCAACAAAGAGTAGTCCCTGCTCTCCGCAACTAGAGAAAGCTGGCGCACAGCAACGAAGACCCAACGTAGCCAAAAAAAAAAAAAAAGACTCTCAGATTAATTCTCATATTTAAGTGAGAGACCTCAAGGGAAAATACCTTACAAATTGCTATGGAAGTCTGGGTAGTAATGTGATCCGAAAGTATTCTGACTTACCTGTATGTATATAGCAATCAGAACTGTTCATATCATTTTGAAGTTTATGAAGAGAAATCTTTTCTGGAAAATTCTCTTATGTATAAAGATTTGAATTTTGGAGATATATATATAAATTTTTTTGAAGTTCTTATGGTTTAGTGAAAACAGCCTGAGTGTTAATAACGGGTTTTAGTTCCATTTCTACCATTTTGTTTCATGATAAATCAGTTAATTTCTCTGTATATACCTTTCTAGTTTTTCAGAGATAACAATACTTAACCTGTTTACGTGTGGGAGTTGAGATGAGATCAGGGATACCAAAATATTTTAAAGACAATTAAAAGTTATATTAAGTTTAAGAGAGAATTAATAACTATCATATTACTGCTTCACATGAAAGTACTTTTGAATACTACCAAATTTAAATGGCATTGTAAATTAGTTTTGTTACTTGGCTAAAGTCATTAGTGAAAAACTAACTTTGTATGGAGAACAAACCTCTTCAGGGGCCTGGATGTAAGTTACTAGTTTATTAGGATAAAAATCTACTTATAAAGTAAGGAGAAGGGCTTTTAAAATTAACCAGTTAATTCTAATTTTCCTGGGAAAATGCAAAGTAGATAAATAGCAAGTTTAGATACTGAGATCAAATCCTCTTGGATTTTTGCTGTAGAACAGAGCAGGAAAACAACGAAGCTTTCAAATTCAGGTTACATATCAGTTTATGAAACTGGTTGTAATGAGGTTATACATTTCTGAAGCAGTTACAGAACCTTTTAAAAATGTGTGTACATTTGTTCTGCTTTGTATTAGTGGTAAGAAAACTGTGACATTAATGGTCTGTTGAATGCTTCAAATTTTTGGGCCTCTTTTAGGGCTAGAAAAATGATTTTACGTCATAACTGCTATTATTTTATAGATTTAGGTTTCAGTTTGCTTGAACATCCTTTTAATGAATTATATTGACATGTTTCTTCTTTTTAAATACAGCGATGATGAAAATACATTTAAAATCTTAGTTGCAACAGATATTCATCTGGGATTTATGGAAAAAGATGCCGTCAGAGGAAATGATACGTTTGTAACACTTGATGAAATTTTAAGACTTGCCCAGGAACATGATGTGAGTTTAGTTTGCATTTTTGCGATTTCTACCAAGTTCCCTTACTCAACTTGCTCTTTTTTTTTTTTTTGCGGTATGCGGGCCTCTCACTGCTGTGGCCTCTCCCGTTGCGGAGCACAGGCTCAGCGGCCATGGGTCACGGGCCCAGCCGCTCCGCGGCATGTGGGATCCTCCCGTACCGGGGCACGAACGCGTGTGCCCTGCATCGGCAGGCAGACTCTCAACCGCTGCGCCACCACGGAAGCCCCACTCAACTTGCTCTTTTTCCTTTTAAAGATAGAGGTTTGTTTTATAGGCCCATGTCCTCACACTGCCTGCTTAAATATCTGTATACTGAAAGCCCAAAGCAGAATTTGTGTGCTTTATTCCCTGAATTCAAGTAGGAGCTACTTTTGTAAATAGTCTGTAAAAATTTACAAATATTTACCGTGTTTACTGAGTGCAGTATCCTGTGGCAGTTTCTATTTGAAATGTAAAGATGACTGTCATAGTTTCTGCTTTCAAAGAACATGCAGCAAGCAAGTCAGTATGTGAGATACGATAAATGTCAAAGATGCTCAGATGCAAGAGCCGTAAGAGTATAAACAGCATTTCCTGGGAGTTTGGAGGTAGAAGAGATCACATTTAGATGAGGATAGCAAGATGAGGTGAATGAAGTGGCATTTAACTTGGGCTTAGAAGGATGGTAGGCTTTTAATGAGTGAAGAGCAAAGAGAGTGTACACCTCCCGTGAAGCAGTAGGAAGGGCACAGAGGCGAGATGATTGGTCCATTAGGGGTACAGCAGCTGTTTCGCTCACTGGTAGGTCGCGAGTTAGAAAGCGCGCTGAAAGACTAGAAATGTGGTTTGAGCTGCATCAAGAGCTTCAAATACCAGATTGAGGAGTTTGTACCCCGTTTAACAGAAAGTCTTCTGCCAACAGAGTACAGCATGAAGGCAAGATAAGTTGGAGGCTTTTTAAAAGTGGTGCCATGGGATGGAAAAGAGGAAATGAATGCAGGAGATAAAGAGAGGATTTGGATACTTTGATTGGTTAGTCAGTCGTAGGGGGTGGGGATGAGGGAGAAGGGGATGACGGTGACTCTGGAGTGTATTATGTTTGGGTGGATGGTGGTACCAATAATAGAAGTAGGTTTTAAATAAGGAAGATTTCTTCCTTATTTTCATACTTCCTTATAACATCCTTCCTAATGTGGGAAGGTGATGAATTCTGATTGAGACCATTTGAGTTGGAGATTCCAATAGGACATTCAAGGAAACATTCCAGCAGACAGTTGAAATGTCCATCTCGAGCCCAAAAGACAGCTGGGGAATAAACATAAATTCTGGGGACTTGCAAACTTCAACCTTGACTTTTCCTCAGAGTTCTCTTCAGTTTTTCTGCAAGTCCTTTGGTTCTTATTCCCAAATGGATACAAGTGGAACCTCTCTACTATTTTCTACCTTCATGTCTGTAAACTTAGTCCAAAACTTGTCATATTTTGCTGGACTGCAGTAGCTCCCCTTAGGTTTTTTTACTTCCATTCTTTCCTCCTACAGTATTCAGCATAGCAGCCAAAGTGAACTTCCAAAAACCATGTCAGATCATGTCACTCTGCTGCTTATAATCTAAGTGGCCTTCCACTGAATCTAGAATAAAAATTAAACTACAAGGTTCAGTGTGATCTGGCCCCTGCCAGGAGACTTCATCTCCTTCCACTCTGCCTGGTTGGTTTGTGCTTCATCCATACAGAGATGTTTGTTCTACTCTGGTACCTCTGCATGTGTGGTTCTCTTCCTGCTCAGAGCACCTTGATCTTGCCAGGGTTGACTTCTCAGTTCTCAATTCAAGTTTTACCTTTTTTGGGGAGGTCTTACCTGATGTCTCAACACTCTTATCACATTACTCATTTATTTTTTTTTATAGCACCATCTGAAATAATTTATTGAATTATTTACGTGTGTATTATCTTCTCCACTAGAAGGTGAACTCCATGAGAATGAAAAATCTTTTTTGTTTGCTCATGTGTATCCTAGTACCTAGAAAGGATCTGGCAAGCAGTAGGTACTCTTTTTTTTTTTTTTTTTTTTTTTTTTTGCGGTACGCGGGCCTCTCACTGTTGCGGAGCACAGGCTCCGGACGCGCAGGCTCAGCGGCCATGGTTCACGGGCCCAGCCGCTCCGCGGCATGTGGGATCATCACGGACCGGGGCACGAACCCGCGTCCCCTGCATTGGCAGGCGGACTCTCCACCACTGAGCCACCAGGGCAGCCCAGTAAGCACTCTTATAAATGTGTCTCCTTTTACCCTGAGGGCAGAGAAATTTGGAGTCAAAGAATGTCTGTTTCCTGCCAGAGAATCCTCTGTCCTTTCTTTTCCAACTCTTAGGTGCTGAAGTATTTCTTTCCCTGAGCACGAGCTTTTTTTTTTTTTCTTTACCTTGTCCTTTCCTTCCCTTGCATTTCCTCCTGTTTCCCCTCCCTGCGTCCTTTAATCTTAACTGCCCCCTCCCACCTACAGCCCCATACTGGTACTTCCAAATGCATGTTTACTTCCCCCCATCATTTGTGTTTATTATTTCTTCTTATTGAAATCTAAGTTCTTCCCGATTTTTAAGTCCTCTATTTTGTGGGTCTGTGCCATCTAACCAGCCTTATTTCTACTCTCTAGTTCTTTGGAATCTTTTTTTTTTTTTAACTTTTATGTTGAAACAATATCAATCTTACATAAACATTACAAGAATAGTACAAATAATTCCATACCCTTCACCGAGATTTTCCTACACTTTACTACATTTGATTTATCCTCTCTCTTCATAAACACACACACACACTTTTTCTGAACCATTTGAGAGTAAATTACATATGTAACCACAGTGCACTTATCAAAACCAGGGAGTTATGTTGATTCAGTACGATCATGTAATTCTAAGATGCCAGTTGTCTCGACAAAGTCTGTCATAGCAGTTTGGGGGCAGGTCAGTGGTGTCCAGTTGCCAATCCAGGATTACATTTTGCATTTAGTTGTCACGTCTCTTTAGTCTCTTGTAATCTGGGATGTTTCCTCTGTCTGCCTTGTCTTTCATGAACCTGACATTTTTGAAGAGTCCAGGGTAGTTACTTTTGCAGAATATTCCTCAGTTGGAGATGTCTGACGTTTCCTCATGAGTAGATTCACTTTGGGCAGAAATACCAGAGAAGCAAGTTGTGTTCTCAGTGATCCCTGGAGTCACAAACCAGTTTTTAAAAATATTAAAAAAATTTTTTTGTTGTTTGTGGTAAAATACACATACCATAAAACTTACCATCCTAACCATTTTTAAGGGTACAGTTGAGTAGTGTTAAGCACATTTGCATGGTTGAGTGACCAACCTCCAGAACTCTTTTCGTCTGGTAAAAGTGAAACTATATCATTGAAACAACTATTTCTCTTTCCCCTCCCCTGTAAAAATGTTTGTTTGCTTTGTTGTTTTTTCTATGCCTTGGATTATGATCATTTTCTCCCTTTACTCAAATCATGTTTAGTTTTGAAGACCTGGCTTAAATCCCACATTTTTATTGAAGTCTCTCTGACTGTTGTCAGGGCAGAAATCTTTTCCTTATTTCCTTCTAAGTTCCCTGGCTGGTCTAATAATTAAGTTGACGTAAGACAGATTAACAGGGTAAAAATAAATTTCATATGTATGGGAGCCCCACAAAAGTATGAGACTCCTCAGCAGTGAAGTAATTGAGGCTTATCTGCTATCCTGAGCTAAGGAGAAGGGGAAAGGAGTCTGGGGCTTTAAAGGGGAGGAAGGCAATGCACAGGAAGATGAGACGAGCACATGTTTGGTAAACAGGTGTTTGCCATGCCATGCGATGTCTTTCTGATATCAGAAATTGTCTCTGGTAATAGCTCTCTTCCTGGTACATGCCCCCATCCAGATTCTTTTAGGCAGTTTAGAGAGAGGTAAAAAAGCTTTTCCTGACTCTGCTGGGTCTTAATTGCCTTCAGCTCAAAACAGTCCACATTGCCACAGTGGGTCCATTTTGTGGTGACATATCCTGCTGCCCTCACTACTGTAGCCCATGGCGATCTGTATTGCTGGGTTCTTTTGTATAATTAAGAACTTAATCAACTTTCTTTAAGTAGATTGTACACTTTTGAAAGTGTGTTGGACTTTCTTTCTGTGTGATTTCCCTTCTCTCTGGTTGTTCCTGAATGTTCTTCCTCGAAATCTCATTTATCCTTCATGGTGCAACTCAGATGCCACCATGTTAGCCCATTCTTCCCAGACGTTGTCCTCAGGTGAATTTCCTCCTCTCAGTTGGAATGAATTGTAATGTCATCTCTACTCCTGGTTTGTTTATATATCTGTTCTAGTGCGTGTCAGAGTCTGACTTACGTTTAGATGCTTAGCAGTTTGTCTCTCCCGTTAGATTTTGAACATACTTAGGATAGGGATCGTATTTTATTTATCACACTCAGTATAGGGTATGGCACGCTGTCTGTATTTAATGAGGGCAAGGACATGATATATTTTGTAGATTGCTATTTCCTTAGCTGCCAGTGCCTGTAGGGACTCTAAATAATTGTTGAATGAATCGAGTGAATAATTTGGATTGAATCTGCTATCCCTTCCATAGGTTTTATTAAAGTGCTAAGTTTATGTTTGATTTGGATAACTTTAAAAAAAGAAGTATGATCACTTTGGGTAGTGTGAATTAGAAACTTGGTGTAGTAATTTGAAGATGGCCTTTTTGAAGGTGGTCTAGGAACCTAAGCTGAAGTCATATTAATAACCAGATTGAAAGGCCCTTTAACTAAACAAAATATGAAGCTTTAAATCTCCACACATAATTGTATCTTTTACAAGATTTTTTTTCTATCTCTTTGCGCTATAGTTTTAAAAATTTTATCTATAAAGCATACTAATTTTCATACTATTTTCTGTTGATTAGGTGGATTTCATTTTGTTAGGGGGTGATCTTTTTCATGAAAATAAACCCTCAAGAAAAACAATACATAACTGCCTCGAGTTATTAAGAAAATATTGCATGGGGGATCGTCCTGTACAGTTTGAAATTATCAGCGATCAGTCAGTCAACTTCGGTTTTAGTAAGTAAGTATATTTAAATGCTTAAATGAATGTTTCCTTATGATATTTAATATTACATGTATGTATAATATAATATTTTCTGTATAAGACACATGAACATGGTAATAATTGGCCATTTTACCTTCACTATAAGCTATTTCCTTGGTAAATGTAGTTCTTTGAATTTTCTGTACATTGTTGTATTAAATTCTATTTCCCTAATTAATAGTGAGATGAGTAACTTTCAAATTTTTTTTGTACATTTGGTGTCTCTTCTGTTCATATCCTTTGTCCATTTTAAAAATTGGGATATTTTTGTCTTTTCCTGTTGAATTTGCAGGAGTTATTTCTAGATATTAAGCCTTTGCTAGGCATGTATTTTTTCTCAATCAGTGGATTGAGACTTTGTTTACAGGGCCTTTTGATGACAGAAATATTTAATTTTGATGTTCATAGTCAAACACGTTATTTTTTTTCTTTAATATTTGTGCTTTGGGGACTTATTTACAATATCCACCTAGAACCCCATGTCATAAAGGTACTCTGTTTCTTCTTAAACATTGTACAGGATACCACATTGCATTTTGTTGAAATGGTCTCAAAATCTCCTTTCGCCTATGCCAGACTTTTCCAGGCAGACACTGACACTTTTGAAGTGTACTGGTCAGATATTTTGTAGAATGTCTCTCAACTTGGGTTCTTCTCATGATTAGACTAGGGTTATTGGTTTGGGGGAAAGAATACTCTTTATAGGTGAAGTGCCCTTCTCAGTATGTAAGGAGTACATGCTATCAACATGGCCTGCACTGGTGAGGTTAACCTTGGTCACTTGGTTAAGATGGTGTCTTGCAGGTTTCTCCACTGTCAAGTTACTATTTTTCCCTTTCCATATACTGTTTGTTAGAAGAGAGTAGCTAAGTCCAGCCCACACTGAAGAGAGGGTGTTACGTTTCACTTCCTGGAGAGAGCAAAGAGTATCAAAGAATTTATGGGCGTGTTAAAACCACTACAGTAGTTAGTAAATATTTTAGGGGAGGCTATGCAACTATTCTGTTTCTCTTTAAAGTTTGTCCAATCATTTTAGCATTCGTCAGTGGCTCTTGCCTACAGCAGTTTTCACTGTGGTGTCCTAATGGTGATTTTCTAAACATTTCCCACATACTTTCCGCATTTATTAATTGGAATAGTTCTGTAAAGATTTGTCCCTTGTCCCCCATTTGTTTATTTATTCAGTCGTCTACATCAACAGGAATTTATTCAATTGTTTATATAAGTATGAACTCATTTTTTTTCCTTTGGATTGTAATTTAATACTATTATAATCTATTTTGTTGCTCAAATAAATTGTTCCAGCTTTAGCCTTCGGGCACTCTTTCAGACCACCTCTTGGGTCCTTTCAACATGGCGTCATCTTTTCTCCCCCCTTTTTGGCTCTGTAAGATGCTCCAGGCTAATTTTGTATTTTCTTTTCCCTAGCTTTTTAGACTCATCCATTTCTTCAAGGAGTCTTGGTTCCTTTTGGAAGCTAGAATCTGGATGCTAGGCATGCACATGGCTATTGTCTTGTCACTGCTTCTAGGCTCTCTCAGTGCACAGAGCTTAAATACACATACACACACACACACACACACACATGTATACATGGAAATATGGGGAAAAAAATATATATATATAAAGTAACCCCTGAAAACAGACATAGCTATATTTATTTCTTACCTATTTGTATATATATATTTTAAAAATGAGTTTATATTGGGAGGTAAATTTTTGGGGATTTTTTTATGTAAGAAAATGGCTATTTTTAACTTCGGATTGATAATTTGGCTGAGTATAGAATTGGATTTTAAAAGATTCTTGTAATTTTTAACATATGTCCTTGTTTTTAAGAATTCTGATCAGTCTTTACCCGTCTTCTATTCAAATCTAAAACTTTATTATTTTTAAACTGCTTCACCCACCCCATAGATGTGTTTACCTATTTCTTTGTTTACTATTGCTGTTTCTTATGTTTCATTCCTTTTGTCTAGATTCAGTTTCCTTTCCGAAGTACAGTTTTTAGTAGTTTTTCACTGCCTGTCAGTAAACTTTTATTTTTTGGTGCTTTTGAGGAGTCTTGCTATCATTTTAGTTGCTGGAAAAGCAGTATAACATAGTGCTTAAAAGCATGGATTCTGATATAAGACTGTCTGAGGTCAAATCCTGGATCTGCCCTACCTTAGTTTCATTATTATAAGATGGGAAAAGAATAGTGCTAATCTTACAGAAATGTTGTTAGGAGTAGTTGAGTTAATAAGAAAATTGCTTAGAATAGTAGCTGGCATAAAGAAAACACTCAGGTAACAATTAAGTTTTTCTCATTGCCCTTAGCATTTTGCAGTCTTACTGTGACATATTTAGTTGTGGATTTAGTTCTATTTATCCTGTTTGGGCTACATGCGTTTCAAACTAAGAATTTTTTTTGCAGCAATTTTGGAAAATTCTTATCCAGTATGTTTTCTGTTTCCTATTCTTTTTCTTCCTGAAAATTATTTATATTTTACCCACTTTTTAATATTCCCTATAACTTTATCTCTTTGTACTATATTTTGGATAATTTTCCCTCTGGTTTACTAGTTCATGTAAAAAATAGACCAAAAAAAAAAAAAAAAAGATAGGGAAACTCTGAGAAAAGAAGACTACTAAGTAGTGACTAGCTCAATTCAATCCCTATCAAAATTCCAATGGCATTTTTCACAAAAATAGAACAACCAACAGGTACATGAGAAGGTGCTCAACATCACTAATCATCAGGGAAATGCATATCAAAACCACAATGAGATATCAACTCACACCTGTTAGGATGTCTGTCATCAAAAAGATAAGGGAGAACAAGTGTTGGAGAGGGTGTGGAGAAAAGGGAACCCTTGTGCACTGTTGGCGGGAATGTAAATTTGTGCAGCCACTATGGAGAACACTGTGGAGGTTCCCCCCCAAATTAAAGATAGAATTATTACGTGATCCAGCAATCCTACCTCTGGGTGTATATCCAAAGGAAGTGAAAATGGGATCTCAAAGAGATAATCTGCACTCCCACATTCATTGCAGCATTATTCACAGTGGCCAAGATATGGCAACAACAGAAGTGTCCATCAGTGGAAGAAGGGATAAAGTTGTGATATATGTGTGTGTGTGTGTGTGTGTGTGTGTGTGTGTGTGCAGATATCTGCACACACACACAGCCGTGTATATATATATATATTCAGCCAGGAGAAAGGACATCCTTTCATTTGAGACAACATGGATGGACCTTGAGGGCTTTATGCTAAGTAAAATAAGTCAGACAAAGAGACAAATACTGTGTGATATCACTTATACAGTATATGGAATCTGAAAAAGCTGAACTCATATAAATGGAGACTAGAATGGTGGTTACCAGGAGCAGGGAGTTGGGGGAAAGGGGAGATGTTGATCAAAAAAATATATAATTTTCAGTTTAAAAATGAATAAGTTCTCAGGATCTAATGTACAGCATAGTGGTTATAGTTAGTAATATTGTATTTTATACTTGAAAGTTTCTAAGAGAGTAGATCTTAAATATTCTCATTACGAAAAAGAAATGGCAGTTATGTGACATGATGCAGCTGTTAAGCTAGGTGTGTGTGAAACTTAAAGTGGTGAGTAAGCTATAGTGGTTATCATTTTGCAAAATATGAGTGTATCAAATCAACACATTGTATACCTTAAAGTTATACAATGTTACATGTCAATTATATCACAATAAAGCTGGAAAAAAGAAAGTATATTATAATGCTACAATAATTTAAAAAGTGGTGTGACTCATGAATTGATAGGCAGATAAGTGGAAGAGTATAGAAATTCCAGAAATAGCCACAATACATGTGGGAATTTAGTATTTGATAAAGGTGGTATCTCATATCTCCACAAAAAATATAGCTTATTCAATAAAAGAACTAGAAGAAACTGTTAGACATTTTAAAAAAAGATCTGGATGTGAAAAAGACTTTTCTAAGTGTTAACACAAACCCAGAATCCATAAAAAAAAAGATGGATATGTTTGTCCTTGTAAAAGTAAATTTCTGCATGGCAAGAGCCTCCCAAAGCGAAGTCAAAAGTCTGGGTTCAACCAGGAAGAATATTTGCAACTCATGGCAAATTACGGTCTAATTTTCCCAATAGTTAATAGTTAAGTAGTTCTTTCAAGTCAATTAAAAAAATAATCCATGACTTAATAAAAAATAGGTAAAGAATATGGACATAGTTCATAGAAAAGGAAATAAAGTAGCATTTTAACATATTAAAAGAATATGAAAGATGCAAAATGAAGTATACTGGTGTATTTTTCTCCTATAAGATTGATATAGATCAGTAATTCTCAGTCCTGGGTGCACATTATCATTACCTAAGAATCTTTAAAAATACTGATGCCCAGTCTCCAGGTCATTTAATGTCTCTGAGAGTGTCTTGGACATTGGTGGATCTTCAAAGATTCCTAGAAAATTCTAACATGCAGCTAGGGTTTAGAACCACTGGCATAGGTTGAAAAAGCTTGATAATGTATTGGGTTGGCCAAAAAGTGCCTTCGGTTTTTAAGTAAAAATAAAAGACACATTTTTCATTTTCACCAAGAACTTTATTGAACAATGTGTTCACCCTTTTGTTCCACTACCTTCTGCCGTTTTTCAGGCAACTTCATAATTCCATCTTCCCAAAACTTTTATCTTTTTGAGCAAAGAACTGTTCCAGGTGCCTTTTGCAGTCTCCAGGGAATTGAAATTTTTTCCATTAAGAGAATTTTGTAAAGATCTAAATAAATGGAAATCCAAATGTGCAATGTTTAGTGAATACGGCAGATGAATCAGAACTTCCAGCCAAGCTGTAACAGTTTTTGCCTGGTCATCAAAGCAACATGCAGTCTTGTGTTATCCTGATGGAAGAGTATGCGTTTTCTCTTGACTAATTCTGGATGCTTTTCGTCCAGTGCTGCTTTCAGTTGGTCCAGTTGGGAGTAGGACTTGTTGGAATTAATCGTTTGGTTTTCCAGAAGGAGCTCATAATAGAGGACTCCCTTCCAATCCCACCATACACACAACATCACCTTTGGATGAAGACCGGCCTTTGGTGTGGTTGGTGGTGGTTCATTTTGCTTGCCCCACAATTTCTTCCCTTCCACATTATTGTACATATCCACTTGTCATTGCCCATCACAATTTGTTTTAAAAATGGAACTTTTCATTACATTTAAGTAGAGAATCACATGCGGAAATACGGTCAAGAAGGTTTTTTTCGCTTAACTTATGTGGAACCCAAACATCAAAGCGACGAACGTAACCAAGCTGGTGCAAATGATTTTCAGTGCTTGTTTCGGATATTTTGAGCATGTCGGCTCTCTCCCACGTGGTATAACGTTGATTGTTCCCAGTTAATGTCTCTATTTAATCGCTCTCAACTTCAACTGGTCTGCCTGACCAGGGAGCATCGTCCAGTGAGAAATCTCCAGCACGAAACATCTCAAACCACTTTTGACACGTTCGATCAGTCACAGCACCTTCTCCACACACTGCACAAATCTTTTTTTTGCATTTCGGTTGCGTTTTTACCTTTCTTGAAATAATAAAGCATAACATGCCAAAAATGTTGCTTTTTTCCTTCCATCTTCAGTATTAAAATGACTACACAAACCTTCACCAATTTTCATAAGTCTTTTTTAAATGCCCGCTGATATGACAGCTGTCACATACAATCTAACAAAATTGTTTCAACTGGAGTTAAAGACAACTATGCACTACTAGAGCCATCTTAGGGAAAAAACTGAATGAACCTTTTGGCCCACCCAGTATCTTGGTGGAGTAGGGGGAATTAGTCTCATGGATTGCCATTGTACTATGAGTAAATCATACAACCTCTGTGGAGGGAAATTGGCAGTAGTTATCAAATTTACAGATGCACGCCTTCCTTTCGACCTGACAGTTTCCTTCTAGATATTTTCCTATACTCTCGTAAGGGCAACTTTGTACAAGATTACTCGCTGTAACAATATTTGTAAAACAAAAGGCTGGAAATAGTCTAAATGTCCATTGATAGGTAACTACTTAAACACATTATAATAATCCATGCAGTGTCCAGCTAAAAAAATCACAAGGAAGCTCTTTACGTACTGATATGGAATGATTTATAAAGTATGTAAAGTGATAAAGGCAGGGGGCAGAAGTCTATATTGTGCTACCATTTGTTTAAGAAGGAAGATGTATTTATTTGCTTTACAGGTATAAGATATTTTTGCACAGATACACTAGAAATTCCTAATGTTATTTGCCTCTGAGAAGAGAACCTTGGTGACTAGGGGCAACAGTGGGTGGGAAACTTTAAGTCATCCAAGCAGTAAGTGATAGAGCTGGAGTTTTTAATCTAGGTCTTTTGGATTCCAGAGTAGGTGTATTTCCCCTCTCGCTTCTACAAATAAAAACCTTTTATAAAGGCTCTCAAAATTTTGAAAGCCTATTTCCTATTAATCAGATATTCAAATCTCTCATACAATTCATAAGCATCATATATTTGTATGGTTTTCTTTTAAAGTGTAGTACTTTGAGAACTTTTGAAACTTGAATTGAAATGAACTGCTGCCTAGGATTTTATCTTTTTAAATCTCCAAACTAGTGGTCATTTGCCAGCTTAGATCATCCAGTTTGCCTATAACTGTATTAATTTTTTGGAGGAGGATAACGGGGAAACAGCTTTTGTCTCTTACAGAAACTTTTCTTTCTTTCTTTTCTTTTAAGGTTTCCATGGGTGAACTACGAAGATAGCAATCTCAACATTTCAATTCCTGTGTTTAGTATTCACGGCAATCATGATGATCCTACGGGGGTAATTATTGGGTTCTTAGTTTGTTGAAATTTTAGAAACGATCAGTTTAGTTTGTCTCTGGAAAGCATTCTTTCACTTCTTCCCAGCAATTTGTAGTCAAATTGAGTCAGAAGTTCAAATTGACTTTTTGTCATTCATAGAAGCTTTTTACTGCTTTTTTGATAATTTTTAAAAATCTGGAATAATAAATGGCATGTGACATACACATTTATTTCGTAAGTGCCAAGGTTAACAATAAGTAACCAGGAGGAGGAATAAACACCTAACATTTGTATAATGCTTTACAGTTTACCAAGGGCTTTTGTATCTCTTATCACATAAATCTCACCTGTAGGAAATGAGGGTTTCATGAACAGTTTTAAATCTAAATTAGAACATCTTATTTTCTGTTTGATATGAAAGTACAGACTGTCCCTAGTTTATGAGGGTTCGACCTTAGATTTTTCAACTCTACAGTGGTGCGAAATGGATATACATTCAGTAGAAGTTGCACTTTGAAGTTTGAATTTTGAATATCTTTTTTGGGCTAACGATACGTGGGAAGATACTTTCGTGTGATGCTGGGCAAAGGCAGCGAGGCACAGCTCCCGATCAGCCACAAGGTCACGAGGGTAAACAGCTGCTACACTTACAGCCATTCTGTACTCATACAGCCATTCTGTTTTTCACTTACAGTACATTATTCAGTATATTACACAAGATACTCCATACTTTATTGTAAAAGTATTTATACCTTTGCCCAACTGTAGGCTAATGTACGTGTTCTGCGCATGTTTAAAGTAAGCTAGGCTAAGCTATCATTTCCGGTAGGTTAGGTGCTTTAACTGCATTTTTGACTTAACGGTATTTTCAGTTCACGATGGATTTATTGGGACCTAAACCCATTGTAAGTCGAGGAAGATCTTTAATAATAGGGCTCCTAAAATAATCTCAAAATACCTTTTTGTTTTATCTGGTCATTAATGTATTGTAAATCACTACTTAGCTAGTCTTTTTTTTCTCACCTCTTAAGAGGTCTGCTTAATATGACAAGGCACTGATTTCATGGCTGTTTTTTATTTTTTAGTGGACAAGACATCATAAGTTTTGATGAAATGTTAACTTTGCATTTAGCATGTGATTCCAGTCGCAGTGGGTCACTTGTAATAGAAAAAAGATAGCGAATACTTTTACTATTGTAATTTTGTTTTGAGAAGACATTATCCTAATCTAGGTTTTTGTAACTACTATATAAAATATACTTTTAATAAGTAATAATTATGCAGATTACTTATTTTTAGATATACATTTATATTATTTGAAAATACTGTCCATAGGCAGACTCACTCTGCGCCCTGGATATTTTAAGTTGTGCTGGATTTGTAAATCACTTTGGACGTTCAATGTCTGTGGAGAAGATAGACATTAGTCCGGTTTTGCTTCAAAAAGGAAGCACAAAAATTGCTCTATATGGCTTAGGTAAGATGGTTTTATTTTACTATTTATGTCAATAAATGTTTAAGCAGCTAGGAAACCAAATTCTGGAGTTAACTTTGCTGCTGTTTGGGGAAAAGTGAGGCAAATCTAATTATTCCTTATGAGTGACTTAAAAAAATGATAGAAGGTTTTGGTAGAAATTTTTTAGTATTTTATAAGCACCAATAGTCCTTGATACTTATTTTTAATAGCAGTTTTGATGAAAAAATATTTTTCCTTTAGTATCTATTTATTGTTTATTTTTTCTTTCTTTTAGACTCAGATAAAAATCCTGAACATTAGCATTTATCGAGTAATTAGAAAAACTGCATTTTGATATCTTGGAAGTCTTTGAAAGTTCTAAAGTTTCACTGCCCAATACAGTAATCATGTAGATACTGGGCACTTGAAATGTGGCTAGTCTGAATTGAGATATGCTATAAGTATAAAATACACATCAGAGTTCAAAGACTTAGAAAAAAATGTAAAATACCTTTGGTATTTTGGGTTAAATAAAATACCTTAAAATTAATTTCACCTGTTTCTTTTACTTGTTTTAATATGGCTACTAAAAAATTTAAAATTACATATTTAGCCTGTTTTAGTAGCTCACATGATATTTTTATTAGACAGTGCTAATCTAGAGCTATCATTTACAATGCTCAGAAAATTTCCTTTACCAGCTTCACTATCTTCAACTTATTTAGTGTCCAGTAGGTAAAAGCTTGTTTTTGCTAGGCTTTATTCCATATGAATGGAAAACTATTTTTAGAGTACATTCAAAGGCTATTTTTTGTGTTTTCCTTGGATTAAGTTCAGTTTGATTTGTTTTATGGATGCAATAGTTTTATTGATTTTGTTGTGTATAGAGTATTATAAAAATTATACTTCATGTTAAACCAACCTTAAAGTACCGCAAGAGAAATTGAGAAAAAAATTCACACTGCAGCTTCTACATAGTTTTTATTATTTTTTGAGTGACTAGTATAATAGAAGCCTTAGAAAAATCTTATTTACTTCTTTTCTCTTTGTGTATGTTTTTTAAAGAATAATTATGATGGATGGTTTATTTAAATACTTTCTCTAGGAAGCTTCTCTAGGAAGCTGATAGTCTTTGCCCAATTTTCATAATTTCGCCAACAAGTAGAAAAGCATCGTGGTTATCTATATTTTAGAGATATGGAAAATGTGATCAAAGAATTATGTCTGATTTTGCAAGTGATAGAGCAGGAAGTGGAATATGCTTTTTTTAAAAACTACTAACAGATATTTTAATCACTGTAACAGATATTTTAATCACTGCAGAAAATGGTTGATCCTCCTACTTTCAGACTAAGGACAGATCCCATTATGCCTCAGTCACTGCCAGAAGCAAACTGCTTCAGTCATCCATTTTCTCCCAAACTCTCATCTCATCCTGTTCTGTTTTCCTTAACTGGACTCTGTCTCTACGCTCCACCCACTCCTCTCACCCCAGCTCTGTATACTCTAGAGCTCTTTTTAGTTAGCAAGTTCCCTCATTTCATCAGTCTCTGAATGCTGCCTGTACTCTCTAACCCTCAGTGAAACTGAGTGGCCCCTGAGGTTACTGTGTCCCACGTAGTTCTCTCGTAGCCTCTTATGGGCTTTAGGGCAGAAGGGGTGGAGGGCAAGTCACTGTTCTCCTTGCTTCCTACTGATACCTCCTTTCCTGCCTGCAAACACCCTTGAAGCTAATTGCCAACTGGCTAAACAGGCTTCTCCATTCCCTCAATTTTCTTACTTGCCTACCTTCCAATTTTGTCAGTGTTCTCAGTGCTTCGACACCCAAGTAGATCAACCTTCTAATGCCCTGGATTTTTTTATGTCTTGGCTTTTTTGTTCCAGTTATATGTTCTGCATGCCACCATCTATTTCATTGGCCACACTAGGAATTCTTTTTAGAAGCTAGACCTCTTCTAGCTCTTATACTTATGTGGTGTTGACCTTTCTTCCCAGCCCTTCCCTGATCACTCCATAAAGTAGCAACCTTGTCCTCCCAGTGATAATCCCCATCTTAGCATCCTGACTTTTGTCCCTTTTATAATATTTAAAATTGCAATTTTCATGTTTAATTGTTTTTGTTGGTCTCCTTCACTAGACTAAGGTGATCCTTTAGGGAATAGGAAGAGTTATTTAAAAGTCATTAAATTATTAAAAAGCACAGTATTTTTATTTAAAAGCATAATATACATAAGACGATTATTTTTAAATACATTTTTAATCTCATCCCCTGTAATATCTCTTCCTGTGTATTTTACAACGTATATGTTAAATCAAAAGTACATATATACTTAGAATAAATAAAGGGAGAGTGGAAAACAATATTATTAAAAATTTTAATAAGAATTTGAGCATAGAAAACTCAAATTTTTATTCCACATTTTCCAGATCTTGAAAGTATATATGCTTGACCTGGAAAACATTCTTCAAATGCAACTAACTGCTTAGCAGCTGTCAGGCATGAAGCTGGAACATGTTCATTTGTAACTAATGACATCACATTTCAAATATCTCTCTAATAGGAAAGTGAAATACTCAGAGAAGCACATAATTTAGAAGCAAAACATATTTGTTTTTTAAAACCGAGTAAGAAACCACTTTTAAAATAATGTAATATCCATTTCAGGATCCATTCCAGATGAAAGGCTCTATCGAATGTTCGTCAACAAAAAAGTGACAATGTTGAGACCAAAAGAAGATGGGAACTCTTGGTTTAACTTATTTGTGATTCATCAGAACAGGTAAAAGTAGTCTCTGAAAATTTTTGAGTCAAGTATTGAGGTTCCCCAAATCTCTGTTTCCAAGCTTACCTATTTCAGTAAAATGCTCCTGATGCTTTGAAAGTTGTCAGTGCAGGATCAGGCAAGACTTCGATATGCATTGTGTGACTGCATCTTGAAATTGTTTTCAGTATATATTCATACTTACAAAGAATATTTCTAGCATATGGATAAGAAGAACCATAAAATGAATAATCCTAAATTCAGAAAGAAGTGGAACGTTACCAGTACCCTACCCCATGCCCTTCCCTGATCACACGTTTTTCCTCAAACTCCAGAGGAAGCACTATCTTCAATTTTTATTTCATCTGTCCATAGCTTTTCTTTATTGTTTAATCACATACACATTCATTATGAGTATTTTTTATTTAGTTTTGGTATAACTGGAACACCATACTTTATATTTTGCAGTTGGATTATTTTCTTCAACATTATGTTACTAAGATTCATCCATTTTGATGCTTAAAGGGGTAATTCATTTTCACTAATGTATACAGTTCAGCTTTCTCTCCTCTTAGTGAGTGTTTTGTGTTATTTCCAGATTTTTGCTTTTTTAAACCTTTTTGTTAGGAACATTCTTATAGATTTTTCCTGGTACATATATACAAGTGTTTTTCCAGAATATTAAATATAGCTAGATCAACTTTCTTTTGTTAGTAGTTTTAAGAAATTTAATCTGTTGGCAGCGTGTAGGTTTGATTGAAAGGAATAGAGATTTGAAGAAGCAAGATTTATTATGTGATCATTATAGTAAAAAATAGTGTGAGATGGTAACAGTGATGGTAGTGAGAATGATATGTAAGGGACAAAGCTGAGAAGTTATTAAGGAAGAATCTAAAGGGGTTTGGGGCCTGACTATATAATTTATTATTTATTGAACAGATATTTATTGACAGCAGAATACTGTGGTACTTACCCATCACTGGTACTCGGTGAAAGAAAGGCTTTAGGGGGCAGTCTTATGTTGCCTTATGTATATTCTTGAATAGACAGTGTAGTTAAAGGAGGAGCAGTCCAGAGTTCTGATATGTGTGGTCTCCATATAACAAACTGGGAGTTTGTTCCTTCTCTTGCTGAGGGCTTTCCAGTTCTGCTACACTTTGTACTTTCCCAAGGTAGGGATAAGTCAGAAGGAACAATTATCAGCGATTCCAAGCCAGAATGAAAGTTTGGAATGGCAGAATCGGTAAGGGGAATGGGTAGTATAATGTTGGTATGGCTGGTTACTGGTGATGTTAATAATCTTGATCATTCAATTAAGGTGGTGTAGACCAGGTTTCTCCCCTGTAGAGGTCCCATTTTCTACTTTGTAATTAATAAATATTTGGGGAAAAATACATTGAGACTATGTGAACATCCTGTTTCAACTTAAACTTTTGCCCACAAATTTTAGCATCCATTGGTGGATCTTGTTTCCAGCAATTAATACTGTGGTGTTGTTTCTGATTTTTTTTTCCCCTCATTCTTTTTATAATTATTAATTGAAATTCTTCTGTTAGGAAAATTTGTCCCTTCTCATTTATGTACTTATTCATTCATTCATTTATTTATGTTACTGTGGACTCAGGGATGTTTATTTAATTCTTTGAGTTATAATCCAATCCTTTAATTTTTTGATGTTGTTTTTGTTGCTCAGGTTGTTTCAACTCTGACCATTGGGAGCTTTTTTACATTGGCTTCTATGTCCTTTCAACATGCCCTCTTCCTTTTTGTTTTTTGAGCATGTCCTTAACCTTCTAGTACCACAAGATGCTCCTGGCTCATCTTGTATTTTTCTCCTCAAGTCCTGGAATCAACCACTTCTCCAAGGAGTCCTAATTGCTTTTATTGGAGAGTGGTATTTTGAAACCCAGATGTGGCCGCTAAATGTGCTTATTGCTACTGTGGGTCTCTTAGCCCTCATGACTAGAGTTAAAGAAATACATGTATATTCACTAATCCATGCATACATGTCTGTATGTATACATGTGTTAAAAAAAACACAAACAAGCACGAGTTCATACTGATTCGAATCCAGCCCTACAGGATTCATTTTTGTCTTTTCTTATTTGTGACTTCTTTCTCTAACAGTTAGAAACCTTGATTGTATTATCTATGGTATGTTTACTTATTTTTTTCAGTACTGGTTGACATAACAAAGTAATTTCAAAATTGCTGACCCATAGCTCTGTGAGAAACAAATTTGCCAGCTAGGGTACAGTGTTTGTATGTTATTTTAGTCCTTAGCCTTACTATATCTAGTCAAAAACACCACTTTCTAGTTACTTTTGTCAGTTCCTTTTCCCTTACCCCTTCATTGTGGTTATAATAGTTTTTTTGTAATTCTGTTAGGTTCATTTGTCATCCTCTGCATTCTTAGGTACTTCTTTTGTTACTGTTTTCAGGGTATTATAAAAAACAGGTTTTCTCATATTAAGTGAGAATTCTTGAGCCTTTTACATTTTACTTTATTTTCCATTTGTTTCTATATGTGGACCATTCTCTTGCAGCAAAAGAAGGTAAACCCTGAGCAATTTTGTCATGCAAAATATTTCCACAAAGATGTTTTGATCAGCTTCTAGGTCACAAATCAGAGTCAGCCCACCAGCATAATCTTCCCTTTACCAGTGCTCCATTAAAGCATAGTTACATCATGTCGTATTTGAGTTATTCTGCATTTCTTCAGTAATTGTGATAGGATCATAACGTTTTTTACATAAATATTCCTAGATACATGAGCTTCTCTGATTTCACTTCCTGCTCTTCCTTGCATTCATTCTGCTTAGCCACGCTGGTCTCCTTGCTGTTCTTGAACTCACTGAATACATTCCCACGTCAGCACCTCTGCCATCAGTTCATCCCTCTGCCTAGGACTTTCTTCCCATGCACACCTGATCCCTTTTCTAAGTTCTCTGCTCATTTGTCTCCTGTCAGAGATGCCTTCCCTGACCACCCTTTGTATAGTAGCCTCCCTTTTCCATGTAATTTTTCCCTTTATTTTTCTTTATAGCACCTGTCACTACCTGACAAATTATATGTGTGTGTGTGTGTGTGTGTGTGTGTGTGTGTGCGTGTGTGTGTGTATGCATAAACATATTGTATTATTGCTAATTTCCCCCACAATGAGCAAGGACTTTGTTCATTGCTGTCTTCAGTATCTAGAAGAGACCTGGGAAACCTGACACATAGTAGACACACAGTAAATATTTGTTCAATGAATGAATGTCAGTTTGCCTTAAGTGAATGCTGGTTGAAGTATTTGAACACTTTTACTTAAATTCTCAGTGATATAAATCAGTATTAGGGAAAACTTTTTTTTTTTTTTGTCTTCTTCTCTTTGGGTTTTCACATATCTTTTAATAATAGCAGCTAATCTAGGTATAAAATGAGAGTTTGAAAATCACATATTCATATAATATTTTATTTAATATTGAAAACTCTTATCTCTTTGTAAGACTAACATTCTCATTTTTATAGTCAGTAAAAGAAACATGTTATTAAAAAAATGATGGAACATATTTAGAGTTTTGACTTTATTTTACAAAGCTTAGACTAAACTCACTTCCCATTTTCTGTACTCTGGTATACACTCAGACCAATTTATAGGTTTTTACCATTTTTAGAGCTCATGCTTTTCTGACTTTCCCATAGGGGGAGTTATTCCTCTGTAAAGCCTTTCGTGATCTGCCTCTGTATGTAGAATCGACTGCTTTCTTCTTTGAGGCTTCTACTTGTCTGTGTCCTGCAAGTTCGTAAACCCTTTGAGGGCAGGAATTAGATACTGTCTTTGCATCCCCAATCCCTTGAAAGTTTCTGGCATATAGAAGGGATGTAATAAATCTTTAGTTAATGGAGAAAGAAAGATCTATACAGACTTATTATGAAGTTTTTCTGTATCTCTGGACATTTATAATATTTATTTTTAAAAATCTTGGCATAGGAATAAACACGGAAGAACTAACTACATTCCAGAACAGTTTTTGGATGACTTCATTGATCTTGTTATCTGGGGCCATGAACATGAGTGTAAAATAGCTCCAACCAAAAATGAACAACAGCTCTTTTACGTATCACAACCTGGAAGCTCAGTGGTCACTTCTCTTTCCCCAGGAGAAGCTGTAAAGAAGTGAGTAATCATTATAGTTTTTAAATCAATTTAAGAAAAATTTGCTATGATAGTCTAACCATCTCATAGGCTCAAGGTACTGATGATGCTGTTATTTATATGATAGATTTATTCATAAAGATTGATCATTCAGTACAGTCTTACTGTTTGCCCAGATTTTAAGCTGTTTTCAACAGGAGAAGATCCCAATGGTATTAATGATTTTGCTGCTCATTAGGCCAATTCAAGGCTAATGTTTTTATTAATTAAATTTTAAGTTAGAGTGCTGTAGGAAAAATGATGTATGAATGGATTTTATTTTGGGGAAGAAGAATGCTTACTTTTTTTCCTGTGATACAACATTAAGATTAAATTACTAAAAATACTTTTGAAGGGTGTGATTTTATAAATAATTTGTAGAAATTTAGAAATATGATAGTTTTGATGTGCACATTTTCCTGAGGAAGTTTGCAATGTGACTATGCTTTCATTCTCCTCCTCATTTCAGACACGTTGGTTTGCTGCGTATTAAAGGAAGGAAGATGAACATGCAGAAAATTCCTCTCCGCACAGTGCGGCAGTTTTTCGTGGAGGATGTCGTTCTGGCTGATCATCCAGACATTTTTAACCCCGATAATCCTAAAGTAACCCAAGCCATACAAAGCTTCTGCTTGGAGAAGGTAATTCTTATAGATAAAGGTCAGTGAGATCTGCTTTAGTTGAGAGGTTATTTACCTTGAATTAAATACTTCAGTAGAGTAGAGGGAAGTCATTATATTTGTTACGTTCTCGTGAAGCCTGTAAGGAACCACTGTTGTTTTATAAATGAGTTCAGTTGTATCAAATTTTTTTCTTTTTTCTTTTTTTTTAATAGGGACTTCCCTGGCAGTCCAGTGGTTAAGACTTTGCCTTCCAGGACAGGGGGAGTGGGTTCGATCCCTGGTCAGGGAGCTGAGATCCCACATACCTGGTGGCCAAAAAACCAAAAACATAGAACAGAAGCGATATTGTAGCAAATTCAATAAAGACTAAGGATGGTCCACATCAAAAAAAACAAACAAAAAGAACTAACATCTTCCAGAGGGAGGAATGTTATAAATAAAAGAAACTTTGTTTAATTAAGCCCCTCTCCCAGATCCTTTCCTCCTTCTCAAAAACATATACGTAATCTTTTCTCTCTTTTTATCCTAATTTGATAATTTGTTCATTTTATTAATGAAAGCAGGCAGTGGCTTTGATTGGAGAATGGCAGCATGTTATGGTAGATGAGGAGAGCCTTAGCCTCTCTAATAATCTCCATTACGCTAATAATCTCTATCACACATCCCTTCACCCTGAAATCTCCCTCCACATAAAATCTTAAAATGTGTGCTATCACCTTGTCACTTCAGTGTAAGTCCCATACCTCCCACCATGCAGATTGCCATCCCTAAACCACTGCGGAAATTCTAGAGCCACTATGAAGTTGGGTGAATGCATTTAATAATCTGGAACTTGACAGCTTAATAACATTAATTACTGACACTTATTCAGTTCTTACGCTGTGTAGGCTCTTCTGCTTTGCGTTTTATTCTTATAAAAATCATGATAATGATAATTATCACTGATATTCATTGGCGGCGTATATATTCTGGACACTGTTGACAACATTTTGCATTTAATCCACTGAATGATGCTATAGGTAGGTAGAATCTACCATACACATTTTATAGAAAGAGGAGCTGAACCTTAGGTAAAGTAACTCGCCCAGTGTCACAGCTTACTAGCAACATGTAACTCATATAACTGGAAAGTTTAAGAGTTTGCTGGTTTCAGAATGACTAGATCCAGAAACTCAAATTAAGACTGTAGTTTTCTCTGTTTCTGTGTCTAGTTCTGTGCCACCTAGTCTAATGGTTTCTGTCTTAAGTTTCGCTATAAGGAAGGCATTTTCACGTGGTGGCCCACAGACTTACATTGTCCTTACAGCTGAAAGAGTCCTTTTTTCCCAGTAGTTCCAAATAAACCCCTAGCATTGAGTTTCTCTGGACTGAGGTCATGTACTTGTCCCTGAACCCAATCTCTGAGGCCAGGGAGAAGGAAAATGAATGGATTTGTCTTGGCCTAGTCAGGGAGCCCAGGGTCTCTCAATCTTGGCACAATTGACATTTTACTGGGTAACACTTTGTTGTGGGAGCTTGTTCTGTGCATGGTAGGATTTTTACAAGTCCTCTCTGACCTCAAGCACTAGATGCCAGCCGGTAGTACCTCTTCCCCCCAGACATGACAATATCTTTATTTTGAGATTGAAGAAATGCTTGAAAATGCAGAACGGGAACGTCTGGGAAATTCTCGACAGCCAGAGAAGCCTCTTATACGACTGCGAGTAAGTCCTCTTTAGATAAATTCAACTTTATCGATTTTCAGAGGAGAGTATTGTACAGTTTACATGTATATTTTGGGAAAAGTACCAAAGAGAGTACGTATACTAAAAAGAGCAGTCATCGTTGGTGGAAAAAATAATAAAGCAGCCAGGATTTGATTTAATCATAGTTTCGTTTTGATAGGTTTGGTTTTTTTTTCTCTCTATTTTTCTCTTTTTCTAAGTAGTCTATTGTATTTGATACGTTGGCTATGCTCTCTGACTTCATCGTTTACTGTTCCCTTCTCTCCCTCCCTTCCAGACACTTGGCCTTCTTGTAATTCCTCAGATGCATCAGACATGCTCTCACCTCCTCCAGATCTGCTCAGATGTCACCTCAGTGGGCCCCAGCCTAATTAAGATTGCAACCCCCATACCCTCTCTCCAACACTCCTGATTTCACTTCCCTTCTCTACTTTTTCTTTTCTTTTCTTCCCACAGCACATCCTCCTAACCTACTACACCCAATTTATTTATTTTGGTTATTGTTTGTCCTTCGTTACAAAACTATCAGCTCTGTAGAAGCATGGAACTTTGTGAATCTTCTTAACTAATATATCCAAAGATCCCAGAACAGTTCCTGACACATAACAAGTGCTTGATAAATATGTGGAAAGAATTGATAAGTATTTGACAGTATTAGAAAAGTCTTAAGAAATTGAAGTGTTTCCTGTGCCTATAAGCCTGCTTATCTTTTCTATCATGATACATACAAACAAACAAATAACAACAGACTTTTTCTTTTGCCCCTCTGCCTTTCCCTTCTCCTAGCTCCTGCCCTTTCTGATTTTCTTTCAAAAAAATACATTGTCTATATTGCTCATGTAATACTCTCTTCCTCAATCCACTATAATCAAGGCTCTGACCGCACCATCTAAGGTGGAAAAGATGACCTTCAATTGTCAAATCCAGTAGATTTTTGTCATCTTACTGAATCACTCTTCGGCATTCTCTACTACGAATGACGTTTGTCCCTTCCTATCTTTCAGTTAGCCCTCTGTTCAGTCTAGGCATATGGTCACCTATAGAATGACAACTCCCAAATTTTTTTTTTTTTTTGCGGTACGCGGGCCTCTCACTGTTGTGGCCTCTCCCGTTGCGGAGCACAGGCTCTGGACGCGCAGGCTCAGCGGCCATGGCTCACGGGCCTAGCTGCTCCGCGGCATGTGGGATCTTCCCGGACCGGGGCACGAACCCGTGTCCCCTGCATCGGCAGGCGGACTCTCAACCACTGCGCCACCAGGGAAGCCCCCAAAAGAAGCCTTTCTTGACTTCCCTTCAGAGTCGTTGCTTCTTCCTTTGTGTCCTCAGTCTACTTTGTACATACTTCTTTTTTTTTTTTTTTGAGTTTGCCAAGAAAGAGAATGGCTTTATTACATCTCACTATCAGAAGATGTAATAAAATGTTATATATACATATATATGTAATAATGTTTTATTAAATATTTTTTTAAAGTTTTTTTTTTTGGCTGCACTGCACGGTGTACATACTCTTACAGCACCATCACATTCTGCTTGCAATTACTTCTTTACATAGTTTATCTTCCCAGTCAGCTTGTGAATTTCTTCACAACCAAGCTGCTGTTTTACTTATGGTGGTACCCCTGGCCCTTACCCCTGGCCCTTAAAAGAGTGCCTATACATTGTGGACACTCAGTAAAGTTTGCTTAGTGAACGAGCTTTGCGACTTTTAGGAGCAGAAAATTACAAATAAAACTAGGCTGGAGTACCGTTGGTAAAAATGTCTGAAGAGTTTTGGGGAGGCCCAATATCTTGAGCATTTGGCATTTTCTGTTTTAGAACATGGCAGCAGCTGTAGAGATGGTCTGGGTAACAGAAACATAGTTGCTTCGGGGGAACCACATAGTTCTCTTTATCAGGGCAGAAGGTCCCATGTTCCTCATCTGTGTCTGCCTGATACCATTAGAACCAACCAGACTTGAATTGAAAATTGGCATTCCTTTTTCTAAACACACTAAATTATTAATTCATTAAGGAAACAAAAGAACAAATATTTTCACGTAAGTAGTATTCCAGAAGTACATTGTGTTGGCTAGAGGACGCTTACTGATTCACTAATGCAGTGAACAAATGTATGTTGAGTACCTTCTTTCTGCATGCTGGTGGGCGGGGAGGAGGGCCACAGTGATGGTAAAATAGACGAGGGTTACAGGAGGTGGAGGTGTGAGGAGAGACAATAAACAAATAGTGAATACATGAACAAACTCTTAGCTAGTGCTAAGTATGATGAAGAGGGTAAGTGGGGTGGAGGTTAGGAGTAATCTGGAAAGGCTGGTGATGTGGTACAATGCTGATTCCCAGAGCATACTTTGAGAACAGCTAGTTTAGGAGAACAATTATATCTCTTAGAAAGAGATGTAGTATTTTTCTTTGTAAAGAGCTTGGTACCACCATAGACTTCTTTAGAAAGAGCCTGCCTTGAGAGCAATTATTAGTTCTTTTATAAATAGAAACAGTCGGCCCTCTGTACCTGCACTTCTGCATCCACGGATATGGAGGGCTGGTTGAACTCCGCCATTGTATATAAGGGACTTGAGCATCCACAGATTTTGGTGTTCTTAGGGATCCTGGAACCAATCCCCCGTGAATACTGAGGGATGACTGTACTGTGTTTTGAAGGAAGGTGATCATTTCTCAAAGCTCACAGACTGGCTTCTTTTCTTCCATGGATTTTCCCAGCATTTATTTTTGTCTAGTGTAAAAGCTTGTCCCTACATGATAGACCAATTAACAAATGTATCTAGGGCCAGCATTTTGTTTTGGTAGAGAATCTCCTTCTGTTTTAAAAGTTTAAAAAAATTTGTTTAGAAATTTCACATCCTTTTCAGATGATATTCCTGGTACCTAGACTGCTAGTTTTATCATGGGGAGATGTAATTTTCTGACATTGTGGGAATTCTTACTGTATCTTGATTCCATCAAACAATGTTCTGCATAAGTGTAAACCTTTGAAGTTTTATTTTCTCAGTAGAATAAATGGTATAACAGCATCATGATCTTTAAAATCAATTGTGGAACATTAACATATTAACTTAAAAGTATTACACATAAACATGAATACTGAAATTGGTGATCTGTTTTTTCCTAGCCTTCATAGCTTATTCTGTATTTCCAGGTGGACTATAGTGGAGGCTTTGAACCGTTCAGTGTTCTTCGCTTTAGCCAGAAATTTGTGGACCGGGTAGCTAATCCAAAAGATGTTATCCATTTTTTCAGGCGTAGAGAACAAAAGGAAGACACGGGTAAGCTAGTTATCTTTACAAATTAAAAAATGCTCTTATAGGCTTCACATAAATCAATCTCTAGTAAAAGTATAAAACAATAATGGAAAATGTTTTATTATGATTCTTTCTAATATCTCAGACAAATAAACTGATAATTGGAATAATTAAATCTCTTCTAAAAATTAGATAGAAATCATTTGTAAACTTGTGGATATCAATAAAGAAATGAAGCCTTTCGTAGTTTTTTAAAAACGTGCTGCTGATTAACAACATACTTTAGAGATAAAGTGTTTAAATATCTACTATATTTAACATTATTAATGTTCAGAGAACATACTCTCAAATTTTGCAGGGCTAAATATTTCAGCTTTACAGTGTACAGTGATTTAAGAAGACTCTAGTCTTTTGAAATAAGAGGTGTCCCAGAATGTTAAAAAGATATGTACTTAAGGGCTTAAGTTTGATGTTTCTATTGATCATATAATTAATTTCCAATTAAAGTTCATAGAAACAAATTGCCCTTATTTTAGCATTTATCAAAAACAGGTCATCTGACTGAAACAGTGCTTCTTCTTAAGAAGTATTGGTCCTTTTAAATACAGAGGCTCATCTCCTTAGAGCTATCGAGTCAGAATTTTCATAGAAAAATATGGCCCTTGTTTACATGTACGCTACCTTGATTTTTATTAACCCCGATTTAATGAGCTTCTGTTTTTCATAGTGAAATTGTGATCACAATGGTGTGTGCTGTTAATTCAGCCTGAAACAGTCATCTGGCTATTTAAATGGAGCTCATAGAATACTGTTTTGGGGGGGGAAATCCATATCAGAGAATGATATTTTTATGCTATGAATTTTAGCTAGTCACTTACTGATGGTGATTTACTTTAATTGTCCACTCTTATCAATTCCTTGAATTTTTGGGGTGTAGCATTTGTGAGAATGTGGAGTATAGAACCTAGTACTTTATGTTACTTGAGTTTCATCCATTGTCAGTTTTGTTCTCATGATCCCTTTTTTGTTTAAACATTAATTGCTGAATGGAAACAGTGACCCTTTTGTATATCTTATCGAAAGCATGAAATTGTTGTTTTGGCCAGCTCTGCTACTTTAACTACATGTGTGACATCATGCAAATTACTTAATCTCTGATGTTTTGTTTTCTTGTCTACAAAATCAGGATAATAACTGTGCCTGCCTCACAGGATTGTTGTGAGGATTAGGTGATATACTGTGTGTAAATGGTCTTAACATTGTGTCTGGCGTAGTAAAATATAGTCATCATATTTATGAAGCAATATTAATTCTCCTGTCTTGAAATTCAAAAAAGATTTCTATTCACTTGTCCTCACCACTTTGTAAGAGGCACACTGAACTTTGTGCCTCTTTACCCCCTAAGCCATTGCATAAACTTTTCCCTCTGCCTAAAATACTTTTTCTTTTTCCTTTTTTGCTTAGTAAGTCTTATTCATTCTGCAAGTCTTTTTTTTTTTTTATTTGTTTTTATTTTTGGCTGTACCAGGTCTTAGTCATGGCACGTGGGGTCTTTGTTGCAGCATGCAGGATCTTCTGTTGCAGCATGCGGACTTCTTAGTTGCAGTGCAAGTCTTGAGTCAAATGATAACTGCGTTTGCTATCTGCATGTTATTTTCAGCCTTCTTTGAGAAGAATTAATTTATTTCTTCTCCGTGTGTCATATTTTCTGTTCTTACTTCTGTTGTAGCACTTACCATCTTGTATTGTAATCATTTGCTATTATGGGCAGCATCCTGTCATTTTATCATTGTGTTTTCCACACCAGGTCACACACGTGCTAGACAGTTAATATTCATTTCCCTGACAAAGGTTATGAGCAGAGCACCTATTGGACCCTATGCTTTTTGACTTCTTGCCCAGTATTCTTTTTATACTGTACCTGCTGTTTTTTGAGACAACCATCCTGCCTAGGAATGAAGCAAATGTGCTTTAAACCTACTTCCCATTTGTCTCACAGAATATTAAAAAGGTTTGTGTTTAATGGCCAAGATTTAATTAAATTAATAATTTTTGCTGTTTCATCAAGGACATTCTTATGTGAAACTGGCTTTTTGTTTTGTCTCGTTTTGAACTGTGAGTACAAAGTGATGACTCTCGGTAGAACTCAGAGACACTGCCTTGACTCATCCCAAGGAACCGGCAGTTTTACCCACGACTGCTTTTGTATCATCGGTGCAAATGTCAAAACGGTGGAAGAGATAAATAACGTCTTAGTATTATTATGAAAGTACGTTTGACCTTAAGCCCCCTGAACCAGTATGGGGGACTCCCAGAGATCTGTGGACCACTCTGTGAGAATAGCTCCAAGAGACATACTACTTGGAGATTTGGAAAAGAAATACAGACTTTGGGGAAATGACTCTAGATATTAGCAAAAATGACATGTTTTTGCCTCAAAATTTACTGGGTTGAGCAAACTGACAGTTGATAAAGTTTGGCCATACCTCCTTCACTGACAGCAACCTTCAGTGAGTTTGGGCACTTTAACATTAAAAGAGAAACTGCTACTTTTTTTTTTTTCATGGACTTCTTTTTTCTAGGAGAAGAGATCAACTTTGGGAAGTTCATCACAAAACCTTCAGAAGTAACAACTCTAAGGGTAGAAGACCTTGTGAAACAGTATTTTCAAACCGCAGAGAAGGTAATTTCTTAGTTACAGTTCTCAGTTTAGATAATGGCTATCTTATAATAACAGATTTTAATTTAAGATATGTGTAATTGATAGTTTAAACAAAATGAATCCTCAGAATGTCTCCATGAAGTAAGCAGGGTGACAATTACATTCATTTATAGTTATTACGTATCAAGAAAAATAAGTGCTTAATTAATGTCAGTCATTAATATTGTTATTATTGTGTCTATTATTGTCACTGTTGTTATCCTCTTTCTTTTTATCGCTACTACCTAAGTCTGAATCCAGGATTTAATTTTCTTGCATCTGGATGTAATTTCAGAGTTACTTTATTAATAAGCCACTGGATGGTGAAGCTATTCTTATTTTTGTGGGTATATGCCACTTTGAGATCCTCTGGTTGTATTAGCTTCCTACAGCTACTGGAATAAATGTCCACAAACTTAGTGGTTTAAAACAACACAGGTTTATTACCTTACAGTTTTGTAGGTCAGAAACCAGACACTGGTCTCACTGGACAAAAACTGAGGTGTTGTCAAGGCTGTGTTCCTTTCTGGAAGCTGTAGGGAAGATTCCATTTCCTCATCTCCTCCAGCTTCTGGAGGTACCCGTGTTTCTTAGCTCCGGGCCCCCTTCTTCCATCTTCAAAGCAAGCAACGCTGGATCTGTCTGGCCGTCATTTCCCCGGATACTTCTCTGTGACTCCCTTCTTCGGCCTCCCTCTTCTATTTTCAAGGATGCTTGTGATTGCACTGGGCCCACCTGGATAGTCCCTGATAATCTCCCAGTTTTGTAGCAGCTGGTTAGCAACCTTAATTCCATCTGTAACCTTAATTCTCCTTTGCCATGTAACATATTCACAGGTCCCAGAGATTAGGATGTGGACACCTTTAGGGGCCATTTTTCTGCCTACCACACTGGTTAACCTGCTCTCTTAGTCATCAGCTGCTATTTCTGGACTCTGTGTCCCAGCCTCTCAGGCCTCTGCATTTTCACAAGTCCTGTACTCTACCCCTGTTTCTTGTTTTTACTTTGCTTTTTCTGGCCCTTAATATTTATCAGTAGGCTTAATTACCGTCCATTGATTTATTTTGCTTTGCTGTGTTTTCCCTCCAATAACTAGATGACTTTTTTGTCTTTTTCTCTGGTAAAATTATTCTGTAATTTTCCTTTCTTATACAGAATTGTTTTGTAAGGAAGATGCTGCATCCAGTGATTTATATGTCTCTTACAGAACGTGCAGCTCTCACTTCTAACAGAAAGGGGAATGGGTGAAGCAGTACAAGAATTTGTGGACAAGGAAGAAAAAGATGCCATAGAGGAATTAGTGAAATATCAGTTGGAAAAAACACAGCGATTTCTTAAAGAACGTCATACTGATGCCCTAGAAGATAAAATCGATGAAGAGGTGAGTAACTAATTTGGGGTGGAAAATCTATTATTTAGATAGTCTCTCCTTAAGAGTAGCTCTAAGTTTCTTGCTGGTAAATCACTAACTTCACTGATTTGTTTAGTTTCCTCATCTATAAAATTGAGATCATAAAGTGAGGATTAAATTAGAAAATGTCTAATAAGTGTCTAGAACACAGTCTCAAATATGATTGATACCCAGTGAATGTTAGTTTTGTTGCCCATAGCTAGTATCTTCTCTTGAAGATCATGAAAGTGCTTTAAAATGAACCCCATAGGGTGAAAATGTCTGCTTATCTCAATTTTTTATTAAGTTTTGATTGAGATTTTGAATTTCATCTAGGAAATGCCGTCCCTCTGAGCATAAAAGCAGAGGAAAACTCTTTAGATTTGACTACATAAAATTTTTAAATGTTTGCATGTCAAATTGTCAAAAAACAAAATGAGAAGGTATCGACATGGAGAAAATATTCGTATGTGGGCAGAACAAAAGGTTAATATTCTTACTGCGTTAAAGAGCTCTTATGAATCTTAAGAAGAATATTAAACATTTCAATAGAATAATGAACAGAGGACCTGAATAGGTGGTTCACAAAAGAAATATAAATGGCTAATAGGCATATGAAACTGGTATTTAACCTAGGATAATCAAAGAAGCTCAAATTAAATGTATTTTTTATCTATCAAAGTGGCAACAATTTGAGAAAGATACTTAGTACTCTGCTGGTAGGAGTATCAGAGTTTGAACAGCTGCAATGAAAAGCATTTTTGCCTTCTTAAGCATGTCAAGAAGCTTAAGATTTGTCCTTTAACTCAGCCCTGGGAGATTTTCCTAAGACAATAATGAGATAGAGATTTAGAATGTGGAGTAATTTATGTCAGTGTTATCTGCAGTGGGGAAAAGTTGGAGATGTTTTGGTAAAATAAATGTTGGCACATACACAGTATGGAATACTATGCAGCTATTAAAAATTACAGTTTTGAAGAACATGCAAAAGTATTTTCAGTGTTGAGTAGGAAAAGAATTCCAAAGTGGTAAAACTATACACAATGTGATCCCAGTTATTTTTATTTTATATGTGAGTGGGTGCGTGTATGCAAAGAATGGAAGAAGATATTCCAAACATTATCAGTGGTTATGCTCAGGTCGTGGGATTATAGGGGATCATTTCCTGTATTTTCCAAATTCCCTCTGAGCAGAAGAACATAATGTTATGTTTAAAACTCATTCCCTTTTACTTTTATTTTTGTGCTTTTAGTCATTTAACATGATTCTTTTAAAGCCTTATGGTGTCAACTAATGTACAACCAGTAATATTAAATGCCAGGTACTTTGACAGGGAAGGCAGCTAATCCACACTCTAAAACTACTTACCCTGTGGCTCTGCATATGTTAGGTTCATAAATTTTTAGCATGGGTGGATTTGTCAGCAAGTGCCGTAAATATAACATGACCATACCCCCTAAATGTAAAATGCAACACTGCAAAACTCCTGGGAGATAACATAGGAGAAAACCTAGATGACCTTGTATATGGTGGTGACTTTTTAGATTCAACATCAAAAGCACGATTCATGAAACAAGTAATTGATAAACTAGACTACATTGAAATTAAAAACTTTTGCTCTGCAAAAGATAACGTGAAGAGAATGAGAAGACACGCCACAGACTGGGAGAAGATAGTTGCAAAAGACAAATTTGATGAGGATTATCTAAAATATACAAAAACTCTTAAAATTCAACAATAAGAAAATTTAATAATCCAATTAAAAAATGGGCAAAAGACCTCACCAGACCAAGGAAGGTAGTCAGTGGGCAAGTAAGCATATGAAAAGATGTTCGACATCTTATGTCATTAGGGAAATGCAAATTAAAGCAAGGAGATATGCCACTACACACCTGTCAGAACGGCCAAATTCCAGAACACCGACAACACCACATGCTGGTGAGGACGTGCTGCGGCAGGAACTCTTAGATTGCGAGTGGGAATGCAAAATGGTGCAGTCACTTTGAAAGGCAGTTTGTCAGTTTCTTATAAAAGTAAACATACTCTTCCCATACTCTCCAGCAGTCGTGCTCCTAGGTATCTACCCGAAGGAGTTGAAAACTTATGTCTAAACAAAAACCTGCACATGATATTTATAGCAGCTTTATTCATAATTGCCAAAACTTGGAAGCAACAAAGATGTACTTCAGTAGGTAAGTGAATAAACTGTGAAACATCTAGACAAGGGAATATTATTCTGTGCTAAAAAGAAATGACCTATCAAGCCATTAAAAGACATGGAGGAACCTTAAGTGACTATTACCAACTGAAAGAAGCCAATCTGAAAAAGTAACTTAATGTATGATTCCTGCTATGTAACATTCTAGAAAAAGTAAAACTATGGACATAGTACAAAAATCACTGGTTGTCAGTGGTTGGGCAGGGATGGGATAAGGGGATGAAAAGGTGGATTCACAGAGGATTTTTAGAACAGTAAAACTACTCTGTATCAAACTGTAATGGTGGGTTATACATGTATACATGTCATTATACATTTATCCAAACTCATAGCATGTACACCACCAAGAGTGAACCTTAAGGAGTTTAGGTGATATGGAGTATGGAGTGTCAGTATCGGTTCATCAGTTATAACAACTGTACAGTTCTGGTGGGGGATGTTGATATTAATAGGGGAGGCTGTGCATGTATGGGACAGGGCTATATGGGAAATCTCTGTGCCTTCCTTTTAATTCTGCTGTGAACCCAAGCTGCTCTAAAAAAGTAAATAAATAAAACAAACAAACCCTCCTTCCCACCCTCCACTCCCCAAAATGATCATCCACACCAGGAGTGACATCATGACTTTTGAGAGAGAGAGAGAGTGTGTGGGGGGGTGTGGGGGTGTGTGTGTGTAGCATGGTGGCTAAGAGTATGGACTATAGACCAGATGACCTTACTCGCTATGGAACCGTCAGTGAAGTATTTAACCTCTCTGTGCCTCAGTTTCCTCATCTATGAAATGGGGATAATAGAACCTCATTCAAGGTTGTTGTGAGGATTAAAAGAATACACGTAAGCCCTCAGTACACTGACACATAATGCCTGCTCGGTATTTTTACTCTGATGCTCATTTCTCTTCTGTGAATGACTCAGTGCTTTTGATATATCACATGCCACCTCGAGCACTGTTACATGCTGTGCCGTCTTTTAAAAAAAATATTATTCCTGTATTCTTCCCCTTCTACTGAATCTTAACAAACATGCTGCTATTTCTTTCAACAAAACTCTGGAGCCTAGATCCTGTTTCCCTTTCGCTGTTATTCTATTTCTTTTTTCCTCTTTTATAGCAGAATTGCTTCACCGAGTTTTCTGTATTTGCTGCCCAGATTCTTCGCCTTCATTTTTCTCTTAAATCCATCTATTCAGGGGTTTCGACCCCCTCTTTCCAGTGAATTTACTCTTGTCAAAGCACCAGTGACCTCCAGTGCTAAATCCATTGTCCGTTCTCCATCTTAAATCTCACTTGACCTCTTCTTAAAACCTTTTTTCCATTGGCTTTTAGGGCTCCACACTCTTCTGGTTTTCTTCCCAGCTCATTGTCTGTGTATTCTCAGTCTCTGTTGATTCCTCTCACCTCTCCAGCCTCTTAAGTTGGAGTCTCCAGAACTCAGTCCTTGGACCCCTTCTTCGTCTACATATTCCTTTTGTATTCTCACCCAGCTTCCTGGCTTTAAATACTGTCATCTGGTGATGACTTTTCAAAAGTCTAGCCCAAACCTCTCCTCCCAACTCAAGACTTATGTAGCCAACAACCTGCTAGACCTTCCACTCGGATGTTTAATAGACCTCTCCAACTTCCAACATTCCCAGTCTGAATTGCTGAACCTTAGCCCCTGCTCTGCCTGTAGGGTTCTAGTGGAAGCGCTATTCTTTCATTTGCTCAAGCGGTAAACCTTGAAGTTATCCTTGACTCCTCTTTTTCTGTCACCTATATCCTGTCTGGAAATCCTTTAACTCTACCTTCAGAATATATACAGAATGTGACTATTTCTCACCACCTTCATCTCTATCAGTGGTCCAAGGCCTGGCCATTTCTCACCTAGATTACTCCTGTTGCCTCCAAACTGGTCTCCTTGTTTCTGCCTGTGCTTTTCCTCCACACTCTGTTCTGTCCTCAGCTCAGCTGAGCTGTTGGTGATCCTAACATAGTTTAGATGAAGTCACTCCTGCCTAAAAACAAAAGTCCTTACAGTTGCTCCCAAGGCCTTACTCAGTGTGGTTTCTGTTACTTCTTCATCCTCATGTCTGCTCCAGCCCAGCGACCTCCTTGCTGTTTCTTAAACATACCATGCTTCTGCCCCGGTGCCTTTGCATATATTCTTTCCTTTGACTGGAATGATTTTCCCCCGTTATTTTCAAGGTTCATTCCCTACCTTTTAAAATCTTTGCTACCTTCTTGCTTTGCTACTTTCTCCGTGAGGCCTTTGATGATCATCCTGTAGCCTCTGTCCGCACTCTCTGTCCCTCTTCCTGCATTACTTTTCTCTGAGCACTTAACACCTTTTGCAAAGATTTCACAGGTTCACATATTTGAAAGGACTCATAAGACTCCACTGAACATACTCACTTAAAGTTTTTATTTAAAGGCAACTGATAACGGTACAGCAAGAGAAGGAGTATAGGCAGGCATTAGGGATCTGAGAGATACCAGGCATCTGTTTCTCATGTCCTTATACGCACACAGCAAACCCGGGACAGAACACCAAGATCTGTGCAGAAGTTTCCAGGGAGTCTTTTACGCCTCTCTGGTCGCATAATCAAACCACGCCGTCTAACTGCTCATGCAGGTTGAAATCCATCAGTAAATAATTTGGCCCTGGGAATGCCAGAGGCTCCTCAGAGGTAAGGGTGGAGCTTTCTCAGTCTAGCTGTAAATTAACTTGATCCTATACACTCTCTAAAATACAACATAACTTTTTATTTTGTTTCTTATTTTGTAACACACACGCACGCACGCACGCACACACTGATGGTAAGCTCCCTGGAGGGCAGGATTCTTGACCATTTTGTTCATTATTGTATTCTCAGTTCCTGCAATAGCACCTGGCACATAGCTTGGCTCAGGAAATATGGGCCGAGTAAATTATTAAATAAATGGAGTTTATTTCTAGCTATATAACTATATTATAAGTGCTTTGTGAGCAGGAACCAGTAAAAAAGGAAGCTTTGTATCCTTCATGGCACCAGGACCAGGGTTGGCAGACAGCAAACATTTGGTGGTTGGCTGTTAGCAAAATGGATCTTCAGGGGCCCACCCACTTCAGATACCATTTCAGAGAGCCTCCTGGATGACTTGCAGCCAGGTGCCCAAGAATGATTTGAGCAGTGTAATAATTCAAGCCTATTAAAAGAGAGGTTTTTGTTTTTAGCTCTTTTACTGAACTATAACACCCATAGGACATTAGAATTTTCTCCTTTGCAGTCCGACAGGCTGTTTTTCAATGACTTGGAGCGTTTGGTCAGCAGGTAATATCATTTTGCTTAGGGCCAGTTTTCCTTAGAGTACATTTCTGAATTTTTAATGTAAGTCACTGGGGGAATATGACTTCTTTAATCTTTTGTGAAACAAAACTATACTTGAATTTCCGAATTTTACGTTGTAATGGAAAACATCAGTTAATCAGTTTTATATTTACATAACAGACATGTTTGTAACATTTTTGTGATTTATTCTGTTATAATCCAGGTACGTCGTTTCAGAGAAAGCAGACAGAAGAACGAAGAAGACGATGAAGTCCGAGAGGTAATTTTTCTGAAAATTCCTTTATTATATGTCAGCTTGTTAAATCAGAATAACTAGTAGGTTTATTTAGAGCAGTCAGTCCACAGGATCTCTTTTGGGTGGGTAGGACTGAGCAGGCGTTGGCTGAGGACCGCTGCCTTTGACTTATTCCAATTCGGCCTACGAGTATTCGGCTTGCTGATATTCTCTTTTTTTTCCCTTTTGCTCTTGTCGAAAGCCTACTTAATTGTGCATGTGTGTATGTGGTGGGTGCAGGCATGGAGGGGAGGCGCAGGAATAGTAGCCCGAAGAGCTCTTTTTAATGAAAATAATTCCCAACTGCTATTATAAAATAATATAAAATTTAAACATAGAATTGCCACATGATGTAGTGATTCCACTTCTGAGTATTTACCAAAAAAAATTGAAAGCAGGGACTCGAACATGTATTTGTACACCAATGTTCATAACATTATTTACAATAGCCCACAGGTAGTAACGATCCAAAGTCTATCAAAAGGTGAATGGGTAAACCAGATGTGATACATACATCCATTGGAATATTCTTTAGCCTTAAAAGGAATGAAATTGAAGTATAGAATGGAACATACTATATCATGGATAAACCTTCAAAACATTATACTAAGTGAAGTAAGTCAGACATAAAAGAACAAATACTGTGTGATTCCACTTACATGAGATACCTAGAGTAGTCAAATTCATACAGACAGAAAGTAGAAGAGTGATTATCGGGGTTTGGGGGAGGTGGTTAGGGAATGAAGGGTTATTTAATGGGTATGGAGTTTCAGTTTGGGATTATGAAAAAGTTGTGATGGATGATGGCAGTGGTTGTACAACAATGTGAATGTACTTAATGCCACTGAAATACACACTTAAAAATGGTTAAAATGTCTTACCCCTAGGTTCTTCATGACATTTTTTTTTTCTTAAATTCCATATATATGTGTTACCATACGGTATTTGTCTTTTTCTTTCTGACTTACTTCACTCTGTATGACAACCTAGGAATAAGACAGGAATAAAGACATAGACCTACTGGAGAACGGACTTGAGAATATGGGGAGGGGGAAGGGTGAGTTGTGACAGGGCGAGAGAGAGTCATGGACATATACACACTAACAAACGTAAGGTAGATAGCTAGTGGGAAGCAGCCGCATGGCACAGGGATATCGGCTCGGTGCTTTGTGACCGCCTGGAGGGGTGGGATAGGGAGGGTGGGAGGGAGGGAGATGCAAGAGGGAAGAGATATGGGAACATATGTATATGTATAACTGATTCACTTTGTTATGGGGCAGAAACTAACACACCATTGTAAAGCAATTATACACCAATAAAGATGTTAAAAAAATGGTTAAAATGGTTAATTTTTATGTTACGTATATATTACTACAAAAAAGTACAATAATACTAGGGTAGTATATTTTTAAATCTCGCAAAAAGTATATGGAAACATTGTCTTGCCATTGGCCCTATGCCTCCACTCATGAGGTAAATTCATAGAAGTAATGTAGTTCAAAGATACCAGTAAAGTCCACAGTCTGTTGTACAGAAAGATGAAGTATTATCTGAATATAATGTTTGAGATGCTAAAATGAAGATGTAGTATTTAGACAAAGGCAAAGTATGAAATTTGGCAATGATGATAATTCATTCAAAGAAGTAATAGTCATAAAAAGGCATGTGTGTTTTAAATTTTGCTAGATTCTGCCAAGTCACTCCAAATATGTTGCACCAGTTCCTCTTCCGACCAATAGTATTAGGGAGTGCTTTTTTCCCTGCATCCTTCCGGCCATGACATATTACTACATCTTTTGATCTTTATGATCTAAGTGGTGAGAAATTATTTCTTACTGTTGCTTTTAACTCATACTACTTGTATTACTAGTGAGTCTGAGCAGTTTTTATGTTTAATAAGTTATATTTATATGAAACACCTGATCATGTTCTTTGCATAGAATATTTTTTTCTTTTGCCTAGGGCATTGGTCTTTCTCTAATTGGTTTATAAGAGCACTCGTTTTGTTATATAAAAGAAGTATCCACTTGTTCCTGAGAGTTTTTTGTTTGTTTGTTTAAATCCAGAATGGGTAATGAATTAAGAGCTTTGTTGGCATCTGTGAAGATAAGCATGCAGGGTTCTTCCTCCTGTGTTCTGTTAATATGGTGAATTATATTATTTTCTATCCTATTATTGACCCAACCTTAGTATCACTTTGTGAAGCCCCTGATAATAGGTGTACTGGTCTTGCCATGCACCCCGGGATTCCTTTTGTTTGCTTTGATATTCATGAGTAAGATACTGTAATTTTCCTTTTGTACATGCAGTCCTTTGTCAGTTTTCAGTACCATGTTATGCTGGCTTTATAAAAACCAGCTGAAAGCTTTCTTTCTTTATGCTCTGTTCCTATTGAAATAGCCATGGAATCATCTGTTCTTTGAAGGTTTGGTAGAATTTACCTGTGAAACTTTCTGGTTGTCATCCTTTTCAGGAGTGTAGTTCTTTTAAGAATTTTCTCAAAATTGTTGTTAATTAGTCTGTTGAGACTGTCTATCTTTTTTTGATTCAGTTTAGGTCATTTATTTTCCAAATTACTTAGAATTGAGCAAAGTGTTTTATCACAATTCTTTTAATTCTCCTTACATCTTTTTCCCCTCCATTCTCCTTTCTTTGCTTTAATTTAACAATTCATTTTAAAATTGTTTCATGTGTTCTGGTATACAGTATTTTTATTATCATTTTCTAGGTATTCTACAATTTTTGTTTTGTTTTGCAGTTTGGAGTCCAGGCTTTTGTCTTATTAATTTCTAATTTTATTGCATTGTGATTAGAAAGTATGATAATATTCCTTTTACTATTTAGGATTGATGTTTTTCTTAGCATCCCATTATATATTGGTTAAAACATTTCATGGGGTCTTGAAAAGAAGTATATTGTTTATTTTCAGAGTACAGAGTTCAACATGTATCAGCTAGATCTACCTTATTATCTAATTTAGATCTCCTTTTTTCTTTTAAATATATTTTTTTTATTTTATTTTATAAATTTATTTATTTATTTTTGGCTGCATTGGGTCTTCGTTGCTGTGCACGGGCTTCCTCTAGTTGCAGCGAGCGGGGGCTACTCTTCCTTGTGGTGCACGGGCTTCTCATCGTGGTGGCTTCTCTTGTTGCGGAGCACAGGCTCTAGGAGCACGGGCTTCAGTGGTTGTGGCACGTGGGCTCAGTAGTTGTGGCTCATGGGCTCTAGAGTGCAGGCTCGGTAGTTGTGGCACACGAGCTTAGTTGCTCCGCGGCATGTGGGATCTTCCCAGACCAGGGCTCGAACCCTTGTCCCCTGCATTGGCAGGCAGATTCTTAACTGCTGTGCCACCAGGGAAGTCCCTGTATATGTAGTTTTTAATGTAGAGCTAGTTCTTGTTATTCATGGTAGTTGTGTTCTATAAAGTCACTGTAAACACTGAGTGAACACTGAACTGTTGCTCCTAGGGGAAATATAGGAATAGGTTCCTGCCAGCCACTGGTTACAACATTTTTGTTAACTGATTAATACATAACCCTTTCCATGTGTGTTTCTGTTTTAAGACCTTACTCAATATATATCATTGATTCATTAGCATTGAACTTGTGGCCCATTCAGTGCATGCCTTAATGAAGCATATATGACACATGTGTTTCCTCCATAAGGCACATCACAGCTTCTTGCACTTAAGAACCCTAGACAGCACTTCAGCACTACACTGGGGGCCGTTTTAAAAGTAAAATCCCCAGCTGAAAGCACAAAATTGTGAACACAGCACTAAACGTAGTGTGAAAAGGATACTCGTTTAAAGAAGGCTGAGTGTCGCCTTGTTCGACCTCATCTGGGAAGGTGTGTGTCAGGCGATTCAGAATTTGCACCTCTCTGCACGTGTCCATGAATGACCACAAATGCATCAGGAGTTAGAAATAAATTTTGGCAAGTAGGTGAATTTGCATATACGGAGTCTGAAAATTATGACTGACTGTACTTCATCTGGGACAAGAAAGATGAATTGAAATCTTTTTCAACTATTTTTTCTTTGTATCTTTTTGGTTGTATTCCCTAAAGTTTTGTTCTTTTGGAGTTGTAATGCCATGTTGAGCCGTTCCCGTAGTGACTTAGCTGTTGTTTCACTTCAGCAAGTTCATCAGCGTGAAGCTGGGTTACCTCCACCTCTCCCCACCCGCTGCACTCCTGCTTCTGCCCTGCCTGCTCTGTGCTTATCTCCTCATCTAGCCCTGTCTCTCCATATTTCATGGCACCACACAGAGCTTAGAAAAGCTCTAGATGCCTGTTCTTAGACCCAGAACTAGTCATTCCAAGCAAGAGAGACTGTTGTCATGGCCTCTTGGCACGGGTAGATCAATTTTGGAGCTCTCTACACTGTCTGAAACTCTTCTCAACTTTCTCCCTTAGCTAGGCCAAATATTCACTATACCCATTAACTCTTTCTCCTAGGTTTTGTGTTTTGTGGGTGGAGCAATTTTCTAATTTTATTCAAAAAGCTATTTTTAAAATTTTTGTTCTCCTTGTTACATTTTGATAGGTTTAAAGGAAGACATCAGGGCAGCATTGCTCTTATTCTGTTTTTAATCAGAAAATCTATATTCATTTCAGAGTTAGGATATTTCATTAAGTCTCAAACTTGTCTTTTCTAGACAGTTTCTTATCAAATTAAAATTTATTAAGTTAAAATCTTGGCCCTCACGTTTTTATTATTTTCCAGGTGTTCAATTGTTTTGTTCTACCTAATTCTTTTTACTATATATTTGTAAGAGATTATTGCTTATGTTTTTCTGATTACAAAAGTAATATTTTAGAAAACGTACATTGTAGCAAATTTGAAATATTCAATAATAATGAAGAAAACAGAAAGCACCCTAAAATTTCATCACCCAGAGATAGCAGCTATTTTTGGTGAGTTTTTTTCTTTTCTTTTTTTTTAGTGTCATGAAAAAAGGAATCACTATCTTTTATTTAAATCCATACACCTAAAACAAATATCATATAATATCGCTTATATGTGGAATCTAGAAAAATGGTACAGGTGAACTTATTTGCAAAGCAGAAATAGAGACATAGATGTAGAGAACAAACATATGGATACCAAGGGAGGAAGGGAGGGTGAGATGAATTGGGAGATTAGGATTGACATATATACACTACTATATATAAAATAGATAACTAATGAAAATCTACTGTATAACACAGGGAGCTCTACTCAATGCTCTTTGGTGACCTAAATGGGAAGGAAATCTAAAACAGAGGGGATATACGTATATGTATAACTGATTCACTTTGCTGTACAGCAGAAACTAACACAACATTGTAAAGCAACTATACTCCAACAAAAATTAATTAAAAAATATAAATCCATACACCTATTCTCAGTCTTCATCTGGGTTGAACTCTCAGCATCTTTTAAAATAAAACTATTTTTCAAAAAAAAATTAAGAGGGCTTCCCTGGTGGCGCAGTGGTTGAGAGTCCGCCTGCCGATGCAGGGGACGCGGGTTCGTGCCCCGGTCTGGGAAGATCCCACATGCCGTGGAGCGGCTGGGCCCGTGAGCCATGGCCGCTGAGCCTGCGCGTCCGGAGCCTGTGCCCCGCAACGAGAGAGGCCACAGCAGTAAGAGGCCCGCGTACCGCAAAAAAAAAAAAAAAATTAAGAAAACAAGTCCATTTACAAGAACATCAAAAAGAGTAAAATACTTAGGAATAAATCCAATAAAATAAACATAAGACTTGCACAATAAAAAAATCATAAAATGTTGCTGAAAGTAATTTTTAAAGTCCTAAAAAAAGTACTAAATAAATGAAATGATATCCCATGTTCATGAATTGGAAGACTTAGTACTGTTTAGATGACAGTAATCCCCAAACCCCATCTGCCTTTTTTATTTTTTGGCAGAAATTGACAAACTGATCCTAAAGCAATGGTAATTAAAACAGTGTGGTACTGGGATAAGGCTAGACAAGTAGATCCATGAAACAGAATCAAGAATCCAGAAATAAACTCTGACATTTATGGTTAATTGGTTTTCCAGAAGGGTGCCAAGATAATTCAATGGGGGAAAGAACAGTCTTTTCAACAAATGGTGTAGGGACAACTGGATATCCATATGCAAAAGAGGCTGGATCCCTATATCACACAGTATAAAAAAATTAGCTCAAAATGGATCAAAGAAGGGAAAAAAAAGGATCAAAGACCTAAATATATGCATTAAAACCATAAAACTCTTAGAAGAAAATATAGGAGTGGATCTTTGTGACTCTGGATTAGGCAATGACTTCTTAGATATGACACCAAAATCTCAAGCAACAAAAGAAAAAATAAACTTGATTCATCAAAACTTAAAAACTTTTGTGCATCAAAGGACACCATCAAAAAGGGAACAGACAACCCAAGAAACGGAGAAAATATCTGCAAATCATATATCTGATAAGAGTTCGATATTCAGAACAAATAGGGAACACTTATAACCCAACAATAAAAAGACAAATAGCCCACTTCAATAATGGGCAAACTATTTGAATAGACATTTCTCCTAAAAGATACACAAATGAAAAGATGCTCAACATGATTAGCCACGAAGGAAATGCAAACCAAACCCACACTAATACACCACTTCGTATCCATTTGATCTTTTGTTGGGTCTTCATTGCCGCATGTGGATTTTCTCTAGTTGCATCAAGCAGGGACTACTCTTCACTGTTGTGCGCAGGCTTCTCATTGTGGTGGCTTCTCTTGTTATGGAGAACAGGCTCTAGGTGCGTGGGCTTCAATAGTTGTGGTGAGTGGGCTTCAGTAGTTGTGGTGAGTGGGCTTAGTTGCTCCGCAGCATGTGGGATCTTCCAGGGCTTGAACCCGTGTCCCCTGCATTGGCAGGCAGAATCTTAACCACTGCGCCACCAGGGAAGTCCACATCCATGTGATCTTGATGCTTGGAACATTCTTTTGGGGTGGCACGGGGTTCATGACACAAGATTATTTTTCTTTCTCTATAGATTCCGTTACTTTAATTGGTTCTTCACTAGAGAAACAAGAATCTCATAATTGGTTCTCATTACTTGCTTGTAAAGCTCCTTCTGCCGTGCCTCTAGATTCCGCCATTCTTCCTCGGAGAAATAAACGGCCACATCCTTGTAAGTCAGAGGTAACGGAGCTGGCTCGGCCATGGGCCCTTGCGGTCCCACCAGGCCCCGGACGGGGTTACGGCCAAGCCAGGTGTCCCGGCTGCCCGCGGCAGCCTCCAGCTCCCCACCGACCTCCAGTTTTTTTTCTTGTTATTTATCAAGAGCCCATTGTACAAAGTAGCTCAAATGATGACAGTCTCTTACAAATGGCGGTGTTGCGTTAGGGGCGATTGCCAACATTCCTCCCAGTTCTGAAACTTTTGATTCTGTGAAATTTTATGGTTCCTGATACACATTTTCAAAAGGTCTCATTTTACAGGTATCAGTAGTATTGTAAATTGATCTAACAAATCGTAGGCACTGAATTTGATTGATGGGGGAGGGAGCTTCTCCTGTTTTACATGTTTTAGCATGATTAGTGAAAAATAATAGTTTAGACAGTTTGGCAATATGAAATGTCCATCTGAGTGGCTGGATTAATGACTTTTAGGCTGCTGCATTGTCTACTGATGTGTATTTTCCTCTTGTCATCCCTCTTAGGCCATGAGTAGGGCCAGAGCCCTCAGATCTCAGTCAGAGGAAGCTGCTTCCGCCTTTAGTGCTGATGACCTTATGAGTATAGATTTGGCAGAACAGATGGCTGATGACTCTGATGACAGCATCACAGCAGCAGCCAACAAAGGAAGAGGCCGAGGAAGAGGCCGGAGAGGAGGAAGAGGGCAGAATCCAGTGTCAAGAGGAGGATCTCAGAGAGGAAGAGGTTAGCACTGAGTCTTTCTTACACATTCACACTTGGCAGTTGTGTGGGAAATTCAGAATTGTGTTCATATTGGCAGAATTGAGTTACACAGTCCTTTAAAAATTTATTTTTACAATGCATAAAAATGGTCTTTAATGTAGTTCCAACATGTACATTTCACATATATAAATTCTGAATGGCCACATGCACATATAGTTTGAATAGTTCTTAACACGATCTTTTTTTAAAGAATTTCATAGTGCTTCTCACACATTGGGAACATTTAATAGACATGTTTACTCTCACATGTACAAAGTAATAGTGAGGCAAACACTTAAGGAAAATGTCTAGCTAATGCCCACTAACAGCAGGAAGAAAACTCCAGATTATAAAAATTATTATTTTTGAAAACTGCCCCTACACAATTTGATTTTTTAAAGCAATCATTAAATTAATTGCCATCATTGTGTCTAATGTGATACTGTTGTCATTGAATAGGCCAAATAATAGGAGATAGTCATCCAGTGACTTCCTGATGCATTATAGAAATCCATCCCTAGGAATAGTTTTAAATTATTTTTCTATTAAATATTTATCTGTCGGAATTTTAAGCTGTTAAAGTGGGTAGTACTTCAGTTAAAAATCTCCCAGGAGAGAAATCCCCATCTTCTAGTGATAATTGTTTTCATTATCCTTACATTTATAAATTTTTTCCTTACATTGTAATTGGAACAATATGAACAAAGTGCGGCCTAAGAATAGTCTCTGAAAATTGATTGATCAGACTCCAGATGCTTCTTCTTATATATATGTTTGACATTTTACACATAAACTATGTTTTGACATAACTTTATTTAGTGGTGTTTTTTTAAAAAAAACAAAAAAATCCTTAGCCACTGATGGACTGGTTTACTGACCGCTCATTATTCTAACAGCAGGCGCTGCTCTGGAGACTTCTACTCCAGGCAGAAGTTCAAAGGCCACTACGTCAACATCTAGAAATATGTCTATTATAGATGGTGAGTATAGACTGCAAAAGATCACCTAGCAGGTACTTATAAATTCCAACACAGGAAGACTCAGGAAAGCCCATGAGTAAACCTTACTGGTTTGTGTTGAATCACAGGATAAATTATGCTGCTTTAAAAGACCTTTGCCATTCATGGAGGCTATTGAAGAGGGTGGGCTCTAAAAATTAATTTTTATATCCCACTTTAGACAAATTTGGTTATTTCCCTTTTATAGAGGGGTCACTAAGACATGGAAAAGGCAGTTGGTCAGTGTATCAACAATGATTAAGAGAGAAGGAACTGCTCCTTAATGTACTGTAAACTTTCTTTCCTCATGCTGCTTTTGTCCATCTCTACTGTTAGTATAGAGTCATGTGAGCTGCATTTAAGGGAAGTTATAGTTAGGATTCTTTGAATTGATTTTGTGTATGTTGCTGTGGTCTAAAAATTAGCCTCAAACTAAGGGAACCTATTTTTATAAACTATTTTAGTAATAATTTAATATAGAAATTTATAAACTATTTTTAATATTACAGTTTATGAGATCAGAGGAAGTTGTAAGTCAGATCTGTGTTGTAAGTTGTAAGTCAGATTTAAAATATATGTTAAAATAGGTGGTGATATATTTTTCTCCCTACCATTCAGAGTATATCCATATGTATTTTATTTATATTATCTTATTATTTGAGATTAATTTTTGACAGATTGGAGAGTTGGACTAAATCTCACAAGATGAAATTTATCAAGGGTAAATATAAACTGTATTTATGTCCAAAAGGACAGCTGCTCAGAGAAGTATATGATATTAGTCGGGAACCAAGTAAGAAAGACTTAAGTCACTAAGGTTGTGCAGGTTGATCTAACTGTCCAAATCTAACGGTGCCTTAAGCATTATTAATAGAAGTAATGCTTCTTTACAGCAAGGAAGTTCTCCCTCGTACTAATTGGATGTATCATGCCAAGAATACTGTGCTCATCTTTTGAAACCGTATTTCAAGAAAGATGTCAACTTTATATGATCATTCAGAAAAGAAACCATATAATATAAAAAATTTGATAGAAGGAACTTAGGATATCTAACCTGGGAAAAAATTCAAGTCTTTACAGAAATTAAGTTCTGTTATATCAAAGATCGAATAGATTTGATTTATATAGTTCTAAAGACAGTAGTTTTAAATCTATTTTAAGTTATGGATTCTGAAAGCTATGTCTCCTATCTTTAAATAAGTACTCATATGCAATTGTATTCCATTTCAGAGGGCTCAGGGACCCCCATGAAGCCTATCCGTGGGCTCCAGGTTAAGAACTACCAACCCAATGAGGATAGATGGAAAAGCTAATCACACACAGATTTAAGTTTATTATGTGATCAAGTGGACCTGGAAGGCTTAAGAACAATTTCACCTACTCCCTCTCTTATAGAAGAGGGAATTGAGCTAAGTAATTTGCCCTAGGTTGATAAAACCACTAATAGTACTAATAATAGCTAATACTTATGCGACGATTACTGCAGGCCTCTCAACAGCTCAGTGGGATAGGCACTTATTATTTCTCTGTTTTACAGAAAAGGGAACTGAGGCTTTGAAAAGATAGGCAACTTACCCAAAGTCTCACAACTAGTAAATTCTAGAGCTTGAATTGATCCCACATTCTCTGGCCTTCAGAGTGAGTAGGTAACCACTCTACTGTTAGTTTCCAGAGCAAGAGAAGATTAGAGGTTGAGCTACTGGCTCTCAGTAGAGAAGTCTTTGCATTATACGGAATAATCTATCAACCAACATAAAGATGGTGTAAGCTGCCTCAGAAGGAAGTGAGTTGTGACTCCATCAGAGGAAGTTTTCAATATTTTCTGGATGACAGATGACATTGGAGAATGGATAAAAACATCAGCTCTATTAAATTATTCTTAAAGAACCTTCTTATCAAAAGTTCTGCTGCTATGTTTTTATTCAAGGATTATTCAGTACTTGAGTAGGGCCAGCTGAGATCCTTATCTTTTGACTTTAGAAGTATATTGTCTCTGTTGCCTTTAGAAAATGGCATTTAGAAAGATGCTGTGACATTCTTGGAAGGTGTAAGATAAAAGCAGAGAAGGGAAAAGGAAGTGAAAAAAGGCAGCACGGTAAACGATCTGGGATGAGTTTAACGTGTAAAAAGCGTTGTGACTTTGGACAACTCACTCACTCTCCTAGTTTGCTTACGTGTGCATTGGGAATAATCTTGCCATACTGGATTACTCTGGGGATTAAAAGCAAAAAGCCTTGGAATTCCCTGGTGGTCCAGTGGTTAGGACTCCACCAAGGGCCCGGGTTCAATCCCTGGTTGGGGAACTAAGATCCTGCAGGCCGCGCAGTACAGCAAAAAAAAAAAAAGGAAAGCCAAAAGCCTGGCACATAGTAGGCTTTTGTGAAATGTTTGTATGTATATATATATATATATATATATATATATATGAGGTATTATAAAAAAAGAGAAAACAGAGGGCGTTAGAAAAGGATCGTGAGTAAAATATGAACACTTCCATGTTAAACTACCAAAAGTTGGTCAGTGTGCAACACAGAGGCATAGACTTTGTAAATTACTTCCCTTTACCTTAGCCCAAACTGCCTTTTCTCATCATGGCTTTGTTGTTTTATGTGAAACTTTCCTTGACACCAGTGGGCAGAATTAATCACTCAGATTGAGTCTTCAGGTTTCCATTGTTGTCATTAAGAAATTAGCTATTGGGCTTGCCTGGTGGCGCAGTGGTTGAGAGTCCACCTGCCGATGCAGGGGACACGGCTTCGTGTCCCGGTCTGGGAAGATCCCACATGCCGCGGAGCGGCTGGGCCCGTGAGCCATGGCCTCTGAGCCTGCGCGTCCGGAGCCTGTGCTCCACAACGGGAGAGGCCACAACAGTGAGAGGCCCGCGTACCGCAAAAAAAAAAAAAAAAAAAATAGAAATCAGCTCTTAGTTTAGCTTGTTGCTTCATTTGAAGTAATCTGTTTCTCCTCCGGCTGGCCGTCTCTGGTGTTCTGTACTTAAACTATGATGAATCTAGATATGGGATTCTTTTTATCCTGCTTAGGATTTATGGGGTTTCATGAAACTGTGAATTGGTGCCTTTTATCATTTCTAGAAATCCTTTGCTCTTATCCCTTCAGATATTACCTCTGTGCTATTCTTTTTCTTTCCTTCTAAGACTTCAATTAAATAAATGTATGACCTATTCACTGTGTCCTCCCACTGGAGGAGGAGTACTAACTTCCCAGAGTAGTTATAAGTGTTAAATGAGCTATGCATAACCATTACTGAGCACAGCACTTAGAAAGAATCCAATAAATGACTGCTGCTGTTAGTATTAGTGACAGTGTTTACAATTAACTCATGATAATGGATGTTTCTATAAATCAGTCTAAATTTGTCTTTTATGCAGTTGATTTGGTCCAATGGTTTTGCAGTTTAACTCCAACATTGGCCTTTTTTTGAAAAACGGAACTGACTTTTTAATATGGTCTCTGACAAAATAACCATGGAGTACTAACTATAGTTACTATAAGTTTGGGATGACAGCAACTTTCCCTAACACCATACACAAAAATAAGCTCAAAATGGATTAAAGACCTAAATGTAAGGCCAGAAACTATCAAACTCTTAGAGGAGAACACAGGCAGAACACTCTATGACATAAATCACAACAAGATCCTTTTTGACCCACCTCCTAGAGAAATGGAAATAAAAACAAAAATAAACAAATGGGACCTAATGAAACTTAAAAGCTTTTGCACAGCAAAGGAAACCATAAACAAGACGAAAAGACAACCCTCAGAATGGGAGAAAATATTTGCAAATGAAGCAACTGACAAAGGATTAATCTCCAAATTTTACAAGGAGCTCATGCAGCTCAATATCAAAACAACAAACAACCCAATCCAAAAATGGGCAGAAGACCTAAATAGACATTTCTCCAAAGATGATATACAGATTGCCAACAAACACATGAAAGAATGTTCAACATCATTAATCATTAGAGAAATGCAAATCAAAACTACAATGAGATATCATCTCACACCGGTCAGAATGGCCATCATCACAAAATCTAGAAACAAATGCTGGCGAGGGTGTGGAGAAAAGGGAACACTCTTGCACTGCTGGTGGGAATGTAAATTGATACAGCCACTGTGGAGAACAGTATGGAGGTTCCTTAAAAAACTACAAGTAGAACTACCATATGACCCAGCAATCCCACTACTGGGCATATACCCTGAGAAAACCATAATTCAAAAAGAGTCATGTACCAAAATGTTCATTGCAGCTCTATTTACAATAGCCCGGAGATGGAAACAACCCAAGTGTCCATCATCGGATGAATGGATAAAGAAGGTGTGGCACATATATACAATGGAATATTACTCAGCCATAAAAAGAAACGAAATTGAGCTATTTGTAATGAGGTGGATAGACCTAGAGTCTGTCCTACAGAGTGAAGTAGGTCAGAAAGAGAAAGACAAATACCGTATGCTAACACATATATATGGAATTTAAGAAAAAAAGAAATGTCATGAAGAACCTAGGGGTAAGACAGGAATAAAGACACAGACCTACTAGAGAATGGACTTGAGGATATGGGGAGGGGGAAGGGTAAGCTGTGACAAAGCGAGAGAGAGGCATGGACATATATACACTACCAAACGTAAGGTAGATAGCTAGTGGGAAGCAGCCGCATAGCACAGAGAGATCAGCTTTGTGACCGCCTGGAGGGGTGGGGGGATAGGGAGGGTGGGAGGGAGGGAGACGCAAGAGGGAAGAGATACGGGAACATATGTACATGTATAACTGATTCACTTTGTTATAAAGCAGAAACTAACACACCATTGTAAAGCAATTATACTCCAATAAAGATGTAAATAAATAAATAAAAGCAATGAAAAATTTTTTTTAAAAAATGAAGCTTGGTTACAAAAAAAAAAGCAACTTTAAACTATAGCTTCTACGTTCGTATTATAAGTGGAGGAATGAAGAGATAAATAAATGTTCAATCCTATTATAACAAGCTCCATGGAGTGTAGAGATTTGTATAATAGTACTGGAGTTTTATTGGGAAAGGTAGATGTTACACTTATAGCCAGCAGCGGTTGTGAATGAGCGTTATCAGCCCAGACTTTTCCACTGAAGTTTGTCTGCAGAGGATAGTGACTAAGTTAATAAAAGAAGCCTCTGTCTTTGCATTTAATTTATACCATGGTTACCACTGCTGCTACTCCATACACTATTACTAGCGAAATCATTTGAAGACCTACTACATCTAGGCGCTTGCCAAAACAAATTACATTAACCACCTCTTTTTATCCTGTCAACAATTTTCAGCATCAAGTATTATTAACACTGTTTTATAGGTGGGGAAACCGAGACTTGAAGAAGCCAAGGAACTTGGCCACAGTCACCCAGCTAGTGAGTCCACATGGCTCTAACTCTAAAACCAGAGCTTTTAACCCCCAATACAGTATGTATTGCCTTCCTAACAGAACCGAGTGCTTAATTTTCTGATAATGTTAATTTATCACACAAATATTTATTGGGGATAAAAAGAAAGGAAGGCTCTTGTTTCTTCCAGGAGCCGAGAGTTTGAGGGGTCAATTAGTGAATAACGATTGAGCAGAAATAGTTTTTGAAAGAGTCACGATTGCTGGCCTTTGCATTCAGTTGCCCTCTCCAGCCTTTTGAGTAGAGTAGGATGTGAGGCTAGTGATTGAGTAGGGTGGGTAAGAACTCTGCTTCTGCCTTTCCTTTCTCTCAGGTAGACATCCTAAGATTGGGGATAGAACCTGGAATAGGAAAAATGAGTAAATCATAAATTTGGGCTAGGTGGAAAGATTCCTGAGTTTTCTGACTAGGAGAATTTTGGACTTTGTAGGGTTCTTTGAGCATTTGACTTCTTCAAGTCCTCTGTCTTTTTATCTCCTCTTGCTCTGTTGTTTAGTTTGGGGGAAACCTTTTTTTTGTATTAGGAAACTGGTAAGGCGTAGGAGAAAATTAAACCTCTAATTGGCTCTTTAAATTTTATTCTAGGTTTTTAATAATCTGCACTTAATTCCAGTGGGGGTGTGTGTGTGTGAGGGGGGGTGGTTACCCACACCACCAAGCAGTCCTCAGACACCTGCTGGGTGTCCTGCAAGTCAACTCAATTCTGACACTACCTGCCTAGAGACAGCATCAGATCCCACAGGGGAAGGACTCAGTTCTAGAAGACTGCCCCCCTCTACTTCAGATGCCAGTCACAAGTCCAGGTTGTTTTCTGTACTTCTGACTAATAGGCTATCAATCAGAGGTCCCCATGACTCCCTCCTTGGATTCAGTTAACTTGCGAGAGTGGCTCACAGAACTCAGGAAACTAGTTTACTCACTAGATTACTGGTTTATTACAAAAGATATGAAAGGATATGAATCAATAGCCAGATGAAGAGATGTATAGGGCGAAGCCCAGAACAGAGGAGCTTCTGTCCTCATCGAGTTTGGGGTCCAAGCATGGTGGCACGTGGAAGCATGTTGATTCACCACCTGGAAGCTCTCTGAACCCCCTTCCTTTTGGGTTTCTATGGAGGCCCCGCTACGTAGGAATGATTGATTAAATCATTGGCTGTCGGTGATTGATTCAACCTCTAGCTCCTCTTCCCTCCCCAGAAATCGGGGATGGGACTGAAAGTTCGAACCCTCTATTCCTGGTTGGTTCCCTTGGTAACCAGCCTCTCTCCTCAGTTGTGGTCCCAAAGTTACCTCATTAACATAACAAATAGAACCTTGACGGCTCTCATTGCTTTAGGAAATTAGGGTTTTAGGGGCTCTCTGCCAGAAATGTGGATGAAGACCAAATGTATATTTCTTACTGTGAAATCAAAATATTATAGTTTTGGTCTCAGGAAAAATAAAAATGAACTAAATTTCATGTTTCTAACCAAGTTTACAAAGCTGAAAATGTAAGGATTCATAGGAAGGTTATCATGGAATGAAAGATAGGCTGTTTTCTAGCATTCCCTCTGGACTATTTCTTAGGTACTGAATATTTCTAACAAAGTAGAGGAGAATAAGGAAGCGCTTACTGGAACCATGTGGCTCCCACAGGGAAAGAGATTGCCAGCTATAAGAGAAGGCAGACCTGAGGAGGGCTACTTTCACTGTATTTGGAGTTCAGTCCATTAGGTGATCAGATTTTATCCTTCAGGTATTTTTCTATAAAATATTTTTAGTGTAGGTGTATTTATGAACACTGCTTACTACTTTGAGTAAACCGGGAAATCATATGAGACTGGTAGTTAGACGTATAATTCCATCTCCCGATTTTAAAGCATATTAAGTGGTTTTATAATCAGTCATCATGGATTTTTTGCAGATAGGACTTAGGAAACCTTCAGCTAAAGAAATGTGCAAATTTTTCAAAGCTTTTTTAAGAATAACATAATGGATGTTTCCTCTTTTTCATTATAGCCTTTAAAGCTGCAAGACAGCAGCCCTCCCAAAATGTTGCTACTAAGAATTATTCAGAGGTAAGAAAAAAAGTTTTCTAATTGTGTACCAGTTGATGTTTCCTACATTATGATTGTCAGTTCTTTGGTCTGCAAAGTAAATAAAAGAAGAAACAATGTGGAACATTAAAACTGCAGAGAACTTTACTGATTATCTAGACTGAGGGCTTCTAGGGTTTCTGCGCGGGAGGAGGGTTTCTCTTTTTCTTTCTTTAATAATGGATCGCATGATTGGACACCCATAAATGTATGTACCCAGTAATATTTTTAAGGATAATAACGTTGAACCAAAAGAGTCCATGCATGGAAAACTATGATTGAAGATGGGCGTTCAGTGCGTAGAGAGGTCTTATTTATTGCTGGCTTCCTTTTGTTACTTATACTCTCATAATACTCTGGCTTGTGTCTTAATGGCTGCAGCCAGACTCAAGACAAGCTACAAGGTCTGAGTCTACGGACCTCTGTGTTCAGCTCTAGATTTAACATGAAACTTCTGCTCTTCCTTTGGATTCCAAGAAGAGTCCAGAATGGGCTTGATTCTCCTGTTACCTCTCTTTCAAAACACATGTGTCTTACTTCCCAGGCACCATCCCTGGCCTCTACATACTAGATGCCTGGGGTGTCCCCCCTAGTTATGATAATCAAAATGTCTCCCGACATGTCCAGGTGTTTCTGGGATGGGAGGGGGAGTTAAAAATCACACCTAGTTGAGAATCGTTGCTCTATATCATACTGCCCCACCAGCATTTTCTTAAATTTAACTCCTTCTTGATCTCTTGAGTATGTGACACAATTGACCACCTCCTCTTCCAGAAGACTTCTTCTCTGTTTTTTTGTTTTTTCCTCTCATTATTATACAATTATATATGGGTATACTGGTGCTAACTTTTATCCTGAGTTCCATTTCATTATTCCTATTCAACTATTGCCTGCTATCGCTTCAGGATCATATCTGAAAACAAAATTATCATCATGTCCACAAGGTAGCTTCCCTTCTAGATTTTTCTTTTATAATGCAAGAACATGAGTTCAGAAAGAGCAAGTCATGGTAACTTTTTCTTTCATGTTTTTGATTGAGGTGACATAGTGGTAGATCAGGGGAATGCTGAAGGCATTTGATCCCTTCAAGGCACTTAAGACAATCTCCTGATAGTTTCATGGACAAAATGCAGAGATATTGGCGGGATTCATAGCCATTTAGACAACTTCATTTAATGGTCTTTGATTAACAGTTCAATGTCTGCCTTGGGTAGGGGTGGGTCTCAAGTGCTGCTTTTTTCACTATTTTGTCTTTGGCTTTATCAGTTGGATGAAGACATGGCAAATGTGTGTATTAAGTGTCAAGATAACACAAAATGTAGAGGAGTAGGTAGTAATTTGGATGATAGTATCAAGAATGACAAATATCTTTCATGGGGCTTAAAAGCAGCAAGTGGTATTTAACAGGGATAAATGTAACAGAAAAACAGGTCCGGTACTTCCCACACAGTCTTATACCTCATTTAAAATTGGAGATGAAGCACTGATGGCCTAGAACCCAAGAAAATCACAGGGCACTGTCCGCACATGACCCAGTGTGAGTCATTCACCAATCTGAGTGCATGTTCCTTTAGGTACCCAGGCTGCCGTGGTAGCAGGAGAGAAGTGAGCTCACACATGCTGTATAAAAAAAACCATTTGTAAATGAAGAGTGACATTAGTGGGGAGGTTAGGCAGAGCTTTAGTTTTCATGGTTATTGCTTACATGGTATCTGCCTCCTTTTTTGTAAAAATATATCTTTTTTTGACATTAGTTAATGCATTTTTATTCAGATTTTCCATTCCCACAAAGACTGTTTGCTGTTTTGTTTCTCCCCCTTAGGTGATTGTGGTAGGTGAGTCAGATACGGAAGAAGACATTTTTCCTACGACTTCCAAAGCTGATCAAAGGTTGGTGCAGTGAATTCCTGCAAAAAGGAACATCTGAAAAAATTAAAAATTATCCAGAATTCAACATATACATTTCTCTATGCTACGGAAGTCTGATTTTTAAAAAAATTTTATTTATGTATGTATGTATGTATGGCTGTGTCGGGTCTTCATTCCTGCACACAGGCTTTGTCTAGTTGCTGCGAACGGGGGCTACTCTTCATTGCTGTGTGCGGACTTCTCATTGCAGTGGCTTTTCTTATTACGGAGCACGGGCTCTAGGCGTGCAGGCTTCTGTAGTTGTGGCTCGCAGGCTCAGTAGTTGCGGCACACGGGCTTAGTTGCTCTGTGGCATGTGGGATCTTCCCAGACCAGGGTTCAAACCCATGTCCCCTGCATTGGCAGGCAGATCTTAACCATTGCGCCACCAGGGAAGCCCTGGAAGTCTAACAGATTTATTTTCAGCTAGTCACGTATGTACAAAAGTGAAAAATAGACCAAGGGGTAGTCGTGGAGTCAGTGCAGCATTATTACAAGTATTTTCACTGAAAATTTGAATAACTTGTCATTCATTTCCTTTTGCCTTTATTACCCAGTGATTTTCTTGCTGGAGTGCTATGTCCTCTCCAATTAACAGAAAATAGCTTTGTATTTTGTTAATATTCTGTTTCGGCTTTCAGCACTTCCTGTGTGTCAGGTACCATTCTGAGCCTTTGCCTATGAATTAGCTTATTTGCTGGTCACAGTCACTCCAGGAGGTAAATGTACTTATAACTCTATTTTCCCCCTTTTACCTTTGAAGAAAGTGAGGCGTGGTAGTCTACGTAACTTACCTAAGGGCACACAGCCAGTCACGGAGCCAAGCATTCTGCTCCAGGACTCATCTCTGCTGTTGCTGCTGCTTCTTCTTTTCTTTTTTTTTTTAACTTTTATTGAAGTATAGTTGATTTACAATGTTGTGTTAATCTCTGCTGTACAGCAAAGTGAATCAGTTGTACATATACATATTCTTTTTCATATTCTTTTCCATTATGGTTTGTCACAGGATACTGAATATGGTTCCCTATGCTATGAAGTAGGACCTTGTTGTTGATCCATCCTGTGTATCAATATAATAATTTGCATCTGCTAACCCCAAACTCCCACTCCATCCCTCCCCCTCCTGCCTCCCCCTTGGCAGCTGCAAATCTGTCCTCTATGTCTGTGAGTCTGTTTCTGTTTTGTAGATAAGTTCATTTGTGTCGTATTTTAGATTCCACATGTAAGTGATATCATGTGATATTTGTCTTTCTCTTTCTGACTTACTTCGCTTAGTATGATCATGTCTAGGCCCATCCTCTGCTGTTGCTTCTTCACATAATAGATTAAGCTCTCAGACCTCTGTGCACGTAATAAGAATCATTTAATTGACGAGAGGAGATTTAGAAACGAACATTTTGGCGAGAAATCTGAAATCAGCCTTGGCAGGTTTGTGTTCCTGATGACAGCAACTGGGTGACGCAATTTATGCTGTCTTTGAAGAATTGTTTAGTAATGGCATGGTGTGTATAGGTATTTCACTCATGATTTAAAGTATTTAAGCTCTACCACTTACTGAGTGTGGACCTTGTGCAAGTTCTTTTGACTTCTGTGCCTCAGTGTCCTCATTTGTAAGATGAAGATAATAATATTTACCTCAAAGTGTTGTTATGAGGCTTTAAAGTGAGTTAATATTTGTGAAGTGCTAAGTACAGCACTTAACACATAGTAACACCTCTAGAAGGGCTTATTGAAGAAATAACAGGCTAGGGAAATAGAACAAGAATAATGGAAAGAATGGTAAGCAGTAAAAGCACTAATATTCTGGTAGTTGACTTTAAAAAGGAAAGAACTTCCAGCTGTAAAACTCCTTTCTGCTGGATGGGCAGTGGAAATCCACCCACTTTCCCCTGGAAAAACTGCACCAAACTCTACATGGTTGTACTGGGGACAAAAGGACCCTTCCAGATTTGATAGAGCTGGTGGCAACCTTCCCCTCCCCGCCGACCTTAAAGCAGTGAGCAAGAGAAGACCTGGCCCCATCAGGCCAGGTAGCGGAGGAGAGATGGAGGGGATTCTATTAAACCTTGCAGCGGGGGGAGCCAACATTTTGGGGGCACCTTTTATGTAGGCCAGTTTAACATGTTCTCTTATGCTTGTGATGCTGCTACAACTGACATAATTGGCTGAATATCTCTAGGTAAGAATTCTGACTTGTGCCTCCAAATTATATCTGTACAAAAATGGAGAAGACTTACAGCTCCTGGCACTCAGTGTAATACCCCCTGTCTGCCTTATTTTTGAGCCATCCACAGGAAACTAATCCAATTAAACATTTTTTGACATCCAGGACAAGAGTCCATTTATTTGACCCAGTAGTCAAAACTGTATAACTATTCTTCCCTTCCTGCCACTGCTCTCTGAGGATAGGGGACCTCGCATAGACTGGATCTGTAGGTGTGTGAGGTCCTCTGGTGCAGAATTGGGGGCTCCTGCTGTGATCAAATGAGCCAGCATCTGGTGTAGAATGCCTGGCTTGTTTCTGGACACCACTGGTTATTTGTCAGGGGAGACATCAGCAAGCAGAGTCAGGCCTCAGTGGCTGCTTCTTCCTATAACCCCCCTCTTTCCCCAGCTCTCACAGCAACAATGCCTCACCTGCTGTGGCTAGCCTTGGCACTGTGGCTTCATGCTTTTGATCTGCTTCTTCCTGTCACAGATGATGGAAACAAGTCAACAATGATCAGTTCCTGCTTAGGTCAAGTACAGAGAGTTGGGGACTTCCCAGGTAGATTGGTTGATAAATTCCTTGATCCTCTACCTCCAAAGCTATGTTGCTCTTCAAGTTTGCTCGGCAAATCCTCCCGTCCTTTACTTTTGTGCCTAAGAGCCTGTGGATTTTTCTGTTTCCTTCTGATGCATAGACCTCTTGACTCTCAACAATTTGTCCAGACAAGCCCTTTAGATATATTTTGTTTGCTATAGTAACATCCCAAAGCATGGTAATAAATTGTTGGCTAAGAGTTCACAGACACTGCTTTTATTTAAGACAGGAGCTGGCAGACTTTTTTCTTAAAGGGCCAGGGAGTAAATATTTTAGGCTTCGCGGGCCAAGAGGCAAAACTGGGGATATTATGTAGGTGCTTATATAACCATTTAAATATACCCATTTCAAAATGTGAAGACCATTCTTAGCTCACAGGCTGTAAGGAACAGGTAGGCTGGATTTGGTGTGCTAGCCAAGTTTGCTGGCCCCTGTCCTAAGATGACTTAAAATTTTTGTTAGTAAAAATACATAGGAATATGAGTTCCATCACTACACATTAAGCTTCATAAAAGTAGATTCCTGATTATCTTGCTTACTGTTGTTTCCCAGGGCCTATCAGAGTACCTGGGGTCAAGCACTAAGTAAATATTTGTTATTCGGACTGGACACAAATAATATTAACAGTGAGGCAACCCTAGAAAGCGGTGAGCCTTTCCTAAGATCCTTTTATCCTGTTATAGAAACGTAACTGAGATTTGATTTAAAATATTTCAGTATTGCCATAATTTTCAGGAGTAGAGGGTGGTAGTAGGTACATGTTAATGTATGCTAAGAACTATGATGTCAGCAAACATCTGTGGCGTGCTTCATGTGTGTCAGGCACTGAGCAAAGTGTTTAAGTATATAAACACATTTAATCTTTAAAAAATTCTTGTCGGGCTTCCCTGGTGGCGCAGTGGTTGAGAATCTGCCTGCTAACGCAGGGGACACGGGTTTGAGCCCTGGTCTGGGGGGATCCCACATGCCTTGGAGCAACTAGGCCCGTGAGCCACAACTACTGAGCCTGCGCGTCTGGAGCTTGTGCTCCGCAACAAGAGAGGCCGCGATAGTGAGAGGCCTGCGTACCGCGATGAAGAGTGGCCCCCGCTTGCCACAACTAGAGAAAGCCCTAGCATAGAAACGAAGACCCAACACAGCAAAAATAAAAATAAATTAATTAATAAACTCCTACCCCCAACATCTAAAAAAAAGATTAAAAAAAAAATTCTTATCATCCTCGTTTTACAGGTGAAGAAATTGCGGCACAGGGAGGCTAAGCTGCTTGAAGCCATGTAGCTCCTAAATGGCAGAACTGGAATTCAGACCCTGACATCAGAGTCCTTTTCATTGCCACTAAGCTTCTACTGCCTCTAATGTAGCTCGAAGGGAATGTGTTAGTTATTTTTATTCATGGCTGCTACTAAAATGAAAAACTTAGCTCGAAAGCCTTCTGTGATGAATTCTTTAGTTCATTTTCTCTGTTTTTCTCACATTTTGCCTCAGGTGGTTGAGCACTTCATCATCGAGCAAACACACGTCCCGGAGCAAAATCACTAAAGGGGTTGATTTTGAATCAGATGAGGTAATAACGTAATACGTTAAGTCTTAAATAATTCTTAAATGTTTATAAAATCTGAATAGGGACTGCTAAGCTAGTTGCCGAAAATTATTTCTAAAAATAGTTTCATTGATCACCTTCCTTTGAACCGTAGTTAATATTGAGTCAATGAGTGGCCTCTGTTGAGTGCTCATCGATGGAAATACCTCAGATGTGAAAGGCCTGCAGATCCTCAACATATAATATCACTCAGCTCTTCTTTAACTTGCCCAGTTAACAGTAGGATCAGAATAGTTTTTTCAGCTTCTGTTGTTTATGTTTGGAGAAATGGTGATGATATCGTGAAAGCCTTTAATGTTACTCTACAACAGAATGTTTATTAACTGTTCACTGTATGCTCTACACATCTCCTGTATATTTAAGGTGGTACATGGTGGTGTTTTTCAGTTGTGGTAGAAACACATAACATAAAACTTACCATCTTAACCAGTTTTAAGTGTACAGTTAGTTCACTAATATTAAGTATATTCACACTGTTGTGCAACAGTCTCCAGAACCTTTACATGTTCCCAAACCAAAAATCTATACCCATTGAACCACATCTCCTCATTTTCCCCTCTCCTCAGCCCCTGGCAAGGGGCTCTTCTACTTTGTGCATTATGATTTTGACTACTCTGATACTTCATATAAGTGGAATTATACAGCATTTGTCTTTCTGTGCCTGGCTTATTTCATTGAGCATAGTGTCCTCCAGGTTCATCCCTGTCGTACCACATGACTCACACCTTTGGTTTTGAGCTTCATCTGCTGCCGTCGTGTTCTCTGTGTCCCAGCTGTGGTTTTGAAACAGCTTGAAGAGAAGACGCCCCAGAACTCAGGCTGCAAAGAAAAATGGCACCATGAGCTTAGTCTGCCTATTAAATACTAGCATGTTGCCTCCAGGAGAGAAGTGGGCAGTTGTTGACCCGTTGGTTAATTCCAAAGCATCTAGATACACATGTGGTTATATGTTACTTACAGAAATTCATATAGTTCACGTTAGCTACAAAGGAGAACTATTAGAAAATTCTCTACTATAGTTTGGATTTATCTCTGGTTTATTAATGAGTTCTGCCTTTTATGGTAGCAGAAAATGAATCAATAAGTGAGAGCGAATTTGTGTTTCTCAAGGCATCCATATCTCACTAGAGATAGCTAATTTAGCGAACACTGGAACATGTTAATATCACCAGCAGAGCCTAACACCAAATAATTATCCCTTTTTATTAATGTCTTAAAGGAAACATAAACCAAAACTTTACAAATTTGCTTTCTCTTTTGAATAGTTATAGAATGTATATCATTGATTTTATGTTAACCTCATCAAATTATGTATTTGGGGCTTATCGAAGGTTTAGTTTTCATTCTCTCTAATTAAATTCTTAGTTAACATCTGATATTCCTGCCTGTTCTTACTATGCATATAATCTACGTCCCAGCAGCATGGGAAGTCTTTGAAACTAAATAGTTCCTCTACTTATTTTTCCAAAAAATATATTTGAAAGATTGCTTTCCTAGGTTGTTTCTTGTACCAGTCTGAGAGTAGCTGTCTATTTCTAGCATTAAATGGGTAATGGAAATAAAAATTACAGCTATTTCTGAATTAGGTCATGTGGCTTCATTATTTTTTTGGCTCTGAATTTCCAGAGCATCAGATATACCAGTTATAAAATGTAAGTGAAAAAAAAAAAAAAAGCTATTTAAAAACCTAATAGAAATGACTTGAAGAGTTTTTGTTTGTTTGTTTTTTTGTCTTGCCCATGCCTTATTTGCTTTTATTAAGGTGAATAATTGAGAGAAATATATATGATATATATTGTGGGCTTATATATATACACACATATAGAGCAGGATACATTTTTATTTTTAATGCTTGCTAAGAACTTAGTTGGACTTTCATTGTTTTAACAATGAAATAGCTACTAAGGAAGGGAGGACGAGAAAAAAATTGACAAACTATTCATATTTATAAAGGAAATAGAAAAATGAAAGTCTACCCCATGTGAAAGGAGAAAATGGCTCTTACTGGTATTGTTTTGCCCATAAGAACTTCTGTCTTGTTTCAGTGAAGCGTGGAACAGTCACTAATTGTACATTTGGATGTCATTCCAGGATGATGATGATCCTTTTATGAACCTTAGTTCTGTAAGAAGAAACAGAAGATAATATATTTAATGGCAGTTTGAAGTTTTCAAGATTCAGGAAAAATCGAAACGTTGCAAACTACGAGTTTACCAGTTGAAGATGTTTTGAGTATTGCTGTTAACTGAAGAATTTGAATGATTCTTACTTAACAGAGAAACTAATGTATAAAAATTTACGTTTTTGAATATCATTTCCTGAACATGACTTCATTATTTGAGAAACTTCCCAGCTCAAGGGCATATAGAATAGCATTGGTTTTCCTTATTTTTTAATCTGGTTGTTAACATTACCTGTTCTATAAATGCTCCATACAACTTAGAATGTTGTTTTTCTGACATACATCAGTATATGTCTTACCGAGTGAGAGCTTTGCTTAAATACAGTCTTGAGTAAGGACTAAAATAAATCTACCATTGTATGTTTCTGCTTTATAATCAAAGACTGTGCCAGTATTTTAAGGTTATTATATTTAGCCAAAGTTGAGGAAAAGAGCTTATAGAATCTAGTCCTTTTTATAATTTTCGTAATTTCTAGACATCCTGGATTTCCTGCAGGTAAAACAATTTATATGAAACGGTGCCTAAGCTCACTGTCTGTTACTCAGTATATGTTCTTTTTCTAATGCTTGTGATAGTATCAGCCAGAAACTTTGAATGATTACATATACCCTATACTTTGAATAATTAGATATAAGTTTGTATCAAAAAATAAAGTCTGTCAGAATTATTGTTTTTCATTCCAGTTGTAGCAAAGATTCCAGAGGATTATGTTCCCATTGAATGGTGGTAATTTTCCCATTATTTTCTATTATTAATGGTTCTCTCTCTCTCTCTCTCTCTCTCTCTCTCTTCCTCTCTCTCTCACCTGTTTCTAGGAGGAAAGGGTTAAAATAATTTAACCGTATCTTCTTAGAAGCTACTGAAGAGTTTTGTTTTGTTTTGTTTTTTAGATAGAGTGGTCACTTGAACCTTATGGTTATATTAGATAAACATATTGAAATATAACTTCTGTGGAATATCAATGCCAAGGTTTCTCATTAATATATATAATTTTTTTCTCATTAATATTTTATCTTAACATTGAGCATGGGCAATTCCAAAATCTTAGAGAAGCAGCTCCTGTTACATTTTCTTACATGTATTCAGGGGACCTAAGAATTTGACTTCTTCAGATTTAAGTTCAATAATCCCATTCTCCTTTCTAAGTCTCTGTTTAAAGACTCCCTGAGAGTATTCCTTCTTTTCATCTAACAGTGCAGCTATATATTCAAGACTCCTTAAGGAAGTTATAGATCTTGGTGGTACAACAGCCTGACATTTCTTTATATGTAGAAACAAACGCTAGACTGAGTGATATTCCTGATTATTGGCATATTCATACCTAGAATGTGTCAAACTATGAAAGACAGCATTTGCTTAGTGACTGCCTCTATATCATAGCCCTTGTAATGGGTCTAAGTCAAGAATTGCGATGTAGCCTTAGTTTCTTTAAAAATGTTTTCTGTGCCTCACTTGAGCATAAGGATTATTTTAGCGGTTGCATTAACTCAGCAGAAGGCCTTGTCCTGTGAAAGATTCTCAGACACATCTGCTCCCATCTTTAATATTCCCAGTATTTGAATGAAGCAAAGATGAAATCGTGAGTAAGAGTTGCCCTCCATGGTGGGATGGAAGCTGGTTTGGGTGGCTGTCTGGGAAGACTCAGCCAATGGCTCTTCTCACCTGCCAGTGAGATGTCACCTGCTGGGGTGAGGGTCATAGTGAGGGAGATGGTCACTAATGCGTCCTGACAGGTTCCTGAGAAAAAAAGAGTAAGGCTTTCTCCCTTCCTACAAACTGCTCTACGGTATGAAAGAGGTACTAAATGTGATTCTGTTAGCTCCTAGGAGAAGTGATTCCATGGCAGTGAGAGAGGGTGAAACTCTCAGCCAATTCAGGTCATTTTGTGAATAGCGTGTGTCACCTCCTGGAAATACAGTAAATAGGAAAGAAAAACCTTTTTGATGAATATTGCTGCATAGTTAAATATGCCACATATCCTTGATATTCTGTATTGATGCAGTGAAGTCTAGGGTTTTTTGGACAGTTCTCAGACATGTTGGGATAGGTGTGTAGCGGTGATTTCCAGATGACTGCAGAGCCCCTACAGTTCCTCGAGGCTGAGACAGGGCCTCAGTGAAACCATTCTGAGGGAAAAAATCCTTCCATCGTTTACCAAAGAATATCCCTCTTTCTGACATTTTGTTGTGTATCAAAAATACAATAGTGCATTTACAATTCTAGGAAATAAAACTGGTACTTAGAAAATTCAAGCATTTAGGCATACGACTTTCAATTTGGGTACAAATTGGACATTTTTTCCCTCAACTTTTAAAATTATGACCTGCAATAACAGAAAAGTCATGTGCTTTAACAAATAATGATAAAGTGAGCCTCATGGCATTCTCTATACAGGTCAGGAAATAGAACTTGACCAATGCCTCAGAAGCCCACCAGTGTTCTCTCCTGGAAACGCATCTTGACTCCTGCAATTCAGAAGTTCTTACTTTTGCCACAAGGTGGTGCTTCCAAATCTAAACTTAAGTCAGTGTAGTTTTGCAGTAAATCTGGAACCTGTGCATACTAAACTATGCAGTAAAACCGAAGTTAGCTTTCTAATTTTATGTGTAAATTGCTTGACATATTTCACCTGGCTCAGCCTGGTGAAATTGCCAGGAAATTGCCCGTAAAATTGATAAATTTTACATGTAAAGGGTCAAGAAGAAAACGTTTTATGTTTTAATAAACAAAGAGGAAAAACTTTATTAGAAAAATGGAATAAAGTCCCCCATTGTAAAAGTTTTCTGTTGAAATGTACTATATTTAAAAATAACGGGACTTCCCTGGTGGCACAGTGGTTAAGAATACGCCTGCCCATGAAGGGGACATGGGTTCGATCCCTGGTCCGTGAAGATCCCACATACTGTGGAGCAACTAAGCCTGTGTGCCACAACTACTGAGCCCACGTGCCACAACTGAAGCCTGCAGTGCCTAGAGCCTGTGCTCCGCAACAAGAGAAGCCACTGCAGTGAGAAGCCCTCGCACCACAGCGAAGAGTAGCCCCCGCTCCACACAACTAGAGAAAGCCCACGCACAGCAACGAAGACCCAACATGGCCAAAAATAAATAAATTAATTAAATTTAATAAAAATAACCATCCCCCAATGTAATCTGATGTCCTTTTTTGTATCTCATACATTTAATTCACAGTATTTTGTGGCTTTTTAAAGCTAACTACCATTAAGGTTATTATAAAAGATTTTATAGAATGAAGAGTTGTTTTTTTGAGTCCAAAGAGCTTCCATATTTTGAATGAAAAATGTCCACATTTCATCATTTGCTTATCTCATTTTCTTTTAATAGTCTGAACTTAATGTTTAATAGCTAGGTCTGAAAATACTAGTGATTTAGCTTAGCCTCTTAAGAAGTCAGTTCACGTAGCTTGCTATTGCCATGACTGATAACTAGATCTGATTTTAACTGTTTAAATTGTAAAGGAAATACATATTTATTCTTCAAAATTCACACATTGAAATTTTATCAAAACGTGTGTATTTCCCTGTAATCCTCTCCCCAGACACAACCTCTCAACAATTATGTATATATTTCTCCAGTTACTTTCGGCATGACTACTAACAAAAATTGTTGAATTAGAACCCCAAATTGTATAGTCAAATATTTTAGTCTTTGTATCAAGGTATATGTTCACCTTGATACTTTTCTTGACATCCTGATTTTTCCATATCTTCTTTATCAAACTCTTTTAATTAAACCATCATTGCCTGTTTTAAGAGGTAATTGTACTGCTTTCTGATGTGTAATTTAAATGTTATCACTCAATAATAATTTGGGTCAAATAAAAGAATATTTAATCTGTGTGCCTTGATGTCATAAGTGGTAAAGTGAGATTCAAAGGGCTCTTGGCTGGTGATTGCACATAATAGTTGATTAAATGAAAGAAGCACAATGGATATTAGGCTGGTTGGCCCAGGCCACACTCTTCTGCCTGTCAGAGCCACTAGGCAGTGCTGATGATTCATGTACAGCTACCTAACACTAGTGCTTGAGTACCCTTGATCACAGTGCCTGTTTAATTTCAAGAGTTTCATGTTCGTTTTGTTTAATAATCAGTATTTTCTCCACTGTAAGCTTATAAAACTAACTTCAGCCTACCTATGATTGCATTTGAACTGTTTGCGGGGTGTATCTGGACTTTGCGCAAATGCTGCTAGAGGCAAAAAGCCATTGCCTAATGGAATAAGAGGTGCAATTGCACATCTGTTGGTTTTTTGAGGGTTTGTTTTGTCTATTGGTCTTAATAGTCCGGAAATAGGACTTGTGAAATGACATCTATCCATTCATCATAGACATATCTGAAAACGCCCAGTGGTTGATCATCCCAGTCTTGATTTCTGAGCTTTTTAGTAGTGCCTTAAAACCAGGTCATGTTTTTTAAACTTTTAATTTTGAAATAATAACAAATTTATGGAAAATGTGTAAGAATAATAGAGTACTTTTTACCTTTTACGCAGATTCACCAATTTTTACCATTTCGTCACTCTATGTGTGTATGTACCACACATATACATATACAAGCATGAACAAGCACACTTACATATACTTTTTTTCAATCTTTTGAGAGTAGGTTGCAAGGGGTAATGCTCCTTTACCCCTTATTATTTTCTTCAGTGTATATTCATGTGTCCTCAAATCTTACTCCCTTCCCTGTTGCCCCATCCCTTTCTCCTCTTTCTGCTCTATCCATTGTAGGTAAACAGTTTCATTCTTGTTTATCCTTTCTGCATTTCTTTTTGCTAAAAGTGGATATGTGTATTTTTAATTTCCCCATTTTTCTTATATAAAAATTTGTATGCTATATATATTCTCACTCTGAACAATATATCCTAGAAATTATTCCTTACAATTTTATAAAGGTCTTTTCTGTTTTTCATAGCTACACAGTCCTCCATTGAATTTAAATACCATGGTTTATTCTATCATTCTCCTACATATGGGTATTTAAGTAGTTCCAATATTTACAATATATAAATAACGCTGCAATATTAACCTTATTAGTATTTTCATATTTTTGGAAGTTTATCTTCAGAGTAAATTCCTAGAAGGTGGGATTGCTTAGTAAAAGGGTGAATGCATATGTAGTTTTGCTAAATACTGCCAAATTCCCTCCAGAGAGTTTGCATCGTTTTGTATTTCTGCCAACAATGTGTAAGACTGCCTATTTCTCCATATCCTCACCATCAGAATTTATTGTCAAGCTTTTGATTTTTTGCCAATCTAGTGGATGATAATCTCCATGTAGTTTTAGTTTTCATTTCTGTTATGAATGAAGTTGAACTTGTAAATGTATATGTAAGGGCCATTTTTGGTGCATTGCTTGTTCGTGTATTTTGTCCATTTTTCTAGGATTTTCAGTTCCTTCCCCCCAAATTAATTCTTTAAAAACTTTTATATTAAGGATATTGGCCCCTTGTCTATAATGTATTGCAAAATTTGTTTTCTTGCTTTCCTTTTGTGCTCTTATAGTTTCATTTCTTTCACATTTACATCTCTGATCCATTTAGAGTTTACTCTTGTGTAAAGTTGTGAGAAATGGATTTAATTTTATCTTTTACAAATGACTATCCAGTTGTCTGTGCATCATTTATTAAAGCGGCCTCTTTGCCCCAGCAATGTGCTAGATTTTCATATGTAGTGTGGTCTATTTCTGTTCCATTCCATTGGTCTGTCTCTTCATGCACTGATAGCACAAAGTTTAAATATGAAGGCTGTGTAGTATGGTATAATGTCTGATAGGGCTAATCACCCCTCATAGCTTTTCATTTTCAATGTTTTCTTAGCTATTCTTTTATGTTTGTTTTTCCAAATGAATATAAGTATCAATTTTGTAGCTTCAGCAACAAAAAAATTTTTTGGTTCTTTTTTGGAGGAATTGCATTAAGTTTATAAATTAGGAAGAACTGACATCTTGTATGGATGTCAAGTCTATTTTATATATTTCAGAAATGTTCTAAATGTTCTTCATAGAGGTTTTGAACACTTCTAAAATTTAATCTTAAGTATTTTGTCCTTTGCGCTGCTATTGTGATTATAGTTCTTCTCTTCCATTATATCTTTTTTTAAAATTTTATTTATTTTATTTATTTTTGGCTGCATTGAGTCCTCATTGCTGTGCGTGGGCTTTCTCTAATTGCAGTGAGCGGGGGCTACTCTTCGTTGCGGTGGCTTCTCTTGTTGCGGAGCATGGGCTCTAGGCACGTGCATTTCAGTAGTTGTGGCATGCAGGCTCAGTAGTTGTGGCTTGTGGACTCTAGAATGTGGGTTCAGTAGTTGTGGTGCACGGGCTTAGTTGCTCCAGAGCATGTGGAATCTTCCCCGAACAGGGCTTGAAACTGTGTCCCCTGCATTGGCAGGAGGATTCTTAACCACTGTGCCACCAGGGAAGCCCTTCCATTATATCTTATAACTGGTTATTTTTATATATGAAAGCTATTCATTTTTGCATGATAATTTTATATCCTGCTAACTTGCTGAATTCTATCGTTAAAATTTGTTTTATCTTTGATGCGCTAGGATTTTCCAGGTGTAATTTTATGTGACTCACCAATAAAGATATTTTTGCTTCTTGTTTCAATTCTTATGCCTTTAATTTTTTCTCTTATCTAAGTGCATTGGCCTCCACCTCCATGTTAATATATCAAAAAAACTGGCAAACTGCAGACAGGGAATGTAAAGTTTTTTCTATACACTTTGGTGGAATGTTACCGAAGTTAAAAAAACTGTAACTAAAAATAGCTCGGAAAATTCTTCTCCAGGCAAATTTTATAAATTTACCAAATAATAACTTCATTCAAGTGGAATTATACGATGTGTACCTTATTGTGTATGACTTCTTTCTCACAGTGTGGTGTCTGAGATCATTCATGTTACAGCATGACTCTGTACTTTTTCATTGCTTATAGCGGATTCCACTCTCACCAGTCCATATCCTTGCAAAATATTTGGCATTTTCAGCCTTTTTAATTTTAGTCATACTGATGGATATGTAATAGTATATTCTTGTGGTTTTATTTTCATTTCTCTGGTGACTAATGATGTTAAGGAACATTTCATATTTTTTGTGCAAATTTTGATGTCATCTTTTGGGATATAAGTATTCAGATATTTTGCCCATTTTTGAATGGGTTGTCTGCCTTTTTCTTACCGATTTCTGGGAGATATATTTTATACAATTCCTTTGTTGAGTATATGTATTGCAAAATCTTCCCCAGTGGCTTACCTTTTTGTTCTGTAAATGATGTGTTGTTGAACAGAAGTTTTTAATTTCAACAAAGGTCAATTTGTCAATGATTAATGTTTCTGTGTCCTGTTTGAGAAAACCATTCTCTATCCTAAGATCATAAAGAGATTCTTCTGTGTTATGTCCCAGAAGCTTATCTGATTTGCCTTTCACATTTAACTCTACAGTCCAGCTGGGAGTTGATTTTTATGTGTGGTCTGAGATAGGAATCATGTTTCATTCTATTCCACATGGAGATTCACTGGCCTCAGCACCATTTGTTGAAATGACAGTCCTTTACCCCTGCTCCGCAGAGCTATCTTAGTCATTAATTAACAGACCATATATATACAGATCAATTTCTGAAATCTTTATTCTGTTCCATTGCTCTATTTGGAATTAATTGCTATAGTTTTATAATGAGTTTTTTTATTTTTTTATTTTTTTTTTTTTTTGCGGTACGCAGGCCTCTCACTGTTGTGGCCTCTCCCGTTGCGGAGCACAGGTTCCAGACGCGCAGGCTCAGCGGCCATGGCTCACAGGCCCAGCTGCTCCGCGGCATGTGGGATCTTCCCGGACCGGGGCACGAACCCGTGTCCCCTGCATCGGCAGGCGGACTCTCAACCGCTGCGCCACCAGGGAAGCCCATGAGTTTTATAATAAGAACAAGTCTTCCATCTTTGTTTTTTTTCCCCAAGGTTTTCTTGGTAATTCTTGGCTCTAAAAATTTTCAAGTAAATTTTGTAATTATATATACTGCTTGTGAGCTAATATAAGGTCTTAACAAAAATACCTGTGTGGTTTCAGTTTGGTTAAAATTTTTTTTTATTGAAGTATAGTTGATTTACAGTGTTGTGTTATTTTCTGCTGTACAGCAAAGTGATTCAGCTATGTATGTGTATGTGTGTGTGTGTATATATATATATATATACACACTTTTTTAATATAAATTTATTTATTTATTTTTGGCTGTGTTGGGTCTTTGTTGCTGTGCGTGGGCTTTCTCTAGTTGCAGCAAGTGAGGGCTACTCTTCATTGCGGTGTGTGGGCTTCTCATTATGGTGGCTTCTCTCGTTGAGGAGCACGGGCTCTAGGCACGGAGGTTTCAGTAGTTGTGGCATGTGGGCTCAGTAGTTGTGGCTCGCGGGCTCTAGAGTGCAAGCTCAGTAGTTGTGGCACACAGGCTTAGTTGCTCCAAGGCATGAGGGATCTTCCTGGACCAGGGCTCAAACCCGTGTCCCCTGCATTGGCAGGCGGATTCTTAACCACTGTGCCACCAGGGAAGTCTCTACATTCTTTTTTAATATTTTTTTCCATTATGGTTTATCTCAAGATATTGAATATAGTTCCCTGTGCTATATAGTTGGTTATAATTCTTAACTGTTGTTAATTGCAGTTGATTTAATTTAAACCTTGATCTTATTCCCAGGCTTGACTAGATATTTCCTTTGATAGTCAAAGAAACCGATTTTGGTTGCCAAAGCTAAAGTTTGCTGACTGAGATTAGGAAAATATCCTGTTCTTGCTGGTATCTTCCTGTTTCCTACCTGAAATGTTATCAACCTCATTTACCTGGCCTAATGTTCCTTTGCCCATTGGTGGCATAGCCCAGTCAAGAGAGGGTAATAATGTTTCTTATGCCCCCACCTCACCCACCTTCTTTTCCTCCAACTTGTTTAAAGCATGTGCTGTTTTTCCCTCCTCTCCTGAAACGCTTCCTACATTTACAAAACAGTCAATCCGGGCTTTCTTCCAGTTCTGATCTTCACTACCCAAACCCCTCTGCCACTCCACCCACTAGTTTCCTTCCATCTTCATTTCCACCTCCTAATACGCATCTCCTTATATTCTACAGGGGTCCCTTCTCCTCATCAGATGCAGCAGGTGCTACGAAGGGAAGGAGGAAAGGAAGAAAATGAGGCAGAGAACTGTTTATTGAGTTGCTCTTCCATGCCAGGCCCAGGTGTATATACACATTGTCATTATTTAATTCTCATAACACTACATAGTAGGCATTATTACCCTTTTTTAAATAGCTTAAGATCACACAGCTAATAAATGTAGGGCTGAGATTTAAATCTAATTCTATCTGAATCCAAATCTCGTTCTTTCCACATGATCACACTGCCTCCCATGAACTGAGGCATGTACTGACTTGCAGCTTAAAACAGTCTCAAATCCTAATGCATCTTTGGACAGAGACTATACAGAAAAGAAGGGCAAAGTCCAAAGTAGAATTTGAGCTAGATCTCAAGTTGGTGACTGGCCCAGATGGGGCGAACACCCAGAGGAGAGCTTTCCCTTGGAGAGAGACATTTCAGGTGGTTACAGGGATTCATATTAAACAATGAGCAGTAAATATGGGTGACTCACTGACCAAGTTCTTATGAATATTGAAAAGTAAATGGTTTCCAGTTGGTCCAGATAAAATCTGTAATAGATGATAGACAGAGAGACAGAGAACGGGTGACCACTGGGATTCTCGGTATTGATTCAGTTAGGTCTAATGTGTCCATCAACTAAAAACTTGTTTAACAGTAATTTCCCACAGGAAGTTTTTCTATTTTGGGGTTTTTTCTCCAAATCATATTTATTATTTTTTCTCTGATTATTTAAAAGAAACTATAGGAAAACTAAAAAGTACTAAACAACACAATGAAATATATATATATATATAATTAATATAGTATATGTATTTGTGAATATAGCTGCTTTGTTTCTTTAAGATAAATTCTTAGATGTGAACTTTTTGGACGTAAAGTGTGGGTCATATTTTAAACACTTGGTAAAAACCTACAAATTCCCTTGTTGAATGGCCAGAGGACATGAATTTTAAAATGACAGACTGGAAATGCAAATAGCTAATAAGCCCAGGACTTTATTAGTAATTAAATTAACTTAAGGGACATATCATTTTTAACTATTGAAATATAAGCTTTTCATTCATGCGATTTTTTTTTTTTTTTTTTGACTTCAGGACAGGTTTAATTGCTCCAGTTAAGGATAGAGAGATAGCACCTAGAGTAGTGCTCCCAGCCTTGAGGTTTCAGTAGAACACTGACTTTCATTAAGGAAAATAGACCAAATATTGCTAATACAGAGCCACTGTGTTTTTCAGGCAAGTCAATTAGGAAAGCTCCTCCTTGAAAACGATTGAATAGTTCTCAGAAAAAAGAGAAGCCGTTGTTCCTCTGAACCACCCATGGACATTCCAGAGAAGAGGCAGATAGAGAGTTAGGTTCTAGAAGAGACGGCAGCAAGGAGCTAGGCCCTTACGCAGGTGGCGGTGGCCAGCAGAGAGGGTGCAATGAGCCCTAGGCCTCCCTGGTCCTAGGAGAACGCTCTGGACCAGAGGTCTGCGAGAAGAGGCTGGGTAATGCCAGCAGTCTTCACAGACAGACAGGCCTCCTCTGGACTGTAGCGCAGCTAAGGCTCCTCTTCCTCATACCAGCACTGTTCACTGAAGTCAAGGGAAAAGGCTGCAATCTCTCTAGTGGCTGAAACCACAGTCTGAGCCATGGGTTGTGTTACAGGTGTTGGTGAGGCCAAAACTCCCACGAATTGAATCTGGGGCCATGTGGCATGCTCAAAACACTCGGGTGGGTCCCATCCCTCTGGGTCCTCCAGATCTGGATGGCATCCTTGTGGGAGAATTTAGGCTCAGACTGGCCCACTGGCCATGAACTCCACCAGCTGCTGAGAGAAGAAATGCCCTCCACGTTCTTGGTACGACTTCAGGCAATCTTCGTTTCTCCACAGAAATTCTCTCATTCGTACAGTGAGGAACTTGTTGCTCTGAATCTGCTGATGAACAGCCTCCAGAATCAGTGGGTGAACAACTGCAGGCTTGATCGGGGCCAGAGTGAGGTGGAGAGCATGACGGCTCCGCAAGATCGAGGTCATCTGTCTCCTGCCATCAGAGAGCCTGATAAGAGACCCATCAGGGCTGCACTCCCCACCCTTCCTACTCTGGAGCCCTCATTCATTCGATATTGAGTGCCAGCGATGCATCGGACACTGAGCAAAGGCAAAAAACAAAAAACAAAAACAAACAAAAAGCAAAAAAACCCCAAATAAAAACAACCCACCATAGACATGACCTCATGGGACATTTAGTCTAAAATACGTATACCATTTATTGAATTCTGTTTGCCAGGACTGTGCTAAGCACTTTATAAACATTACATCTGATCACCACAAAACTCTGTGGTAGTTATTGTTACCGACTGAATGAGGAAACAGATGTTCAGAGACTGACTCACATGTCACATGGCTACACAGGCTGAGGATTGAATCTCAACCTTGACTGACTCCAAAGAGCTCACCATCAGCTTCTGGATGAAGAGGATTCTTTCAGAATGCATTTCAAAAAATCAGTTCAGGGCTTCCCTGGTGGCGCAGTGGTTGAGAGTCCGCCTGCCGATGCAGGGGACACGAGTTCGTGCCCCGGTCCGGGAAGATCCCACATACCACGGAGCGGCTGGGTCCATGAGCCAAGGCCGCTGAGCCTGCATGTCCGGAGCCTGTGCTCCGCAGCGGGAGAGGCCACAACAGTGAGAGGCCCGTGTACCGCAAAAAAAAAAAAAAAAAAAATCAATTCAATGACTGGGTGTTGGTTAGGGTGCAGGGAAGTGGTGTTCTCATGTTGCTCGTGGCAATATAAATGGATATATCTTTCCTGCAAAGCAATCTGGCAAGATTATCATAAGCCTTAAAGAGTTTTCATCTTTACCTGAAATTCCATTTTTTGCATTCTACCCCAAGGAGAGAATCAGAAATGTGATCAAAGATTTATGCACAGACATACCTCAGAAACATTGCAGATTCAGCTCCAGACCACTGCAATAAAACTAATATAATAAAGTGAGTCACATGAATTTTTTTGTTTTCCCAGTGCACGTAAAAGTTATGTTTACACTATACTGTGATCTATTAAGTGTGCAATAGCATTATGTCTAAAAAAGAGTACATTCCTTCATTTTAAAATACTTTATTGTTAAAATATGCTAACCATCATCGGCACCTTCAGCAAGTCATTAATCTTTTTTCTGGTGGAGGGTCTTGCCTCGATGTTGAAGGCTGCTGACTGATCAGGTGGTGGTTGCAGAAGGGTGGGGTGACTGTGGTAATTTCTTAAAATAAGACGACAGTGAATTTTGCCCCATCGATTGACTCTTCCTTTCAGGAACAATTTCTTTTTAGCATGCAGTACTGTTTGATAGCATTTAGCCCACATAGAAGTTCTTTCAAAATTAGAGTCAACCTTTTCAAACCCTGATGCTGCTTTATCAGTTAAGCTGATTTAATATTCTAAATCCTTTGTTGTCATTTCAACAATCTTTCCAGCATCCTCACTGGAAGCAGATTCCATCTCAAAACACTTTCTTTGCTCACCCATAGGAAGCAGCTCCTCATCCGTTAAAGTTGTATCATGAGATTGCAGCAGTTCAGTCACATCTTCAGGCTCCACTTCTAGTTGTCTTGCTATTTCCAACACATCTGTGGTTACATCTGCCACCGAAGTCCTGAATCCCTCAAAGTCATCCGTGAAGGTTGGAAACAACTTCTTCCAAACTCCTGTTAATGTTGATATTTTGGCTTCTTCCCATGCATCATGAATGTTCTCAATGGCATCTAGGATGGTGTATCCTTTCCAGAAGGTTTTCAACTGACTTTGCCCAGATCCATCAGAGGAATCACTATCTATGCCAGCTGTAGTTTTACAAAATGTGTTTCTTAAGTAATAAGACTTGAAAGTCGAAATTACTCCTTGATCCATGGGCTGCAGAACGGATGTTGTGTTAGCAGCATGAAAACAACACTTATCTCTTTGTACATCTTCGTCAGAGCTCTTGAGTGGCCAGTGTGCATTGTCAATAAGCAGTAATCTTTTTTTCTAAGCAGTAGGTCTCAACAGTAGGCTTAAAACATTCAGTAAACCATGTTGTAAACAAATGTGCTGTCATCCAGGCCTTGTTCTCCCACTTCTAGAGCACAGGCAGAGTAGATTTAGCATAATTCTTAAGGGCTCTAGGATTTTTGGAATGGTAGATGAGCACTGGCTTCGCCTTCAAGTCACCAGCTGCATTAGCGCCTAACAGAGAGTCAGCCTGTCCTTTGAAGCTTTAAAGCCAGGCATTGACTTCTCCTCTCTAGCTATGAAAGCCCTAGATGGCATCTTCTTCCAATATTAGGCTGTTTCATCTCCATTGAAAATCTGCTATTTAGTGGAGCCGCCTTCAGTAATTATCTCAGCTAGATCTTATGGATAACTTGCTGCTGCTTCTACATCAGCATTTGCTGCTTCACCTTGCACTTTTATATTATGGAGATGACTTCTTTCCTTAAACCTCATGAACCAACCTCTGCTATCAAACTTTTCTTCTACAGCTTCCTCACATCTCTCAGCCTTCAGAGAATGGAAAAGAGTTAGACCTTGCTCTGGATTAGGCTTTGGCTTAAGAGAATGTGGGAGCTGGTTTGATCTTCTATCCAGACCACTAAAACATTCTCCATATCAGCAATAGGCTGTTTCTCTTATCATCTGTGTGTTCACTGGAGTAGCACATTTAATTTCCTTCAAGAACTTTTCCTTTGCAGTCGCCACCTAGCTAACAGTTTGGTGCAGGAGGCCTAGCTTTCAGCCTATCTTGGCTTTCAACATGCCTCCCTCACTAAGCTTAATTATTTCTAGCTTTTAATTTAAAGAAAGACGTGTGACTCTTCCCGCACTTGAACACTTAGAGGCCACTTTAGGGTTATTAATTGGCCTAATTTCAATATTGTTGTATCTCAGGAAATAGGGAGGCCTGAGGAGAGGCAGAAAGATGGGGAATGGCTGGTTGGTGGAGCAGTCAGAACATGCATATTTATCAATAAAGTTTGCCATCTTATGTGGGCATGGTTTGAAGCACCCCAAAACAATGACAATAGTAACATCAAAGATCACTGATCACAGATCACCATAACACGTGTAATAACAATGAAAAAGTTTGAAATGTTGTGAGAGTTACCAAAATGTAACACAGAGACAGAAAGTGAGCAAATGTTATTGGAAAAACCGCGCCGATAGACTTGCTTGACACAGCATTGCTACAAACCTTCAGTTTGTAAAAAACACAGTATCTGCAAAGTGCGATAAATGAAATGCAATAAAATGAGGTATGCTTGTATAACAGCTTGAATATTTGATAATAAAAAATGAATATATATATATAATATACTCTAACAATACATATTATTATAATTTATAATAATATATGTAAATATATATAGAGTATATATATACAATTATATATTATTTAATGTATCAAATTAAATGACATAATGATATAATGTCTGGAATTTGCTCCAAAATAATCTGGACCAGGGGAGGAGAAATAGATTGAAGCTGGGTGATGGATACATTTAAGTTTATTATATCATATTTCTATATAAAAAGGCTTAAGATATTTATAATGAAAGATGATTCCATCAAGCATTATTTATTACAGTGAAAAATATGCCATGAGACAAAATATACAGCCGTTAAAAGGGATGTTTTTGAGAAAAATTTAGTAACATGGAAAATGCTCTCAGAATGATGTAATCAGGGCACAAAACTGATAAAGTTTCATTTCAACTATGTAAAAAATGTAAAGGAAACGCACCAAAATGTTAATAGCAGGATTATGGTGATATTTATTTTCTTATTTATGTTCTTTTGTATTATTTTACGAATACCATTTATACTCAGAAAAAAAAAAGTAATGTACTGAAGAAAAAAGTCATTCTTTACCTCTAACAGGTCCCTTACTATTGTCACTGTCGGAGATGGGTCACTGGTCTGATTAGCCATCTGAGCCCATGTGACCTGGGTGGTAGTTTTTGGTTATATGTAAAGGAGCTTGTTGGAGAGGAAATAAAACAGCTGGCTTTGTCATTTATACCCTATGTTTCTGCAGGACACAGCCAGTTGTGTTTATGAGAGATATTTCCATTGTCAAGGAGTGACGCTCAAATTAAGAGCTCTGCTTAGTTCTATAAGTGTTTTGGAATTTTTTGTCATTAGAAACATTCCATTGATATTTTCATATATACATTCATTAAGTATTTAGTAAGAGCCTGCTCTGTGCCAGGCACCATGCTAGGTTTGGTTTCAAATATGAAAAGAGCAGAGTGCCCGCACTGAAGGAAGTTCAGTCTAATAGGAGAAACTGGTGGAGACAGTTATATCGTATAGAAAAGGCTGAGGTAGAGGTAAGCTCAGGACGAACCGACAAACCCAGAAGTCACTTGCTGCTAAGATCTTTCACTTAGCAATTAAACTTTTGGTATAGTATAAATGGTATGGTCTTTTTCATCACACAATTTAGATTAGATATTATTACTCTGCCCTTAATTTCAGGCTTTTATGATATTCCTAATGTGACTTTTTTAAATTGTCTGACTGGTTCGCCAGGATCTGACCTTTACATTCCAATCTTACATGTTTACTCCACTGCAAATAGTATTTTTTTCCTCAGAGAAGTATGATCATCATATTTCAAACACCACAACCTTCCTTGGTTCCCTTGCCTGCAAGCTGAATTTTTGACTGTAATTTGTCTTTATTATAGCATGAACTTTATAAAATAGAAGTCAGGGTAAAATTAATATGAGAAAATGTGGCGTTTTTTATTCTGGCACTCAAAACCAATGGCTTCAATTTGTAATTCAAAAAAAAAAAAAAAAAACTCTTACGGAAGCATTTTTCAAAAGAGTGTAAGATCAGCGAAAGCTATTGCTTATATCCTGCGAAAATGAGCTGCAGATCTGGTGATGCTTTCTAGAAATAGCATTAACAAAATTTTTATTTGGTATTGCTATAAAAAAAAACCACTAATCATCATTCCTCCCTCTATAAAATGCAATATTAATCAAATGGCTTAAATATCATGCTTAATTATCCTCTTTCACTTTCTGAGGATCTGATTTGAAACAAAGCACACAGCAGAAACTAAAGAGGAGGAAAAAATCGCTCAAGAGCAATTAAGAGCATAGAATTAGAGCTGGTGCTAAGAAACATGACTCAACCCGTAGGATTACAGAAAATCTCCTTGTAACATTAGTTCCATGGCTGTACCCATAGAACTATATTTTCTTCTCTTTGCCTCCTCAGAGATTGACTGAAGAAATCATTTTAAGTGGTTAACCAGCAATGGAACCAGAAAATACAGTTATTTTCTCAGAAGGCAGATTTTACGTTGAGTTTAGAGGAGGCAGTTTGTATAATTTTAAATGATTAAAATGTAGATATGTCCCTGGACCCTACTAGATAGAAAAATGAGTATTCAGAAAAATTAAGATTTGCATCCTGGGTTGTCTAATTCCATGTTCAAAGCCTCTGTCACAGTCCTGGCCATTTCTCCTGTCTGGGTACTGGGCTAGGCTCTAGGAGGTAAGAAGATAAGAACAAGATCAATCTTAGCCTGGAAGAGCTGACAGTTTATTTGGAAAGACAGATAAATTGCAAACTGACTACCACAAGGGAAAGGTAACCTCAGAGAACAGCTCACATGGTATGGGAGCAGTTTTATTTATTTATTTTTTCAATCAGATTTTTGCTAGTTTATTTTTTTTTTGTCACTGAAATCATTAAAACAATTTTTTAAACATCTTTATTGGAGTATAATTGCTTTACAATGGTGTGTTAGTTTCTGCTCTATAACAAAGTGAATCAGCTATACACATACATATATCCCCATATCTCCTCCCTCTTGTGTCTCCCTCCCACCCTCCCTATCCCACCCCTCTAGGTGGTCACAAAGCACTGAGCTGATCTCCCTGTGCTATGCTGCTGCTTCCCACCAGCTATCTATTTTGCATTTGGTAGTGTATATATGTCCATGCCACTCTCTCACTTCGTCCCAGCTTACCCTTCCCCCTCCCCTTAAATGAGAGATTTGGGGGCACTGACTCTGCTTGTTCTGGGATTGTGGCCACCAAGGGTGTCTGAGAATATTCACAGGAGAGACAGCAATTGAGCTGGGTCTTGAAGAAGGAAGAGGAGCCTTTCTGGCCTGGGGGGTGGGAGAGAGGATGAGTCTAGACAGAGAAATAACAGCATCTTCAAATAGATAGAACCATAAAATTGCTGGGCTGTGACAAGACCCCACGATTCTAACCCTAGCAAACAGGTGAACAAGAAAAGGGGCTAATATAAGAAAATGAGGGAAGAATGGGATATGGTGAGTTTAGTTTGTAGCTGGTTGAATTTTAAGTATTCCAGGTGGAAATGTCCAACCGACAGTTGAATATATAACGTTGATCTGGAGCATTCAAAGAGGTAGTAAGTAGGGGTACAATTTGGAGTGATTGGTGAGTGATGATGGTTCAACCAGTAGAGACAGCTGAGATCACCCAGGGGAACATTTAATTCAAGAGGAGGAGATAGTGAAGGATGGCACCCTAGATCACCAACACTAACGAGCAGTCCTGTGGGGGTTACAACAAATGCTACTATTTATCTACATCATGGGTTAAATGGGCTGTTATGAGTTGGTCCAATACCCATGCCACCATTTATAAAGATTCCTATGTAAAAGTGCAGAGTGAGTTCAAGCAACTTACAAATAAATTGGACCACAACCTGTAAGTTGCTTGTGTGTACTTCCTTGTACTTATCCTAAATATACCATTTTACCCCATGGCTCCAGTGTCCTGGAACTTGGAAAGGAATTCCAGCCAACCATTTCCTGGAAACTAATGACCTGCCCACATGCTTTATGTCTGTATTCCATTTGACACTATCTTCAGCCATAGCTTATATTTTAGCCCTACTTAGTTCATTTGTAGCTCAAGAAAGATGACATCCAACTTTTTGCCATTAAAACAATCTCCGTGTGACTGTCATGTACTGGCCATGGTGCTACGGGCCCTTTTTTCCCTCTGCCACTGTGATTGTCACCAGAGAAGGACTGTGGGAGTGGCGACTTTTTAAATCAAGTAGGGCTTTTCAGGAAACAATATTGGTGTTCAGTGAGCAATTGCTTGTGGTGCCAGGAATCTTGGTGTGGTGAGACTCTCAGAAACACCTTTCTAAGACCTCTGTGTGATACTGTTATTCTATAATTCTTTGTCTAGTTTTTATTAAAAATACTCGTGAAATGATCTGCTTTTTTAATTTTTTGTTTCAAGTCCATTTGAAAGAGTTAAACACTAAACTCTGCTCTCTGGTTTCTTTAACATGTATGACTATTATTAGGGACAGAAATATAATTACTATTGGCACTGAAGGGGTTCAGAATGAGCATCCCTGAGATATGCCACTTTGGCTTATGGACTAGTTTGAGCTGAAGTCAATTCAGGCCCCAAAGATTCAGGAAGAGCTGTTGCTGTTACTGTTGTTTTACCTCCCCCTTAACTGCCTAAAAGAATTTAGATGGAGGGTCTGGTCCAGGAAGAGAATTATCACCAGAGATAACTACAGAGAGTGTGGGCTACACGTGGAAACCTGGGGGAATCCAGCAGGACCTATCTGTTCAAAATCCTCTCTGTTCCACTCTCTCTGCACGGCGTGGCAAACATTTGTTTACCAGACATTGGCTCTTCCCATTTTCCTGTGAATTGTCTTCCTTCCCTTTGAAGCCACAGACCCCTACTGCCTTCTTCTTAGTTCAGAATACGGCATCTCAGCCTCAACTGCCTGACTTTCAGGGAGTCTCTCACTGTCTGTTGGGATCCCATACGTATGTAATTAAATTTGTTTTTCTTTTGTTAATCTGCCTTTTGTTAATTTAGTTACTAGGCCAGCCAAAAGAACCTAAATGGGTAGAAGAAAATTTTTTCTCCCCAACAGCACATACTGACTATACACAGTGTCTTTGGTTCTGTTCAGAAGGCACAAAAGAAGGAGCTGCTTCGTTCTGGAAGCTCTGTGTCTTCCCAAATCTCTTTAGTTACTGCAGTAGTAATGCTACAGAACTGAGGAAGCCTCTGAGGGAGGACTTCTCTTAATAAATTAGTCTTAATGTGAGGGGGTGAGGGGTGAGAGATGTTCTTTCATGAAGCACTAGGCTGTTCCAGGAGTTCAGGGTAAGTCGCGGATGGTGGTGCTTGGCTGGAAACTCAGGAGGCCCAGGCCTGGCTGAGCAGAGAGCCAAATGCCTGGAGAAGAAGAAGAAGATTCTAGAATTTATACTTACCTTTGTATACTGTGAGTACCCCTGACCCCTTCAGGGCATACCAGTCCAACTTCCACCTCCAATCTGAGGGCCTTCTCTGGCCTCTGGAGCCCCCTTCAGCTACCTACTTGGCAAGCAGGAAGTGAAGGAGAATTGCCACATCCCTGGGAGCAGCGTTCAACCAGTGATTGACAGGAGGTGGTATGTAGATAGCCCAGCTCCCTCACCTGGCTTGGACAGCTGACGTGTATGCTTTATACTGGCTTTCCCAGCAGGATTAAGCTCAGTGGCCCACCGTGGTAGCTGGTCTGACAGTACGTTCTTTGTCAGCCACCTTCCCTTCCTTGTCTCACTTTTCCTCTTTCCCCACTCATGTTTGCTTTCACTTCCCCAATAATCCCTTGCACTGGAAACTTTGGCTCAGGATTTACTTCTGTGGAAAGGTGAGAACTAAAATATGTCACCTTGTCTTTCAGAGAGAAAGTTTCAAGCCCCTGGCACAAATGCCCTCACACCTACAAGGTGGGCATGGTGAGCAGGAAATCAACGTGAAGGCATGAGGTGCTCCGGATTAGTGTGATGTCCAGAGCCCCAAGCAGGGTACTTAGACGACAGAGCTTGGAAGGACGCTGCTTACCCTGGGTTTCTTTCTCTGCGCTTGATGCTGAGTAGCCCTCTTCTGCCCATACATTCTTTCTCAACACTGGGATTAGTTCAACTAACAAGGGTTCCGTTTTCTAAATCACCATCACATTCCAGACTTGCTTCCCTGAGATGCTGCCAAGTCACCCTGATGGAGCATCCTGTCCACCCAGTGTCTTGAGTTACATGTTCACGGGCAGTATCCTGGTTTCTTTCCTGTAGCTAAATATCTATTATTTCATGCGCCTGGCACCCTTGTCCCTTCTCCTAGGATCAGTCACATAATCCTCTCTTCCAACCACATGATTCTGTGAGACCCACCAGGTCCAGCAGTAGAATCGAAGGACATCTGCTCATCACCTTCTCCTCCCAGACACAGCTGTTTAACAAAGGAATGTAAGGTGATGAACTGGAGACAAGAGTGGACGTCTTTGAACTTCTGATAATGGAGAAAGGTAGGCTAAAAGCTCTGGGAGGGGCTGAGGTCCAAGGAGGATCTTGGGTGTTTTTTAGTGTTTGACTTCGAACACACCGAGAACTTGGCAATCATCCCTGCTTCCTCCCTCCAATCTCTGTCACCCTGCTCCTCCCGTTGTCGACACCTGGATCCAAGTCTCCCCTCTGTTCCTGGATCACTTGAACAGCCTTCAAACCTCCTGCCTCAAGCCCCAGAACCTCTATTCTCCCGTTGCTAGACTGTTCTTTCTAAAATGCAGAGCTGATCTTCTCAGTCTCTACTTATAGCCCTTCTGTGAATTCCTGTTGCTCTCTGGAAATCATTCAAATCTTGATGAGGATTTCAAAACGGATGAGACACTTCTTGTTTGGGTCCCTGTCTACCTCCCCAGCCCTCTCTCTCCACTCAACTCTTTGAACAAAAAAACATGTGTTGCCTGCCATTTCCACAAACAAAGACTGTTGCCCGCCATCAAGCCATCTGCCACTGCAGTGCACCCTGAGGAGAATTCAGGATGGAGAAAAACAGGACACTGGCCCTAGATAGTTAAGATGTATGTCAAAGGAATGATTTCAATGAGCCCAGACTCTTGCATCTTCCCATACATAGAAAAACACTAAATTCATTAACTTGAGATGTGTGGTTTTTTTTATTAGCAGTCATCTTTTGGTGTTTGTTTGTTTTTATTTTAACAAAAACTTCTCTATATTGTGGATCCTCCCTTACCTCTCTGGAACAGTTCCTCAGAGCGATCTGAGAGGCTATCTCCTGGGCTACAATCTTCAGTGTGGTCCCTGAATAAAACATAACTGGCAACTTCTAGGGTGTACGTTTTTCTTCAGTTGACAGCTCTTTGCGTAACACGCTCTAGCTCTTTCCACTCCTGTAGTTGTCGAATGAGCTGTACTCACATTCATCTCGGTAACTTTGCATGTGCCATGATTCCCTCCTTATGGAATTCGCCATCTTCTTCCCTCTGCCTCCTCCTCTGGGACCTAATATCTCTTGCTGGTCCCTTAGGACTGAGCTGAAGTGTCACTTTCTCTGGGAAGACTTCCCTGATTCCCTCTCACCTAGATAAGTGCACCTGGTACTTTAGTATGGTGACACTTATCAAACCATTTTCTAATTGCTTATTGACCTGTGTCCCTGGAGCTCAACGGGGTATAGAAGCTGATGTCTAACTTTCCTGGAAAATTTCCAAAGTGAAAGGTGGCTAGGCTTCCCCTCAAGGCCCAGTGAGAAAAGAGGACTTTGGTGGGAGGGGTCTGTTCTCCAGGGTTTAGGTGGGACAAAGGTGCAGGATTTCTCCTGAACCAAGTACCTCAGAAGGTACCTGGGCTTGAGTCATTTGATGGAGTCCCAGCCTAAGGGCACTGCTCAGCAGGGTGTGATGACAAGAAAGAGTCTACATGGGGTTTGCCAATAGGACGGGTGAGGGGGCAGTTATAAGCAGTCGACCAGTTACTGTATATAGCACCTGAGAGTAAAGTGGTGGGAGATCCCTCCCCAGGTCTCTGAAAACCTCACTTACAGGAAAAAGGAAAACTTTCCACCAGGGCCAGAAAAGTTAAATAACTTGCTCAGGATTTCACAGCGAGGATGTGATAACACTGGAATTTGACTCTGATTCCATGGGATCTGGTGAGACGGATGGCAGGCCAGGGGTGACTGGGAGAGACATCACAGTGGGGAGTGAAAGAACAGGTCAGCAAGATATCAAGATTTCCTGGAGGAGCAGGTGGGGAACAGAAAACAACATGGGTATCATCCCTTACAGATACAGCTTGAAAAACTCCCAGGGCAGAAAACTCAGGTACCCAGGAAGTGGGCACAGAGCTACTGATCTCCTTTGATTCCTGGATCACGTCAGGAGAACTGCTTTGAAGTGTTTCCTTGAAACACTAAGCCCCCACCCCACCCCCCGCAACACACACACATATTGAGTCTTAGTGAAGGGAAGGAAACAAAACCTGGCCAGCCTCCCAGGACATCTGAAGTCTGATCACTGAAGGCGCTTGGAGAAAGCCTACATCGATTGCCTTGTTCACCTTGTGCCAGAACTGCCAGGCCCCAGTGACCCACCTCAACCTGAAACCTGCCAAGCCTGACGCTCAGACTGGACCAGAGTCTCCCCGCGCGGAACAAGGGGTTGCCTGGAGCGGGGCGGCCCCAGTCCCTGCCGCGCGCCCCCCGAAACCCCAACCGCCCCGGGGCGCCTTCCGCCGGCTCCCTTTCCGATGGCGAGGCTTAAGCAGAAAGCAGGCGGATGAGTGTTTTTAGGGAAACAGCCTTGACGCCTGGCTGGAGTTTTATTTCTAGAGCGAGAGCGGGCTGGGGCCGGGGGTGGGGAAGCCCGCCGAGCCGGAGCGCGTCACGGTCGCCCGGAGAGACGCCGCGCCGCCCGATAGGCAGAGGCACTCGCACGCCCGCAGCCGGGTGGCGCAGCGGAGACACAAAAGTGCGGCCGGCGGCCCGGAGCGCGCCGATCGCGCCGATCGCGGGCGAGAGGCCGGCGGGGAGTGGGCGCCGGCCGGGCGCTGCGAGGCCGGGAGTCCCTGCGCACACAGCCCCGCGCGCTCCTTTCCCCGCGCCCGAGCGCACGTGCGCGGCCTGGCGGGACGTCCCGCCCGCCCCGTCCCGTCCCGGGCGCGGAGGCTTCTGCAAAGATGATCCCTTGGTGCGTGCTGCTCTTCCTCCTCGCAGTGGCGCGAGCCGCGGACGAGCAGAGCCCGGAGGCGGCCCTGGTGGGGCCCAACGCCTCGCACTTCTTCTCCTGGAACAACTATACCTTCTCCGACTGGCAGAACTTCGTGGGCCGGAGGCGCTACGGAGCCGAGTCCCAGAACCCCACGGTGAAAGCCCTGCTCATCACGGCTTACTCCTTCATCATCATCTTCTCTCTCTTTGGCAACGTCCTGGTCTGTCATGTCATCTTCAAGAACCAGCGGATGCACTCGGCCACCAGCCTCTTCATCGTCAACCTGGCCGTCGCCGACATAATGATCACGCTCCTCAACACCCCCTTCACTTTGGTGAGACCGCGAGGGCTGGGCTGGCGCTCCGCTCTCTCCTCTCTCTGTCCTCCTCTCTCTTGCTGTCTCGATGTCTCTCTTATTTCCGTTTCTGTCTCTCTCTGCGTCCCTCTCCCTCTCTCCACCCGATTTCTCTCCTCATTTCCCTGCCGGTCTCCCTCTTCTGCCTGTCTTCCTGTCTTCATCTTTCTTAGTCTCCTCTCTCTTGCCCTCTCATCTCTCATTTCTCATCTCTCAACACTCTCCTCTGTTGGTCTGTCTCTTAGTGTGTCTGTCTCTGTCATTCTTTGTTTGTCTTTCTGCCTGTCTGTCTCTCGGGGGTCTGTCTCTCTTCTCTCTCTCGGTGTCTTCATCTTTTTTTTCCTCTCTGCGACTCTGTCTTTCTCTGTCTCTGTCTCTCATCATCTTCTAAGCCAGCGCTTCTGCAGCTCATGGCATTGGGGTCAATGAATCGAGTGTCTGCAGCCAGCTGTGAACAAATGACCATTTCCTGTTCAGTGTCACTGAGCATGAATCTGCTTGACGATGGTGCAGTAAATCGAAGCCCCTTGAAATTCCAGCATAGATTGTTAGGTCAATTACCCCCCACCACCCCGCCTCCCAGCCGGAGTACAGCCCATTAAATGCCCCAGCATGGGACGCTGCTTTGCACCAAGCTGAAATATCAAACCGTTGCTAGTTGTTAATGGAACCATGAGTGAATTTTCCTAAAGCACTTATTTAAATTGCATTTGCTTTCTGTGGTTTGACGGCAAAGTCTGTGTGTGAAGACTGTGTTGTGGAAGAGATGAGGGTTAGGTGGGCTTGGGCCCCAGAGCTGGGGGCATTCGCACAGGGGTGGTGGGTGAGCCCCGCTTCTCGCTCCCATGACCTCCACCGAGCCCTGACTGCTGGGCCTTAGGGGTGTCACTTCTCTCCCTCCGTGACTTGGGACTGTGATACTCATGGATGCTTGAGACTGGGAGGGCTATGACCAAGTAATCATCGTGACAGTTACACCTTGTATTTCTGCAGCATGAGTTACATTTTTCCAATTTCCGGAATAGTCTTTTTGATACTTGCGTTATTACCAAACCATATCTGTTCATATCTCTTTCTCTCTCTCTCTTTCTCTTTCTTACACACACACACCACACACTTGACCAGAAATAACAGACAAGCAAAAAGAAGAGGGTGAACTCCCACAAGCCTATCCACCTGTGAATGTCCTTCCAACCCTTATGTTTAAAAACTACATTTTCTCTCGTCCTCACTATGAGAACTTCACTCACATTTTGCAGATAAGGAAACTAGGGCACAGAGAGGTTCATTGCCTTGTCCAAGGTCATTTGGCTAGTAATTGGCAGAACCAGGATGAGAATTACTTCCCCTGTCTCAAGTGCAGCCAGAGGTCTGTCCACTAAGCCACTCACCTGGGACCTAGCAGGCAGGGCACCCTCGGACCACTAATCCAAACCATGGACTTCTCCTGCTCTCCTTCCTGCCTACATTTAACAGATTCCTGGTCACTCAGGATGTTCTGACTAGCCAAGGACGAAGGGACTTCCAGATACCCCCGCCCCCCCCCACATACACACACGCTCTCCCCCTGCTGCCTTAAAGCACAGGACAATGCATCTCTGGCTCCTCCTGGATCCCCCTTGGCTTCTGACTTGACAATCTGCAGTGCTGGGGTTGGACTGGGCCACCCGGGATGGGAACTGGGAAGCCCCAGGGTATGGCCCTATGCTGCTGCCCAGAACAGGATGCATGGCTGGATCTGCGGCAGACACAGGGCAGGTGGGGAGGGAGCCCAGGCTGCGGCTGAGAGCTGACAGCCCCTACCTGGAGGATGTCCTGCAAGAGAGGGGATGTCAGCGTCCTGAGAACCCAGCCCCCGCTCCCGGTTGATCCAAAGCAGCTTGGCCTTCAACCTGACCCGTGCAACCACCCCAATCCAAATTCCTGTCAGAGCTTCCAAGGCTCTTGCAACCAGGGGCGGGTCTTCTAAGCCCTCAGCCAGGCTCCTTGAAGGGGTAAGATGTCCTGCCCTTGGGCTGGTTGGTGACGATATCCTTCCTCCCTGGTCTCCCTTTCTGTCCACTTTACACTCTACGTCGGCATGAAGTCCAGGTCTGGTCATCGAGAGAAAAGCAAACAGTTATTCACAACTCCCACGGCAGAGCCGTACACAGAATGTGGTGGAGCCTGGAGAAGGTGATCATTTACTTTGACCTGCCAGAGTCCCACGACAGGGTCAAAGGAGACTTTTCAGGGCACGTGGCATTTCGAAGAGGCCAGGATAAGTAGACATTTCCCAGGCCTAGATGAACGTTCATTGCAGACAGAGGGACCCGGGCGAACAAAGGCAAGGGTGTCCAGGTTCACGGTGTGTTGAGGGAACGCTGAGCGATTCACTGTAGCTGGAGCAGCGGAGGCAAGAAGGCCAGCGGAGGAGGCAGCAGGGCAGGGGGAAGCAGAGGTGGCCGGAAGGGAAGGCTGGGGCAGGGCTGCGAGCGGGCCTGGGCGCTCGTAAGGCATCTGGCTGTCTCTTGAAGGCCATGATGATTCTAAGCAGGCGTCTGATTTTTGATTAAGAAAATGCTGTCAGCAGCGTGAAGGCTGAATTACAGGGGGACAGACTAGAGGACAAGGAAAGCCGTCTGGAGGCTATCATGGTCCAGGTGAGAGATGATGGGGGATTCCACTCGGGCCACGGCCTTGGGACTGAAGAAGAGGGGGGATGGATTTGGAAACCCTTCGAGGTAGCACTGGTCGGCTTTGGTGATTCATTGATTGTGGGAGGCGAGAAGTAGGAGTAGCTAAGGATTTCCTGTTCTGTCATGTTTCTGGGCCACTCCGCCCTGCCTATTCCAGAGAGAGTAGTGTCCACGGTCTGCTGTCCCAGGGTCATGATCAGACCAGACTTGTCCCTCGTGACTCTCATCCACACATTCCAGCCAAACAGTTCCAACCCTTGTTCCCCAAACAGGTCCTGGGATTTCTGACCTAGTGCCAAGCCCTTTGTTCTTATCTCCCCATGGGCAAATCCTATCTGTTCTTTAACGTTCATCTCAAATGTCTAGTATGTTATAATAATGCAGTTAATAGTGTTAAGTACTTGCTATGTACTAGGCACTGTCGTACCTGCTTTACCTGTGTTATCTGCCTTACATGTGTTTGAGTGTCATAACAATCATGTGAACAAGGGTTAGCCCCATTTTACAGATGAGGAAAATGAGGCTCATTGGGCCTAAGTGCCTTGCCCAAGGTGGCAGCTATCACTAGCAAATACTCTGCTGTAAATCACTACGCAATATTCTTCCTCTCGAGCTGACCTGCTCTATTTCTTTCGGTGTCTTCTCTCGTTCTCTCTGCCTCAGCGCACTCCCACCCCACCTGGTGGCCCTTTGTCTGGGCCTTCTGTAGGGCACTGACTACTTTCTGTCTTGCATCTGAGATACCCGAATCCTCCTCTGCCCACATTGGAAGCTTCTTGATCAGAATCAAGACCTGATCTCTCTTGGGCGTGGGGCATTACTCACGGGAGCTCAGGAGCTGAGTGAGTGAGCAAATAGCCATGGAGGATGTGGGGCGAGGCCTAAGTCTGCTCCCTGGACCCCACATGCCCTGGGAGCTTTTCTTCTCTCCCTGCCCAGACCCTGGTCCCTGCTCCCAGCTCTGCAGGCCCCTGGGACTCCTTTCCAGATGACGTGTTGCAGGCCTGCTTAGCTAGGGTTCCAGAGCACAGCCCACGTGCTGTGTTGTGACTCTTCAGATGTGTCTCCTCCATGAGTCTGAACTCATATGAGCCTAAAATGAATTTTACTATTACCATAAAAATGCTATTTCTAATCATATCTTTCTAGCAATCTGCCAGACGTGTTACACACTTTGTAGCCTTTTTAAAGTTATTTCATTTTTAAATTTACTTATTTTTTATTAAGTAGTTTTTGTTTTGTTTTGTTTTTTTGTCTTTTGGCTGCGTTGAGTCTTCGTTGCTGCATGCAGGCTTTCTCTAGTTGGCGGTGAGCCAGGGCTACTCTTTGTTGCTGTGCGCAGGCTTCTCAATGCAGTGGCTTCTCTTTGTTGCACAGCACCGGCTCTAGAGTGCAGGCTCAGTAGTTGTGGCGCACAGGCTTAGTTGCTCCGCGGCATGTGGGATCTTCCTGGACCAGGGCTCGAACCCGTGTCCCCTGCATTGGCAGGCGGATTCTTGACCACTGCGCCACCAGGGAAGTCCCTGTAGCCATTTTTTTTTTAAGTTGATTCCTACAATAAGATACAAGGTAGAGATTTTTAAGCCTTTTTTTTTTTTTGTAAATGAGTAAACTGAGGTTCAGAGAGGTTACCTACCTTGCCAAAGGTCACACAGCCAGAAAAGATTAGAGGTGGGAAATCTAACTCCAGAGCCCATGTCCTTCCCACGCTGTCCTGGCACTGAACAGGGCCCAGCCATAACAGCAGGAACTGAATGATAGAGAATGAGTCATGCTGGAGATAAGCACGCGTGACCCACAGTCCAGCAGCACAGAGGAAGAAGGAGGAGGGGGAGAAGGCTCCTGTGGGATGCTCCTCAGAGACCACAGGGAGCGAGGGTCAGTGGCAAGGCCTGTCTGTCTCCTGACTTTTCTGGGCTCGTCTCCAGGTCCGCTTTGTGAACAGCACGTGGGTGTTCGGGAAAGGCATGTGCCATGTCAGCCGCTTCGCCCAGTACTGTTCCCTGCACGTCTCAGCCCTGACGCTGACAGCCATCGCCGTGGACCGCCACCAGGTGAGGGCACCCACCCCCCGATGCCCTGTCCTTCCCTCCGGCTTTGCTCTCCAGGGGGCTGAAGGCAGTGTTTTAGCCCACGTTTCAGTGAGCGTATTTGTCTTCTTATTGACCGCTATGAGCATTAAATTAGGTATATAGCCCCTAAAGTGGGGCTAAAATAGGCATATAGCTCCCTTTGTGCTACGGGCTGCAAAACATTATTCCACGTTTGTTGCTCCAGTGAAGACTCGCTGCTGGCATTTTGTGTGTCAGAAATGAACGAGTTTGTTTTGGGGGGATTGAAAAGCAGATCTGGAAAATCACAGATGAAAAGAGAGTGGCAAATGCAGGTCCGAGGCAAGGCTCCTGGCCGGGATATGAGATGGATATTTCTGGACCCAGGTTGTTGAAGAGGTAAACAAGCTGAAGGGGGATGGGCAGGTGGCAGGCGCAGGTGTCGGGTGGGGTAGGGAGTCCCAGCTCACTGTCCTGCTCCATCGGATTCACATGGGTCGATATGGTGAGGGGAGCTGGAAAGGACCTGAGGGCGCCCATGGCCTCTGACTGAGGCTTATACTCCCTTTATCAACCTGAACCACGATGGCGTGTGAGGGGCAAGGATGGCAAAGTCCAGAATGGAGATGTGCTGGGCAGCTTCTAAAGCCTAGTCCATTCCTCCCATAAAACCTTAAAAAATTGGGAGAAGACTTTGGGAGGACACAGCAGAATGTCCACTGTGTCCTGGGATGGCATCCTGAGACAATGGTAGCTCTTTATGGCCTCTCTTTCTGACCCGACTCACCTATCCCCAAACGGCTTTTTCAAGAAATAATGACTCTAATCTTGCAAGCTAAAAGTGTTCATCAACAGATGAATAGATAAAGAAGATGTGGTATATATGTATAATGGAATACTACTCAGCCATAAAAAAGAATGAAATTTTGCCATGGATGGATTTGGAAGGCATTATACTAAGTGAAATAAATCAGCCGGAGAAAGACAAATACTGTGTGCTACCACTTATATGTGGAATCTAAAAAAATACAGCAGACTAGTGAATATCACAAAAAAGAAGGAGACCCGCAGATACAGGGAACAAACCAGTGGTTACTAGTGGGGAGGGAATGGGGGAGGGGCAATATAGGGGTAGGAGATTAAGAGGTACAAACTATAGCTTATTATAAAATAAGCTACAAGGATATGTTGTCCAACATGGGGAATATAGCCAATATTTTATAACTATAAATGGAGTATAACCTTTAAAATTGTGAATCACTATATTGTACACCTGAAATTTATACATTATACGTCAACTATACTTCAATTTAAAAAAAGAGGAATAATGATTCTAATCTTAAAATCAGGATGCTGTTAAATTCCCAAGTCTTTATTTAAACCTTGTAGGAGAATTGATTGGCATACAGTAGCAATCAATTCCAAGATGCTTTTCAGCCCAAAGCCTCTAACAATGGTTTAATTTGGGGCTTGGGAAAGCTGAAATTGCCCCACTGCAATTTTAGAAATGGCTTTCAGAGACAATGTGGTGAACCCCCAAATAAAGGGCAATGCAGCTTCCCATGATAAGTGGTGAGAGTCTCCTCCCGACCTGTGTCGCCTTCAGACCCCTCGGAGCCCTTTGTAACTTAAAGGATCTGGAATCATGGGCAGATGAGATGAGATCCTGAGGTGCCACGGCTGCTCCTGTGCCAGCCTCGCTGTGGGTGTCATGGGAACAGACCTCCCCCTTCACTGCTCCCCCATCCTCTCACTGCACCCGGCTTCTGCCACGCATGACCTGCAAGAGGCATTTTTAAAAAATTAATTAATTTATTTATTTTTGGCTGCGTTGGGTCTTCCTTGCTGCGTGCGGGCTTTCTCTAGTTGCGGCGAGCGGGGGCTTCTCTTCGTTACGGTACACGGGCTCTAGTTGCGCGGGCTTCAGTAGTTGCAGCACGCGGCCTCAGTAGTTGTGGCTCGCAGGCTCTAGAGTGCAGGCTCAGTAGTTGTGGCGCACGGGCTTCGTTGCTCCGCGGCACGTGGGATCTTCCAAGACCAGGGCTCAAACCCGCATCCCCTGCATTGGCAGGTAGATTCTTAACCACTGCGCCACCAGGGAAGTCCTGCAAGGGGCATTTGAACTGCCTGGAGTCTCTGAGTCCAGATGACACCCTCTCTGTACCCCCGTGGGCTGGACAGTGTGGTGGTGCAGCTCAGGGGCTCGATAATGAGTTAAGGGGTGCTTGACTCTAAGTAGGACCTACCTGCCTCATTGTGACAAGTGAGCTGCATCGTCTGTATTTCTTAGTTGCTTCAAACTGTCTTCAGCCAGTGATGCCCAGTTTGCTTGTCTTCCAGGTCATCATGCATCCGTTAAAACCCCGGATCTCAATCACAAAAGGTGTCATCTACATCGCAATCATCTGGACCATGGCGACCTTCTTTTCACTTCCACACGCTATCTGCCAGAAATTATTTACCTTCAAGTACAGGTGAGATAAACTAGTGGGGAGCAGCCTGGGGATCCGGAGAACCTTGACGGAGGGAAATCTGAGCCCCCTCTGAATCTCAGAGTTACCAGTACCTGCTGCGCTGAGCTGTTCTCTGTCTCCTTCCCATCCTGTTGCTTCCAGGCCCGTGCGTATCCTCTGCACTTTTTCTGCTTTTTCTCATCTTTTCCTCGCAACACTTTTAGCTTCCTCTTTAGTCTCTGTCCCTTTGTCTGTAAGGTCAAGGCGATAGCAATCAGCTTCTGCCACTGAGGACAGGTACTAACCCAGACTGAGATTCAGAATCACCCAGGCCCTGTTTAAAATGGTGATGTTTAAATTCTCTCCCACAGCCTACAAACATGTATATCTCTAAGTGTCTCAGGCAGGATGCTCTACCCCCCTCCCCACTACCTCCCTTCTATCATATGCTTTGTCCTGTGCTCTCACAGAATGGAAAGCACTCAGTGTCTTGAAACTTAAACACTCGTGCGTGCTGCCAGTCAGTTAAAGGTGATCTCCCCTGTTAGACTGTGAGGTTGGGGGGAGCTGGCGCCATTTCTGATTTTGCCATCTTGGTGTCCCTAGCGTCTATATTACTGTCTCACATCATGAGCTCTCTGTACGTAGTTACTGAATGAATGAATGAGCTTAGAGTGATCTTCATCAGTTCATTGTTGTTTCAGCTGAAGTTCCATAGAAACAGATCCTGAGATAAAGGAAGGTACATGTGCCTGGGAATTTTAAGAAAGTGCTCCCGGGGTAATGGGTAAGGCAGTGGAGAAGCTGGACAGCAAATGGGGAGAGACCAAGGGAGGGTGTGGTTTGCAGGGGGAGCTCTGGAGCAGACTGCTAACACAGAGTTTGCCTGCTTTGAGCCAAGGGGGCTGGGCTTTTGTATTCCAGGCCTTCCTGGGGGAAATGGAGACACGTGGCCACTTCTGGCTCGTAATGGATCTGTGGAAAGTATCGGGTAGTCCTAGGCCCCTAGAAGATCACGGCTGACAGCTGTGTCTTGTCAGGTGGGAAGGAGCTGGGGGGCCTGGTGCTCCAGACCAGTAAAGGGGATCTAGGGGGTGCACTGCCGGCAGGTCTTACCACGTGCTGCCTCACCTGAGACATACGTTTACGTACACTCCTGTGACATAGCGGGATCCAGAGAACAAGCTCTGAAGGCCAATTTCAACTAATTTATAAAGTCTCTGTCCCCGAATTCTAGGCTATCGAATGAATCACATACCCACCCCTTCCCAGCATTCAGACTCCCCAACTGCCTTCATATATGGAAGGCTATTTCTTTTTTCTGCTAACAAAAGCGAAGAGAGTTTTCTTTCTTTCACTAGTGATGGCCAGCTGCACCTATAACAACATCAACAAGCTACATGGTATGATGGAAAAAAAAGTAGCAATTTTGAGTTGCTGCTCAGAGATGTTACAGTATGAAAACCCTGCTCGCACCCAGAGTCTGGACATTTAAATAAAGACCAGAGCTTAGGATTCCTGCCACAAGTCCCCGCCTTGCTTTTCCCGGGGCATCTTTTTTTTTTTTTTAATTATTTTTATTTATTTATTTATTTGGCTGCGTTGGGTCTTCGTTGTGGTGCGCGGGCTTCTCATTGAGGTGGCTTCTCTTGTTGCGGAGCACGGGCTCTAGGCACGCAGGCTTCAGTAGTTGTGGCACGCGGGCTCAGTAGTTGTGACTCACGGACTCTAGAGCGCAGGCTCAGTAGTTGTGGCGCTCGGGCTTAGTTGCTCCGCGGCATGTGGGATCTTCCCAGACCAGGGCTCGAACCCGTGTCCCCTGCATTGGCAGGCGGATTCTCAACCACTGCGCCACCAGGGAAGCCCATCGGGGCATCTTTTAAAATGACCACTTGTGAAAAATTAGTGACCTCTGCCCCAACCACCTTGTAAGTAACAGGTGTTTGCTACCCTGGTCTCTCTCTCCTGCTCACCTGTGACCTGGGAGGGAGGACTGCCCTTCTCCTGGCTCATAGTGCCCCCATTCTGGGATGTAAGAAATAGTCTTGTGACTTCCTTTGTGTGAGTGTATTGAAACTGCGCCTTCAATCAAAACAGCCCCTGGGTTTTCGCTTCCCCAAAGTGGAAGGAAGCTGCTGAGGGAGCTCCCTGCCACCTCATTCAGCAAATGATAATCTTCATATTCTTAACCCACCAGCTCTGGGTTTTCCAACATACACAGATGTCCCTAAAAAATTTCAAGAGGACTGGGTACATTCCATAGAAAATAAGTACCTTTTGTCTGAGTGGCTGAAGGTGTATGAGTTCAGGCATTGCCACTCACATTCTCAAGATGCATTTCTTTGCCCCATTCCTTGGATCCCCTCTGGAATGGGAGTAGGTAGTACAATGGGAAATTCCAAGATTTCCTGAATCCATCATGCTCCCAGGATGAGTTAATTCTAAGACTAGGAACACCAGTGTTGCATTCATTCATTGAACAAATATTTATTGGGTGTCTATTCTGGGCTAGGAATAATACAAAGTAAAGAGGACACAGAGTGATCTAGGTGTATTTCTCTTTTTTAAAAATTGAAGTACAGTTGATTTACAATGTTGTGTTAGTTTCAGGTGTACAGCGAAGTGATTCAGTTATACATATATATATATATATATATGAGTGTGTGTGTGTGTGTATATATATATAAATTCTTTTTCAGATTCCTGTTGATTATCTATTTTATATATTGTAGGGTGTCTATATTAATCCCAAACTCCCAGCTTATCCCTCCCCCCCGACCTTTCCCCTTTGGTAACCATAAGTTCGTTTTCTATGTCTGCGGGTCTATTTCTATTTTGTATATAAGTTCGTTTGTATCATTTTTTTTTAGATTCTACGTGGAAAGCAATATCATATGATATTTGTCTTTCTCTGTCTGGCTTTCTTCACTTAGTATGATCATCTCTAGGTCCATCCGTGCTGCAAATGGCATTATTTCTTTTTTTTTTTTTTTTTTTTTTTTTTTGCGGTACGTGGGCCTCTCACTGCTGTGGCCTCTCCCGTTGCGGAGCACAGGCTCCGGACACGCAGGCTCAGCGGCCATGGCTCACGGGCCCAGCCGCTCCGTGGCATGTGGGATCTTCCCGGACCGGGGCACGAACCCGTGTCCTCTGCTTCAGCAGGCGGACTCTCAACCACTGCGCCACCAGGGAAGCCCATTATTTCATTTTTTATGGCTAAGTAATATTCCATTGTATATATGTACCATGTCTTCTTTATCCATTCATTTGTCGATGGACATTTAGGTGTATTTCTTACCTATGTAGAACGCCCAGCCTAGTGGGAGAGCTGAAAATGTAATCAGATAATTAGGCTGCTCATCACATGTGCTGTAACAGACGGATGTACCAGGAGCCCAGTGGAGGGAGAGGCCAGTGGTTCCTGGGATGGGGCTTTTCCACGCTGATTTCACACCCTCCTTCTCTATCCCCCTCCCTCTCCCTCTCTCTCTGTCTCTCTCTCCCCTGCCCCCAGTGAGGACACTGTCCGCTCCCTGTGCCTGCCAGACTTCCCTGAGCCAGCTGATCTCTTCTGGAAGTACCTGGACTTGGCCACGTTCATCCTGCTTTACATTCTCCCCCTCCTCCTCATCTCCGTGGCCTACGCCCGTGTGGCCAAGAAGCTGTGGTTGTGCAACACCATTGGGGATGTGACCACGGAGCAGTACCTGGCCCTGCGACGCAAGAAGAAGAAAACCATCAAGATGCTGATGCTGGTGGTGGTCCTGTTTGCCCTCTGCTGGTTCCCCCTCAACTGCTACGTCCTCCTCCTGTCCAGCAAGGTCATCCACACCAGTAATGCCCTCTACTTTGCCTTCCACTGGATCGCCATGAGCAGCACCTGTTACAACCCCTTCATCTACTGCTGGCTCAACGAGAACTTCAGGGTCGCGCTGAAGGCATTACTGCGCGTGTGCCAGAGGTCGCCCAAGCCTCGGGAGGAGCGGCCACCCTCCCTAGTCCCCTCCTTCAGGGTGGCCTGGACAGAGAAAAGCAGCGGCCGCAGCGCTCCACTAGCCAACAGCCTCCTGCCGTCCTCCCAGCTGCAGTCTGGGAAGACAGACCTGTTGTCCGTGGAGCCTGTCGTGGCAGTGACCTAGAGGAGGAGAGCAGGAAGGGGCGGGGGGCAGGGCTCTGTCTCCAGATGAGGCTGGGAAAGGGCCTGAGGGAGGACAAAGCCTGGAAAACAGCCTGTCCTCACACCCCTTCACATGCTGGAAGCAGTTCCTGAAGAAGCCCAAGGACGTTTGAGTGCCTAGGCAACGCTGCCCAGGCTCCTCGACCCGATAGATGGGAAAATGAAAAGACAGCACCCAGCTTGACACGTGTTTGTGAACTCCTGTCTGAGACATGCTGGTACCCTGAGCCAGGGGACCCAGGACGGCTTCAGCCCCCATGGGGGCTGAGTCGGTCAACTGCCTACACCTGTCAGGCAGCTGCCTTACAGCCCTCCCACCACTGAGCACCCACGAAGGACCCTGGAGTCAGACGTGCGGAGTGGCTGACCCAGATGCACAGCTGTGCTTGAGAGAGGCCCGTCAGCCAGTGAAAGGTCAGTGAACCAGAGCCGGCGTGGAGGTGTGTATGCCTCGCTTTCTGAAGTCGCTGGAGCTGGCTGAGTCCCGGTTCTGTGGCGGCCCAACACGTGACAAGAAAATACCGTGACTGGGTTCCTTAATATAAAGAGGAATTACTGAGTTTCCTTAAAACAAAGAAACACTATTATGGAAACTTTGGAACATTCAGAGAAGCACGAAGAAGAAAATAAAAATCACCCCCTTCTCCCTCCAACTTCTGATAAGTTCTGTCAAAATACTGTGGCTTTCTTTGCAGCTTCTTTTCGTGTGTGTGTGTGTGTGTGTGTGTGTGTGTGTGTGTGTCTATGATTTTCATTTCATGCTGAATTACACTTCTCCATTTAGAAGTAAGCAAGAAACTGGGCATAGCCGAGAACTCCTGAACCCCTCTCCCGGGAATAGTGTCCACCAGAAGATTTCGAAGATGAGGTGTGAGAAGAGCCCAAGGGGAACACCGTCCCAGAGCGGACAGACTGCCTTCATCCCGCAGCCAGTGGTGGCAAGGGCCCGGCTGAAGGACCTCTCCTCGGAGGGTGGCCATTGTGATGAACCGGGAATAAAACTCATCCAGGAGGCATAATTCCTCCTCTCCTGCAAGCACACAGAACAAGAGGTGGTGAAATACTGCCCTGCTTTTGCAGGAGATGAGGGAGAAGGCTTTCCAACATGCTGGAAATACCCGTGCTTAGACACCTCATCCTCCCAAGCTGTCTGGTCAGGCCACTTCTCCTCCATGTCATCTGAATAATAAGGCTTCTTCACGCCAGTTCTCATAAGACGACTCACTGTCAACATCACTCTCTCACGTGTCACTTATCAAACCCTATGGCATCGTGATGGTCCTTACTGACTCAACTTGCCAGAGAAATCTCATTCCAGAGACAATGAGTGTTTTCATCACCTTCCATCTGGCCCTGAGTGACTCACTGTGTCATCCAGCAGAGAGACGCATCAGGCAGGAGAGAGCTTCCTTCACCAGCCCTAAACAACTGCCGCTCTCACACTGGTTTGAGGTTTCTTTCTAGCACCAGAGAGATCCTGAAAGCAAAGCATGGTCATGGAGCTAAGAGGGAAACTGAGGCTCAGGGAGAAGGGGTTTGTCTAAGGTTCACTTAGATCTCTTAGCTGTTAATTGAACCTGAACTTGGTCATATCATCTGCTTCTCTGGAAGGAACCATGGGGGTTCATTATCCTATTCTCTCTATTTACGAGGATGTTTGAAAATTTTCAAGACGTAAAGTTTAAAAAATAATCTTCTGAACAGTGGATAGAAAAGTGACTTTCATGGGACACAGAGAGCCTTTTAAGCCCATAGGGATCCCCAGGTGGATTTTTTTTCAGACCAAGTGGCTCCCAGGCCTGTGTGTATTGTCTCTTAATGCTGCCATGGAAATTCTTACCAGAAAGAGAACAGGCGACAGGGTTACAGAAAATTTGTCCTGCTCTGAAATCACGGGGAAGGCTTCACTTTGTTCCTTCCTCTCTGAGGGCATCTAGAAATTCTGCCAAGTCCCAGAGAAGGCTCTTCTCTGGTGGAAGACCCTCCCCACTGATGGCTCATTAAGTCTGGGTCTCCTGTCAGCTCCCTGTCTCCCCCCACCCCACGTTCCCTGTGTGCCTCAGAGCAGAAGTGATTCGTGTTTGTGAATGTGACGTGTGTAAAACTGGAATCTTTCCACTGTGCTGTCATGAGGACTTGACTGTAAATTGCTCCCGTCTCAATAAAATACATAGTGGGTGTGTGGCCTGTGCTTCCCGGATTTGTGATGAGGCCACAGCTGCTGACCTTTCAAATGGGGATCCACGAGGATTAGATGAAGAGAGCGTGGAGAGCCTCGGCCCTCACCTCTACATTTCACAGCTGCACAAAAGCCCAAACACTGAGCGGGTTGAAAACCTCTGGTTAGTGCCTTCTTCCACAGAGCTGGCTGCCGAGGCCCTTCTTTTGTGAAATCTGTGAAATGAATCTGTGCTGAGTGATTTAAGCCGGGACTCCAGCTGTTCCTTGGTGATTCAGGAGGAGGCGAAGCTGCCGCTCCCATGGGCAGGGTGCAGTGGGTACCACGTGCCTGTTCACAGGGTTTCTGCCCCCCTGGACCTGGGCTCCCCTTGTCCGACCAGCTAAGCTGGGTAGGAGCCTCTGTAAGCGGCTCCTTGCAGGAAACCGCCCTCAACAGGAAGCCCCTTTTCTTGTCACGTTAGCAAAGCTATATTGTAACTGACTCTTAGACCAGGCATCCGCATGCTCCGCTCATCTCTGGCCCAAGCACGCCTTTCACATCTTTTGATCACACAGTACCTTGCCTAACGTGTGGGTTCTTTTTGTAGATCAAAGAAGTAGAAACGAAGAACAAGTACTTAACAGATGACCAGATCTCTTCCCTAGCTTCCCCTTCAGTAATCTCGTGAACAAGATAACATCTAGAGGAAGGTCAGGAGGAGCTGATGAGCCCGCACGCAGCGGGGAATGTCCATGACTCTGACCCCCTATCTCAATGATTAACTGAGATTACTTCCCTGTTCTCCTTTAAATCTTTCATGGCCAAGCAGAGTCTTTGGAGGTGGTTTCTGGGGACACCGAGTGTACCATCTCCCCAGATTGCCGGCATTCTGATTAAAAGCATCTTTCCTTTCTACCAACAGTTGTCTCTCTCCCTCTCTCTCTCTCTCTCATATTGACTTTTTTTTTTCTTTTTTGGCGGTATGCGGGCCTCTCGCTGTTGTGGCCTCTCCCGTTGCGGAGCACAGGCTCCGGACGCGCAGGCTCAGTGGCCATGGCTCACGGGCCCAGCCGCTCCGCGGCATGTGGGATCTTCCCGGACCGGGGCACGAACCCGTGTCCCCTGCATCGGCAGGCGGACTCTCAACCACTGCGCCACCAGGGAAGCCCTCATATTGACTTTTGAGTGGTGAGCAGACAGACCTGATTCGGTAACACCTCCACTGCATACATAATTACCCCGATGCCCTCCAGAGCCCAGGAAATCAATGTTAAATAATTACACAGTAGGGAATTTACTGTGCCTTGGGGAACATTTGAAAGAAAATGAAAGGAGATGGAGAAAAGAGGGGAACTAGGATTTGCTGACGTCTCCTACGTGAGACACTGTGCTAAATGTCTCTGAGTCCGTGAGCTCATTCTCCCTCAGTATTTCTCCAAGGTAAGCGTTATTATTTCTACACTGCAGATGAGGAAACTGAGGCTCAGGTAAAGATCCCAAAGCCTAATCTTGAGATTAGGTTCTGAGAAGCCTTGTAGGAAAGAACCTTAATTTGTTTTTAATCTGATGTTCTATGAATTTCCTCGATTATGGGGCACTTTTGGAGGTAAAACCCGTTAACTGTCCCCAAACCAGTGCTTGAGTTACGTGCTTAGGGAAATGCGTGACTACATGGGTTCCAGGGCCCCTCGCAGCTGCATGGTCAGTGAATCCATGCTTCTAGAACAAGTAGAATCTCATGCTGCCTTGTGGGCTCACCTCTGGCTAGAAGCGTCTTCCCAACAAGCTGGTAGCGATGCCTGAGTGGCCAGTGCCCTGCTTGACCAACTATGTCAGGTTGCCAAGGTTAACAGCTGTCTCACAGCTGGCCAGGGCCTCAGGGTCCCCAGACAGCACAGGCAGAACTTGGCTTAACCCTCTGCTCCAAGCTGGTTGGGATGTGCCTCCAGGGCCCCTAGGGAAGCTATGCCAGGGTGCCTGGGGCCAGGAAAGCCTGGCGGTCTTGCAGCATCCACTGGGGAAACATGCTTGTCCTAGAGTGTTGCCCAAAGACGGTAGAAGATGCTCCCAGTGCTGTGGGATCAGGTCGTCAGCATCTTGCTTTGGCATCTCTGTGTACACTCCCCACACCCTCACCCCGGTGCCTCGCCCCTGCCATTGTCTCTCCTTTCAAGGCGTAGTTAGGGAAAGAACAAATACAATACATGCAATGCTGGAGGCATTTGGGGAAAAGAATAACCAGTGATATTTAATGCGAGAAAGCCCTGGGGTTCAGGTTTTAGAGCCTCTCTTGCTGAGAAAAAGCTATTTGCTGCTTCATGGTGACAAAGTGCTTGATGTTAACAGCTCCTCCTGGCCTCCTGTTTTTAACCTAGCAGGGACCCTGTCCTCAGACTGGTCATGAATTTAAGTTGCTCAGCGTCAATATGAGGAAGGCAAAAGAATCATGAACACAGGGTTCAGGATGTTGATTACGTCATGTGGAGAAGGGGTAGGGGTTGGCCCGTAGGGTGATGGGAACTGTTAATGTTAGACCTGCGCGGTCTCCTAGGAGTTTCGACTCGCCCAGGAAACAAGAGTCGGAAGTCGATGCAAAACGCAAGAGGTTTATTGAAGGCCGGTGCACCGGGGTTCCTTGGTCCTCACGCAGGAGGTCGAAGAAGGAACCCTTTTGGGCGCGAATATGTCAGTTTTATAGGTTCCCACTTCCCCGTATGTAAATTATAGATTTGGTTGTGTTCTCCTGCTGATTGGTCCCGGCTTAGGCTCGGACCAGAGAGGGAACTTGTCCCCAGCTGCCTGATTGGTCTTTGACAGACACTTTTTTTACATTTTGTTATCTCCCTCCTTCTCCCCAGCTTCCTGATTGGTCTTTGACAGACACCTTTTTTACATTTTGTTATCTCCCTCCTTCTCGGAAGGGGGCCGGACATCCTGGAAATTCACCCATTGTCTAAGAAGCCCCTATTGTCTGGAGAGTTCTTAATCATTAGCTGGAACAATGTCCCTCGAGTCCCACATTCCCCCCTTTTTCTTGTGACTATTGATTCCAATCATGGAATCTCAACCTTCTGTTCGTAAACTTTGGTACTGTTGTCTTAACATTAGAACTTGTACAGTACTGATACGTTCTCTAATAAATGCTATCAGGCGATTTAGAACACATGGTCCAAAAGTTAAAATCAACAATAAAACAATAAGAGGTCCCAACAGAGTAGAGATTAAGGTGGTAAACCAGGGGGACTTATCAAACCATGATTGAAACCATCCTTTTTCGTTCTCTCTCTCCCTTTGCCTTTTATCTAAGCGTTCCCTTAGTTTATCCATGGTTTTGGTAATGGTTCCTGAATGATCAATATAAAAGCAACATTCTTCTTTTAGAGCGACGCATAATCCCCCTTCCTTAAGAAACAGCAAATCTAGGCTGCAACACCATTTCTGAAAGTGAGGTGAGTGATTCCTTTAGTTGAGTTATGGAACTTTCTAATGCTCGAAGGTCGATGTCTACAGCCTGTCTTAAACTTGCATAATACTGGGGTTGTTGTATGAGGGCTGTGGTTCCTGTTCCTATCCCGGCAGATATTCCTAGTCCTAGAAGGACAGCCAATGTGAGGGTTACAGGTTCTCTTTTGTTTTTTGTTTTTCCTACATATTCATTTAAAAAGGATGAGTCTGAATGGTAGATAAGTCTAGGGACTAATTGCACTAACACACAAAAGTCAGCTGAAGTATTAAGAACCTCTAAAGAGACACAAGGGGTGAGCCCCGTGTTACATGTCCACCATCCATCTTGAGGAGGTACAAGATATCCTGAGCCTGAAGGTAGGCTAAAATCATGACAAAGGTGTCTATGGGACTGGGGAGGTGTTCCTATATAAGTACCATTTCCAAAAACCAAGGACAGGGTTAATTTACTGTTCCCTTCTCGCTTCCATCGACATTGGTCTGAGGAGGTAGAATTAGTATAGTTGGAGCTATATCCTATAGCATCATAATAAGGGGGAGGGGCAGCATAGCAAAGCCAACATGATTTTGTAGCCTCTGGATTTGTAGCATTGAGAACCGTAAAGGCTGCCTGCACCAAAGAAAGCATCCTATCCTGAGGAGTCCCAGGCTTAACTGTGGGTTCTTTGGATCCAGAGGTTTCATTAGTCTCATTCTTTGTTGACGTAGTTGAAGGGGCCGGGGGAAGCAAAGGGGGGCCAAGTATGGGATTTGGGCCTATTGATATAGGAGCAGGAGTCTCAATCTTTAGCTTAAGGGTCATTAATATTCCTAAATCATATCCCCTCATGTAAAATCTAACGCCCCAAGAATGACCATTTATCCATTTTTTATCTCTTTTTCCGGGATTACTAAAGGAAATTTTAAGGGGATGACACCATCCTGAACATTTACTCCGGTGTCCGGTATCCTCATTATGAGAATAATTAGCCGTTACAGTAATAAAATCCCAAGTTGAGGTGGGTTTCCAATTAGTATCCCCGGTAGTTTCACATCCCCAGCTTTTGCAATAAAAGTTTTCAGTTCCACCACATTTATAATTCAGAGATCAAGGGCGGTGGAACCCGGGGCATACGTAGAAAGTGAGGATACCAAGCATCATTCTTTTGCCTGCATTTTTGCAACCCGGCCCAAACCAATCAGTTTCCGAAACTTTGGAAGGGGCAGTGTTCATATCATGAGAATCTTCTGTATCCCAATAAGGTGCTCCTATAGCCAATTTACAAACATCAGGAAAAAGATCTGGCCACCAGGTCCAGGGGGGTGCAGTATGACTAATGGACCAGGTTACATCTCCAGTCTGAGAAATTACCTGCCAAGTTAAACGTTGGGGGAGGTGAGGGCTAAAATCACTTACAGTCAGTAAAGGCAGTAAAACCAAAATTATAAGTCTTAGGTTCGTAGAAGCTTGAGTTTGACCAGGTTGTTGGTTCTTTGGGCCCGCCATCCTGATGATGCCGTCGCTGGTGCAGCCTTCACATGTGAAGCATGGATCCAGGCAGCGATGCCGTCCACTTTTATGGCCATTGGGGTGGTGAGGAGGACGGTGTATGGTCCTTTCCATCGAGGTTCCAACGTCTGGGTTCGATGCCGACGGACGTATACGGAGTCTCTGACTTGGAAAGGATGAGTTTCTCCCGGTGTTCCCGGTTGGTAGGCCTTGGCGAGTTGGGACCATATTTCTTTCTGGACCAATTGGAGTCCCAGTAGCCTAGCATATAAGTCAGTGTTATTTTGACAATCAGGTTTTATTTCTTTTCCTAAAGTGAGGAGGGGAGGCGGGGCACCATATAATATTTCAAAAGGAGTAAGATGGTATCGGGAAGGTGTATTTCTAACCCGGAATAGGGCCAAAGGAAGGAGCACCGTCCAATCGGTACCGCCAGTCTCCAAGGACAATTTAGTTAGGGTCTCTTTTAGAGTCCTATTCATTCTTTCTACCTGACCTAAACTTTGGGGTCTATAGGCACAATGTAATTTCCAATCAGTCCCCAAATATCTGGCCACATCCTGACTTACCTGGGCGACGAAGGCTGGACCATTATCAGACCCTATTACCTTTGATGCTCCAAATCGAGGAAAAATTTCTTCTAAAATCTTCTTGGCTACTACAGCAGCTGTTTCTTTCTTTGTTGGGAAAGCCTCTATCCATCCTGAAAAAGTGTCTACAAAAACTAAAAGGTATTTATTACCGTACCTTCCAGGACGCACTTCGGTAAAGTCCACTTCCCAGTAAGTTCCTGGGCGGTCCCCCCGAGTCTCTTTCCAGTTTCAAGTTTCCCTTTGTGAGCATTTACCTGTTGACATGGGACGCGTTCCTGCACAATTTGTTCAGCTAATTTTGTCATTCCAGGGGTTTCGTACCCGGCTTTTTGTAACAAGGCTACCATCTTTTTAGTCCCCAAATGTGTCCATCTGTGCATCTGTTGTAACATGGATTCTGCTTGCTGAGGGGACAAAGTTCCTTTTGTTGTGGCCGGGATGATTTCTTCATCGCGGCCTGGTTTTTCAGGAACTTTATCTGACAGTCCTAAAATGACTTCTCCCGATGCTATTTCTCGGGCCACTTGGTCAGCCATATTATTTCCCCTAATTATTGGGGTATTTCCTTTTTGATGTCCAGGGCAGTGGATGATACTGACTTTAGTAGGAAGCATGAGTGCAGTCAACAAAGCCACGATTTCGTCTTTGTTTTTAATTTCTTTGCCACCTGAAGTTAGTAGCCCTCTCTGTTGGTAAATGGCACCGTGGATATGAGCGGTAGCAAACGCATATCTACTGTCTGTGTAGATGTTTACTTTTTTATTCTCTGCCATCTCTAATGCCCTCGTCAGGGCAATTAATTCAGCTCGTTGGGCTGAGGTCCCTTGTGGTAGCGCCGCTGCCCATGACTTGTTTTCCGTCTACCAGGGCTGCCCCAGTTCGACGCTTACCTTCCTCCAGGAAACTGCTCCCATCCGTGAACCAGGTGAAATCAGCATCAGGGAGGGGCAGGTCCATCAGATCTGGCCTACTGCCGTGTGCTGCGGCTAGTACTTCCTGACAATCATGTATGATGGTGGAGCCTTCCAAGTCAGGATCAGGTAGCAAGGTGGCTGGATTGAGTCCTGTGGCTGGAGCAAACTTGATGCGATCTGAGTTTAGCAACAGGGTTTGGTAATGGGTCATCCTGGCATTAGTTAGCCACCTATCCGGTGGTTGACGGACTACATTTTCCAGGGCATGAGGAGCTGTTATCATTAGATTTTGTCCTAAAGTTAGTTTGTCAGCATCTTTGACTAGAACGGCCACTGCAGCGATTATCTTTAAACAGGTGGGCCATCCTGATGCCACAGGGTCCAATTTTTTTGACAAATAAGCAACTGGGCGATTCCAGGGACCCAATTTCTGAGTCAATACTCCTTTTGCAATGCCCTTATTTTCGGCCACATATAAATGAAAAGGTTTGGTTACATCTGGCAGTCCTAGGGCTGGAGCTGAAAGTAAAGCTCATTTGATTTTGTCAAAAGCCCGTTGTTCCTTATCGCCCCAAACGAAAGGAGTGCTGTTTTTGGTTAGGGGGTACAATGGGGCTGCCAGCTCAGCAAACCCTGGAATCCATAGTCTACAGAATCCGGCCGTCCCCAAAAATTCTCTAACCTGCCTGGCGTTTTTGGGAGCCGGAATTTGGGCCACCGTATCCTTTCTGCTCTCCGTGAGCCATCTTTGCCCCCCTTTTAATAGATACCCCAGGTAACTGACCTGTTGTTGGTATATTTGTGCTTTCTTGGCTGAGGCTCTATATCCCAGGGTTCCAAGTTCCATTAACAGTTTTTCAGTACCCTTGATACAATCTTCTTGGGTCTCAGCAGCTAATAAAATATCATCAACGTATTGGAGTAATGTTACCTGGGGATTTGATTCTCTATATAATGCCAAATCCTGATGGAGGGCTTCATCAAAGATGGTCGGGGAGTTCTTAAATCCCTGAGGTAGCCGTGTCCATGTCAGCTGACCAGACATTCCCGATGTTGGATCTTTCCATTCGAAGGCAAAGTAGGATTGGCTCAGGGGAGAGAGTCTTAAACAGAAAAAAGCATCTTTAAGGTCCAAAACAGTATACCACGTATGTTGAGGTGGAAGAGTGCTCAGGAGGTTGTAAGGGTTTGGAACTGTGGGGTGGAGGTCTGCCACCCGTTTGTTTACCTCTCGTAGATCCTGCACCGGCCGATAATCATTTGTTCCTGGTTTCTTTACCGGCAGGAGAGGGGTGTTCCATGCTGATTGACATCTTATTAAGATGCCCAAGTCTAGTAGCCTCTGTATATGGGGACGGATACCATCTTTGGCTTCTCTACTCATGGGGTATTGACGGACCGTTATTGGGGTGGCAGTTGCCTTGAGTTCCACTAGCACCGGGGACCGATTTTTGGCCATCCCCATTCCGGCACTTTCTGCCCAGGCTTGAGGGAACAGAGTTACCCAATCAGTAACATTAACTCGTGAGGATGAAGGCTGCTCGTATAATTTATATTCATCTTCTAATTTCATAGTCAATATTTGAAGTAACCTTCCCTTATTATCAGTTATGGTGGGACCTTCTGGCTGAAAGTGGATTTGAGCCCCTACTTTGGAGAGTAAATCTCTTCCCAGCAAAGGATAGGGGCATTCCGGAATAATCAAAAATGAATGGGTTACTCGTCCAATCCCAAGATCTACTGTCCTTCGTGTGGTCCATGAATATTGTTTATTCCCAGTGGCTCCTTGTACCCATGACCTTTTAGCTGAGATAGGACCTTTTGAGTGGAGAAGGACGGAGTGCTGGGCTCCGGTATCTACCAAAAATTGAACAGGTTCCCCCTCCACTTTAAGAGTTACCCGGGGCTCGGGGAGAGGGTTCGAGCCCTGACTTTCCTAGTCTTCTTCTTTCAATGTTAAGATTTTGTTTTTGGTTGGCCTTCCTCCATTCTTTTTCTTAGGGCATTCTCTCGCCCAATGTCCTTTTTCTTTACAGTAGGCACATTGGTCCTTGTCTAATGGCCGCCTTCTGTCTGCCGTTCGCCCTTCCTGCCTATTTCTATCCCCTATATTTCTTCCTCCAACCACAGTGGCCAGTATCTTACTTAAATTCCTCTCCTGTCTCTTATCCCGTCTTATTTCACGGGCTTCCTGCTCTTTCTGCTTTCTTTCTTCCTTCTCTTCCTCTGTTTCTCTTTTGTTATATACTTTATCTGCCTCTTTTACTAACTCCTGAAGCGAAAATCCCTGCAAGCCATCTAGCCTCTGTAATTTCTTCTTAATATCAGGGGCCACTTGATCTATGAAAGCCATTGCTATAGTAGCCCTATGTCCCTCCGAAGTTGGATCATAAGGGGTAAAGCGTCTAAAGGCTTCCATTAAACGTTCCAGGAACACAGTTGGCGATTCCTGGGGCCCCTGAGTTACTTCCCTTACCTTAGCCAAATTAGTGGGCCGTCTGGCCACTCCATGGAGACCCGCCACCAGAGCCTGGCGATACATTTTCAGGCGCTCCCTATCTTCCGGGGCATTGAAATCCCAGTTTGGCCTGACGAGTGGGAAACCAGCATCAATCTCGTTAGGCAGCTGGGTAGGTTGCCCATTGGCGCCTAATACATTTTTTCTGGCTTCTAAAAGAACCCGTTGCCTCTCCTCAGTCGTTAGGAGAGTCTGGAGCAGCTGCTGACAATCATCCCAGGTGGGCTGGTGGGAGAAAACAAGAGATTCTATTAAAGCGGTAAGGGCCTGTGGATTTTCGGAGAAAGTTGGGTTATGCATTTTCCAATTATAAAGATCTGCAGAGGAAAAGGGCCAATATTGGAGAGGTCTATTCCCTTGGCCATCGGGGGGGCCATATTCTCTAAGAGGTAGGGCAGTGGAGTCCGGGGAGATAGCCCTCCGGCTCCTAGTGCCCACTGAGGGACCCCTTTCTTCTTCCATCATGGATGGTTCCCTTGGTGCCGAGGGCAGTGGAGCTGGGGGTCCTCTAGGGGGTAGGGGATTCGGGGCCAGAGGATAAGGGGTGGGGAATCCAAAAGAAGCAAATCGGACTGCGGGTCAGGATAAATCGCCTTCGGTAGATCCGGGGCGTCGGGTAGCTTCTCCGTGTTGGGGTTTTTCTTTAAGGCTAATATTTCCGACGCTGCTGATGTATGCGCGGACGTACCTGTTGAGGAAACAAAGGGCCGGACCCACGGAGGTGGGGAGAGAATTAAATCTTCCCAGACCAAGACATATGGTACTTGGTCTGGATGTCCGTGGGGATCTATATTAAATATCTTAGACTTCAGCAGCTTAATCTTGTCTAATAAAAAGGATCCTTCGGGGGGCCATCCTATCTGAAATGTTGGCCATTCAGAGGCACACAAAGTCTGCCACTTTCCTTTCTTTACCTCTACCGAAAAATTATGGGCTCTGGCCCGAACTTCGGTCCAATAGCTTAGGGTAAGGGAAAGAGGAGTCGTCATAGTTTGTCCCATTGTCGTCCGTCAGAGAAGAAGAATAGACCACAATACAGAAACAGTTAAAACTCCACGAAACACATATACGTATGGGCCACAGCGAGCTCGCTTCAAAACCGAAACTTCTTCAGATGGCAGTTATCACCAAGGGAACTGCCGAAACCGAGTGAAGGGGAGACAGAGTTTGCCTCTCCTTCCAGATGAGCCACCAGGGCGTCCCCTAGGGCTCATGGACGCCGGCTATTAGCACGTCTGCCTAGCCAGAGGTCCGATACAGATTCCATAATAAGCCGATTCTTACGGCTTTCCTCCGATAATGGCCCACAAAGAACAAGGGACAAACAGACAATCAAGCTCGAGCTTACCTGGTACCTCCAACTCCCGATGTTCTTGTGGTCCGGGGCGAGTGGAATCCCGGACGAGCCCCCAAATGTTAGACCTGCGCGGTCTCCTAGGAGTTTCGACTCGCCCAGGAAACAACAAGAGTCGGAAGTCGATGCAAAACGCAAGAGGTTTATTGAAGGCCGGTGCACCGGGGTTCCTTGGTCCTCACGCAGGAGGTCGAAGAAGGAACCCTTTTGGGCGCGAATATGTCAGTTTTATAGGTTCCCACTTCCCCGTATGTAAATTATAGATTTGGTTGTGTTCTCCTGCTGATTGGTCCCGGCTTAGGCTCGGACCAGAGAGGGAACTTGTCCCCAGCTGCCTGATTGGTCTGACAGACACCTTTTTTACATTTTGTTATCTCCCTCCTTCTCCCCAGCTGTCCTGATTGGTCTTTGACAGACACCTTTTTTACATTTTGTTATCTCCCTCCTTCTCGGAAGGGGGCCGGACATCCTGGAAATTCACCCATTGTCTAAGAAGCCCCTATTGTCTGGAGAGTTCTTAATCATTAGCTGGAACAATGTCCCTCGAGTCCCACATTACCGCGTCCAAGCTCTCTCTGCTCGCCGCACAACAGACCGATGAATCGGGAGACAAGGCGCTGAGGCAAGGAATACGGCTTTATTTGGAAAGATGGCGGGACTAAAGTCTCAAAATAACCATCTTATCGGGATTTGGATGCCAACTTCTTTTATAGCACAGAGAGGGGGAGGAGATGAGGAAGTAAAGTAAAAAGGCCATACTTTTTGCAAATATCCCCTGGAATGGCCAGCCTCCGGGAGGGGATGTGTTAATTTCTTCTTTCTTGCAGCCATCCACAGGTGGAACAGGGTGGGGATGTTTTCCTGAACAAAGGCACTTTGGTTTGACCTTCAGGCAGAGGGGCAGCGTTCCCTGAGGCAGGCCATTATGTACAGACAGTATCCTTTTAGTGAACAAAAGCAACGGGAAGCAAAGGTTAAAGCAAAAGAAACAGATCCAACATGTAGTCCGATGTGGCTTTTCCCTGTTACAGAACCACTTGGCTGTAAATAATTGTCAAGGTTCTAGCTTTCGTTTTGGGCAGTGGGTTCTTACTACCTGATTAAAAATCATGAATCACATCACTAACCAAATAGCTAAAAGCAGATGGACCAACATTAAGCGTGTGCCACACGCCAAGGATTGTAATTCATCCAATCCTGTGCCTCTGCAGTCTATACACAAACAAGCAGTAAGCCAACAAGAATGGAACCTAGAGGTCCAAGGCTTCACTTTTCTTCCCTGCATCCTTCCAATCTAGTTACATCTGTATTTGTATTATTAGAATATGCAAATGGAGTTCACAGCTGAGACAAGTAGGATATGACAATTATATTTCTTTTTTAAAAACAATCTTTTTTTTTTGGATTTAAAACTTGCCTCTATTTCTTTGCTTTTGCTTTCTATATCACAATCACTACTTCTGTCCCAATTTTTCAAAATAGTTAAAACCCCTTCGTGAGGTGACCACACACATCCTGGTCTGCCAGTACCCCTCTCCCATGCCTCCTGGGCCATCTGAGCTGCTTCTCCTTGGCTAGCTGATCTCTATGTTTACATATCTCTATGGCAGCAGAGGACCTGCTTTCCCAGGACTCCTCTTCTCCTCTCCCTAGTGGTTAGATGTTCCAATTTCCTAGATCCATTTCTTCCTCTTTCTTCGTTTACTCCTTTGGAAGAGCACACCTTCCGGCCATTGCCCAAGAAAAGAAAAATTTCTTTTGAGACCTTTGTACGTCCCGAGATGTTTTTAATTCACATGTAATTAGAACTGCATCTGACTGAATATAGGGTAATAGATTGAAAATCACTTTCTCTCAGAATTTTGAAGGCATTTTTATTAGTTTTCTGTTGCTGCCATGACAAATTATGTCCGCCTTTGTGGGTTAAACAGCACAAGCGTATTATCTTACACTTCCGTGGGTAAGTCAGAAGTCTGACACAGGTCTCATGGGGCTGAAATTAAGGCATCAATCAGCATGGCTGCATTCCTTTCTGTAGGCTCCGGGTCTGATCCGTTTCCTTACCTTTTCCAGCCTCCAGAGGCCACCCATATTCCTGGGCTCGTGGCCCCTTTCCTCCAGCTTCAAAGGCAGCAACATGGCATCTCTCTGACCTTCTTTAGCTTCGTTTCTCCATCTCTTCTGTGCCTCCCCTCCACTTTCAGGACCCTTGTGATGACACTGGGTCCACCTGAGTAATACAGGTTACTGTCCCATCTTAAAGTCAGCTGATTAGCAGCCCCAATTCCATCTGCAACCTTCATTCTCCTTTGCCTGAATATGTTCACAGGTTCTGGGATTAGGAGACAGACGTCCTTGGGAGGCCATTATTCTGCCAACCAGCATTGCTCACCTACCTTCTTACACTTCTGCTGAGAAATTGGATGCTTTTCTGATTCCCAGTTCTATGCATGCAACCCAAGTTTACCTACCTTAGGTAGAGGCCAAACAGGTGAGTCAAAAGACTCTACTAAGAATCACTACTTCTGGGACTTCCCTGGTGGCACACTGATTAAGAATCCATCGGCCAGTGCAGGGGACACGGGTTCGAGCCCTGGTCCGGGAAGATCCCACATGCCGCGGAGCCACTAAGCCCGTGCGCCACAACTGCTGAGCCCACATGCCCCAACTACTGAAGCCCACGCACCTAGAGCCCGTGCTCCACAAGAGAAGCCACTGCAATGAGAAGCCCGAGCACTGCAATGAAGAGTAGCCCCTGTTTGCTGCAACTAGAGAAAGGCCGCGTGCAGCAATGAAAACCCAAAGCAGGCAAAAAATTTTTAAATGTTTAAAAAAGAATAAGTCTCTTTAAAAAAACAAAAGAACCACTACTGCTGCATCTGTCAAATATTTAATATTGGCACCAACCTGTGTGATTCCCCCAGGGAGGTGATATTGCTTTGAGCTGATATTTTCACTGCAAGGAGGAGCTTCAGGTGCTTCCACTGACACCGCTGTAACTGTCCTCGTGTGTTGATTCTGCCAGTTGCTAAGTATTCTGACTGTTTCTTAGGAACTCAGGATTTAGCCACAGAATAAACTCATGGACCCAGTATGAGTGGGACACAAGCCACAATTCCATTTATCACTGACCTCCACGAGTCCCCACTCTCATCTATGAACCACAGTGTCTTTTTTCATCTCTAAGAATTGATATGACCAAAAAGTCAGTGTCCGGTTATCTCCAAATGTGTACATTGGCCATTGCATAAGCCCCTTTGGAGAAGGGCCAGATAATTGATTAATGAGCTGAACCTGCTGATTGTTATAGTAACCATACTTTCTGTGCCACTAAGAGTGAGTGCTACTGCGTGGCTTCTGCCACCCCAGAATCCAATCCCATGAACCTCACTGGAATCAGGAAGCATCCTCATATTCACTTCTGATCCATGGAAGAAATCCACTCTAGCACTTTTACATATGCCTGCATTTCCCTGGCTGTTGTGTTTCTCTATGTCAAGGATAGGTCTGGGCCCTCTCAGAGGACATATTTAGGGGTGAATGCATGGGTCACACCTGCCAAATCCACTTCAATATTACCATCTCTCACAGTCTCTGCTTTACCCTTTCTAACTTATGCTTTATAATATCTCAAATTCTTTTGGCATAGAACACGATGGAGCCCAGAGACAATAGAAACCTAGCAAACAATGAAAACCATTCTCAAGACTCCAAATAGCTAAAATTAGCTTGAAAAATAAGAACAGTTTTGGAGCTCTCACACTTCCTGATTTTAAAACTTATTATAAAGTTACAGAAATCAAAAAAACTGTGATACTGGCATAAAGATAGTCATATAGATCAGTGGAATAGAATAAACCCTCACATATATGGTCAAGCGATTTTCAACCAGGGTGCCAAGACCGAAGAAGGAAAGGAGTCTTTTCAACAAATGGTGTTAAGAAAACTGGATATCCATATGCAAAAGAAAGAAGTTGGACCCTTTCCTCATACAATATGCAAAAATCAATGCAAAATGGATCAATTACCGAAAGAGCTAAAGCTATAAAACTCTTAGAAGAAAAGATAGGGAAAAAACCTTCACAGCATTGGATTTGGCATTGATTTCTTGGATTTGGCACCAAAAGCACAGATGAAAAAAGTTAAAATAGATAAATTAGACTATATCAAAATTAAAAATTTCTGTGTATCAAAGGAAACAACAGAGTAAAAAGGCAACCTTTAGAATGGAAAAATACTTGCAAATCATATATTTGATAAGGCATTAATATCTAGAATATACAAAGAACTTCTACAACTCAACCACGACAATAACAACAAAATCCAATTTAAAAATGGGCAAAGGACTTAAATAGACATTACTCCAAAGAAGATGTACAAATGGCCAAAAAGCATATGAAAAGATTTTCAACATCATTTATCATGAGGGAAATGCAAATCAAAATCACAAAGAGATACCACTGCACACCCATTAGGATGGCTACTATCAAACAAAACAAAACGAAAAACAGTGTTGGTGAGAATGTGGGGATATTGTAACCGTTGGACATGGTCGGTGGGAATGTAAAATGGAACAGCTGTTGTGGAAAACAGTATGGCAATTCCTCAAAAAATTAAAAATAGAATGCCATATGATCCAGCAATTCCACTTCTCGTTATATACCCAAAAGAATTGAAAGTAGGCTTTCAAAGAGATATTTGTACATCCATGTTCATAGCAGCATTTTTCACAAAAGCCAAAAGGTAGAAGCAACCCAAGTGTCCATCAATTGATGACTAGTAAACAAAATGTGGTATATACACACAAAGAAATATTATTCAGCCTTAAAAAGGAAGGAAAGGGCTTCCCTGGTGGCGCAGTGGTTGGGAGTCCGCCTGCCGATGCAGAGGGTGTGGGTTCGTGCCCTGGTCCAGGAGGATCCCACGTCCCATGGAGCGGCTGGACCTGTGAGCCATGGCCGCTGAGCCTGCGCGTCCGGAGCCTGTGCTTCGCAGCGGGAGAGGCCACGGCGGTGAGAGGCCCACATACCACAAAAAAAAAAAAAAAAAAAAGAAGGAAATTCTGCCACATGCTACAAAATGGATGAAACTTGAGGGCATTATGCTCTGTGAAATTAAGTCAGTAACAAAAAGACAAATCATGTATGATTTCACTTCTATGAGCTATACAGAGTAGTCAAATTCATAGAGACAGAAAGGGCAAAGGAGGTAACCAGAAGCTGGGAAGAGGAGAGAATGTGGAGTTGTTTAACAGGTACAGAGTTTCAGTTTTGCAAGATGGAAAAAAGTTCTGGAGGTTGGTTGTACAACAATATAAATGTATTTAACACGACTTAACTATATACTTAAAAGTAGTTAAGGCGGTAAATACTATGTTATATGTATTTTAACCACAATTAAAAAAAAAATGTAAGTTGCACATGAAAAACAAAAAGCCATTCTCAGTAGCCCAAGCTTAATCCACTGACTCTAGAATCTCTGGTGTGTGTTCCCATGTTGATAAAGTCAGCCTAATCTACATTTTTATTTCTCCCTACCTCTTCTAGCACTCTGGATTTCAATTATTTAAAGCATGTGTTAGACCTGAGCGGTCTCCTAGGAGTTTCGACTCGCCCAGGAAACAACAAGAGTCGGAAGTCGATGCAAAACGCAAGAGGTTTATTGAAGGCCGGTGCACCGGGGTTCCTTGGTCCTCACGCAGGAGGTCGAAGAAGGAACCCTTTTGGGCGCGAATATGTCAGTTTTATAGGTTCCCACTTCCCCGTATGTAAATTATAGATTTGGTTGTGTTCTCCTGCTGATTGGTCCCGGCTTAGGCTCGGACCAGAGAGGGAACTTGTCCCCAGCTGCCTGATTGGTCTTTGACAGACACCTTTTTTACATTTTGTTATCTCCCTCCTTCTCCCCAGCTGTCTGATTGGTCTTTGACAGACACCTTTTTTACATTTTGTTATCTCCCCTCCTTCTCGGAAGGGGGCCGGACATCCTGGAAATTCACCCATTGTCTAAGAAGCCCCTATTGTCTGGAGAGTTCTTAATCATTAGCTGGAACAATGTCCCTCGAGTCCCACATTCCCCTTTTTCTTGTGACTATTGATTCCAATCATGGAAGCTCAACCTTCTGTTCGTAAACTTTGGTACTGTTGTCTTAACATTAGAACTTGTACAGTACTGATACGTTCTCTAATAAATGCTATCAAGCGATTTAGAACACATGGTCCAAAAGTTAAAATCAACAATAAAACAATAAGAGGTCCCAACAGAGTAGAGATTAAGGTGGTAAACCAGGGGGACTTATCAAACCATGATTGAAACCATCCTTTTTCGTTCTCTCTCTCCCTTTACCTTTTATCTAAGCGTTCCCTTAGTTTATCCATGGTTTTGGTAATGGTTCCTGAATGATCAATATAAAAGCAACATTCTTCTTTTAGAGCGGCGCATAATCCCCCTTCCTTAAGAAACAGCAAATCTAGGCTGCAACACCATTTCTGAAAGTGAGGTGAGTGATTCCTTTAGTTGAGTTATGGAACTTTCTAATGCTCGAAGGTCGATGTCTACAGCCTGTCTTAAATTTGCATAATACTGGGGTTGTTGTATGAGGGCTGTGGTTCCTGTTCCTATCCCGGCAGATATTCCTAGTCCTAGAAGGACAGCCAATGTGAGGGTTACAGGTTCTCTTTTGTTTTTTGTTTTTCCTACATATTCATCTAAAAAGGATGAGTCTGAATGGTAGATAAGTCTAGGGACTAATTGCACTAACACACAAAAGTCAGCTGAAGTATTAAGAACCTCTAAAGAGACATAAGGGGTGAGCCCCGTGTTACATGTCCACCATCCATCTTGAGGAGGTACAAGATATCCTGAGCCTGAAGGGAGGCTAAAATCATGACAAAGGTGTCTATGGGACTGGGGAGGTGTTCCTCTACAAGTACCATTTCCAAAAACCGAGGACAGGGTTAATTTACTGTTCCCTTCTTGCTTCCATCGACATTGGTCTGAGGAGGTAGAATTAGTATAGTTGGAGCTATATCCTATAGCATCATAATAAGGGGGAGGGGCAGCATAGCAAAGCCAACATGATTTTGTAGCCTCTGGGTTTGTAGCATTGAGAACCGTAAAGGCTGCCTGCACCAAAGAAAGCATCCTATCCTGAGGAGTCCCAGGCTTAACTGTGGGTTCTTTGGATCCAGAGGTTTCATTAGCCTCATTCTTTGTTGACGTAGTTGAAGGGGCCAGGGGAAGCAAAGGGGGGCCAAGTATGGGATTTGGGCCTATTGATATAGGAGCAGGAGTCTCAATCTTTAGCTTAAGGGTCATTAATATTCCTAAATCATATCCCCTCATGTAAAATCTAACGCCCCAAGAATGACCATTTATCCATTTTTTATCTCTTTTTCCGGGATTACTAAAGGAAATTTTAAGGGGATGACACCATCCTGAACATTTACTCCGGTGTCCGGTATCCTCATTATGAGAATAATTAGCCGTTACAGTAATAAAATCCCAAGTTGAGGTGGGTTTCCAATTAGTATCCCCGGTAGTTTCACATCCCCAGCTTTTGCAATAAAAGTTTTCAGTTCCACCACATTTATAATTCAGAGATCAAGGGCGGTGGAACCCGGGGCATACGTAGAAAGTGAGGATACCAAGCATCATTCTTTTGCCTGCATTTTTGCAACCCGGCCCAAACCAATCAGTTTCCGAAACTTTGGAAGGGGCAGTGTTCATATCATGAGAATCTTCTGTATCCCAATAAGGTACTCCTATAGCCAATTTACAAACATCAGGAAAAAGATCTGGCCACCAGGTCCAGGGGGGTGCAGTATGACTAATGGACCAGGTTACATCTCCAGTCTGAGAAATTACCTGCCAATTTAAACGTTGGGGGAGGTGAGGGCTAAAATCACTTACAGTCAGTAAAGGCAGTAAAACCAAAATTATAAGTCTTAGCTTCGTAGAAGCTTGAGTTTGAGCGGGTTGTCGGTTCTTTGGGCCCGCCATCCTGATGATGCCGTCGCTGGTGCAGCCTTCACATGTGAAGCATGGATCCAGGCAGCGATGCCGTCCACTTTTATGGCCGTTGGGGTGGTGAGGAGGACGGTGTATGGTCCTTTCCATCGAGGTTCCAACGTCTGGGTTCGATGCCGACGGACGTATACGGAGTCTCCGACTTGGAAAGGATGAGTTTCTCCCGGTGTTCCCGGTTGGTAGGCCTTGGCGAGTTGGGACCATATTTCTTTCTGGACCAATTGGAGTCCCAGTAGCCTAGCATATAAGTCAGTGTTATTTTGACAATCAGGTTTTATTTCTTTTCCTAAAGTGAGGAGGGGAGGCGGGGCACCATATAATATTTCAAAAGGAGTAAGATGGTATCGGGAAGGTGTATTTCTAACCCGGAATAGGGCCAAAGGAAGGAGCACCGTCCAATCGGTACCGCCAGTCTCCAAGGACAATTTAGTTAGGGTCTCTTTTAGAGTCCTATTCATTCTTTCTACCTGACCTAAACTTTGGGGTCTATAGGCACAATGTAATTTCCAATCAGTCCCCAAATATCTGGCCACATCCTGACTTACCTGGGCGACGAAGGCTGGACCATTATCAGACCCTATTACCTTTGATGCTCCAAATCGAGGAAAAATTTCTTCTAAAATCTTCTTGGCTACTACAGCAGCTGTTTCTTTCTTTGTTGGGAAAGCCTCTATCCATCCTGAAAAAGTGTCTACAAAAACTAAAAGGTATTTATTACCGTACCTTCCAGGACGCACTTCGGTAAAGTCCACTTCCCAGTAAGTTCCTGGGCGTTCCCCCCTGAGTCTCTTTCCAGTTTCAAGTTTCCCTTTGTGAGCATTTACCTTCCTCCAGGAAACTGCTCCCATCCGTGAACCAGGTGAAATCAGCATCAGGGAGGGGCAGGTCCATCAGATCTGGCCTACTGCCGTGTGCTGCGGCTAGTACTTCCTGACAATCATGTATGATGGTGGAGCCTTCCAAGTCAGGATCAGGTAGCAAGGTGGCTGGATTGAGTCCTGTGGCTGGAGCAAACTTGATGCGATCTGAGTTTAGCAACAGGGTTTGGTAATGAGTCATCCTGGCATTAGTTAGCCACCTATCCGGTGGTTGACGGACTACATTTTCCAGGGCATGAGGAGCTGTTATCGTTAGATTTTGTCCTAAAGTTAGTTTGTCAGCATCTTTGACTAGAACGGCCACTGCAGCGATTATCTTTAAACAGGTGGGCCATCTTGATGCCACAGGGTCCAATTTTTTTGACAAATAAGCAACTGGGCGATTCCAGGGACCCAATTTCTGAGTCAATACTCCTTTTGCAATGCCCTTATTTTCGGCCACATATATATGAAAAGGTTTGGTTACATCTGGCAGTCCTAGGGCTGGAGCTGAAAGTAAAGCTCGTTTGATTTGGTCAAAAGCCCGTTGTTCCTTATCGCCCCAAACGAAAGGAGTGCTGTTTTTGGTTAGGGGGTACAATGGGGCTGCCAGCTCAGCAAACCCTGGAATCCATAGTCTACAGAATCCGGCCGTCCCCAAAAATTCTCTAACCTGCCTGGCGTTTTTGGGAGCCGGAATTTGGGCCACCGTATCCTTTCTGCTCTCCGTGAGCCATCTTTGCCCCCCTTTTAATAGATACCCCAGGTAACTGACCTGTTGTTGGCATATTTGTGCTTTCTTGGCTGAGGCTCTATATCCCAGGGTTCCAAGTTCCGTTAACAGTTTTTCAGTACCCTTGATACAATCTTCTTGGGTCTCAGCAGCTAATAAAATATCATCAACGTATTGGAGTAATGTTACCTGGGGATTTGATTCTCTATATAATGCCAAATCCTGATGGAGGGCTTCATCAAAGATGGTCGGGGAGTTCTTAAATCCCTGAGGTAGCTGTGTCCATGTCAGCTGACCAGACATTCCCGATGTTGGATCTTTCCATTCGAAGGCAAAGTAGGGTTGGCTCAGGGGAGAGAGTCTTCCGGGGCATTGAAATCCCAGTTTGGCCTGACGAGTGGGAAACCAGCATCAATCTCGTTAGGCAGCTGGGTAGGTTGCCCATTGGCGCCTAATACATTTTTTCTGGCTTCTAAAAGAACCCGTTGCCTCTCCTCAGTCGTTAGGAGAGTCTGGAGCAGCTGCTGACAATCATCCCATGTGGGCTGGTGGGAGAAAACAAGAGATTCTATTAAAGCGGTAAGGGCCTGTGGATTTTCAGAAAAAGTTGGGTTATGCATTTTCCAATTATAAAGATCTGCAGAGGAAAAGGGCCAATATTGGAGAGGTCTATTCCCTTGGCCATCGGGGGGGCCATATTCTCTAAGAGGTAGGGCAGTGGAGTCCGGGGAGATAGCCCTCCGGCTCCTAGTGCCCACTGAGGGACCCCTTTCTTCTTCCATCATGGATGGTTCCCTTGGTGCCGAGGGCAGTGGAGCTGGGGGTCCTCTAGGGGGTAGGGGATTCGGGGCCAGAGGATAAGGGGGTGGGGAATCCAAAAGAAGCAAATCGGACTGCGGGTCAGGATAAATCGCCTTCGGTAGATCCGGGGCGTCGGGTAGCTTCTCCGTGTTGGGGTTTTTCTTTAAGGCTAATATTTCCGACGCTGCTGATGTATGCGCGGACGTACCTGTTGAGGAAACAAAGGGCCGGACCCACGGAGGTGGGGAGAGAATTAAATCTTCCCAGACCAAGACATATGGTACTTGGTCTGGATGTCCGTGGGGATCTATATTAAATATCTTAGACTTCAGCAGCTTAATCTTGTCTAATAAAAAGGATCCTTCGGGGGGCCATCCTATCTGAAATGTTGGCCATTCAGAGGCACACAAAGTCTTCCACTTTCCTTTCTTTACCTCTACCGAAAAATTATGGGCTCTGGCCCGAACTTCGGTCCAATAGCTTAGGGTAAGGGAAAGAGGAGTCGTCATAGTTTGTCCCATTGTCGTCCGTCAGAGAAGAAGAATAGACCACAATACAGAAACAGTTAAAACTCCACGAAACACATATACGTATGGGCCACCGCGAGCTCGCTTCAAAACCGAAACTTCTTCAGATGGCAGTTATCACCAAGGGAACTGCCGAAACCGAGTGAAGGGGAGACAGAGTTTGCCTCTCCTTCCAGATGAGCCACCAGGGCGTCCCCTAGGGCTCATGGACGCCGGCTATTAGCACGTCTGCCTAGCCAGAGGTCCGATACAGATTCCATAATAAGCCGATTCTTACGGCTTTCCTCCGATAATGGCCCACAAAGAACAAGGGACAAACAGACAATCAAGCTCGAGCTTACCTGGTACCTCCAACTCCCGATGTTCTTGTGGTCCGGGGCGAGTGGAATCCCGGACGAGCCCCCAAATGTTAGACCTGCGCGGTCTCCTAGGAGTTTCGACTCGCCCAGGAAACAACAAGAGTCGGAAGTCGATGCAAAACGCAAGAGGTTTATTGAAGGCCGGTGCACCGGGGTTCCTTGGTCCTCACGCAGGAGGTCGAAGAAGGAACCCTTTTGGGCGCGAATATGTCAGTTTTATAGGTTCCCACTTCCCCGTATGTAAATTATAGATTTGGTTGTGTTCTCCTGCTGATTGGTCCCGGCTTAGGCTCGGACCAGAGAGGGAACTTGTCCCCAGCTGCCTGATTGGTCTTTGACAGACACCTTTTTTACATTTTGTTATCTCCCCTCCTTCTCGGAAGGGGGCCGGACATCCTGGAAATTCACCCATTGTCTAAGAAGCCCCTATTGTCTGGAGAGTTCTTAATCATTAGCTGGAACAATGTCCCTCGAGTCCCACACATGCAATTTGTTTGCCATGAAATATTTCCTCTGGGTTTGATGATGTCAGTGGCCCCTTATGGCCCCCTGGGATCTACAGGCAAATGGGAGGTAGTAGGTTTGGGTCTTGAAGAAGCTTGACATTTCATTTCAAGGAATCCTCTGATGAGATTAGTATCGGTCTGTAAGCAGGGGGGACCAGCCTCATAAGATGGAGAGGAGGAACTGCTTCTTCATGCACGAGAGGCTCAGTGAAGTTTGGTGTTATTGGAGTCATCTTAATCCCCCACAAACATTCCTATTCCAATTTCAGGTGCTGCCTTTCCCCAGTAAACGCCTTAACTTTCACATTAGAGAGCAGATGAGGCTGTGAATTCAATCTATATTGAATTCAACTTACGTTCAACCTATGTCTGATTAACCACTGAATTAGCTACACGAGCTCTGCAGTTTTGAGATATAGGAAATTCTTTTAGGGCAAGCATGGACTATTCCTCATTCTCTGATGTAAAATCTTCATCCTGTCATTTTCTTTTTAAAACTATTATAGCTGAGTTAGAAGCAGCCATACCATCTCACAACTTGTCTATTTCTTATGTCCATTATAATGGTCAATCACTGTGGCCACCAAAGCTTTGCCTTCCATAGGCAATTCATTCCAAGTGACTATGGTGGATCACTTAAGTCAGGGGTCCCCAACCCCCGGGCCATGGACCACCAGTCCGTGTCCTGTTAGGAACCAGGCCACACAGCAGGAGGTGAGGGGCAGGCGAGCGACCGAAGCTTCATCTGTATTTACAGCCGCTCCCCATTGCTCACATTCTGCCTCCTGTCAGCACTGTGGTGAGCTGTATAATTATTTCATTATATATTACAATGTAATAATAGAAATAAAGTGCACAATAAAGGTAATGCCCTTGAATCATCCTGAAACCATCCCTCCCCGCCCCTACCAGCCCTGGTCCGTGGAAAAATTGTCTTCCACGAAACTGGTCCCTGGTGCCAAAAAGGTTGGGGATTGCTGATTTAAGTGACTGCCCAGCCAAAGCATGCTCTGGAGCACCTGAGCCTCTTCCTGTGATGCTAAACCAATCCTCATTGCCTTCAAACCTATGAAACGAGATAATGAATTCTGGATTCCCATTCCCTTGAAAGTCTGTAGCCTGCCACCATTTCTGGAACAAATTTTTTTTTTTTGATTCAAGCATTTAAAAAAATTTATTGAAGTATAGTTGATTTACAATGTTATGTTAATTTCTGCTGTACAGCAAAGTGACTATTCTTTTCCATTATGGTTTATCACAGGATATTGAATATAGTTCCCTGTGATATACAGTAGGACCTTGTTTACAAATTTTTTATTAATCAATGTTCAAAACATATCCCACTCTATCTAGTTTAAATCACTGAAAGAGCTCTTTGACCTTCACATAGTTCACTTCTGCCTTTCAGGTATCTGTGTATCTGCTTTCCAGAACCTGGGTCACGTGAAGATTGCTAATTGCAAACGTTTTGGAATATGTAATTCTTAAAAAAGCATTCCAGGCTCTGTAGTATAAGAAAGCAGTTGGAATGGATGTCAAAATGAACCAGGCTGATGTAGCTCATGTAGCAAAGATCCATAGGAAGTAATCTCTCTTGGTCTTTGAAAGTCTAAAAATTATTATCACTCTGAAATGATAGTTTAGCTGCATAAAGAATAGCAGGTTGACATGTTTTCCCTCAACACTTTGAGGATATTATTCTACTGTTTCTGACATATATTGTTAGTGATAAGGAGTCTTCTGTTAGAATGTCTTTTCTTTGTGGGTAGCTTTAAAGATTTTTATCTTTGATGTTTTTTGAACTTTTGCTACTAAGTATCTGGATGTATATTTGTTTTTATTTATTCTATTTAGAACTGTCTAATCTTTCACCATAAGGATTTATGTCTTTTCTTCAGTTCTGAAAAATTACCTGGCAATATCATATTAAATATTATCTATCCCCATTTTCTCTTTTTCTCACCGTGTCACTCTTGCTTGCCATTCATTAGAACTTCTTATTAGATCCTCTTTGAGTCTTAGTTTCCCTTTCATAGTTTTCATCTCATTTCTGTTTTCCATCCTATATGCTTTCCAGAGATCTTTTAATTCACCATTTCTCTTTAGCTGAATCTAGTCAAGCATTTATTGTATTTTTTTAAAATTTAAATGACTCTTATTCCTAGTGTGACTACATACTCCTTTTTGAGATATATCTGCACTTTTCTCTTAATGTCTTCTCTTAGTATTATGGACACTATTCTTCCCTTTATCTTTTTGAACAGGTTAGTGATTCTTATGGCAAAGTCCGTCAGAGATTGAGCTAATATCTTTGGCTGCAAATCTTCCTGTTTGCTGTACCTGCTAACTCTCCTTTATGAGGGTGGACTTCCTTACGTGTTGTGTCATTTTTGCCTAGGAACTCATATTTAGCAGAAGCTGTTTTCTGGAGAAGTGCTGTGGAAATGCCAGGCATATGCATTATCCTGAGGAATGGGTTAGCATTTGCCTCTGTTGGGGACCCCTGAATTTCAGATGAATTGTTTCATTGTGGTTTAATCAAACTTCATTTTTTGACTCCATCAAAATTTTAAAATGCATTCATTGATATAATAATCCCCTATCTTTGGATGAAAGTTTGGAAAGTCTCTATGCCTTTTAAAAATGAACTTTTATCTTTTAAAATAGTTTTAGATTTACAGAAAAATGGTGAAAAGCATACAGAGAACCCTCTACTCCACACCTAATTTCCCCTATTAGAAACATCCTATATTAGTATGGTAGATGTATCACAAGTAATGAACTAATATTGATACATCGTTATTAACTAAAGTTCATACTTTATTCACATTATTACCTAATGTGCCTTGTCTGCTGCAGGATCCCGCTCAGGATAGCACATTATAGTCATCATGTCTTCTTAGTCTCCTCTAGACTGTGACAGTTTCATAGACTTTCCTTGTTTTTTGATGATGATTTCCTTGTTTTTGACTTTGAGGAGTACTGGTCAGGTCTTTTGAAGAATGTCCCTCAACTGAGATTTGTGTGATGTTTTTCTCATGATTAGACTGGGGTTTGGGGAAGGAGGTAAGGTGCTATTTTCAACATATCATATCAGAGGTACATATTAAGAACATGAATTGTATCACTATTGGCATTAAACTTGATCACCAGGCTAAGGTACTGTTTCTCATGTTCCCCTCCTCCACCACCCCTTTTTATACTTTACTCTTTGGAAGGAAGTCACCATGTACAGACCACACTTGAGGAGAGGAGTTATGCTCTACCTCCTTGAAGATGAAGTAGTTGCATAAATTATTTGGAATTCTGCTTTGCAGGAGGTCTGTCTCTCCTTTCCCATTTATTTATTTATTCACTCATTTGTTAACATCATGGACTCATGGATATTTATTGTATACTTCAGGTTACAATCTATTACTACCTTATTTATGTTGCTTCCGAAATTGTTCCAGTTTTGGCCATTGGAAACTCTTTCAGTTGACTCCTGTATCCACTTGATATACCCCCATCAATGTGGGTCTTTTTTTTTTTTTTTTTTAACATCTTTATTGGGGTATAATTGTTTTACAATGGTGTGTTAGTTTCTGCTTTATAACAAAGTGAATCAGTTATACATATACATATGTTCCCATATGTCTTCCCTCTTGCGTCTCCCTCCCTCCCACCCTCCCTATCCCACCCCTCCAGGCTGTCACAAAGCACTGAGCCAATATCCCTGTGCCATGCGGCTGCTTCCCACTAGCTATCTACCTTACTACGTTTGTTAGTGTGTATATGTCCATGACTCTCTCTCGCACTGTCACAGCTCACCCTTCCCCCTCTCCATAAGCTCAAGTCCGTTCTCTAGTAGGTCTGCGTCTTTATTCCTGCCTTACCCCTAGGTTCTTCATGACATTTCTTTTTTCTTAAATTCCATATATATGTGTTAGCATACGGTATTTGTCTTTTTCTTTCTGACTTACTTCACTCTGTATGACAGACTCTAGGTCTATCCACCTCATTACAAATAGCTCAATTTCGTTTCTTTTTATGGCTGAGTAATATTCCATTGTATATATGTACCACATCTTCTTTATCCATTCATCCGATGATGGGCACTTAGGTTGTTTCCATCTCTGGGCTATTGTAAATAGAGCTGCAATGAACATTTTGGTACATGACTCTTTTTGAATTATGGTTTTCTCAGGGTATATGCCCAGTAGTGGGATTGCTGGGTCATATGGTAGTTCTATTTGTAGTTTTTTAAGGAACCTCCATACTGTTCTCCATAGTGGCTGAACCAATTCACATTCCCACCAGCAGTGCAAGAGGGTTCCCTTTTCTCCACACCCTTTCCAGCATTTATTGTTTCTAGATTTTTTGATCATGGCCATTCTGACTGGTGTGAGATGATATCTCATTGTAGTTTTGATTTGCATTTCTCTAATGATTAATGATGTTGAGCATTCTTTCATGTGTTTGTTGGCAGTCTGTATATCTTCTTTGGAGAAATGTCTATTTAGGTCTTCTGCCCATTTTTGGATTGGGTTTTTTGCTTTTTTGTTATTGAGCTGCATGAGCTGCTTGTAAATTTTGGAGATTAATCCTTTGTCGGTTGCTTCATTTGCAAATATTTTCTCCCATTCTGAGGGTTGTCTTTTGGTCTTGTTTATGGTTTCCTTTGCTGTGCAAAAGCTTTGAAGTTTCATTAGGTCCCATTTGTTTATTTTTGTTTTTATTTCCATTACTCTAGGAGGTGGGTCAGAAAGGATCTTGCTGTGATTTATGTCATAGAGTGTTCTGCCTATGTTTTCCTCTAAGAATTTGATAGTTTCTGGTCTTACAATGTGGGTCTTTTTAAAAGTACTTTCTTACTTTCTGTTATTATAAGATATTCTAGGATCATCTTGTTTATTTCCTGCCCCAGGTTTAGAATCAGCTAATTCTCCAAGTATTCTGGTTCATTTTTTTGAAGAATGGTATTAGAAACCAAGCTTTGGGTGCTAGGAGTGCCCATTGTTACTGGAGTGTCTTTAGACCTTCCAGGACCTCTCAGTTAGAACAGTGAGGAAATAAACACATGTATACTAACCTTGTATATGTGCACATATCTATAAATATTTGTATATGTAACTATCTATACCTGTATTAAGGTAGACATGAGTTCATACTGATATCTCCAACTTTAATCCATTGCCAGATGGATCATTTTAGCCTCCTCTCCTTGTGTATATCCCTTGCATTGTAAACTCCCACTCCAACAGTGAGAAACCTGGCTGCCACCATCTGCTATCCTTTTACTTCACTGTGTAAGCAAAAGTGTGCATGTATAGTAGTGAGGAGAGATAAGAGTCCTACCTTGATGAGGTGGCTTCATCCTCTCTGGTATGGGCAGATGGTTAGAGCCAACTTTTTCTTGTAGGTGCTCTCGAGGTCTCTGCAGAGACTTTCCAAGGGCCCTACCCATCAACCACAATCCTCAAAACAAAGGAGATGCATTTGATTCCCTGGAACACTCTGCCCTCAGCCTCTGGTTCACATGCTGTAGTTCATGCCCTTCCTCATAGCTCCAGCTCCACTGTCTTTCTCCCATGTGATTCATGTTTGTTCACAGAAAAACACTTGGCCATCCTCTTTCTATACATTAGAGCAATGAAGCATGCTAGCATGGCAGCCTTCTGTTGGCTACACTACCAAAGCAATGAGGTAAAGTCATTCCTTATCCTGCTTTCCGTGATTGCCTGGACCCAAGTCAGACACGTGTCCACAGTATCCTCAGACCCCAGGGGACACATATCAGGCTCTCAAGGAAGCTCCTTCATTAGGCTTGAGATGAAGAAAGTAAAATCTCACACTTCCCATCTGAAGCAGGGGTGGGGGGGTGGAGGGGAACTAATAGACAACAGCTCTCTTCAAATAATGTTTTTCGGGCTTCCCTGGTGGCGCAGTGGTTGGGAGTCCGCCTGCCAATGCAGGGGACGCGGGTTCGTGCCCCGGTCCGGGAGGATCCCGCGTGCCGCGGAGCGGCTGGGCCCGTGAGCCATGGCCGCTGAGCCTGTGCGTCCGGAGCCTGTGCTGCGCAACAGGAGAGGCCGCAACAGTGAGAGGTACCGCAAAAAAAAAAAAAAAAAAAAGTTTTTCCATAAATTTCTCCCCCTCTTCAAATCCAAGTCCTTTCTATATCCTTGATTTAGCTGAGGGATTCAAGAAGAGAAGGTATGGTTTGAGCTCTGTCTCACATTCACTTTGGCATCCATCTGATAGCCATAGAATTGGTTCCTCAGTGAAACTAAAACCAGAAGAGTCCAGCTTTAACAACTTCTCATGTAACATAAGAATCAGAGATTCTAGGAATCAGAGGCTTCTGGCCTTGACAGAGCACAGGTACTCAACCCAGACATCGTCACTTCAAAGAACGCTCTGTCTAGCGCTAAACCTCAAAAATGCTATATGCGTGTTTAGATCTTACACACTCAAAGTAATTTTATCAGCCAGAGGCTTGGTTTTCTTTCTGAGGGGAGCTGAAATCTCTTCACTCCCTTATTATACAAAGTTTTGCTGATGTGCTTTTTCTCACCTAAATTTTTGTTTTATTAAATGTCCTTACCTCTCCCAGGCCCTAAGGGTATTTGTTAGGTCATCACTTTAGAACTTCTTGTTCCTTCTTGCAGATCCAGGCTATAGAAAACAATTTTTTTAAAACTGAAGTCTCATCCTGCAACCATGTTAAATCAGTAATTCATTCTAGTAGATATTTATATATGTGTGTGTGCGTGTGTGTGTGTATGTGAATATATATATATATATTAGATGCTTTAGAATTGTCTATGTACATGATCATGTCACCTGCAAAAAAAGACAGTTTGACTTCTTTCTAATCTATATAACTTTTATATTTTTTCCTTGTCTTATTGTACTAACTAGATTTTCCTGTACAATAGTGAATAGAAGTGGTGAGCATGGATTTCAGATGTTGTATTTTCCAGTTTTCAAATGTTCACTTCTGGATTTTGGCCATCCAAATAGGTGTGTAGTGGTAACTCTCATTGTTGTTTGGATTTGCATTTCCCTGATGACAAATGATTTGGAGCACCTTTTCATATGCTTATTTTCCATCTGCATATCTTCTTCCGTCAGGTGTCTGTTGAGGTCTTTGGCCCAGTTTTTAATCGGGTTGTTTGTTTTCTTATTGTTGAGTTTTAAGAGTTTTAGCAGTCCTTTATCAGATGTCCTTTTCAAATATTTTCTCCCAGTCTGTGGCTTGTCTTCTTATTCTCTTGACATTACCTTTTGCAGAGCAGAAGTTGTTTTAAATAATTTAGTCCCATTTTAATAATTTTTATCTTCAGGAGCAATTGCCTGAACTTTTTATACCACCAGTACAGATATCCCATCCTTCTCCTATTTGATTTTTTTTTCTAATTTCTATTTGTTTGCTGAGATTATCAATATGTTCATTCATTTTGAGTATATTTTCGTATAAAATAATTGAGTAATTATAATAGTGGTGGCTTTAAAGTTCCTTGTCTGCTAATTGGAACATCTAGGTCATCTCAGAACTGGTTTCTATCGCCTGATGTTTCTCTAGCATATGGGTTATATTTTTCTGTTTCTTTGCATTCCTATTGATTTTAGATTGATTGCACACTGGATACCCTGATGCTATGTTGAAAAGACTCTGATTTTATGATTCTCTGAAGGATATTATTTTTCTTATTTTGGTCTAGCAGGCAGTTAACTTGATATACCCTGTGGTGGGCAGCAGCTGAAATCTTTTCTCAATCCCCCCAACTCCCACCCACTGCTTATCAGCTGAGTTCTCTGGGGCCTCCCTAACACGTGTATAGTTTAGTGGTCTGCCAAGAATTTTGGCTCAGTTTATTTTAAGATTTTGTGGCTCACGCCTTCTGCAGCTTCTTCTCCACAGTCTCTCCCCCTAGCTTTCCAGGCACTCCACAAGCTCTGAGCTTTGTCTTGTGCTATCTCAAGGAGTAAGGCTCTGGCTTTCTGCCACCCCGAGCTTCCTGCATATTGGGGAATTTCTGTAGACAAAAAGCCTCAAGTTTCCAAATCACACCATTTGTAATTGTTGTATTTTAAGAGTGGACCCTTGTCCAGTTTGTACATGCTTTTTGTCCCTTTCCAATGCTTTCATATAGATGTTTCAAAATATTTTCCCAGATTTTTAGTTGTTGCTAAGAGAGATTAATCTAAGCAAGCTATTACTGCCATAGCCAGTCTGAATGAGTCTCTAATGTTGTTTCTCAGCCTAGGCTTTCCATACCCCAAGAGCAGTATGAATGTGGCCCCGTATCCAGGTATAGAGCTGGGTTCGATTTCTAATTTCTTGTAACTCTATTTTCCACCCATGGTCCATAAGTGGGAAGCTTCTATAGCACTTCCCCTGGCCAATCAGTATTCTAGTTCCACTTCTACCATTCAACCTGATAGCAGCCACTTACAGGCTTGCAGCTTTAGGCAGAAAGTTCCAGCCCTGAGCCACCCTCTCCCCTGCTCCATGAATGCGGCCTTCATATTCACAAAGGCAATACAACCTCAGCATTTAAAATGTCTATTCAATCTTTTTCTTTTACTTTTATTTATTTTTTGGTTGCATCGGGTCTTAGTCGCGGCATGCGGGATCTTTCCTTATGCCGCACAGGCTCTTTGTTGCGGCGCGCAGACTTCTCTCTAGTCGTGGCATGTGGGTTTTCTCTCTGTAGTTGCAGAGCGTGGTGCGCAGGCTCCAGGGTGCATGGGCCCTGTAGTTTGGGCACGTGGGCTCTCTCATTGAGGCACACGGGCTCAGTAGTTGTGGTGCGCGGGCTTCTCTCTAGTTGTGACACGGGCTTAGTTGCCCGGGGCATATGGGATCTTAGTTCCCGACCAGGGATCGAACCAGCGTCCCCTGCATCGAAAGGTGGATTCTTTACCACTGGACCACCAAGGAAGTCCCTGTAAAATGTATATTCAATCTTGATGTCCCTGTGGGCAGTTCTAAATCAACTCCTACTACCAGTTTATCTGTTCATTTACCCCTTATTTATGGAATTTAGATTTTTTTCATTTCTCAGTTTTAAGCAACATTCCTATGTGTTGGTAGTAGGCATGGAGCATCTTGCATAAGCCCGGTCACACATTTTCAACAAAAGCCCAATAATTCACTTCGCATAAGGATGTCTTAATGTATTTTTTAAAAATTCAGCTTCTATTATGCATTAACTACTTGAGGGATAGTGTGCAATTTAGTCAACTTCAAGTTAAAAGCTGGCTTGAGTCACCAGAAACAGAAAATGCTATGCATGTTTCCAATGAGAATTCTGAGGGAAATTGCAATTTTATAGACAAATGAAAACATTCAGAAATTCTTCAAATATTTATTGATACAGGCACTATAAGTGCTAGAAATACAGTAGTGCATTCTCACTGCAAACACTGTACTGTGAAGTGTTACTAGCCCTCTTATAAATGAGGAAACAGAGACTCAGAAAGGTGAGGCTGAAGTGATTTGTCCAGGTTCACACAGTTGGTAAGAAGTTTTTACTGGCTGTTAGACCCAAGTGTTTCTAGCTGGTGTGGTCATGCTTTTGATCACTATTCTGTGCAGCTGTGGGTCTTGCCAAGAATTACCTAGTAGCATCTTGAAGACCTGGAGTAGATAGCCCAAGGAGGTAGCTGACTTGGGCCTTAAATACCTATCTATGAGACTCTTGGGGCTACTAAATGAATTTGGAGCTACCCGAGGAAGCCCCACATCAAGTAGATTTGTGGCAGTCAGTGAGTTAAATCTGTGTGGTTTCAACAACTCACTAAGGACCCCAGAAGTCCATGATGTGTAGTAACTTACAAGTATGAGGCATCAATTTTTTTCATCCTTCAAAGTTTTTCAATATTATGTTTACAGTTTTAAAAATTATTGGGCATGGAAAATATAAAAATAGGAACAAAAGTCTCTGGACCAACTACCTTTATACATTGTCTCACACCTTAGAAGCAGGTACATTTACCCATCTCAGTAACAGACCTGTACGTGAGGTTAAGCAGAATACCATATCCCCTTATCCCTTGCAGCTAAGAGTGACCAGGTTATGACCGTTATGGCCAAAAATATAAGCTAGTCTTCTGGTGCTATCCCTTCTCCCTTACTTTTTATTCCTGCCTAGAATGAGGAATTAATGCCCAGAGCTGCAACATCCAATTTGTGACCATGAAGAAAAGGCCGAGAGAACTGCAGTGATGTTGGCCCTGACAGTGGGTATTTCTGAGCCAATGCCAGCAGCTGTTTACACCTGCACTTCTTGTTGTGGGTGATGGGGCTGGAGGGGAGAAACAACTCTATTTCTTCAAACTACAGCAGTCAGATTTTCTATTAATTGAAGCCTAGAGCATTCTTAAATGGTTCACCTTTTTAACTTTGAATAATGTATTTTAAATTCCCCTTTCTTGAATTAGCAATTCTCTCCAATATCTATTGATTCCCTGCTATAAAGCATGAGTAATTGGGACTTCCTTGGTGGTCCAGTGGTTAAGAGTCCGTCTTCCAATGCAGGGGATGCGGGCTTGGTCCCTGGTTGGGGAACTAAGATCCCACATGCCACGGAGCAACTGAGCCTGCACACCACAGCTACTAAGCCCACGTGCTCTAGAGCCCACATGCCACAACTAGAGTCTGTGTGCTGCAACTACTGAGCCCACACACCACAACTAGAGAGAAGCCCGTGCACCACAATGAAGATCTCGCGGGCCGCAGCTAAGACCCGACACAGCCAAATAAATAAAGAAATATTAAAAAAAAATGAGTAACTAGTTCACTTGCAATCTACCACTTCTTTACTTCTCTTGGACTCTGTCCCAGACCCTTACCGATTCCTACTTTTGTTGGTTAAATAATCATTTTAAATCTATCTAGGGGTATTATATTAGTTTGCTAGGGCTGCCACAGAAAATAAATCCAATAAACTACCACAGACTGGGTGGATTAAACATTAGAAGTTTACTTTCTGACAGTTGTGGAGGCTGCAAGTCCAAGGTCAAGTTGCCATCAGGGTTGGTTTCTAGTGAGGCCCATCTTCCTGGCTTGCAAATGGCACCTTCCCACTGTGTCGTCACATGGCCCTTCCTCTGTACAGACTTGGTGGGTTTGGGGAGTGGAGAGTCAGAGAGACCTCTGGTATCTTGTCCTCTCCTTATAGGGACACCAGGCCTATTGCCTTGGGGCTCTGCCCTCGTGACCTCACTTAACCTTAATTATGTCCTTAAATGCCCTGTTTCCAAATATAGTCACACTGGGGCTTAGGGCTTCAACATATGAATTTAGGAGGACACAATTCAGTCCCTAACAAATATCATTATAAGTAATTTGCTGAAATTTTCCTTCCTTGTTCTATTACCTTTATACCATTTATCTTGGTGACTCACCATGAAAAATGACTGAAGTAGCTTCCTACACTTACATCTAAGAGAAAGTAATTGTGATGGTCCAGAGATTAGACGTTCAGGTTACTTTAAAGAGGGACAGGTTAGGAAGGACTCAAGTCTTTTTTTCTTAAAATTTTTATTGGAGTATAGCTGATTTACACTGTTGTGTTCCTTTCTGCTGTACAGCAAAGTGAATCAGTTATATATATACATATATCCACTCTTTGTAAGATTCTTTTCCCATATAGGTTATTACAGAGCATTGAGTAGAGTTCCCTGTGCTATACAGGTCCTTACTAGTTATTTATTTTATATATAGTAGTGTGTATATGTCAGTCCCAATCTCTCAATTTATCCCTCCCCGCTTTAGGACTCAACTCTTTTTTTTTTTTCTTTTTTTTGGTTGTACCATGCAGCTTATGGGATGTTAGTTCCCCACCCAGGGACTGAACCCGTGCCCCCTGCAGTGGAAGCATGGAGTCCTAACCACTGGGCCTCCAGGGAATTCCCAGGACTCAAGTCTTTAATGTGAACAGGACAAATCCATACAGAAAAAAAAAAAGATAAAAGGAGATTTTACGGCACTTTCAGTGAGTGTCCAATTCATTAAGTAGAAGTTAAAACTTCAGTGAAAAATGAAAACTCAATTAACTTAGATTGTGAAGTTGTATCTAGGAAACATATGACTTGACTAAACTGTAATTTGGAGGGCAGTTAGGTGCCAGTATAAACATTTTCACAAAGGTCATTCCGAGGGTTTTGTCAAAGTCTTGGGAATAGCCCTTGAAACTGTCGACTGCTGTCTTGTGTCAGTGAGACCTGAACAGCTTGTGTTTTCTTCTTTTGAAGGAAAATAATCAAAGTTCAGTATATGTTGTTTGGTGAATATTTGTCATTGGAACCATAGGTTGCTAGAAATAGGCATATCTGTGGATGTGCAAGATGCAAGTTTGCCCTCAAACTTCAGCCTGAGAAAAAAAAAAGTATAGCAGTTAGAAAAGAAAGTACAAAGAGAGGAAAACAATGCTTGGAGAGCATGCTAGATTTTTTTCTTGTCCCCCCACCCCCCAAATTCTATTCAAGGAAAAATAGTTTTGAGCCTCAGTCCCTTGGCAATGAATACTTTTTATTTTGCTCCCCACCCCCAATTTTATTTTCATGAGCTGGAACATGATCTTGAAAATAATGAATGAATCATTGCTGCCAAGGAGTCCAAGGAAGGGCGAAGCTGTTTCTGATGGCGACATAAGTATTTTGAAACAGCACTGTAATGTCACTTTTTTCTAAGTCTTTTTGAATAAACTAGAGTCCATGAGTTGAAATTACAGCAAGAAGCAATTAGGTCTTGATGGAAGAGAGAAGTTCTTGGGGCAGTCCCAGGGTGAGGCTTTAAGACATGGAACTGTTTCCTCAAGAAGGCTGAGTCATCTCTCTCCTCAGGGGTACTTGTCTGGGAAGTAAGGCTCAGTGAAGAGTCCTCTGCTGGGTATTTGTCTCATCCTGTGATTCTGAAGCCAGGAGGGGCAGGAGGGTGTGCTGGTTAATGTCGTGGCTCTGCTAGGGTTTGACAAACCAGGGCTTGACTCCATATCCGCCATGTGTGCTCTTGGGCAACTAAATTAACTTCTCTGAACCTCAATTGTATGACCTGTAAAATGGGCCACTTGAAAGGATGAAACAATGCATGTAAAGTGCTTGCCCTGTTGTAGTTGTTCAATAAATGGCAGCTGTCATTATTATCTGTAAGGTGCCCTACAGAGCTCAGGAAGGAAGGGTGAAATGAATTGACAGTGGTGGAGCAAAGACTGTGGCTGGTACCATATGCTACCAGGACCTCCCACTCACGCTCTCACTTAATTTTACAACTACACTGCACATATGTATTCTTTCCATTCTTCATTCCGATGTGTTCCCATCTTTGAGGCTTTTGTTTTGGTTTGTGATTGGTTTATTTAGGGGGCATCACACTAAATGAGTTTGAAGGCCATTGCCTTGGAGCACCCTGTGGGCACCAAGGGGCTTAGATTCTTCCGAGCCTGCCTTGGGCATGGATGGACACTGCCCTCCTCAGCATGACTTTGGCTCTTAAAACTAAGCTACTCCTACACTGAGGAGCCACCATCTCCTTTCTGATAAACTTGCTTCCACATTACAAAAAAGAACAGCTCTTTCTCCTCCATTGTTATGACCATCTCCCAAGAACCTCCTCGTGAGCAGTCAAACCCACTGGTGCACCACAGAAGAAAAGAACGAGCTCTTTTTGTCACACTCCTGGGCATGTTTGTGTGTGCTCTCGTGAGCTGGGCACGTTAGAATTTCATTTTTAGTAAATACTCCTCTAGCTGTAGGGTTCCTTTTACAAAAGCAAATGTCTCAGTGACCATGTAAATGATCAGTTATTAATGCATGAGCTCCTATTTGCCACCAGAGCCTGGACTAGGGTGAGCCAAGTGAGGTGCTGAGGTCACAAAGTTTAAGGAGGCCCTTGCACAGCCCTGAGAGTGAGTACCTTCTTAAGTTTTGCAACATTTGCACCTTGTTTGCCTCATCCTGGTTAACCCAGTGATCTCTGAACTGGCCTGCACGTGCTGGTCTTGTCCCTTTCAATTAATTCTTCATGCCATGGGTTAAGGTGACTCAGCTGAGCCTGTCATCTCCAGATTGAAACTCCTTAAAGACCCCCATTGCCTGCAAAAGCCTACCTACCCATGTACCCATGTAGCCTCACCTCTCCTCTCTTTCCACCTCAACTCCTGCTGGGCTGAACTACTAACTTGAAGTTCCTATGTGTTCTGGACCTTTGCACAACCAGATCCTCCTGCCTGGGAGTCCATCCACCCTTTATTTACCAAGAAATTCTTTTTTAACTCCACTCTGTCTTTCAAGTATCAGCTGAGGACCACACCACCACATCCTGACTGCCTAGTCTAGGTTAAGAGTCCCTCTTCTGTGAAAGCACAGAGCCCTGGTCTTCCTCCAGCCCTTTTCTTTTGTGGTACGCGGGCCTCTCACTGTTGTGGCCTCTCCCGTTGTGGAGCACAGGCTCCGACACGCAGGCTTAGCGGCCATGGCTCACGGTCCCAGCTGCTCTGTGGCATGTGGGATTTTCCCGGACCAGGGCACGAACCCGCGTCCCCTGCATCGGCAGGTGGACTCTCAACCACTGCGCCACCAGGGAAGCCCCAGCCCTTTTTTTGTAAATCAGAATTGCTTCTGTGCTTGCCTCTCCCATTAACTTGGTTGCTGCCTATGGAAGGAAGTTAGACTTCTCTTGAGTGCCTAGCACAGGGTAATTGGGAATAAATGTGGGCCAGATGTCTATGTAGCACAGGTAATATTTTACAAATACTGCTGTGTTTCTCCACCCCCAACAAACCTTAAGACATCAGAATTAGGCCATGAGACATACTGCCTCAGAGAAAAGGGTTGTAAATACCACCCAGAAGAAGACCACCAAGCAAGGAAGAAGGAAAATATGATGTGAAAGGGAGCTCCTTCCACACAGGAAAAGGAAAGAGAAAGCCCCTGGGGTGCTGGGAAGATGAAAGGGAGAGAGAGTGAGAAAAGAGGAAGAAGAGGAAGAGGGAGAAGAAGAAGAAGGAGAAGCAGAAAAAGAAGAAGGAGAAGAAGGTGAAAAGGGGGAAGGAGGAGGGGAAAGTGTCCTCCCAACTCATGCTGCTCTCCCCAGACCTTGGAGGGGTTGAAAGTAGAAACATCTGAACAGGGCTTGGATGCCCTGCCTTCTCAGACATGGATTGAGGACACTTCGCGCTTCACAGAGAGGCATGTGCCTTGTCAAACACAGCAAGGGAGCAGTAGAGCAGCAAGGATGGCGTGAGGGTGGCTCTGTGTGAATAGGATATACATACTTAGTTATTTCTTATCATGCCACAGGTATTTCAGTGGTGGCACTTGCTCCGTAGGGTATCTGATCTCATTGTAAACAGTGCCATTCCATTCTGGGGGAAGAAACAAGAGGGAACAGTGCCTGAGAGATAATTCGAACCCGTGAACTCATCAGCTGTTCAGCTCTCATGTCCTACCAGTCATTTCTTATTAGGATACAGAGCCGAGAGACACACACAAATTAAACTCCTGGGTAGCAGGGAGCCTCTGTTCTTCAGCAGAAAAAAAAAAAAAAAAAAAAAAGCTGCTATGGTAGAGAGGAGCTTGTGTGGAGCAATTACCCTGGTCTGTGCAAGAAAGAGTGAAGCAGAAGAAAGGCATCAGGTGGAAACCAAGGACAGAGAGATGGGAGCACGGAACAGAAGGGTCACACCCCCACTTATTTATCCACGAGCTCATTAAATCCGGACTGAGCACCTATATTTGCCAAGCACTGTGGAAACACAAGTAAAACTGATAAGGCTGAATCTTTTTCTTTCTAGTTGAGGAGATTTTAAAGTACATAAATATATCACTATACAGTGTATTTTGAGATAGCACAGAAGAGGGAGGAGTTATTCTCTCCAGAGAGGGAAAGGCATCCAAGAAGGGGTAAATCTGAGCTGGTATTCCATTTCCACTCCTACATGCCTAACGCCCACTGGGTGTACTGCAATTCAGGTCCTACACTACCTACCCAGAGTTAGCACAGACCACACAGGTTCAGGGCAAACTCCTCCACAAGGCTATTCTCACTTGAGAGGTCAGCCACACGTTCCAGAGGCCCCCAGGCCACCTGTACTTCTGACTGCCTGGCTACAAATTCAGGGATTCCCATAACTCCCTCAGGTGGGATAAGTCACTAGAAAGACTCACAGAACTTAGGAAGGCACTCTACTTAAGATTACAGTTTTATTATTATAGATACACATAGAGTGAGGTATGGGAGGGATGCAGGGCTTCTGTGCCCTCTCCCTGTGGAGTCCACCCTACTGGCATATGGATGTGTTCACGAATTATGAAGATCCACTGAGCTTCAGTGTTCAGAATTTTTATTGAAGTTTCATTTCATTATATAGGCAGGATCGATGACATCATTGGCCACACAATCTCCAGCCCCCTCCCATCCCTGGAGGTCAGTCTGGCCTAAAGTTCTAAGCCTCTAATCATGTAGCTGGACTCTGGTGATCAGCCCATCCATCCTGAAGCTATCTAGGGGGTCCACTGGGGAATCACCTCTTTAGCATAACAAAGGCATTCCTATCATTCAGGAAATCCCAGGACTTTAGGTGCCAGGAATTCCTAGACAAAGACAGACAAATTCTTCATCAGGGCACAGTTGGGTTTAGAAGGTTGACCAGAAGTTCAGTAGATGGATATCCCAAGTGAGTCACCAATTTTTTATGTGACTGAGGAGACACTGCCAACCCTGGCCTCCAAACCATCCCTCCTCACTCTGCATGATGCAGGAACAGTCATTTCTACAATTATGACCACTACTTGGGAGTAAGTCATTGACAGCTCAGTCTGTCAACCTGGAGAGAAGGTGAATGATCAAAGACCAATTCAAAATCAATTATCAGGTTAGTTCTGGTAGAGAGAAAGATCCCAGGAGAATCAAGTTTAGGGGGTTTGGGTTTAAACCTTGCCCTGGTAACTTAGCCATGAAATCTTGGGCAAGTCACTTAAGCTCTCTGGGCTTCAATCTCTCTTATCTCTAAAGTGAAGGTTTAGGACCACATGCCCTCTAAGGCCTGTGGCTGACACTACATGTAGGCTAACCCAACACCCTTTTGAAAAGACCAAGAGAATCTCAGAAGTGCTGGCCTAAACCGCTGAACCTAAGTCAGCCACCTACTTCCCTGAGAGCAAAACGTTGTCATGTGAGCAAAACAAACCCCTATTTATCTGAGCACGGTTAGTTGGATTTTCTGTTCTATGCATTTGAACCCCTTGCTAACTGACACCAGGTTCCTATAGGTCTGGAATTCTAAATACTTTTTGAAGGCTGATAAGGCATAAAGCACTGTGAAGTGCACAGATAATCATTACATATAGTCCTGCCTTCCAGGAAGGCACAGCTTCAGGGGAAGAAGGGCTGGGGGCGTTCCATGGGCACTTTGCATCCTCTTTGAGGTCAGACTGGTTTGAATTCAGGCTTTAACACTTCTGGGCTCTGCAACCTTGACTGAGCTCCCAGGCTTGTAACCTCATTCACAAAATGGGGATGCTAATGCCTTTGTTAATGTGTACTACTGTCTGGAGGCTGAGAGTTTATCTTTACAGAAGCCTATTTCCCAGCACAGTAGGTCTTTACTGCTCTAAAACAAAACAAAACAAAACATTAGAATATGCTTACTCTCCACTGGTGTTCTGTATGAGTGATTTGGCAAATCTGGTGAGTCACATTTTCCCCAGGGCCAAACAGCTCTTAACTACTTTGTTTATGTAGTTACCTTCCTTTGTTACATTCTGTATTTCCTCTTAATCGGCAGTGTTTTATGGCCCTCCTGATAGGAAATTGTCTCCTTTGTTGAATAGGTGGAATTTTAAATACAGGAAGCCACTGCTTTTCACAAATTCACTAAGCACTCCTTCACTACAACCTGTTTTCACTAACCGAAAGAAATCCAAGATGTGAATGAAAAATGTCACCTGCCATATTAGTAAACAGAGGATGTTGCAGCCATCAAGCCAGCAGCCACTGCAGCAGCCCCCAACTGTGCACCCCCTCCAGATGGAGAAAAGCACGATACTGGCCCGAGACAGTTAAGGTGCATGTCAAAGAAGTGATTTCAATGAGCCCAGACTCTTGCATCTTCCCATACATAGAAAAGTGCTAAATTCATTAACTTGAGATATCTGATTTTCTTCATTTAACAGTAATCTTTTGATGTTCTAGTTCTAGCCTGGGTTTTGTTGCAAAAACTCCTGAATATCCTGGCTTCTCCCTTATCTCTTCAGAGCAGTCCCTCAGAGCAATCTGAGAGGCTGTCTTCCGGGCTCAAGTCCTCAGAAAATCCACCAAATAAAACATAATTCTCAACTTTTGCATCATGCATCTTTTTCAGTCAACAGAGGATTTTCGTTTCTGCAAAAAAAAAACAAAAAAAGGCAAAAATTGAAAATAGCATTCAACATTTGTTTTCAGGGAGCCTTAATAAGGGCAGCACACATGCCAGGAGCAAAAGCAACACTGCCAAACTCCTTTCCCAGGAACCACATTCAGCATCGCAGCATCAAGCCGCCATAGCTTTGAACTGTGCCTGTGAACATCCATGCTTTGTCTCCATTTATTTTGTGCATGTGGTAGCAAGATGTATCCCCAGGTAATTGATTCTTTGCTTTACACTATTTCGGCTTTCAAAATGTTTCATAGGAACGCTGTACTTTCAGATAGCAGAGAAAACCTGTACTACGGTGAGTGCCAGAAAGTTGGGAATGGTTGGAGAAGCAGAGAAGTTATTTGAATATCAAGGAGTTTCTAGAAAGCTGTGGAAAGAAGCTAAGAAATTCCTCAAGCAGCCACATATTGTTACCGTGCCCAAGCTCGCTCTGCTCGCTGCACGACAGGCCAATAAATCAGGAGACAAGGTGTTGAGGCTAGGAATACGACTTTATTTGGAAAGCCAGCAGACCGAGAAGATGGCGGACTAATATCTCAAAAACAACCATCTTATCAGGGTTTGGATGCCAGTTTCTCTTATAGAACAGAGAGGGGGAGGAGGAAGTAAAGTAAAAAGCCCATAAGTTTTACAAATATCTCCTGGAATGGCCAACCTCGGGAAGGGGATGTGTTAATTTCTTCTTTCTTGCAGGCATCCACAGGTGGACAGGGCCAGGATGTTTCCCTGAACAAAGGCACTTTGGTTTAACATTCAGGCAGAGGGGCAGGGCTCCCTGAGGCAGGCCATTGTGTATAGACAGTGTCCTTTTAGTGAACAAAAGCAACAGGAAGCAAAGGTTAAAGCAAAAGAAACAGATCCAACATGGAGTCTGATTTAGCTCTTCCCTGTAACAATATCAGAAATCTGCCTGCTGGCCTCTTGGGTTTGCTATGGGATGGGAGGAAGTTGTATTTGATTGGAGAGAAGTAGTCTTGATAGAAAGTTGCAGAAGATTCTTTCATGACAAGGGCCGGATATGTACAATTTTTGTGAAATTTCCCTTCTCTCAGATGGACTTAAGACTTTGCATAGCCTGTTCCCAAAGAAACTTTGACCTTCCCCCTAACTGCCTAAAAGAATTTAGAGAAATAGAAAATCGGAGATTCTATAAACCCAACACAATGTTCACTTCTCCAGTCTTGGTTTTTACAGATAAAAAATGGAAAGTGCAGGAACTGGCCAAAGTGTATGGGTCACTCAGCCTGCAGCCCAGAAATTGTTTATAAATAATAGTAATACAGTGAAACAAGTGAAGAGCAAGTAGACCCCAAGCGGTGAGGGGCAACTTGAGTTCATGGCCCAGAGGTGGGAGGTTGGGGAATGGGATGGTACAGAGCCAGAGCTGGCTAAAGAGGAGTTTATGAGATAACATGGAGAAAGCACTTAGGACACTGCTGACACCTACAAGTGCTCAATAAACATTTTCTCTTCTTCTTATTTTTCCTTTCCTTTCCCCTCTTCCTCCCCATCTTGCCTGGGCTGAAGAGGCAAAACAAGGGGGATTGGCTTCCCTGGCAGCAGCCCCATGTTGGAAGCAGGGGGGATGGGAGTAGAAGTGATGATGTTGAATTTGACCTGAGCCCTGTGACCCTGGAAAGCAGGGAAGGTTAAGAAATCTCCTCACCCTTTGTGCTCTGGGAAATGGTTTGCTGCAAAGACTTACCCTTCCCTATATGACGTAGATAAGGCTCAGGGGAACCCCCCTTGTTATTCTATGACAAGGCCAGACATAGACATTCCAAATTCCCATTGTTGGCCTCAAAAATGATTAGATGAACTGTTTGGCCTCACTGATCAATAGGGACAAAATGCTGTTAACCAAACTTTGGTTAAAATTCTCTCATTTCTGAAACGCTATATGTTAAATGTATCTTATGATCATTCACAACACATATTAGCATAGTAAAAATTTGTAGTAAAGAAAAAAAATTTTTTTTTTAATTCTCTCATTTCCTCAGGCTCCTGACCTTTGGCCCACCCTCAGCTTGAGCCAGCATATAGCCCCTCATTATGGTTTCTTTTGGAAAAGAGGCTGGCCTCAGGGTAAAACATTCTCTGAACTACTGCGTGGGACCCTTTCATCCCCCTTCACCCCATGGGTTCTTCCTAGCCTTGTATACTCTGCTCTACAGAAGAAAACTCCTTTCCCCCACACTCTTGAGATGCTTGTGATCTTTTGCACAGTGTTCTCCTTATATAGTCCCTCTCCCCACCTTGCAATAATCCCTTTTAATAAAATCTTACTTTTTTTTTTTTTTGACAGAATGTTGTGATAGACAGCTTCCAAGACGGTCCCAATGATCTCCACTCCTGGAATTCGCTCTTCACTCTTGTATAATCCCCACCCCTTGAATGTGAGATGGACCTAGTACTTTGCTTCTAATGAATAGAATACATGGCAAAAGCGACTGGATGTCCCTTCTGAGATTAGGTTGCAAAGACTCTGACTTCTGTCTGAAATCAAATTTTCTGGCTGATTTCCATCACAGCCTCTGGAACCATGAAAAACAAATTTTTATAGTAGTTTATAAGCTACTCAGTCTGTGGTATGTTATTATAGCAGCTCAAATGGACTAGACGTGAGTGATACTGTTCCCGGTGAATTTAAGGTTCTTGCTTCGTCTTGAAAGAATTCAGAGGCGAAGTGATGGGCAAGAAGTGCCTATTTATTAGAGAGAATTATTTAGAGAGAAACACGCTCCACAGACAGAGTGTGGGCCATCTCAGAAGGTGGGAGAGCCTCGAAATATAGCGTGGTTAGTTTTTATGGGCTGGGTAATTTCATAGGCTAATGAGTGGGAGGATTATTCCAATTATTTGGGGGAAGGGGCAGAGATTTCCAGGAATTGGGCCCCTGCCCACTTTTTGACCTTTTATGGTTGGCCTGAGAACTGTCATGGCACTGGTGGGTGTGTCATTTCAATGCTAAGGTATTGCAATGAGCATATAATGAGGCTCAAGGTCCACTGGAAGTCAGTCTTCCACCATCTTGGACCCAGTTGGTTCTAACCAGTCTTTGTCATGTCCTATGGCTATACCATTCTTTTAAAGGTTGTGCCCTGCCCCATTCCCTCCTGTTTCAATACCTTTGTAGGGGAACAAAATTTGCTACCCCAAAGTGTCTCTTTGGCATGTAGATTAATTCAAGCTGAGAAGAGTCAAGGCCCAAAAGACTCAGGAAGAACCTTTGACCTTCCCCCTAACTGCCTAAAAGAATTTAGATAGAGGGCCTTTTCCCAGAATAGAGCCATCCCCAGAGATATCTGCAAAGAATATTGGTCAGGTGTGATGGGGAGAAACTTGGCAGCAGCTAGAGATCAGAGTCCACTCTGTGTCCCATTGCCTCTGTATGGCCCAGCAAACATTTGTTTATCAAACATTTGCTTCTTCATCTGCATGTGAATTGCCTTCCTCCATTTTGAAGTCCCACACAACTACCCCCAACATCCTCTTTGGTCTTTAGCTGAAAATGGTATTTAAGGTGAGGGTTTCAGCCATTTTGGCAAGTTACTCAGTTTTCATGGGGCTCTCCTCTATATACATGTTATTAAACTTTTGTTTGATTTTCTCCTGTTAATCTGTCTCATGTCAACTTAATTCTTAGACCAGCCAGAAGAACCTAGGAGAGTAGAGGAAAATTTCTTCCTCTCAACACCTGATTGCATCCTTGTGAGTGACCCTAAACCAGAGGACCAGCTAAACCCCACTTGGATTCCTGACCCACAGAAACTGTGTGGTAATAAATGTATTAAGCCACTAAATATTGGTAATTTGTTTTGTGAGTAATTTGTTTCTCAGCAATAGATAACTAAGGCAAAGTTGATGATGGGAGCCCACCACAGAGGTCTAGGATCTGAGGACAAAATGTCAGCCTCCTATGGGTGGCCCCTGAGTAGCTGCAAGAAGACAGACCAAGGATGGTGGTTAAGTGCTGAGAGACTGACTACACAGACAGACAATGGCCAGACCATACCTTACAACAGAACTCTGCAGCTACAAGCCCTGGAAGCTCAATCACAGCCTCTGCACAACTGTCCCAGAATGGTGAGGACTTGGCCAATGAGGGCCAACTTTCTTACTTTTTGCTCTTACTTTCAACTCAGGACCAAGCATAAAAAGTCAAATATGTTCCCCAAGTCAATTACATAAGATGTTCTCCTTCTGAGACTCCTGCTTCCCCATGCCAACAAACTCCAGTCAAAACATCCAATCCTGAAGCTATCCCTACAATTTTTATTTTTAATTATTATAGAGCTTTCACACTCCCTGCTTGCCTTTGAAAGGCAAATGGCAAGTGATTGTGACTGACTCCCTTGTTATAGCAAGCTTGGAGTACTAGCTCTGTTTGCTCTCATTTGGGTGGTCTTTGTTTATATCCACAGCACTCTCTTCTTGTACTCACACGTGTTCTGCTGCCTCCTACTGGACACCTGTTCTAGACATCCCTGCAGACTACTGTAGGAGCAGTAACCAAGCTGGCTCATGACCAACCATTTTCTTCCTCCTCCACTCTATATGTTAGCATTCACTATGGGTTATAATGTGATTAATTGCTTATTGCCTGGAGACTTTAATTTATCCAGGTTAGATGGGGAGGGTGTTGATAGAATGAATTAAAACTTCCCTTTCTTCCTCACTCCAGAGCTCAAAAGAGAAACACAGGTTCAGAATGAAGTTACGGAGCCCTCATGGCCAGACAGCGAGAGAAAGCTCTGGATTGTAACCAGGATGGGGAGGGATGGTCTCTATCCATAGCCTGGGTTATTGTTTTCTAAGAAACAAGCCAAAAGAAGAAATTTGAACTTCTCTAATTTCCCATACTGGGAATAGAAAAGTCTAAAGAAAGAAATGACTCTGGGTGGTGGTAAAATACGTTTCATTTCAGATAGTTTTGGGGGGAAAAACATCTGCAGCTCAGAGTGTAAAACTCACCCTACCCCCACTGTTCTTCAATCTTACCAGCATTTGACTGCCCCAAATCTCCCTTGCCCCACTCCCTTCTTTCCTAGCAGAGCCAGAAGATAAGAAGACCAGAGTTTATCCCACAGTTCTGTTAAGCCAGATAAAGCCACTGACAGTCATCAAATGCCTGTAACTATGGAATTCTAATGTCCAACAAGGGTACTAGGGATTGATTATTCTGAAGGGAGGGTCAGGCAGGTATTTGAGCTGTGAAAGAGAGAGGATTATGAGAAGAAAAGAGAAGAAAAAGTTAGAAAATTGTATAGATTTTGAAGCTCCAGACAATAAGGTATTTTTTTAGAATGTCTCTCTCTCTTTTTTAGTTTTGGTTTTTTTAAAAAATTGAAGTATAATTGATTTACAACGTTTCAGATGTACAGCAAAGTGATTCAGTTATACATATACATATATATATATATATTCTTTTTCAGATTCTTTTGCATTATGGGTTATTAACAGATTTTCAATATCCTTCCCTGTGCTATGCTAGATCCTTGCTGTTTTTCTATTTTATGTATAGTAGTCTGTATCTGTTAATCCCCAAATTCCCAATTTATCCCTCCCTGCCCTTTCCCCTTTGGTAACCATAAGTTTGTTTTCTATGTCTGTGAGTCTGTTTCTGTTCTGTAAATAAGTTCATTTGTGTCATATTTTAGATTCCACATATAAGTGATATAATATTTGTCTTTCTCTGGGTAGATAGTGTTAGAATTGAGTAGAATTGTAGAACATCCAGCTGGTGTTGAAGAATTGCTTGGTAGTATGGAAAAAACTCCACACACACATTGAAATTAGGTCCAGAACCAGTAAGGTCATATTATACTGCTTCACTATGGTATAAGAACCTTAAAATAATATACTTCAATTTCTCCCCTTTCAGCCTTTATACTATTGGGTTGGCCAAAATGTTCCTTTGGTTTTTAAGTAAAAATATAAGACACATTTTTCATTTTTACCAAGAACTTTATTGAACAATGTATACACCGTTTTGTTCCACTACCTTCTGCCATTTTCCAGGCAACTTCATAATTCCATCTTCCCAAAACTTTTTATCTTTTTGAGCAAAGAACTGCTCCAGCTACCTTTTACAGTCTTCCTTTTTTCTTTTGCGGTACGCGGGCCTCTCACTTTTGTGTCCTCTTCCGTTGCGGAGCACAGGCTCCAGACGAGCAGGCTCAGTGGCCATGGCTCACGGGCCCAGCCGCTCCGCAGCATGTGGGATCTTCCCGGACCAGGGCACGAACCCATGTCCCCTGCATCGGCAGGCGGACTCTTAACCACTGCGCCACCAGGGAAGCCCCCCATTAAGAGAATTTTATAAAGACTGAAATAAATGGAAATCTGAAGGTGCAATGTCTGGTGAATACGGCAGATGAATCAGAACTTCCCAGCCAAGCTGTAACAGTTTTTGCCTAGTCATCAAAGAAACACGCAGTCTTGCATTATCCTGATGGAAGATTATGTGTTTTATGTTGGCTAATTCTGGACATTTTTTGTCGAGTGCCACTTTCAGTTGTTCTAATTGGGAGCAGTACTTGTTGGAATTAATCATTTGGTTTTCCAGTAGGAGCTCATAATAGAGGACTCCCTTCCAATCCCACCACACACACATCACCTTCTTTGGATGAAGACCGGCCTTCGATGTGGTTGGTGGTGGTTCATTTCACTTGTCCCAGGATCTCTTCCGTTCCACATTATTGTACAGTATCTACTTGTCATCGCCCACCACAATTTGTTTTAAAAATGGAACGTTTTCATTATGTTTAAGTAGAGAATCTCCTGTGGAAATAGAGTCAAGAAGGTTTTTTTCACTTAACTTATGTGGAACCCAAACATCAAAGCAATGAATATAATCAAGCTGGTGCAAATGGTTTTCAGTGCTTGATTTGGATATTTTGAATATGTTGGCTATCTCCCGCATATTATGGCATTGGTTGTTCTCAATTAATGCCTCGATTTGATCACTATCAACTTCAACTGTTCTACCCAACAGTGGAGCATCGTCCAGTGAGAAACCTCCAGTATGAAACTTTGCAAACCACTTTTGAAATGTTCAGTCAGTCACAGCACCTTCTCCATACACTGTACAAATCTTATTTTGCGTTTCAGTTGCATTTTTACCTGTTCTTGAAATAATAAAGCATAATATGCCGAAAATGTTGTTTTTTTCCTTCCATCTTCAATATTAAAATGGCTACACAAAAATTCACCAATTTTGATGTTTTTTTTTTTAGTGCATGCTTATATGACAGCTGTCATGATACAATCTAACAAAATTGTTCTGAAGGACGTTAAAGACAACTCAGTGCTACTAGAGCCATCTTATGGAAAAAAGAGCCATCTTACGGAACTTTTTGGGCAACCCAATATTATTGTCATACATTTGACTTTTGCATATATTACAAACCCCAAATTACATTTATTATTTTGTTTAAACAGCTGATACTCTTTTAAAGAGATTTAAATAATTTTTAAAGCTCTCGTATACCTACTCATGTAGTTAATCTTTCCACTGTTCCACATTCCTTTGTATAGACCTACATTTCGATTTATTATTTTCCTTCTGCCTGTTTAATATTTTGTATTGTGTGGGTCTGCTAGTGATGAATTCTTTCATACTTTGTATATCTAAAAACTCTGTATTTTGTCTTCATTTTTAAAAAGATATTACATTAGTTTTCTAGGGCTGTCATAACAAAATAACCAGACTGGTGTCTTAAACAACAGAGATTTACTTTCCCTCACTTCTAGAAGGCAGAGGTCCAAGATCAAGGTGTTAGGTTTCTCCTGAGGCCTAGGTTTCTCTCTCTCTGCCTTCTCATTGTGTTCTCACTTAGTTGTCCCTCAGACTGAGTCTGTGTCCTAATCTCTTCTTCTAATAAGGACATCAGTTATATTGGATTAGGGCCCATCCATATGACCTCATTTTGTTTTAATTACATCTTAAAAGCCCTGTCTCTAAATACAATGACATTCTGAGCTACTGGGGGGTTAGAACTTCAACATATGAATTTGTAAGGGTAGGGAGCACAAGTCAACCCAAGACAGATATTTTTTCTAGGTATAGAATTGTAGGTTGACAGTTTTCTTTCAGTGCTTTAAAGCCGTTGCTGCACTATCACCTCACTTGCATTGTTTCCTATGAGAAATATGCTGTCATCCTTAATTTTGTTCCTCTGAATATATTGAATCTCTTTTCCTCTGGCTGTTAAGATTTTCTCTTTATCTAAGATTTTGAACAATTTTATTATGATTTGTTTTGGTGCTATCTTCATGTTTCTTGTGCTGGGGATTCACAGAGCTTCTTGGATCTAAGGGTTTATCATTTTTGGTCTGAAGCAGAAGTGATCTTCTCTTAGGACTCTTCATAGAAATAGAATTGTGGCTCAGTTATTTGAAAATTTTAAATTCTGATGCTTTTTACCAGTTTACCATCCATAAAGTGTCAACCAATTTACATCCCCACCAGCATACAGTATCACATTCTTTTTAACTATTGTCAGTCTAATTGGTTAAAAAAGTTCTCATTGTTTTAATTTGCATTTCTTTGATTACCCATGGAATCAAACTTTTGTTCATGTTTATTGATCATATTTTTTCATTTTTCTTCATTCATTCAGTCATGAGCTTCTACTATGCACCAGGAAATGTTTTATGTGCTGGGGATACTGCAATAAAAAAGAGATAGGTGGCTCTTCCTTCATGAAGCTGGTCTTCTAATGGGAGTAGGGGGAGATGGAGTGTGCGCGCACATACACACACACATATACAATTTCATATATTGATACAAGCTATAAAAAAATAAGATAAGGTGATGTGATGAAGAATGACTTGGGATGGGGACTTTCCTATATTGGGTAATTACAGAAGATTTCTCTGAAGATGTGATTTTTGAACTATAACCCAAATTATGAGAAAGAGCTAGGTATGCAAAGATATGGGACAAAAACATAACAGAAATAGGAAACAGCAAGTGTAAATGTTCTGAGGCAAGGATGAGTCTAGTTCATTTGAGGACTAGAAGAAATCCCATGTGGCTAGACAGTGGTTAGCAGGAGAGAAAGTTTTAGGAGCTTAGCTCAGAGAGCTAGACAACAGAAGATCTGTAGAAGCTATAAGGCCATAGTAAGGAGTTTATATTTTATTTTAAATGTGAATTATCTACACAAATCCTTTACCCATATTTTAATTGGAGTGGTCACATTTTTAAACTGATTTTTAAAAATTCTTGTTGTATTAGGAATATTAACATCTATGTTTATGTGTTGTAGATATTTCCCTCTGTTTTTCATTTGCCTTTTAACTTTGTGTACAGTGTTTTTAAAAATCCCTTTCCCTTTCTTTTTTACTTTGCTTTTAAAAAATATTAGTAAATCTATGAATTTTTACTTTATAGCCACTGGTTTCAGAAAGTTCTTCTCACCAAAATTATTACGATATTCACTCTAATTTCCATCTTACTCATTACTTTCACACATCAATTTTTCAGTTATTTTTAAAAATTATTAAATCATGTGCAAGACAAATATTGGTCCCTCCAGAGGTCCACCTCTAGACTTCCTTGGAGGGACCAAGGCTGAGAAATGGGTTAGAACTGGGTGATGTTATACCTCTTACTTAATAACAAAACCATAGCAACATATATTACTTAATGTCTTGCTGTAGCTATTTTGATGCTCTTGGGGTGTGGGGGGGAACACACTGACTTATGTCCACAGAGGATAAACTCCGAACTTAGCCATTGGTGAGAAATGGGCCCCTTCTGTCTGCTTCCCTTTGTCCCCATCTATTATCTAGCTTCCTGGAGCTCTCTGCTAAGGCACCAGGATCCACTCCAGGGAAAATTGCTCCTTCCTTCCAAACTTCACCCTAGAATCCAAGTAATCAGAGACTGGTAAGTTCTAGGTTCTTCTTCTGCAAAGCAGGAGTCAGAGGACTGGAGCCCAGCAGTTTCAGTGGCTATTCAGTGATGGGGAACCACAGCCCCTGTCTCTATAGACAGATGCAGAGCTCAGAAAAGGCTGGGATGAATTTAAATATTTGGCTTTTTCATTGCTAGTGCCAAATCTTAGCCTCTCTACTCATGAAATGTCCTGGCCCTGAAAAAAATCCTGTCTCAGTTTTTGAATCTCACCCTTGAGTGGATTTTGATCCTCTGGAAACTTTCCACAGATGGTGTGGGTAAGGATACACAAGCTGCCTGAGCTGTGAATTTGGAGAGAAGGAAGTGCAGAGCAGCTGCTCAGGCTTCACACTTTGGCTGGAATGCTGCCACTAGCCCAGGGGTTTGAGCTTCCAAACTACCAGCCCGTGGCAAAGCCCCTAATGTTAATTGATTCAATGGTTTATATTTGAAGCATTTTAATTTATTTAACTATTTATTTATTTTAACATCTTTATTGGAGTATAATTGCTTTACAATGGTGTGTTAATTTCTGCTTTATAACAAAGTGAATCAGTTATACGTATACATATATCCCCATATCTCTTCCCTCCTGTGTCTCCCTCCCTCCCACCCTCCCTATCCCACCCCTCTAAGTGGTCACAAAGCAGTGAGCTGATCTCCCTGTGCTATGCGGCTACTTCCCACTAGCTATCTATTTTACATTTGGTAGTGTATATATGTCCATGCCACTCTCTCACTTTGTCCCAGCTTCCCCTTCCCCCTCCCCATATCCTCAAGTCCATTCTCTAGTAGGTCTGCATCTTTATTCCTATCTTGCCCTTAGGTTCTTCATGACATTTCTTTTTTTCTTAGATTCCATATATATGTGTTAGCATACGGTATTTGTTTTTCTCGTTCTGACTTACTTCAATCGCTATGACAGATTCTAGGTCCATCCACCTAACAACAAATAACTCAATTTCATTTCTTTTTATGGCTGAGTAATATTCCGTTGTATATATGTGCCACATCTTCTTTATCCATTCATCTGTTGATGGACACTTAGGTTGCTTCCATGTCCCGGCTATTGTAAATAGAGCTGCAATGAACATTGTGATACATGACTCTTTTTGAATTATGGTTTTCTCAGGGTATATGCCCAGGAGTTGTATTGCTGTGTCATATGGTAGTTCTATTTTTAGTTTTTTAAGGAAGCTCCATACTGTTCTCCATAGTGGCTGTATCGATTTACATTCCCACCAACAGTGCAAGAGGGTTCCCTTTTCTCCACACCCTCTCCAGCATTTATTGTTTGTAGATTTTTTGATGATGGCCATTCTGACCAGTGTGAGATGATATCTCATTGTAGTTTTGATTTGCATTTCTCTAATGATTAATGATGGTCAGCATTCTTTCATGTGCTTGTTGGCAATCTGTATGTCTTCTTTGGAGAAATGTCTATTTAGGTCTTCTGCCCATTTTTGGATTGGGTTGTTTGTTTTTTTGATATTAAGCTGCATGACTCCTTGTAAAATTTGGAGATTAATCCTTTGTCAATTACTTCATTTGCAAATATTTTCTCCCATTCTGAGGGTTGTCTTTTGGTCTTGTTTATGGTTTCCTTTGCTGTGCAAAAGCTTTCAAGTTTCATTAGGTCCCATTTGTTTATTTTTGTTTTTATTTCCATTTCTCTAAGAGGTGGGTAAAAAGGATCTTGCTGTGATTTATTTCATAGAGTGTTCTGCCTATGTTTTCCTCTAAGAGTTTGATAGTGTCTGGCCTTACATTTAGGTCTTTAATCCATTTTGAGTTTATTTTTGTGTATGGTGTTAGGGAGTGTTCTAATTTCATTCTTTACATGTAGCTGTAGAGTTTTCCCAGCACCACTTATTGGAGAGACTGTCTTTTCTCCACTGTGTATTCTTGCCTCCTTTATCAAAGATAAGTTGACCATATGTGCATGGGTTTATCTCTGGGCTTTTTATCCTGTTTCATTGATCTATATTTCTGTTTTTGTGCCAGTACCATACTGTCTTGATTACTGTAGCTTTGTAGTATAGTCTGAAGTCAGGGAGCCTGATTCCTCCAGCTCCGTTTTTCTTTCTCAAGATTGCTTTGGCTATTTGGGGTCTTTTGTGTTTCCATACAAACTGTGAAATTTTTTGTTCTAGTTCTGTGAAAAATGGCAGTGGTAGTTTGATAGGGATTGCATTGAATCTGTAGATTGCTTTGGGTAGTATACTCATGTTCACAATGTTAATTCTTCCAATCCAAGAACATGGTATATCTCTCCATCTATTTGTATCACCTTTTTAAAAAAATTTATTTTTCGCTGTATTGGGGCTTCATGGTTGTGTGGGGGCTTTCTCTAGTTTCAGCTAGCGGGGGCTACTCTTCCATGTGGTGTGCGGGCTTCTCATTGTAGTGGCTTCTCTTGTTGCAGAGTAAGGGCTCTAGGCACATGGGCTTCAGTAGTTGTGGCATGTGAGCTCAGTAATTGTGGCTCGCAGGCTCTAGAGCACAGACTCAGTAGTTATGGTGCTGGGGCTTAGGTGTTCCGTGGCATGTGGGATCTTCCCAGACCAGGGCTCGAACCCATGTCCCCTGCATTGGCAGGCGGACTCCTAACCACTGCACCACCAGGGAAGCCCTGTATCACCTTTAACTTCTTTTATCAGGGTCTTATAATTTTCTGCATACAGGTCTTTTGTCTCCTTAGATAGGTTTATTCGTAGATATTTTATTCTTTTTGTTGCAATGGTAAATGAGAGTGTTTTCTTAATTTCACTTTCAGATTTTTCATCATTAGTGTATAGGAATGCAAGAGATTTCTGTGCATTAATTTTGTATCCTGCTACTTTACCAAACTCATTGATTAGTTCTAGTAGTTTTCTGGTAGCATCTTTAGGATTCTCTGGGTATAGTATCATGTTATCTGCAAACAATGACAGTTTTCCTTCTTCTTTTCCGATTTGGATTCCTTTTATTTCTTTTTCCTCTCTGATTGCTGTGGCTAAAACTTCCAAAACTATGTTGAATAATAGTGGTGAGAGTGGGCAACCTTGACTTGTTCCTGATCTTAGTGGAAATGGTTTCAGTTTTTCACCATTGAGGATGATGTTGGCTGTGGGTTTGTCATATATGGACTTTATTATGTTGAGGTAAGTACGCTCTTTGCCTACTTTCTGGAGGGTTTTCATCCTGAATTTTGTCAAAAGCTTTCTCTGCATTTATTGAGATGATCATATGGTTTTTCTCCTTCAATTTGTTAATATGGTGTATCACATTGATTGATTTGCGTATATTGAAGAATCCTTGCATTTCTGAGAATAACCCCACTTGATCATGGTGTATGATCCTTTTAATGTGCTGTTGGATTCTGTTTGCCAGTATTTTGTTGAGGATTTTTGCATCTATGTTCATCAGTGATATTGGCCTGTAGTTTTCTTTCTTTGTGACATCTTTATCTGGTTTTGGTATCAGGGTGATGGTGGCCTTGTAGAATGAGTTTGGGAGTGTTCCTCCCTCTGCTATATTTTGGAAGAGTTTGAGAAGGATAGATATTAGCTCTTCTCTAAATGTTTGATAGAATTCGCCTGTGAAGCCATTTGGTCCTGGGCTTTTGTTTGTTGCAAGATTTTTAATCACACATTCAATTTCAGTGCTTGTGATTGGTCTGTTCACATTTTCTATTTCTTCCTGGTTCAGTCTCAGAAAGGTGTGCATTTCTAAGAAATTGTCCATTTCTTCCAGGTTGTCCATTTTATTGGCATAGAATTGCTTGTAGTAATCTCTCATGATCCTTTGTATTTCTGCAGTGTCAGTTGTTACTTCTCCTTTTTCATTTCTAATTCTATTGATTTGAGTCTTCCTTTTTTTCTTGATGAGTCTGGTGAATGGTTTATCAACTTTGTTTATCTCCTCAAAGAACCAGCTTTTAGTTTTATTGATCTTTGCTATTGTTTCCTACATTTCCTTTTCATTTATTTCTGATCTGATCTTTACGATTTCTTTCCTTCTGCTAACTTTGGGGTTTTTCTGTTCTTTCTCTAATTGCTTTATGTGTAAGGTTAGGTTGTCTATTTGAGATGTTTCTTGTTTCTTGAGGTAGGATTGTATCGCTATAATCTTCCCTCTTAGAACTGCTTTTGCTGCATCCCATAGGTTTTGGGTCATTGTGTTTTCATTGTCATTTTTTTCTCGGTGTTTTTTGATTTCCTCTTTGATTTCTTCAATGATCTCTTGGTTATTAAGTAGTGTATTGTTTAGCTTCCATGTATTTGTATTTTTTACAGATCTTTTCCTGTAATTGATATCTAGTCTCATAGCGTTGTGGTTGGAAAAGATACTTGATATGATTTCAATTTTCTCAAATTTACCAAGGCTTGATTTGTGACCCAAGTTATGATCTATCCTGGAGAATGTTCCATGAGCACTTGAGAAGAAAGTGTATTCTGTTGTTTTTGGATGGAATGTCCTATAGATATCAATTAAGTCCATCTTGTTTAATGTATCATTTAAAGCTTGTGTTTCCTTATTTATTTTCATTTTGGATGATCTGTCCATTGGTGAAAGTGGGGTGTTAAAGTCCCCTATTCTGTCTAGAAGTGATCAATAGCAGAATAACTGAGGCAGAAGAACGGATAAGTGACCTGGAAGAAAAAATAGTGGGAATAACTACTGCAGAGCAGAATAAAGAAAAAAAAAATGAGAAGAATTGAGGACAGTCTCAGAGACCTCTGGAACAACATTAAATGCACCAACGTTTGAATTATAGGGGTCCCAGAAGAAGAAGAGAAAAAGAAAGGGACTGAGAAAATGTTTGAAGAGATTATAGTTGAAAACTTCCCTAATATGGGAAAGGAAATAGTTAATCAAGTCCAGGAAGCACAGAGAGTCCCATACAGGATAAATCCAAGGAGAGACATGCCAAGACACATATTAATCAAACTATCAAAAATTAAATACAAGGAAAAAATATTAAAAGCAGCAAGGGAAAAACAACAAATAACATACAAGGGAATCCCCATAAGGTTAACAGCTGATCTTTCAGCAGAAACTCTGCAAGCTAGAAGGGCGTGGCAAGACATATTTAAAGTGATGAAAAGGAAAAACCTACAACCAAGATTACTCTACGTAGCAAGAATCTCATTCAGATTTGACAGAGAAATTAAAACCTTTACAGACAAGCAAAAGCTAAGAGAGTTCAGCACCACCAAACCAGCTTTACAACAAATGCTAAAGGAACTTCTCTAGGCAGGAAACAAGAGAAGGAAAAGACCTACAATAACAAACCCAAAACAATTAAGAAAATGGTAATAGGAACATACATATTGATAATTATCTTAAATGTAAATGGATTAAATGCTCCAAAAGACATAGACCGGCTGAATAGTTACAAAAACAAGACCCGTATATATGCTGTCTACAAGAGACCCACTTCAGACCTAGGGACACATACAGACTGAAAGTGAGGGGATGGAAGAAGATATTGCATGCAAATGGAAATCAAGAGAAACCTGGAGTAGCAGTTCTCATATCAAACAAAATAGACTTCAAAACAAAGACTATTACAAGAGACAAAGAAGGACACTACATAATGATCAAGGGATCGATCCAAGAAGAAGATATAACAATTGTAAATATTTATGCACCCAGCCTAGGAGCACCTCAATACATAAGGCAAATACTAACAGCCATAACAGGGGAAATTTGAAGCATTTTAATTCTGAAATTGCCTTCTCACATTTTCTCTCTTCTCCTCCTATTTTAGTGGAAAAAGTAGCCCACTTCCTTCCCAAGGTTAATCCTTGTGTTTATACCCTAGTTTACCCACCGCCCTTGAACTTATCTCCCCAGTTCTTCTGTCCTCTTTTAAGTTTACCTCCACTAGCACTTTTTATTTATCTTACAAACATGCTCCCCAACCCTCTCGGAGTCTCTTGTATGTTTCCTTCCTAACAATTGTCTCATTTGTAGTTATTTTAATTTGTATTGTTTACTCATATTTCTACTGTATCCCTCATTACTATATAAGTTCCCTAAGGACTGGAATTATGTTTGCCCTGTTCATTATTGTATCTATGGAAATAAATGAAGAGCAACCAGATAAGAACAAGCAAAACCTGTTTATTAAGAGCTTGCAAGGGAGTCAGCCACCATCACTTGAATTTTGGCAGAGCCTAAAAGGTAGGCAGAACACTGGAAAAAATAGAAGGCTTCAGGTATGCCCTGATTGGAGGCTGTTAGCATGGGGATGCTGTAGGCATGCTAACTAGAAATGAGGCATTGATGCGATTGGTTAGAGAAGACTCTCTGGCTTTCTCCAGTTGGTCTTAAGTTGGAAATAGGGGCCAAAACCAGAGATGCTATCAGTGCTTAATCAAGTCTGGCCATTTAGAGCTGATTGTTAGAAGGGTTATTATTTGGCTTCCTAGACTGGTTGTTGTAGAAAATAGTTTGACTTCTTGGACTGAGTATCACAGGTAGTAGGTTGGCTTCCCTCACTGGTTGTTACAGGTTATGGGGCATAATCTTAGTTTTATATACAGTCTAGTCATTGTTCATTTGTATATTCAGTCCTTCAGTCCTCAGGACCAGCAGTGTCTAGCACAGAGTAATAACCCAATAGTCATTTATGAATTAATTAATATATGATGGCAACTCAGAATATGACATTGTCCCTCTGAGATACAGTTCTTTTCATTGCTCTCCTACCCCTGGCTTCTGCTTCCTGTCCCTTCACTAGCTTCTATTTGTAAGCAGCTCTTTGCAGGAAACTGCCCTCAGTAGGAAACCCCTTCTCTTGTCACTTTAGCAAAGCTACGTTGTAACTAACTTTTACATCAGGCACCCCCATGCTCTACTCATCTCTGGCCCAAGCACACCTTTCAAATATTTTGACCACACAATACTTTGCCTAAACTCTTGGTTCTTTCCGTAGATCAAAGAAATAGAAATTAATAAGTGATTAACAGATGACCAGATCTATTCCTTAGCTTCCCCTTTAGTAATCTCGTGAACAAAGTGTGTGAACAAGATAGCATCTAAAGAAAGATCACAAGAAGTTGACAAGCTTGCGTACAGTGGGAGATGATGATGAATCTGATTCCCTATCTCAATGATTAACTGAGATTACGTCCCTTTTCCCTTTAAAAACTTTCATGGCTGAGCAGAATCTTCAGAGTTGGTTTTGAGGGTGTGGGTCTGCCTTCTCCCCCAGATTGCCAGCTTTCTGATGAAAAGCAACTTTCCTTTCTACGAGCACTTGCCTCTCTCTCGGGTATTGATTTTCAAGTGGTGAGCAGCTGGACCTGAGTTTGGTAACAATTTCACCTGTCATCTTCCAACTTGCAGGTATGCCAGAGACACTCCTCAAGTGTTCTGTTTTCCTCTCTACATTTTTCTTAGAACTCACCTACTTCCACGACTCAAAGTAACACTTCCAGGAAAGTGATTCCAAAATGCTCGACTCCAGCCCTGACCTCTCTCGTGCACCCCAAGCCAATTATTTGATGGACATCTCCGTACTGACATCCCACCAGCATCTCCAAGCCTATCAGCAGTCCCTCCTCCCTGGGAAGGCCTCTCTCTTCCTCCAGATTTTTCTATGTGGTTCGTTTGTGGCAAAAGCAATACTGAAAGTGATTTCTGATTTTTGGGGAAGGTAAATCTGAGGATGGACTTGAGAAGAACAGAAGGAAGGACGGAAAATGAAAAATGGGTGATTGGTTTTGTTGGCAGGAACACAGCCTCCTTGGGATGCAAGAAGAGACTGGGTACTCAAGCTGTCTCAAGGGCTGGAGCTGGGAAATATGATCCAATTTGAAACACACCAGCCTGGGACACCAGAAAAGTCTCCAAATCTTGGTCCCCCAATAGCAAAAGCAATGGGACATTGGCGAGTACCCAAGGAAGCAGTAATTTTTGTGGAGTGGGTCAGTGGAGATTGGATGGGGAAAGGACTGGGCAGGGACATGGTGGCAGAGGAATGGGAAGGGTGGTCACCCTTTTCAGGCAGCAGAGGAGTGGTCTGGGAACAAGATCTTAGGGCATGAATGTCAGGCTGCAGGGACTTCTGCACTCGGGGAAGGGGTCTTACTGAGGAGGTTTACTCAGAAAGGAATCTTAAAGCAAGGGATGCATACAAAAGAGGGCCATTTTGTTTTATTTTTCACCTGCTACCTAGGACTCCCCAGAATTCTCTGAGGAAGGACTTGAATAGAGTTTGATGTTCCCATAGTGGAAGAGTGACCGGGTTGCATCCAGTAGAAGGAATGCCCTCTGCCATCTCCCCTCCCATCCAAGACCTAGCACAGCCTAGGCTAGGGAAAGGACCTCTTATAAACGGGAGTGTCACAGTCAAATTACCCAAGATGGTCGGTCCCTTTGAGATAGTTCTCTCCCACATTTCATCTTACACCTGTTTTGTGGCACTGTATACACAAGTATGGCCCAAATTTCTCTAGGTGCTATCTTCCTCATAGTTCCTGAACTTATACCTTTCTGGTCCACTGTCTCTCCTGTAGCCTGACATAATACCTCCTAGAGCATAACTCACAATTAGGTTCCTATCACCTGCATTGCTTATTTCATTCCCCACGTGCAAATTCATCCTCCACATTGTCCTCAGCCTCCTTGTCTTCAGTCTGGCCCCAATTTCAATCTACTTTATTACACAACAATGCGATCTTTAAAAAATCTGCAGCTGCTGGTTATCGAAGGTGGAATGACTCACTGGGATCTCGCTAAAATGATTCTTTCTTTTTTTTAAAAAAATACATCTTTATTGGAGTATAATTGCTTTACAATGTTGTGTTAGTTTCTGCTGTACAACAAAGTGAATCAGCTATGCATACATATATCCCCATATCCCCTGATTGTTTATTTCTAAGTGTTCCCTTACTAAGAGAGTGCGAAGGAAACCATCACCGAACAAGAGATTTCAACAAATATTTAGAAGATGAAAAGCACAGGAAAACACACCAAGGGAACCAGGGGTTGCCAGAGGAGGAAGAAGCAGCTGCAGCAGAAGGAGCTGACCTGTGGGGCAGAACCTCGGAGAGGCTCTGAGTTGGCGGGTGTGGGAGCAGAGAGAGAAATACTACATGCTCCCTCCTGTGACCTCTGCCCAAATCTAGAGCTCAGGCAACCTAACTTTAACCCCTGAGTTTGGGGGATCCTGGAAGACGTTCTCTAAGTTAAAATCTGGGTAGTGCTGCAGTTGTACATATGATGAAGTATCTGACGCTGGCACCCCAGAAAGAACCATCCTTATTCCAGTACTCGAGGGGGTCTGCGCTCCAACCTAGCTCCAGCCAACTCAGTCTTGAGACTGCAAATGGACAATGGCCAGATGTATATAAAAATAGAATTCTAATCCATCATCCGCAGTAATCAGCCCAGAAAGCCAGCCGACTATCTATAAGTCAGAGTGATAGGAAGTTACACAACTATCTTTACAAACAGCCCAGGAAGCCAAACAGTAATCCCTCTAACAATCAGCTCCACATAGCCAGGACTTGATGAATAGCTAACAGCTTCTTTGATTTTTCTCTCTCCTTTCAACTGAGGGGCAATCAGAGAAAGCCAAATATGCACCTGTAACCAATCACCGGAGGACCTGCTTTGTTAGCCGACCTCCAGCTTCCCCACGCCAACAGCCTCTAATCAGGGCACCCCTGAAACCTTCTCTCTTTTCCACTCTAAAACTTCCTCCTTTGAGTCTCTGCCAAAATGCAAGTAACGGTGGCTGACTCCTTTGCTATAGCAAGCTCTGAATAAAGAGGCTTTGCTCGTTCTCACTTGGTGGGTTTTCATCATTTCCACACTCGGAAGCAAAGTTTTCCAGTTAACGAACCCTCCCCACGTACCCAGAACTCCCCATCAGCTTTGTTAGTCGGGGGAAAGGAGACCCACATATACAACCATGGAGGACACCTATACTGCTTGGAAAGAAAAATCAACCCAGTGACTCATTCTTAAATATGGACACACAGCCAAGGTCACCACACACAGAGAAAACCAGCAGCACGTAGGAGATCAAGATAAACAGATTGACCTTGGAGAAAACAGGACATTCAGAGACTAGAAACAAGCTTTAAAAAAAATTCTAATTAGGGCTTCCCTGGTGGTGCAGTGGGTAAGAATCCGCCTGCCAATGCAGGGAACACGGGTTCGATCCCTGGTCCAGGAAGATCCCACATGCCACGGAGCAACTAAGCCTGTGCACCACAACTACTGAGCCTGCGCTCTAGAGCCCGCGAGCCACAACTACTGAGCCCGTGTGCCACAACTACTGAAGCCCCTGCCCCTCACGCTCGCACGCAGCAACAAAGACCCAACACGGCCAAAAATAAATAAATAAAATAAATTTATAAAAAAAATTCTAGCTAGATCTTCAGTGAGATATGAGAAGATATTACGGCCATAAAACCAAAAAACAGCAGGCTGTGAAGAACACGGGAGTTAAAAAAAAGTTTCCTGGAAATTAAAAATGGATTTCCAAAATTACAAAGATTGGAAGATTAAGTTGAAAAACTAACAGAACAGAGAGCAAAAAAATAGTCTGAATGTGTGGCAGAAAGATAAGACACCTTTTGTAACTTTCTCATAGCTAGATCCGGCAGTGGCTAGACATGGGAGCCTCTGGGCAGGGGCCCTGGGGCCTAGGGGCCAGCTGCGACTCTGTGGCTCAGTGTGTGTTAGAGATCATTTGACCTATGTGTTTTAACCAAGTGCAAGGATACTCTGATTAAAGCAAACAATCTAGCTGCAAATCTGACGGTTCTACTCCACTTCTTGAAATTCAACACTCCTCACAACCACATATGGGGAGAGAGATCAGTCTCCTTCCTGACCATGACCTGTCAGGAACCAGCCTCCCTCCCTCCATTCCCCACGTCTGCCCCAGCCCCACTCAACAACCTGCCAGGATGTTCAGTGTAAGCCTTACGAGCTGGGACTCTGGGGTCACACTTACCTGGTTTCAAACCCACATGCTTCTGTCCTAATTTGAAAAATGGGGGTGCAAGAGTACCTCTCAGGGCTTTTGTGAGGATCAAATGAACTAACGCATGTAAGGAGCTTAGCAGAGCCTCGGGCACAGAGTAATCAATAAATAGTAACAGGGCTTCCCTGGTGGCGCAGTGGTTGAGAGTCTGCCTGCCGATGCAGGGGACATGGGTTCGTGCCCTGGTCCGGGAAGATCCCACATGCCGCGGGAGAGGCTGGGCCCGTGAGCCATGGCCGCTGAGCCTGCACGGCTGAAGCCTGTGCTCCGCAACGGGGAGGCCACAACAGTGAGACGCCCGCGTACCGCAAATAAATAAATAAATAGTAAGAGTTATTAGGGCTCCCAGAACTAGTCTTCCTTTGTGTGTCTCAACTTTAACCCTACTTTGACTAATTTTTATATTTATACCTAAAAACACTAAAAAACAAAACCTCATTAAACTCTCAGCTTTATTACCAAAGATACACTCTCAGACACTTCCTTCAGTCCTCAACTCTCAAGAGATGTTACCTATACATATTTTTGAAGCCACAATTGATTGATTGATTGAAGAAAAATGAAAGGTCCTGCTTCGTACAGTTCATGCCTTGGGGACCCGGCTGGGTTTTGTCTCGCATTTCCTCCCTGCTCTCAGTGAAGTGACCCTTCTTCACCCAGGGTCAAGCCTCACCCTTTTTGTGAGGCCTTCCTACCCCACCCCGGCCCAGGCGTTCCTGCAGACTGAAGTGCTTTGTCACCACTGCTGCTGTCTGCTTCCTTCTCCTTCTCTGAGCACCTCACTTACTGGACTCTATTCATACGTTTTAGATCTCGTGTGTCCTGCGTGTAACAGGCTTGGGCTTTACGCAGTGAATGAGCACGTTCAAGGTAAGTGTGGGAGGGACGGGGGTGACCTTGGTTGCCTTTTCTAACTCAACTGCAGACATATTAGAAGCCTCTCTTTGACAAAGAAAAGGTTGTGGGAAGGCACCATCTATGCTGGGAAGCTGCTGGGCTTCAGGCCCCAGAAGGTTCTGAGTGGGTGCGTCGGCTGTCGGTCCACTTACAGGCGGGATGTGAAGGCTGTCTTGATGTCCCTTCTCGGGTTCAGTTCTGCCTCTTCTCCCTCAGTCTTTAGGACACGGCACTGCCCGCGAAGCACAGTCTGTATCCCAAAAAACAACGGCACTGCCTTTTTCCTTTTCTTTTCGTAAGTTAAAATCATCTGGTCCAAACTTTCTCATTCCTCCAGCAGAGGGAAACCACGACAGTCTTAAATGAAGGTCAAAGGACTTGCCAAAAGTCATACAGAAAGTGGTATAAAGACATTAGAACTTAAGTTTCCAGCATTTCAGACCAGCATGTTGCGGTTCCGGAGTTAAAAAGAAGAGGGGAAGCCGAAAGCACCTGAGACAGCTGCTTCAATCTTGGTGCCCAAAACAAAGCCGATGGTCTGGGTGGCACCACGGCTGTCCCGGCTTTGGGTCTTTTTTATGGTGTGTTGCTTATTGAAGAAAAGGGAGTGTTGAAAGCACTCCCACCAGAGAGCTGTTGTGAGGATGTAACGAGAGGGCCTGGCATGTGTTAAGACGTTTATCATCATTAGGAAAGTAACAACCAACTAGGAGATTTCAGTGCAGAGGGCAAACCCGCTCTGCTTCTTGCAGCCCAACCCCTGACCATAGAGCTAGGACAGAGTGGGTCAGGCAGAAGGAAAGCTCGACTGCTGTGTTGTTGGAGACACCATCGTGGGAGCGGAGGCCAGGGCAGTCACCATCAGCTCTACTGGGTAGGGGGTGGGTGTGCACTGGATGAGAAGGGCCTTCAGTCCCACCTCAGAGTCCCCCATCCTTAAGACAGGAGGGGATGGTCACCTGTGGCTTCCCAGCCCCCAGCTGCCTTCCAGGCCAGGAAGGTGCAGCAGAGCAGAACCGAACCTGGGAGGCTCAGGCACAAGCCCCCAGCCCATGCTGCTCGTTTCAGGAAGGTCCTAAGGAAGGAGGCTGCCGTGGCCGGGCCTGGCCCACAACTGGGGGAGCACAGGAGTGTGTGCAAGGAGGAGCAGCTCTCGGGAAAGAAGCAGCAGGAACAGAGAGAAAGCCAGGAGCGTGTCAGAGAGCCCCCAGGACGAGGCAGGGCTGGCGAAGAGGCGGGCCACAGCCACATTGGGGTTGCCCCCGGCAGGCTTGAACCACTTCTGCAGACACCGCCCGCTGGTCCTATGCTCCGGGCTTGCCTTGAAGGAGTTGCTCCAGATCTTCTCACATAGGTCAGCCGGGGTGGGGAAGTAATGCAGGAAAGGGTGGCAGAGGGCCCTGGCAGGGCAGCGGGGCTTCCCTGAGGGGAGATCCAGGCACGGACAACTTACCCACTCCTGTCCTCACATCCCCATCATTTGCCCCGGGGGAGCAGAGGGCTTGCGCCTGCCCTCCCGGGCCCTGCTTAGCATCACTCACCCCGACTCCAGGTCCAGCCTCCGTGCCAGTTGGATTTGCAGGTGTAGGATGTGCGGCAGTCAGCCCACCACTGTTCACAGTCCTCCCGGCACAGGGGCGCGTCCAGAATCCGCTCCGCCTGCCCACGCGGGTCCAGCTGAGTGCGGGCATAGCAAGAGACGAGAATTATACGAGCACCCATTTGAGGACTATCAATAGCTGCAATGGAACTTGGGTCAGGTACCATCGGAACATATTCTCTTATGACATCACTAAATATTATTTTACAAATGAGAATACTGAGGCTGGGTTAAATAGTTTGTACACAGCCCTGTTCCTACAAACAGAAGATGTGACTCAAACTGTCCCTCCATCCTGCTGCTCTCCTGTGACCACTCTCCACGCATGCCATTCTCTAGGGCCAGAGGTGACTTCCTCTCCATCTGTGTCCCCCACAGCGGCCTCTGACTCTGCTCTTGTCCGTAGCGGGGACAGCACCTCCTGTTCCTGCTAGCACCCTGTGGCTCAGGCTCTTATGAACAGGGCATTGATGGACATGTCTCCTGCCCATCCACCCCCGCCCACTTCTTCCCACCCGCCGGATCCAAGGTCCCAGGTTGGGGGAGCACTCGTAGAAGCAGATGGCCTGCAGGAAGTGCTTCTGACAGTCCGGCATCATCAATCCGCAGTGAACCAAGCTGAAGTTGTAGAGCAGGGACACATCCAGGTGGGCTTCCCAGCTCGTGTTGGCCGTGCAGCAGGCGCTGTCCTTCCAGGGGATGCACTGAAGGTGGATGAAGAGGCAAAAGGCATGGAGAGTAGGGGCAGAGGGTTGAGGAGTATCTGGGCCAGAAAGGTAAAAACGTCCCCTAGAAGAGGACCCGGCAAGTGGGATGCCTTTAGGCCAGCGACCGCTGGATAGAAGGAATGCCGATAAATTGTCAATATTCATACCCAAAGGGCACCTGCACACCGGTCTCCGCGCAACAGACGGTGAGCCCCCTAGGAATGGGGCTTTCGAGGTCTCAGATCCTGGGGGGGCGGTAGCAGGGTTGTCCCCAAGACCCAGATGAATGTGGGGTTGCACTGGGGCAGGGCACCTGCAGCTGAGAAGGGCTCATAGGTACATGCCAGCCATGCCTCTCCTCCCTCATCCCTGTCAATTGCCTTTAGGGACTTGGGGAGGAGTCCCTTAAGTCTTATTTTTTTCCTGGGCCTGCTGGTGGGAGGGCAGAGGAGGGGAACTTGCTTGTTGGAATCTAGGCTGAATACCTATGAGTCTCCAGGATCATCACCTGCCCCTGCTCCCTGAGTGGCCGTGCAGCTCAGGGATGAAAATAGTAAATCATTTGGCAATTAGCCCCCCCACTCCAGTGGCCTTTGCCAAAACCCAACCTAGGGAACCAAACGAGTCAAGATGGATAGGGATTCAGAAGCCGTCTTGGCCTTTGTGTCCCTTCCCTGATCTAAGAAGCCTCCACCCACCCTGCACCCCGTGCCGGTTCCGGCTTCCATACCTCCTCGTAGAGCTTGGCCTCCGGGCTGGGCGCTGGCTTGTGGGGCTTGGCGTTCATGCAGACGTTGAGCAGCTCGCGCCCAGCCCACGTGGGTGGGACTGCCCACAGCCCCAGCAGGAGCTGCCACCAGCACCCCATGGCCTGCCGCAGAGAGGAGCTCCGCCTGTGATGGAGAGGACACCTCGCTCCACGCCCTCCGCCATCCCTGGGAGCAGGCATGGGCTTCAAGCCTCCCTCAGGCGACCATGATACTTTGGCTGCTTCTAGAACCTTTATCTGAGGCAGCATCATAAACTATCCAGTGAGGTCTGACACTCACCCCAACCACCTACAGATGCAGAAACTGAGGCCAGGGAGGGGAAGAGATCAGCCCCAAGGTGGAGGAGGGTCACGGGTGGGACGGTTCCAGCTTGCCCTGGGGGAACTTTCCCTGGCCCTTCTCCACTCAGAGGCAGACTTTCTAACTCAGTGACATATGGGCTGCGAATTCAGAGCTTTGGTCTTGAGTAACTGAACAAAGTCTCCGTAACCAGATTCTACATGGGGCCGAAGGCGCAGTGGGACTGGGTAGTGTGACAAATGCAATCCTTACCCCATAGAGTGCCAACCCTAACGCTAACTCCGGCCCCTCTGAAAGGTCCACACAAGGCCCACAGCTCCTCAAGCATCTGGCCTCCTCCCCAGTTCCCTGTGGCCAGAGTCCTTTCCCCTAGAGCAGTGGTCCGCCTCCACCAGCCTCAACCCATCTCAAACCCAGCCTGAGCACAAGGCTGAGGCAGCCGGGCGCCCAGTGGCCTTGCTGGCATCTCACAGCCAGGGAGCGTGCCCAGGCGTGAGCCGCCTTGAGTCTTCCACATCCAAAGCTGGTCCCCGTTACCGGAATGAGAAGGCTGGTTTTTCCCTTGACGTTTGTCGTGCCCTGTTTCCCACTCTGCCCTGGGTAGTTCTTGTAATGGGAGAGAGTAGAAAGAGAAAAAAAAAACAAGTACCCCATGATCCCCCACAGCCGTCACCCACCCAGGAGCCCAGGCCCGACGCCACTCAGGAAGCGGCTGTGGACCCATCGGGATGAACCTGAAAACCTGTGGCTCAGCTCAAGTTGAGAGCCTCAAGCATCGGAGGGGGAGACGCTAGTTCCACCTTCTGAGCCCATCTTTGAGCTTAAATCTAAAGCTGCTCTCTCCCTGCAGCTCCAGTTTCCAGCACGGCCGCGGCCACGGAGTATTTCAAAGAATCAGGTGTGTCAGGTGAACAGAGGAAAATGCCGCCTCTTCTAGCATTTGCTTCATACTCACTTTCAAAGCCGGAGCGGCGCTCTCCCACCTCCAGAGATTGTGAGGCTGAGGAGACGCCTATGATCCTGCCTATTTATTACCCCTCCGGTTCCTGCTGGGCCCAGGTGCAGGAGCAGAGTCCCAGGTGGCTCCGGTTAACAGCATCCGTCTTACCCACGTGTTGGGGCCTTCTGTGGGCAGTCAGGAGGGTTTCGCTCTCCCAGAGAAACAGACCCCATAGAGGGTAAGGTCCTGTGCTCTTTAGTCAGCTACTGAGTTCTGCTCTCAGCTCTGCTGCTCACTAGCTGGCCGACCTTGAGAAAATGCCTTAAACTCTCTGTCCGTTTCTCTACCTGTAGAAAGGGCTGTTATGATGGGACTGTTGGGGAAAAGAAAAGAAAGAGAAAGTTCCTGAAAAGGACTTGGCATCAGGCCTGGCAAAGATAAATCTAAATGATTTTTATTCTTATCTTTTATCCTACGAAGGCTTTCTCTCTCAGCCCCATTCCAAAGCTCTACCTGCCCCTTCGTCAGCTCAGTTACCTGCCATGGACCACCTGGGTTGTAACGGTGGTGATATCTTCTCTCAGCCCACAGGAGCTGGGCTTCCTGCTGGAGTGGAGACTGGGCAGCCCAGTGATGCAGAGATGAAATGGGGCCTTAGGGACCCAAGGATTTAAATGTATGTCCCAAGCCAAAGCAAACAAAACCAAAAAAGTCCCTCCAAACCCAGGAAATGGCCTCCGTTAGCATGCAGAGGCCGCTGTCCTGTGAGAGACTCTGCAAGTGTCCTCAGCAGTGATGAACTTCACAGGAGCACCCCCCTCAGCTAAGGAGAGGCTGGAAACTTGGCCAGGACACTTAGGAGAGTCTCAAAGATGATGAAAATGTTGGAAAAGGAGCCCATTTTTTTTTTGCTTGTTTCTTGTAACAATTTCCCTCTCCAAAGAGAAGTAGCCAAAGTCACTGGCGTTTTCTTGATACACAGAAAATTGAAGCAGGAAAATACACAGGAAATTGAAGCACAATAAAAGCATTTTGTAATTGAAGAAAGCACGCTGTTCAGCTACGTAAGTGATGTGCAGACATGAATTAATCATCGTGCTGGAAAATTACATTCGCCGCACCTGGGTCATCCCAGCCACTGAGTTCTGAGCACCATGAAGGACCCAGGCACCGGGCTGGAGCCTTCAGTATATGGTCTGGCTTACTCCTCACAATGACCCCCCGAGTGAATGCCCTCCCCCATTTTACTTGTGGGGAAACTGAGGCTCAGCTGGGGAGTGGCAGAGCTGGGATCTGAACTCAAGTAGCCATGACTCCATACCTGGTGCATGAGGATCAGGTGAGGGGAAGACCTCTAGGACTGAAAGGGTAGATGCTGTCTGGGTCTCAAGTCAAGTCTTTTTAAAAAAAACAAAAAAAGTCAAATTCCATAATCAGATTGTATGTTGGGAGACATGTGTGGGCTTTATCTGAGAAGAGAAATGATTACAGCCCAGCCTCCCATATTCCTGCCTTAAACAGAGTCAGAAGCCTCCTTTTTTAGGGTCTGGTACCAAGCAAGCCGGGTCTCTCCCCGCAGCGTCCAGGGGAAGAGCAGGTGTGAGTGTCTTGTTCAAGGCATCACAAATATCCAGGAGGCCCTAAGTCTTGACGAGGTAAGAGAGTTTGGGTTTAACATTAATCGTCAGATGGCTGTGGACATGGTGGGGACAGGAATCCAGCAATGAGGTGCAGCCCTAATTACTGAAATGGAAAGCAGGTCCTCTGGTAAACATCCTTCACACAGAGGGATGGAGGACGAGGGGGAGTGTGCCGGCGGTTGCTGGGACAAGGCTGTAGGAAACGAGCTGAAATGATAGCCAGCGCAGGTTCCAGGGGAGGGAGGACAGGAGGGATCACAGAGCTGCTTCTCGGGCCAGGCTGACACCTGTGCTCCCAGAAAGGCAGTTTGCGGCCCTTGAGGAAAACTCATTTTTGCCTTATTGTGATCGAGTCTTCCAGAGAGATCTGCTTTCTGACAGATGGCTGATAAACCAAAGCTGGCCGCGGATGAAGCCGTTTGAACCTGCTGGTCACAAGCGATTTTGTTCTTAAACAAAATAGGACACTTACGTTGCCAACAGCAGAGCTAGAGTGGCGTCTGGAGGGTTCTGAGGGAGGCGGGGGAGGGCAGAGCAGCGAAGGAGCACCCCAACCTCTGATTTGGGACCACAGCACAAGGCCGGCAGCAGTAATGCTCTGCTCCCTACACCCCAGGTCGCCCATAGTGCTGAAGCCCACAGACTTCCAGAACAGACCCAGAAAGCAAAGAGCTAGTGCTAGGAATTTTCCTGAACCCGAGGTCAGAGGCCAGCAGAGGGGACATTGGTAATTGGAGTTCTTAGTAGATGTTATGACTCCTTCCTCTCGCCCCAAAGACCCCAAAACCATCCTTGTCTCAACTTGTAATTGGTCTGTAGCTAAGGTAGGTAAAACGGGGCTGCTGTTATCTCAACCTCTTCCTTCCCTCTATGTCCATCATCCCATTACCAAAGTGATTGATTTAACTTTCTAAACACCTGTTGAATTCCAATGCTTAATCCCAGTTTCTCTCCCTCGGATCTGGGCCTTGCCCATCTCTTGCCTCCATTACTGCCAACAACCCCCTAACGGAGTCCGTTGCCCCTTTCTGAAGCTTTATCCAAGCAGCAGCCAGAATGATCTAATATCTGAGGATTTTATTATAAAAAATTTTCAACATAAAGAGAGTTGAGAGAATTTTTCAACAAACTCCCATATAGCCACCACTTAGATTTTGCCATTACCATTTTACTCTATTTTCTTTCTTTTTTTAATGAATTTTTAATATCAGTGTGTATTAGGGTTCTCCAGAAAACAGAATCAATAGAATGTATGTGTGTGTATATGTATATATTATATATATATGTATATATATATATATATAGAGAGAGAGAGAGAGAGAGAGAGAGAGAGAGAGATTTTGAGGAATTGCCTTGTGCAGTTACTGAGGCCAAGAAGTCCCATGATCTGCTATCTACAAGCTGCAGACCCAGGAAAGCAGGTGGTATAATTTAGCCTGAAAACCAGGGGAATCAATGGAGTACATCTCAGTCTGAGGTCAGGAAGAGATGTCCCAGTTCAATCAGTAAGGCAGAAAAAAGGAGCACATTCCTCCTTCCTCCACTTTTTGTTCTATTTAGGCCCTCAATAGACTGGATGATGCCCACTCCCATTGGGGAGGGCAATCTATTTTACTGAGTTCACAAATTCTAATGCTAATCTCATCCAGAAACACACTTGCAGACACACCCAGAATTAACATTTAATCTGGGCAGCCTGTGGCCCATCTGAGTTGACACATAAAATTAAATATCACACAGTGTCATCATCAAATGGATTGACTTTTTTTTTTTTTTTTTTGCGGTACGCGGGCCTCTCACTGTTGTGGCCTCTCCCGTCGCGGAGCACAGGCTCCAGATGCGCAGGCTCAGCGGCCATGGCTCACGGGCCCAGCCGCTCCACAGCATGTGGGATCCTCCCAGACTGGGGCACGAACCCGTGTCCCCTGCATCGGCAGGCGGATTCTCAACCACTGCACCACCAGGGAAGCCCTGGAGTGACTTTTTGAGTCACCTACTACATTTTTTTAAAGAGAATATTATCTTTTATCTAATTTATTTGGGATACAGTAGTTTCTGAATCTGTGTGTGATGCAGTCATTGGAACTTTATCTCAAGACACAAATGTCATTTACACAAAACCAGACAGTTGGTTTTTAAAACATTGTTCTGTAGGTATATATCATGGGTTAAATTGTGTCCCCCCAAAAGATGTAGAAGTACACCAAAATGGCAGACCAAGGGATTGAGATTTTAATCATAAAAGACTCAGATCTATGACTTGGAACTCAGAAATATTTCCAGTTCGGTGTCTATTCTCCAAACTGAGGCAGGACTGTTACCAAAAGCTCAGCCTCTCTGTACACCAGTGCCAAATCAAATCCCGGAGACAGAGTTTTGGGTGAAGTAGAAAAGGACAGCTTTATTGCTTTGCCAGGCAAAGGGGAACACGTTGGGCTTCTGCCTCGAGAAACTACGTGTCCCGTATTTTACTCTATTTTCTTTGTCACACATCTAGCCAACCATCCAGCCCTCTAGTCATCCACCCATCTTATTTTTCATGCATTTCGAAGTGCACGGCAGACATCTGTGTACTTCCTCCTAAAAAAATTCAAGCATGCATTTCGTTAACCAGAGTTCAACATTTGTCTGCAGCTTTTTTTTTTCTTTCTTTCAGAATTAGCTTTTCAAAAGGTAAAGATGGTTATCATACTCGCATGTGTAAGACACTTCAAGACTTAAAATAAGCCCCAAATCCTTAACATGGCACACGGACCCTGGTTAATCTGGTCCCTATTTACTTTTCCATCCCAGTCTGTTGTCTTTTCTCTCACCTGCACTGTGGGCATTCATTTCTCCTGCTGGTCTGTAATTGTCCTGCTCTCTTACTTGTCTTCTCGGCCTGGCTTTTACCCCTGCTCACCCCTCGGCTCCCAGAACGGATGGCTTCCCTTCAGGGAAGTTTGTGTGGTCCCCCAGGGCTAGGCGAGATGTTCCCTTGGGGTCTTACACAGCACTTAACCGCTTGTCATTGTGAACACCTGCCTGCGGGCTGGCGCCTGCCTCTTAGCTGCGAGCAGCTTGGGGCAGGCTCAGCAGTGCTCACAGGAGCGAACAGTGCCTGGCTCGGAGTGCCCAGTCAAACATGCATGCTGAGTACATGAGGAGCACTTGAGTAGGAGAAACACTGCATTTCTTTTTCTTTTTCTTTTTTTTTTTTTTTGCGGTACGCGGGCCTCTCACTGTTGTGGCCTCTCCCGTTGCGGAGCACAGGCTCCGGACGCGCAGGCTCAGCGGCCATGGCTCACGGGCCCAGCCGCTACGCGGCATGTGGGATCTTCCCGGACCAGGGCACGAACCCGTGTCCCCTGCGTCGGCAGGTGGACTCTCAACCACTGCGCCACCAGGGAAGCCCTGAACTTCTTTTGAGTATTGCATTTATTACAAGGGAGTATAAACTTCTGCCGATTTGCTTGCCTCCCCATTTTGTCCTGAGTTCCCTGAGGGTGAGGACTTTACCTTGTCCTTCTGTCACTAGCCCCTAGCACAGTTTATGGTGCACAGGAGAGCCTCTGAGTTAATGAGTGAGAGCTCTGTGCCAGGCCTGATAGTCCACAGGGGCCTGCACCTGTCTGTAGCATCCAGTTCTTCTGGGCCCATGGACAGTGCTTTCCTCGTAGTTTACTTTTCAACACCCATCCTTGGAATGTCCCATCCTGCCAGCCTAGTATGTTTAAAATTGAAAGTATGTTTGAACAGGCACAAACCTCTCAGTAGCTCCTCGCAGAGGATTGAAACACACCTGCATATGTTTCTTTTAGGCTGGGACCATTTTGCGTGGTTATAATACACACGGTCCAGTGTGTTATAATACATGTGGTCCACGCCTGTCCAGGCATGGCTGCTTATTAGCGTCACTGCATCCCCTTCCATCTCCCCCATCCCACCATCTACGGGATGTGAGCTGAAGCTGGTATCAGCCTTTGAATTGTACCCATCATCCTAGCCTCCCCGGTGACAGAAAGAGACAGGGTCCCAAACTCCAGCTAAAGGGAACTATCTTTAATACTTTCAACATTCTGTGATCACTGTTGCTCCAGGCCTGCACACATGCTTTCCCTGTTCAGCTGGGACCTCCCCCTCATCCTCCACACTCTTAATACCTTCCCTTAGCTGATGCCTTCTCCATTTAGAGAGGTCCACATTCAGAGAGGCCCATGTCTGGATTAGGTGTCCTTCCTGGTGCTCTCACAGTCCTTGGGTCACCTCTATCAGGACGCCGCACTCTGGTGGAATTGCCTGCTGGCTTCTGTGTTTGTTTCCAGTTAGACTAAAGTCCCTGAGCCAGTAGAGACTGTTGCTGTAAGTGCAGTGTCACAGCCGTAACTGCAGTGCCTGGTACACAGTAGACACTCAGTAGGAATTTGTAAAATGAACAAGTGATTTTCTTTGGTAAGAAAGCTTCTCTCATATGATTCATTTTTACAAAGAAGCATACCAGGAAAAATTCTGGGAAACCTCAGTGTGACTGTGATGGTCACAGTTATAAGTGTTACGTGTATGTGATGTGCAGGCTTGTGGATTTTCACCCTTTAAAAAAAAGTTGTTTTTCCACCCTCATTCACCTCTCACTTCTGACTAGATAACTTGTCATCTTTCTGACTCCCTGCAGCTCTATTAACCATGTGGCTCGGCAAATTGTTTTTCTCTTAGGCACAATCTCTCTTAGTACACAATTTCATGTGTAAAGAATGGAATTGGATCAGTTTATATTTCCTAGATTAAAGAAAATATACATCTTTCTAGATTGTTTTAACCTTTATGTCTTTGTCTTACATTAAAAATGTCTGAGAAAATGTATAGAAGGGTTGGAAGGTCCATATGTGTTTTGTGGTTTATAGAAAGAAAGCAGTGGGAAGTAAATAGTTTTAAGGTGACAAATATTTGACTCTTTATGCCCTTGTGCCTATAAATGAAATGCTAGAGAGGGGGAAAATCAGTTTTCCAAAAGACTATGGGTATATTGCCTTCTGGTAATGCAACGATTAAGCAGTTACCATTACTAGAAAAATATATTTTATGATTCTTCAATGACCTCTATTATAAGTCAATATGATATAACATGTGAAGCTGTTGAATGTTTTATGTTTACTTAAGACTAAGTTCTCTGGATAATGTTAATGGTTGTAAATATTACAAAACTAGATTTTAGCTTACTAAATGTCTCCTCATACTTGAGTTGATGATTCTGTTTTGATCAAAACCTGTGGAATGTCTGGTTGCCATGGATACTGGGGCTTAAGAGGAGCCATTGAGTCATCTCACTGTATTGTCCTTAAAGATAAAACACTGCACCCACCTGCAGAAATGTAGAAATTCTCTTAGCTTCTCCAAATTCCCTGGCATGGTGGTTTCTTTGGATCTGGAAGAAGTTTCCTGGGGCTGTTTCTACTGTAGGATGAATGGTCCCTCTGGGTAGAGTGAAAAGACACAGGCTATGGACTGTGGTTATTCTGAGAGGCTATGGACTGTGGTTATTCCCATTCCAAGAAGAAGGGGAAGTCAATTGAGGTTTCTCAAGCATCACTCTGTTCCAGGTCCTGTAACCAAACTCTTGATAGACCTCATCTCATTGCCTTGTCTGCTAGTCAAGGACAACGATTTAGTCTAGTTCAATACTGTATACTATGTAGTATATATTGATTAATACAAATGATTGCTGAAAGAATGAGCAAATAACCATGCGTAAGTATTATAAACCCCTTTTACAGATGATCTCAGAGAGGTTAATTGAGTTGCTCAAGGTCTTATCTCCTTATCATCTAACGTAAGATGTATATCACAGGATGTCAAAGGAGAAGAGTGAACACCACTCAAGGATCTGCAGCCTTTTCTGGGGAATGGATTAGCATATTTTTGGTTGTACATAGGATAGTTGTATCATGTGAAAGTATGACTTTGTCTTTCTTGGAGATTAAGTATGATTTAAGTTGTGTATAGGTGCCAAGTTGACAAGAGTGGACTGTGGTGGTCAGTTTTCTATGTCAGCTTGTCCAAGTTATTGGTCTCTTGGATTCAATCAAACACTAATCTAGGTGTTGTTATAAAGGTAGTTTGTAGAACTTATTAAAGTCCACAATCAGTGGTGAGCGATTAACACGTATTTGAGTCTTGGTCTATCTAACTTCTAAGTTTGTGCTCCCCTGTTTTACATTAAGCAGGTAAAAAATCTACTGACTTATTCCTTGACACTTAAATCTTATAATAAAATCTGCAAAGTATTGAGTGCCTGCCATGTGGCAGGACTGAGCTAAGTATGTCACTCAGGTTATCACACAGCAATCCTAAATACTATCAATAACCCCAACTATGGTCATAAAGAAAGCGAGGTATAGAAAACCTCTGTATTATGCTTAACTCCTTCCTACACCATTCCCTAAAGGGTGTTCCCTGAAGCTTCAGTCTCTAACACATGAGATTCTTTTCACGACCAAAGAGTTTGGGAAATATTCAAGCTATCACCACTTCCTGAGGACTCAGTGTACATGCGTAATGTCTTACAGACTCTGAGGAGTCCTGTAGTAAGACATTGCTTGAACTCCATTTAACCCGGCATTTCCAAACATATTTGACCACAGCAGCCCTTGTGTGTATTATAGCCATTAACAGCATGGCATGAGTGTTCTGTCAATCACACTTAGAGGAATGCTGGCCTGCCACATAGCACTAGACATCAGTTTCACAGCAGCAACAGTGGAAAATGTGCTCAGACCATATCAAGCTCCTGCGTCATACCTATTATTTAGATAATGCTTCACATTTATTTAAATTACATTTTTGCTAAAAGTCTTATGTGGGCTGAATTTCTGTTCAGAGAACCTTCATTTTGCCCATGGACTATGTGTCAAATTCCAATGTAGGGCAATTCTTGCATCTTTTGGCAGAATTGGAGAGAGAACCTACAAATTCTTTTTTTTTTTTTTCATTTTTTTCTTGGTGCCATTTTGATTTTCTCCTCATTTCTTTTTTGTATATTCTTTACTTATTTTCTTAGTGGTTACCCTGGGGATTACAATTAACATCCTAAATTTCTGAAAGATCAGAAAGAGAAATTAAGGAAACAATCCCATTTACAATTGCATCAAAAAGAATAAAATACCTAGGAATAAACCTACCTAAGGAGACAAAAGGCCTCTACTCTGAAAACTATAAGACACTGATGAAAGAAATTGGAGAGGACAAAAAGAGATGGAAGGATATACCATGTTCTTGGATTGGAAGAATCAATATTGTCAGAATGACTATACTACCCAAGGCAATCTACAGATTCAATGCAATCCTTATCAAATTACCAATGGCATTTTTCACAGAACTAGAACAAAAAACTTTAAAGTTTATATGGAAACACAAAATACCCCAAATAGCCAAAGGAATCCTGAGAAAGAAAAACAGAGCTGGAGGAATCATATACTCTGATTTCAGAATATACTACAAAGCTACAGTCATCAAAACAGTATGGTACTGGCACAAAAACAGACATATAGATCAAGGAACAGGATAGAAAGCTTAGAAATAAACTCACACACCTATGGTCAATTAATCTATGACAAAGGAGGCAAGAATATACAGTGGAGAAAAGACAGTCTCCTCAATAAGTGGTGCTGGGAAAACTGGACAGCTACATGTAAAAGAATGAAATTAGAACATTCTCTAACACCATACCCCAAAATAAACTCAAAATGGATCAAAGATCTAAATTTAAGGCCAGATACTATAAAACTCTTAGAGGAAAACATAGGCAGAACACTCTTTGACATAAATTGCAGCAATATCTTTTTTGATCCACTTCCTAGAGTAATGAAAATAAAAACAGAAATAAACAAATGGGACCTAATTAAACTTAGAAGCTTCTGAACAGCAAAGGAAACCATAAACAAAATGAAAAGACAACCCACAGAATGGGAGAAAATATTTGCAAATGAAGTGACCAACAAGGGATTAATTTCCAAAATATACAAACAGCTCATGCAACTCTATATCAAAATAACAAACAACCCAATCAAAACATGGGCAGAAGACCTAAATAGCCATTTCTCCAATGAAGACATACAGATGGCCAAAAAACACATGAAAAGATGCTCAATATCACTAATTATCAGAGAAATGCAAATCAAAACTACAATGAGGTGTCACCTCACACCAGTCAGAATGTCCATGATCAAAAAGTCTACAAACAATAAATGCTGGACAGGGTGTGGAGAAAAGGGAACCCTCTTACACTGTTGGTGGGAATGTAAATTGGTACAACCACTATGGAGAACAGTATGGAGGTTCCTTAAAAAACTAAAAATAGAACTACCATATGATCCAGCAATCCCACTCCTGGGCATATATCCAGAGAAAACCATAATCCAAAAAGATACATGCAGCACTATTTCCAAAAGCCAAGACATGGAAGCAACCTAAATGTCCATTGACAGAGGAATGGATAAAGAATATGTGGTACATATATACAATGGAATATTCCTCCTTCACTTCTTATGCAGATCTTTAAAGTATGATGTCATTCAGAGTGAAACCATTTTAAAACATATTTAGCACACATACACTTTAGAAACAAACCTACATGTTCTCATTCTCTGCCTTTTTGTTTGTTTGTTTTTCAAACCTGTGCAGCTTTGAAAGGCTTTCTTTTTGTTCCTTCTCACCTTCAGCTTAAGACCAGTTCTCCAATCCTGCTCTTGGCCACAGCCAGCAGTCATCTGTTTATCAGTCTTCTCATTTTCTCAGCCTATACTTCGCCAGTACACACTCATTATCTCCTCGAGAGCAGCTGACCCCAGCTTCTCTCTCAGCATCTGCTGCGCCCTCGCTCTCCATAATCCCTTTTCTGCCCAGAGTCTCCAGCAACTCCCAGTTATTAGAGGATTCTACCTTCGTCTCTTCTGCTGCTTCCGTGCTGGTGGAGGACTAATCACAGCCTTCTTAAAAGAGGGGCCATTAACGACTGAGGTTAGTACTGAACAGGCTTTCAAAAGTTTCCACTAGAGGGCTTCGCTGGGCTTCCCTCGTGGCGCAGTGGTTGAGAGTCCGCCTGCTGAGAGAGAGGACACGGGTTCGTGTTCCGATCCGCGAGGATCCCACATGCCGCGGAGCGGCTGGGCCCGTGAGCCATGGCCGCTGGGCCTGCGCGTCCGGAGCCTGTGCTCCGCAACGGGAGAGGCCACAACAGTGAGAGGCCTGCGTACCGCTAAAAAAAAAAGTTTCCACTAGCAACAACTATAAGCTGTTTAAAATCATATCATTTAAGTCAGCAAAGAAAACTGTACACATTTAAAATTTTCTCTATAAGATGTTTAAAATCATATTCAAGTCAGCAAACTGTATACATTAAAAATTTTCTCTATAAGATGTTTAAAATCATATCATTCAAGTCAGCAAAGAAAACTGTACACATTTAAAATGTTCTCTAAGGTCAAATACTTCACTAATATAAGGAGGAGCTGCCTGCAGATCTCAGCTCCTCCTTATATTAGTGCTATGACCGTTGCACAATGTCTTGGCTTTCTTATTGGGAAATGAGCATATTAATAGTACCTGTCTCATCACACTCTTATGGTATATAAATAATTTACTTAAAATGTTTACTTAAAATGTTTAGAACATTACCTGACATATAAAAAGCACCAAGCAATGTTATCTGTTATTATCATTCTTTTTTACATGGTGCTCTGGATAGCAGATGAGTAAGGCTCAGACAAATTATAAGAAAATCAGACGATTGCCAGGGTGTTTAGGAGAGAGGAACAGCAAGGAAGCATCTAGAAGGTAAACCCTTTAGCTCTCACCACGAAGCAGGGGGATTATATCCATATCCTCTGGTCTTTCCCTGCCTTCTCTCTAGGAATATGGTAGGTAGGCCGTCATGGTTGTAGAATAAGTGAATAAATGAATAGATGAGAAGTGAACGAATAAGGGAATCATCAGGAATGGAACGAAACAAACTTTCCACAGTCTTTGATGCCCAGTTTCTCATACTTGACCCAAACACGTAGGTCTACTGTGTTCTAGTCTTTCTCAAGTTAAGAATACTGTTGGTCTCGGTCCAGCACCCACCATCTTCCTCCCACACACACCAGAAGGAGGATTCTCAGTTTGTGGCTGTGCTTTCTTGGCTTTGTGATTCTGCCTAATGTCCTCTGTGCTCCACAGGTCTGCCCCTTTGCTTCTCTTCTCCAGGAAGGACAGCAGGAATCCACCTGTCCATCACAGAGAAAGCTGATGCTATCAGCAGGTCTTGGCATTGTCCTGGCAAGAAACAAAGATGATGCCACGTGTCTCTGCTTTCCAGAAAGACTGGAGGACAGTCACAGAAAGACCGGGTTATTCAGGAGGAACAGGACTGAATTTTCTTGCAAGAACTCTTAGACCTGGGTTTTATGATGGAGAGAATTTCCATGTGAGGCTATAGAGTGTTAGCATACCTGCTAGGTATTTCTGTTCTATATCGACTAAAGGAAGTCCTGCTTTTCTGATATGGTACTGACATACAGTACAGTGGGATGAGACAGTGAGCAGGTAGAATTTCAGAAATCTTTCAGGAGTGACCTCGTACAGAGGCTTCCCTTCAGTCTTCCGAATGCACTGGAAGTGGAAGGAAGCCATGCGTGCTATTTGGTCAGACCAAACTGTAGGTACCAACAATTCAGTTTAACACAGAACACAGTGAATTTGGATTACAGCAATTGCAACAATCTATTGTTATACTCAAGTACATTTTCTTATTTCTTGCAGCCACTAAGGAGGAAGGGACAACCTAGCACAAGGGGTGAAAGAGGAGGAGTTGTCAACAACCATATGTCAAGGCGTCGTGTCAACTATCAAGCGCTTCGCTGCCATGTTAGTTTAATAGCACTTACTGTTATTTACAAAATTTGCAGATGGTGCAAGCCTAGGATGTAGAGTTAACCGCATGGCTGGCAAACCCCATCAAAAACTACCTTGACCCATTGAACCCAACAAAATTAAAAATGAGAGGGGTCAATGTCAGGTCCTACCCTTATATCCAAACCATCAACTGCACAGACGAGTCTGTAGATAATAGCAATTCAGAGAGCTGGCTTGGGGTCAGACACACCTGATCTGAATCCCACTTCTACTACTCATAGTATTGGGCAAATGGGTAGACTTCTATGAGCCTCAATTTCCTTACCTATAGCATTTGGTTGATTATATTAACCTTGAAGGATTATTGAATAGTTCTATAAATGAAAGCTTATTAAATGCCTAGAACTTTAGTAAGTACTCAGTGAGTTGTTTCCCCTCCCTCTCTCCACTCCTCACTGGCTCCTATAACCCTCCAGAGCCTCCCAAACTCCAAGGAGGTCGCACTCCTGTTTTGTAATCTCTGCATCAGGAACAAGGGGAAGGGAAACAGGGGTCTGCCCCACCTCCAATTCAGGATGTGTTTTGTTTCACTTCCTCCTAATATTTACCTGACAGGATTTTGACTATTGGCCATTGTTCAGTTTGTTGATGATTTCCATCCTTTCTCTTTACCTCTCTCTCCACGATATTCTTCCTGATGTGTCCTTGGTACTTGCAGGGTCTCTCCCTGTGGGGAAAGTGGAAGATGAAGCACCTAATACCTCTTGGGATTAACGCTAACACCACTTCAGTGATTCTTTGCAATTCTGTTGTCAGGCTTGTTTTAACGCCACTTCCAATAGCTTCCTCTCCCATGGCAAAAAGGAACACAAAATGGTGATAATGGTGTGTATTGGCAAGAAGAAGGGAAGGGAAGGAAAATATAATTGTATCACAAATCAGGCACTTAGGCAATTTTGTAATTTCTATAAATACATTTACAGAAAATATAGGCAATTGAAATCCACAGTCATAGCTTAAGTAATAGTGTCTATCTCTAGAAAGCTTTTACTCAGACTGCATAAAAAAGTTCATCACAGGTACTTTATCCCAAAGAATGTGTGAATGAGGGACCCCAGGGCCTAGGAGCCAGTATTTGGTATTGGAAATTGGAGGCTTGGGTTCCAGCTGTGGCTTTCCCATCGATGCCCTGTGTGACCTTGGGTAAAGTACCCTCTCTGGCCTCAGGTATCTCATCTTGCAAATTCGAGATAATACGACCTACCTGGCAGGGCATGAGCAATTAAATGAGAGAATGTGTATGAGATGCCTGACATAGGGCCTGGCATGTTGAACAGCTCTCTTTTTGGATCCTAACACCTTCATTAATACATTGAGGAGAGAGGGGCCTCCTTGACACCTCACTGCTGCTGAGAAGAGGACATGTTTTGAAACAGACCTGATAAATGTAAAGTGTTCTTGGGGTTCAACACAGGATGGTCAGCTTGCACACAGCTCATGCTCGGCAAACGTTTGATGCCAGTAATGATGACAGAATCTTGGGGAACTCTTGGCTTGGTACCCCTGAGAAGAGAGAGTTTTCCGAAGAGTTCCTTTCTAGTTCTTTGGATGTGTCTGCTTCGTTCACGTTTACATTCAGGTGATCTCAAAATCTAAGAACGAAGTTGTGGGCTTGGCCACAGTTTACTGTGCCATCCTTCATGTTAAAACAGTCCTTCTGGGGCTTCCCTGGTGGCACAGTGGTTGAGAGTCCGCCTGCCGATGCAGGGGACGCGGTCCGGGAAGATCCCACATGCCGCAGAGCGGCTAGGCCCATGAGCCATGAGCCATGAGCCCATGAGCCATGGCCGCTGAGCCTGTGCGTCCGGAGCCTGTGCTCCGCAACGGGAGAGGCCACAACAGTGAGAGGCCCACATACCACAAAAAAACCCCCAAAGAAACAAAAAACAATCCTTCTGGTCTCTGATTTGGTGGAAAAAATAGGTAGATCCATGGGTCTACAGGAGCTCAGGCCTGGGGTTTCAGCAGGGGGAACGTGGGTCTAAAAGGCATAGAAATTTCTGAGGCCTGGGAACCCCATGGCGTCAGGGAGAAGGCTTGTCACTTGTACCTGATCTTGCACCTGACGCAAAGTTGGTACTTAATAAATATTTGTGTCATGAGAGAACGGAAGAGATTAAGTCCTGTGCTGGTAGGGGTGGGAGACCCTCTCAGAAATCAGTGGAGCTGAATTCTGCTATAAATTTTATAATTTTATAAGTACTACCTTTAACTACATGTAGGGCATGGCCAACCAACTCTGACAATTTGTAAGTTTCATTAATAATGGCTATAATGTATTAAACACTACTTATGAGTCCAGCACTATGTTAAGCACTTTACAAACATTATTAAATTTAATACTACAACACTGTGTCAAACCAGACCCCACCGGTTACCTACCGTTTAGCCATACCTACCTCTTACTTGGTAACTAAACCCTGACTTTTTTGCTGAGCCACAATGTACCCAGCACTAGGATATGAATTCTGGTTGGTTTAAGCCAATAAAAACAACACTACTCTCCAACTTCCCAGCTCCCTTGCTGTAAGAGCTGCCATATGTTCTGGTTCTGGCTAACAGGATCTAAAGGGAAGACCAATACAAGAACTACTGGTAAGACTTCTATTAGAAGGAAAGATGTAGCTGCCTTGAATATAAATGTGATATCTGGAGCCACAGCAGCCATTTTGCAAGCATGAGGCAATAAGGATATAGGAAAGGCCAAAAGAATTAGGGAGATATTATTGAGATATTGAATCAACACAATTAGTCACCACTTCCAGAGCTCTTGTTAAGTGAGAAAAACTATATTCTTTTCTGTTTAAGCCACTTGAGTCAGGTTTCTTTACTTGCAACAAACTGATGCAAACCATGTGCTATAGAATACTATCATTTTCATCTTTGGATGAGAAGATAGATTAAAGTAGCTAGCTCAAGGTCACACAGCTGGTAAATTGTGCTAAATTCAAATCTAGTTCTATCCAAATGTAAAGCCCGTCTGCTTGCAACCTAAATGTCCATTGACAGAGGAATCGATAAAGATGATATGGTACATATATACAATGGAATATTACTCACACATAAAAAGGAATGAAATAGTGCCATTTGCAGAGGGGTGGATGGACCTAGAGATTGTGAAGTAAGTCAGAAAGAGAAAAACAAATATTGTATAATATCACTTATATGTGGAATCTAGAAAAATGGTACAGATGAACTTATTTGCAAAGCAGAAATAGAGTCACAGATGTAGAGAACAAACTTACAGTTACCAAGGAGGGAAGGAGGGGTGGGATGAATTGGGAGATTGGGAATGACATATACACACTACTATGTATAAAATAGATAACCAATGAGAACCAACTGTATAGCACAGGGAACTCAATGCTCTGTGGTGACCTAAATGGAAAGGAAATCTAAAAAAGTGTGGATATATGTATACGTATAACTGATTCACTTTGCTGCACAGCAGAAACTAACACAACATTGTAAAGCAACTATACGTCAATAAAAATTAATTTAAAAAAGTAATAAAGCCTGTCTTCTCAACCACTATGCTGTGTTTAAGTTATCATATTGTCAATATAAAGTCATTTTTCAGTCCCTGGGAACTCTAGAGTAACACAAAAGCAGAGAAGAAAAGAGGAAAAAGCAGGATTTCCAGAGTCTTTGCTATATATCTGGGGCCCAGACCTTTCTGAGCTGGGATGCTGATCTCCAGTAAGAGGCTGGAATAACCCTGCCGACTTACTTGCTACCACATCTGGGAGCTTTCCCAGCTGCTGAAGAAGACACGTGGTGCCCACACGGGATGAGGTCAGAGGGGAGCAGCTAGGATTGAGGCAAAATCTCAGTGTCCAGGCTCTGCTGAGGGAGCAGGAAACAACTCTGGGGAGCTAGTTCGGGGACTGGATTGAGACCCAGCCTTAATGCTGACCCAGTGGGCACTGGATGTCCAGCCAGACCCTCTGCACAGAGTCAGGGGTCACGGCAACTCAGGGCAGATGAGACAGGAGCCAGAGACTGCCACTAGTTCACAGAATACCTATAATATTAACAGGAAGCAGGGAGAATCTGCCTGAAAACCATACCCCAGCATGCCCAGGTCGTGATGAGGCTGTGGACCTGCCTCAGGGAAGCAGCTAGACCTGCGGTCCCAGCCTTTTCTACTGAGAAGTGACGGCAAGGATGCTTTCACTCAACCCTAACCAGTAGAGCTGAGTTCTGCTATCAAGTTTGTGATTTAGTAAGTACTATATCTAACTACATGTAGGGCATGGCCAACCAACTTTGGCAATTTATAAGTGTCATGAATAATAATGGCTATCATTTATTAAACACTACTTACAAGTTTGGCATTGTGTTAAGCACTTTACAAATTATTACATTTAATACTTACTACAGCACAGTGTCGAACGAAACCCCACCGGTTACCTACCCTTTAGCCATACCTACCCCTTACTTGGTAACTAAACCCTGACTTCTTTTTTGGTCTAGGCACCTGAGAACAAAGATGAGCACGTGTCTGTACAATGTGCCAGGCTCTCAATCAGGTCCTTCATGCATATTATTTCATCTAATTCTCACTACAACCCAACGAGGTAGCTGTTAATATTCTCAAATTGTCAATTTTTAAAAACTGAAGCTCAGAGAGATTAAGAAACTTTTCCAGGCGTCACAGCTAGAAAATGAAGCCGGAATTCCACTGGATGTCAATCGGTGTCCAAGGCCACACCCCGCTACACCGACTCCCAGGGAGCTCAGAGTGGAAGGAAATATATGGCACGGAGAAAGCCATTAGTGGTTCCTCATGTTTAATAGTGGCATGAAATCTGCAGGGGAGGAGATTGATGGCAATCCTAGCATTAACAGCCCGCGGCATCCATTAGGGTCAGCATCTGAGATGGCAGTGTCCGGAAGGGGAGCTCTCAAAGCCAGGGCCAGGGGAGGTGGCTCCTTCTTCTGAAATCACTGTGGTTCTGATTCAGACGGTCGAGTACAGACACATTTTCCCCTCTGGGTTTCTTCAGTACCCAGGAGCTGTGACCCAGCACCTGTGTCCAGCGACAGACTGGAGACGGAGGCAGAAAGGTGCTTGAGCGCGTCAGCTCTAAGGATGAGAGCAGAGGTTGCCGGAAGCAGATCAGATGTGCAAACAAGGTCCGGTGTGCTCCTCCAGTGATTACTCTGCTGCATTGATCTGATTCTTCACGGTTCTGGGTTCATGAAACAGAATCTCTATTCCATGCCACTGAGTCCCTAAGTGGGCGTGGTTCCTGAACCACATGGCGGAAGCCTCTCTCTCTCGAGAGAGTCCCCCCGGCAGACCCCAGGACACCCACCCTTTCCTGCGCATGCCTGCTGCCATCACAGAAAGTCCTCTTGCGCCGCAAGGCTTGGGTTGCGTTACCCTCCCTTTTCCCTTACCAGACCCCTGCCTTGCATCCCTCCCGCCGTTCGCTTTGGAGCCGAACTCCCTTCACTACCCAGAACTCCAGGCCAGCTCTCCCTTCCCAACCCAGTGCTGGCCTGTCCCAGTGCCCCAGTTCTCCCTCAGCACCACCCCATCCTGAAACTGATCCCATTCCAATCTTCCACCCTCTCTGTGAGCGTTCCTGATCCCACAGAGTCCTGGAGTATGGAGGGGCCTGGCAATAGGTAGTCTGGGAGAAAAAGATGCCAGACAGGGGAAGGGATCAGGCCAAATGGAACTCTGGATAAACATCTGCAAGGATCATTGTTACACATGGTGGCTAGCTTCCAACATGCTATTAGATTTGGGCTACAAGAAGGGTTAAATTACTTGAAAATCTGTTTTTCATATATAGACAAGTATATACTTTCCTTCTTTTTATTTATTTATATGTTTGTTTATTTATTTATGGCTGCATTGGGTCTTTGTTGCTGTGCGCAGGCTTTCTCTAGTTGTGGAGAGCGGGGTCTGCTCTTTGTTATGGCACATGGGCTCTAGGTGCGCGGGCTTCAGTAGTTGTGGCACGGGGGCTCAGCAGTTGTATGCTGTAGGTGCGCGGGCTTCAGTAGTTGTGGCTCGCGGGCTCTAGAGTGCAGGCTCAGTAGTTGTGGCGCACAGGCTTACTTGCTCTGCAGCATGTGGGATCTTCCTGGACCAGGGATCGAACCTGTGTCCCCTGCATTGGCAGGCAGATTCTTAACCACCGCGCTAACCAGGGAAGTCCCCTAGACAAGTATATACTTTCTTAAACAGTTTTTCACGGTGCTTTTTTAAAAAATAATTCTGTTTAAAAATTAAAAGTCAGCTAACTTATAGCAATAAATGAAGCAGAAAGAGAAGCTCAGTATATTTATAGAAGCTTGTTTCATATCATACCACTATAAAAATATTCAGATGTACAATTACAGAACAAAAATCTACTCAGTGTATGTAAAGGCAGATGGTTCCCAGCCGCAGCATTTCTTTGCACTGAATTTTGGGTCATAAAGCCCTTGACATCAGGTCTTCCATGCAGGTTTTAGGCTGAGTGTAAGCCAGCCTGATCCTGCTGGTTAAAAACAGCAATATTAGGTTTTTTTTTTTTTAATGTTATTAACAGAACCCTTATACTTGGAGAAGTTCAAATAGTACAAATTGAGGTAAGTGAAAACCTAGTCTCTTAAACCCTGCTGCCCTATCCCACCCCTCTAAGAGGCAAGCACTTTTAACCATTTCTAAGTTTACTCCTTGTTTTGGTTATTACCATCATTATAGATGAGTCAACCAGTATTGACCTCCTGTCAATGACGGTGAATTTCATCCATTTGCACTCTCCTCCACATTATCCCATGAGCTCCACAAGGGCAGGAAACGTGCCTGTTAGCACTATAGACATGCTCAGCGCTGTATCTCAGGACCCAGGGCGATGCTGGCAGGTGGAGGGCATTTAATAAGTAATTTTAGAATGAACTAAACAATATATTCAAATATGTACTTCTGCTTCAGTAAACTTGACAGTGTCATCACTGGGTAAGTGGACACACTAGGGCTGATGCAACATCTTTCATCTCTTCTTTTGTCATTTACACTACTGTATCATTTTTACAAGGTTATACCATTTGAATTTTGTTCTGTACCTATAATTATATCTCTCATGTTTTATCTACAGATCAATTTTAAAAAAATAAAATGTCATCACCAATATTATACATATTTTTCACTTATTACAGAACCAAATTCTTATGAAATCGTATGTCACTAACCCTGTGCAATTCCAGGGAGCATGTTCCAACACACGGACCAAATGAATTCTCCTTTGATTTTACACCATTGCTCAAAATCATGCCATTTAGTTTGCTTCATCTTTGCAATGGAATTTTCTCTCACTTCTTTGTTTTTCCTCAAATTTCTAATTCTTTCTTTTTTTCTTGTCAAGGGGAAAATGTGACTTCCTTATTGAAGTATGAGATTCTTCCACATCTTTAATACTATGTGTTGATTGAAATTTATTCTTTGAGATTGTCATCTTGGAGTCCTTTGACCTCAAATTCTAATTTGGGACAATTGTTTTATAAACTCCCTGTGCAGCTGTCATCTGTCTTTACATTGTATCCTTGAAATAATTCCATATTTTGGTAGATCCTCCCATGCATTTTTTCTTAAATTCTTCTTTTTTTGCTTCATTTTTCAGTTTCTAAGTAGATTCTCAAGTCTTTTTTTTTTTTTTTTCAAGAAGACTTGCAGTTCTGAAATGAACTTAGTCCCCATGGTGACTGACTGGGGCAGGAACGGGCTTCAAATGTGGATCTGCTGGAGGGCAGGTGCACTCACAGACCGACCTTGGGTTCAGTCTGTCTCACAGTAAACATTCTGGAACATGCTGGAGTCGTCATCAGCTACTTGCTCCTGGTGGGCTGGCAAGAAAGAAGAGAGTTCAATACAAAATAACACCAAATAGGGCTTCTCAAATGGAATGCTCACCTGGAACAAGTGGTGCAGTAGCAGCCATGTACCTTCAGCGAGATGTGAAGGCAGAGTTTGTACTCCGACTCTGCTGTTGGCCTGTGTTCTGTGCGACTGTAAGTTGTACCTTCTGTCTACGTGGAAGGACCCAAATGCTCTGCTTATGTCCTCTGCCTCTCTCCATCCATCCCTTGGGACAGCTATGCCACTGGGTGTAGGGTCATGGGTTCTATTTTCTCAGCACCTTGGAGGTATTACTAGAATGTATTCTAGCTTCCAATATCGATAATACAGAGTCTGTCGTCGATCTAAGATTTGGCCCTTTGTAGTTGACCTACTTTATGTGTGCTTTATTCTCCTTTATGGCAGCTTTTAGGAGTATCTATCCTTAGTAAGATTTTACACTGAGGTATATGTATCTTTTTGTATTCATGCGATTCAGCTTATGGTGGACACATTTCCTTCTGAAGATTTGAGTGTTTGTTTTTTTTTTTTTTTGCCTCTGAGAAATTTATTTTTTTACTTCCTTAATTATGTCCTCTTTTCATTAACTTGTTCAGTTTTCCTGGGATGAATGTTGAACACCTGGTTTGGTGCTTCATGTCTTTCATGTTTTGTATCCTTTTTCTTTTGTTCCATGATCTTAACAGTTTCCTTAATCTTATCATCCAGCGGTTCTACTGAAGTTTTATTGCAGAAATCACATTACTTTCTGAATGTCCTATTTTTTAGCAGCCTGTTCACACTCCACTGATGCATATCTTCTCAAATATCTGAGCTGCCAACAGAACTCTCTCCAGGGAGGGCTGCAGCAGAGGGGGAAGTTCTGCTCCTAAATGGAGACTCAGAGTAGGTCCAAACTCTGAAATAGCAGATATTAAGAGTAGAAGAGAGATACGGGGCAGTAATCAAGGCAATTAATCTACTGAACAGGTGAGTCTGTTAGTCTGATACCTTTCTCTGTTTCTACCACTGGCCCCTCAGCACACAGAGCAATTGGCAATAGCAATATTTGCCCCCAGCAAGAGATCTGAGACCTGCTCTTAGAGGAACAGTCTGCTGGGAGAGACCAGGGCTCTCGGTGAGGGAGTGTGCTGCCCACCTCAGAGTAAGTCTTTATTTTACCATGAGGATGGAGGCAAGGGTGAACCTGCCTGTCTGCTCCCTACAAACACAGCTGTACGGTCATCTCTCAGCACACTCTGCACAAGCACACAGAACTCACTGCCAGCCCTTTTCATTTGGGAACCCAGGTATCAAAGAAATGGTAGAGGAAACCTGTGCCGGCACCTCTATTAATTGACTTAATTTTTCTTTCATAAATACAAAAGGAAACCCAGGATGACAAGCATTTTGAGGAAGATCAGCAAGTTAAAAGAGAAAGACCAAGGTGAGAAAACAAAACAAGGAACTAGTTCAAAACAGATTTTAACAAAGAAAAGAAAATCTGACCTTGGAGGAAACAGACTATTTAGGAAAAGAAGGAAAATTTTAAACGAGTTTTATTAGTATCCTCAGATATCTGAGAAGATATTGCAACAGTGGAGCATGAATAGGCTGCTAAAAACATAGAACATTCAGAAAATAATTGATTAAAAATTTAAAATGTAGAACAGGTTCACTCATATGAATTAGTGTTGTTTGGTGGCCCCCAGTGAACCAAGTTCCCAGCATTCATACATTGTGTAGTTCTCCCCCTTTGCATCTGACCTAGCCCTGTGATGTGCTCCAAGCAATAGAATGCAGTGAAAGTGATGCTGTGCCAGGTATAAGGCTAAGCCTTAAGAAGGGTCAGCAGCTCTACTTCGGTGCTCAGGCTGTGAGGGAAGCCAGCTATCATTCCGGAAGTCTGAACACCCTGTGAAAAACCCCACCTAGCCATGTGGAAAGGCCACCTGGATGAGAATTGAGGCCCCTGGCCAGCAGCCAGCAGCTGAGCTCCCAGTCAACAGACAGCCGCTGCCAGCTGTGTGAGTGAGGCCATCTTGGAATTTCATCCTCCAGCCTCCAGTGATCCACACCAGCTGATACCATGTAGAACAGAGATAAGCTCACCTCACCAAGCTCTGCCCACATTTCAGAATCATGAGCAGATGAGTAGAAGAGTGGTATTTGAAGCCACTGGATTTTGGAGTAGTTCATTATGTAGCAATAAATACCCAAAATAAGTATGTCCCTTGACTGTGATGTATATGAACTGGTTCATCTCCATACTTGCCTGTATCTCTGAAACTGCTATGTTTTGTTTTGTTTTGTTTTGAGATTCTTCTAGAAACAATTTGAATTAAAAGATACTTAGACCTAGAGGAGTGGGATAGGGATGGTGGGAGGGAGATGCAAGAGAGAGGAGATATGGGGATATATGTATAGCTGATTCACTTTGTTATAAAGCAGAAACTAATACACCACTGGAAAGCAATTACACTCCAATAAAGATGTTTAAAAAAAAAAAGATACTTAGAGCCTCAGAAAGATTAAGGCTCTTAATGGCTGTGATCAGTCTTATATTTTTTTTTTTTTTTTTTTTTTTTATTTTTTTTGCGGTACGCGGGCCTCTCACCGTTGTGGCCTCTCCCGTTGCGGAGCACAGGCTCCGGACGCGCAGGCTCAGCGGCCATGGCTCACGGGCCCAGCCACTCCGTGGCATGTGGGATCTTCCCAGACCGGGGTACAAACCCATGTCCCCTGCATCGGCAGGCGGACTCTCAACCACTGCACCAACGGGGAAGCCCCAGTCTTATATTTTTAGATATAGCTTGCTAATTATAGGTCATGGTTCGGCATCCTGATGTTCCCTTTTAAAATGTTGTGTCTAAAATATGTATTATCTAGGAAGTGGAATTACGTGTGCCAGTTCTGCTAATATACATGTCCTTTGGGTCCCAGGGAAATTGTAAAGAATCTTTAAAAGAAGGAAAGAAATGAAAATAAAGCAAAACAAAAGAGTTTCAAAAGCAGGAAGGAGCTTAACCTGCCTTCATTTACAAGATCTTTCAGTGACACTCAGTTCTATATGTGTGACTCAACTTTTGTTGAATTTGACTAACATCTATCCTTCAGTTCCTACAATCCTTTCTGTTCACCTGTCAACTTGAAGTATTATGTCTCATCATATCACTCTTTTTAATTACATTGCATGGTGTGGCCTAATGAGAAGAAATACACGATAGGGACTGCCCTGGTGGGCCAGTGGTTAAGACTTCGCCTTCCAGTGCAGGGGGTGTGGGTTTGATCCCTGATTGCGAAGCTAAGATCCCACATGCCTTGCAGCCAAAAAAGCAAAACATAAGACAGAAGCAATATTGTAACAAATTCAATATAGACTTTAAAAAAATTTAAAAAAAAAGTACACATGAGAGAGCTTGATTTGTAATTCTGGCTGTGACTCATTCTTCTCATCATTAAACTAAGAAAATGTCCTCAGGACCATATTGCTGTTAGAAAGGAAAAAAATCACTGTCCAGGAATGCTCTGTCTAAAACTGTAGACACTGTCCATATGCAGCTATTGAGAATTTGAAATGTGGCTAATCTGAATTGAGATGGTCTGTAAATATAAAATACATACTTGATTTCAAAGATTCAGTGTGAAAAAAGATTGTAAAATACTTCAGTAATGTTTATATTGATTACATGTTGATGTAAGTTGGATGTTTGGATTAAATAAAATGTATTTAAAATTAATTTTATCTGTGTGTTTCACTTTTATAATGTCCCTACTAGAAAACTTAAAATTACTTATGTAGTTCACATTTGTGCCTTGAATTATATTTATATTGGACAACATTGATCTAGAGTGCTGTCCGATATATAAATAGAGAGGCATAATTGTGTATTCAGGCTGATATCACAATATCATCATTTCACATTAACTGAGTCCCTATATTGTGGCCTGACAATCTTAAGTAACTTCAGTGGCTACGACAGACTTGTTTATTCTAAGTAAACTACTAACACCTCCGCTGGCCCCACCACCTTCAGCAAAGTACCTCTAACCCTAACTTGAGGAAATTAGAAGCCATCAAAGAGGTATTTTCTTAATTCCATGCCACAAAACCTGCGAACTTATTTTTTTAAATATTGTTAAAAGGTGACTAAGCAAAAAAAAATTGTATCTATCTAAATAATTGGAAGTCTGTAACATATGGTAAAGTAAAATGTATGACAATTGCACAACGGCTGGGAGGAGGAAAATGGGAGTATTCTACTGCAAGTTTCTTTGACCATAATAACATCATTTAAAGCCAGACAGTGACAAAGATGTATACTGTAGGAACTATAGTTACCTCAATTATAATTATAAAACTATAATTAATAAAAATGCATACTCTAAAATCTAAAGCAACTATGAGAAAAACACACTGAGATATAGCTAATAAGCAAATAAAATAAATAAAATGAAATTATTAAAAAATACATAAAAGAAGGTAGGAAAGAAAAGGGGAAGTACAAAAATAGATGGAATAAAACAAAAGCACAATTGTACACTTAAAAACAACTACGTATTCACATATGACATGATCATTTATGTAGAGAAATCCTAAGGAACCTAAAAAAAAATGAGAACAAAAACAAAACAAAACTACAAGAACTAAAAATTAGACTACCAAAGTTGCAGAATCCAAGTTCAATATATAAAAGTCCATTGTATTTCTACATACTAGATATAAAATGTAAATTTTTTAAAATGCCATTTACAATAACATGCAAGAAATTTAATAAAATATGTGCAATACCTGTTCACCAAAAACTATAAAACATTGCTTAAAAAAACTAAAGAAGACCTAAACAAATGGAGAGATATACCATGTTTATGGACCGTCCTCAAATTGATCTATAAGTCTACAGAATCAATGCAATCTCAAGAGAAATCCTCCAGGGCTTTTTTTTTTTTTGGTGGCTGCGTTGGGTCTTCGTTGCTATGGGCGGGCTTTCTCTAGTTGTGGCGAGCGGGGGCTACTCTTCATTGAGGTACACAGGCTTCTCATTGCCGTGGCTTCTCTTGTTGCGGAGCACGGACTCTAGGCGTGCAGGCTTCAGTAGTTGTGGCACGCGGGCTCAGTAGTTGTGGCTCGTGGGCTCTAGAGCGCAGGCTTAGTAGTTGTGGTGCACAGGCTTAACTGCTCTGCGGCATGTGGGATCTTCCCAGACCAGGGATCGAACCCGTGTCCCCTGCATTAGCAGACGGATTCTTAATCACTGCGCCACCAGGGAAGTCCTCCAGGACCTTTTATAGAATTTGATTAGCTGATTCAAAAATTTATTTGGAAATGCAAAGGATCTAGAATAGCAAAAATAATTGAAAAAAAGTTGGAAGAGAGGACTTATATAACTTCAAGTCTTGTAATCCAGACAGTGTAGTTGTATTAAAAGCTCACAAATATAGGTTAATGGAACCTAATAGAGTCCAAAATGGACTTTGATAAATATGGTCAATTGATTTTCTACAAAGTTGGCAAGGTAATTCAATGGAGAAAGGATAGTCTTTTCAACAAATGGTGCTGGAACAACTGGATGTACCTATGGAAAAAAGTAAATTCTGAACCTTATCTCACAATGTACACAAAAATTACCTGGAAATGAATAATAGACCTAAATATAAAAGCTCACGTTATAAAACTTCCAGAAGACAATATAAGAGAAAATATTCACAATCTTGTGGTAAGCAACATTTTCTTAATGGGAAAATCATAGAAGAAAAAGTTGATAAATTGGACTTTATCAAAATAAAAACTTCTGATCTTTGAAAGATACCAGTAAAAAATTAAAAAACAAAAACAAGCCTACCTACAGATTGAGAAAAAAAAACCCGTAATACATATATCTCGCAATAGACTTGAATCCTGCTTATATAAATAATTCTTACAACTCAATAATAAGATTAACAACTCAGTAAGATATTGGCAAATTATTTGACTAGATACTACACCAAGAAAGATAGATGAATGTTCAATAAGAAAATGAAAAGATGCTCAATACCAGTCATCAAGGAAACACAATCTAAAACCACAATGAGTTATCACTTCACATTAGACTGGCTAAAATTAAAAAGAGTCACTACACCAAGTGATGTCAAGGATGTGGAGAAACTTAAAAGTCTCATAATTACTAGTTGGGGGTTAAAATAGTGCAACCACTATGGAAAACAGTTTGAAACTTTCTTATAAAGTTAAACATACACTTATCATGGGCTGAGTGATTCTAGTCTTAATTACTCACAAAAATTTTAAAAACAAGTTTATGCCTACAAAAAGAATACACTATACAAATCTCAGAGCAACATTATTCATAATAGCAAAAAAAGAAAAAGAGAGCGAAAACAAACAAAAATGGGAAACAAACCAAACATCCAAAGGTAAATCTGTGAACAAATTGTGGTATATTTATACCATGCAATATTCCTCAGCTATGAAAAGGAACAATCCCACATATGCTAATGTCAAATTGTTCTCCAAAGTGAATGTATCAATTTGTATCCCTACCAGCACTCCATGAAAGTCTCCAATGCTTTATACAGTTGCCACTTTGGGAATTTTTAGGTTTTTGTCAGTCTGATGGCTATAATACTTAAATGAGTGTTTAAAAAAAATATCAATGGTACAGGAATAAACAAATCAATGGAAGAGAATAGAGAGCCCAGAGATAGACCCACGATTTGCTGGGAACTTGGCATATGACAGAAATGGTACAACAAATAGGTGAGACAGAATGGATTATTTAATAAATCATACTATACGAATAAAGATAACATTGATCCCTATCTATCTCCTACCATACACAAAATAATAACTAGATAGATGGAAGACCTCCACGTGAAAAGCAAAACCTCAGAGCTTTGAAAAGAACATGTAAAAGACTATCTTTATTACATCAGAGTTTGGATAGAATTTTGAACAGACACAGAAGGTGTCTGCCATAGAGGAAAGGATTGCTCTATCTGACTAGCTCACGGTTGAAACCTCTCAATGCAAAGAGTGCTATGAACAAGAGAGAATTTAAAGACTGAGAAATTTTTCTCAACATATTTACTGACCAACTCTTTCAAATCAATAAAAAAATAGAAAAGAGTTCAATAGAAAAAAAAATTGGGCTATTCACAAAGGAAAACCAAATGGCTATATAAACATATGAAAAGATGTTGACTGTCACTAACAATCAGAGAAATAAAAATTATAAACAACCGGGCTTCCATGGTGGTGCAGTGGTTGAGAGTCTGCCTGCCGATGCAGGGGACACGGGTTCGTGCCCCAGTCCGGGAAGATCCCACATGCCGCGGAGCGCCTGGGCCCGTGAGCCATGGCCGCTGAGCCTGCGCGTCTGGAGCCTGTGCTCCGCAACGGGAGAGGCCACAGCAGTGAGAGGCGCACGTACCGCAAAAAAAAAAAAAAAAAAAATTATAAACAACCATATCATATAATTTCTACCCTCAAACTGGCAAACGTTTTCAATTTGATGGTTGCAGGGGACTCTGCTCTGATTGCAGGGGACTAGTTATCATGAGTTTAGGGGACCTGAACCCTACAAAGACTTCCCAATCCTCCCCTGGCTCCGTGAGCTTTCCAGAGCAGAATTGATTCTTTGCTTTGTTCCTCACTATTAACGCCTATAGCTTTTCTCTCTGCTTTACACTTTATGGCTTGTGTATGTGTCCCTGACTAAACCATGAGCGTGTGGAAAGCACGTTGGACACCATCTTTCCTTTTTGTGGCCGCACTCCTGGAACTCTTCGTGGCTGGTAGTGGGCTTGTGATGAACGTTTGCCACATTGATTACAAGCCTTCCGTTTTCTTCCAGAAAAGCACAGAGGCCAGTCACTGACAAGTTAATCTGAGTTTTTGTAGTTTGGGCTTATGATTTGTAAATTATGGAGTAGCCTACTTCAGAAATCTACATGTCAAAGGATACCGGGGAAGAAGTCGCTTCTTAGATACAAACGCATGGAATGCTTCTATTGCTCATGACTCTGGATTCTCTAACACCCTGTACTTACTCCAAAGGATTTTCTCCTTGTGGGAGAGACTATGGAGAAAAGTGATACGAGGCTCTTCGGGCATCAAGAACATTTCCATCAGGCGTTAATAATTTGCATCTTATTTGGAAATGTCTACCACCATAGGCTGTGGGTCCTGAGTTGACATCAATTTTAAAAAATGCAAGACACCAACAGGGACTGGAGTTGTTTTGAATTAAGATAAGATCCTCTGCGGCTGCAGAAATTAAAATCATGGCTTTGATCATCTGTCTCCCTTATGGAATTGTTCTGCAGATCTGATTCTGTTTTTAATGCAGGAATTTTAGGGGGCCTTTGGGGAGATGGAGAAACAAGGAGAGAGGAGAGCAGGATATACTACTTCTGGTCAATTATACTCTGCCGAGGAGACGCCAGCAGGAACGGACTTCTGGGATTCATGTGCGTGTGTGTGTGTGTGTGTGTGTGTGTGGAGAGAGAGAGGAGGTAAGGTGGTAGGGCAGCAGCAGGATGAATGATTTACTGTTATGTGGTAATGTATCTGTCTCAACTAAACCATAAACATATAGAAGGCTTAGATATCTCTCTATCAATTGGAAATTGGCTCTTAGGAGAGACAGTGGGGCTGAAGGTACAGATCTAGCAATCACCTGCAGAGGTATAATACCTGAAACTGAGGAGGTAGATGAGACTATGGAGAAAGAGAGTCAGAGAGAAGAAAACAAGGACAGGGCTTGGACAAGACATTCATTCAGAAGAACTTACTGAGCACATTATTATAGAATCAAGAACACAGAGTCTGGGAGGGACAGCCAGGTTCTGCCTCTTACTAGCAATGTGGCCTTGGGCAAGCATCTTGAATTCTCTGTGCCTCAGTTGCTTCATCTGATTTTAAAAGTTAATAGATGTAAAGAGTTTAGTGCATACCTGATGCACTGTAAATGCAATGTTAGTTGTTGTTATTGTATAAAGGTTAGCTGTTCCTGTGGTAGTAGTTGCTCTTATAAGGGCTGGACACTGAGTTAGAGTCTCTTAACACAATAATGAAATATATACGTGTGTGTGTGTGTATATATAACTGAACCACTTTGCTGTACACCTGAAACATTGTATGTCAACTATATTTCAATAAAAAATTTAAAAAACTAAAAAAACAAAATGAATTATACACACCCTTACTTTTAAAGAATAATCTAGTGGTGGAGACAAGAAAGCTGCTTATTACAATGGTGTGGTCCATGTCACAGTGGAGACAAGTACAGGGCACCTTTGTGACTGCAGAGGAGGGTGCCACCCCAATTATGGGGTATCAGGAACTACTCCTTCTATTCTTTTCTCCTGCCTGTGCTTTTGCCCTGTCCCGCCCACAGCAGCCTCACTGGACTTCCTTAGCAGCCCTGAGACCTAAGGAGGTTGGGCAACTAGGCTTCCCGCCTGCCCCCAGGCTGCAAGATGCCTCTGCCAGTGCTGGTGACCCAAGGCTTTGGCTCCTGAGCTCTGAGGCTGCTCTTTTCCTTACCAATCTTGGAATTCAGTCTCGCTCAAAGTGTAGACAGTCCCTTCCTTGCCCTGGTTCATTTCCTTTTATCCAAATTGCCTTTTGTGGTTTCCATAGAAATGATGGCTTCTTGCTGGGCCCATCCCTGTGGAAACTTTGAGGAGATTAACAGGCACCATTGCCATTTTTATTTCTCACTTTCTGGTTTGATTAAAAAACTCACAATTCAGCTCTTTCTCTCCCTGATGCAAGGGAGGGGGAATTCATCACTTTGTTAGTAGGTTACACATACATTTGATTTGTAGCCACTGTTTTATGGTTGTGTCAACATCACATTTGCTGGCTTGGAGTAGAAAACATACGTGAATTTCCATAGATGCTGATGATAGACGAAAATGGCTGACTTTCAATGTTCCCTTGTTAGCTGATGGGATGCTGAGGAACAGGACTGGATGCCATCTTTTAGACGGTCGTGCTGGCTCTGAGTGGCCCTATACTACGCTAGGTCACATACAGCCACCTTGAGCATTTATACCCCAAAGTGACAAATCCCTCAAGGCAGGGAGGAGTCCACAGGGAGGCTGGGGAGGGAAGAGTGTGAAAAGGTAGGCTTGTCCTATACGGCACATTGACTATAGCCTCAGCAAGCTCAGAGGTGCAGCCCAAGCCTGCGTGGCTATCTATCTTGGTGGGCTAGAATGAGAGAATTATTGTGTTTGTGCCTTTCCTTCTTCTGTTATTTTCCAAAGCAGGTTTATTGAGGTGAAATTTAATGCAGTAAGATTCATTTCTTCATTGTACAGTTCTATGAATTTTGACAGTCATGCAGCCATCTCTATAATCAAAATATAGAAAATTCACCCCCCCCCACCAAATTCTTTGGTGCCCCTTTGTAATCCACTCTCCTCTCACCTCTTTTTTTTTTTTTTTTTTGCGGTACTCGGGCCTCTCACTGTTGTGGCCTCTCCCGTTGTGGAGCACAGGCTCCGGACGCGCAGGCTCAGCGGCCATGGCTCACGGGCCCAGCCGCTCCGCGGCATGTGGGATCTTCCCGGACCGGGGCACGAACCTGTGTCCCCTGCGTCGGCAGGCGGACTCTCAACCACTGCGCCACCAGGGAAGCCCTCTCCTCCCACCTCTTGCCTCTGACATCCACTGATCTGTTTTCTGTCCCTGTAGTTTTGCTTTTTCCAGAATGACATATATAAATGTAGCCTTTTGATGATTTACGATAGCCAAGACATGGAAGCAACCTACATGTCCATCGACAGATGAAAGCATGAAGAAGATGTGGTATGTATATGCAACGTAATATTACTCAGGCATGAAAAACAATGATATAATGCCATTTGCAGCAACTTGGATGGACCTAGAGATTATTATACTAAGTGAAGTCAGAGAAAGACAAATATCATATGACATCACTTGTATGTGGAATCTAAAAAATGATACACATGAACTTATTTACAAAACAGAAACACACTCACAGACATATAAGACAAACTTATGGTTACCAATGGGGAAAGCAGGGAGGAATAAATTAGTAGTTTGGTATTAACATATACACATTACTATATATAAAATAAATAACAAACAAGGACCTACAGGGAACTATATTCAATATCTTGCAATAAACTATAATGGGAAAGAATCTGAAAAAGAATATATATATGTATATATGTATATATACATACATTTTATATATATATATATATATATATATACACACACATACATATATAAAACTGAATCACTGTGCTGTACGCCAGAAGCTAACACAACATTGTAAGTCAACTATACTTCAATCATAAAAAAAAAAAGTAGCCTTTTAATCTGGCTTCTTTCTCTTAGCATTATGTGTTTGAGTTTCATCCATGTTGGTGCATGTCTCTAATTCTTACAGTAATTCCTCACAATAGGAGTTATCCTAATTTCATAGATAAGGTTCCCAAGGCTCAAAAAGGAATCATGGTGCTGTGGGAGAGGAAAGACTGTCCCTACCCTCTTAATCTGGGTCTATGAAGTAAACTGATAACAGGAAGATTAACTGGAGAAAAGTATACAAATATGAATATAAAAGATGCACTTTTAATATTACGTGCACAGGGACATCACACGCAAAAAAGTGAATACCCCCAAAGTAGGGAGATTTGAGAGCTTATATGCCATCCTAATAGGGGAAAGGGAGTGGGATGTAGGCAACGTAGGGTTAAGTAAATGATTTTTAGGAAAGATGAATGGGCCTTTAGAAGAATAGAGGGGATTTTTGATCATTTGTGATAAAGTTTCTCTGGGTGTGGTGTTGATTTCTAGTCTCCTCTTCTGTGATGAGTCAATCTTCCCTGGTGGGTGAAACGCGGGGGAGTGCACTTATGACAACTGATTTCCTTTTGAAGGATGGCTCTTTTGGCAGATAAGGGGAGTTCAGAGAAAATCTCTCTCTGCGTTTGCTGTATTTCAAGTGCCTTCAGTTCAAAATAATCAATATAGCAAAGTGGCATATTTTAGGATGGCATGTCCTGAACTCCTTTAATGCTCTAAAGCTCACCCAGCTCATAAAAGTGGACCTGGGTCCAGGTCCATCTAGTTCCCAAGCCCACACGCTTTCTACTATCCCTCTGGCAAAGGTGATCCTGGCCCAGGAGGCTGCATCTCTCTGTATTCTTAGCAGCTAAGAGAGGAGAAGATGAAGAAGGGACCCCATGGTAAAGACCATCCATCTGAAGGAAGAAATAGCCCTTCCTCCCACCTGCCTGCCTCTGTGAGCCTTTCTGGGTGTCAGGATGTTTGCGTTCCATGTGCCCCCCATAGCTAGGAGTGCTCCCATACCAGAATGTGGAGAATCTCTTTCCTTGTGTTTGGAGGTCTCCTGTGAGTGTGTCTGTATGTCCTACTTATTTTTACATTGCAAAGCTTGTGTTCTGGAAGAAGGCTTTTCAGGGAAATAGTTAGAGTAGGCAACTGAGTGAGTCACGGTGGGCAGAACAGATCCTCTGAGCTGGGAAAAGAACAGAAGCACATACTACCAAGTACTGTGCTTCACTTTCTCTTTAACAAGTGTCTTTTTTAAAGTTGATATAGAACATATTCCATCTGTGTATTCATTATCTATTGCTGCATAATGAATTACACTAAAACTTTGCAGCTTATAAAAATAAATATTTATGATCTCATAGTTTCTGTGGGTTGCGAATCCAGGCACAGCTTAGCTGGGTAGTTCTGACTCAAGGTCTTTTCTAAGGCTGCAATCAAAATCTCAGCAGGGCCTGTGGTCTCTTCTCAAGGCTTGGCTGGGGAAGGGTCTGCTTTCAAGTTCATTGACTGTTGCCAGGGCTCAGGTCCTTACTGGCTGTGGGTCAGAAGCTTCACTTCCTTGCCATGTGGGTCTCTCCATAGGATAAGCTCACAACATGGCAGGTGGTCTCTCCCAGAGTGATCAAGAACAAAAGAATAAAAGAGTGTTCCAAAAGCCACAGTCTTTTTTTTTTTTTTTTTTGTAATCTAATCTCCTAAGTGACAACCCATTACTTTTGCCACTTTTGCTCACTGTTAGCAGTGAGCGACTAGGTCCAGCCCACATTCCAAGAGAGGGCATTGTACAAGGGTGTGAATACCGGGAATTGAGGATCATCTTAGAAGCTGCCTACCACAAGGTATAATTTTATTATGATAAAATGCACAGATCTTAAGGATTTAAGTCAATGAGTTTTGGCTCCGGACGCACAGGCTCAGCGGCCATGGCTCACGGGCCCAGCCACTCTGCGGCACGTGGGATCTTCCCGGACCGGGGCACAAACCCATGTCCCCTGCATCGGCAGGCGGACTCTCAACCACTGCGCCACCAGGGAGGGAAGCCCCTAAGTCAATGAGTTTTGACAGCTGGCTGCACCATGTAACCATCACTCAAAATAAGATTTAGAATATTTCCATCCCTCTAGAAAGTGTCCTGATGACCCTCTCCAGCCAATTCACCCCACCCCCTGCCACACCCACATTCCACCAACCACTTTCTTATTTCTATCACTATAGACTCATTTTGCCTGTTTGTGGAATTCCATAAAATGGAATCATTCAACCTGATTTTTAATTCTTCTTTTCACCACACTTGGTTTTGTGGAAATAATCAAAGACCACCCACATGTGAACAAGTAAAGGCTATTTATTCAGAACTTACTCTAACAAAGGAGTCAGCCACCATCATCTGCATCATCTGAGACTCAAAAGTGAGCAGGGGAGTGGGAAAATTTTACAGTGGCTAAAAGGGAGGCCACAGGTGTACTCTAACTGGAGGCAGTTGGCATGGGGAAGCTGTTGGCGGGATAACTAGAAGCAGAACATCATATGCGACTGGTTAGGGGACCGTATTTGAGTTTCTCTGGTTAATCCCAAATTGGAAGTTAGGACGAAACTTAGGGAAGCTGTCAGTATTGGTCAAGTCTTGGCCATTTGGGCTCTACTGCTATAGAGGTTGTGGTTTGATTTCATGGACTTGTGGTTGCAGATTGTGGTTTGGCTTCCCAGCCTGGTTGTCACAGGTTGTGGGTCAGAGTTCTGTATTAACATAGGGTTGCACCTGGTCCATTTGGCTATTCTGGTTTTCAGTTGCCTTCAAAGAGGTGAGGAGAGATGTCCTGGGTGACTCTGTCCTACATGTCAATCAGTGGTGTGGGAGGAACAGCAGGAAGGAGCGAGGGGTTTATTTACAGATAAAACCAACGTTAGCCAACTACCAGGCGTGCTTCAGGGAAACCAAACAGGACAGAGAGACCATGGCCAAAGCTGAGCGACAAACTTCCAGGACTTGCTAGGGAGGGTGACTGCTAGCCATTTGGGAATACCTGGAGATGAAAGGATGAATATTTAGGGCCAGCTGGAAACCTGCCTTCCTTCTTTAGAGGGGACAATCAGGGTGGGGTGGGGTGGAGGCTGGGCACTGGTCTGGAGAGATTAGGAAGGAGGCTTCCTCTGAGCCTGAGAATCCATCTGTATTAATAGGCTTAGTGTCAGCTTGGATTTCCCATGTCTCACATATGAAACAGTTATTCTCACCATGGAGGATAAATTCTTGGGGATATTGAAAAAGGAAGGCAGGAACCATGGCTCTAGATCCCTTGTTTTCAGGGAAATCAAAGAAATGGAGACCTAGGGAGGAGGGAGGAGACCTAGCTGCACTAAAGGGATCCCGAAGAGGAGGTGGCAGTTCTTCAGAAGAGTCATCCCCTGTGTCTCTTTAAGATTTCAAGCCAGGGACTTCCCTGGTGGTGCAGTGGTTAAGAATCCACCTTCCAATGCAGGGGACACGGGTTCAAGCCCTGGTCCGGGACGATCCCATGTGTCGCGGAGCAGCTAAGTCCGTGCGCCACAACTACTGAGCCTGTGCTCTAGAGCCCACATGCCACAACTACTGAAGCCTGTGCGCCAAGAGCCCGTGCTCTGCAACAAGAGAAGCCACCGCAATGAGAAGCCCATGCACCGCAAGGAAGAGTATCCCCCTCTCGCCGCGACTAGAGAAAGCCCAAGTACAGCAACGAAGACCGAACACAGCCAAAAATAAATAATAAAATTAAATAAATTAATTAATTTAAAAGAAAAAGACTTCAAGTCTGTGAGGAGTGAGGAGAAGGACCCCAGGGCTCTACTCCTCATTCTGCTCTGTGAATGTAAATGCCACAGAAACTGGAAAATTCTGACAGAACATACAAGAGGACATTCTGGTTCTGTGGAATTATCCTGGGGCAGCCCAGAAGGAACCACCACCTTCTCCATCTTTCTAGGCTGTTTCATGCTCCATGTCTTGGTACTCAATCTGCCAGCACTTCACTCAGACCTACTTTAGGGTTTTTCTCTCTTCCAAAATCTGCATGGAAATTCAATTATATTTTCAATCTCTTAGATTGGTCCTCCAAGAAAGAACTTGGCTCATAAACTTGCTACTCAAAACGTAGAAATGTTACTGTTTTCTCCAGCAACAGATTGCTTTAAACGCCTAATTTTTTCCCCCACGAATCAGTTTATTTTGTATTTATTTTTAATTTAATTTAATATTTTTATACATCAGGTTCTTATTAGTTATCTACTTTATACATATTAGGGTATATATGTCAATCTCAATCTCCCAATTCATCCTACCACCACCACCCCCTGCCCGCACTTTCCCCCCTTAGTGTCCATATGTCTCTATTTCTGCCTTACAAACCGATACATCTGCACCATTTTTCTAGATTCAACATATATGTGTTAATATACGATATTTGTTTTTCTCCTTCTGTCTTACTTCACTCTGTATGATAGTCTCTAGGTCCATCCATGTCTCTACAAATACCCAATTTCGTTCCTTTTATGGCTGAGTAATATTCCATTGTATATATGTACCACATCTTCTTTATCCATTCATCTGTTGATGGGCATTTAAGTTGCTTCCATGACCTGACTATTGTAAATAGTGTTGCAATGAATATTGGGGTGCATGTGTCTTTTTGAATTATGTTTTTTTCTGGGTATATGCCCAGTAGTGGGATTGCTGGGTCATACGGTAATTCTACTTTTAGTTTTTAAGGAACCTCTATACTGTTCTCCATAGTGACTGTATCAATTTACATTCCTACCAACAGTGCAAGAGGGTTCCCTTTTCTCCACACCCTCTCCAGCATTTGTTGTTTGTAGATTTTCTGATGATGCCCATTCTAACTGGTATGAGGTGATACCTCATTGTAGTTTTGATTTGCATTTCTCTAATAATTAGTGATGTTGAGCAGCTTTTCATGTGCTTCTTGACCATCTGTATGTCTTCTTTGGAGAAATGTCTATTTAGGTTTTCTACCCATCTTTTTATTGCGTGTTTTTTTTTTTAAGTATTGAGCTGCATGAGCCGTTTGTATATTTTGGAGATTAATCATTTGCAAATATTTTCTCCCATTCTGAGGATTGCCTTTTCATCTTGTTTATGGTTTTCTTTGCTGTGCAAAAGCTTTTAAGTTTAATTAGGTCCCATTGGTTTATTTATTTATTTTATTTTCATTACTCTAGGAGGTGGGTCAAAAAAGATCTTGCTGTGCTTTATGTCGAAGAGTGTTCTTCCTATGTTTTCTTTTAAGAGTTTTATAGTGTCCAGTCTTACATTTAGATCTTTAATCCATTTTGAGTTTATTTCTGTGTATGCTGTTAGGGAGTGTTCTAATTTCATTCTTTTACATGTAGCTGTCCAGTTTTCCCAGCACCACTTATTGAAGACTGTCTTTTCACCATTGTACGTTCTTGCCTCCTTGGTCATAGATTAGTTGACCATAGGTGCATGGGTTTATCTCTGGGCTTTGTATCCTGTTCCATTGATCTATATTTCTGTTTTTGTGCCAGTAACATACTGTCTTGATTACTGTAGCTTTGTAGTATAGTCTGAAGTCAAGGAGCCTGACTCCTCCTGCTCTGTTTTTCTTTCTGAAGATTGCTGTGGCTATTCAGGGTCTTTTTTGTTTCCATACAAATTGTAAAATTTTTTGCTCTAATGCTGTGGAAAATGCCATCAGTAATTTGTTAGGGATTGCATTGAATCTGTAGATTGCTTCCAGCAGTACAGTCATTTTCACAATATTGATTCTTCCAATCCAAGAACATGGTATATCTCTCCATTTGTTTGTGTCATCTTTGATTTCTTTCACCAGTGTCTTATACTTTTCTGAGTACAGGTCTTTTACCTCCTTAGGTAGGTTTATTCCTAGGTATTTTATTTTTTTGTTGCAATAGTAAATGGGATTGTTTCCTTAATTTCTCTTTCTGATCTTTCATTGTTAGTGTATAGGAATGCAAGAGATTTCTGTGCATTAATTTTGTATCCTGCACCTTTACCAAATTCATTGATTAGCTCTAGTAGTTTTCTGGTGGCATTTTTAGGATTCTCTATGTATAGTATCATATCATCTGCAAACAATGACAGTTTTCCATCTTCTTTTCCAATTTGTATTCCTTTTATTTCTTTTTGTTCTCTGATTGCCGTGGCTAGGACTTCCAAAACTATGTGGACTAATAGTGGTGAGAGTGGACATCCTTGTCTTGTTCCTGATCTTAGAGGAAATGCTTTCAGTTTTTCAGGATTGAGAATGATATTTACTGTGGGTTTGTCATATATGGCCTTTATTATGTTGAGGAAGGTTCCCTCTATGCTCACTTTCTGGAGAGTTTTTATCATAAATCTGAGATGATCATATGTTTTTTATTCCTTAATTTGTTAATATAGTGTATCACGTTGATTGATTTGTGTATATTGAAGAATCCTTGCATTCCTGGGATAAACCCCACTTGACCATGGTGTGTGATCCTTTTAACGTGTTGCTGGATTCTGCTTGCTAGCATTTTGTTGAGGAGTTTTGGATCTATATTCATCAGTGATATTGGTCTGTAATTTTCTTTTTTAGTAGTATCTTTGTCTGGTTTTGGTATCAGGGTGATGGTGGCCTCATAGAATGAGTTTGGGAGTGTTCTTTCTTCTGCAATTTTTTTGGAAGAGTTTGAGGATGGGTGTTAGCTCTTCTCTAAATGTTTGATAGAATTCACCTGTGAAGCTATCTGGTCCTGGACTTTTGTTTGTTGGAAGATTTTTAATCACAGTTTCAATTTCATTACTTGTGATTGGTCTGTTCATATTTTCTATTTCTTCCTGGTTCAGTCTTGGAAGGTTATACCTTTCTAAGAATTTGTCCATTCTTGTGGCTTCTCTTGTTGTCCATTTCTTCCAGGTTGTCCATTTTATTGGCATAGAGTTGCTTGTAGTAGTCTCTTAAGATGCTTTGTTTTTCTGTGGTGTCTGTTGTAACTTCTCCTTTTTCATTTCTAATTTTATTGATTTGAGTCCTCTCCCTCTTTTTCTTGATCAGTCTGGATATTGGTTTATCAATTTTGTTTATCTTCTCAAAGAACCATCTTTTAGTTTTATTGATCTTTGCTATTGTTTTCTTTGTTTCTATTTCTGGTTTTATTTCTACTCTGATTTTTATGATTTCTTTTCTTCTACTAGCTTTGGGTTTTGTTTGTTCTTCCTCTAGTTCCTTTAGGTGTAAGGTTAGATTGTTTACTTGAGATTTTTCTTGTTTCTTGAGGTAGGATTGTATTGCTATAAACTTCCGTCTTAGAGCTACTTTTGCTGCATCCCATAGGTTTTGGATCATCGTGTTTTTGTTGTCATTGTCTCCAGGTGTTTTTTGATTTCCTCAAACCAACAAACACCTAGAGACAAGCTCCTTCAGGCTCCTTCTTTCCAGAAGGCAAGACCCTGAAAGACCCCGTGATTGCAAGGACAATCCCAGCCAAGGTGTGAAATATTTCAAGAGCTTCTACTTGGTTTCATCTGTCTTCCCTTAGATGGAAGCAGGATTTCACCTGTCAGAGCCTGTGATCACCCCAACTCCTTGGATCCACTGCTATATGGCCCATCCTGTCCTAAGAGAAATGACAGTCCTTCAAGGTCTAACTGGAGACTCACCAATTCCAGGAAGCCTACCTTCCTAACTCTGGGGTCCTGTGATACTTTCCTTCTCAGGAAAGAACCTAGAAGAGTTAGAATAGAACCAACAACCAGTGAATGTGAACACTCATTAAAGATATTAAAGACACACACAGATGATCAGGTAAGTGATTGGTGGCACATTTAAGGCAGAGGTGCTCACTCTTAACTTCATATTAGAATCACCTGGGCAAATCTAAAAAGTCTCAAGACCCAGACTCAAATCCATTAAATCAGACACAGTAATTCAGGGGTGAGGTTCAGACATCAGTATTTTTTAAAAGCTCCCTTGGGTGTCTTTTAAGTGCAGCCAAGATTAAGAATCACCATTCTAATGGCAGCCCTGGGCCAGATGCCCAACAGAATAAAAACAGGCTGTCCTGAGCTTCCTCCCAAGTGAAATGAATCAGGATTCTGTGGGGCCCTTCTGTGTCTCCTGTTTCTTGTTTTTAGGAAACAGGCTTCATTTAGCCTCCTCGACCTCTCCTGGGTTCCAAAGGGCAGATTCAAACAGTTGCTTATCAAGAAAGAGAGGGAATGCAGAAACAAGAGTGGAGCAGTCAAGAAACAATAGTGCAGGACATCCCTGGTGGTGCAGTGTTTAAGAATCCTCCTGCCAATGCAGGGAACACAGGTTCGAGCCCTGGTCTGGGAAGATTCCACATGCCATGGAGCAACTAAGCCCATGCGCCACAACTACTGAGCCTGCATTCTACAGCCTGCGAGCCACAACTGCTGAAGCCCACATGCCTAGGGCCTGTGATCCACAACAAGAGAAGCCACTGCAATAAGAAGCCTATGCACCGCAACAGAGAGTAGCCCCTGCTCGCCGCAACTTGAGAATAGCCTGCATGCAGCAACGAAGACCCAATGCAGCCAAAAATAAATACATAAATAAATAAATTTATTAAAAAATAAAGAAACAATAGTGCAGCCATGGGTCAGGGTCCTGGTTCCTCCTCATGGAATATACATACAATTTCTTTGAGTTCTTCTGCAGGAACTAAAGCCCTCACCCAGGGGGAGGATGGTGACTTCAGGCTGAGCGCAAGGTTCTTGGAATGCCGCCCTGTTACCTCACCACCAACCAATCAGAAGAAAGTCTGCACACAGTGGAAGATAACAAAGACTCTGACCCCTTCCTCAAATGATTCTCCCTTTAAAAACTTTCTTGGTTGAGCAGAATCTTCAGGGTTGGTTTTTGGACATGAGTTCACCTTCTTCCCAGGTTGTTGGCCTCCTGAATAAAGCAACTTTTCCTTTCCTACCAACACTTTTGTCTTGAGCACTGGCTTTTGAGTGGTGAGGTCAGTAACACAAGAACACTTTCTCCTTTCTTCTTTCTCGCAGGCTGGTGTCTATTATGTCTGCCCACCTGCACCTCAGTGCTGATCATACTCCCACTCAGAAACTGGTGCTTGTCCATTCAGACACCTGGTAACTAAACTGATTTTACCCCACACACCTGGCCTTACTTCTCAGGCTGGACATCTCTCGACCTTACTCACCCTAGTCAAAACCCTCAGTCTCCATCTAGCTCTGATCAGGAAAAAGACTTACATAGTTTTGTACACTATCATATATGATTCTCAGATTATTTCAGGAATGTCTCATTTCCTTAAAGAGATTTTATACTCTTCAAAATCAGAGTCCTAACCCGTTTCCAGGAGGGACTAACATACAGTTGAGCATAGAGCAGACAGAGCCTCAATGCTTTTATCTGTAAAATGCATATATTTATAAAATTCATAGACATGCAAATTATACCCTATTTCAAAAGAGATGTTTGAGATGATGCATGCAAATTGTCCAGAATGATCTGGAGCACAGTAAATGCCCTAGAAGTGGTGGCTATTGTTGGATCCAATGAAACCCAGGCATTATGACTTCCAGACCAGTGCTTCTTCTAGATCTTATCAAGTGACCAAAATGACGATGAGACTAAGGACACGTAAATTTGTAATGCAGAAGTGCTGAGTATTTGGCTCCACTGATTGGCTACTAATTGCAATCCCTGCTCAGGAAATGAACATTTTGACCAGGGAATTTCACAAAGCCAATTATCATGAGAATTTTCTGTCAACATGACCTACCAGAAAATAATAGTACCTGAGTACTAGCGGTGTGACACAGGGACAGTATGAGCCCCATCAGCGTGTCTGTGGACCTGACACCAGGTCAATGCTTAACTCACTCTGTGAAAGACACAGCAGTCTGGGGTCGGCCTTCCTCTCCTCTCCTCACTCTGCGTGGCTCTTCTGAGAATATCGTGAGGACCTACTATTCTGAACAGTGTGTTGTGCGGGCAGCTTGTTCTGCTGCTCAGCAGGACAAAGGACACATGATTTATTTTGTCATCAAAGCAAACAACTTCCAGATGTCGCAGAGTTGACAGTGCAGAGAGAAGGCAGAACCTTCCAAATTCTACCACAGTGCAGCCTCTTCTGTTAAGAAGAAGGAAGGTTTCTCCATACCCTCTCCCGCGTTTACTGTACTTTTTGATGAAGGCCATTTTGACCAGTATGAGGTGATACCTCATTGTAGTTTTGATTTGTATTTCTCCGATAATTAGCGATATTGAGCATATTTTCATGTGCCTCTTGACTATCTGTATGTCTTCTTTGGAGAAATGTCTATTTAGGTATGCTGCCCATTTTTCTTATTGGGTTGTTTGGTTTTTTGATATTGAGCTGCATGAGCTGTTTGTAAATTTTGGAGATTAATCCCTTCTTGGTCACTTCATTTGCAAATATTTTCTCCCATTCTGTGGGTTGTTTTTTCTTTTTGTTTAAGGTTTCCTTTGCTGTGCAAAAGCTTTTGAGTTTAATTAGGTCCCATTTGGTTATTTTTGTTTTTATTTTGATTAGGAGACAGATCAAAAAATATTTTGCTGTGATTTATGTCAAAGAGTGTTCTGCCTATGTTTTCATCTAAGAGTTTTATAGTATACCTGTTGGCGGGAATGTAAATTGGTACAGCCACTATGGAGAACAGTATGGGGGTTCCTTAAAAAACTAAAAATAGAGCTACCATATGATCCAGCAACTGGGCATACATCTGGAGAAAAACATGGTTCGAACAGATACATGCACCCCAATGTTCATTGCAGTGCTGTTTACAATAGCCAAGACATGGAAGCAGCCTAAATGTCCATCAACAAAGGAATGGATAAAGAATGTGTGGTACATATATACGATGGAATATTACTCAGCCATTTAAAAGAATGAAATAATGTCATTTGCAGCAACATGGATGGACATAGAGATTATCATACTAAGTGAATTAAGTCAGGCAGAGAAAGACAAATATCATATGATATCACTTATATGTGGAATCTTAAAAAAATGTTACAAATGAACATATTTACAAAACAGAAACACTCACAGACTTAGAGAATGAACTTATGGTTACCAGAGGGGAAGGATGGGGGGAGGGGAGGGATAGAGTGGGAGTTTGGGATTGACATGTACACACTACTATATTTAAAATATAGTGGATAACCAATAGGGACCTACTGTATAGCACAGGGAACTCTGCTCAATATTCTGTAATAACCTAAATGGGAAAATAATTTGAAAAATAATAGATACTTGTACATGTATAACTGAACCACTTTGCTGTACACCTGAAACTAACACAACATTGTTAATCAACTATACTCTAATATAAAATAAAAATTTTTAAAAAAAGGAGAAGGAAGAGTTGCCGGATTGGAAAGGGCAAGGTCACATTAGCCAGAGGCCAAAGAGATCCAGGAGAAATAAAGACCACGAGAGAGCTCAGAACTCATCTAAGTGGCTTCAAACCCTCCCCTGGTAGAATATTTCCTATTGTGCTGAGAGAGGTAGCAGATGAAATTTTGGAACCTATCTTGGTTCCTCAGGGAAAGTGGGTGGAAACGTTCAAGGGGGCCCTGTGTTATCCCATCGATTTTATTACATTCTTATTTTTTTACTTGAAGGATAGTTGATGTACAATATTGTATAAGTTACAGGTGTACAATATAGTGATTCACAAATTTTAAAGGTTATACTACATTTAAAGTTATTATAAAATATTGGCTATATTCCCCATGTTGTACAATATATCCTTATAGCTTATTTTATACACAATAGTTTGTACCTCTCAATCCTCTGTCCCTGTACTGCCCCTCCCCCCCCACTGTTAACCACTAAGTTGTTCTCTATATCTGTGTCTGCTTTTTTTTTTAATATTCATTAGTTTGTTGTATTTTTTAGATTCCACATGTAAGTGATATCATACAGTATTTGTCTTTCTCTGTCTGATTTATTTCACTTAGCATAATACCCTGCAAGTCCATCCATGTTGCTGCAAATAGCAAAATTTCATTCTTTTTTATGGCTGAGTAGCATTCCACTCTGTGTGTGTGTGTGTGTGTGTGTGTGTGTGTGTGTTTATACCGCATCTTCTTTATCCATTCAGCTATTGACGGATACTTAGGTTGCTCCCATGTCTTGGCAATTATAAATAATGCTCCTATGAATGTTGAGGTGAATTATCCCATCTATTTTAGTTAAGGTGACACTAGCTGCTGTATCAGCTAATCCCTGCAATCTCAATAGCTTAACACGATACAGGATTATCTCTCCCTCTTGTGGCTTGTGGCTCCACTCTCCTCATGAGCATCTTGTGGCTCCATCTTGTGGCTCCACTCTCCTCATGAGCATCAGAGATTGTCCCATCCAACTGGAAGGTGGGGACAGAGATTGTGGGAAATGTACACCAGCTTCTTAACTGCTTCTGCCCAGAAATGACACATATCACTTCCAGACATATTTAATTGTCCAGATTTCAGTCACATGGCCACATCTGACTGCAAGAGAGCTGGGAAGTGTGCTCTAGCTGTGTGCCCAGGAAGAAAGGGAAATGGACTTGACATGACAAAGCAGAAAGCTTAAAGTTAATTGAAACAAAGATGCCAGACCACAGTTGCAGACCAAGCCTCACTCCTCCTGTACTACAGGTTTGGTTTTCTTTCAAAGACAGTCTGAACCTTCTTGCTGATTCCTTTTCTATCTTTACTTTGGCTACTACAAAGCTCAATTGTAGAACTTTACAATGTGCGCTTCTATGTATAATCTTTTTCTTCTTGCCGAATATTTCAGTCTACATTTATTTCCTCCTGTCTCAGATTTCTTTTTCTATCTGGGGCAGAAAGATTTGCATTAAAGGAAATATTTTGGGGCTCCTGCTCTAAACCACGGTTCAGAGTCCGGTTGTTTGTTTAGGATCATATGGGTTTGTTCCGGGCTCTAATGGGGTCTAGTTTCATAAACTAATAGAAAGGGCATTTGCTTTCCTTTGACATTGGAAGGAGAAAGGGAAAATGAAGGAGGAGGGAGCTGTGTGCCCTGGTGCTTAGGAAAACAGTCAGAAATGATGCTCATGGAGTAAGTGGCATGGTCTGGGCCCAGCCCAGACTTGAACCTTTGTGAGAATGCTCAGGGTCCCAAGCTGCAGGGGTTGGCTCAGGAAAAACTTTTTAAAACAAGGCAGAAAGGTGACAAAGTACAAACAGAGGGAGAGACAGGGTCTAAGTCCCTACCACGGCCACAAACCACAATGCAGTAATGGAAATGCAGTGAGCCTACAAGTGGAGAGTGCGCTCGGGGTGTCACCAGGCGCAGAGGTGGTAAGATGTGGCTCAGTGTGGAACAACGGCACAAGAGAGCAAGTGCAGTCCTCCTCCATGGTGGGAGAATCTCTCAGGAAGAGCTCTTTGATTTGTTGCTGTTTGGTTTTATTTTGGAAGTGTGCTGAGATTCCCCATAAACAAGTAGAGAGAAATTGCCACAGTAATTGAGAGGTTAATGATGGTATGAATGTGACTTCTTTCACACTGTAAGCTGGTGAGAGGCTTGGGACATCCCAGTTTCCTTCATCAGATATTTTGAAACTTCAAAACTTTTGAAAATGAGATGGGGCTGGTTATGAGTTGAATTTTGTCTCCCCAAAAGATATGTTGATGTCCTAACCCTCAGTACCTGTGAACGTGACATTATTTGGAAACAGGGTCTTCACAAATGTAAACACGTTAAGAGGAAGTCATTAAAGTGAGCCCTAGAGAGACCTTCAAGATGGCAGAAAAGTAAGACGTGGAGATCACCTTCCTCCCCACAAATACATCAGAAATACATCTACATGTGGAACAACTCCTACAGAGCACCTACTGAATGCTGGCAGAAGACCTCAGACTTCCCAAAAGACAAGACACTCTCCACATACCTGGGTAGGGCAAAAGAAAAAAGAAAAAACAGAGACAAAAGAATAGGGATGGGACCTGCCCCTCTGGGAGGGAGTTGTAAAGGAGGAAAAGTTTCTACACACTAGGAAGACCCTTCACTGGTGGAGACAGGGGCATGGCAGGGGTGGGGGAAGCTTGGGAGTCATGGAGGAGAGCACAGCAACAGGGGTGCAGAGGGCAAAGTGGAGAGATTCCTGCACAGAGGAGCAGTGCCAGCCAGCACTCACCAGCCTGAGAGGCTTGTCTGCTCACCTGCTGGGGCAGGCGGGGGCTGGGAGCTGAGGCTCCAGCTTCGGAGGTCAGATCCTAGGGAGAGGACTGGGTTTGGCTGCGTGAACACAGCCTGAAGGGGGCTAGTGTGCCACAGCCAAACAGGAGGGAGTCCGGGAAAATGTCTGGACCTGCCGAAGAGGCAAGAGACCATTGTTTAGGGGTGTGTGAGGAGAGGGGATTCAGAGCATTGCCTAAACGAGCTCCAGAGATGGGTGTGAGCCACAGCTACCAGCATGGACAACTGACACGGGCATGAAACGCTAAGGTTGCTGTTGCAGCCACCAAGAAGCCTGTGTGCAAACACAGGTCACTATCCACACCTCCCCTCCTGGGAGCCTGTGCAGCCAACCATTGCCAGAGTCCCATGATATAGGGACAACTTCCCCGGGAGAACACATGGCGTGCCTCAGGCTGTTGCAGTGTCATGCCTGCCTCTGCCACTGAAGGCTCACCCCACATTCCGTACCCCTCCCTCATCTTGGCCTGAGTGAGCCAGGCCCCCCTAATCAGCTGCTACTGTCCTGCCTGAGTGAAGAACAGATGCCCTGAGGCAACCTACATGCAGAGGTGGGGCCACTCCAAAGCTGAACCCCAGGAGCTGTGCGGACAAAGAAGAGAGAGGGAAATCTCACCCAGCAGCCTCAGGATCAGCGGATTAAATCTCTACAATCAACTTGATGTACCCTGCATCTCTGGAATACCTGAATAGACAATGAATCATCCCAAAATTGAGGCAGTGGACTTGGGGAGCAACAATATATATACTTTTTTCCTTTTTCTCTTTTTGTGAGTGTGTATGTGTATGCTTCTTTGTGTGATTTTGTCTGTATAGCTTTGCTTTTACCATTGGTCCTAGGGTTCTGTCTGTCTGTTTTCTTTTGTTTTGTTTTGTTTTTGTTTTTTAGTATAGTTTTTAGCACTTGCTATCATTGGTGGATTTGCTTTTTAGTTTGGTTGCTCTCTTATTTCTTTCTTTCTTTTTTTACTACTTTTTAATTTTTAATAATTATTTTTAATCTTTATTTTAATAACTTTATTTTATTCTTTCTTTCTTTCTTTCTTTCTTTCTTTCTTTCTTTCTTTCTTTCTTTCTTTCTTTCTTTCTTTCTTTCTATTTTTCTCCTTTTTCTTCTGAGCCATGTGGCTGACAGGGTCTTGGTGCTCCCGCTGGGTGTCAGGCCTGTGCATCTGAATTGGGAGAGCTGAGTTCAGGACATTGGTCCAACAGAGACCTCCTGGCTCCATGTAATATCAAATGGAGAAAGCTCTCCCAGAGATCTTCATCTCAATGCTAAGACCCAACTCCACTCAACAACAGCAAGCTACAGTGCTGGACACCCTATACCAAACAACTAACAAGACAGGAACACAACCCCACCCATTAGCAGAGAGGCTGCCTAAAATCATACTAAGTAAGGTCACAGACATCCCAAAACACACCATCAGATGCAGTCCTGCCCACCAGAAAGACAAGATCCAGCCTCATCCTCCAGAAGACAGGCACTAGTCCCCTCCACCAGGAAACCTACACAACCCACTAAAAAACCTTACCCACTGGGGGCAGATACCAAAAACAACGGGAACTATGAACTTGCAGCCTGCAGAAAGGAGACCCCAAACACAGTAAGTTAAGAAAAATGAGAAGACAGAGAAACACACAGCAGATGAAGGAGCAAGATAAAAACCCACCAGACCAAACAAATGAAGAGGAAATACGCAGTCTACCTGAAAAAGAATTCAGAGTAATGATAGTAAAGATGATCCAAAATCTTGGAAATATAATGGAGAAAATACAAGAAACTTTTAACAAGGACCTAGAAAAACTAAAAAGCAAACAAACAATGATGAACAACACAATAAATGAAATTAAGAATTCTCTAGAAGGAATCAATAGCAGAATAACTCAGGCAGAAGAACGGATAAGTGACCTGGAAGATAAGAGAGTGGAAATAACCACTGCAGAGCAGAATAAAGAACAAAGAATGAAAAGAATTGAGGACAGTCTCAGAGACCTCTGGGACAACATTAAACACACCAACATTCGAATTATAGGCATCCCAGAAGAAGAAGAGAAAAAGAAAGGGACTGAGAAAATATTTGAAGAGATTATAGTTGAAAACTTCCCTAATATGGGAAAGGAAATAGTTAATCAAGTCCAGGAAGTGCAGAGACTCCCATACAGGATAAATCGAAGGAGAAACATGCCAAGACAAATATTTCTTTTTCTTTTTTTTTTTTTTTTTGTGGTACGCGGGCCTCTCACCGCTGTGGCCTCTCCCACTGGGGAGCACAGGCTCCGGACGCACAGGCCCAGTGGCCATGGCCCACGGGCCCAGCCGCTCCACGGCACGTGGGATCCCCTGGACCGGGACACGAACCTACGTCCTCTGCATCAGCAGGCGGACTCCCAACCACTGCGCCACCAGGGAAGTCCCAAGACACCTATTAATCACACTATCAAAAATTAAATAAAAAGAAAAGAAATTAAAAGCAGCAAGGGAAAAACAACAAATAATATACAAGGGAATCCCCATAAGGTTAACAGCTGATCTTTCGGCAGAAACTCTGCAAGCCAGAAGGGAGTGGCAGGATATATTTAAAGAGAGGGAAGGGAAAAACCTTCAACCAAGATTAATCTACCCAGCAAGGATCTCATTCAGATTCGATGGAGAAATTAAAACCTTTACAGACAAGCAAACAGGACCAAAACAACTTTACAACAAATGCTAAAGGAACTTCCCTAGGTAGGAAACACAAGAGAAGGAAAACACCTACAATAACAAACCCAAAATAATTAAGAAAATGGTAATAGGAACGTACATATCCATAACTACCTTAAATGTAAATGGATTAAATGCTCCAACCAAAAGACATACACAGGCTGATTAGATACAAAAACAAGAGCTGTATATATGCTGTCTAAAAGAGACCCATTACAGACCCAGGGACACATACAGACTGAAAGTGAGGGGATGGAAAAAGATATTCCATGCAAATGGAAATCAAAGGAAAGCTGGAGTAGCAATTCTCATATCAGACAAAATAGACTTTAAAATAAAGACTATTACAAGAGACAAAGAAGGACACTAGATAATGATCAAGGGATCAATCCAAGAAGAAGACATAACAATTGTAAATTTTATGCACCCAAAATAAGAGCACATCAATACATAAGGGAAATGCTAACAGCCATAAAAGGGGAAATCAACAGTAACACAATCATAATAGGGGACTTTAACACCCCATTTTCAATGGACATATCAAACAAAATGAAAATACATAAGGAAACACAAGCTTTGAATGATACATTAAACAAGATGGGTTTAATTGATATTTATAGCACATTCCATCCAAAAACAACAGAATACATTTTCTTCTCAAGTGCTCATGGAACATTCTCCAGGATAGATTATATCATGGGTCACAAACCAAGCCTTGGTAAATTTTAAAAAATTGAAATTGTATCAAGTACCTTTTCCGACCACAATGCTATGAGACTAGATCTCAATTAAAGGAAAAAAATCTGTAAAACATACAAACACATGGAGGCTAAACAATACACTACTTAATAACCAAGAGACCACTGAAAAAAATCAAAGAGGAACTCAAAAAATACCTAGAAACAAATGACAATGAAAACATGACAACCCAAAACCTATGGGATGCAGCAAAAGCAGTTCTAAGAGGGAAGTTTATAGCAATACAATCCTACCTCAAGAAACAAGAAACATCTCAAATAAACAACCTAACCTTACACCTAAAGCAATTAGAGAAAGAAGTATAAAAAAAACCCCAAAGTTAGCAGAAGGAAAGAAATTATAAAGATCAGGTCAGAAAAAAATGAAAAAATAATGAAGGAAACAATAGCAAAGATCAATAAGAATAAAAGCTGGTTCTTTGAGAAGATAAACAAAATTGATAAACCATTAGCCAGACTCATCAAGAAAAAAAAGGAGAAGACTCAAATCAATAGAATTAGAAAAGAAAAAGGAGAAGTAACAAGTGACACTGCAGAAGTACAAAAGATCATGAGAGACTACTACAGGCAAGTATATGCCATAAAATGAACAACCTGGAAGAAACGGACAAACTCTTAGAAAGCACAACCTTCTGAGACTGAACGAGGAAGAAATAGAAAATATAAACAGACCAATCACAAGCACTGAAATTGAAACTGTGGTTAAAAATCTTCCAACAAACAAAAGCCCAGGACCAGATAACTTCACAGGCGAATTCTATCAAACATTTAGAGAAGAGCTAACACAAATCCTTCTTAAACTCTTCCAAAATATAACAGAGGGAGGAACACTCCCAAACTCATTCTATGAGACTACCATCTCCCTGATACCAAAACCAGACAAAGATGTCACAAAGAAAGAAAACTACTGGCCAATATCACTGATGAACATAAATGCAAAAATCCTCAACAAAATACTAGCAAACAGAATCCAAAAGCACATTAAAAGGATCATACACCATGATCAAGTGGGGTTTATCCCAGGAATGCAAGGCTTCTTCAATATATGCAAATCAATCAATGTGATACACCATATTAACAAACTGAAGGAGAAAAACCATATGATCATCTCAATAGATGCAGAAAAAGCTTTTGACAAAATTCAACACGCATTTATGATAAAAACTCACCAGAAAGTAGGCATAGAGGGAACTTACCTCAACATAATAAAGGCCATATATGACAAACCCACAGCCAACATTGTCCTCAGTGGTGGAAAACTGAAACCATTTTCACTAAGATCAGGAAGAAGACAAGGTTGCCCACTCTCACCACTCTTATTCAACATAGTTTTGGAAGTTTTAGCCACAGCAATCAGAGAAGAAAAAGAAATAAAAGGAATCCAAATTGGAAAAGAAGAAGTAAAGGTGTCACTGTTTGCAGATAACATGATACTGTACCTAGAGAATCCTAAAAACTCTACCGGAAAACTACTAAGGCTAATCAATGAATTTGGTAAAGTAGCAGGATACAAAATTAATGCACAGAAATCTCTTGCATTCCTGTACACTAATGATGAAAATCTGAAAGAGAAATTAAGGAAACACTCCAATTTACCACTGCAACAAAAAGATTAAAATACCTAGGAATAAACCTACCTAAGGAGAAAAAACACCTGTATGGAGAAAACCATAAGACGCTGATGAAAGAAATTAAAGATGATACAAACAGATGAAGAGATATACCATGTTCCTGGATTGGAAGAATCAACATTGTGAAAATGACTACTATCCAAAGCAGTCTACAGACTCAATGCAATTTGTCTCAAACTACAAATGGCATTTTTCACAGAACTAGAACAAAAAATTTCACAATTTGTATGGAAACACAAAAGACCCCGAAGAGCCAAAGTAATCTTCAGAACGAAACATGGAGCTGGAGTAATCAGACTCTCTGACTTCGGACTATACTACAAAGCTACAGTAATCAAGACAGTATGGTACTGGCACAAAAAGAGAAATGTAGATCAACGGAACAGGATAGAAAGCCCAGAGATAAACCCATGCACATATGGTCACCTTATCTTTGATAAAGGTGGCAAGAATATACAATGGAGAAAAGAAAGTCTCTTCAATAAGTGGTGGTGGGAAAACTGGACAGCTACATGTAAAAGAATGAAATTAGAACACTCCCTAACACCATACACAAAAATAAACTCACAATGGGTTAAAGACTTAAATGTAAGGCCAGACCCTATAAAACTCTTAGAGGAAAACATAGGCAGAACACTCTATGACATAAATCACAGCAAGATACTTTTTGACCCACATCCTAAAGAAATGGAAATAAAAATAAACAAATGGGACCTAATGAAACTTTAAAGGTTTTGCACAGCAAAGGCAACCATAAACAAAATGAAAAGACAACCCTCAGAATGGGAGAAAATATTTGCAAATGAAGCAACTGACAAAGGATTAATCTCCAAACTTTACAAGGAGCTCATGCAGGTCAAAATCAAAAAAACAAACAACCCAATCTCAAAATGGCAGAAGACCGACATAGACATTTCTCCAAAGAAGATATACAGACTGTCAACAAGCACATGAAAGAATGCTCAACATCACTAATCATTAGAGAAATGCAAATCAAAACTACAATGAGGTATCACCTCACACCAGTCAGAATGGGCATCATCAAAAAATCTACAAACAATAAATGCTGGACAGCGTGTGGAGAACAGGGAACCCTCTTGCACTGCTGGTGGGAATGTAAATTGACACAGCTACTATGGAGAACAGTATGGAGTTTCCTTAAAAAACTAGAAATAGAACTACCGTATGACCCTGCAATCCCACTACTGGGCATATACCCTGAGAAAACCATAATTCAAAAATGGTCATAACCGCAATGTTCATTGCAGCTCTATTTACAATAGCCAGGACATGGAAGCAACCTAAGCGTCCATCAACAGATGAATGGATAAAGAAGATGTGGCACATATATACAATTGAATATTACTCAGACATAAAAAGAAATGAAATTGAGCTGTTTGTAGTGAGGTGGATGGACCTAGAGTCTGTCATACAGAGTGAAGTAAGTCAGAAAGAGAAAAACAAATACCATATGCTGACACATATATATGGAATTCACAAAAAAAAAATTGTTATGAAGAACTTAAGGGCAGGACAGGAATAAAGACGCAGACATAGAGAATGGACTTGAGGACACGGGGAGGGGGAAGGGTAAGTTGGGACGAAGTGAGAGAGTGGCATGGACTTATATATACTAACAAACATAAAATATCTAGTGGGAAGCAGCCGCATAGCACAGGGAGATCAGCTCGGTGCTTTGTGACTACCTAGAGGGGTGGGATAGGGAGGGTGGGAGGGAGACCCAAGAGGGAGGGTATATGGGGATATATGTATATGTATAGTTGATTCACTTTGTTATACAGCAGAAACTAACACACGATTGTGAAGCAATTATGCTCCAACAAAGACATTAAAAAAAAAAGTGAGCTCTAATCCAATATGACTGGTGTACTTATGAGAAGAGGAGAAGAGACACAGAAACACACGCTGGGAAGAAGACTATTTGAAGATGGAGGCATAGATTGGAGTGATGCACCCTGAAGCCCAGGAACACCAAGGATTGCCAGCAACCACCGTGAGTTGGAAGAAGGAAAGATCCTTCCCTTGAGCCTTCAGAGAGAGCATGGCCCTGGTGACAGGTTGGTTTTGGACACTGGCCTTTAGAACTGTGAGAGGATACATTTCTGTTTTAAGATACCTAGTTTATGGCCATGTGCTATGGTGGCTAGGAAACCAATGCAGGGCTGTTAATTATTAAAATGTGAAAGTAGAAACACAACATGTATAAATACTTGGCATTTCTGTTTTACAAATATCAATACTTTTGTAGCTCTACCTTCTCTTGTGATGGTAAATAATAGAGGATATGAGCAAAAAGACCTCTTGGACCTTCAGAATTAAAGGTGTGCTCTCCCCCCACCAGCAGACAAAGCAGTGCCAGTTACTCATTCAGCCACTTTAGCCAATTTCCCCATGATGTAATTAAATAATAAAAAAAAAATAAAAACTCTGCCCAGACAAGCTCCTTTCTAAGTTGGAAGTGAATGCTTGTATTTTAATCCTTTGAAGTCTGGCATGAAATCTCTGCCCCCAGTTTGTCTGCTGCATTTCAAATGTCAGAGTGGGCAGAGGGCATCCAGGAACACCATGGGGAAAGCCAGATACTTTTGCAAGACCAGCAGCTGAGAGTGAAGGCCTCTCTTAACTCCACCACCATTGTGGTGCCTGACATGGTATAACTGTAATTACAGGATTCATTTATCTGTCCCTGTTTTTCTCCCACTAAAATGTGAGTTCCTTGAAAGTAGAGACCATGTTTTATTTTATCTGTAGTCAGCCCTGGCAGCTATCGTTTTTATCCTCCAGCATGCTTTCGTTTCTCCTTTCTTCTGGAAAGGGGGTTCCCTTTCCTTTGGGGACCTCTGCGTCACCCCATGTGGTCCTGGTGGACTTTCACTTATGATGATTTCACCCATTCAGTGGGATGGGCATGTGATCCAGACAGGGCCAACTATAATTCAGTGCTCCTTCAAAGCCATGGATTAGTCCAAGTGTGAGCACGTGACTTAAGGTCAACCGTCAGAGTTTTTCATAAAATTCTCTGAATTAGAGGGAGTGGGGTAACCATTTTTCTTTTCTGAGATGGGAAGAATGTTGCTTTGGGGCTTCAGTAGCCCTCTTCCCTGATACCAAGTAAGCCTATCTGCAGGAAAAAGAATGAGGCCAAGACACAAGGAGAACCAGAGACAGGCAGCGATGTACAGAGTGAGGAGCCTTGAGTCCCCTACTCCAGTTTCTGGGTAAGGTCTTAACTCTCGAACTTCCTCCTTTGATTCTGTCACCTCCCCGGGACCCCTGCAAGCCTGTAATCCAATAAGTCCTACTTTTTTGTTAAGAAAGCTTCAGCTCAATTTCTGTTGCTTACTACCAAAAGAATCCTAAGGTACACATGGTTATATGCTCAATGCCCACTGAAAATATTAATAATGGAAAACACTTATAATGCTTCCATTGTTGAAATGCCTTATGCATATTAGTTTATTCAAAAATGATGTCATTGGGTAAATACTAATATTTTCATACCTCTTTTAGAGATTAGAAAATCAAGGCACAGAAAGGCCAGAGAACTAGTAAGTAGCAAAGCTAGGATATAAAACTAGGAAGACTGGCTCCAGAATATGTGTTCTTAACAGCTATGCTAGTTTGCTTCTTAGAAACCAAATACTTAACAATATTCTGTAGAATAAATGAGGCGCAGAAAAGGCAATGTAGGAAGACCACGTTGCTTTAATGGCTGTAAGGGGGAACTAATGCTATGTTCCACACCGGAAAGTAGAGGAACAGTTCTGCACTTAAAGATTAGAAAGAACTAAATGTCCATCAGTAGAAACTGCACACGCTAATGCTCAGATTGCAGTCTCTAAATACCATTTCTCTCTAATGGGAACAAGGCTCCTTGTAAAAATGGCCCTTTCCAGATCTGAGGCAGAAAAATGAACAAGTGGAGTTTAGAACATCACATCATACTAGAATGTAGGGCATTTATTGAAAACCACTAGTGTCTTAAAAAAATTCAGGAAGTAACTTGGAGAGGCTCCCATTGACCAGTGATGGGAGAATTTGAGCAGTGATAAGGATAATAACTGCAATGGATTGAAACATACCAAATAGATTTAAATCCAAGATTTTATTATATGTAATATATTATACATATTATATTATGTACATTATGATATTATACATTAATATATATTGATATATAATATACTATATATTATATTATATACGTAATATATTTTATATATACACACACACACACACACACACACACACACACACAAAGAAAAACATCATTGTCTTTGGGGGATGATCAGAAACAAGCTTATTATTTGAAAACTGGCAAATAAAAGAAACAACATTTTTTTCTGTCTTTCCTCTGGGTAACAAATAGTAAATGAGGGGAAGTCTATATATAAATAAAGAAGGAAAGAAAAAAACTGGAAAATCACTGCTTGCAACAGCTAATTAATGGATCTAGGCAATGATCAGCAACAACTGTTGACATCACAGAAAGAGAAACAGCCAGACCTGATATGCCTCCTGAAAGAAGTACCCAGCACCACTTATAAGGGTGTCTTGCCAAAATAATCAAATGTGAATCTGATTAAGTCTTTAGAACTAACTACCAATTTACAGGAAATACAGGGGACAAGGAAACGTGTTAAGTGACACCATAAGGATGCAAGCAGCAAAATCAAACTGTGGGAGACTCTAGAGGACAAACATCTTGTCGTCTTCAACAAATAATCGCAAGAGGAAGAAAAGAGATGAAGGAGGTATTACTAGATCAAAAGAGACTTGTCAGATATAAAAATAAATCACAATAAATGGATCTTAGTTGGAACTTGATTCAAACAAACTATATTAACAAAAAGTTTGTTGACAGAATACTTGTTATTAGGAATTATTATTAATATTAAGGTTTGAGAAATGTGTTGTAGTTGTTTTTTAGAGTCTGTATCTTTTAGAGATGCATACTGAAATCTTTATGAATAAAATTATATGTTGTCTGTAATTTTCTTCAAAATAATCCATGGAGTGAGAGAAGTATATGGGAGTATAAATGAGCTGGAAATTGCTGAAGCTAAGGAATGGATACATGTGTCTTCTCTACTTCTGTATGCGTTTGGAATTTTTAGAATTTTCTGTAATAAGCAGTTTAAACAGATCACATCGGTCAGAGCTGGCTTGGAAATTGGGTCACGACAGAGACTTCAAGAGGGGATGGATATCAGTAAGGCCAATTAAGAAGGGCTGTGGACCTGGGAAAAGAGCCAAGCCAACATGGGAATTGGGACTTAGCATGGAAGCTTGCATCCTGGGTGCTTGTCTAATCCTTTCCTCACGTGCTCACACATTTCCTCCCATGCACCCACTTACCAATCCACCTCTTCTCCCAGGCACTACCTTCCCAAGCCATGTATCTAATCACCTTCTACCCCCACTCACAAACCCTTCATTTACTACTGACTTTGTCTTCTCCTCTTCCTCTATGCTTGAGCATGAAGACGAGGTGGTAGACAGGCCCATTGCTGTTCAATGATTGACCAGAATGAAAAGTGAGGTTGGTTGTAGTAAATGGCATTGAGTTCCTAGAATTCAGTAAACCCCTTACTGACAGGGAGCGACTTCTACTTCTCTATTCCCTCACAAATCCTAGACCAGCCCTGCACATTCAGTTAGTGTTTCATCCATAATTATTTCAGTCTGACTTAAAGAATGACTTAATTTAGAGGCCTGATATTTTCTAATTTGGCTTTATAACATTTCTGGTCACCTCACTTTTTCCACTGAGTGAGGAGTAGCTTCTGTTCCTCTCTGTTTCATGTGGATTATCTCCATAAGTCCTCATACAGAAGGCACTAGAATTCCAAGGCAATTTGATGTTCAGAGGGCTGTATCTGCAAACCAACCTGGAGATTAAGTGGGTGAAGTAAATTAATTGTTTTCTGGCCCATGGCCTGGTTCCTTGAAGTCACATACGCAGTCTAAACCATTTTTTTCTGGAACTTTTCAATGGTACAGGCCAGTGGGTTAGGGGAAAAAAATCCCCTAAAATGACAGGGTAACTTTTTTACCAATTGCCCCACTCAAATCTGTACCCGTAGCCTCAGCCCCTGCCCCATCACTATAAAGCCTCATTAGAAAGGATGCAAAGAATCACTTTGCCTTAAGATAACTTATCATTTAGAAATATTATAGAGACCAAGGAAAGGAAAAGTCAGAATTAACTCTTATTAAGCATCTTCAGTGTGCTAGATATGACTGTGTTTATGGTTATATAATATACATGCGTTAGGTCATTTAATAATATAAGAGTTCATAGAGAATTAAATGAGATAATACAGGTAAAGTACTTAGCACAGAAACTGTTACATAGAAAACACCAAAAATAGTAGTGCTCCAAAACAATGAAATAAGAAAAGTTTTTGGGGGCTTCCCTGGTGGCACAGTGGTTGAGAGTCCGCCTGCCGATGAAGGGGACACGGGTTTGTGCCCCGGTCCGGGAGGATCCCACATGCCGCGGAGCGGCTGCGCCCGTGAGCCATGGCTGCTGGGCCTGCGCGTCCGGAGCCTGTTGCTCCGCGGTGGGAGAGGCCACAGCAGTGAGAGGCCCGCGTACCACAAAAAAAAAAAAAAAAAAAAGAATGGTTTTTGGTAATAACTATGGAGTAGTTATTCCTCATTTTACAGATCAGAAAGCAGAGGCTCAGAGCCATTCAACAGCTTTTCTAAGATCACAGAGCTAATAAGTCATAGAGCTGGGGTCTTAAGTGGGGTTTCTATGAGTATAAAGCTTATGCCAGAGTTTGACCAGAAAAACAGAACCAGTAAGAGATATATAGCGATAATAAGAGATTTACTGCAAGGAATTGGCTTATATAATTGCAAAGACTGCCTAGGCAAGTTAGAAGTCCACAGGGTAGGCACTCAGGACAGGCAGGCTGGAATTCTCAGGCATGAGCTGATGCTGGAGTCCACAGGCAGAATTTCCCCTTCTTCGAGGAAACCTCAGCTCTGCTCCTAAGGCCTTTCAACTGATTGGAGCAGGCCCACCCAGATTATCTAGGATAATCAACTGATTATGGACATTAATTACATCTACAAAATACCTTCGCAGCAAAACCTAGGTTAGTGTTTGAATAAGTAGGGAGTATGGACTAGCAAGTTGACACATTAAAAGACAATCACAATGTTCTTTTCATTTGGCCTTCAAATTAGTAATTTAGAGCAGGAAGTTGCCTTGGCACTTATCAATTTCAACTTCCACATTTTAGAGGAGAGAGAATTGAGGCTCAGTGCTATGCAGTGATTTAGCCAAGCTCACGTACTTATCAAACCCCAGGCCTTCTGGCCTCCATTCAGGGCTCTTTTCAGAGCATCAAACGCATGAGCTCATTCAGCAAGTATTTACTGAGTGTCCATCCTGCACCTGTGAGGGACGAGATATGACATTATCTCATGAGATGCTGAAATAGACGTATGCATGGTGGAGGCATAAAGTGGGAAAATTAATTCCACCTTGCAGAGGAGTGTGGTGAGGAAGGGCCTCACTGAGAGGGAAATTTGAGATTTGGAAGATGTGCTGATTTCGGCCAGGCAGTCAGCAAGGAAAAAGGCATCACTGATACAGAAAATAATGAGAGCAAAGGCCTGAAAGTAGCATTTACTTGAGGTGAGAAGAGAAAGAAGACCGACTGAAGTTCTGCCTTCAAGGGAAGCGCAGACCTTTCCACATTATATGCAATAAAATCAGCTGAGGCCCACCCATGGGTGCTCTTCCGGGCCCCAGTGGTCCTTGACTTTATTTTGAGAATCACTGCCTCACAGTAACCCATAGAAAAAGAGGTAAACAGGTATTCCTGTTTTTAAACATAGAGAAGGATGGGTAACTCTGGCAAGAATACAGCCAGAGTCGTCAAGTCTGAGGCAAACATCACTCCATCCTCCAGTTTCACAGTAAGGATGAGACAAACCTTCACAATCGGACAGGACAGAGGCGGGTCTCTGGGGATTTCACTCTGCCTTGGGCAATGTCTGGGCCCCTGGTTGGAGGGCTCTGAGGATTGGAGGGTCACTGTTCTGTTCCATGAGACACTTTCATCTGGCAGAAAGGAAATCCTCAGTGATATGAGAGAGGGACATTTGCCACCCTCTGGCAAAGAGGAGCCATGAAGGCAGTCCCATTGCGACCAAAACATGCAGTGAGCACTTTCTGAAGCGAGTAGACATCCTGAGGAAATTGCAGCTGCCCTGGACACTGCTTCTACACAGGAGGCTTCAGGGTGGGAGGACCTGAGCTATCAGAATTTGGAGGCGTGTTTCCCCAGGGGCAGGACAAAGGGCGAGTGGGGTTCCCATAGGTTTGGTGTGACGTGGGAAAGAGTCCAGCATGTGAGTCCATTATGCACTAGCTGTGGGACCCCTCTGAGCTGCAGGGAAGCTGAGACAATACAAAACCCTGTCACTCGGGGTCGCTGTGAGGGCTGTGGGAGGAAATGCAAGGGCACTGTCCAACACGGTGCCTGGAAAATGTTTGTGGAATTTAAAATCATGGGAAGTCTACACTATATGCCACGCCTCACTCCCCTCAGTTACATGTAGTCAGATACATAGTAAGAGAAAATTCAAAGGGAGATTAAATGATCAAAAGTCCTCCCTGAACCACCCACTCACTGCATCACCAAATGAATTAGTTTCCCCAGCTAGGCAACCCCATAGCATCCCTACATAGCTCCCATCATAATGCTGAACAGACTTGCTTATAATTGCGGATTGGTTGAAGAGTTTCATAAAATGGAGAAAAAGAAATTGGGACGTACTGTTTGGGATGAATAACAAATTGTCCCTGGCCTAGGGCACGATGAGAGGTTTCTTGGGAGGCACTGGGCATTTCAAGACCTACAAGGACACTTCAAGGGCAGGGCTAAGTGGAGAAGATTGAGCTGTCCTGGAAAAATAATCAGTAGAGAGATGCTCTATCTATCTATCAGCTTCCAGCCATGTTGAGCCCATCTTCTCTCTTACTTGATTTTGATCTCTGCTACTTTGATCTTTTCCTTTCTTACTGATCTTGGAACCATGATCTTCACCTCATCTCATTAGGCCACTACAACCAATTATGGGAAATTCATATGTGACTCAGCTGAGAGCGTTTACCACTCAGCTAAGAGTGTTTATTTCTGCCCTCAACCATGCAGGAATCCGCTCCTCCCATCTCTCCTCCTCTGGACTGTATCTCTTGCTGTATCCATAGTTTAAAATATGGTAACTAAAGGCTCATGGGACAAAAAGCCAAGGGAATTGCTGAATTGGGAGAGCGAAGTACAGTTGAGCATATACATATGCATCTCGAGCATTAGTTTGAGCTCTAAGAGAGAGAAGTCCAGTTCCTGATGGACTCCACCAGTATTAGTCAGGATAGGCTAGGTCATGCTGAGGTAACAAAAACCCCCAAAATCTACTTGTCTGACCACAGTAAAAGTTAAATTCTTGCTCTAGCAAAATTTTCGGAAGGACCAGGTGACTTACCAGACCTGACGTCCTCCATGTGTTGGCTCCTTGTTCCAGGCTGCTCTGATCTTATGGTACCTTCATACCAAAATATGTGCTCATGTATTGGAAGTTGTAACAAGGAGAGAGGGTGAGCTGGTGAGTTGACCACCAAGAATTAAATGCTTTGGTCTAAAACGGACACAGATCCCTGTTATCGCATTTTGTTGGCCATATCTGGCCAATATAGACAACCACATCCGACTTCAAGGGGGCAGGGAAACACAATCCTCTGTTTACCTAGAGATGTTGGTGATCATTTGTATTGTCTACCGCACTGCCTGGCATGGGGCCTTGGAGTAATGAATTTCAAGTCAGACACATATTGTTTGAGTCCATGCTCTGACACTTACATGGACAAGTCATTCCATCTCCCTGAGTCTTTTTTCTTCTCTTTGTGTAAAGTGGAGACAGCACCCATTTTTCCTGTTGCGATTCAAATGATCTAATGTAATTGCAAGTGTTTTGATAACTGTAAGCATTAGCTATTAATAGTTAAAATTAATAGAAGCCCTTGCAAAATTTAATAGCAGAGGGAGCTGAGGTTTCTAAATAGAGAAACAACCAAGCACAAAAATACACTTAGGGGAGCCATTTCTAGCAGCTAGCATTAGAGAAGGGATTCATTTTTTGTTGGGTCCTTAGTCCTCACTGCCTTTTTAATATTTTAAATATTCCTTTTATCCAAAAATTGTTGATTGACTCTTCTTGAACATGCTTAAGGCTTAGGGGGCAATAAATAGCTTCCTTCTTCTCTACCTGATTTTGGACTGGCTGAAAAGTGGAAGTCAGGCACAAGGAGAATAAAATATTGATTTTGTTAGCAATAAAGCTGATACTCTCATGTACGTGCAACAATGAATTTCTTCATATTGGATCCTAGAATTAGACAGACATACCTCTTGAAATTATTTCAATAGAATCTAAATGTGATGGAAGAAATATATACAGGGAGTTATGGAAGCAGGGAAAAGGCAAATCATTTCTCAGCCGTGTGCCAACCATCAGATGAGTATGGAATAGAATGCAGGCCCATCAGCCATGGTCGTGTGGGCTGTGCACTGCACAACTCCAGGGGGTGTTATGGTCTCTGTGACTCCTCTCCGACCCAGAGTTGCGCAAGGCACAGCCTGAATGGCTGCATACGGCGCCCATTGTAGAAAGAATGGACAACATTTTGATGGTCTAAACTGCTTTGAGAATCTGATGGAATACAGGGATATGACTGTCCCTAGAAAGGCGTACATGTTTATGGTAGAATTCGGCAAATAATTTTCGAAGTGATACAAACTGCCTGAAGCCCATCTCTGAAGAGCTTGTCAGGAGTTCCTTTGAAGATGATCTCAGAAGTCCTATATAGCTCAGATATTCTATAATTCTAGGGCAACATTCTGGTTGGATTGCAGGGTTTGTCCGGCAACAACCTGGGGAAAAATCATGAACGAGAAGGTTAAAAGACCCCCTATGAAACACAAGGCATGCATTAGCACAGAATGTAAGTGGACCAAGACTGAAAAGCTCATACAAAAATCTACATTAACCACTAGGTTAGTTGTCAAATGATGATTTGTTTCTCTCTCTTTTAACATTTAAAAATTGCAATTATTACTGTATTTAGAGGGGAAAAGGAGAGAGATAAACAACCCCTGTGGTTTCCATGCTTTTGGCATGAATTTGAGAACAGGCTTTGTTGCTGCAGGAGAAGTGAGCCCTGCCTCACTTCCTGGCTTGCCTTTGCTCTTGACTCTCCAGGGGTCATTGCCAGTCAGACTCACCTCAGAGCCCTGTCCCTGATCCAGTCTTGTTTCTAAACTCATGTGGAGGAGAAAGTTAGACAAGTGGGGCTATGTAAGGGGCTGACCTTGTCTGAGCTTTGAGATCTCCTCCCAGAATGTCTTGGACACCCTCTCCCAACACCCGCAAAGACATAGATGGGTGTATATTAAGCTTTCAGCTGCTTTATCTCCATGAACAAAAGTGCCTCATTCCTCCCCCTTCTCCCTCAGTTATCATGAAGTGACAATGCAATATCTTGAAGCAGATTTTTTAAAGAATTGGCGTGAAACACATCCTCAACTTTTTGTGGGAAGAGACTGGTTTTTATTTCCCAGCAGATGTAGGAACACTGAGACGGCAGACCCAGAGGGCACACAATAGATCGCTGACACCTCCAAGGACACTGGAAAACGGCAGGAGTGAGAATGTGGACAATGGGACTGATACTCCCTTCTCTGAAAGACTTTCCTCTTCTGTGAGCCTCTGAAAATCAAGAAGGCAGGATAAAGGCAGCAGTCACCTGCTGGGAGAGCTCGCAAGGAAATTAACATCCCCTAATCCTTATCAGTTTAGATTGGGCTAAACAGACATTTTATATGGGTGCTTAATTTAGTACCCAAAGGGATGCCTTCCATCCTATGCAATGATTTCAGTTATTCTCAATCTTCAGAATCACCTGGATGGTGGTTAAAATAGTTGGTTAAGATAGTTGGCCCTACCCCCAGAGTTCAAAATCAGTAGGTTGGGGGTTGGGACTAAGGATTTTCATTTCCAACAAGCTCGCAGGTGCTGCTGCTGCTGCAGGTCCAGAGATTATACTTCGAGAACCATTAGTTCGACTCTTCATTCTCCCATTATTTTCTCTCCAGGCGGACAAGAGATTAAAGAGGATATACAGAGAATCAGGACAACTGATGCCCACTGGGGAATGGGAGAGAAAGGCTGGGGTAGGGGAGGTGGTCGAAGGAGCAGCATGTTTCTAATATTGGTTAAAGCATATCACGAGGATCCCATCTCTGGGCTCCAGGAACAAGCTATTGATTGTATTCAGCACGCAGCACCACCTAACCTTCAAATTCAGGTCTCTGGTTTTATCTCTGTAATACTCATTTATCACATCAGATAAAAGCAAATAAAGATGTAAGTGAAAACACGTAGCTCGCTACACAGATCATGGGTATTGAATAAATTATACCACAATGCTTGCCATAAAGAAATTTCCTAGGAAGAAAAGGAGAAGGAGTTACAAGAAGAATGGAAGAAGAGGGTGTCACAATCCTGGGATGTGGGGTCAGGGCTGTGACATTTCGAAAAGGAAGGCATTTAGTAGCAGTATAAATTCGTTGATGAGTGAATGGGTACATAGACGTGTAATTTAACAATGTCAAATTCAAAACCATTGAGAGGATTTAGAATGGGGGTAAACTCAGTGCTATTAAAGGCTCTGAGTTCATTGGGTTTTAGGTCATGAGCATTAATAACCCTCTGCTCTTTCATACTACAAGTGGAAGACTGTGCTCAGCTCATAGCAGGACATTTTGAGAGGCAGTCACATGTTTTGTGAATTTCAAGGAAGGCGATGGCTCCAGAAAATTTCCTAAGCAAGGAGTTGCTCATGTCATAGCGTTTTGGATGATTGCTTCTGTCATTGGAGAGCGTGGGTCCTCCCGATTACCTTCCGTATGCCTCATCCTGATCTTCAACTTTCCCTCAACCTTCAAATTATGAGCACACCTGGACCCAGGCTGGACCCAGGTACACATGGAGTTTCCCCCTCCACCATGGGTCTCTACCTGCCCTTCACCTGACATGATGGAGACTGGAACCTGGCCTGGAGCAACACAGAGATTATGAGGACCAAAGAGATTTAAAATGTCTTCACTTGTCAAACAACTTCCAATTCTTTTCCCCTGCAGATCTTTCCTGACTTCTGGCAAGATTGTTTCTGGATGCTATGTTCATTTTATGGCTGCATATGTCCTGAAAGTTGAAAGATGGCTTATGTCACCCAGTCTCCCCTGGCCCTGGTTCAGAACAGCCTGAATTTTGTCTTCGTCACATCCCTTTTGTGGGTCACATTTGGGTCACAAACAGTGATTTCTATGGGCAGTTTGGGCTTCAGAGTTCTCTAAAACTCTGGGTGAAGCACAGCAGAAATTTTGCATTCGATTTTAGTATTTCAGTGTTTCAACAGACTTGGTTAACTGTGCGCATGGGGTGTCTGGCTGTAATCCATGTCTCTTTCTAAAGCAAAGTAGTTCATCCAAATGAAACCTGCTGGAATCTGCAATGAGCTTAGAGGCAAACACTGTATCCTTATTAGCTTCAATTCTGTGCAAGGAAAAAACTGCATGAAGCCATCCACAGGGGTAAAAAACAGTTCTGTGTTTGGGTACTGACTTGGACATACTTAAATCCAGATTTGGTTTCTTTCTTTTTCTTTTCTTTTCTTTTTTTTTTAAAGAATCAATTTTATTTATTTATTTTTTCTTTCTTTGGGAGGCGGCAGGAGGGGCCATGAGACACACGGGATCTTAATTCCCTGACCATGGATCAAACACGTGTCCCCTGCAGTGGAAGCACAGAATCCTAATCATTGGACTGCCAGGGAATTCGCCAAATTTGGTTTCTTAAGAATGTCATGCTCTGGGCTTCCCTGGTGGCGCAGTGGTTGAGAGTCCGCCTGCCGATGCGGGGGACACAGGTTCGTGCCCCAGTCCGAGAAGATCCCACATGCCGCGGAGCAGCTGGGCCCGCGAGCCATGGCTGCTGAGCCTGCGCGTCCGGAGCCTGTGCTCCACAATGGGAGAGGCCACAGCAGTGAGAGGCCCGCGTACTGCAAAAACAAAAAAAAAAAGAAAAAAAAAGAATGTCATGCTCTGCATTGACAAAGCATGCCATGCAGGACTCCGTCTGCAGTAAATACAGTGGTTTTAGCTTTGCTGGAGATATTATGATGATGCTATAGGTCACTACTGTTTACTGAAACACTCTGTGCCCAGCAAGGTGTACTGGGGCTAGAAAGGTCACCTGGGTAGCTCATTCACAAACGACTGTACATTTAAACTATTTTTGTTATGTCCAAAAATGATATAAATATAATCACAAAGAGACCCTGAGAAAAGGCTATTCATCATATATGCTTGTGTCTAATTTCTGGACACAGAGTCTTCAGACCCCTTGAATTAATATTTTCTAGAATTCTTGTAATTATATTACATTGTATTTTTTGATGTGAAAATTCATTAAATGTACACATCTAAGTTCTTCCCCAATTTATGTAATATTGTTTTGTTATGCATTTTCTATCCAAGAGCCTTAAGAAATGAAATGGCTTGAGCCCCTCTTGACCCAGGCGAGGTCCCTGTGGGTACAAGGCACTGCACCTTCCACCTCATTGGCATCATTTCATTCTTTTTTTTTTCCTCCAGGCCACACGGCACACCTTGCAGGATCTTAGTTCCCCGACCAGGGCAGGGCAGGCAGTGAAATTACCAAGTCCTAACCACTGGACGGCCAGGGAATTCCCACATTTCATTCATTTTACAAAGCAACCCAAAGGCACTGGTATTATTACCCCAACTTTACAAATGAAGAAACGGAGGCTTACCTAAACTTAAGCCTGATAAGTGGAGGAACTGCGACCTGAACCCAGGTCTAATTTGAACCTGAAGTCCTGATGCCCATATTCACAGCACAGGCTGCTTCAGGCAGAATTTTCCACATCTCAGGGCCACTCGTCCCCTCCTCCCTGCTTTCTTCCACCGACGTTCACCACCATCCCCACTTTTCTCTTGGAGTGTCTGTGTGTAGTTGTTCCTCCTGACCCAGATGGGGCAGCTCACAGAGAAGCAAGCCCAGAGGGTCAGTGTTTCATTGAGCAGAAAGTCAGGAAGGAGGCCAACCATTGCACTAGAATCTGGTGGTTCCCATAGCAACAGAATCAATCAATCAACAAGTTCTTGAGTGTCACCTTAAACTCAGCCTGTCATCTGCACCTTAGTCTAACTGAGGAGTGGGAAGAGGAGGGTGGGCATGGAGCAGGAATGCACAGACAAGGAGACACAGGCCTGCTGTGGTGTGGGTCTGGCTGATTCCAGGGAACCTCTGTGTTCTGAGGGGCTGGAAGCAGGCTGATTCAGAGGCTAAGAGACATTGTTCTGTGCTACCACTCACCACTCTGGACCCCACGGCCACTGGCTGGTCCACTGTGTTCAGGAAATTCAACAGGAACCCTGGCAGCTCCTCAATGTCTATAAAAGAGGTATTAGGGTAGCCACAGAGTTGTAGCCATGTAGTTGGTGTGGGTATGGGCTAAAGTTTTGTCCTGAAACTGCAGGTAAATACTAAGCATATTGACTTTGACTTAAATTAAATGTTTATTTAGGGTAGCTGGGCCTGATGAAGATTACAGGGAATTAAGCCACTCCCCCGACACACACATACAAGTACTTATTAAATATCTTTCAAGGTAATTGACAAGATATGGAATCAGCCTAAGCATCCAACAATGGATGAATGGATAAAGAAGATGTGGTACAGGAGGAACCAAGATGGCGGAGTAGAAGGATGTGCTCTCACTCCCTCTTGCAAGAACACCAGAATCACAAATAGCTGCTGGACAATCATCGACAGGAAGACACGGGAACTCACCAAAAAAGATACCCCACATCCAAAGACAAAGGAGAAGCCACAATGAGGCAGTATGAGGGGCGCAATCACAGTAAAATCAAATCCCATAACTTGTGGGTGGGTGATTCACAGACTGGCGAACACTTATATCACAGAGGTCCACCCACGGGAGTGAAGGTTCTCAGCCCCACGTCAGGCTTCCCAACCTGGGGGTCCAGCAACGTGAGGAGGAATTCCTAGAGAATCAGACTTTGAAGACTAGTGGGATTTGATTGCAGGACTTTGACAGGACTGGGGGAAACACAGATTCCACTCTTGGAGGGCACACACAAAGTAGTGTGTGCATCAAGACCCAGGGGAAAGGAGCAGTGACCCCGGGGCGGGCTGAACCAGACCTACCTGCTAGTGTTGGAGGGTGTACTGCAGAGGCGGGGGTGGCTCTGCTTCACTGTGAGGACAAGGACACTGGCAGCAGAAGTTCTGGGAAGTACTCCTTGGTGTGAGCCCTCCCAGAATCTGTCATTAGCCCCACCAAAGAGCCCAGGTAGGCTCCAGTGCTGGGTTGCCTCAGGCCAAACAACCAACAGGGAAGGAACCCAGCCCCACCCATCAACAGTCAAGTGGATTAAAGTTTTACTGAGCTCTGCCCACCAGAGCAACAGTCAGCTCTACCCACCACTAGTCCCTCCCATCAAGCCTCTTAGATAGCCTCATCCACCAGAGGGCAGACAGCAGAAGCAAGAAGAACTACAATCCTGCAGGCTGTGGAACAAAAACCATATTCACAGAAAGATAGACAAGATGAAAAGGCACAGGGCTATGTACCAGATGAAAGAACAAGATAAAACCCCAGAAAAACAACTAAATGAAGTGGAGAGAGGCAACCTTCCAGAAAAAGAATTCAGAATAATGATAGTGAAGATGATCCAGGACCTCAGAAAAAGAATGGAGGCAAAGATCGAGAAGCTTCAAGAAATGTTCAACAAAGACCTAGAAGAATTAAAGAACAAACAAACAGAGATGAACAATACAATAACTGAAATGAAAACTACACAGGAAGGAACCAATAGCAGAATAAATGAGGCAGAAGAATGGATAAGTGACCTGGAAGACAGAATGGTGGAAGTCACTGCTGTGGAACAGACTAAAGAAAAAAGAATGAAAAGAAATGAAGACAGCCTAAGAGACCTCTGAGACAACATTAAATGCAACAACATTCGCATTATAGGGCTCCAGAAGGAAAAGAGGGAGAGAAAGGACCAGAGAAAATATTTGAAGAGGTTATAGTCGAAAACTTCCCTAACATGGGAAAGGAAATAGCCACCCAAGTCCAGGAAGTGCAGAGGGTCCCATACAGGATAAACTCAAGGAGAAACATGCTGAGACACATAGTAATCAAATTGGCAAAAATTAAAGACAAAGAAAAATTATTGAAAGCAGCAAGGGAAAAACGACAAATAACATACAAGGTAACTCTCATAAGGTTAACAGCTGATTTCTCAGCAGAAACTCTACAAGCCAGAAGGGAGTGGCATGATATACTCAAAGTGATGAAAGGGAAGAACCTACAACCAAGATTACTCTACCCGGCAAGGATCTCATTCAGATTCAATGAAGAAATCAAAAGCTTTACAGACAAGCAAAAGCTAAGAGAATTCAGCACCACCAAACCAGCTTTACAACAAATGCTAAAGGAACTTCTCTAAGTGGGAAACTCAAGAGAATAAAAGGACCTACAAAAACAAACCCAAAACAATTAAGAAAATGGTCACAGGAACATCCATATCCATAATTACCTTAAACGTGAATGGATTAAATGCTCCAACCAAAAGACTTGTTGAATGGATACAAAAACAAGATCCATATATATGCTGTCTACAAGAGACCCACTTCAGACCTAGGGACACAAACAGAGTGAAAGTGAGGGGATGGAAAAATTATTCCATGCAAATGGAAATCAAAAGTAAGTTGGAGTAGAAATAATCATATCAGATAAAATAGACTTTAAAATAAAGACTGTTACAAGAGACAAGGAAGGACACTACATAATGATCAAGGGATAAGTCCAAGAAGAAGATATAAAAATTATAAAAATATATGCACCCAACATAGGAGCACCTCAATACATAAGGCAACTGCTAACAGCTATAAAAGAGGAAATCAACAGTAACAAAATAATAGTGAGGGACTTTAACACCTCACTTACACCAATGGACAGATCATCCAAACAGGTAACTAATAAGGAAACAGAAGCTTTAAATGACACAATAGACCAGGTAGATTTAATTGATATGTATAGGACATTCCATCCAAAAATAGCAGATTACACTTTCTTCTCAAGTGCGCACGGAACCTTCTCCAGGATAGATCACATCCTGGGTCACAAATCAAGCCTCAATAAATTTAAGAAAATGAAATCATATCAAGCACCTTTTCTGACCATAATGCTAGGAGATTAGAAATGAATTACAGGGAAAAAAAGTAAAAACCAGAAACACATGGAGGCTAAACAATACGTAACTAAATAACCAAGGGATCACTGAAGAAATCAAAGAGGAAATCAAAAAATACCTAGAAACCAATGCCAATGAAAACACAACAATCCAAAACCTATGGGGTGAAGCAAAAGCAGTTCTAAGAGGGAACTTTAGAGCTATACAAGCCAACCTCAAGAAACAAGGAAAATCTCAAGTAAACAATCTAACCTTACACTTAAAGGAACTAGAGAAAGAAGAACAAACAAAACCCAAAGTTAGCAGAAGGAAAGAAATCATAAACATCAGAGCAGAAATAGAAACAAAGACAACAATAGCAAAGATCAATAAAACTAAAATCTGGTTCTTTGAGAAGATAAACAAAATTGATAAACCATTAGCCAGACTCATCAAGAAAAAGAGGGAGAGGACTCAAATCAATAAAATTAGAAATGAAGAAGGAGAAGTTACCACAGACACCACATAAATACAAAGCTCCTTAAGAGACTATTACAAGCAACTCTATGCCAATAAAATGGACAACCTGGAAGAAATGGACAAATTCTTAGAAATGTATAACCTTCCAAGACTGAACCAGGAAGAAACAGAAAATATGAACAGACCAATCACAAGGAATTAAATTGAACCTGGGGTTTAAAATCTTCCAACAAACAAAAGGCCAGGACCAGATGGCTTCACAGGTGAATTCTATCAAACATTTAGAGAAGAGCTAACACCCAGCCTTCTCAAACTCTTCCAGAAACTTGCAGAGGAAGTAACACTCCCAAACTCATTCTATGAGGCCACCATCACCCTGATACCAAAACCAGACAAAGATACCACAAAAAAAAGAAAATTACAGACCAATATCACTGATGAATATAGATGCAAAAATCCTCAACAAAATACTAGCAAACAGAATCCAACCACACATTAAAAGGATCATACACCATGATAAAGTGGAATTTATCCCACGGATGCAAGGATTCTTCAATATACGCAAATCAATCAATGTGATATACCATATTAACAAATTGAAGAAAAAAAGCCATATGATCATCTCAATAGATGCAGAAAAAGCTTTTGACAAAATTCAACACCCATTTATGATAAAACTCTCCAGAAAGTGGGCATAGAGGGAACCTACCTCAACATAATAAAGGCCATATACAACAAACCCACAGCAAACATCATTCTCAATGGTGAAACACTGAAAGCATTTCCTCTAAGATCAGGAATGAGACAAGGATGTCCACTCTCACCACTATTATTCAACATAGTTTTGGAAGTCCTAGCCACAGCAATCAGAGAAGAAAAAGAAATAAAAGTAATACAAATTGGAAAAGAAGAAGTAAAATTGTCACTGTTTGCAGATGACATGATACTATACATAGAGAATCCTAAAAATGCCACCAGAAAACTACTAGAGCTAATCAATGAACTTGGTAAAGGTGCAGGATACAAAATTAATACACAGAAATCTCTTGCATTCCTATACACTGATGATGAAAAATCTGAGATAAATTATGGAAACACTCCCATTTACCATTGCAACAAAAAGAATAAAATACCTAGGAATAAACCTACCTGGGAGACAAAAGACCTGTATGCAGAAAACTATAAGACACTGATGAAAGAAATTAAAGAGGATACCAACAGATGGAGAGATATACCATGTTATTGGATTGGAAGAATCAATATTGTGAAAATGACTATACTACCCAAAGCAATCTACAGATTCAATGCAATCCCTATCAAATTACCAATGGCATTTTTTATGGAACTAGAACAAATCATCTTAAAATTTGTATGGAGACACAAAATACCCCGAACAGCGAAAGCAGTCTTGAGTGATAAAAACAGAGCTGGAGGAATCAGACTCCCTGACTTCAGACTATACTACAAAGCTACAGTAATCAAGACAATATGGTACTGGCACAAAAACAGAAACATAGATCAATGGAACAAGATAGAAAGCCCAGAGGTAAACCTACGCACCTAATCTATGACAAAGGAGGCAAAGATATAAAATAGAGAAAAGACAGTCTCTTCAATAAGTGGTGCTGGGAAAACTGGACAGCTACATGTAAAAGAATGAAATTAGAACACTCCCCAACACCACACAAAAAAATAAACTCAAAATGGATTAGAGACCTAAATTTAAGACCGGACACTATAAAACTCTTAGAGGAAAACATAGGAAGAACACTCTTTGACATAAATCACAGCAAGATTTTTTTTTTTTTTTGCAGTACGCAGGCCTCTCCCTGTTGTGGCCTCTCCCTGTTGTGGCCTCTCCCATTGCAGAGCACAGGCTCCGGACACACAGGCTCAGCAGCCATGGCTCACGGGCACAGCCGCTCCATGGCACGTGGGATCCTCCCAGACCGGGGCACGAACCTGTGTCCCCTGCATTGGCAGGTGGACTCTCAACCACTGTGCCACCAGGGAAGCCCACAGAAAGATATTTTTTGATCCACCTCCTAGAGTAAAGGAAATAAAAACAAAAATAAACAAATGGGACGTAATGAAACTTAAAAGCTTTTGCACAGCAAAGGAAACCATAAACAAGACCAAAAGACAACCCTCAGAATGGGAGAAAATATTTGCAAACGTATCAATGGACAAAGGATTAATCTCCAATATATATAAACATCTCATGCAGCTCGATATTAAAGAAACAAACAACCCAATCCAAAAATGGGCAGAAGACCTAAACAGACATTTCTCCAAAGAAGACATACAGATGGCCAAGAAGCACATGAAAAGCTGCTCAACATCACTAATTATTAGAGAAATGCAAATCAAAACTACAATGAGGTATCACCTCACACCAGTTAGAATGGGCATCATCAGAAAATCTATAAACAACAAATGCTAGAGAGGTTGTGGAGAAAAGGGAACCCTCTTGCACTGTTGGTGGGAATGTAAATTGATACAGCCACTATGGAGAACAGTATGGAGGTTCTTAAAAAACTAAAAGTAGAATTGCCATATGACCCTGTAATCCCACTACTGGGTATATATCCAGAAAAAACCATAATTCAAAAAGACACATGCACCCCAATGTTCATTGCAGCACTATTTACAATAGCCAGGTCATGGAAGCAACCTAAATGCCCATCGACAGACAAATGGATGAAGAAGATGTGGTACATATATACAATGGAATATTACTCAGCCATAAAAAGGAATGAAATTGAGTCATTTGTTGAGACATGGATGGACCTAGAGACTGTCATACAGAGTGAAGTAAGTCAGAAACAGAAAAACAAATATTATATATTAACGCATATATGTGGAACCTAGAAAAATGTACAGATGAACCGGTTTGCAGGGCAGAAGTTGAGACACAGATGTAGAGAACAAATGTATGGACACAAAGGGGAGAAAACCGTGGTGGGGTGGGGATGGTGGTGTGCTGAATTGGGCGATTGGCATTGACATGTATACACTGATGTGTATAAAATTGATGACTAATAAGAGCCTGCCATATAAACAAACAAACAAAAAAAAAACAACTAATACTAAACTTTCTTTGGGTTATTTGTATGGAAATATGTTAATATAAATGTTTCGGACATTACATGAAATTTCTAAAAATCTTATATGTTCTGGTATAATGTTATAAGTCATAATTCTAGTTACTACTTTAAAATGTATATCTCAGAAATAACTAAATTTCCTTGTCAATTGCATTATTATGAACTTTCATCAAATCTTTAACTGTGGTCATTTTTAAGTCTTTTGTCATTTACAGACAGTTCTGGGTGTACTCTGATGCTTTTGCAAAAATGTTCCTATAAAAGGGTTTCATCTTCAAGGAATTCATGGAAAAGACCCTGACAGGTACAGGTTTCTGGTAACTGACCATACTGCAGAACTGAATGAATAAGCATTTTCAGAACACTAATGGAAAACTGATGAGTTCATAAAAGTGCTAACAAAAGATCAAGATGAAAAGCAATTAATTATATGAGACTGAGTAAACTGATGAGGATGATTATAATTTTTGTGAATTTCTGTTTGAATAAAAAAAAAATCCCCCCGCCCAAAAAAGATGTGGTACGTATATACAATGGAATACTACTCAGCCATAAAAAAGAATGAAATTTGGCCATTTGCAGCAACATGGATTCACTTGGAGGGCATTATGCTAAGTGAAATAAGTCAGACAGAGAAAGACAAATACTGTATGATATCATTTATATGTAGAATCTAAAAAATACAACAAACTAGTGAATATAACAAAAAGAAGCAGACACACAGATTTAGAGAGAAAACTAGGGGTTACCAGTGGGGAGAGGGAAGGGGGAGGGGAGGGGCAATATAGGGGCAGGGGATTGAGAGGTACAAACTATTAGTTATAAAATAAGCTACAAGGATATATTGTACAATATGGGGAATATAGCTAATATTTTATAATAACTGCAAGTGGAATATATCCTTTAAAAATTGTGACTCACTATATTGTACACCTGCAACTTATATAATATTGTATGTCACCTCTAGTTTAAAATAATTTTAAAAAGATATTTCAAGCTCACATCACTGTGCCTTCACTGGGGATTTTATAGGTAGGGCAGAGATTGAGGAGAACTGAGCACACTCTAAGAAATGGTGAATTTAACACACTTATAACAAATATAAATTTTTAGAATTAAAATATACCAAGATAATCACAGTGCAGCTCTGATGTCCTCTCTAGTTCTTTCTGACTGGGCAATGGGTAAAATTCTGAGCAGTAAAGGCTAGGCCCTGGTTTTCTGTTGGACCCACTGACCCACAGCAGTTCTTCGTGGCTCAGTCACTTCCTTCTGTCACAGATGTCATGCCAGCCATGGAGGCAACTTTCTCCCGGTTAGCTGTAATGGACAGAGCCTTCACCAACCAGATTCCCAGAGTGCTGACAATTTCTGCCGCCAGCTGCCGTGCAGATGCCTGTTTATAACTGGAACTGAGGTGGCAGGAGAACCAGATCTCAAGGCTTTTTGTGCAAAGGAATCACCTGCAGAGCTTGTGGGAAGTGCAGGTCCTAGGGCCACACCGCTGAGATTCCATCAGTGAATCGGAGGCGGGCCAGGAATCTGCACTCTCTGAACACGCCAGAAGATCCTGAAGCCTGTGGGACCACCCTTGGAAAACAAGTCTGTGCTCCCACCTCTCAAGTCTCATCCTCTCAGTTTTTGCTTTTGGTTTTGGTTTTTTTGCAGTACCCGGGCCTCTCACTGTTGTGGCCTCTCCCGTTGCGGAGCACAGGCTCCGGACGCGCAGGCTCAACGGCCATGGCTCACAGGCCCAGCTGCTCCGCGGCATGTGGGATCTTCCCGGACCGGGGCACGAACCCATGTCCCCTGCATCAGCAGGCGGACTCTCAACCACTGCGCCACCAGGGAAGCCCTCATCCTCTCAGTTTTAAATGGGATAAGAGCACCTTCCCTGGGGAGGCCAGTGGCCACCCAAGGCCCTGAAGTTAGTCAGTGGCAGGGCAGGACTGGCACTCATGTTTGCCAGCCCTAAAGCCTTGCTCCATCTGGATGGCAGGGCAGCTCTAGGGGCTTCAGTATGGCCCCTCCCCAGGTCTCCAGACACCACAGGCCAAGTCGGGGTGCTGTGACCATGAGGGTTAGAATGGACATATGGACAGCGCTTGGTACAGAGCACTCATTCAGGAAACGTCCAGTGAATGGACGATCAGACAGTAATTATAGTGGTATCATTTTGGGGGTTCCTTCCCTGGGCCAGGCCCTCTACCAGTGCTTCTGAGTTCTGCCCCACAGGATCTGGGCCCCGCTCTATATCCATGCAGGACCAATCAGGGAATTCTACCTCCCCATTCCCTGTCTCAGCCTTCATCTTCCTCATCTGTAAAACGGGGATAATCAACCCTCTCTCACCTGCTGTTGAAGGACAAAATGAGATGACACCAGTAAAGAGTCATGACATCTCCAAAAGGATGTTTCTAACTCCTTTGGTTCCCTCCCTGCTAAGCATGGCTGCCACATTAGCAGCCATTAGCCCCAAGTTCAGAGCGGGCTACACTGGGAGTAGGGGGTGTGGTACCGAGGGCCTTCAGGGTTGCTCAGCCTTTAGATCAGGGTCGGCAGCCTAAGAGTGTCCAGTGGGTCAGTGTTGTTGCTGCCTTCTGGGTTCTGTGAAAGCAAGTGCCCTTGAAGAGCACCAGGGTTTTGTCTTGTCTTGGACCTGGTGAAGGAAGTTGGAGATGTGAGTATGAAAAGAACGTGGGGGTCAGCAGGCCTCCAGCAGGTCTGGGGTAGTGGATCCTCAGGCACGCCCATTGTTCCTGCAATCCCTGAAACTCCACAGTCTTCCACATCAATAGGTCTCAGCAGAATAGCCTCTGCTAGAGTGGCCTCCCCACTCCCTTCCCCTGGTCCAGTGCAGGGGTAGGCAGTACAGCGTAGGGCATGGATTCTCCAACGATGGCCCATTTCAGAGTCTCCAGGAAGGTGGAATAAATGCACATTCCCAGGTCCTACCTCAGAGGTTCTGATTCAGTGGGTCTGTGGAGAGGCCCAGGAATCTGCCTTTTTTTTCTTTTTCTTCTTTTTCATATTGTATTTTGTCCAGTTTATTGAGCTATGATTGACATATAACATTGTATTCGTCCAAGGCACACAACATAATAGTTGACATATGTATACACTGTGAAATGATTGGCACAAGTTTAGTTAATATCAATCACTCACGTAGTTACAAAAATTTTTTCTTGCGATGAAAACTTTTAAGATGTACTCTCTTAGCGACTTTCAAATATGCAATACAGTGCTGCTGACTGTAGCTACCATGCTGTACAGTTACATCCCCAGAGGTTATTTATCTTATGACTGGAAGCTTTTACCTTTCGGCCACCTTCACCCATTTCCCTCACCCCTCACCCCCTGCCTCTGGCAACTGCCAATCTGTTCTCTGTTTCTATGAGTTTGGTTTTAATAGATGAAATGTATAAGTGAGATCGTACAGTATTTGGCTTTCCCTGGCTGACTTATTCACTTAGCATCACGCCCTTAAGGTCCATCCATAGTGTCACAATGGCAGGATTTCATTCTTTTTTATGGCTGAATAATATTCAATTTATCTGTCAACGAACACTTAGGTTGTTTCTATATCTTGGCTATTGTAAGTAATACTGCAATGAACAACCCAAGTGTCCATCAACAAATAAATGGATAAACAGAATGTGATATATCCATGTAATGGAATATTATTCAGTCATAAAAAGGAACAGAGTTGTGATATATGCTACAATATGGATGAACCTTGAAAGCATTATGCTAACTGAAATAAGCCCGACACAGAAGGACAAATAGTGTATTATTTCACTTATATGAAATATCTAGCATAGGCAAATTCATAGAAACAGAGAGTCGATTAGAGCTTACCAGGAGCTAGGTGGAGAGGATGTGGAATGGGGCGTTATTGCTTAATAGGTACACATTTTATGTTTGGGGTGATAAAAAAAAGCTCTGGAAATAGATACCGGTAATGGTTGCACAGCACTGTGAAAGTAATTGACGCTTCTTAATTGTATACTTAACAATGGTTAAATTACATATTTATGTTATATGTGTTTTATGGCAAATGCAATAATTTTTTTTTTTTCTTTTTTGCGGTACGCGGGCCTCTCACTGTTGTGGCCTCTCTTGTTGCGGAGCACAGGCTCCGGACGCGCAGGCTCAGCGGCCATGGCTCACGGGCCCAGCCGCTCCGCGGCATGTGGGATCTTCCCAGACCGGGGCACGAACCCGTGTCCCCTGCATCAGCAGGCGGACTCTCAACCACTGCGCCACCAGGGAAGCCCAAGTTTGCTTTTTGTACTGAAATCCATGGAGAGTCCCAAGGGATTTAGAAGCGGTGGGGCTGGGGTGGTGATGAGGGTTGGCATTATCAGATCTGCTTCCCACGAAGGCCACTGAATGCAGAAGAGGCGTTAGACACAGAAGGACCATTAGAGGAATTCAGGGAAGCAGTGACAAGAGCCTGAAAAACAGTGTTGGGAACGAGCGCCTCAGAAGGGTGCGGGGTAGGTTAAACCGTAGGCTCCGAAACAGAGAGGCTGGGATTTAGGATGACTTCCCTGGCAGGCAAGACACTAAGGTGGCCCCCGTGATTCCCTGATGTTCACGTCCTGTGTAATCTCCTCCCCGAGTGGGGCAGCACCTGTGATTCGCCTCTAGGCAACAGAACAAGGCAAAGGAGGAGGGATTTTGCAGATGAAATGCAGCTGCAAAGCAGTTCATTTTGAGTTCATCAAGAGGGAGAGACTTCATCAGGTCAAAACCCTTAAGAGGGACCAGGTCCCTCCTTTTGTGAGAGACAGCCCTATGGGCTTGACTTACGCAGTCATGCTAGAGAAACTCACATGCCAGGACCTGTGGGTGGCCTCCAGCGCACGGTCAGAGAAAGCAGTCAGACAATCGCAAGGGAAATGAATTCTGCCAACAACCGGAGGGAGCTTGGAAGCGGCTCCTTCCCCAGGGTCGCCTCCGGATGAGAACGCTGCCCACCCACACCTTGACTGCAGCCTTGTCAGACGCTGGGGAGGGGACCCAGCTCAGCCATGTCCAGACTTCTAACCTAGAAAACTTCCAGAAAACAAATATGTGTTGCTTTAAGCTGCCGTGATTATAGTAAAGAGTTATGGAACAAGAGGCAACTAATACAACCTCCAAGGTTCCTTGTGGGGGGCACCCTAGGAAACAGTGGGGGAGCTAGAGGAGGTGATGACAGTCGCAGCTAGTACTTACGGAGTACTCACTATGTGGCAGGCACTGTATTAAGATTTCATGCAGCATTTATTACCCACAACAGTCAATTGTGTTAATTGACCATTGTACAAGGACGTCCCCTTCTTAAGAGAGGGAGGCAGGCCAACCCATGTTTGGCAGTAGACAGCCTCTATTCCTTCCTCTCCAACCCCAGGCAAACAATTCCCAATCAGAAAGCATCTGATTTCTGCTTCAGAAATTCCAGAATCTGTGGGCCCTTCATCAAGGACTTTTTTCCTTTAGTTACTGACAAATGGATTTTAATATGTGCCATGAAGCCTACTGAATGTTGTGTATCCAGCAGAGAGGAATGAGCCTCAAGACATTTCAGAACTGAGCTTCTGCTACATCTTCCCTGAAGAGAAGGTGAGAAATATTAAGACACATTTTTCATTAGAAAAGAAGTTTTATTTAGGTAGACAGGCCAGTGCAGAACAAAAACACTGTTTCACTTGTATGTATAGACACAGCAGCCTTGATTTTCAGTCTTTCAACTCTCCTTACACAGAAGTCAGCATGGTCAGAATGTAGGACGTGGACAGGTGACATATGTGGAAATATGAAAGATAACAGCGATAACCACCCAAATGCAGAGCTTTCAAGGTTCTTGGTTTTTTTAAAAGGTCATTTTCTAAGACCGTAATTTGTTCCCATCCTTCAACCTCTGTGGAATAGAAACCAATCATTCTTACCAAATGACACAGCAGAAGGAACGTACTTATTTTTCATTAGAAGTTTTGAAGAAATGCAGTCATTAGAAAGAATTTACGCCTAGCACCACATTATAGAATACCATCAAATTGTCATTCTGGTGCTTTAAAAAGAGCCAACTTGTTAAACAGGAGCAGATGGCTTCAGTTTTTGTAGGAAACGCTTGTGACATTGTGGAATTCTTTCTTCCTCTTCTGGTGGGGCAGGGGGAGGCACTCAAGGCATAAGAAACTTTTATAAATTTCAGGAACTTGAAGAACAATGACTGATCAAACCCGCATGCTTTAACTGACAAAGTATTTTTACAGCTAAAATGAGAACCCAGAAACAATACATTTCATCTAAAGCAGGCAGGACAAATCAATCACAGACTCATATCTATTATATTCCACAAACCACACAATATCATCTTTGCCAACCTTTTTCGAAGGTTTCACTTTACTTGTGAAAAATAAGGCGAAAATGCCAATGACTGCCCAGAAGGAGCCATTTCATCCCAGTGCCATCAGATGAAACCTCAGTTACTCACAATTGCACATTTCAACATCCCTTTTCAAGAGGTTATTTTGGGAAATTACAGAGACAAGGACCTTTATAATTTCAATTGCCCTAATCACTGCGAGGCAACACTGAACTTGTATTGAACTTGGAAAGTGATCACAACTTACTCCACAATAAAAAGCTAAAAATCGTCACTACTTACATGCAGAAACCTATTCATTTGCAGAACTACTCCTCTCTCCACCAAGAGGCCAAATGAGCCTCCCCTCCCTTGCAGAGGACCATTTGCCTTTTAAAAACAAGTTACAGTTGCCCACAAACTAGGATTTATTATAACGATGTGTTCATTTATTCAAATATTTACAGAATGCCTACTACACGCCAGCCACTGTTTTTCAGGAGCTTGTGATATAGCAATGGGTAAAAACTCCCACCCTCCTAGATCTTCGATTTATCCCGGAGATAAGCAAAAGAAACCAACACGGACGCATTTTAAATGCTGTGCAACAATCCGCTTCTAAGAGCTGAACGGTTCTCACAGGGCCAATGCCCACGGTGCCCTGCCATCCCACCTTAGCTCATTTTTGGAAAGGAGAGGGTACTCGGAACAGGACGAAGCTTCCACACATGAAACGCAAACATGCAACCAGACCCGCCATACAATGGGACGTTTCTCGCGTTCTCCCAGGATGACTACAAAGTAGGACAAAGCACCTTACAGGTCAGGTGTACGCCCTCTCTCCCCACATTCCAGTGAGGCTGGCTGCACAGGGACGATGACTTGGGTTTGGAATAAGATCACTTCTGGTGGCCAGAGAGACAATCGCAGTCCATGCCAGCTCCCTGATCACTCCAAGCTACTGCCCCCACCCCACCGCCTCTTTTAATTGACATTTTCAGTCTGACTCTAGGAAATGATGTCAGTTACTCAAAGGGGACGACAGTTCATTCAAAAGTGTGCAAATGTGGTTTCACTAAGTAAATGTACAGCTGAGACTTACTGTCGAAAGCAGACGCTTTCCACAAGGGTCACGGGAGCCTCCCTGCCGTGCGGCTCGGTCCCCAGGCGTTACAGCACAGCTTCTTAACCTGGGGTGCGTGGACCACCATGACCCTTGAAGGTGTATGTAGTGTTGTGTGTATATCTGAGGAGAGGGTCCATAGCTTTAAAGAATATACTTACAAGGGGGGTTTGTAACCTCCCAAAAGTTTAAGAGCCTCCATATTAGAGGGTCTCTGCCTGTCCCTTGGTGAAATTAAGTGTGGAGCTGGACACGGCTGTCAGAACAATCAGTCCCAGCCCCAGCTGTAATGCTGGTGTTACAAGTCTGGTTTGGAGGCCTCGTGGTGGTTTGTTAGGAAGATACAGGCCAGAAACAAGGTCAGCTACTACTGGCGGTGGTCACTGAGGGTCTGTTTGCCCCCTTTTGTAAAGCAATGATGACTCCTCATCCTTGGAAATCTGCCACCTCAAACGGAGTCCTCCCTCTAAGCCAGCAGTGGATGGAGGAGTTAACTTTCCTAATAACACTTTTTCTCAAGCCAAAATGTGTGACCAGACATCCACACCAGACTCTTAGTGCCATGACTCTTCACGGACAGCATCATGTACCCCAAGGCCTGGGTTCCCCAGACCCTGCAAGTAAGGTACAAAAGGTGACTGGAGCACTTTCTGTTCAAAATCAGTCTGTGTTATTGTTTTGTTTAAGCTTCAGCCTGGGGGATACGTGGCTCAAGAACCTCTGGGAAGAACTGTAACTAGACTCTCGAAACCATCAGCTACAGAAATGATGGGAAAGAGAAGAACAATATGGTGTCTCCTGAGAACACAGAGCATTTGCTGGGAGTTTTCTGGAAGGGCCTTCAGTGTAGCCACTCTTCCTCTAGATACCTGCCTCTGTCTTCACTGCCTTTTATTAGTCTCTAAACTCCTCAAAGATGAGGACCTGCCTTATTCACATCCTTATAGCCGGTCACTAGTGTGATGTCCGGGACATCACAGATGTTATTGGAACTCAGAGAGTAGGGATGGGGGGATGCAGAGGTTAGGGGCTCTAATTAAAGAATTACATGTGACAGGGCTTAGAGAGTCCCTGGTCCCCTAAAATAATGTACCTATTTTTACCACTTCAAACTATAAATTAGGGGCTATCTATAAAGAAGTTGAGGCTTTTTGAAAAAAAAAAAAGGATAGCACAGAAAAATATACTTCAGAAAATTTTCAAATTATAAAAAGAAACCAGTGTAGAGAACTGCGATATAATATCTCAGATATAGTGACATAAAAATGCAGCAAAATTGATGATTTAGGTTACTGACATTTCTAAGTCACACTATTATTCAATGGTAATAAATATTATGCAGTAAGAATAATTTAAAACACTGATTGCATCCTGGATATTTATCATTAGCTTTCCATCTCAGAAACCATCACAGAAGCATAAATAAAATCTGCTTTTGTGAATATTCTGAAAGGTGGAGAGCAGCTTATGTAATTAGATCAGGTAAACAACTGTCCCTAAGAGCCATCCATAAACTTTGAAGCTCCTGAGGATTATTCACTAGCAATGTATTAACTTTCTAAGAATAAAAACAGGGAGGTCCACAGATGTCTTTTTTTTTTTTTTTTTTTTTTTTTGGCGGTACGCGGGCCTCTCACTGTTGTGGCCTCTCCCGTTGCGGAGCAACAGGCTCTGGACGCGCAGGCTCAGCGGCCATGGCTCACGGGCACAGCCGCTCCGCGGCATGTGGGATCTTCCCGGACCAGGGCACAAACCCGTGTCCTCTGCATCGGCAGGCGGACTCTCAACCACTGCACCACCAGGGAAGCCCCACAGATGTCATTTTTAAGAATTTTGTATAAAATGTAAACATAGTTAGGATCTATTTACATGATCAGAATTGGAAAAAGGGTTTTGATATTCTGGGTCAGCCTTAAATGTTTATGAAACAATGCTTGGGTGATACACTATATACCCATTTGTAACATTTATTCTATAATTCCCCATCAATGCTAGAATGTTCTTCCCAAATGCCTTCAATTTTGACATCACACGATTCTAAATTTAAATGAATTTTTAAAAGATGTTCTTAAATATAAATAAACTGCGAAGTTGTTCTGGCTCCAAGCACACCCATGTGGCAGATGTCATTTATACGTTCTGATCGTAATAGGCGAAACGTCCCTCACTTTAAGCCTTCTGTGTTCTGTGAATTTGTTTAAGTAACGTCCTGTCTCAAATGCTTTTGACCATAGAGGACTTCCCTGCAGACAACCTCTTCCAAAGTGATTGGATCCCAAAGTCCTTGCTTTCCAGTAGCTCTGAGGCTCGTTGCACTATCTGTACATAAAGGTGTTTTTCTCTGAGGCACTAAAAGGTCTCTTACTCTTACTAGGATTAGTCTTTCCACTTTCCGTCTGATGATGACGTACACATCTACGTTTGCTGTGTTACTTGTCTCCACGTTGTCTCGTAGGAAGCTCACGAACCATCCTCCACAACGTTTTGTTAACCATCGTTTTCACCAGGGACTCAGTAAGACATACCCAGTATCTCTGCTGAGAACCATCTACTGCGAACCAGCTGGGTACCTGCCAGAGGTTCTTCAGCCAAAATGAATCCCATGTTGCCCAGGTCGCTGATCTGAAGTTCACGGGAAAAAAATCGTCAGCAAGAAGTATCCAGAAGCCTCTGTCGAGCATTCTGCTCTCCGTTATTTATTTTCGTTCCACTGTGTCCATTCAAATCTGTCAAAATGGAAAACAAGCATTTATGACGGAAGTCCCTCGGCAGGACCCATCGGCGCTAATGAACTTCTGCTATAAATCTACCTCCTGGTCTTTGCCTTACCCAGTTAATCTTAGCCTCGTTGCAGAGCAGCAGAAGTTGGGTCAGGGCGACAGTTAAATCAATAAACTGTCAGTCCCTTTTGTAAGCGTTGGAGAGTGACAGACAAGACGATCGGCAGTATAGGGAGAAAAGCCGGTAAAACAAGACAAAAATTAGCAAGAATGACATGAGAGAAGAATGCTTGAGCAAGAGATGGAGTATGAGAAAGACAGAGAATGAGGAGAAGGAAGACAGCACAGCCCAGAGAAAGCACAGATGCTTTCCTTTGGAAATCTGGGGCAGCACCAATGCTTTCCCCTCTCTCTCCCAGCACTGAGGGGTTTCACCTAAAACCACACCAGGAAAACGGTTTAACAACGGTGGGCAGGGGTAAAGACTGTCGGTCATTCATAAAAGGCGGCTGCAGAGGTGCTCCGTGGGCTTCCGCAGCTTCCACCCTGAGAGCTAAGCCTACCTTTGAGATCTGCCGTCTGGTCCCCCTGCTCCTCTGCCATCATCTGCACGGGCTCAGGATTTTTGCCATCAACCACGTCCATCTTGATCATGCCGAGGTTTGTCAGGAGAAGCATGGGGTCAATGCCCTGACAACTGCTTTTAATATTCTCCAGAACCTTAAGACACTTGTACGACTTGAGTTCACTAATATTCTCCTCCAAGAAAAGAATGTAGAGGCTCAAGTCGTTGTACCCTTCCGACTTGAAATGCAGAACATCAAAAGTGGGCAGGATTTCATACACTTTGAGAACATCCGTCTTCTGTCGGAATGGAACAAACAGCGTGTAGACCACCAGAGGAGCCAGCACGACGTACACCACGAGGTTGATGAAACTGAGCAACTGGAAGATGCCAACGGCAATGAGTTTGCACTGGAATCGATCGGGGACAGTGCTGTCATTTTTCAGGATGCCAGATTTGATGTTGCAGATGAACTCATCCGAGAGGGAGGAGAGGCTAAAGTAATAGCCCAGGTAGACGCCTGCTAACAGTATAATGCTGAGTGACAGCACCCGACAGCTGATGTACTTGACAATTAAATTTTTGGAGTTTTTCTTTGTCTTTAAGTACTGCTCCACAATTGGGTACTTGAAGTGGCTTTCCGATATCTCCCACAAACTGAAAAGAAACAAATAAAAATAACTTAAACCCTTAACCAAGACTGTCAAATAGAAACACATTCAACAGTATCACACCGAAAATCTCCAATGCCTTCCCTCCCGTACTTCTCTACCTGTAACTTCACTAGAGTACCAGGGAATAAAATCAGGTGTTTTTTTTTTTTAAAAAAAAAAAAGGAAAAGCAATAATAAATCACTTTCCCCCGCTTAATTTTTTTTTTTTTTTTTTTGCGGTACGCAGGCCTCTCACTGCTGTGGCCTCTCCCACTGCAGAGCACAGGCTCCGGACGCGCAGGCTCAGTGGCCATGGCTCACGGGTCCAGCCGCTCCGCGGCATGTGGGATCTTCCCGGACCGGGGCACGAACCCATGTCCCCTGCATCGGCAGGCGGACTCTCAACCACTGCGCCACCAGGGAAGTCCCAAGGGAAGAACTCTTGCTGTGACGACAGGTGCTGGGGCAGACAGGTGAGGGTGAGATTTGGGGCAGTGGGCCTTCCTGGCTCTCAAAGGGGGTCACCAGGTGGATGACAGCTCCCCATGTACTGGTAGTGAGAACCCTAAGCCCAGATGGGCAAGAGCAGGGCTGCTAACTCATACTCCCAAATCCTGATGGGCCAGCGGCTGGGGGCTAAGTTACCTTTGCCCCAGGTTCTCATTAACTTCTTGAGCTGGGCAGGCACCGTCTCTCAAGTCAAGGTCACGCACGCTCTTTGCAGCTCTAATTGCACGGTTGTAAACTTTGTCAAGTTCTTCCATGATAAATTTCAAATCTGAGCAAAGATGAGGAACAGCTGCGAAACGCCAGAACAGGGAGGGAAGGTACAGCAGGATCGCCACCAGTAACAGGATGTAGGGGAAAAACTGAAAAATAAGAGAGCGAATCACGGGATCAACAGACCACCCCCTGAAGTAACCATGTTAAGCACTGCTAGCGGTTTTCTCCAACAACTACTTCTTATGGCTAAATTCACCTGTCCAGGTAATACGTGACACTGGTAACTACCTTTCCCCTCCACTTCGATAGACTTTAATTTGAAATCGTTGGCAGCTACATGGTGACACATGGTGTCTCCTCCCTAATTACAGAAGGAAACAAAAAAATAAAATTATTTCCCTGTCCTTTAGAATAATCCCTTGACAAAAGCGCAATTAAGGAACATGTAAATGTCACAGTGGCCTCTGGGTTCTTCTTCTTCTTTTTTTTTTTTTAATTGCTATGGTTTTAGGAGGTCACCAAGGCTTTTAGAACTCTGTTGTTTTCCTCTCTGGAATTTGGGAGAATGACAGAAATGCATAACGTTGTTCAAAACAAATTAGAAAAATGTTGGCTTCAGTGATCCTGTAATCACCCCCATGAAACAGCTGAAATAAGCAGGTAAAATTCACAAAATGCAGAACAGACTTCCATAGTGGACAGACCGTGAGGACCACCCAACATCCTCATTTTACAGCCAGATAATCTCAAGCCTGGAGAAGCCAACCACAATGGGTGACAGTCATGAGGGGAGCAACCCGATCTCGATGTACATTCAGAACAAATGAGAGGGGATTCAGAAGTCAGAGAGAGCGCAGTGCCTCCAGTAACCAGGTCCGCGGGGCGGTAAGGAAAGGCTTAGCCTCAGAGAAGACCAGGAAGCTGCAGCCAGAACAGATCTGAGACTAAACTCAGCTGAGCGGTCTTCGCAGAGAGGTTGCTGAGCCTCTGACCTCAGTTTCCCTATCTATCAAATGGTCGCGTAATACAGGTGTTATAAAGATTAAATTAGATAATTTATGAAAAATGCTTTGCATGGTGCCTGGCACGTCGTAGGCACTAAAACACAGCAGCTAAAACCAACGGAAAGGCTAGTGAGTGAGCACGTTATCTTCAGTCCTCACAGTGACCCTGGCAAAGCCGTTGCCGATGGCCTCACTCTGCAAAGAAGACGCCCAGAGCAGTTTCTGGCCACAGAGCACAAAGCTGGGGATAGAGACAGAATATGAAGCTTGACCTTTCTGATCCCAGAACCATGCCTCTTTCACCATAATACACTGCAAATTATTTTACTTCTCTGGAAAACTCCTCCCTACCTTTGGATTGGTCTCTCTCCACAGCTGCTCAGAGCTGTCACAGGAAGAGGCTACGATGGCCTTGAGTTGACACAAAACTCCCACCCCGACCTCTCTGGGAGCCGGCAGCAGACCAAGTAAGAGTGTGACTCTCACTATAGATCAGATGTACAGAAAAGTTGCAAAGATGGTCCAGCGCATTCTCGAATAACCCTCATCCAGTTTTCCCCTCTGTTGACATCGGACATCTCCATGGCGCACTTGTCAAGACGAAGGAACCATCGTTGGCACATTACCACTAGCTACATTTCAGGCTTTTATTTGGATTTCTCCAGTGTTCTCATTATTGTCTTCTTTCTGTTTCAAGATCCCATCCAGGGTATGCATTGCATTTTGTTGTCACGTCTCCCTAGACACCTCGGTTCTGTGACAGCTCCTCAGTCTTTCCTTGTTTTTCGTGAAGAATAACGTTTTTAAATGCATAAAAGAACACATAAATTCGCAAAGGAAATGGATGATGTTGACATACAGCTGTCACAACATTAAAAGACAAATTTGTATGTGCGTCATTGTCAACACATTTAATGGGATCTAACAGATGGTCCAACAACACAGTAACTCTGAAGTGATGAAGAGTAAAAAATACTCTAAGATAGCTGCGATTTCTGTTGGTGACAGTCACACATGGCACTAATACCACTATAGATTCTTGCCTATTTACATACATATTTTTTAATGTTAAGTTTTAGCTTGAGGTACATAAAAAATAAAGCTGCCCTGTGTTTTCTTATCCTAGTTCGTGGACTTCCTGATGCTATCATGGAGCCCACTTTAGGAATCCCTGCCCCAAGGGCAAGAGAAATAGCACAAATGGCTCAGAAACTCCGCAAAGCCCTCACCAACGCAGCTGCTTCCCTTTGGGGTTCTGGCATGGGATGGGGTCCTCAAAACTATTAATCCGGGCTTCCCTGGTGGCGCAGTTGTTGAGAGTCTGCCTGCCGATGCAGGGGACGCGGGTTCGTGCCCCGGTCCGGGAAGATCCCACATGCCGCGGAGTGGCTGGGCCCGTGAGCCATGGCCGCTGAGCCTGCGCGTCCAGAGCCTGTGCTCCGCAACGGGAGAGGCCACAACAGTGAGAGGCCCGCATACCGCAAAAACAAACAAACAAAAAAAACCAAACAACTATTAATCCAATTTGCAAAGAGCTGCTACACAATGACACACACAACAGGCTGTGATTAGCTGCATTTTGGCTACATAACTCATAGTTGGCTACACTGAAACGCAGTGTTCCTTCAATCCTAGTCACTCTGAAGGGTGCTCATTAGTATAAAAATTTAACTGCGTGACGTAGAGTTTGTGCTGCTTCCATAACGGAAAGAACCAGACATTTGCTTTGGGAACCACAGAGGGAACACTATTTCTAACTTGGGGCTGTGGAGTATGTGTATAAGTCACTTTTGGTTCAAAGCTATTTGAATAATAGTATTTTATCTCGAACTGTTCTTGTGAAGTAGGAAGTGACTGTTTACAGTCTGTAGCAATTTTTCTAACATGCCAACACGGTGTAATAATTAGCACCAATGAACAGTTCAACACAGCTCACTGAAATCTGATAAATGAACGTTTAAAGGTGTTTGCTTTCTTCTAAAATATCCTTGTACCTTGATCACCTCTAGGGGAATGTAGTTGAATGCCCCGTTTCTTAGTTTTTCTCCAGAGTTAAACCTCTTTTTTCTTTTTCATCAAAAATAAAAAGGTGATTTGCAGTGAATCTGCAGCGAGATGGCTTTAAAATGAATTCAAATGAAATCAGAATCCAAAAAAAAGCATTAAATTATAGTCTTTAAAATCCTTTTGTCCAAATAAGGAACATGGAAAAACTACCGAGCCTTATGAGTACATCTGCTGGATGGGAACGGCTCTGTTTCTAAGCTCTGTCTACACCCAATGAGTTCCGAGACGCTTGGCATCTTTCAAAGCTATGACTGCATGATTCTGTACGATGCCCATGTTAGTTAGTGCTGAGCTGTTCCACAGTTGGTGAAGCTTCTCACAGCAAGGTGAAACCAAGAACTTGGTACACTTTTCAGTCTCTGAAAAGAGACTGAAAAGTCTCTTTTTTTATCTGCCTTAAAATCTTGTTTTGTTTCTGGAAAGGGTTGTAGTTAGAACAACAGACCCTCCAGATGGCAGGGACCTTGGAGGGGATCCGCCCCAGCCTCCCTCCATGTTCAAATCCCCTCTAGCTCATCTAAGGCAAAGGAACATCCAATTAGGACGGAGTGACTCCTCCTGTGAAATGGATGTGATCACGTCTTATGGGATTAAATGCAGATGGGTAAATTCATTCAAAAACATCTCCTGGGCACTTGCCAGGTACTAGGCAGTGGGCTGGGAGCATGGCCCCAAAGAGGAAGTGCACAGTTTTCCCCAGGAACACACAGGTCAGGTGGGAATACCAGCTAATAATTAAATAATCAAAACGTAAAAGTGATGATCATAAAATATGTAGTACTGAGGGAATAGAGATGTCCTTGGGGAGGTGAGGCAAGGCTTTGTAAAAGAGGTAACATCTGAGCTATGTCTTAAAGTACAGTGAGGCAAAACAACAACAACAAACAACCCATAAAGCACTATTATGGGGAATTCCCTGGCGGCACAGTGGTTAAGAATCCGCCTGCCAATGCACGCGACACGGGTTCGAGCCCTGGTCCGGGAAGATCCCACATGCCGCCAAGCAACTAAGCCCGTGCACCACAACTACTGAGCCTGTGCTCTAGAATCTGCGAGCCACAACTACTGAGCCCATGTGCCACAATTACTGAAGCCCGCAGACCTAGAGCCCACGCTCCACAACAACAGAAGCCACTGCAATGAGAAGCCCGCACACCACAACGAAGAGTAGCCCCTGCTCGCCGCAACTAGAGAAAGCCCGTGCACAGCAACAAAGACCCAATGAAGCCAAAAAAAAAAGCACTATTATGTTAACACTCAGCTCTCTGTGGCCCTTCAGATATCCTCTTTCCTCTGTCTAGAATTCTTTCTCCTTGTCTACCTGGTGAATTCTCACCCATCCCGGGCACCAAAGGAAATGAGCAAGCCCACAGCTGAGGAAGTAGTAAGAGCTGAGGGTGGAAGGGTGTGTAGTAGGTTGAAACACTCATGTCCACCCCGAACCTCAGAATACGACACTGTTTGGACATAGAGTTTTTGCAGATGTAACTAGCGAAGATGAGGTCATACTTACTTAAGGTGGACCCTAATCCAGTGACTGGTATCCCTCTAAGCACACAGAGACACACAGGGGAGACGCCACGTGAAGACAGAGGCAGAGACTGGAGCGATGCTTCTACAAGGCAAGGAACGCCAAGGACTGCCGGCCACCACCAGAAACTAGCAGAGAGGCATGCAATGGACCCTCCCCTCTGAGCCCCATAGAAGGAACCGACTGCTGACACCCTGATTTCCAAATCTAGGAGAGAAGACATTTCTGTCCTTTCAAGCTACTGAGTTTGTGGTCATTTGTCACGGCAGTCCTAGGAAACTCATACAAAGGGGAAGCAGGGACCTTATTATGAAGCTCCCACAGTACGGGAAGCCGCCGGTGGAGGGCATGATGGGAATTTATTTTAGAAAGATTATTACAGCCGTGGAGAAAGGAAGACACTGGAGAGGAGAGACGAGGCAGGAGTTTCCTGCAGCAAAGAGGGGGTAAGTGATAAGCATTAACTAAGGCAGCAGCAGTGGGGAGAGGAAGACAGACTTGAGACTACACAGAGGGGGAACATACCTTCCAGTGCCCAGTTGGAAGTGATGGATGGAAAAGGGGAAGAACTAAGGCTAATCCTGGGTTTATGGCTTACATGAGGGCATGGGTGGTGGTACCAGTAGTTGAAATAAAGAAACAAGGAGGAAAAGATTCACAGCAGAGGGGAGTGAGGCAGACCTGAGAAGATGAGAGTCTGAACGCGAGATACCTGTAGTTAAGGCAGGGGTGGTGGAGGTGTAGTTAAGGCACTGCCCTGGTGGAGGTGTGTCTACATAACTAAAAAAAAGAAGACAGCCTGGCCATCCTCGCAACTCTGGATTTTGTAGTATATAGATGGTCAAAGCCAAGAACGTGGCTGGGATCGTCCAAGGAGAACACGGAGAAGAAGACAAGAGAACCAGGGAGGACATGAGACCCTAACGTTTAAGGGTCAGTTAGCGGGAAGCAGGTAAACCAAGAACAAATTCCATAGGGGAAGCGACATGTAAGGATTCGTGAAAGATGTGGGTCCTTGAATGCATGTTGTTTGGATAGTGGTGCATTTAAAGATAACCTCAATTGTGGGAAGTCCAATGAGTGAAGAGCTCCCCAGAAAGGCTGATGCATTCCATGGGCAGTTTACAGAGGAGAGAGAATTAAGGGGGTATGTCATTCTATTCTGCACTCAAGGGAAGACACCCAAGGCAGCAGGCTTCGTGCTGGGTGACATTCTGGAAGGCACCTAACAGGAGGAGAGACCTGTCAAAGAGAAGATGACAAGCAGAGCATTTGTGTGTGAAAGAAGAAAAGACTCCTGTCAAGAGAATTAGAACCAAGTTACAAGGAAGCAAGGAAAAACCTTCCTAAAGATCTGTACGAACGTGATACGGCCTGTCGTACGAGGCAGGGAGTTCTCTTTCACTGGATCATCTGGGAGGGCTTCAGAGCTCTAGATCAGGGATGGGCAAACCTTTTCCCGCAAAGGGCCAGACGGGAAATGCCTGTGAGCCATAGGGCCTCTGTCACAACTAGGCAACTCAGTCATAGTGTAAAAGCAGACACAGGTAATAATGTGTAAATGAATGGGCATGGCTGTATTCCAATAAAACTATCTGCAGAAATGGGCTGGATTTGGCCAGAGCGTGTATGTCAGTTTGCCAGCCCCTGCCCTGGACCTTTGCTTTGCAAAGAGTGGTCCACAGACAGGCACCCTCAGTATCACCTGGGAGCTTGTCAGAAATGCAGAATGCAGGCCCCCATCAGACCTGCTGAATCTGAGTCTATATTTCAATAAGATCTCCAGATGATCTGCGTGCGCACAGAGTTTGGGAAACCCTGGTTTAGATGAGTGGTGTCTACACTGGAACCCAAGCTGGCCCAGCAGAAGCAGACTCTCCTGAAAAGTAGATAAAAAAACACATTCCTGGCCTTAACCCCACAGGTTCCAACTTGTGTTCTGGATGGGGCCTAGGACACTGTGTTTTCACACAGATAATGCTAAGGTTTGAAAAACTGGTCTGGAAGCCTCAGAGAACCCCTGCAACTAAGTTTCTGTGAATCCACTTAAAGGAAATACAGCAAGATTTGACAACTCTGTTCATTTTATTTTCTTGTTTTTTTTTGTTTGTTTTTCAGTCAAAAACTGGCTTTTCTGTTTCAGGAAGAAATCTTGCCTAACAGTTGCTTACTTTATGAACTTGAACAAAGAGACCAGAACACCCAAAAAAGGCCGGTTGTCAAACAGTCCTAGAGTGCCACCTGCTGGCCCCGTGAATGCACCCATACTTCCACCGGAGACGACTCCTCAGAGATACTAGAGGCTACTAGAAATAAAGGGAGCGGGAGAGAAAGGGAGGAGAAACAGGGCAGGAGAAATGAAAGAAGGAGGTGGGGAGGGATGACAGCATGAATTATACCACTGCCATAAACTACACCAATACCTACTTCAATATTACACTGAGAAACTTCTTTGGGGAGGGGAATTTGGGTCTCCTGGTTTTAACTCTGGCATCGGAAGTGCGTTGAGAAGTGTTCACATAAACCCTGTGCCTCTAACCCCCTCATGGTGAGCACCAGTCAGAATGCTCCTAGAGACCTAAGTCTGGCTCTGATCATGACCTGCAAGCTGCCTCATTCCTCTCCTCCCTTCCATATGTGTGTCCTGATCGCCCACTGTGGACTGCATTGTTCTCGGGGTAGAGTGATGAACAAGACACGTCGTGGTCTCCGCCTGCGTGGAACTTAGAGTCTTGGAAATAAAGAATCAATTAAGGAGAATTAAGGCAAGTAAGGACCATATCCCAGGGTGATTCCAGGAAAAGTGCAGGCTGCTCTGGGAACACACACCCACGCAACACAGACCAGCGTGGAGGGCAGTTGATATTCTGCTTGGCCAGTGGCCCATTTCTAGGATCTGAATGTCTGAGGCAGGGCATGCAGTCTACGGTCTACACAGCAGGCCCACAGTTTTATTCCTGGACGCTTCACATTGGCCCACCTGGCCCTTGAAGCAGTCTGAACTGGCAACAACCCTCAGTCTAGAGGTTTAGAGGAAGCTTCTAGGTGGAAATGATATTTAAGCTGAGACTGGGAAAATGCATTAGGAGTTCACCGGATTTGGAAGTGAGGCTGCGGCGGTTCACAAGGGCCAGAGGGAGACTGAACCTTGTCAGCCAGAATAGTTTCTTTTTGTTTTGCTTTTTTAGAGAAATAAAGACATTTCATAGGGACACTGGAGGGTTTTGTTTAGGGAAATGACAGTCAGGCAAAAAAGAACACCTGTGATTATGTGGAAAGGGGTAGAAGGAGAGTAGGAATGACAGCGGCAAGATGGGCAAGAGGACGGCCGCTGCCCTAGGGGCTGGGAAGAAGGATGAAGAGTTTAAGAGCTCCTTACGAAGACAGACCCGATGGGGCTCAGTGACTGACAGGATGTGGGGATGGAGAAAGAGTCAGAATGGCCCTCAGACTTCGGGCTGATGTAACAAGGTGGCTGGTGGTGTCATTAACTGAGCTAGAGGTCACAGTGGGGACAGGCAGGAAACAGAAGTTCAGCTCTGGACAAGCTGTGCCAGACTTCAGGGTTCAGCTGGGTGTGTGGATCTGGAGCTCAAGAGAGAAGGCTGGGGGCTTCCCTGGTGGCGCAGTCGTTGAGAGTCCGCTTGCTGATGCAGGGGACACGGGTTCGTGCCCCGGTCCGGGAGGTTCCCACATGCCACGGAGCGGCTGGGCCCATGAGCCATGGCCGCTGAGCCTGCGCGTCCGGAGCCTGTGCTCTGCAACGGGAGAGGCCACAACAGTGAGAGGCCCACGTACCGCAAAAAAAAAAAAGAGAGAGAGAGAGAAGGCTGGGTTGGAGACAAAGACCTGGCTGTGAACAGCCCATGGAAAGAAAGTGAAACCAGGGACATGAAATGGTCCAGGGAGGGGGTGCAGAGGAGGTGGCCTAGGACAGAACTCCAACTTCTCAGAGACGGACAAAGGGAGACTCTAACCGGAGAGTCAAGAGAGCATCTGCAGGAGGGCGTGGTCCACCAGACTGGATGTCAGAGAGAAGCCAAGTAGCATAAGCCCCTGCGAGTGAGAATTAACTTAGCAACAGGGAGGTCGTAGGTGACCCTGGGCAAGACCAGTTTGGTGGAGACGGACATGCTAAAATGTCAGTGGGAAGAGAGCCTGCGAGAAGGGACGGGTTGAGGATGCAGAGGAGAAAGATGGGGAGGGGGATCCAGAGCACAGTGGGTCACACAGGAGAGCAGCTTCGCTCGGGAGAAGGGGCCTCATCCATTCACCAAAAGGACAGAGAAGGCTGGTGCTGCATGGGGACAGCAGGGACGTGTGATGGCAGGGAGCTGAGGGTGTTCTCGTGTTCGAGCTTCTGTCTGCTCTGAAGGGGGTGGCGGAGGGCCTTGGAGGGCAGGAGGTGGCAGTAGGGAGCGGGATGTCCTAACGTAGCTCCAGGTAATGACGCACACAGAGCGAGGCAGCCGCCGGAACGGTGACAAGTGGCAAGGGGGTGAAAGTCCTCGGAGACAGAGAATGGTGCATCAGATGTGTATCTGGGAGGACGCACCCTAGGGTAATGAACTCTCACCAGAGTCCTGAATGAATGAGGGGGTGGGGATGATGTAGCTCGGTGTCGAGAACGAAGAACTAATCTAAGGAGGCGGGTTTTTACATGACGGAAGCACAGACAGAGTGACGAGTAAAGATATGGGAAGACGACACACATCTCCACATCCACCCTGAATTAAGGACCTCCTGGGTCAACAGTGGGCTCCCCCACTGGACAGCTCTTCTGCTGGGAAGACCCTCCTGGTGCCGAGCTAAAGGTCACCAACTGGTAACTTTCACTAACAGGTGAGAGTCTAGATTTCTGAAGCCGCACAAATCAAACCTGTACCTTTTCACATGTGAAAAACACCTGAAATCTGACAGAGGCCATGTGCTCAACCCGTCTGGCCATGGGACTCTGGACGAGGACTTTGGACAATCGCCTGCCGTTGTCCTCCGCATCCGCTCTGTGAAATGAGGAGCCTGGAGGAGATGGTCCCAGCCAGCTGAAGATTCATGAGTCCATTGAGTGTGGAGAGGCCAAAAGAAAACCAACAGGAAAAGCTTTCTAAACTTGAAAAAGAATCCAACAACCCAACATTTGGGCATGTGCTCAAAAGAACCGAAAGGAGGGACTTGAACAGATATCTATCCACCCACGATCACAGCAGCATTATTCACAAAAGCCAGGAGGTGGAAGCAACTCAAGTATCCACTGATGGATGAATGGCTAAACAAAATGTGGCGTATACATACAATGGAATATTATTCAGCCTTTAAAAGGGAGAGGATTCCGACGCATCATGCTACAACACGGGGGAAACTTGAAAACATTATGCTAAGTGAAATAAGCCAGACACAACCGAACAAATATTATTTGATTCCACTTATATGAGGTACCTAGAGTAGGCAGACTCAAAAAGACAGAGAGCAGAGTGGTGGTTGCCAGGGTCGGGGAAGGGGAGACAGGGAGTTAGTGTTTAATGAGTACAGAATGTCAGTTTGGGAAGACGAAAAGGTTCAGATGGATGGTGATGATGGCGGCACAACAATGTGAACGTACTTAATGCCACTGAACTGCACACGTAAAAATGGCTAACACGGTGAATCTTAACGATGTGTATACTTTCTCACATACACACACCACTTGAAAAGGCATCAGTGTGAAAATAAGGCAGCTGTGATTACAGAATCTGGCCTGGCTAAGAAAGTCACACGTATCCAGGTAAGATCCTCCTACCTTATCTGGATCTCCTGTGGGTCTGTTTCTAGTTCTGGGTTTTCTCTCGTGCTCTGGTTATTTTTGATTGAGTGCTGAACATCACAGGTGAAAAACCGGAGCGAGAATCTGAGGCTCTGGATGAAGTTACTTCCTCCAGGGAGGACTGGCTTGTTTCTGCTTCTGGCTGGCAGGTGGACTAGAGACACTGACAATCCCAAATCTTCTTCATTCGATCGATACTGAAATGCTCTGAACCAAGACTCTAGACCCTATGAGGGCTGGCTGAACTCTGGATCACCCCTCACTCCTCAGCGATGGCCTTTCAAGCCTACGGTGTTGACCACGGTCCTTCCAACTTGGGCTATTCAATCTTTGTCTCCAGCCCTGTGAATCTGGCAAGAACTCTGCTCAGATCCTCGGCCAAACTTCCACCAAAACCAGCTAGACTACCATCACCAGAAAGAGAGCTCCTTCGTCTTTCTCTAACATCGAAAACTTAAGCTTGACTACCCGCGCTGCTCTACAAGACTTCCCCTCTATCCTGCAGGGGCAGTGGGAGCCCAGAGACCTGATTCTCATCTTACAGCCAGCAACTAGTCCTGTGACTCCTGGGCGTGACCTCTCAAGGTGTCCTTATCCTCACGTGTAAAATGCATTCGTGGATGACAATCTTTGAATTTCTTCCTGCTCTGAAGGTTTTGCAGTCGCTAACGTCCCTGTCAACTCTTACATTGGACAATCCCAGAATATACATTCTTCTTCCGTGGATCCGTCAATCTCCAGCCCGGCCACTGATTACAACTTTCCGTTCTCAGAAGACCATTAAAACAAACAGATTTAAACTACAACAGCATGCATTTAGATTTGCAAACAAAGATGTTCAGTTTCTAGAACTGTGCCCATTCATACGGAAGATCCTTATCACTAGCTGCCTGGGCTACTATGTCATGCAAAGTCGATGAGGACCCAACTGACGCTAAGGCCGAAAGTCAAAGAGAAAAGCCCAACCCCAAAGAAGAAAGGAGTCAGTGTAGGGCATCATTGTGCCAAATGGCACGCAATACATAAACATGAGGGAAACAAGCCTGAGTCACAGCAAAGGACTTAAACTGTTCTTTTTAAAAAAGAAGTATGCTGACTGTTCAGCAACAGGTCGAGGCAGGAGAGAGTCAAACAAACATCAGTCTTTGGCTTTTTAGAAGCTAACACACCGGGAATTCCTGGGTGGCACAGTGGTTAAGAATCCGCCTGCCCATGCAGGGGACACGGGTTTGAGCCCTGGTCTGGGAAGATCCCACATGCCGCAGAGCAACTAAGCCCACGTGCCACAACTACTGAGCCCATGTGCCACATCTACTGAAGCCCGCATGCCTAGAGCCCGCTCTGCAACAAGAGAAGCCACTGCAATGAGAAGCCCACGCGCCACAACAGAGAATAGCCCCCGCTCGCCACAACTAGAGAAAGCCTGCACGCAGCAACGAAGACCCAACGCAGCCAAAAATAAAGAAATAAAAAAGCTAACATTCCATGCTTTCCTTGGTGGACGCTGAAGATGCACAAACATTCTATTCATTTGCATGATGAACAGAAGAACCAGTGGCTGAAAGTAATGACAGGCTGAAACAAAGTCCTACTTTCACAAGTACGGAGAAGACCCAGCGGAGCTGCTTCATTACGCAGAGAACGTCCTGCTGCACAAACCTGCCAAATCTGGCCCAAGTTCCACACGGCCCAGCCTTTGTGAGCCCTGCCTCCACAATCTCCCGACCACGGAGCTGCTGACCTGCTCCTCTTCTCTGCAGGACATTGGAGTCTCCCAGGTAGCAGCTCCCCTTCCTTGCAGCATGTGGACCCATCAGAAAGCAAAGGCATGTATTCCAAAAGCTGTGCTGCGATCAATACCCCCAGATGGAATCATCCCTGGGCTTCTCGATGCTGCAGTAACACATGCGCTGGAAGCTGCTGACCTCTACGTTGGTCTTTACTTTTTTCAAGAGACCCTGTGTGTGGTGGAATAGGAGCTGGTCCAAGCTCTGATTCCCAACTCTGCTGTTCTCTAACAAAGCTCACTGAGGCATAAAAAATGTACTGAGAGCCTCGTATGGTTCAGACACCACTGGGCATCAAGGGTAGAAAGGCCACCGAGACACATGAGGTGCCGGCCACTATGGAGCTAAAATCAAGGAGCGCCTCAGTTTCCCATCTCCTCAAGGAAGGTGCTGGACCAGGTAATCTCTGAGGTTCCTTCTGATTTTAATGTGCTACAGTTTTACGATCTGAGTTACAGCCCTGGTTGGCCACAGGCATCCATGTGGCTTTGGACTGGTGCAGCCTCTCTGGGCCTCAGTTCCCGCGTCTATAAAGCAAACAGGTTAGATTTGCAATGTCCCCAGTTACCTTATGCAGACACAATGGAAGGTTTCCAGAGTCACCCTGCAAGGAGTCCTTCTGCTGGACAGCTGCCCAGCAATAAGAGTCCACGAAGGAGGCCTGACGCCACGAGAAAGAACTGGGGGAGAAGCAGCTTATTTGGGTACCTGAGAAGCAAGAACAGATTGTTCCAAGTAAATGAAAGTGCAGGTGTCTGGACCCCTCCTGCCCCACCCATAATCCCTCCCTCCCTGCCTCAGACTTTCAGGTGTTTGCTAAGTCACCAAACACCACTACAGGAGCGAGGTCGGCACCAAAACCAAACCCCCAAGTCTGCAGTAAAGCTGAATACTTGCGAGCTTTCTGGCCAACACTGGTCGTGACAGCAGCTTGGGCTCAGGTGGGGAAAAACCCTCGAAAGAAGTGAAACCATCATAAAGGAAAAGTGCAAAGGAAACACGCTGAGTTGGTTTAATTTGGGGTGAGGATTGAGAGAAAGGAGAGGGTTATAGGGCGGGGAGTAGGAAGCGAGGAGGAGAGTCAATGCAGAAAATTGAACCAGAAAAGGAGTCCTTTTTAGAGCAAAGGAACAAAGGACATTCAGCCTGAGGACGAGAATGCTGACGGAACATTTGGTAATACACCACTGGACGGCAAATCGACCGTTTTCCAACTCCTCTAAGAAAAAAGAAGGCACAGGCCCAAACTGCGGTCCCAGTGGTTTCCATTCAGAAGGCAGATGCTCCAAACTGCGAGCCTGCAGGCAGGGAGATGGGCGCAGGATGGGAAACCAGGACAGCTGGGTCCCACTCGAGGCTCTGCCGTTAAGTTGCTCTTCTGGGAAGGAGCTCTGGACCTCGGTTTTCTCCTCTGCAAACTGAGAACTACATCGCTCTGCAAAGGCTACCGTTACTACCTGGAAGATTCTTCATGCCCCTGAGTGCCTCCCGACTCACATGGGCCACCGTGGAAAACAGGCCAGTAGGACTTTCAGGGTGCAGGGCTGAAGCCGTGTCTCCCCTCCTTGCCAGTAGGCAGAGGGCCTGGTGCCGAGCCTGTCCTGACAGCCCTGAGCCCAGCCCCACTCCCCTGCCCCATCAAGCAGGTACAGGAACATGTGTCCCTTCCAGGCACAGCTGCTGGGGGACAGCTGACACACTCTCTTCCACAGCCTGCACAGTGGGAGAGTGCCAAGTGCCTGGGCTCTGATGTTAGCTGCATCTAAACCTACCTCTGACCCTCACAGCCGGGTGACCTCAGGTCACTTACTTACAAAGCCAGGGATCTCCAAATGGGGATGACGTTAATGTCTAGATTCTGAGTAGTGTTACCTGGTTCCCGGCAGTTGCACACGGGACATCCTTCTGTACCAAGTGGCTAGCAGATTCTGTTACAGCTTCAGAGATGGGGGAGGGGGTGCCCACCATTCTCCCTCCCACCCTGCAGAGAGGACAGGACAGTAGGAAGACACTGAGCTGGACTTCCCTGGTCCCTTTATGAGGGACATAAAAAGCCTCAAAGGGTCGCCCTCCTCTGGTGAGGGGTCGGCCTTTATACTTGTGACAGGAGAGGGTAGTGATGGGTATGTTGTCTAGAGAGTAGATTCTTGTGGTGAAGGGGGTGCAACAGGCCAGGTTCTGAGCACCCCCTCTTCTTCATCAGGTGTCTTTATGCCCACAGACGTCAAGAAGGGACTTCTCAGATAGAGCCTTTGGAGACGACTGTGAAAAGTCACACACTTTCTGAAAGCATCCTCTAATAGGGTAACTTCTTGCCAACCAGGAATGGTTTAAATATGAGTTGGGGGTGGGAAAGACATTTAAGGTCCCTTCCAACTCTTACCCCATTAAACTTGAGTTCCTACGTTTTATAAAAACTAGAGCAATCAGGATAGCACAGGACCCCGGGGCTAGCCTCACTTTGCTCTTGCATCAGTATTCCTCTGTCAAATGCTTCTGATGAGGTCCAGACACCAAGGCTTACTGGGCATAAAACAGCAGATACTGTAAGAAGGACAGACAGGCCCCAGGTTATAGATGGATGGTTTCTGGCAAGCTGCTGTCCAAACACATTCTCCTGAAAAGGGACAATGCTGTTAGGATTTCATGGAAACCCTTCCGGCCTGCAGTCCTCGTGCATGTAGCCAGCATCTAGTAACCTTCTTTCCATAGGAAAAGTGCTTCGAGTTTTCCTGGGACGTCAGGTGCCTCCCCCAGGGCAGTGATGGAAACTGCTGGAGCATAAATAACTCAATTTTTTCACACCAAAGCTTTTGCAAACGAAGAAGAAAGGAAATTTAACAGAGTCTACAGACAGAGGTTGAGCACACGTTGAGCTCCTAAGTAAACATTCTTCATCTGGAATGGAAGATGAGAAGAAAAGACAACCGACATTCACAGGACACCACGCCACCTTTAAATCATTACATTACCTCATTTAAACCTCACAACCAAATCGAGGGAGGGGAATAGACAGATAGATGGGTCTTATCTTCATTTTACCCTGGAGGAAACCGAAGCTCACAGTAATTCAGCGATCCCTCACCCGAGGAAGTCAGTGGTAGCATCAGAATTTGAATGTGTGTCTAACTCTCAGTCTCTTAAAATGCTCCTCTCTGGACCAGTCACTCCAACAAGGCCGAGCTGGAGGAGGTCCCAGGAGCCTGGTGGAGCAGGGTGGTTTGAACACTCGGTTACTCCAACTAACCAGCATGGGCAGAGCTTCCTAGCAAGGGTCAAGGTCAAATCGGAGAAAAGGAGCAGATCAAGCCCCGGGTATTGGATATTCCCAGGCCAGAAACGGGAAACAAAGGAAGTCAAGAACCAGGCAGGGGTAGGAGTAAAGGGAGGGACCTGCGGGAGGTCCAAGCGGGAGGGTGCCAGGACCTGCCCGAGCTGGGCTGTGCAGCCCTACACCTTCACCCAGGGCCTGACAGCCTAACCTGGCCGAAAAGCACATGTCAGGAGGCTCAGCTGCAGCCATGAGGCTAGGATGTTCGGCACCTGGACCATCGTGATTCATCTCCAAATGTTAACTCCACATCCTTTATCTCATTTACTCTTCAAAATGATATTGGGGGGGTGATGATTTTGTAATGGATAAAAATGTCGAAATCACCATGTTGCGCACCAGGGACTAGCACAGTGTTGTAGGTTGATTGTACTTCACAAACAAACAAACTCATAGAAAAAGAGATACGATTTGTGGTTACCAGAGGTGGAAGATGGGGGGCGGGGGAACCGGATGAAGGCTGTCAAATGTACAAACTTCCGGTTAGAAGGTAAATAAGTGTTACGGACATAACGTGCAACATGACACATAGAATGAACACTGCTGTACGTTCTATATGAAAGTGCTGAAGAGAGCAAATCCTAAGAGTTCTCATCACAAAGAAAAATTGTTTTTCCTTTTATTTTGTATCTGTATGAGACAACGGGTGTTCACTAAACTTACTGTGGTGATCATTTCAGGATGCATGTAAGTCCAATCATTACCCTGTGCACCTTAAACTTATACAGTGCTGTCTGTTAATGATACCTCAGTAAAACTGGAAGAAAAAACCAATAATTTTGGGAGGCAAACAGGTGTTTTATATATTTTCCTAGCAGTCTTCCAGTAAGGAGAGCTTCTGGTCTCCTTCGTCCACCTTTTTAAACTGTTGCCAGATCATTGACCCTCAAGCTCAGTTCTGATCTTGACACTCCCTTGACTCAACATTTTTTCATTGGTTCCCCGCCACCCAGAAGACAAATCCGAACCGATACTCCAGTCCAACCCAATTATTGCTGTGGCTTGCGCAGGCCCCATCTGCTCCTAAATCTGTGCCTTTCCTCACATCAATCCCTCTGCCCAGGGGGCCCCCTCTCCAATACTTGTTAAAGTCAATGCCCCTCCATGTCCACCTCCATGGCCCATCCTTCAAAGCCCAGCTCAGATATCACCCTCTGCATGAAACCGTCCCCACTCAACTCCCAGAGCCCTTTAAAGCCATCAGAGACAGAGAATCACCTTCAACCATGTTGTACAGACATGCACGTCTTATCTCCTCTAGTAATATCTCAACTCTTGACTAGCAGAGTGAACACACACACACACACACACACACACACACACACTCTCTCTCTCTATCTCTCTCTCTCTCTCTCCCTCCGTCCCTCCTTCCCTCCCTCTCAACTTCATAGAGCACCTTGTATCAAATAAATAACACCTGTCTGAGTGCTTTAAACGTTCCCAAGTATTATGATAAATAGTATCTCAACTAACAGTCACGCACTCCCTGTCAGATACCACTATCCCAGCTGAGGAAACAGAGTCCCTAATCCACAGTGATCCTCCAGCCTGGTCCCATGCCCTTTCCACTCCGCTCTGCCGCATGTTGGCTGAATGAGGGCACTCATTTCTTTCTAGGGAGTAGCTTTAAGTGAGATCTGCATTGCCTTTCACAACTGTACAGAAACCAAGAAATAAGTTTTGGCTTTACACCAAGAACAATACCACCACTTCTGTCCAGCTGAGAGTGCAGACTGAGCTGTGGGCTTTCCATATGTGTCTGGCCGGATAGAATGAAAGATGGGCAGGAAACATGTGCTCCGGGGGCTCCATGGCAGCAGCTGCAACATCTGCTAACAAGTGACCCACATCACAGACGTCCCTCCACCCACTCTCCGGGCCCCGGTCTGGAGCCTAGGGCACTGGTCACCCCTTCTCCTAAGTGTCAGCCCAGCTAAAACCTGTTCCTGTACCACAGACGCAGCTGGTGGAGAACCAGAGGGTAACACAGCCTGAGGGGAGACAGGACGGGAGCCAGGGAGGTGGGCCAGCCCAGCAGCTTCTCCGTGGCACCAACACTAGCTAGTGCAAGGCTAGTGCAAGGCTCTCTGCTCCTGGTCCAACCCATCCAGAGGGGCTTTGGCCTCGTTTTGCTGTCCCTCTTTTTTTGATAAGCTTTCTTTTCATTCTTCTCATTATTATCACCCAGTTGGTTAGGAGGGCCCACATCTGAAGGGCTGTGAGTTCTGAGCCAGCCCCTAGCATCTTCTGACAAACATATGCATCCTCCCTCCCCGGGTGTTGTGTGGGAATAGGTTATCTGCGTTGCTTCTGCATTTAAATGCTACATGCAACTGTGAGGGTAGCGCAGGAATCAGGCTTCCTGAGAAGTTAATGCAACTCACCAAAATCGCAAGTTTAACAACACACCAATAGAAAGATCTAGTTAACTGCCTGGGAGGACATTAGAGGAATTTTCAAACGGAAGAGATTCTAACCTGGTAACCAGCACAGTGAAGAGAGTGAAGGGGCAGCAGAAGCAAGAAAAGGGAACCACCCCTTGCTGTGTACTCTGACCCCATTTTAAAATGGGGAAAGTGAGGATTTCGTGACTAGTGCGTTATAGAGATGGGGTATCAACCCAGGTTTCCATCTTTACCTTCCAAACACGAGGAAGAGGAGGCAAGAAGCACAGGTTATTGAAGAAAGTTGGGTCAGAGAAGGTCGAAAGAGAAGGAGGGAGACAGGAAAGTTTCTTTGAACAAAACAGTAAGCCCTGGGCTTGCTGTTTCTGGGAGGCAGAAAGGGAACACAGCAGTCATTACTATCGATAGAATATTTTAAAAGTTTGCAAAATGTTTTTATTTTGCAAAACTAAAACTCAGTTCTATTTCACTTTAATGTAAATGATACCATTCACACATATATATACACCATTCACACATATATATACACGTACCCAGGGGATCCAGGTAGGTCATAATACAACCTATGAAGCCCTGAATTTGAAAGTTCTTGCTATATTTTAAGGTTGCCAAAAAAACTGAAAACAACTGTATTATAAACTCTCAAGTTCAATGGGAATAATCACATAGAAAGGGACCCTGATTGTGCGGTAGAGAAAGAGATGGGTAGTGGTCAGCGCTTAAAAATAAACGTGAAATAGTAACAAGAACTCATAAGGATGAAACAGGCCTGAATCTGTTTCAAGCACCTTCGACACCAACATAAGACCAAATGAAGTCTGTCCCAAAGGATCGCTTCTTGCCATATACTCAGAGAGCCCAACCCTGATAAAATAGAGTAAAATTCCAAGAATCTCAGGACTACTTCTCTCTCTAAAACAGAAACAAATTCCTCCCCTTTCACCTCTCCAGGCGACTTCAAACCAACCTCTAGCTTCAAACACAAGCAAATACATAAAGTTCCAAATGGTCCATTCTGGCCTTCACTTTTGCTTTGCGGGAACTGACCCCACGGCACAGGTGTTTTAAACCAGTGTGAAAATATATAAGTACTCTCTGTAGCCCAAACTGAAAAAACTGAATTGGAATGATAGTTTTCTTTTCCTTTAAACCAAGTTGATTCACCAGTTCTCTTTTTTCCCACAGCTAAGCCTGGCTTTTAAAGACAACCCAACCGGAGCTAATATCTGCTCCTTGATAAAATGGGCATAATCTAGTGTTATCTTCTAAATGAGTCCCAAGGAGTCCCCAGATACTTCACTACCCATCCCAAACAATAAACTGTTTGGCATTTCTGCATTAATAGTTTTCTGCTTTAGACAAAGGCCCATCAGTGCACAGTGCTCTCACGTATGGAGGGGAATAACAGCCCGGACCACATGGTCCAGGATTTGTGACTACAGGGCAGAAAGCCAAGGGAACATACAGTTAAGGTGGCGAGGCTCCGATGGAAACTGCAGGGCTCCTTTAATTCAGTCAAGAATGATGGCGTAAACAATATAATATTACACAGCCTGCTAAGTGCAAGAGCGGAAGTGAAAAGGGAGCTAGACAGAGACCGCTGCTTGAAGGAACCACGAGGCCAGCACTATACCCAGAAGAACAGACTAGACAACTAAGCAGCAGTCTGAAGTGTCGCTTTCCTGAGGTGGAGAATCCAGTCCCTTAGTACATCCAGAACGTCTAGACCACACAAAAGAAGAACTTGTATTAATCCAATGTAGAATCTGACAACTGTCCAGTGAATAAAGTTTCAATGACCCGGGTACCAGGGAAAAAAGATATGAGAACTTAATGTTCTAGTAAAGATGCAAAAAAAAGTACTCAATGTATTTAAATATTATTTCTTTTTAAATTTTGATCATCGGGCTTCCCTGGTGGCGCAGTGGTTGAGAATCCGCCTGCCAATGCAGGGGAAACGGGTTCGAGCCCTGGTCTGGGAAGATCCCACATGCCGCGGAGCAACTGGGCCCGTGAGCCACAGCTACTGAGCCTGCGCGTCTGGAGCCTGTGCTCCGCAACAAGAGAGGCCGCGATAGTGAGAAGCCCGCGCACTGCGATGAACAGTGGCCCCCGCTTACCACAACTAGAGAAAGCCCTCGCACAGAAACGAAGACCCAACACAGCAAAAATAAATAAATAAATAAATTAAAAAAAAATTTTTATCATCTGAGATTAACTAGTTCAAACATACAGAAAATTACAGAAAATAATATAACAGATACCTAGGGGTTTAAAACAATATTGACATTTTGCTTTGTTTACCTCATCTCTTCTTTAAAATTAAACATTTTATTTTGAATTATTTTCAGACCTATAGAAAAGTTACAAGAATATTACAGCGATATTCAGCTATGAAAAAGAAGGAAATCCTGCAATTTGTGTCAACATGGATGGACCTTGAGGGCATTATGTTTAGTGCAATAAATTAGACAGAGAAAGACAAATACTTCTGATCTTATTTATATGTTTTATCTAATAGAACTGAACGCACTGAGACAGAAAACAGATTGGTAGTTGACAGAGGCCGGGCATGGTGGGGTGAGGGAAATGGGTAAAGGTGGCCAAAAGGTAAAAACTTCCAGTTATAAGATAAATAAATTCTGGGATGTAACGTCAGCACAGTGCCTATAGTTAACCATACCGTATGGTATATTTGAAAGCTAAGCAAGTAGATCTTTAAAGTTCTCATCATAAGAAAAAAATATATAACTATTTGAGGTGATGATATTAATGAAATTTACTGTGGTGATCATTTCACAATAGGTACATATATCAATTCATTATGTTGCACACCTTAAACTTATGCAATGTTATGTGTCAATTACAGCTCAATAAAACTGGAAAAAATAAATAAAATTTGTAAACATATAAAATACAGCATCACCATAAAAAATAATATTACAATGAAATACCACATTGTCAACATTCTGCCACACATCCTCCTTTTATACACATGTATGTATAATATATACCTTTTTTCTGAACCACTTGCAGAGGTTATGACCCTTTCCTCTCAAAGTGTGTATCTTCTAAAATAAGATATTCTCTTACATAACCCAGTCCAATTACCAAATTAAAAGCAGCAACAAAAAAACGAAAACACTACTGCTATCTATATTCAGATTTCCCGAACTATCCTTTACGGCAATTTTTTTTTTTTCCCTCTACTCAGGATCCAATCCCGCACCACACACAGTGCATTCAGATGTCGTATCTCCTTAGTTGCTTTATCCTGGGAGGGTTCCACAGCCCCTCTCTGTCATTCAAGACCCTAACGTGTGAAGAGCACTGGCCCTCTGTTTTGTGCGACACCCCTTCATTTGTGTTTGTTCATTGTTTCTCCATACTCTGATCTAGGTTCTGCATTATTGGCAGGGATCCCAATAAGGGAAGGGTTGTTGGTCATCCACAGGACACCCCCGGAGGCGCCTGACAACAGTTTCCCCCATGACAGGTAATGTCACCTATGATGGTCACTTGGTTAAGGTGCCTTCTGCTAGGGCTCTGCTGTAAAAGTGGCTTTTTCCCTTGAGAAATAAGTGGTCTATGGGGAGACGACCCTCCTAGACTGTAAGTATTCTGTTCCCCAACAAGCTTTCATCCAGTGGTGAATCAAATACTTCAACTGTGGTTGCAAAGTGAAGATTTTCCAACTTTATTCTTCCCTCTACATTTATTAGCTGGCATTTTACTACAAAAAGGAACTTCACCTTCCCCACATTTTTTTCTTTTGTAGCATAAACATGGACTCAGGTAGTCTTTTGTTTTTCAATATTTTATAATCCGTTACTTTTATTTATTTTGATGCTTAAATTGTTTCAAACTAGCTCCTATACCTAATATGTTCCCTTTGGTTTTGAGCACTTCCATACTTCCTGGCACAAAATGTTCTGGGCTTATCTTGTACTTTCCCTGCCCCAGCCCTACAATTGGCCATTTCTCCAACGAACCTTCAGTTCCTTTAGTCGGTATTAAAAAAAAAAAAAATTTAATAAATTTATTTATTTAATTTTTGGCTGCACTGGGTCCTCGTTGTTGCGCGCGGGCTTTCTCTAGTTGTGGCGAGTGGGGGCTACTCTTCGTTGCAGTGTGCAGGCTTCTCATGCGGTGGCTTCTCTTGTTGCGGAGCACGGGCTCTAGGCTCGCCGGCTTCAGTAGTTGCAGCACGCAGGCTCAGTAGTTGTGGCTCATAGGCTCTAGAGCGCAGGCTCAGTAGTTGTGGTGCATGGGCTTAGTTGCTCCGCAGCATGTGGGATCTTCCCGGACCAGGGCTTGAACCTGTGTCCCGTGTCCCTTGCATTGGCAGGCGGATTCTTAACCACTGCGCCACCAGGGAAGTCCCGGTAATAAAATTTTAAAACGAAGATTTGGATCTTAGCTGTGCTCACTGCTACTGAGATGTCATTGCTCCCAGGCCCTTTCAACAGACACAGATAGGAAATCTATTTGTGTGTGTCTGTGTGTGTGTGTGAGTTTATGATGAGACTTCTAATTCCAATCCAACACCACTGGGATCTTCCTTGTCTTCCCTCATTCCATGTTTGTATCCTTCTTTCATTTAGACCCTTAGCTCCCAAATACATCAACATAGTTACTCATTGGCTCAATCCTAAAAGTTCACACAAAATAATTTCAGAACTTTTAGGGACTTTCTTGGTGGCACAGTCGTTAGGAATCCGCCTGCCAATGCAGGGGACACAGGTTCGATCTCTGGTCCGGGAAGATCCCACATGTTGCAGAGCAACTAAGCCCGTGCACCAGGACTACTGAGCCCGCACGCCTCAACTACTGAAGCCCCACGCTCTGGGCCCTGTGTGCTGCAACTACTAAAGCCTGCGCACGTAGAGCCTGTGCTCCACAACAAGAGAAGCTACCGCAAGGAGAAGGCTGTGCACCACAACGAAGAGTAGCACCCCCCGCTGTAACTAGAGAAAGCCCGCACGCAGCAACGAAGACCCAATGCAGCCAAAAATATAAATAAATAATAATTGCAGAATTTTTAAAGCAAAGACATCTTCTGGTATTCATTTTAAAAGGTTCACTCTGGATGCTATGTCAAAAACTGGCCATTCAGGGTCAAGAACCGAAGTAGAGACCAGTCAGGAATCTGTTGCAATAGTCCAAGTGACGTAAAAAAGAATGAAATAATGCCATTTGCGGCGACGTGGATGGACCTAGAGATTGTCATACTGAGTGAAGTAAGTCAGACAGAGAAAGACAAATATGATACCGCTTACATGTGGAATCTAAAAACATTTATAAAACAGAAGTAGAGTCACAGATGTAGAAAACAAATTTATGGTTAGCAAGGGGGGGAGGGATAAATTGGGAGACTGGGACTGACATATACACACTACTATATATCAAACAGATAACTAATAAGAACCTACTGTATAGTACAGGGAACTCTACTCAGTACTCTGTAATGACCTATATGGGAACAGAATCTATATATCAAATAGATAACTAATAAGAACCTACTGTATAGTACAGTGAACTCTACTCAATACTCTGTAATGACCTATATGGGAATAGCATCTAAAAAAGAGTGTATATGTGTATATGCATAGCTGAGTCACTTTGCTGTATAGCAGAAACTAACACAACATTGTAAATCAACTATACTCTAATAAGAATTAATTTAAAAATAATAAAAATAAAAATAACGATAACACAAATAAAAAAAAATAGTCCAGATGAGAGAGAGTATGAAGAAATAGTCACAGCACACGTCTGCCTGAAGTCTCTTCCATCACCTCTAGGTCCTAGCCTGGTCCAGGGCAAAGGTTTTGCTTCTATAAAATGAAGATTAACACAAAAGGTAGATGAAAGGTAAAAAGGGAAATTAACACAAACATCTCTGCTATAATACAATTTGTGTATTTAAAAAAAAAAAAGTAGTATTCTGCAAAATCACTAAAATAACAGAGCTATGGAGTATATAGGATTGAGGCAGATCACTCCAAGTCTCTGCAGATTTTGTACCTCGAGCACTAATCAAACAGCAACAATCCTGATTAAAAACACAGTAGTGTGGGCTTCCCTGGTGGCGCAGTGGTTGAGAGTCCGCCTGCCGATGCAGGGGACACGGGTTCGTGCCCCGGTCCGGGAAGATCCCACGTGCCGCGGAGCGGCTGAGCCCGTGAGCCATGGCCGCTGAGCCTACGCGTCCGGAGCCTGTGCTCCGCAACGGGAGAGGCCACGACAGTGAGAGGCCCGCGTACCGCAAAAAAACAAAAAACACAGTAGTGTGATGAAGGGTGTGTAAGAAAGGCTGCTGAGTTATGCACCCAAGTAAAAAAGTGAAACACACAAAGACCAGACAGAACCGCCTGATAGCACCTCCAGAACAGGGCGTTTGACCAACGTGCAGCCAAGAGGAACAGCGTGGGGTTAATGGGCATCACGTGCGCCATATTCCTCTGAAGCTTGCTTCATCCAGATCTTCTTTGGTGGCACAAATCACTCACATGCTGAAAAAACGTATAGGAACCGATGTGACTCACACATGATGCTGGTATTCCCTATACGCTAATCACACATAAGCTACTTTCCATCACAGAATCACCAAGGACAGATGTCATTTACTAAATACTACGAGTAGATAGGAACTAGATGCTCTCACTCAATCGAATAAAAGAACTGTGAACTAGTTATCATTTAGTGTCATCTGTCAGATGTGGAAACAGAGGCTCAGAGGGGTTAAGCAACTTCCAGAGGCAGACAGCTAATACTTGGTGTAGGTTCCAATCAATCCCAAGTGTGTGGCCCTCCTCTTTCCCCAATATGATGACACCCTGAGAACAAGGGACCAGGGGAAAGAGAAGGTGGGGGGGGGCGGAGTGGAGGACAGGCGCTGTGGACAGCAAGGCCAGCCAGTAACACAAGCAGAGCAGGAAAGGGCCAGAGGCCTAATTGGTGTGAAACAACATGGAAGTCCAGTTAGGAGTGGGGAAGGGATTTTAGCCTAAAGGGAAAAAATTAGGTACATCTGTAAGAAGAGGTTCTAGAATCTTTATTTCCTGAATATTGCTTTAAGATCTCATTATATCCAATAGTTATTAAGTTTTCTCTTTTACTTGCTAGTAAGTTACTTAACCTCTCTGAACCTAATATTTCTTGTTTGCAAAACCTCATAGAATTCCTATAAAGATTAATGAAATATCTACCACAGTGCAAGCAGATAGTAAGAACTCAATAAACGGTAGCTGTTTTTATTTCTATGCGTCGGGCGCACCATGGTAAGCTCTGGAGATACAAAGGTATACGGTTCCTTTGTCACATCCTGTATTATTTTCTTCAGTGCACTTATAATTATTTGAATTTCACCGTTCTTACTGGTTTACCTGTTTGTCTTATCTTCTATAAATCTTGAACATATGCATTGTGAAAGCAGGCCTTGGATAATCGGGATTTGAGATTTAACGGGGCCCCAGCCTGAAACCAGACCCAACTTTGTTAAGCCCTTTTGTATCACCTCTCCCTCAAAGTTGCCTTTTAAGAGCTAGATCTTGTAGTTCCTGCAATAAAGAAATCCTATTGTGTTGTAGACGGCCTTGAGTGTCTAAATTTGGTATTTAATGTCACAGAGCTTTTGTGCCAGCAGCGTACCAAAAAAAGCCAAGGACCTTGCTCTCCCCAAGGGCTGTTCCTTCTGTTTCTCTTATGGTACAACAGAGCACAGCTGTTCTCCCGAAGGTATGCAGGCCTCGATGGCGTTGCACTCCACCCAAGAAGCATTTATTGGGCATGATACCACGGGGGATTCAAAGACAAAGAAAGCGTGGTCCCTGTCCTCCAAGAGCTTGCAGTGCAGGAGGAGGCCAAGAATACGAACCACTAACGATAACAAACAAAAAAATTGCATAAGGTAATGGCTGAGTCATGGCAGACTTTCATACTTGAAGGGAGGAGAGGAGAAAACCCAGGCTGGGAAAGAGCATGAGAAAGGCTCGGAGTCTTTAAAGTTCACCGCATATTACGAAGGGGAGCACAGCACTGTGCCTGGAACAGAGTCCAGCTGGGAATCAGATAAAGGACGTCCTGGGATGACATGCTGCAAAGTCTAGACTTGATGCTATGATAATGGCAAGGAGGTGTGGCAGGATGGGTGGAGGGACTGTGTTTTAATATCCTTAGGGCTGTAATTCATGCACCCATGGTCCTGATGCCCTGCTGAGGCTGCAGTGCTGGCCATGATTCTAACAGAGAAGGCACCCTCCCCAGCAAGAAAGCCAGGAGTGGGGAAGATGGTCCCGAGAGTGGGGAGGATGATCCCGTGGCAGCAGGGCCGAGACTCAGAACAAACTAGTAGCTTCTGTGCCGGGTACAAGCTCGTTCTGCTTTCAGTGCACTCTTCCTCATGCACAGGACAGGGAGAGGGCAGAGGACACAGCAGTGCCCGAGAATTCGGGCTTCAGAATCAAAGCTACCGTCCCGCTCTGCTCTGTGTGCCCTTGAGCACGTTATCTGGCCTCTATTGGCCTCAGTTCCTCATCTGTCAGAGTCATACAGTACTGGGGCGTGTTTAGCAGCTAACCTTTACTGTAAGGTTACTATGTCCCAGATATGGTTCTAGGGCTCGCGTGTGTTAATGCGTTTAATTCTCACCACCCTGTGAGATAGGTTTTACTATTACCCCATTTATTGATGAGGAAACTGGGGCACAGAGAAATTATGGAACTTGCCCAATGTGTCACAGTGTATGTGTGATGCACCAGGATTGGAACCCAGGCAGTCTGTCTCCAGACTCACATCTTAACCAATATTCCACAGTCTCCCCAGAATTAAAATATACACCTGTTTTGAAGAATTTCTGCTGGGAAAAATATCACGCTAGAAGGACCTAGCACACAGGCAGCGTCAATATATGGTGGCTTCATGTGATAAAGGACTGTTATTAAATATATACAAAGAATTCCTTGGATATAGAAGATGTGGTGTATATATACATAATAGAATATTACTCAGCCATAGAAAAGAATGAAATAATGTCATTTGTAGCAACATGGATGGACCTAGAGATTACCATACTAAGTGAAGTAAGTCAGACAGAGCAAGACAAATTTCATATAATATCACTTACATGGGGAATCTAAAAAAATGATACAAATGAACTTATCTATAAAACAGAAACAGACTCATACACAGAGAAAACAAACTTATGGTTACCAAAGGGGAGCACGGTGGGGTGGGGGGGAGGATGAATTAGGAGTTTGGGATTAGCACATAAAAACTACTATATATATAATAGATAAACAACAAGGTCCTCCTGTATATTCAATATCTTGTAGTAAATTATAATGGAAAAGAATCTGAAAAAGAATATATATATCGCTGAATCACTTTGCTGTGCACCAGAAACTAACACGACATTGTAAATCAACTATACCTCAAATAAAAAATACATATACAAAAAATTCTTAAAACTCAACAATAAGAAGCAAACAACTCAAAACATGGGCCAAAGATCTTAACAGACACCTCACCCAAGAAGGTATGCAGATAGAAAATAAGCACATGGAACAACAAGATACCAGTAAACACCTATTAGAAGGGCCAAAATCTGGAACACAGACAACACCAAGTGCTGGCAAGGATGTGGAGCAATAGGAACTTTCATTGACTGCTGGTCAGACTGCAAAGTAGTGCAGCCACTTTGGAAGACAGTTTGGTAGCTTCTTACAAAACTGAACGTACTTTTACAGCAAATGTGCTCCTTGGTATTTACCCAAAGGACCTGAAAACTCATGTCCACACAAAAACCTGCCCATGGATGTTTATTACAGCTTTGGTCGTAACTGCCAAAACTTGGAAGCAACCAAAGACGTCCTTTAGTAGGTGAATGGAAAAATAAACTGTGGTACATCCAGACAATGGAATATTATTCAGTGTTAAAAAGAAACAGCTACCAAGCCATGGAAAGACATGGAGGAATCTTAAATGCATGTTACTAAGTGAAAGAAGCCACTCTGAAAAGGCTACGTACTGCATGATTCCAACTGTATGAAATTGTAGAAAAGGCAGAACTATAGAGACTGTAAAGAAGCCAGTGGTTGCCAAGGGTCACACAGGTGAGGGTTGAATAGGTAGAGCACAGAGGATTTTGAGGGCAGTGAAAATACTCCATACGATACCATAATGATGGATAATTATACACTTTTCCAAACCCACAGAATGTACGACTCTGGTGGGGAATGTTGATAACAGAGAAGGCCGTGCATGTGTGGGAGCAGGGAGTATATGGCAAATCTCTGTGCCTTCCCCTCAATTTTGCTGTGAAACTAAAACTGCTCTAAAAAAGTAAAGTCTTGATGAAAACGTACGCGTGTGTGTGCACGTACAACAGCAGCTATTAACATCGCTCCTAAGGACAGCAGGGGAAGGAAGGCATTAGAAGCAACTGCCTAAGTGCAGAGGGGAGAGGCAACATTTCCCTCTGGACACCAAGCCCTCTGGCTGGTCACCTGCAGGGCCCCGGCCAGGCCCTTCCAGAGCTGCAGCTTCTCCCAGGCCCTCAGCGGACAGGGCTTCCTGCTGTGCCAGGCGATGAGAGCCGGCTGCTGGGGTCTACCCTGGACCAGGCTTCCGCATGGACCCGGCCCACCCCTGCCAGGCACAGGCTTCCTGACAGTCCACTGCTCCAGGCCGGGCTTCCACGAGACCGTGGAGCCCCAGAGCAGAACCGCTGAATGCAGCCAGCTTGGGGCCTTCCCAAATCAGCTCCAACATCCCAGAACAACGGGAGGTATCGGGTGTGCCCGCAGAGCTCCCAGCAATGGCTCCCGATAAACTTTTATAAACTATCTGCCCCATACAAAGCACCATGGTGGGGCTTCCCTGGTGGCGCAGTGGTTGAGAGTCTGCCTGCCGATGCAGGGGACACGGGTTCGTGCCCCGGTCCGGGAGGATCCCACATACCGCGGTGCGGCTGGGCCCGTGAGCCATGGCCGCTGGGCCTGCGCGTCCGGAGCCTGTGCTCCGCAACGGGAGAGGCCACACAGTGAGAGACCTGCGCACCGCAAAAACAACAACAACAACAACAACAAAAAAAACCCAGCGAGGTGACACCTCTGTACTGACACAGAAGGCTTCCCACACCTTTCCACACAGTGTGCTTTCCATACTAAGCAGGAAAATGCAAACCACTATGATGTGACTCAGTTTGGTTAAAAAAAAAATGTGTATACGTTATATTAATGCAGAGAAAGGGGATTTTATGTCTGTCCAGTGTCCACGGTGTTCACCTGTACACATAGTGAAGGAGGTTTATGAATCCTTTACCATGAGAAGGTATTTAGGTACTATCTGTACAATAAAGTACCAAAAAAAAATTAACAAAGAAAAACATGTATGTATCAGTAGCCTCTCTGGATAGCAGGCATCTTTCTGGAAAGGGACCAGGAGGCTCCCTTGGTGCTTTGCCTTTAAACGTGAGCTGAGGATGTGCTGTTTTGGGACCTTTGCCCTGAGACCCTAAGTATTAGCCCATTGTTATAAGACACCCCTGAAGAGAAGAATCAGCTTTGCCACCTGGTACATGCTGAAGTGCAGCCTGAACCCATTTCCCAAGACGTGCCTACAGCAGCCACGACAGGGCAGATGACTTAAGCCACCTGGTTGCTGACTCGGAGGAAACAAGAGGGGAACTGGGGACTGACAGCATTGGAAGCAGCTGCAGCTCTCTCTGTCCCCTGGCTCACTGGGGTTGGCCCAGCGCCTGCCCTGTAATGACAGCAGCAGAGCAGAGCTAACCCTAAGGGACCAAGTCCCTCTGTCCAGAACTACAGCTGCCTGCTGGGAGGGCAGCAGGGAGAGAAGGCTCCCTGGGCGGACCAGACACCCTTCCCCAGGGGTCCAGTGGCTGCCCCTGCTGCTCATCTGGTCCAGCCACCCTGGCACCGGGCATGAAGCATCCTGGTGGGCGATAGGAGCTCTGCTCTCCCAGCGTCTCCTAAGACACCAGACTAGGGCACCAGAGAGTCAAAGCAGTCCCTGAGGGAGGACATCTCGGTCCCAGGTCCTGAGTAGCCCTAAGCCAAGGGTACTGCTGACCCATCAAAAGACCCCAAGAATAAGAATCCCATTCAGAGTCTGGTCTGTTGAAAAGTAGCACGCTTAGGGAATTAGTTTCTTCAACAATTTAGATAAATACTCCTAGAATTTCAGAGTCTGAAGGCCATGTAGCCTAATTATGCTTGCATTCTACACAGAGTTGTCACTCAGCTATTTCCTAAACTAACTCACTAGCTCTCTCTCCATATAGATGCACCTCCAGGGGAAAGGGGCTGCACCTCTAGAGGCATCTGGGGACAGGTGTGGTAGAAATGAAGGTCCTTCTGTGGCACAGAACTCTGGTCTCCTGCACCTACCATATGGCGACATTCATGTGGTCCATGCAGCCACATGGAATGACACTCATCCACCTTCCACTGAGCCTTTCAACATTTCAAACACAGCTTCTTCCTTGCCTAAAAATACTGCGAAAGGAAATGACTGCAAAAGGAAATTTGAGGTACTTGCAATACAACCTATGCTTATAAGTCAAGTGGGGCAACTGAACGGGGCTCATCATGAACGGTAACCAGTCCGCCCTCCTGGCATCAGATGGCTGCTCCCCCATGACAGGGTCCATGGCTCCCTGACTCCTGGGTCCTCAGTGCCCAGCACTGGGTCCAGCCCACAGCTGGTACTCAAGAAATATTTGCTGAAGGGAAAGATTATCAAGAAACATTTGCTGAAGGGAAAGATTATCTCCAGGACCCATGCTACTTGGTGGTTTTCCTTCCAACCGGAAGCCTCAACTCCCGGCCATCTGGAAGGCGGAGGGAAAGCCTTGACTATATCTATGCCTGCCCAATGACAAGGAAAACTGAAGACTACCTTCCAAAATGAATTTGGCGGCTTCCTGCCAAGTTGAACAACTTAGCGGTGTGGATCACAAAATCAAGCTCACTGTAACCTTTTTCTAACCAACTCTTCCTTCAACGTCACCATTTCCATCAATATCATTCTCCAATCACCCAGACCTGCAGCCTTTCTGATACCTCTGATCAGTCTCAGCCCTTTGTGGCCGATGAAAAGCTAGGGGCCAAGAGTGGATTATTACTCCTTGATCTTGGAAATTTCCCATCCTTTCCCTTCTAGTCTTGGCACCCACCCTCGCACAAGACCTCAGCTGATGCCTCATCTTTATGGCATCCTCCCTAGCTCCAACTCCCCTCTTTCACAGACCCTACATGTACCCTCAGGTTATTACTTATTCAGGGCTGTTTTCAACCAGTCCAGCCTCTGCTCAAATAATAACTTTGTACTTTTTATTTATTTATTTTGCGGTTCGCGGGCCTCTCACTGTTGTGGCCTCTCCCGTTGCGGAGCACAGGTTCCGGACGCGCAGGCTCAGCGGCCATGGCTCAAGGGCCTAGCCGCTCCGCGGCATGTGGGATCTTCCCGAACCGGGGCACGAACCCATGTCCCCTGCATCGGCAGGCGGACTCTCAACCACTGTGCCACCAGGGAAGCCCAACTTTGCACTTTTTAAACCATCAAGTCTGTACTCCTCTGTTCTCACTAACCCAGGCCCTTATTCACTCTCATATTCCAGGAACCCTGACTAATCCTCCTGCCTCAGTTCGGACGCTCCTCACTGTTTCTCTCCTTCCAGGAACACGTACTATTCTTTGACATCCCAAAATCTTGGCAAAGGTCTCACCTCTGCTTATCCAAATCCCACCCACAGGCAGGGGCTCAGCGCCAGCCCAATCTTTCACATAAGCTTTCCCCATTGTCCAGCCCCACCGGCCTCCTTCCCCACAGAGCTGTGTCTAGCCTCATACACGGCCTTCCTCTTGACTCACAGACACTCTCTCCTGCGCTCAAAGTCAGAAGAGATGATGAGGAAGACCAGCTGCTTATTAGCCACGTGATCCTGACCAAACCACCAGACTCTCTGAATCTCACAGAACTGTTATTAGGATACAGGAGAGTTTACAAGAAGGGGCTCGTTCATCTCACATTCAAAATAAGGCCGTCCAGGTAGAGGATTTGGGTATCCCTTCTAATACTGGCCAAGAGCAGTTACTTCCCATCACTCACAACCCTGCAGAGCTAAAGTCTCAGTACACATCAACTAAATGTAAGATACGGGAGAAAGCACTTTTCATGGGCTACTTTTCTTCACGTCCTCCGATTAGCCACTCGGGAGCTTCTCTGATACAAATTTTGGGTGACCGCAGAAATGTGTGGGAGGGAAAAGAGAGGCAAATCTGGTGACAACGGCGCCGGTCTTAAGAGTGGGACTTGAACACTAAGCCAGAGCCGGGATCAGTGGGCAGCAGGGAACAGAAATGGGTAGCAGGGATGCGAGAAGGGTCCACAGCAAGGGGGGGGGGGGGGCGGGGAAGGGAGCACGCGAACAAAGAATGCTTCGGCCCATCAACTCGGGCTACCTTCCTTCCCAACGTTCACGCCCATGACAACGGCGGGCACCGCCAGGGACGCGCGGTTAAATCACTTCTCGCCAGAGACCCGGGCACCTCTGATAACGCCGGCCCAGCCCGCCCCGGTGACGCTGTCCCCGGGCCTTACCTATCGAGATTTCCTGTGCGAAGGCCAGCGAGATGAGCAGCAGCGGCAACCCCACGGCGATGCACGTGACCATCTTGTCCACGGCCAGCTCCAGCCGCAGCCCCTTGAACTTGGGCTCCGAGGGCTCCTTCAGCAAAAAGTCTGAGAAGACGTACTCGGTGGCCAGGTGAGCAATGGCCATGGCTGCGGCGCACGGGGCAGGGCCAGGAAGGCTCGCAAGGGCAGGCCCGGGTACCGCCGGCGTCGGGAGGGCGGCGCGGTGCCTTCACCCGGTTACTGACTGGGCCCGCGGCTTTCGCTTTCCCTTTGCCGGCTCCCCGTTTGCTTCCACATCCCACTGGTCTTTGTGTCTCGAAGCGCCGCAGCTGTCTTCTCTGGGGGCCTGGCCTGGCGGGTCCCGGGATTGCTTCGGGCGCACGGGATCGCGCCTGCTCCTCCGCCGCGGGCCTGGGGCAGAGCCGCACCCGCAGGTCCCCGGGATGCGCGCGCCCGAGGGCGCGAGACTCAACCGCGGAACAAAGCGCTAGCCTCGCCGCGGCTCTGCCGCTGCGCCCTGGCGACTTGGAGTTTCCGGAAGCTGAGGCGACGCGGGGCGGGTGGGCGCGGCAGCATCCCGCGACACTGGGATCCACCCCCAGCAAAGGGAACTTCCCGGCGAGCGGTACCTCGTCAAATCCTCGCGCCTCTCCCAACCTCATTCTCTCCACTTCCTGGCACCCGGGATTTTTGAAATCATTTCTGAAAGCGACCTGTTACCCAGTGGACAGGATGGCCCCCTTTTACGCCTCACCCCCAACATTTCTACGTGGCGGAATCAGGTTAAAAGGAGGTGCAAACGCTTCAAAGAGCAACGGGGCCCTAAAGGGCTATCGAGCGGGTTAGACCAAGCCGCTGTGGAAGAGGGGACGCTGGACTCTTCCAGAAGCACTGCGGGACTGGGAGGCGCGGGGTCAGTGGTGGTGAGCCCTGCGTCTGACTAGGTCTCAGGTGTCTGTGCTTAGCCTCCTGCTTTCCCCGTGGGAGCCTCGGTCTGGGAGCCAGCAGTGGGTGTCTGCGGGAAGCGGGTGTTGGGGGAGAGCTACTTCTGAACGACTTTCAGGTAGTGGATGCTGAGAAATAGTCAAGAGACGCTCTAATCAGCAACATTTGGGGCAGACAGCACCTTTGAACGTGAGGGCTCCTTGGGGCTGGGCTGCGCTTTCTGCTCTTTGTACATGGGCAGGTCCGTGCACGCAAGCCTCTTCTTTGTGCCCTCGACTGCCATATGTACATCTCCACCCTGCCCTGCCCTCTGAACCCTCATCCAATGGCCTGCACCACTCTCCACTTAGATGACTCACAAGACCAGGACCACACAATGGCCAGGACCGCAATCCTTATGCTTGTCTCAACCTGAACTCCAGTCTTCCCCATCTTGCTCAGTGCGCCGCCATCCACCGGGATGCCCAAAGCAGAAAACTGGAGGGCCCTGTGGAACATTGCAGTCTCTCCCCAGGTGCCATAACCAGTTTCCAAATCCTGCGGCGTCTCTCTCCTAAATGTAGAAAATCTCATAGTTTTTCTCCACCTGCGCTGCCAACGCTCCTTGCCGCCATCCTGTCTCCTAACCGCATACAGGTTATGTACCCTGCAGGCCCGCAAGCCATTCTCCCCCATGGCTGCCAGAGGGAGCTTTTAAAAGCTCCCGTCTGATCCTTTCACTCCCCTACTTAAAGTGTACATTGTTTTTAGGATAAGATCCAAATTTCTTACCATGGCCACTGCCTGCCTTATCAGCTTCACTACTTTCCAGTCAGTTCTTCAAGTTAGCCAGCCCCATGCCTCCTCCAGACCTTCCCCTGCCCAAAACACTTCCACGGTAGCCTCTTTGCCTGGCCAACTCAGATTCACCCTCCTGATTTCTACTGGTTGTCACTTCCCAGGAGAGTCTTCCCTGAAAATGCTGAACTAGATTAGGTCCCTTTGTTAAATATTCTTGTAATACTAGCTGTGGGCCTTGGGAAAGTTACTTGCCCCTCCTGTACCTCAGTTTTTTCATCTGTAAAGTGTTTATACTGCTTAGGATTGAGATAAAGATCAAAAGAGTTAATATAGGGCTTCCCTGGTGGCACAGTGGTTGGGAGTCTGCCTGCCGATGCAGGGGACACGGGTTCGTGCCCCGGTCCGGGAAGATCCCACATGCCGCGGAGCGGCTGGGCCCGTGAGCCATGGCCACTGAGCCTGCGCGTCCGGAGCCTGTGCTCCGCAACGGGAGAGGCCACAACAGTGAGAGGCCCGCGTACCGCAAACAAACAAAAAAAGAGTTAATATGTGTAAAGCGCCTAGGACATTGCCCGGCAATTGATGAGTGCTATGTAAATGTTATCCATTACTGTTGCCCTCTATTTTTCCTTCTTAATGAAAATCACAATTATAATTCAACAAATATGTGTTTGTCCATTTATTTAACATTTGTCTCCCCCTTTATATGGTAAGCTTCATGAGGGCAGGTCTGCACCCATGTATACCAACCACTCTCATCTCCAGCACTTAGCACAAATGCCTGACACATAGTAGGTATTTTAAAAAAGGTTTATTAAATGAAGGAAGATGAAAATCTTTCACTTTGAAAATTGTTTAAAAACAGGTGGCCCAACTTACATTCATTTTGCCATACATTCAACGCATGTATTAGAGGGTAGTGATGGGCCAGGTGTGGGCTCGATGGATGGGGAAGCAAAGATGAAGTGACGCATTCCATTTCCTTAAAGATCTCATGGCTTAGTAAGAGAAATAAGGTATGTGCACAATTAACTATGATACAGGTTAGAAAGTGTAAGTAATATTGAGAAATGTGGGGTATGCCGAGGGGTGTGCATAAAAAGATGGGGCCTGGTGGGATGCGTCCGTTTGTGGCAGGCAGAGCTGGCACAGGAACTTTCTAGGAGGGAGTGAAAGTGGGAAATAGGAAGTGGAGACCTTCCCATTAGGAAATGGGAAGTGGAGACCTCTGACACTGGTATAGGGAAGAGGAAGGTGAGGGAGACAAAAGTGAAGGGGTTGGGGCCGGAGAAGGTAGCCTGGAATTTTTTTTTCAGTAGGCATTAGAGAGGTTTTGGACGGGAGTAATATACAGAGAGCTGCGCTTTAGAAAGATGTCTTCCAGCCACATGTAGAGTGGATTGAAATGCAGAGTGGAGGTGGAGAGGCCAGGTAAGAGGCTGCTGAAATTTTGCACATGAGAAGTAATCAGAGCCCAAACTGGCCCCTTGTCTTTGAGAACAGACATGAATGGCACAGAAAAGAGTGGTGGTACACCCCCAGCCTCCTGTCCGCATGCTGTGGGGCTCAGCACCTCTCCCACCCGGTGCCCCAGATGGCATCATCAGGGCACTGGCTGGGGAGGGGCTGACCATGACCCTAGTGGAGCCCCTGGCCAGAAAGGCCTGGAGCCGCCCCTCTCCCCTACATTAGGTGCTCAGCTGAGAGAAGAAGAATTAATTTTTCTGGTTGATTTTCTCTTGGGCCTGGGATGCTGGCCTGTGAAGGGCCTGGGGGGTGGCGGGACAACTCAGGAGGGAGCTGGGGGTGGTGGTGAGATAGCCCTGGGACCTGGGACCCTTTGCTGCAGTGCTGCAAAGCTTGCAGGTGGACACACCTCTCCTCAAGCTACAAAATACAAAGAAACTCTATGGGACTAAAAGTAACTGTGTGCATGCACAGTTGAGGCAAATTCTGGACCAAAAGATACAAAAGACAAAAACAAAAACAACTCAGCTGCCACTTCTGAAGAGCAGGGAACAAAAACAGGGTGTTGGGAGCAAAAGCAGGGTACTGCGCATGCCTCCTGCACACAGCACCACCTAAGGGATGGGCAAGACACCCAAGCCACCCCTCTGGCCTGACCCCTGGACACACCCCTACCCTCACCCCATATGAGAGTAAGCAAGCAGGGGAACCTGTGGTTTGCTCTCACTTCCCCCTGCTACAGCAGCGGCCGCAATAAAGCCTTCCTGAATTTCTTGTCTGGCCTCTAGTCAATTTCTATTGATTGGGGAAGGCCAAGAACTCTGGTCGGTATCAGTGGAATAACCAGGTCTCGTCCAAGCCAACCCCACCCCCCACCCCCAGGGCCTGGGCCGGCGCTGGGCGGGGCTCTCCCCATTACCTCAGCCACAGCGACAACGTGACCGTATTAACAAGGTACCGCCGAGCATATCAATAAAGATTATCCTGATTAAAAAAAAAAAAAGTGGTGGTTAAAGGAGCCATTTTTCCTACTGCAAAAATCAGATCGAATAATCCAATGTGTGCCAAGTTTCTCTGGCAGGAAATGAGAAAGTAAGGGCCTGGGTTCAACTCCTGGACTGGCTACTTACTTGCTATGTGACCAAGGGTATATCACTGAGAATCTCTAAGTCTCAATGTCCTCATTTGCCAAATAAGGGTAAGACCGCCTACCTCATTGGGTTGTTCTAAGGATTACATGTGATCATATATGTAACAGTGCCTGCCACATCATGGCAGATTTTTTTTTAACTTCTTTATTGGAGTATAATTGCTTTACATCATTGTGTTAGTTTCTGCTGTATAACAAAGTGAATCAGCTATACGTATACATATATCCCCATATGCCCTCCCTCTTGCATTCCCCTCCCACCCTCCCTATCCCACCCCTCTAGGTGGTCACAAAGCACCGAGCTGATCTCCCTGTGCTATGTGGCTGCTTCCCACTAGCTATCTATTTTACATTTGGTAGTGTATATATGTCCATGCCACTCTCTCACGTTGTCCCAGTTTACCCTTCCCCCTCCCCAGGGCACTTAGCTTTTAATAGCTTGTCACTACCAATCTCAGGAGTTTAAGGTATCACATGACAGTATGTATAATGTTGCTTTTTTAAAAAATAAACTTTAATTTTTAGAACAGTTTCAGATTTACAGAAAAATTGAGTAGATGGTACAAGACACCTGTAGCGGTTTCCCCTACATGGTACATTTGGTACAATTAGCAAACCAATATTGATAAATTTATATTCATTAAAGTCTAGTTTATTGAGATTTCCTTAATTTTTACCTACTATCCTTCTTCTGTTCTAGGATCCCATACAGGGATACCATATTATTTTTCGTTGTCTTGTCTCATTAGCTCCCCTTAGCCGTGAAAATTTCTTAGGATTTCCTTATTTTTGATGACATTGCTTTTTCTAATTATAACATGCATTTAGGGATTAAATAACACATCCTCCTCCAAATCCTCCCTTCCCCCACTCCTTGTCCCAGTGTCAGTAGTTAGAAGGCCAAAGCAGCTGTGGGCTTCACAGCTATGGTGCCAGAACTGGTTTTTGTTTGCTTGGTATCCTCGACAATTGACATTTGAATATGAGCTCTTTCATGACCAAAATAGTCAAAGTCAAGATAGTTAAGCCCTGTTCTGCCTGTTCAGTTTATATATTCATTTATTCATTCAAGTAATATTTGCTGAGCAACTATTATGTATCTACACTATGGTCTGTGCTGGGGATGCAGCAGTGAGCAAAACAGGTCTGGGGTCCTTGCTTCCATGGAGCCTACATTTCAGTCAAAGAAGCAGACAAAAATCAAACTAACGAGTAAAATGGATATGTCCCGTGATATGTGCTACAAAGGAAAATAATGGAAATTGGAAATAACACTTTAGAAAGGGCAGTCTGGGGAGCTCACATCTGAAGTAGGAAAGGCAGGAAAGGGGATGAGGGTGCTAGAGAGAAAGACCATTCCAGGCACAGAAAGCGGTAGGTGCAAAGGCTCTGAGGCAAGAAGGAACTAGCAGGGCACAGGAACTGATAAAAGCTGGAGCAGAGAGGAGCCAGAGATAAAGTTGGAGAGGTGGACATGTTGGGCAGCCAAATCGGTCTGAGTCTTACTGACGAAGGTAAGGAGTGTAGATATTATTGAAAGTGAAGTGGAAAGACAGTAAAGGAGATTCACCAGGGAAGTGATGTGATCAGATGTGGAAGAACACTGCTGCAGCTGTGTGGACTGTGGCTGGAAGGGACAGGAGTGACAAAGGGAGAGACTGGTTAGGGGACTGCTACCGTGATCTGCTTGAATAGGACTTGTAGTTTGCAACCCAAGGAGGAACACATTTTGAATTTATTAGCATAAAGGTGGTTTTCAGATCCATGAGGATGAGTGAAATAACCTATGGAGAGGGTGTAACAAATTACCACAAACTTCGTGGCACACGTTTATCCTCTAATGGTTCTGGAAATCTGAAGTCCGAAATCACTTTCAATGGAATAAAATCAAGGTGCCAGCAGGACAAAGCTCCCTCCGGAGGCTCTAGTGGGGAATGCATTCCCATGCCTTTTCCAGCTTTTTTTTTTTTTTAACATCTTTATTGGAGTATAATTGCTTTACAATGGTGTGTTAGTTTCTGCTTTATAACAGAGTGAATCAGTTATACATATACATATGCTCCCATATCTCTTCCCTCTTGCATCTCCCTCCCTCCCACCCTCCCTATCCCACCCCTCTAGGTGGTCACAAAGCACCAAGCTGATCTCCCTGTGCCATGCGGCTGCTTCCCACTAGCTATCTATTTTACGTTTGGTAGTGTATATATGTCCAGCTTTTAGAGCAGCATTCCTCCATCTCCAAAGCTAGCAGCTCAGCATCTTACTTCAGTTGTCACAAAGCCTCCTTCTGTAGTCAAATCTCCCTCTGTCTCTATCTTATAAGAACATTTGTGATTACATTTAGGGCCAATCTAGGTAATCCAGTATAAACTTCCCATCTCAAGATTTTTAACTTAGTCATAGCTACAAAGTCTTTTTGCTATATAAGATAACATTCACAGGTTCAGGGACATGGAATCTATGGAGATATTATTCAGCACACCCCAGAGGGCAAAAGGGAGTAAAGGGCCCAGTTCAAGCCCTGGGTCATGCTAACATGTAAGTCAGAGGGAGAAGAAGGACCTAGCAAGAGACTGAGAGGGAGTAGCCACTGAGGAAGAAGCAAGGCTGGCAGGTCATGTTGTAGAGCCAAGGAACTACAGGGGATCTAAAAGCAAGGAGCTGCCAATGGTTACTGAGATGTCAAGTAAAATAAAGATGGGGAAGAAGCCACAGGAAACGGAATCATTTCCATTATGATTATTATGGTTCTTATGGTTTTGAGAACAGCAGATTGGGACGCAAAGTCGGGGTGGGGCAGGGCCCTCTGGATGGGAAGCCATTGGAATGGGTGGAGGGATGCATAGGGTGAGGTGATATAGACAATGTGTGGGCAGTACTTTCAGTTCTGCTATCAAGGGCCCAGAGAAACTGGGTTGGAGGAGGTTATGGAGTTAAAGGCAGTGGCTCTTTGTTTGTTTTCTATTTTTAATGAAGGGTATTTTTGATGACTTCATGCAGGAGGGAAAACTGAAAAGTGAGGGAATGAAGTTCTTGGGAAAGCAAGAAGGGATGAGGTCCAGAGTTAAGGGAGAGATTGGCCCTGCTAGGAGCAGGGACACTTCTTCTGTTGTAACAGGAGGAAAAGACGTGTATAAATGTGGTTGATTAGAATGAAGAAATGTGGTACATTTGAGGAAACAATGTCTGGGGAGAGTGTGTTATCTGTAGAGATATATTGTTACTTTGTTTCATTTCTTCTAACGAGTATAACTAGGATAGTTGGTAAATATCTAAAAGATAATTCTCCTTTAACTAAACGTCTGCTCCAGGTAAAATAAATTACCTATCACTGTACCTGGGGTAGGGGGTTGGAAAAAAAACATGCAAATAGCCATCTTTATGATATGTGAAACTTTATTAAAAAGAGAAACGGTATAATCAAACTACTTTGTGGTTTCATTTTCATTAAAAAAATAACCTAAGAGAAAAGGAAAAAACTTATAACTAAATAATTTGTTGTCTAGGTGAGTTATAAGTCTGTCATTTGTCATGATTATTATTATGAAATTATACAGCCTACACATGTCTGAAAACTGTAGAGCACGTACTACAAAATCTCATTACCAGTGGTTAGCAGGCTGGAATTCAAAATCCTTGGGTACCATGTTTGATATGACATTCAAGCAGATTATGAACAGAACTATTAGCATTCGCATCCTGTTTTATGTAAGACTATAGTCTATATCAAAATACCTGTTTCCCCTCACCAAGATGAAGATGAGAAGGTATGAAAAGTCCCTCCACCAGAGTATTTTTTAGGTCCTACTTGTTCACCTGGACAGCCAAATGATCCACTGTTAAGGCAGATGGACTAGTATCACTCATCTGGCAGCAGCGTGGGCTAAAGGCAATTTCTCAGTCTAGTAATAAATGTTGCTTTTATCAATCTTACACCTAAAGCTTAGGCATGCATATAGAGAGTATGGATTGCCTCGTAATGGGTTGAGTTTAGTTGTTCAATATTTTATTTTGTATTTGAGACTTGAAAACTGTAATACATATCTCAGAGCTGACTTGTTGGTTTGAAAAATTGCCACCAGGACAATTTTGCCTTTTCTTTTCTCTCCTCTTCCCATCAGAGGCTATGTTTTTAAGAGGCATGGACTCAAGGATTTTGTGAGATCCCTTCTCCTCCCAGCCAGTCAGCTGCATCGACTAATTCTTCCTGGTGTTTTTTTACATGATGAGACTGTCTTTATTCCATAAAAGATGGAGACTGGGGAAGATCCTCCTAACTGAATGAAAAATCAGACTCAAGATTCAAGGTCAGACTTGCCTCCTGCAAAGTCCTCCCTCCCCTTAGAAGCTCCCACTAAACTCTCAGGGAGTGTCTTGACTCACAGTGGGAGAACTAGCCTGCTATTTCAGATCCCAGCCCTCCACATTCTGAAATACAAATACAAATTCTCCAGCCGATTTTTGAAAATACAAGCATTGCCACAGAAACATCTTGTAAAAATGTGTAACATGAAGTGAGTCGTAAACATTTAAGTATCTCTACAGGTTTGCATAAAAATGGCAGAATTTTAAAAAATGCATATAACTCTGCCTTTTGTAGCAAACAGTGCACAAGCTATTTATATGAAAGAGGAAAAGGCCAGGGGAGCTGGCTAAAGCCTCCAAAAATTTCATTTGGTCAAATTCTATCAGCAGATACTGATTTAGACATTTTCATGAACTCCTCAGAAAGTTATTTTTCCTGGAACCACTAAGGGAAGCATGTTTCATAACAACGTTGAAAAATCAGCACCATTCAAGTTAGATGTCTGACGCAGTGTAACTCTTTCCCGAAATTGTCCATCTAGAGAATTTGACGGTTTGTTAAGGAAGCACTATCTAATCCAAGAATTATGAAAGAAAGAAAACAAAGACATCTTTCAGAGGGTCTTCCCACTTCAGCGAATTCATTCAGAGAACAGACTGGGTCAGTTTTCTCAGTCATGCCCACCCTTCCTTTTCTCTGTTTTATCCTGAAGATTATCCACAGCCCCTTTAAAATAAATAAATAAAAGCAAATTGCTTTGAATGTGTTCCAGAGGATCAGAGACTGATCCAGGAACAGTGTCAGACTTCCTTGGTGAACGAGACCCTGGTCCATTTTCCCTACTGAGAAAGACGAGCAGGTCACAGAGCATCCGTGGGGAGCGCACAGGACTGGACTTCCTGATATGCCACCCGCTTCCTTGCAGAGCACAGTGTGAGGGAGAGAATCACCGTGACAACCAGAAGGAGGAGTCCGATGATGAAAAGGATGACCAAGGCTGCTTTGGCTCCTCTGGGACCCAGATTCTTGCCGAAGAAGTAGAGCTGCTCCTTGCCAGGTTCTTCTGCGCAAAAGAAAAGTAAGGTGTCAGGCCTCTGCCTTTCCCTGGGGAGTGAATACTGACCATTCACGTGCAGGATTGGGGGAGGGTATCAATACCATTAGAGGGCGCTGTGGCCGGGTGGGACGCTCCTCCAGAAGGAGGCTTGGTGGAGTAAGGAATCCTGTTGTCTGGACAAAGAAGACAATTGGATGGTTTACAAACAATAGGAGTAGATTCTTTTCATGACATGAGTTGTTTCAGGAGTTATGTCATTTCACCAACAAAGACTTTATCCCACCAGTATCTGTAAGTCTTTGTTGGATACTCACTGTGCTACTTCATGCCAGTACACATGCTGTTCATACCCCATCCACATTGCAAGCTTCTGCTCACCTGTTAAGATTCATCTATGGAACCTTGGCTCATGTGTCCAAACTGTTAATCATTGCCTCCTGCTGCTGTCACTGAACCCTGCACTCTGCACTCTATCTTGGCATATGTCATATTCTATTATGGTTAAATGTCTGTCTCTCTTACTTGACTCTGAGCTCCTTGGGGAGCTCATGCCTCCTATGTTCTCATGCCTCCTATTTTCAGGGTCTACAGGAAGCCTGGTGCTATCTAAGTCAGCATCACCGACAGATAACAGTACCGATGTTTCGAAGGACTGTGTAGGTTGTCTCCATGCCAGCATGGATGTGGTCAGATACATGACAATGTAATAACCATGTCCCTGGGTGATCCACAAACAGTTCAATGGTTTGGAATGTCCCGGGAAAGAGGTCATATACATCTTCTCGGTAAGATTTATCTATCTGTGGAAAGAAGGGAATAATAAGGATAAGAGCAGAAGTCAATAAAATCAAGAAGAGGAACATAATAAAGATAAATCAAAGAAACCAAAAGCTCGTTCTTTGAACAGATCAATAAAATTGTTAAACCCTGTGGAAGCCAGCTTGTGATGGCCCCCAAGGATCCCTGCCTCCTGAAACTCATAACCTTTGTAGTCACCTCCTACATTGTCTGAGGGTTGGTCCTTGTAAGCAATAGCATATGGCAGAAGGCAGGGCATTCTACTTCCAAGAGTCTTAGACCCTCTCTCTCACTCTCTCCCCTTGGATCATTCACTCTGGGGAAAGCCAGCTCCCATGTCATACCCACATGGTGAGGAACTGAAGCCTCTGGTCAATAGTCCTATGAGTGAGCTTGGAAGTGGTTCATCCAGCCTCAGTCCAACCTGATGACTGTAGTTCCAGCTGACATCTTGACTGTAGCCTGATGAGAGGTGCTGATTCAGAACCAACTAACTAAACTATTTCCAGCCTAACCCAGAGAAATTGTGAGATAATAAGAGTGTGTTGTTTTAGGTCACTATGTTTTGGGGTGATGTGCTATGCAGCAATAGATAACTAATACAAACCTCTAGACAAACTGACCAAGGAAAACTTTAAAAAACACAAATTACAAATATCAGAGATGAAAGAGGAGATATCGCTAAGACTTTATAGACATTAAAAAGGATAATAAAGGAATGTTATGAACAACTGTTTTGTCCATGAATTCTACAACTTAGATGGTATGGACAAGTTGCTTAAGATGAAAACTACCAAAGTTCACTCAAGAAGAAATAGATGACCTGAATAGATTATCTATTCAGATTAGATCTATTCAGGTTATCTGTTAAAGAAACTGAAATTATATCTATTAAAGAAACTGAAATTGTATTAAGACCTTCCAACAGATTAAACTCCAGGTCCAGATTGCTTCATTGGCAAATTCTACCAAACATTTAGAGAAAAAAATAATACCATTTCTAAAAAACTCTTCCAGAAAACAGAAGAGGACAGAACACTACCAACTCATTTTATGAGGCCAGCATTAGCCCAATTCTAAAACCAGACATATAATTTACAAGAGAAGAAAGCCATAACCGATATTCTTTATGAACATATATGCAAAAATCCTTAACAAAACACTAGCAAACTAAATCCAGCAATATATAAAAAAGGATAGTGCATCATGACAAAGTAAGGTTTAGCGGGGAATGAAAAGCTGGTTCAACATTTGAAAATCAGTCAATGTAATTCACCAATAGACTAAAGAAAATAAAATATGATCATCGCAATAGATGCAGAAAAAAATAGGATTTAACATCTGTTCATGATTAAAACCCTCAGCAAACCGAGAATAGAAGGAAACTTCTTCAACCTGGTAATGGGGTCTACAAAAACCTACAGCTCACTTTATATTCAATGGTGAGTGACTGAATGCTTTCCCCCTAAGATTAAGAATAAGGCAGGGATCTCTACTTTTGCCACTAATATTCAACATTTTACTGGAGATCCTGGCTAGTGCAAGAACACCAAAAAGGAGCGGGGGCGGGGTGCATACAGATTGAAAATAAAGAAATAAAACCATCTCTATTCACAGACAACATGATTTGCCATGTAGGAACCCCCGCCCCCCAAAAATAACCGTCTACAAAAAGAAAATCTACAAAAGCTACTAGAATTTGTCAGCAAAGTTGCAGGATACAAGGTCAATTATACAAAAATCAGTTGTATTTCTATATACTGGCATGATAATTAGAAATTGAAATAAAAAGAATACCATTTACACTATCACCAAAACCCATGATATTGGTAATAATCTAAAAAAATATATGCAAGATCTGTGTGATGACAACTACAAAACATTGATGAAAAAAATCAAAGAAGTTCTACCGATTCAATGCAATCTCAATCAAAATCCCAGCACAATTTTAAAAGCTGATTCTAAAATTTATATGGCAAAGATCTAGAACAGCCCAAACAATCACCATCTGATTTCAAGACTTTTTATTACACTAAAGCAATCAAGACAGTGTGGCATTTAAGAAAGGACAGGCATATAAATCAATGTAATAGAACAGAGAGCCCAGAAATAACCCACATGTATATGATCGATATGATTTTGACACAGAGGGAGAAAGGATAGTCTTTTTGCTGAAAGGTGATGGAAGAATTGGACGTCTAGGGACTTCCCTGGTGGTCCAGTGGTTAAGACTCCATGCTTCCAATGCAGGGGGCATGGGTTTGATCCCTGCTTGGGGAACTAAGATCCCACATGCCGTGGTGCAGCCAAAAAAAAAAAAAGGAAGAAAGAAAGAAAAGAAAACTTGGATGTCTCTATGCAAAAAATAAACCTTGAACCACATATAAAAATTAAGATGGGGCTTCCCTGGTGGCGCAGTGGTTGAGAGTCCGCCTGCCGATGCAGGGGACACGGGTTCATGCCCCGGTCCGGGAAGATCCCACATGCCGCGGAGCCGCTGGGCCCGTGAGCCATGGCCGCTGAGCCTGTGCATCCGGAGCCTGCGCTCCGCAACGGGAGAGGCCACAACAGTGAGAGGCCCGCGTACCGCAAAAAAAAAAAAAAAAAAAAATTAAGATGGACCAGAGACCTAAATATAAAACCTAAAACCATAAAACTTCTAGAAGAAAATCTTTGTGACCTTGAGTTAAACAAAGATTTCTTAGACATGACACCAAAAGCATGATCCATGAAAGAAAAAAAATGATAATTTGGACTATATCAAAATTAAGGATTTCTGCTCTTTGATAGATAATGTTAAGGGAATGAAAAGATAAGCCACAGACTAGGAGCAAATATTTACAGATCATATAGATAGAAAGGATTTGTATCCAGAATATATACAGCCCTCAAACTCACCAATAAGGAAACAAACAATCCAATTTAAAGATGGGCATAAAATTTGGACACCTCACCAAAGATTTACAGATGGCAGATGGTAGAAAAGATAATCAGTATCATAGCCATTAGGAAAATTCAAATAAAAAACGAGATACCAGAATATACTTAAATGTTTGGCTAAGAAAAAATAAAGTAAGAATGGAAGATACCAAGTGCTGATGTGGATGTAGTTGTGGTCAGGTGGTACTCTCATATATTTCTGGTAGGCGTGCAAAATGTACTGCCTCTGTGGAAAACAGTTTGGCAGGTTTCATAAAGTTAAGCATCTACTTACCACGTGGCCTAGCAATCCAACCCCTAGATATTTTCTCAAGGAAAATGAAAACTTATGTTCCCACAAAAGCTTGCACACAAAGGTTTATAATGACTTTATTTTTAGTAACCCCAAACTGGAAACAACCCAAATGTCCCTCAGTGGGGGATCGGATAAACAAACTGCAATACATCCATACAATGGAATATTGCTCAAAGATCGAATGGAAAAAATTGCCGTTACAGCAAGGTGGATGCAATTCAAATGCCAATACAAAATGAAACAAGCCAGACTCATAATGCTACAGACTGTATGATTTCATTTGTATGACATTTCAGAAAAGGCAAAACTATAGAGACAAAAAATAGTTCAGTGGTTGCCAGGGGTTAAACATAGGGAAGTAGACGACTCTAGAGGGGACAAAGGGGACATTTTAGGGGGTTGACAGAGGTGTTCCGTATTTTGATTGGTGTTGGTTACACCACTGTATGTGTTTATCACAACAGAACTGTATACTAAGTAGCGTGCATTTTACTCAGTGTAAACTATAGCTTAATTTAAAATATTTATGTATGTATATAAAATAATTTTTATATGTATGTAAAATAATTGTATGATTTTATAAATTTTACTAAATTTTATATATTTTAATATAATTTTAAAAATGCGGATTGAAAAAGCCAAGTTCTGAAAAGCAGCATAGCCATTTAATATGTGAAACTAAAATCATTGTAGGTTTAAGATACTTGGGATCTTAAACTGTGTTGAATGAATATACAGAGGGGAGAGGATAGTAGATGTTTCATTAGTCGCTGTTCATTCCTGTATAATTGGAAAAGGAGCAGCGCAGGTTTTCCCTGCAGATTAGATGTGATTATTCTTTTCTATTCTACTTCCTTGTAGACTGCACAGCTCTTGAGATGACAGAATATTTGGACCTTATCCCTGAGATTCTGATTCATCAGGTCTGGGGTGGGGCCTGGCAATCTGCTTCTTCAATGGCTCCCCACGTGATTCAGCACAGCCAGCATCACCCATACGGTGTAGCTTGATGCTCGAAAGGCAGAAAGCCACACATGGTCCAGCCCAGCCCACTAGGGCAAAAGTCAAGGTAAAATTTTGGGCCCAAGCCAAAGCTTGAAATATCTCCTTTACTAGAGAGGACTATTCTGTTGGCTAATCACACAGAAAAGAAATGGAAAAAGGGAAGGGAAAGAGAAAAGAAAAAAAATAAAAGAGGAAAAGGGACAAAATACTATGGGTACTTTCATATACGATACTCCAGGGTGGTCAGAATTATTCCCATATAACTGATGAGAAAACTCATCTGAAGCTCAGAGGTTTTTTTACTGTTGTGGCCTCTCCCGTTGCGGAGCGCAGGCTCTGGACGCGCGGGCTCAGCGGCCATGGCTCACGGGCCCAGCCGCTCCGCGGCATGTGGGATCTTCCCAGACCGGGGCACGAACCCGTGTCCCCTGCATCGGCAGGCGGACTCTCAACCACTGAGCCACCAGGGAAGCGCTCAGAGGTTTGTTTTTTTTTTTTACAAGCATAATAAAATACATATTAAGAAATATCTACCAGTGGAAGGATACAATCATATTTTTCTGTTCCATTCTCTAATATTCACTAATAGCCCTCACAAGCCTTATTGCCAAATAACTCTCTTTTCACAATGGAAATATATTGAATCTGTTAGTAAGTCTTCCTCAAAACACTTTTCTTACACTTACCTTGAAAAGAAAGCTCTCAGCATGATAATGAATGGTGTGTATGTCCACTTCACTTCCTATTCCTAATAGATACCAGTTTGTCATTGTATTTTCTTTCATGATGAGGCCATGGAGATTCCCAAAAATCTTTCCATTAATAGCTAAGAAGGTAAAAAGAGAACAGCCTTTGATTAGTGATGATTACTTAATCTGGTTTTAGAACTGATTCAAGAAGATCTTTAGGTCACCCATATTTTCGTCTGCCTGGTAAACATGTAATAATCTCACTCACACTTGCCAATGTCCCCACCATCTAAGACCCTAAATTCAGAGTACTAAGAAATCCCTATAAAAGATAGCCAGAAAAGAGAAATAGTAGTTTGTTTTTAAAAGCTATCTCTTGGGTAGCAGTACATGTTGGTTGGAACATGCCAAATAGGCATATTCCCTTTATGGGGTGGATTACCGCCTCATGTGTGAGGTCGCCAGATTTATACCGTTCTACAGTTGAGTGGACAAAAGCCAGAGAATTAAGTTTATATAAATCAAAACTGAAGCAATTAAAAGGTATTTCACTTTCTGAGAACTAGTTTGGGTCAAGTTCCTAAACCTGGCTGAATCTCCAAAAAAAGGAAAACTTCACATGGGCTGAACCCATGATCTGACAATTACTAAAGCAAGCTCAAGTTGGGCTGACATGGCGGGGACGTTCACTCCTCCGCTTTCTACTAACTTTTTATTCTTTGCATCATGACACAACCAAATGAGTTACATTCATTAAAAAGCGAGAGCCTACTAAGAAACCTTTGGGAGAGGGAGGCAAAATTGTAGGGGAAAGAGTAGCTGAATCAGAGATCAGGCTACTATATTCTAATCAATGTTAGCAATTAACTAGCTTTGTTATCTTGGGCAAGACCTATGTTTTTGCACACTTTTGGCCAAAGGTAGATCTCGGTGAGAGAGGATAGGTATGTCAATTAGAACACATTACTTACACTTAAAAAAAAGAAGTACCTTAAATTTCAAAGAATTAAATAACATAGACACATTAAAACAGAAATTTGGTGATGGTGTTTCATGTTCCAGAGACAGTTAAACCAGCCCCTCAAATTTGATCAACTAGAAGTTATCCTGTATTCTTACAGAAATATACCAAAAAGTGATAATTAATTTCCTAGGATTTACTTTACAGTCTGATAGTTTAGGGATCCCAGCATTCAGAGATACAGCTCCCTAAACAGTTGGTCCAAAACCTCATTGGATCTTGCGGGCAGCCAATCAGTGGCTTGTCTGGTTCCCTCTGAAGGAAGGCTGTAGAGGACTTTCTTCAGTCCAGGTGCCCCTGGGAATAAAGAAGGGCTCAGAGAGGGAGGCTGGGACCTTGCACAGATTTCTGTGAGCTTATCTCGACAAGAGGGAGGCTGGGACCTTCCACAGATTTCTATGAGCTTGTCTCCTTTTTAAACCTGTGATATACCATGCATTTTGTTGCTCTCCTCAAAATCATCAGAGGGTTTAAAATCTCGTGGATCTTTATTAAGATACTTCTTAATATTGTCATCCAGATACCAGGATTCATTCTCATTAAATACCAAAAACAAGAGAACAAATTCAGAGTCAACGTCGCTTCTTCTTCCCTTTTCATTCAACACTCCTTCCCTGCATGTAATCAGAGGACCCATCAAACCACTATAGGTATCCTGAAAGAAAAATAAACTGAATTAGAAGAGCCTTTGAATAATTTAATAACACTGATTATTTGCTTGTAAGAAAGTCATTGTAAAACTACTAAAAGACTATTGACCAAGGAATAAGTACTAAGAAATCCTGAAGAATAGGGTGATCTTTGTGAAAATTTAGGACTATTTCTAAAAATTTGCTAACAGTGAGCGCTTTTTTTTTTTTTTTTTGCGGTACGCGGGCCTCTCGCTGTTGTGGCCTCTCCCGTTGCGGAGCACAGGCTCCGGACGCGCAGGCTCAGCGGCCATGGCTCACGGGCACAGCTGCTCCGCGGCATGTGGGATCTTCCCGGGTCGGGGCACGAACTCGTGTCCTCTGCATCGGCAGGCAGACTCTCAACCACTGCGCCACCAGGGAAGCCCAAGAGTGAGCTTTTTGAGGGCTGAGGCTGTGTCCTTCACTCATAGCTGAGTCTCCGGAGCAGAGCCCAATGTCTACTACATAGAAGGTGTTAAATAAATATTTGTTGAATAAACAAATGCTTATTTTTATTTTCCTGTGTGCTTTTCAAGTGAGACTGTATTTTTTTATAGAAGTGTAGTTCATTTACAATGTTGTGTTAGGTTCAGGTGTACAGCACAGTGATTCAGTTATGCATATATACATATATATAAAAATATATAATATTCTTTTTCAGATTTTTTTCCATTATAGGTTATTACAAGATGTTGACTATAGTTCTCTGTGCTATACATTAGGTGCTTGTTTATCTATTTTTTATGTAGTGTGTATCTGTTAATCCCAAACTCCTAATTTATCCCCCACCCCCGCTTTCCCCTTCGGTAACCATAAGTTTGTTTGCTATGTCTGTGAGTCTATTTCCGTTTTGTAAATATGTTCATTTGTATCATTTTTTTTAGATTCCACATACAAGTGATACCGTATGATATTTGTCTTTGTCTGTCTGGCTTACTTCACTTAGTATGATCATCTCTAGTTCCACCCATGTTGCTGCAAATGATGTTATTTCATTCCTTTTAATTACTGAGTAATATTCCATTGTGTGTGTGTGTGTGTGTGTGTGTGTGTGTGTGTGTGTACACCACATCTTCTTTATCCATTCATCTGTTGATAGACATTTAGGTTGCTTCCATGCCTTGGCTATTGTAAATAGTGCTACTATGAACATTGGGGTGCATGTATCTTTTTGAATTAGAGTTTTCATCTTTTCTGGATATATACCCAATAGTGGGATTGCTGGGTCATATGGTAACTGTATTTTTAGTTTTTTAAGGAACCTCCATACTGTTCTCCATAGTGGCTGCACCAATTCACATTCCCACCAACAGTGAAGGAGGGTTCCCTTTTCTCCACACCCTCTCCAGCATTTATTATTTGTAGACTTTTTGATGATGGCCATTTTGACTGGTGTGAGGTGAAACCCAAGTGAGACTGTATTTATAGGTATATACAGATGCTTATATTCCACATCGTATGGGTAAAAGTTAGCTGGATGATTTAGGAATTGATATGAGCCCATGGATGACTTCCATGTCAACTTACTCAGCCCTGAGATTTCTTTTGATGGAAAACTCCCACATTTTCAACTGCATATTAGCTATTCTACCTGGATGTACCTCTTGCAATAATTCAATCTGCTAAGCATTTCTAAAGTGAATTTTAGTATTTCCCTCAAACCGTTTCCTTCTCCTGAATTCTCTATTTCTGCTAATAGCACTATGATATTCCTTGTCATTTAGTTCAGGAAACTTGATTTCAGTGTTTACTTCCTCCATCTTCCTCACTCCATCCCATCTCATTTGCTATCAAATCTTACATTTCTTTTCCCTTCACAATGCCTCTCCATTCTGTAACTCCCTTTCCATTCTATCTGCCATCCTTCTAGTGTAGGATATTAATACCTCACCCTGGACTAGAAATTGGCTCCTCTCTGGTCTCTGCTCTCCGCACCTCCAGCGCATCCTGTTGACAACCATCAGATTAATGTCATCACTCCCATATCTAGAGGTCTTCAGTGACTTTCCAGTGATGGTCCTACTGAATAAAAGACTAATCCTCGACAGGACCTGAAGCCCCTCATGTGCTCTCCCAGTGGACTTTTCTAGCTTATGCTCCCTTGCTGCTTTCCTTTTCTACCCTAGATGATAGCCGCATGGGACTGTCAACGTTTCCCAAACACACTTTCTACTTCCCTATTTTCAGCTTGACTCATGATGTTTTCTCTTCCTAGACTCTCTTCCCAATGCCTCCTCTATAGCCCTGCACTCCTATAAAACTCACCAGATTCAGAGTTGTAGTATCATTATGGGTGTGTACACGTATTATTTTCCCCGAAGATGATAAGTTCCTTCAAGACAAGAATATTTGCAGCCCTCATAGTACTTGGTGGGGTCATTTGCGCATCACAAGGGCTCAATAAATATTTGCTGGGATGCACAAAGGAACCAACACATAAATGTGGGTTTCCCATAATTCTAATATGTAAGTTTTTTTTTCAAGGGTCTGGTATGTTTCTCCTGAACTCTTGTGCTCTCCAATACAACTCAAGGACATTAATGCAGCCATCTAATATTTAAAATGAAGGCTAAGATAATCCCTCACTTTTTAGAATAATGGGCAATGTTTACATTTTATATCAGATATGACCTTAATTTGGACTTCAATTTATGAAGTATAATTCTAGACTAGTTGTTTTATATACACATACCTGATTCAAGTTCAATATTGAATCTTTGCCTTTAATTTCTAAGTAAAGTTAGCCTATTTATCATTCAAATATTTTGTAGTTTCAGTTACCAAGTTTACTTGGAGTGTGTTTTCTTTCCTGAGCCCTTTTTCACACATCAAAAACCATGGTATAAATTAAATTAAAAATATATATTTATTTATGATTATCTATTTTACATATCCACTCTTGCTTCAAACTACCTTGTAAGTTCTAAATTTGGTAATTGAAACATCGAGATTTTATTTTTTTCCCCGTATACTTTAGATCAAGTGTCGGCAAACTTTGTTTTTGTAAAGCACCAGATAGCAAGTATTTTTTACTGTGTGACCCATACCATTTCCATCACAACTACTCAACTTCATCATCAATAATGCAAACAAACAGGCATGGCCATAGTTTGAGACCCCTGCTCTAAACCAATACATCTCTTCACATATACCCACCATAGTTGTGATAACTTGAAGAGTCAGCTTAAAGCCACATCACTTTGAGCAATTTGGTGGCTCTCTCCACCTTACCTTCACAAAGTTTACTGTTGAATAGTAAACCCATGGAATACAATTTGGGTCAGAGGGCCCTGGACCGGACCTTTTAGGGACATTCCATCTGTAAGTTTTTATTTCTCCTGAAACAAATGAGAAGAAATAGAAAAAATTTTTGTTCATGTTACCTCTGTTCCAGACAATTTATCTGAAGAAATACAAAGAGATTCTTCGTATATTTTGGTTAAAGTTTATTGCTGAGTAGAATTGCCCATTCATTAGAAATGTTCCCATTAAATTCACATCTTGATTTTATGCAGGTTCAAAATGATAGATTTTCATTTCAGACTATAGCCTTCCATCTTAGTTTGCCTTTTCTATTATCAGCTGATGTTTATTCAGGAAATGAAGACTTATTTTACACCTCAATGTTTCTTTCCTCAAATTTTGTACCTTTTTCCTAAGAGTTATGCTTGAGCATGCTTGAGTTACTATGGGCCTCAGCCTTGGCTTCTTGTGGAATCAGCAGGGAGCTTTGTAAACTCTCACTGCTCAGGCCTTATCCCAAACCAATGAAATTAGAGTATCTGGGATCTGGTACTAGGGTACCAGTATATTCCTTAAGCTTCTCAGGTGATTCTAATGTGCAGGCAGGTGAGATCTAGTTGGAACCAGAGAGAACCAGAGAGGCCTAGTTTCAAATCCCAACCCTAATGACTTGTTTTCACTCAACCTTGACAAGCTACTTAATCTCACTGACTTTTAGTTTCCTTATTTGTAAAGTGGATTAGTTATGCCAGTTTTCAAATTGTTGTGAGGATTAAATGAAATAAAATACCTAGAATAGTGCCTCACATTGAAGGAAGTCAATAATTGCTAATTTGTATGTATACTAATAAAAAATACATGCACTCCCTCTTGTGAGGCCCCATATCTGTGCATCCCCTGGGGCTGACCCAGAGCCTTGCAAAGGAGTCATAAACATATTCATGAATTATCAAGATAATCACATTGTAAAAGGCTCATTTAAATTGTTATCTCCTTTTGAACTGTGTCCCTTCCCCACCCTATCAGGACAAGCAACCTACAGCTGAATGTGAGCCACAAAGCAAAACAAAAGTAATGCTTACATGAAACTTTGCTCCAGGTTTGCTCATGCACCAGTTGGTTAGCGATATAATTTTAGGTCTAGTTTCCATGATTTTCATTATAGCCCCTATGTCTTGGTAATCACAAGATAAACAACTGATATTTAGCTTTCTAAATGCAAGTGACTCCAGGGATGGTGTTAAAGTTGAAACAATCCATCGTCTACCCCAGCTGGGAGCCCACCTCTCAACAAAAAGAGGATGCTAAGTAAATGTTTGTTGAGTGATTTAATAAAAAGGAGAAGAAGAAGAAGAAGAGGAAGGAGGAGAAGAAGGAGGAGAGGAAGAGGAAGGAGGAGAAGAAGAAAGAGAAGAAGGAGGAGGAGGAGGAAAGGAGAAGGGGAAAGGGAGGAGGAGGAGAAAGTGGGGAAAGAGGAGGGAGGGGGAGGGGAGGGGGAGGGGAGGGGGAGGGGAGGGGGAGGGGAGGGGGAGGGGAGGGGGAGGGGAGGGGAGGGGGAGGGGAGGGGAGGGGGAGGGGAGGGGAGGGGGAGGGGGGAGGGGGAGGAGAAAACTGATAGGGGCTTACTTTTCTTAAAATGCTAGTTTGCTCTCTTCATCGCATGCATGCCCTGATTAAACTTTCTTCTCCAAGTTGCCTGGACTTCCTGCACAAGGTTAGTTTATTGCTCCTACATCTAATCTCTGGGTTCTTCCAAATCTTTCTGCCTTATTAGAGACCCTTGTGGGGACTGAATCCCTCTGAGTTCCAGTAAAAAAATAGTAATAATTTCTCCTTTGCCATGCTCTAAACATTTTTCTCCCTACTCTCATAACCCTCACATCTAGGACTCTTGGAAGGCCAGTCAGCATAGAGAAGTTGTGTCCCTTGCCACTCCTCACCACCAGGGCACAACAGCCTGGGAGGGGTCACACCAACTTGCCCACAGCCCTACCAGAGCTCCCCACTCCCCATGGCTAATAGGCACCTTTCTTCCTCCCTCTAGAGTTGCTTTCAACCATCAAAAATAAATATATTTAATAGCTTTTTTGATCCATTTTAAACCATTTTCCTCTTCATCAAAGCAAGACACATCCATTAGAGAAAACCTAGAAGGTATAAAAAATGTGAGGAAGTAGAAAAGATGATCACTCTGCTGTTTAAAATACCACCACAAAGATAAAACCATTATTAACATTTTGGCTTATTTCCCTTCTGGTCTTTCTTCTATGCTTGTATTTTGCTTAACAAGTCTTTCCCATGTTATTAAAACTTTCTTAAATGTCATTTAATGATTGTACAATGGTCCATTCTAAGAATATTCCAAAATTGACTATTTCTCTGTAGATAGACATTTAGATGTTCATGAGAAGTTTCTTGAAGCAGCTTCTGATACTGGGAGTAGGGAGTGGCAGAAGTTGGAATAGTAGCCAATAATGATTTTCCTTCCCACAACCCAACCTTGAATAGATACCTTGCTAACCTTTTCTCGTGATGCGTTAGATTGTTTTCTTTTCTTTATACCTATTTAAATTTTTTAAAATTTATATGACCTTTATTGCAATTATATAGGATTATTATAATGCTATTATGTATTCATCAGAGGTAAAATGGAATATAACTCCCCTGTAATTATACCTATGGTTGCTATCAATTTCATAACTGAAGGTCACAGGGGCTCTTGACATTTATCACAAGCACACTTTAACTGTGTAAATATTATGGAAGCTCCTTAAATTGTGAGCTCTTCTCTCCCTTCAATGCATCTTTTAAAAGCCAGCTGGAGTTCTATCTCCTTTATAAAGCCTTCCCTAATTGTTCCTAATTAGACAATCAGTCTTCACGGGTTTTCCTTCTCTGAAATTTTATCAACACTCTCAGATATATTCTTGAAATTCTTCACCACTTAGAATTTCATCTTGCATAATCTGCACTCTTGCTGAAATGATTCATCTTTTTTTCTTTCAAACTCATTTTAAGCATCTTGAGAGAAATGTGTGGTTAAGAGCTCAGGTCCTGAAGTCAAACAAGCTGAGTTCCGCTATTACTAACGTCTGACGTGGTTAAGTTCCTTACTCCTCTTTGCTTCAGTCACCTGTTAAATGGGCATAACTACCACACTTCATCAATTACAGGATGCACATTTTTCAGAGTTTAGCACATCTGATGTCAGGATGCATCTTTCAATCAGTGGCATGTTAAAGTTTAATTGGCAGCATGTTTTTTCTTTTCTTTCTTTAGTAACAGATAAAGTAATCATGGCCATTACAATTGATGGTATCAGGTTAAATGAAATATGTTAGTGTCTACCTCCCCGGGTTATTTTAAGGATAAATGAGTTTAAAAATTTTTGTTTTAAATGTAAAAGCTGGCACAATGTTAACACTGAATATGTGTTAGCTGTTACGTCTTAATACCCTTTAAGGTTCCTAATGGAGCTGTAGGAGCTCCATAAGCACTTGGCCATTGGGTGAATGGTGATTTCATATTGGGGTAATGGTTGGAACACCATTAATTGACATTACAATGAGCTCTCCAAAACCCTTCAGAGTTCAGAAAAGATCAGAGAAGAGTTGAGTCTGCAGTATTCATCGGGATGGAGCAGATCTGTGGGGTAAGTTACCTGGCTTTGTGACAGGCACTGGGAGTCCCTTCCCACTCTCCATGTCCTCCACTCCGTGGGCTGAGATGGAGTAGGGCCGACTGGCCTTGTTCATAAATATGATCAGGATGGAGTCGCCCACCTCAGCATGAATCATTGGGCCTGAAGGCAAAACACAGACCTGTGTGCATTGTCGTTGCTCTTTTCAACATTGGTGTAATTTACATGTAGGTAGTATTTGACAAAATAAACGAAGGTTAGCACCGTTATTAGTGTATTTCCTCTAGAGGGAGATATTGATAGCATTAAATATCACGTCATGTTTGGCGATTGCACCAGCCTGGGTTCAAATCCTGCCTCCTTTACTTACTTATTGGAGAGGCCTTGAGTAAGTTAAGTGACCTGAGTCAACTTCCTTATCTGTAACATGAGTTTAATAACACCTTTCTCAGAGGGTTACAGTAAGGATTGAAGCACAGTAAATACTCAATAAATGCTTAAACTTTTATATTGCTGAGACATACTCTCCAGGAAAAGCTATAGCCACAGGACATGGTGACTTTTTTTGTTTGTTTGTTTGTTTTTATTTCAGAAACAAGTGCCCGTTTTGTTATCATTAAGGGATTGGAAAACAAATGACTATGAAAATATAATGTCAATTTAAAAATTTTAAATTAAAATATATGTATATTTTATATATATAATTCCATGCATACTAATGATGTAGGATATGGTGACTTTCAGTTGTAATCCCTCTGTGTGTAACCTTTGGTAAGCCTAAAACTACTCATTATCTGGTTAATGGATATAATAGTGAGGATGCAATGAAATGATGTGTATAAAAGGGATTGCTAAGATAACAAAATTAAAACATATGTATTGATGTATGACCAATACAGTGATTTCACTAATGCATGTCCAAATGTCCAATGCTGTTTCTCAGTATTTGGATACCTGCATGAGACATGTGCTTTTCAGCACCTCATGTGTACACATTTCTGTTACAAGCAACCAGCCTGAGTGCCAGTGGAAATAGGCCCACACATCTCTGAAGAGGCCTGCACCCACGTTACTGTGGGATGACCCTCACCTATGACAGGTGCCTCTTGGTGCCCAGAATGTGCCACAAACCTAGTTTGCTCAGCCACACTGACAAAGTATCATACACAAAGGGGTCTGCACAAGGCATTGCCTGAGAGAGGTGGAAACAGACTTCCATCTTGGAAGCACATCAGACCCAATCTCAGTGGTTCTCAATATGTATTTGCATTCTACATTCATAGGGAGATATACCACGGTTGAGAGTCAGACCACACCCATCCATTCTTCACTGGTTCAAACCATGGTTTTAATTGCTCTTCTGAGAAATGTAGTTGGCTGTCCGTATGAGTGGATGCAGAGTCCATGAATACGGAGGGCCGACAGCACTAAGCCATTTAATATAAGAGACTTGAGCATCTGGGTACCCATGGAGGTCCTGGAACAAATCCCCTGTGGATACCAAGGGATAACCTTACTGATGAAAGGCCTAAATAAATCTAAAATTTGTTGGACTATTATTGTCTTCAGAAGAAATATTTAGTATGAATCAGAAAGTGTCTGAAAAGCACTCTTTTAATGATAAATCTAGAAAAGAAAAATCTAGGCATGTTTTTAAGCAGCAGTTTGGGGTAGAGTTACAGATGGGGCATGTGCATACATATGTTAAGATCACTATTTATGTATACACGACCACGTAAATTGCACATGCCTTGCTGGATTGGTGAGAGGGAGCAGATGCTTTCTGATTTACCGCCTGGTGGGTCACAGGGAACAGTAATGACCAGAGGCGGGCCTGTCCTGTGCCCTTTGCAGCTTCAGGAATGCAGACCTCTCCCTGAGCTGCAGAAAATGAATAGATGGGCCTCCCGCTCCACTGGCTGAAGTGCTGCTGGGCTTGCCTCTGATGAAGTCGCTGGTTTGTGTCATTTTACTGAGCAAACCAAACCGGGGCTCTTGGGGGGTGGGGGTGCAGCCCAGCCGCCTCCGCAAGATCAGCACCCTTTCTTCAGAGATCTGTCCACACACAGGGCTCAAAAGAAGGAACGTTCCCGTGGGAGATTACTCATTTGGTATGACAAACAAGCTTGGGAGCTGATGTTAATAGATGGTGAAGATGGACGGGCTGTCTCATAATTTATGAATCTAGTAACCTCGTGGTGCCTTATTTTAATAATAAAACACATTACAGCCTTACTATTTATATAAGTTGCCTTGTACTTTTAAAAATGGAGACGGATTTCTAAAAGTCCTCTAGATTAGCCCTCTGCTTTAAGATGGCATCTTCGTAATGGAGTCAGGTTTGGTGATGCTCAGGTGAAGAAAAGTGGGGAAGGTTAGCAGGAAGAGCTTATCTGATCTCCAGGTCAGGTAGCCCACACAGGCAGAGTCGGTTCTGAGAAGGCCAGGAGTTAGGGCCCCTGGAACTGAATCTAGGCCGTTCACCCAAGCACCGCTCTTAAGTAAGGGGTTCTTCTTTTGTCAGAATGATTTTCATGGTGTGTTGGTAAGGCGCTGTGCATGGATGATTGAGAACTTTGGTGAAGTTATGCAAACACTCTGCCTGCTGTTCTGAGGCATCAGCTTGTTTCAGATGAAAATTTCCTGGCTCAGCAGAGGGGTGGCAAAGGAACTTCAGGGCAACAGGTACTGGTTAGACTGCCCTGATGATATGAATTCCTGTTTGCGCATCATCTGGTAGTCTTCTTACGGCTACTGTTTGTATGAGCCGAGCATGCAGCACACTCCCTGATAACGGGAGAGCAGGAAGTTGTCCTACTTGGATGAATGCAGTCAGGCTGCTCTGTTCCTTCCATCCCTTCTTGGGCAGAAGTCTAACCAGACGTGTGTGTGTGTGTGTGTGTGTGTGTGTGTGTGTGTGTGTGTGTGTGTGTGTGTGTGTGTGCTGGCAGTGCACGGCTGCGATCTGTGCCATACCCAGGAGTGCCAAGTGTTCCTCTTGTGGCGGTTGGGCTTTGATCTCCACAAATTCTCCATTGGTGTATTCCCTGTAAACCACTTTCTTGTACTGAGAGCCAATCCAGTTTTCAGTGTGGTTCATAAATATATCTCCATGTCTGCAAATCAGAAGCAACAGGAATTAAAGTTGTTAGAGGGTAAGAAAATCCTTGAGTGCTTCTGCATGATTCGGGGGTGCACTGGAGCAGTGCTTCCCAAATTTGGCAGCAATCAGGATCTCTGTGGGGAGCTGGTTTTTTGTACCAGGCTCTCGGGGAGTGGGACCAGGATTCTGCATTTGAAAGCATCTCTGGGTGCTCAGATGTAGGCAGTCCGGCACTGGACTATGGTCCACTCTTGGGAACCATTGCTCTAAAGCCCTACTGGCACTCAATCCCTGACCAGCTTTAGTTAGAGACTCATAAGAGCCCTTTGAGGTTGCACTTCTCTTCTTGGAACTAACTAACCTCACCCACATGCTCACCCATGCACATACACACACATTCTACCACCCTGCATTCCTCCAGATTTTATATGTCTCATTCTGTACCTTGTTATGCTTTTCCATTTTAAAGAGCTCAAGAAAGTCTGTGGGTTGTGTATTGTGCATATACATACAAATAGATACATATATTTTGGCCATGTTGCACGGCTTGCAGGATCTTAGTTCCCTGATCAGGGATTGAACCTGGACCCCAACTGTGAGAGTGCAGAGTCCTAATCACTGGACCATCAGGGAATTCCCTAAATAGAGATACAATTGATTCTTGTTATTCACAGTAGTTACATTCTAGAGAGTCACCCCAAACACTGAATGAACAAATACTGAACCATTTTTCCTAGGGGAAACACCGGGTTAGGTTCCTTCGAACCTCGGGTCACAATATTTTCATCAACAGATCAATATATAACCTTGTTTGATGTGTGTTTCTGTTTAAAGACATCTTATGCAATAGATATTGCTGATCCATAAATACTGAACTCATGGCCAATAGTACTATGACTCATGCCTGAATGAAGCTTATCTAGCACCTGTATTTACTCTGTAAGGGCACATTACAGCCTTCCCGTGCTAAGGGACCCTAGACAGCACTTCAGTCCCAAGCTGGGGGAGCCATTTTAAACAGCTAAATCACCAACAGAAAGCACAAAGAAGAAAAAAAAAAAAGTGGCACTAAATAGATGACCAAGAGGACACTTGTTTCTGTAGGAGAGCTGAAACAAGAAGGCAGAAGGATGCATTGTTGGTTTGACCTCTGCTGGGAATGTGAACATCAAGGGACATACATTTTTTACTGCTTTATTCATATCTGCAAGTGACCACAAAAGCACCACAAGCATTGACTTGGGGGTTACAGATAAATTTCAGCGAGTAGGCAAATTCACACACATGGAATCTGCAAATAATGAGGATCAACTATATATTTTATCTAGCACCAAGCTAGATCATCACAGAAGATAGAAACAAATCTATTGACTTTATCTCTAAATACAGTGTGTCTCATATCCTTCCATTTCCCTACTATTAAACTGCCGACACTCTAAGCCACCTACCTAATCTAATCACTTACCTGTATTAACTGGAATCGTTCCTAACCATGTTCTCTGCCTCCAGTGCTCCTTTCCTCTCTCTAGTCTCTACTCCAGGGGTCCCCAACCCCTGGGCCACAGACCGGTACGGTACTGGTCCGCGACCTGTTAGGAACCGGGCCACAGAGCAGGAGGTGAGCGGCAGGCGAGCAAGCGAAGCTTCATCTGCCGCTCCCCATCGCTTGCGTTACTGCCTGAACTATCCACCCGCCTTCCCCCTTCCGTGGAAAAATTATCTTCCACGAAACCGGTCCTTAGTGCCGAAAAGGTTGGGGACCGCTGCTCCACGTTGCAGGCAGAGTGATCCTAAGCCACAAATTTGAACATGTTGGTCGGTCCTTGTGGAAAAGCTTTTTAAGGCTTCCCACTGGCAGACTCCTCAATTTAGCTCTCATACCCTTTCCCTATCTGCCTCTGCCAACCTCCCAAACCTGGTTTCCTATCATTGCCCCCCACATGCCCTATGCTCATGCCATTCTAAACATTCACTCTCTTGAGCTCCACGTGCCCTCCACTCCTCCAGGCACCCACTTGCTGCCTTCCTGTGCTGAGAGCACACTTCCACCTCTTCAACTGACCCTCTCTTCTTGTCCCAGCTCAAAGACTACTTCTTCCCAGAAGCTTTCCCTGATCACCTACCCTCTCCCCCGCTTTCCCCCAAGATGGGGCTTCCCTCCCCACAGTGACTGCATGACTCAGTGTGCTTGTTCTAGTGTCTGCCCCATGGACCATGAATTCTGTATGAAAAGGACCTTGTGTGCCCTTCTCAGCACTTTGCACAATGCCTAGCACACAGTAGGTAGTTAACAAATGCATGTATATCTTCTACCCACCACTGTGTGCTTTCCAAGAGAAGAGAATTTTTCTCCTACTTTTATTTTTCCAGGAGTCCTAGTAACGTGTGGTGGCGACAAGCACAGACTCTCGAGCCACCTCTGCTGTTTTCCAGCTTCCCTTCTCTGCAGAATGACGTGATGATAATTCATCTACCTCCCAGGACTGGTGTGAGGATCATGTAAGTTAAGACCCGTAAAGCTGTGTCTGTGTCAGACACCTATTAAGAAACACATAAGCGCTTGCTCTATCATCTCACTAGGATGTCACATGATTATCCTGGGCCAGAGCTGATGGAATGGGTCAAGTGTGTGGCGAGGGTCATATCAGATAGGGTTTGTAAAAGGCCTAGTAAAATGCCTCGCTCATGGGGGGTGCTCAATAGATGGCGAGTCTTTTATATATATATCTTTATTGGACTATAATTGCTTTACAATGGTGTGTTAGTTTCTGTTGTACAACAAAGTGAATCAGCTATATGTATACATATATCCCCATATCCCCTCCCTCTTGCATCTCCCTCCCACCCTCCCTGTCCCACCCCTCTAGGTGGTCACAAAGCACCGAGCTGATCTCCCTGTGCTATGCGGCTGCTTCCCACCAGCTATCTATTTTACGTTTGGTAGTGTATATATGTCCATGCTACTCTCTCACTTCGTCCCAACTTCCCCTTCCCCCCCGTGTCCTTAAGTCCGTTTTCTACGTCCACGTCTTTATTCCTGCCCTGTCACTGGGTTCATCGGTACTGTTAGTGTAGATTCCATATATGTGCATTAGCACACGGTATTTGTTTCTCTCTTTCTGACTTATTTCACTCTGTATGACAGACTCTAGGTAGATGGCGAGTCTTGTCTGGAATCCCAGGTTAGTTAAATTACATGCATATCAGTCCACAAGGTCAGGAGTGCTAGGTATAACTTTATTTCTCTATAGCAACCTACTCTCTATTTTCAAATTCCTTCTCATTGCACAGACCCTGGCATTGTGCCAATGGTCCCATTTGTTGCCTTTCTGGGAAAGACTTCCAGGTTCCAAGTTGACGCAGAGGGTCTGTGCTGACCAGGACAATAAATGTCTCAGGGAAAACACATACTGAGGGGTAGTCTGAAAACTAGAGGTGTCCTACGATATGGCCTTGGGTCAAACGGCAGAGGCATAGCAACTGGGGTGCAGAGGGGCATTCGTTCCTGGGCTCTGGTCTACAGGGGTGCTACAGATTGCCACTGGGATGACTTGGCATTTCATTTCTGTCCTGCACTTTTATCTACAGATCTGTTGTATTTTTAATAGGTGAAAATGCTCTCATCTCACTTTGTTTTTATTTATTTATGGGCACAATCCACAGTGGCAGGGGCAGGGTGCAGACACACTCAGCACCCTCTGTCTCTCCATGCAGCTTGGGAGACAATCTCAGAAGACCAAAGCTAGCTCTTCCCTGCCAGCCCAGAGGGATGGGGCTGAGAACAGAAAGTACACTGAGTTTCAAGAAAATAAATTTCTTACACACTCATGGGCTAAGATTGTACACATGACAAAATTATTATATGATGATTTCTTCAGTGATGGCAGCCTGTTAATGAAATAATCATTTTATAAAAAGCAAAATTAATATTCATTTCATTTTCTACTGCAGTATCAGTCTTTAACTTGTATTGGCGGCACTGGTTTAGCAGGAGGGGTGTCTGGTTCAGCAAACTGGGTTGGTGAATCATTGAATGAATTTTAAACCGTCCTGTCCTTGAGGCAAATCTTTTAAAAATGGAGAGTCATTGTGTTTCTTCATTTGTCCATAAGGTGGCACCATTACATTCTTTGCATTAGCCTGAACCCTCAAAACAGGCCAAGTAAGAAGAGAAACAAAACAGCCCCGTGCTGTGGTTCTTAATCTAGAATCTGCTTTTCGAATTATTTGGGGAGCTTTTAAAAATACCAATGCCGGGCTTCCCTGGTGGCGCAGTGGTTGAGAGTCCGCCTGCCGATGCAGGGGACACAGGTTCGTGCCCCGGTCCGGGAAGATCCCACATGCTGCGGAGCGGCTGGGCCCGTGAGCCATGGCCGCTGAGCCTGCGCGTCCGGAGCCTGTGCTCCGCAATGGGAGAGGCCACAACAGTGAGAGGCCTGCGTACCGGAAAAAAAAAAAAAAACCAAAACCAATGCCTGGGTGTTACCCCAGCATCTCATTGCCTCCGCTCATTCATTGGTGCTTAGCATTGGCCGACAGTCCTGCCCAGGAGGGTCAATCTGGCGGACTTTCTGGGTACCAGGTCATCCAAAGAGAACTGCTTTTCCTGTCCCAACTCGGGGATCTCTGCCAATGCCTCCTACGTGCTCCTTGGTTGTCCCCCACGGTCAGCGCTCGGCCAACGGCCCCCGCGGTCCTCAATCTACAGCTGCCCATTCTCACCCCAGATCTACGCACCATCTCTGCCTCCCTCTGCATCCTTTTGTCCTCCCAGGATTACTGTGAGATGGGCCTCTTTGCCCAAACCCTTTCAGTCCAGACGCTCACTCAAAGCCACATTCGCTGGTTCGACAGCCACCCTTGAAACTAGCCAGCGGATGTGGACGGAGCCCGCCGCGGGAGCGCCCTTAAAATGACTTCAGACCCTTTCCCGGGACGCAGAGGGCAGTTTCCCTAAGCTTTCGTGCCCCTGAATAAAATCTCTTGTCTGCCAGAACTGGGCAGACAAAAACAGGGCATTTTTAGTTTCCACATTTGACAAACGTCCACGGAGCATGTGAGACCCCACCCGAGAGACTCCGCGGCGGCTTCGCCTGTGGTACCTTTCCCATCCTCCGTCCGAGTGCTGCTTTTCGAACTCCCAGTTTTTGTTAGGGGCGTAATCCCATTCTACCTCTTCAGCGGCGATGTAAAAGGTTCTTATCATCCCGTACGGCTGTTCAGAAGGGTCCTTGTTGCCGCAGCTGCTGACCTCATATATTTGATTCATGCCTCTCTGGAAGTGGTACAGGGTGGAGCAAAACACCCTGAAGATGCCTGGAAGAGAAATAGCTTGGCGTTGTGTGCGATGCTCGAGAGTTTGATTTTGGTTTGTTAGCAAAACTATATAATTTATTTCAAAATGACCGATAAGGTGGATTTTTAAAATATCATCTTTATATAGTATTTAAAAATCAGACACCAAGGGGAACAAATTACTCTGAATATATTTACTTATGGGGAAAAAATACCATCTGAAATTCATTTGTCATGGACAAATAAAACTTGCAAAGTTGTTGCCAACAGGTGATTTCTCTGGGTCTTCCCTATTGTACACACCTATTAGAAGATGGTCACTCCTAGAAAATCACTGATAGGTGATGATTATCTTCGCCCCACCCAGTTTAAAAGGAACTCATTATCCGTAAGATGAATATTCTAGACAAAATTCAAATTAGGTCACGTTTCTGAAGTCATGACTTTTGCCCTAAAGGTGTTCATAAGCTGCAAAGTACAATACACAAGTAAGGTATTATTATTAAAGCCAAATGTATTTCTTCATTAAGCCCTTGAGCAGAGGATGGTCTTGTTTCCAATGGTAAGTCTACATGATGCCAGATGAAAAGAAAAACCAACACTCATGTCTGACTGAGAACAATATAATTTTTAAGCTGAATTTTCTAGATGCCTTGGCATCAGGTACACATATCTTAACTGAATTCACCATAAAATCATATAAAACCAAATTATTGGCAAGTATCAACTTTCAGTGAAATTATTGGATCAATAAATCTTCCCTTCCTCTAGTAGACTGTTCTCAGAGGTGAGTGAGAGTGCAGGTCTCGTTAACTACCTACAAAGCACAGAGATAGCTTCTATCATGCTACACATGTCTAAATACTGACAAGTTACCCCTTCAGGATGAGCCCAAACCACTGGTTCATGGGGTACCCTAGCACCCCGTGGTGACCGTCATGAGGAAGGGTCTCTATAAAACCAGAGAGAAGATACCTCGGAAGACAGACATGGCGAGAGCTTCCTCTGCCTATGTGGGTCTCCAGGCAGCTCATTATTGATGTGTTCATCATTCCTTCAACAGATGAGGAATTATCTTCTCTAAGAGGAGCTTAAGGCCTTGATTGTGGTGATGTTTTCACAGATGCATACTTCTCTCCAAACTCATCAATTTACATATATTAAATATACAGCTTTTTGTGTATCAGTCATACATCAAAAAGGTGGTTTAAAAAAAAAAGATTCAAAGAGAAAACGTTTGACTTGCAACTGACAGGCTCCTCTACCCATGTTTTGGGCACTCCTTTTGGCTTAGAGATATGGGACAGGAATTGGTGAAATAACTAAGCTTTTCAGCAATAACCGATTTATACTCACCACCAAATATAAACTGGAAAACATCGTCATGTAGCTCTTTAGAAGCCTGTAGGGCACATGAGTAAGTAGCCAAAACCCTAAAATTATTCCAGCCATCTCTAGTTTTGAATGCCTCTTTCTACGGGTTAAACCTATTTGGCTGTTTTCCTCCTCTTCCCTCTTTGGTCTTGAAGAGTGCATTAAAAAAAAGATCATTGTTCCCAAGGCGTCCCTTGGCATGATTCATAATTGATCAATTGTATTAATATAGAAATGTTGAATACTAGAAGTTTACAAGGCAAGGATTATGCAGCTCCTACTCTGAGACAGTTCTTAGGCAAAAGTTTTGAAGCTCAAACCTCAAGTTCTTAACCAGTGACACGGAGAGGCATCTAAACTGCAGTTCTAGTGTGGAGTAAAGGAGCAAATACCCATTCATAAAGGAGACAGAGCTGGCAAGTACTCATCTTGGGTAGAATATTGGTTTCTTCTTAAGACTAATGAAAAAGTTGGGTTGGAGAAACATGTTGAACACCCGTAGCACTTGCTATTCTTATTTTTCATGAGACAGCATATGCTGCCATATATTGTTCTATATCTTTTATTAAAATGCCCCCGTTATATAATTAGCTTGGGAATCTCTAAGAGAAGGGACAGGTACTGGTATTTCAATGGGCTCTCCATGAACTTAAGACCCAATGCAGCTTGCTTTCTGGGTGCCCAAGAGAATGAAAATAGGGAAGTCCCCATCTGGGACTCATCAAGAGACCACCATCAGTCACTAAAGAAGGCAGACAAGTTCATGTCCATAACCTGGAAGCAACCACTGGGCTGCTCATGCCTGGTTGATGCTTCAGAGCAGTAACTAAAATGATGTTTGTGCTTAAAGAGAACAACAACAAAAATTCCTCTTTCTTGGCCTGAATTGCTCATGGATATAAATCAAGAGCATTCTTCTAGGATTTGTGAGGCGAGGTCATTTGGAGTACTCCCACTTCTGCTTTGTGGATGTTATTTTAGACACCTTTCCTTTGTCCTTTACACTATATACTTGAAATAAAATAGTCAGGATTCTCTGATTCTAATCAGGACTATACCTCTTTCTGTACACCCAGAAGCGCCCTAATTCAAACAATTTCTTCTGGGGGAGGGGGAAGGGTAAGCTGGGACAAAGTGAGAGAGTGGTATGGACTTACATATACACTACCAAATGTAAAATAGATAGCTAGTGGGAAGCAGCTGCATAGCACAGGGAGATCAGCTCAGTGCTCTGTGACCACCTAGAGGGGTGGGAAGCAGCTGCATAGCACAGGGAGATCAGCTCGGTGCTCTGTGACCACCTAGAGGGGTGGGATAGGGAGGGTGGGAGGGAGACACAAGAGAGAGGGGATATGGGGATATATGTATATGTAATAGCTGATTCACTTTGTTATAAAGCAGAAACTAACACACCATTGTAAAGAAATTATACTCCAATAAAGATGTTAAAAAAAAAAGAGTATATGCCTGAAGATAGGAATTTGATCACCTGAGCTGGCCCTCAGTTTACCTGCATGGTCCGGCTGCATGAATGCTGTTGTGGAGACGTGGGGAAACAGGGCCAGGGAGTCGCGGTGAGTCCCTCGTAGGTGGATGGTGTTCCCTTGAAAATAAACTCCATGCATGTCAGTGTCGGTGCCCATTCCAATCATATGCCAGGAAACTCTATCCTTTTTGCACATGGTTAGGCCTGGCTGGTTGCCATACATATAGCCGTTAATAGCTAAATGGAAGGAAAAAGATAGCAGAGCCCACTATAATTCTGTAGATGTACTGAAAACACGTCATCTTAGTGAAAGATTATCAGTGTGTGTAGGGGCAGTGGTGTTCAAGTTCAAACTATTTACAGAAGATCCTTATTATCAGAGAATAAATAGTCCTGGGGAAAAGTCACGTGGTGAATCAAACTTAAATGGAGACTGAAATTAACAATGAATAATGAAAATACGCTAAAACTGTGAATCTGTTCTATTTAATAATGTATACACAGGGCTTTAATTCTAAGAATCAATAAGAAATAAACCAGGTTGTTTTCTGGAGTAATTTTTTCTGACAAAATTGTTTGATAGTATAATATGATATCCTTCATTTCACATTTTAGGTTTGCAGATTATAAAGAGTATCATCCTTGCAAAAATATTTACAGACTTCGTTAATTTTCTCGAAGTCTTTTTTAAAGGTCTTGATATGAAAATCATTTTCTTTTGAGGTTCTTATCCTGTCATCTCCCTTGTTAAGTGTCTTTTCCTCAGTTATTTATTTAATTTTGTCAGATCCTCATTTGCAAATGGCTTTGCATTTGATTCTAGAAGTTATCACACATCTCTTCACTGATTTCATGGATCTTGCATCATTTGAAAAAATTGCAGTTGATTGACATTATACTTGCATGTCTAGTCAGTGGAGAGGGATTTTGCGGTAGGGGGAAGGGACACTAAGTTATAAGAGGTTGGCCCTTGAGTAAATAATTTGGCCTTATGATAACTTTGATTTCCATTTACCAATAAAATAACTGACAGAACTTTGAATAATGATCACTTAGATATGAAAACACTTTGTATCTCCAGAAATGCAAATTGTTTTTCTCTTTTACATCAACCTCAATCCATCAATAGTGGTTACCTGGAGCAGTGCCTTGAGAAGAATTGAGAAACCACATTCCCACTCTGGGGGATGAATGCCGTGATTGAATAGCACTGAAGGGTTACTGCACCTAATTATGTCTCATGCTTGGTGGCCCTTAGAGAGATATTCCCACTCCCACTCCTTCTAATGCCCATTCATCATGTACATGAATGATCTGTTACAATCTCATTGTCAAATAAAATTACTTTTTGTTTCTTTATCTGCAGAATGAGGGGTGCTTGGTAATTTTACTCAAATATCTGGAATTATTAGTAGAAATTCCAAGAAGCCCTGGGGCTGCTGAGAAGAATATCACGTTTTCTGAAAAAAATCTTTGATAATGCTCTTGCAAATAAACTAAGTCTTGTCTGTTGAATGTTAAAGAGATATCGTTGTAGATTGTGATGCTAATAATTTAGTCCTTGGCTGGCTGGTAGAGAATCCTCTGTTGCCTTGGAGCTCTAGTTTAAAGCCTCTCTTTCCCGGGAATTCCCTTGTGGTCCACTGGTTAGGACTCGGTGCTCTCACTGCCAAGGGCCTGAGGGCCTGGGTCAGGGAACTAAGATCCCACGAGCCAAACAGCGTGCCCCCCAACACCCCCAAAAAGTCTCTCTTTCTGGAACATTCATTCAGACATTCAACAAACAGCGTTGAATATAGACTATATAATACGAGCAATGCAAAGAATTGTATGCTATATAAGGCATTTTCTCTTTGGTATTGTTGCCAGCTTTCTTTCTCCCACTCATGCAAGCAAGACTGGAGACAAAATTTAATTTATAATTAATGTGAAATTTAAAGTAAAACACGTAATTTTCCTTGAATTTTGCTTGAAAAATGACATATTCTACATGTTCAGAATATACAAATGTATTTCAAATTGCCAAACCAGGATGGGACTGGATTTGACATGGTCCATTAGATTGTTTTTTGTTTTCTATATACAGGCCTCTCATGATAAATTTCTTTTGCAACCTAGCTTCTCCACTAAGGAATTGTTATGTTTCCTAATTTATAGTTGAGTTTACCTTTTCTATTGGCTACTAGAGAGGTAGGAACTACATTTTGTATTCAGTTATAACAAAATTTTTCGTAGAAGATGATATTGAAGGTGCACTATTCCATGGTTTCCATTGGTCCAAGAGGGGACCCTGTTGGAACAGAACATCCAGGACCACAGGAGTCTGAGCTGGTGCTGTGCATCACTTGGAACCTTGAACAGTTTTTGGACTTCCTTGGGAGAGAGGGAAAGTGCTATTTCATTATTTTCCTATAATGTTTCCCATAATGTTTAATAAACATTTATTTATTGTTTCCCAATAATCAGATGTTATGCTTGGTCCTAAGACAAGGCCTGTTATCTCGCCATGCTTGCTTTAAGCACTGAAGAAAATTTTTATTGAAGTATATTTAATTTACAATATTATACTAGTTTTAGGTGTACAACATAGTGATTCAATATTTTTATACATTATACTACATTTAAAGTTATTACAAAATAATGGTGATATTTCTCTGTGTTGTACAATATATCCTTATAGCTTATTTATTTTATTCATAGTAGTTATTTTCTCTTAATCCCATAGCCCTATCTTGCCCCTTCACCCTTCCCTCTCCCCACTGGTAACCCCTAGTTTATTCTCTATGTCTGAGTCTGTTTCTATTTTGTTATATACATTCATTTGTTTTACTTTTTAGATTCCACATATAAGTGAAACATACAGTATTTGTATTTCTCTGTCTGACTTATTTCAGTAAGCATAATACTCTCTAGGACCATCCACATAGTAGCAAATGGCAGAATTTCATTCCTTTTTATTGAGTTTTATTTCCTCCTATATATATATATATATATATATATATATATATATATATATATATACCATGTCTTTATCCATTTTATCTCTTCATGGACACTTAGGTTGCTTCCATATCTTGGCAATTGTAAATAATGTTGCTATGAACATTGGAGTGCATGTATCTTTTCTTTTTTTAAATTTTTTGACTACGCCATGTGGCGTGCAGGATCTTAGTTACCCTTCCAGGGATCGAAGCTGGGCCCCCTGCATTGGAAGTGCGGAGTCTTAACCACTGGACCACCAGGGAAGTCCTGAATGTATCTTTTCGAATTAGTGGTTTGGGGTTTTTTTGTTTGTTTGTTTGGATATATATATACCCAGGAGTGGAATAGCTGGGTCATATGGTAGTTCTGTTTTTAGTTTTTTGAGACACTTCCATACTGTTTTCCACAGTGGCTGTACCAATTTACATTCCCACCAACTGTGTAGGAGGGTTCCCTTTTCTCCACATCCCCGCCAACATTTGCTATTTGTGTTCTTTTTGATAATAGCTGTTCTGACAGGTGTGAGATGATATCTCATTGTGGTTTTGATTTGCATTTCTCAGATGACTAGCAACATTGAACATCTTTTCACGTGCCTGTTGGCCATCTGCATTTCCTCGTTGGAAAAGTGTCTACTCAGTTCTTCTGCCCATTTTTAATCAGGTTGTTTGCTTCTTTGATTTTGAGTTGTAAAAGCTGTTTATATATGTTGGCTATTAATCCCTTATCAGGCATATCATTTGCAAATATTTTCTCCTATTCAGTAGGTTGTCTTTCCATTTTATTGATGGTTTCCTTTGCTGTGCAAAAGCTTTTACATTTAGTTGGATCCAATTTGTTTAGTTTAGCTTTTATTTCCTTTAATTTAGGAGGCAGATCCAAAAAACTATTGTTGGGATTTATGTCAAAGAGTGTTCTGCGAATGTTTTTCTCTAGGAGTTTCATTGTATCCAGTCTTACATTTAGATCTTTAATCTATCTTAATTTTATTTTCATATATGGTGTTATAGAATGTTCTAATTTCATTCCTTTACATGTAGCTTTCCAGTTTTCCCAGAACCACTTATTGAAGAGACTGTCTTCTCTCCGTTGTATACTCTTGCCCCCTTTGTCATAGAGTAATTGACCATAAGTGCGTGGGTGCATTTCTGGGCTCACTATTCTCTTCTGTGGATCTATGTGTCTGTTTATGTGCCAGTACCAAACTGTTTTGATTCCTATAGCTTTGTATATTGTCTGATGTCAGGGAGCATGAATCCTCCAGTTCTGTTCTTTCTTGAGATTTGGGGTCTTTTGTGTTCCCATATAAATTTAAAAATTATTTGTTCTATGCTCAACATCACTAATTATTAGAGAAATGCAAATAAAAACTACAATGGGATATCACCTCACACTGGTCAGAATGGCCATCATCAAAAAAATCTACGAATAATAAATGCTGGAGAGGGTGTAAAGAAAAGGGAACCCTCCTACACTGTTGGTGGAAATGTAAATTGGTACAGCCACTATGGAGAACAGTATGGAGGTTCCTTAAAAAACTAAAAATGGAGCTACCATATGACCCAGCAATGTGACTCCTGGGCATATATGTGGAGAAAGCCATAATTCAAAAAGATACATGCACCCCAAAGCTCATTGCAGCACTATTTACAACAGCCAGGTCATGGAAACAACTTAAATGTCCATTGACAGGTGAATAGATAAAGAAGATGTGGTACATATATACAATAGAATATTACTCATCCATAAAACAGAAGGAAATAATGCCATTTGCAGTGACATGGATGGAACTAGATATTGTCATACTGAGTGAAGTATGTCAGACAAAGACAAATATATGATTTCGCTTATATGTGGAATCTAAAAATATGGTACAAATGAACCTATTTACAAAACAGAAATAGAGTCACAGATGTAGAAAACAAACTCATGGTTACCAAGGTGGAAAGGGAGGAAGGGATAAATTGGGAGATTGGGATTGACATATACAACTACTATAAATAAAATAGATAACTAATAAAAACGTACTGTGTAGCGCAAGGAACTCTACTCAATACTCTGTAATGACCTATATGGGAATGGAATCTAAAAATAGTGGGTATATGTATAATTTATTCACTTTGCTGGACAGCAGAAACTAACACATTATAAATCAGCTATACTCTAATAAAAATTAATTTTTTAATGTGATTAATTAAACTGGAATAAAAGAAAAAACAATAAAATTATTTGTTCTAGTTCTGTGAAAAATACCCTTGGTATTTTTATAGGGATTGCATTGAATCTGTAGATTGCCTTGAGTAGAATGGTCATTTTAACATATTGATTCTTACTATCCAAGAACACAGTATCTTTCCATCTGTTTTTGTTGTCTTCAATTTCTTTCACCAGTGTCATAGTTTTCTGAGTACAGGTCCTTTACCTCCTGGGGTAGGTTCATTCCTAGGTATTTTATTATTTTTGATGTGATGGTAAGTGAGATTGTTTCCTTGATTTCTTTTTCTTATAATGCATTGTTAGTGTGTATAAATACAACAGATTTCTATATATTAATTTTATATTCTGCAACTTTACTGAATTCATTGATGAGCTCTAGTAGTTTTCTGGTAATGTCTTTAGGATTTTCTAAGTATAGTATCATGCCATCTGCAAACAATGACATTTTGACTTCTTCCTTTCCAATTTGAATGCCTTTTATTTCTTTTTCTTCTCTGATTGCTGTGGCTAGGACTTCCAATATTTTATTGAATAAAAGTGGTGAGAGTGGGCATCATTGTCTTGTTCCTGATCTTAGAGGAAATGCTTTCAGCTTTTCACAACTGAGTATGATGTTAGCTGTGGAGCTGTCATATATGGCCTTAATTATGTTGAGGTATGTTCCCTCTATGCCAACTTTCTGGAGAATTTTTATCATAAATGAGTGTTGAGTTTTGTCAAAAGCTTTTTCTGCATCTATTGAGGGGATCATATAGTTTTTACTCTTCAGTTTCTTAATGTGGTACATCACATCAATCTAGTAGTTCTGCGTCTTTATTCCCATCTTGCCCCTAGCTTCTTCATGACCATTTTTTGTTTGTTTGTTTAAGATTCCATATATATGTGTTAGCATACAGTATTTGTTTTTCTCTTTCTGACTTACTTCGCTCTGTATGACAGACTCTAGATCCATCCACCTCACTACAAATAACGCAATTTCCTTTCTTTTTATGGCTCAGTAATATTCCGTTGTATATATGTGTCACATCTTCTTCATCCATTCATCTGTTGATGGACACTTAGGTTGCTTCCATGTCCTGGCTATTGTAAATAGAGCTGCAATGAACATTGTGGTACATGACTCTTTTTTTTTTTTTTTAAATTCTTTTTTTTTTTTGGTACGCGGGCCTCTCACTGTTGTGGCCTCTCCTGTTGCGGAGGACAGGCTCCGGATGCCCAGGCTCAGCGGCCATGGCTCATGGGCCCAGCTGCTCCGCAGCATGTGGGATCTTCCCGGACTGGGGCACGAACCCGAGTCCCCTGCATCGGCAGGCGGACTCTCAACCACTGCGCCACCAGGGAAGCCCCATGACTCTTTTTGAACTATGGTTTTCTCAGGGTATATGCCCAGTAGTGGGATTGCTGGGTCGTATGGTAGTTCTATTTTTAGCTTTTTAAGGAACCTCCATACGGTTCTCCATAGTGGCTGTATCAGTTTACATTCCCACCAACAGTGCAAGAGGGCTCACTTTTCTCCACAGCCTCTCCAGCATTTATTGTTTGTAGATTTTTTGATGATGCCCCTTCTGATCAGTGTGAGATGATATCTCATTGTAGTTTTGACTTGCATTTCTCTAACGATTAATGATACTGAGCATTCTTTCATGTGTTTGCTGGCAACCTGCATATCTTCTTTGGAGAAATGTCTAGGTCTTCTGCCCGTTTTTGGATTGGGTTGTTTGTTTTTTTCATATTGAGCTGCATAAGCTGCTTGTAAATTGTGGAGATTAATCCTTTGTCAGTTGCTTCATTAGCAAATATTTTCTCCCATTCTGAGGGTTGTCTTTTCATCTTGTTTATGGTTTCCTTTGCTGTGCAAAAGTTATTAAGTTTCATCAGGTCACATTTGTTTATTTTTGTTTTTATTTCCATTTCTCTAGGAAGTGGGTGAAAAAGGATCTTGCTGTGATTTATGTCATAGAGTGTCCTGCCTATGTTTTCCTCTAAGAGTATGATAGTGTCTGGCCTTACACTTAGGTCTTTAATCCATTTTGAGTTTATTTTTGTGTATGGTGTTAGGGAGTGTTCTAATTTCATTCTTATAGATGTAGCTGTCCAGTTTTCCCAGCACCACTTATTGAAGAGGCTGTTTTTTCTCCACTGTAAAGTCTTGCCTCCTTTATCAAAGATAAGGTGACCATATGTACGTGGGTTTTTCTCTGGGATTTCTATCCTGTTCCATTGATTTATATTTCTGTTTTTGTGCCAGTACTATACTGTCTTGATTACTGTAGCTTTGTAGTATAATCTGAAGTCAGGGAGCCTGATTCCTCCAGCTCCGTTTTTCTTTCTCAAGACTGCTTTTGCTATTTGGGGTCTTTTGTGTTTCCATACATATTGTGAAATTTTTTGTTCTAGTTCTGTGAAAAATGCCAGTGGTAGTTTGACAGGGATTGCACTGAATCTGTAGATTGCTTGGGGTAGTATAGTCAATTTCACAATGTTGATTCTTCCAATCCAAGAACATGGTATATCTCTCCATCTGTTGGTATCATCTTTAATTTCTTTCATCAGTGTCTTATAAGTTTCTGCATACAGGTCTTTTGTCTCCTTAGGTAGGTTTATTCCTAGATATTTTATTCTTTTTGTTGCAATTGTAAAGGGGAGTGTTTTCTTAATTTCACTTTCAGATTTTTCATCATTAGTGTATAGGAATACAAGAGATTTCTGTGCATTAATTTTGTATCCTGCTACTTTACCAAATTCATTGATTAACTCTAGTAGTTTTCTGGTAGCATCTTTAGGATACTCTATGTATAATATCATGTCATCTGCAAACAGTGACAGCTTTATTTCTTCTTTTCCAATTTGTATTCCTTTTATTTCTTTTTCTTCTCTGATTGCTCTGGCTAAAACTTCCAAAACTATAATAGTGGTGAGAGTGGGCAACCTTGTCTTGTTCCTGATCTTAGTGGAAATGGTTTCAGTTTTTCACCATTGAGGAGGATTTTGGCTGTGGGTTTGTTATATATGGCCTTTATTGTGTTGAGGTAAGTTCCCTCTATGACTACTTTCTGGAGGATTTTTATCATAATTGGGTGTTGAATTTTGTCAAAAGCTTTCTCTGCATCTATTGAGATGATCATATTGTTTTCCTCCTTCAATTTGTTAATATGGTGTATCACATTGACTGATTTGAGCATATTGAAGAAGTCTTGCATTCCTGGGATAAACCCCACTTGATCATGGTGTATGATCCTTTTAATGTGCTGTTGGATTCTGTTTGCTAGTATTTTGTTGAGGAGTTTTACATCTATGTTCATCAGTGATAATGGCCTGTAGTTTTCTTTCTTTGTGACATCTCTGTCTGGTTTTGGTGTCAGGCTGACGGTGGCCTCGTAGAATGAGTTTGGGAGCGTTCCTCCCTCTGCTATATTTTGGAAGAGTTTGAGAAGGATAGATGTTAGCTCTTCTCTAAATGTTTGATAGAAGTCGCCTGTGAAGTTATCTGGTCCTGGGCTTTTGTTTGTTGGAAGATTTTTAACCACAGTTTCAATTTCAGTGCTTGTGATTTGTCTGTTCATATTTTCTATTTCTTCCTGGTTCAGTCTTGGCAGGTTGTGCATTTCTAAGAAATTGTCCATTTCTTCCAGGTTGTCCATTTTATTGGCATAGAGTTGCTTGTAGTAATCTCTCATGATCCTTTGTATTTCTGCAGTGTCACTTGTTACTTCTCCTTTTTCTTTTCTAATTCTATTGATTTGAGTCTTCTTTTTTTTCTTGATGACTCTGGTGAATGGTTTATCAATTTTGTTTATCTTCTCAAAGAACCAGCTTTTAGTTTTGTTGATCTTTGCTCTCGTTTCCTTCATTTCTTTTTCATTTATTTCTGATCTGATTTTTATCATTCCTTTCCTTCTGCTAACTTTGGGGTTGTTTGTTCTTCTTTCTCTAATTGCTTTAGGTGCAAGGTTAGGTTGTTTATTTGAGATGTTTCCTGTTTCTTACGGTAGGATTGTATTGCTATAAACTTCCCTGTTAGAACTGCTTTTGCTGCATCCCATAGGTTATGGGTCATCGTGTTTTCATTGTCATTTGTTTCTAGGTATTTTTTGATTTCCTTTTTGATTTCTTCAGTGATCTCTTGGTTATTAAGCAGTGTATTGTTTAGCTTCCATGTGTTTGTATTTTTTACAGTTTTTTCCTGTAATTGATACCTAGTCTCATAGCGTTGGGGTCAGAAAAGATACTTGATACAATTTCAATTTTCGTAAATTTACCAAGGCTTGATTTGTGACCCAAGGTATGATCTATCCTGGAGAATGTTCCACGAGCACTTGAGAAAAATGTGTATTCTGTTGTTTTTGAATGGAATGTCCTATAAATATCAATTAAGTCCATCTTGTTTAATGTATCATTTAAAGCTTGTGTTTCCTTCTTTATTTTCATTTTGGATGATGTGTCCATTGGTGAAAGTGGGGTGTTAAAGTCCCCTACTATGCTTGTGTTACTGTCGATTTCCCCTTTTATGGCTGTTAGTATTTGCCTTATGTATTGAGGTTCTTCTATGTTGGGTACATAAATATTTACAATTGTTATATCTTCTTCTTGGATCGATCCCTTGATCATTATGTAGTGTCCTTCTTTGTCTCTTGTAATAGTCTTTATTTTAAAGTCTATTTTGTCTGATATGAGAATTGCTACCCCAGCTTTCTTCTGATTTCCATTTTCATGGAATATCTTTTTGCATTCCCTCACTTTCAGTCTGTATGTGTCCCTAGGTCTGAAGTTGGTCTCTTGTAGACAGCATATATACCAGTTTTGTTTTTGTATACATTCAGCCAGTCTATGCCTTTCAGTTGGAGCACTTAATCCATTTAAATTTAAGTATTTATCAATATGTATGTTCCTATTATGTTTTGGGTTTGTGATTGTAGGTCTTTCCCTACTCTTGTGTTTCCTGCCTGGTGAAGTTCCTTTAGCATTTGTTGTAAAGCTGGTTTGGTGGTGCTGAATTCTCTTAGCTTTTGCTTGTCTATATGGGTTTTAATTTCTCTGTCAAATCTGAATGAGATCCTTGTTGGGTAGAGTAATCTTTGTTGTAGGTTTTTCCCCTTCATCGCTTTAGATATGTCCTGCTCCTCCCTTCTGGCTTACAGAGTTTCTGCTGAACGATCAGCTGTTAACCTTATGGGGATTCCCTTGTATGTTATTTGTTGTTTTTCCCTTGTTGCTTTTAATACTTTTTCTTTGTATTTAATTTTTGATAGTTTGATTAATATGTGTCTTGGTGTGTTTCTCCTTGGATTTATCCTATATAGGACTCTCTGTGCTTCCTGGACTTGATTAACTATTTCCTTTCCCATATTATGGAAGTTTTCAACTATAATCTCTTCAAATATTTTCTCAGTTCTTTTTCTCTTCTTCTTCTGAGACTCCTATAATTCGAATGTTGATGTGTTTAATGTTGTCCCAGAGGTCTCTGAGACTGTTCTCAACTCTTTTCATTCTTTGTTCTTTATTCTGCTCTGCAGTAGTTATTTCCACTATTTTATCTTCCAGGTCACTTATTCATTCTTCTGTCTCAGTTATTCTGCTCTTGATCCCTTCTAGAGAATTTTTAATTACATTTATTGTGCTGTTCATCACTGTTTGTTTGCTCTTTAGTTCTTCTAGTTCCTTGTTAAACGTTTCTTGTATTTTCTCCATTCTATTTCCAAGATTTTGGATCATCTTTACTATCATTATTCTGAATTTTTTTCAGGTAGACTGCCTATTTCCTCTTCATTTGTTAGGTCTGGTGGGTTTTTACCTTGCTCCTTCATCTGCTCTGAGTTTCTCTTTCTTCTCATTTTGCTTAACTTACTGTGTTTGGGGTCTCCTTTTCACAGGCTGCAGGTTCGTAGTTCCCACTGTTTTTTGTATCTGCCCCCAATGGCTAAAGTTGGTTCACTGTGCTGTGTAGGCTTCCTAGTGGAGGGGGCTAGTGCCTGTGTTCTGGTAAATGAGACTGGATCTTGTCTTTCCGGTGGGCAGGTCCATGTCTGGTGCTGTGTTTTGGGGTGTCTGTGGGCTTATTTTGATTTTAGGTAGCCTCTCTGCTAATGGGTAGGGTTGTGTTCCTGTCTTGTTAGTTGTTTGGCATAGGGTGTCCAGCACTGTAGCTTGCTGGTTGTTGAGTGGAGCTGGGTCTTGGCATTGAGATGGAGATCTCTGGGAGATTTTCACCATTTGATATTACGTGGAGCTGGGAGGTCTTTTGTGGACCAATGTCCTGAACTTGGCTCTCCCACCCCAGAGGCACAGCCCTAATGCCTGGCTCAGGTACCAAGAGCCTGTCCTCCACACAGCTCAGAATAAAAGGGAGAAAAAAAAGAAAGAAAGGAAGAAGAACATAAAATAAAATAAAATAAAATAGTTACTAAAATAAAAAATAATTATTAAAAATAATTTTTTAAAGTAATTTAAAAAAAGAAAGAAAGAAGAGAGCAACCAAACCAAAAACAAGTCCACCAATGATAACCAGTGCTAAAAACTATACTAAAAAAAACAAAAAGACGGATAGACAGAACCCTAGGAGAAATGGTAAATGCAAAGCTATACAGACAAAATCACACACAGAAACTTACACAAACACACTCACAGAAGGAGAAAAAGGAAAAAATACATATATATATCATTGCTCCTAAAGTCCACCTCCTCAATTTGGGATGTTTCGTTGTCTATTCAGGTATTCCACAGATGCAGGGTACATCAAGTTGATTGTGGAGATTTAATCTGCTGCTCCTGAGGCTGCTGGGAGAGATTTCCCTTTCTCTTCTTTGTTTGCACAGCTCCTGGGGTTCAGCTTTGGATTTGGACCTGCCTCTGCGTGTAGGTTGCCTGAGGGCATCTGTTCTTCGCTCAGGATGGGGTTAAAGGAGCAGCTGATTGGGGGGCTCTGGCTCGCTCAGGCCAGGGGGACAGAGGGGGACGGAGTGTGGGACAAGCCTGCGGCAGCAGAGGCCAGCGTGACATTGCACCAGCCTGTGGCGCGCCGTGCGTTCTCCCGGGGAAGTTGTCCCTGGATCACGGGACTCTGGCAGTGGCGGGCTGCACAGGCTCCTGGGAGGGGAGTTGTGTATAGTGCCCTGTGCTCGCACACACACTTCTTGGTGGCAGCAGCAGCAGCAGCCTTAGCGTCTGATGCCCGTCTCTGGGGTCCACGCTGTTAGCCGCGGCTCGCGCCCATCTCTGGAGCTCCTTTAAGCAGCGCTCTTAATCCCCTCTCTTCGCGCAACAGGAAACAAAGAGGGAAGAAAAATTCTCCTGTGTCTTCGGCAGCTCCAGACATTTTCCTGGACTCCCTCCCGGCTAGCTGTGGCGCATTAGCCCCTTCAGGGTGTGTTCACGCAGCCAACCCCAGTCCTCTCCCTGGGATCTGTCCTCCGAAGCCCGAGCGTCAACTCCCAGCCCCCGTCCGTCCCGGCAGGTGAGCAGACAAGCCTCTTGGGCTGGTGAGTGCTGGTCTGCACCGATCCTCTGTGCGGGAATCTCTCCGCTTTGCCCTCCGCACCCCTGTTGCTGCGCTCTCCTCCATGGCTCCGAAGCTTCCCCCTCCGCCACCCGCAGTCTCCGCCCGGGGGGGCTTCCTAGTGTGTGGAAACCTTTCCTCCTTCACAGCTCCCTCCCACTGGTGCAGGTCCCGTCCCTATTCTTTTGTCTCTGTTTTTTCTTTTGCCCTACCCAGTTACGTGGGGAGTTTCTTGCCTTCTGGGAGGTCCGAGGTCTTCTGCCAGCGTTCAGTAGGTGTTCTGTAGGAGTTGTTTCACGTGTAGATGTATTTCTGATGTATCTGTGGGGAGGAAGGTGATCTCCGCGTCTTACTCTTCTGCCATCTTCCTCTGTACCCTGTAGATGTGTTTTTGATGTGTTTGTGGGAGGAGATGAGTTCCACATTCTCTTACTCCACCACCTTGATCTCTTCCCTCTAGGCATTTTTGTTGACTCCACACTCTGGTGGCCATTTGAGTTTGGACTCTTGTGCATTACTCTGCCACCTTGGGTAATCTCTCCAAGACTCACAAGAATCCCATGTTACACCAATTACAATGTGGGTTTGCTATTGTTAACAACTGATATAAAAGAGACAGAGAAGGATAATTAACTAATTTCTCCTACATGAAGATCTTGGATAGGAATGGCTAATGTTTTACAAATTAACACTTTAGATAGTTATACATACAACTTGGTAAGAGATGCCTTGCTGGATAATAATTATCTCCAACTATCAGCTGGATTATCAGACTTAATGACATTATTGCAAACCCAAGGGAGGGCATTTTGTCAGTAATTTTCTACATTTATGATGTACTGTGATCTTTGCTAGTTCAAATTTTGTATTGCTTTATCTAAGGCTTTAGATGTATTAATTAAGTTTCACATCTCTAGAGACAGGGAGGTTTCACCATACCTTGTGCGTCTGAAGCCACAAAATATTTTACTCATGACCAAGAACAATACCCAAGAAACCAAACTTAAGATAAAGCATTCCAAACATTTTCACTTCAAATGCAATTATGACTTTCCTTTACAGGAGGGAAAAACATTTTTCATACCATGCATTCGGTTGGACTTCACAAACTCTTTGTCCTCCTTGTCAACACTGAAGGGACGCCAGGTAAACTTCTGAATATTTTCATCAAGATATCTGCTCAGATTCTCATCAAAGACTGTGAATAATAGGTAAAATTCCTTGTCTATTCCTTTCTACAGAGAAGAAAGAAATGAATGTATTAAAGTACAGCTTGGAGGACTTCTTAGCTCTACTTCACTTTCAAAATTAACACAAACTGACTCTTTATTAATATTTACTCTCTAGCCATATTACTGATCTCTCTCACATACAACCCTGAGAAAAACTTGGTGACCTTTGATGGCCTACCTGTGTCCCATCAGCATTGAGAATGCCCTTCTTACAGACTAGCAAAGGCCCTACAAGGCCAGAGCTGGTGTCGTTGATTGGCTCAACAGCTGAGAAGTAAAGATAGGTCAGACAGGGGGGATCATCAGCTGTTGGGCTTATGCTTTCAGGCACCGTCCACCTGTATGTGAAAGTTTCACCTGGCTTAACGTGTGCCCCTGGCTTCAGAAATCCTGAGGAGATAAATGAAACAGTTATTCAAAGCAACAGCCAAGAACACTAAACTTGTCACACTGGGTCTTCCAGCCCTGGTATGTCTCTCTCTGATGATATACTTTGTGGAAGGACAGTTATTTTCACTGTATCCTACCAGGGAGGCCACTGCCACAATCTGCTGTTTCATGAGATAGAAGCTTATATCAAAAGATTATCTTCTTCACAGATTACATTTAAGATCTTCACAGATACTACTTCTTACTCAATTACCAGGTTTAGCAAATGTTAGAAGAGCGATAATTGCCCATTTATATATTAATATATAAATGTAAATTCATAAAATATCATTGAGTACCTTCCATGTGGAATATATTATACTTGGCCTTGCAGAGGATACCCCAATAAGTTAAACAAGAGACATATCTTTAAAGAGTTTGAAGTCTAGAAGGTTGAACTAGGAATAACCCAAATAACTACAAGTTAGAGGAGGTAAGCGAAGGCCCAAGGTAACAAAGCTGATAAATGGCAGGTCTGGGATTCAAATTCAGGGCTGTCTGATTCCAAAGACTTTGCACTTAGCCCTTACATTATATTGCCAGATGAACACATTGAATCTCTCCAACTAGACTGGGGCCAGAGACTTTCTGTATCTTGTCCAGAGCCTGGCAAAAAGGTGCCCAGTAAGTTTTCTAAATTAAACAATAGAAAATGTGGACATTTGTGCTGTCACTAGTGTTCTTCCTGCACACACACAAAAGTCATTGTGAGCATTTTGACCAAGGAAGAGACTGCAGGCACAGGAAATGTTGCTGCAGCAGGGGGAGGAGAGGGTGGGTGTAGAGAGGGGGAATACTCCCTCCATTCCTTCCTTCTCTGTCCCCTCCCCATCACCTGCTCTGGACTGTGACTGGCCTCATACTTGGGCATGAAGAAGTAAGTATCCCAGGAGTCATGATGTCTGTTGTAGTGATGGGGAAGGCTTCCAACGCAACCAGGAGTTTCCCAAAAGCAGTATAATGAATGGAAGGATAATTCCTGCAGCCACTGGGTAGAAGATGCCTTTATTACATGTAGAGAGCCTGTGCTACATACTCTGTGATTGGGAGAGGCCGTGTATGATGGTAAGCACATAATACTGGTTTTAAATAAATATTTGTCGATAGGGACAAAGCAAAGACCACGTGTAAGATTTTGATTTCAACAAAACATTGGAACTCAGAGTTCCCTTTCAGCCTTCAGCCACAGATTCCATCCAAATGTAGCAGAAAATCTCTCCATCTTAGAGAAGTGGGGGCGACTGTGAAAGTAGATCACTTTGAGATTTATTACATTACTGAGGGAAAAGGAAAGGCATTAACACTTCCTAAGTACCTACTGTGGGCCAGACCCTGTCCTAAATTCTCTCCATCCTTTCCCAAAGCCCTATGAAGTGAGTGTCATTATCTGCATTTGATAGGTGAGAAGAATAAGGTTCAGAAAGTTGAAATAGCTGCTCAAGCTCACAGGGCTGGTAAGTAAAGGGACCAGGATTTGAACCAGGTCTGTCCAGTTCTAAGTCCTTTGCTCACTCATCCTGTTTCCTACCAAGGCTGAGGCTGGGACTTACCATCTACATTTGGGGCTGCATCAGAGGCCTTGTCATAGATCACACCGTGAGGCAAAATACTGTAGACCTTGTCGGCTTTGTTAGCAAAGGTCACTAACAGAGTATCACCCACCTCTGCCTTGATGATGGGACCTAAGAAGTATTAAGAGAAGGAGAGGTAAGAGGATGAAAAGAGGGAAGTGGATAGGAGCAGGAGAAGAGTCATTCCATGTTAGGTGTGCATGTCCTACTAAAACATTTCCCCTGTTCAAAACATGACAGATGGTTTCACTGTACCAAGAATTCCAAGGTGGGCTTCTGCCTCAGAGAGTCTTTTTCTTCGAGTAAAAGTTGCATCAACATACTCTATATACTGAGCCTTCCAATATTTTCCTCCTATTCTGTTGTCCCCTTGTGTGAAGTAGAGCTCAGAGTCACTGTGGAAAGAATAGGAAGTTGGCTGAGAGTACACCTCTGCATATCCACCAAGTGCCGTAATTATGGAACTTTATTGTACTGCCTTTAGCCCATTTATCCACCCTTATCTCCAGAAAAGATAGCACAGTCTTCAACAAAGTTCCCAGGAATAGTCAACCAGCCTTAAAAGTCTTCAGAAGCTGTTTGATGCTCAAGCTCATTTCTCTCTTAGCCATTGTACTTTCTTCCCCAGAGGTCCAGCTACTGAAGAAGGCACAGGCAAACTCCTTCATTATCAATATTGGTGTCCCAGAATGGTGTCCTACAAAGTAACCAAGAGCTAACTGGTTTCTTTGCAGAATAAGCATCCCTCTATCTCTTGCTGATGTCAATATGAATAGACTCTGCATAGAGTATGCTCTGATATCTGGCATGATTAAGGAATGGAGCATCTAGTTAATCAAATAATTTAATCAATGGAATTACCATACAAACTATATACATGAAATTTCAAAGTTGTGAAATACGATGATATAACATCCAATTAGTACTATCTCTATTCTATTTCTGTCAATCGTGCCATCACTCTTGCAGATGTGCAGGCTTTGTCTTCTTTTTCTGCCTCAACTCCTTATCCTGTTCATCCTGACTTTGCAACCTTTTATTTTACACCCTTCCTTTTCTTCACCTTCATTTCTCCATCTTTTCCTTTCCTTTCTTCCCACGGTCACAACCCCAGTACATGCATGTCCTCCTCACCTTGTGCTTGGACCATTATATAAATCTCCTAACTGTGCACGCAGCATCCTCTATCTCACATTGGCTCACTTTTTTTTTTTTTTTACCTTTTTTAAAATTGCATTTTTTTGAATTTTTTTTTATATAGCACGTTCTTATTAGCTATCTATTTTATACATATGAGTGTATATATGTCAGTCCCAATCTCCCAATTCATCCCACCCCCGCCCCCCGCAGCTTTCCCCCCTTGGTGTCCATACATTCAATTTTTTTCTCAGCATACACACTACTACTACATTAATCTTCAAAACAGTAATTTTTATTGTCATTTTACTTGCTCCAAAATCTTCATTTGCTTCCAATTGCCAATCAAGTAAAGTTCAAATGATTGGAGGAATTCTGCAATGGATATCCAGTTTACCCCAATTCTCTCTGCATTGCTCTATGCGAGTACCCGTTCCCCATGCAAATCCCCCACACCAGGCATTCACTCTCTGATCTAATCACTCTGCTTTATGGCAGATGCTTTGCATTAACCCCTGCATCTAAAATTTCCCTCTCTTTACAATTCACTTATATAAATTCTACCATTCTTTAAGACCCTACTTAAGTTCCACTTCCTCTGTGAAGTCTTTCTGGTTATCGTAGCTCTCTCTGAATGTGCAGAGAACTCACTGTCTGGACAACTCATCTAAATCTTATTTGTAACTTGCAAAATCACTTGTCTTCTCCTGTGCATTCAGGATCTTTCTCTACCTGAGATTGGGAACATTGTCTTAGACCTCCCTGGATCCCTTATGTCACTTAGTACATTGTGCTGTCCCATATTACATTAAATATTGATTGAATATAGCTTAATATTTCATATTTTATAAGGAGCTTCTGAATTCTGGAAGGCTTCTCAGAAATAATTTTCAATGTTAATTTTCATTATTTTGTTTATGGAGAAATACTGGTCAATAGAGAATGTTCATATCAAAGAGTTTTTCATATATGGTCCACACAAATTCTTTAGGCAAGCCTCAAGTGCATTGGTTTGGTGGAAGAATGAATGAATGAATGAAATTTACAATGAAAGAAACAAAGGGTATCTTATTGACCACAAAGACAATTTTTAAAACACTCCCTCAAACATTAAAAGGATTATAGGATAGATTCTCGCTGGGGATGCGGGCCCAGATGGCCACAGGAAGCCAAGGATACAGCATTACATTTAGTCTTCATGTCTCCATAGGCTCCTCTTGAATGTGACAATTTCTCATACTTCCCTCATTTTTGGTGATCTTGACAATGTTGAGGACTACTGCCCTTTCTAAACCCTCAGAGAATTCTGTTTCCATTGGCAGAAAGGGAAAAAGACAGTGGAGGAGCCACTTCAGATTCATAAAAACCCCAGCTTAGAGGAAGTAATATCTTGGAAAATTTTGAACATTAAATAATACATGCTACTGGATTGTGAGGGAAAGAGTGAATTTAAAGAGAAAGCTTGGGGGAGACCTTCAAGATGGCGGAGGAGTAAGACGTGGAGATCACCTTCCTCCCCACAAATATATCAGAAACATCTACATGTGGAACAACTCTGACAGAACACCTACTGAATCCTGGCAGAAGACCTCAGACTTCCCAAAAGGGTCTTCGTGCTCCAGTCGGGTGTCAGGCCTGTGCCTCTGAGGTGGGAGAGCTTAGTTCAGGACATTGGTCCACCAGAGACCTCCTGGCTCCACATAATATCAAATGGCAAAAGTTCTCCCATAGATCTCCAACTCAATGCTAAGACCCAGCTACACTCAATGACCAACAAGCTACAATGCTGAACATCCTATGCCAAACAACTAGCAAGACAGGAACACAACCCCCACCCCCCCATTGGCAGAGAGGCTGCCTAAAATCATACTAAGGTCACAGACACCCCAAAACACACCACCAGACACGGTCCTGCCCACCAGAAAGACAAGATCCAGCCTCATCCTCCAGAACACAGTCATTAGTCCCCTCCACTAGGAAGCCTACACAACTCACTGAGCCAACCTTAGCCACTGGGGGCAGACACCAAAAACAATGAGAACTATGAACTTGCAGCCTGTGAAGAGGAGACCCCAAACACAATAAGTCAAGCAAAATGAGAAGACAGAGAAACACATAGCAGGTAAAGGAGCAAGGTAAAAACCCAACAAACCAAAGAAATGAAGAGGAAATAGGCAGTCTACCTGAAAAAGAATTCAGAGTAATGAGAGCAAAGATAATCCAAAATCTTGGAAATAGAAAGGAGAAAATACAAGAAACGTTTAACAAGGACCTAGAAAAACTAAAGAGCAAACAAACAATGATGAACAACACAACAAACGAAATTAAAATTCTCTAGAAGGAATCAATAGCAGAATAACTGAGGCAGAAGAACAGACAAGTGACCCGGAAGATAAAATAGTGGAAATAACTACTGCAGAGCAGAATAAAGAAAAAAGAATGAAAAGAAGTCAGGACAGACTCAGAGACCTCTGGGACAACATTAAACACACCAACATTCGAATTATAGGGCTCGCAGAAGAAGAAGAGAAGACAAAGGGACTGAGGAAATATTTGAAGAGATTATAGCTGACAAATTTCCTAATATGGGAAAGGAAATAGTTAATCAAGTTCAAGAAGCGCAGAGAGTCCCATACAGGATAAATCCAAGGAGAAACATGCGAAGACACATATTAATCAAACTATCAAAAATTAAATACAAAGAAAAAATATTAAAAGCAGCAAGGGAAAAACAACAGATAACAGACAAGGGAATCCCCATAAGGTCAACAGCTGATCTTCCAGCAGAAACACTGCAAGCCAGAAGGGAGTGGCAGGACATATTTAAAGTGATGAAAGGGAAAAACCTACAACCAAGTTTACACTACTCAGCAAGGATCTCATTCAGATTCAATGGAGAAATTAAAACCTTTACAGACAAGCAAAAGCTAAGAGAGTTCAGCACCACCAAACCAGCTTTACAACAAATGCTAAAGGAACTTCTCTAGGCAGGAAACACAAGAGAAGGAAAAGACCTACAATAACAAACCCAAAACAATTAAGAAAATGGTAATAGGAACATACATATCGATGACTACCTTAAATGTAAATGGATTAACTGTTCCCACCAAAAGACATAGACTGGCTGAATGGATACAAAAACAAGACCCATATATATGCTGTCTACAAGAGACCCATTTCAGACCTAGTGACACATACAAAGTGCAAGTGAGGGGATGGAAAAAGATATTCCATGCAAATGGAAATCAAAAGAAAGCTGGAGTAGCAATTCTCATATCAGACAAAATAGACTTTAAAATAAAGACTATTACAAGAGAAAGAAGGACACTACATAATGATCAAGGGATCGATCCAAGAAGAAGATATAACAATTGTAAATATTTATGCACCCAACATAGGAGCACCTCAATACATAAGGCAAAGGCTAACAGCCATAAAAGGGGAAATCAACAGTAACACAATTATTGCAGGAGACTTTAACACCCCACTTTCACCAATGGACACATCATCCAAGATGAAAATAAAGAAGGAAACACAAGCTTTAAATGATACATTAAACAAGATGGACTTAATTGATATTTATAGGACATTCCATTCAAAAACAACAGAATACACCTTCTTCTCACGTGCTCATGGAACATTCTCCAGGATAGATCATATCTTGGGTCACAAATCAAGCCTTGGTAAATTTAAGAAAAGTGAAATCATATCAAGTATCTTTTCTGATCACAATGCTATGAGACTAAATATCAATTACAGGAAAAAATCTGTAAAAAATACAAATACATGGAGGCTAAACAGTACACTACTTAATAACCAAGGGATCACTGAATAAATCAAAAAGTACCTAGAAACAAAGGACAATGAAAACACGACGACCCAAAATCTATGGGATGCAGCAAAAGCAGTTCTAAGAGGGAAGATTATAGCGATACAATCCTACCTCAAGAAACAAGAAACATCTCAAATAGGCAACCTAACCTTACACATAAAGCAATTAGAGAAAGAACAGAAAAACCCCAAAGTTAGCAGAAGGAAAGAAATCATAAGGATCAGATCAGAAATAAATGAAAAAGAAATGTAGGAAACAATAGCAAAGATCAATAAAACTAAAAGCTGGTTCTTTGAGAAGATAAACAAAATTGATAAACCATTAGCCAGGCTCATCAAGAAAAAAAGGGAGAAGACTCAAATCAATAGAATTAGAAATGAAAAAGGAGAAGTAACAAATGACACTGCAGAAATACAAAGGATCATTAGAGATTACTACAAGCAACTCTATGCCAATAAAATGGACAACCTGGAAGAAATGGACAAATACTTAGAAAAGCACAACCTTCTGAGACTGAACCAGGAAGAAACAGAAAATATAAACAGACAAATCACAAGCACTGAATTTGAGACTGGGATTAAAAATCTTCCAACAAACAAAAGCCCAGGACCAGATGGCTTCACAGGCGAATTCTATCAAACATTTAGAGAAAAGCTAACACCTATCCTTCTCAAACTCTTCCAAAATATAGCAGAGGGAGGAACACTCCCAAACTCATTCTACAAGGCCACCATCAGCCTGATACCAAAGCCAGACAAAATCTCACAAAGAGAGAAAACTGATATGAACACATATGCAAAAATCCTCAACAAAATACTAGCAAACAGAATCCAAAAGCACATTAAAAGGATTATACACCATGATCGAGTGGGGTTTATACCAGAAATGCAAGGATTCTTCAGTATGCACAAATCAATCAATCTGATACACCATATTAACAAATTGAAGGAGAAAAACCATATGATCATCTCAATAGATGCAGAAAAAGCTTTTGACAAAATTCAACATCCATTTATGATAAAAACCCTCCAGAAAGTAGGCATAGAGGGAACTTACCTTAACATAATAAAGGCCATATATGACAAACCCACAGCCAACATCGTTCTCAATGGTGAAAAACTGAAAGCATTTCCACTAAGATCAGGAACAAGGCAAGGCTGCCCACCCTTACCATTATTATTCAACATAGTTTTGGAAGTTTTAGCCACAGCAATCAGAGAATTAAAATAAATAAAAGGAATACAAAGCGGAAAGGAAGAAGTAAAGCTGTCACTGTTTGCAGATGACATGATACTATGCATAGAGAATCCTAAAGATGTTACCAGAAAACTACTAGAGCTAATCAATGGTTTTGGTAAAGTAGCAGGATACAAAATTAATGCACAGAAATGTCTTGCATTCCTACATACTAATGATGAAAAATCTGAAAGAGAAATTAAGGAAAGACTCCCATTTACCATTGCAACAAAAAGAATAAAATACCTAGGAATAAACCTACCGAAGGAGACAAAAGACCTGTATGCAGAAAAGCATAAGACACTGATGAAAGAAATTACAGATGATACAAACAAATGGAGAGATGTACCATTTTCTTAGATTAGAACTAGAACAAAAAATTTCACAATATGTATGGAAACACAAAAGACCCCAAATAGCCAAAGCAATCTTGAGAAAGTAAAATGGAGCTGGAGGAATCAGGCTCCCTGATTTCAGACTATACTACAAAGCTACAGTAATCAAGACAGTCCGGTACTGGCACAAAACCAGAAATATACATCAATGGAACAGGATAGAAAGCTCAGAGATAAACCATGCACATCTGGTCACCTTATTTTTGATAAAGGAGGCATAAACATACAATGGAGAAAAGACAGCCTCTTCAATAAGTGGTGCTGGGAAAACTAGACAGCTACATGTAAAAGAATGAAATTAGAACATTCCCTAACACCATACACAAAAATAAACTCAAAATGAATTAAAGACCTAAGTGTAAGGCCAGACACTCTAAAACTCTTAGAGGAAAACATAGGCAGAATACTCTATGACATAAATCACAGCAAGATCCTTTTTCACCCACCTCCTAGAGAAATAGAAATAAAAACAAAAATAAACAAATGGGACCTAATGAAACTTAATAGCTTTTGCACAGCGAAGGAAACCATAAACAAGATAAAAGGCAAACCTCAAAATGGGAGAAAACATTTGCAAATGAAGCAGCTGACAAATGATTAATCTCCAAAATTTGCAAGCAGCTCATGCAGCTCAATATCAATAAAAACAAACAACCCAGTCAAAAATGGGCAGAAGACCTAAATAGACATTCCTCCAAAGAAGATATACAGATTGCCAACAAACACATGAAAGGATGCTCAACATCACTAGTCATTAGAGAAATGCAAATCAAAACTACGATGAGATATCATCTCACACCAGTCAGAATGGCCATCATCAAAAAGTCTACAAACAATAAATGCTGGAAAGGGTGTGGAGAAAAGGGAGCCCTGTTGCACTGTTGGTGGTAATGTAAGTTGATACAGCCATTAAGGAGAACAGTATGAAGGTTCCTTAAAACACTAAAATAGAACTACCATACGACCCTGCAATCCCACTACTGGGCATACCCTGAGATAACCATAATTCCCAAAGAGTTATGTACCACAATGATACTTCCAGCTCTATTTACAATAGCCAGGACATGGAAGCAACCTAAGTGTCCATCAACAGATGATTGGATAAAGAAGATGTGGCTCATATATACAATGGAATATTACTGAGCCATAAAAAGAAACGAAATTGAGTTATTTGTAGTGAGGTGGATGGACCTAGAGTCTGTCATACACAGTGAAGTAAGTCAAAAAGAGAAAAACAAATACCGTATGCTAACACATATATATGGGATTTAAAAAAAAAAAGGTTATGAAGAACCTAGGGGCAGGACAGGAATAAAGACGTGGACGTAGAGAATGGACTTGAGGACATGGGGAGGGGAAGGGTAAGCTGGGACGAAGTGAGAGAGTGGTATGGACATATATACACTACCAAATGTAAAATAGCTAGCTAGTGGGAAGCAGCCACATAGCACAGGGAGATCAGCTCGGTGCTTTGTGACCACCTGAAGGGGTGGGATACTGAGGGTGGAGGGAGACACAAGAGGGAGGAGATATGGGGATATATGTATAGCAGATTCACTTTGTTATAAAGCAGAAACTAACACACCACTGTAAAGCAATTATATTCCAATAAAGATGTTTTAAAAAAAGGATTATAGGATAATAGCAATACTTGTTGGTATCACACTGCACATTTTATAATGCTTTCACAGACATCTTTGCATATGATTCTACAATAAGAAGTCACAGGAGTCTGCATCCACTTAATGAATTGTTCGATTCAATTTGAAAAAATACTATATGCTGCGGGAGCCAAGAGAAAATTATTCAGGTGTCAGGGGAGGCTTTACTTAAGAGGTGACATTAGAATTAGAATTTGAAGGAAAAAATGGCATTATACTGGACAGGGAGAAAAAGGAATTCTGCGTAGAGGGGGCTTAAGTTATATCAGGCTGTCCTTGAGCCAAAAAGATTAACCTTCCTTGACTAGTTCATCTCCAATGAAAGAGAGTCCTGCTGGGACTTCCCTGGTGGTCCAGTAGTTAAGACCCTGTGTTTCCATGTAGGAGGCACGGGTTGGACCCCTGGTCAGGGAACTAAGATCCCACATGCTGCGTGGTGGCCAAAACAAAACAAAACAAAGAGAGAGTCCTGCCATATTCCCTTTTCAAAACTGTCTGCTTCATATGTGCAAGCACCTTACTCTCTTCTCTGTCAGCTTAGTATTTCTCATGGCATTTAACGCTGCAGCTTGCACACAGCAGATGCTCATAAAATGTTTGATGAATGAATGAATCTAGTGCTTTGATTTAGCCAGCAAATCATGAAGCAATAAATACTCCTCCATGTCTCAGCTGTATACATTACAGGGCTCAGAGCTCCTTAAGTGAAGCCATTATGCTATCTATGCAGTATATGCTCATAAGAGCAGTGCCTAGCCTACAAATGAGATCACAGCGAAAAGCCTGATAGATGCCTCTCTTATGAGAGACTTAGCAACACCAGCAAAGAGAGCTTACCTGCCAGAGGCATTTAGGGGAAGACCACTGAATTTGTTATAGCCTTGAGGACCATAATCCCAAAGAATTTTTTCAGCTGCTATAAAATAGCGCCTCTGTTGACCCTTCATCTTGGGGTGAAAAATAGCACTTTTGCAGTTACCAACATTGTATTGCCCCAGCATGCCAGCTGCAGAAGACAGGAAAACCATGAGCCAAGGTATAAATGCTCCGAAAGAAATCATACAGGAAAAGAATGATAGATTTGACTTCATGAACATTTAAAACTTTTGTACGGAAAACAGGACCATAAACAAAGTTAAAAGTAAAAAATAAACAGTGGGTAGGGGGATATTTTAGCACATATGACAAAAGATTAATATGTAAATACCTTTGATAAATAAGAAAGAAAAAAGTAAATATCCCAATAGAAAATGTGCAAGGGACATTTATAGGTTATTCACAGAAGAAATACTACTGACCCATGAACAAATGAAGAAAAAAGAAAAGTTCAACCTTAATAGTAATCAAGTGATACTGTTGTTCATTTATGAGATTGGTAAAGACCAGAAAGACTAGTAATTATCAGTGTTGTCAGATGAACAGGGAAAAGGGAATGCTCACACACTATGAGTGAAGAGTAACAATTTCTAAAGGAGAATTCGGCCATATATGTCCATAGCTTAAAAAAATTAAACTCTTCAACCCAGGAATTCTAAATCTAGTAGTTTTTCCAAGGAAATGTCAGACAAAGTACAAACATTTCTATAAATTGATGTTTATGAGTGTTTAGCAAAAAATAGGGAAAATATAAGTGTTAATAAAGACTGTTGGTTAAGTAAATTGTAATCTCCTTACAAAGGACACTGGAAGGATTAACAACGATGTAGTAGATCTATATTCACTGACATATAAATTTATTTCTGGTATATTAAAAAGTGGAAAAGGGCAGTATTAATAGATTGATTTCATTTTATATATAACATAAGCATTTATATATTAAGGTCTAGAAAATAGGAAGGATATTCATCAAAATGTGACACCATTATCTCTAGAGGTAATTACTAATTTTAAAATTGAATTATACGTATCTTCTAATTTTTAAACATTTTTTTCTGAGGCTATGGACAATTTAGGAAACATTGTATTTCAGTAACGTATTCCAGCTTATGTCTACAACTACTGGCCACATTTAGCAATCTTACTAATCTCAAATGGCTGCTAATGCCTTGATTAGTTTCTTCTCAGATTTAGGGATCGTGTGTGGAGAACACTTAGGATTTACCCTTTTAGGGAGTTTCAGGTATACCACACAGTATTGTTGACTGTAGTCACCACGGGGTATATTAGATCTCCAGAACCCATTCATCTTGCATAACTGAAACTCTGTATTCTTTGAGCTCTCAAGTGTTCTCACCACCATCACAACAAAAATGTTTAACTACGTGAGGTAATAGATATATTAATTGCTTGAGTGTAAGGTAATCACACCTTACAAGTATAGCAAAACGTCAAGTTGTACTTCTTAAATATATACAAATCCTATTTGTCAATTATACCTCAATAAAGCTGGGGGTAGGAGCAGGGAAGAATAGTAACTTTGTCTTGTTCATCTTTGTCTTCCCAGGAGAGTGTCTTATACATATTAACTGATCAGCTCAACATTTGCTGAATTGAATTTAACTGGAATAACCCAGTGGACAAATGTGAGGTTTGCTTAAGGTTTTTGGGAACAAAAATGTGTTATGAAAGCAGCCCTGAAGAGCTACATCCCTGACCTCATAGTGACTGTGTGTAGTTAGTCAGTATCCAAGTGGAATCACACATTATTTCTTCTATGTTTATCCCGTTGACACATTTTCTTTTTATATTCTTGTTTTTACCATGTTAGGTCAAACTTTTAATATGTCATAACTCTAATGTTGCCAATGCTTCTTAACTGGCATCCAGTAGCCAGAGTCTCTCCATTGTGTCCTTTCTGCACACAGACATCATATTTATCTTCCTAAACCACTGCACTGATTATGTCACTAGTGTGCCTAAGGATCTAGAAGCACTTACTCTTGCCTTCTAGACAATCAGTCTTGCCATTCAAAGATGCTTTCCTGGGGCCCATTCTGCCTCTCTAAGCCTTCTCCTTCATCACTCCTCTGACATGAGCCTAAGGTCCAGCTAAGTAAAGACCTATTCCCAAGGAACCTGAACCAAATCATTCAACAGGTATTTGTCAACAAATGTTTATCATTCATCTTTCATAGGATTTTGTACCTATCATTGCATTGTGTCTCAATATAAGGAAGAATGTTCTCACAGAGCAGCCCAGAGATGAAACAAGCTGCTACAATTACTAGGTTGGGATTAACATATACACACTACTATATATAAAATAGGTAATCAACAAGGACCTACTGTATAGCACAGGGAACTATACTCAATACTCTGTAATAACCTATATAGGAAAAGAATCTGAAAAAGAATAGATATAAGAATATGTATAACTTACTTTGCTGTACACCTGAAACTAACACATTGTAAATCAAATATACTCCAATATAAAATAAAATAAAAATTTAAAAAAGAGATGTCCAAAAGAGAATTCAAGAATTGGATGGGGGATTGGTCCAGATTATCTATAAATTCCTTTTCAGTGCTAAAAATTTATTATTCTATTTACAATTGCCCATGTGTTTTTCCCAGCTCATGTTGCTTCCTCTGCCTGGAAAACCTTTTTCCCCTTCTTCATCTATCAAATTCCTAACCTTTAGAGGCTCAGATTAGGGACCACCTCCTCAGGAAGCCTCTCTGCTCCAGCAAAGTGATAGAGCACTTAAAGAGCATTTATCATTCTGCCTCAGGTTTTATTCATTTTGTAAATGTCTAACTATATTTAACTACTAGATTCCAGGTTCATAGAAGGTCTTATCATTTCTTTCAATCACCTCTTACCTGGTTCATAGGGATGTGATTAATAAATATCTGTCGATAAGATGCCAAATAGACATTATACATTTTTCCTATGTTTAATATTTAATTAAATATAACACGTACAAGACTCTATTCAACAGCAGGCACTGAATGAGCACCATTGATTGCGTGGTTTAATTGTACCATTGTAAGCATCTCTACACTGGTCTCTGTCCTTTTTACCTTGAAAGTGATCACTGACTTGGCAGGTTATCATCCACTTCCCAGGATTCTCAACTATCATTTCTGTTGTCAGGAAGGTGGCTGGGAAGAGGTTGACGACATCAGTCCGATGGCCTCTGCTGATGAAGGTGTTACCATAAAAATAGATGGAATGGATGTCTATCTCATTCCCCATTCCAAATAGGTGCCAGGACACCGATTCACCAACACACATATCAGGCTCGGGGAAGTTTCCAAAGAGGTATCCATTGAGCGCTGAAAAACAGAAACACTAGTGGAAGAGATTCCCCTGCAGAGGCGAGCAGATCCAGAAGAAATGGTAACACATGCTCTAGCACAGTTGAAAATTAGCACAGATTATTGCTTGTAATGTTTTTGTGCAGAAAGGCATGATTTCTTTGGTAAAATACAGTCCCCGAAAGGAATGAAAAGCATTAGTCTTTTCAAGAGAAAAGCACTCAATAAAAGTGATCAGCAACATGCAAACAGCCTTCGAGCTGTTATGTGAACACAATGAGATCAGGAGCAAACAAAAGCACTGTTCATACTTCCAGGACAGCTTGGCCACCTCTTACCTCCATCTCTATTTACATATTTACCTTCCCCACCAGATCTGTTCCTTGTAATTAGAAACCTTGTCTTACCTCACAGCGGGACAGCTGAAACATAGTAGCTACTTAAATGACAAAAGCATGCAGCAAGAAGAAAAGGAAAAGAACTGATTAGAAGGGACTTATGAAACATGTTAACTTTTTTTGCCATTTCTCCCATCCCCATCCCCTGCCTCTTTAACCACCAATTTGTTCTCTGGATCTATGAACTTGGTTTTGGGGGTTTTGTTTGTTTGCTTGTTTGTTTGCTTAGATTCCACATATAAAAGAGGTCTTACAATATTTGCCTTCCGTGTCTGACTTATTTCACTTAGCATAATGCCCTAAAAGTCCACCATGCTGTTGCAAATGGCGAGATTTCATTCTTTTTTATGGCTGAATAATATTCTATTATTATATACCACAATTTCTTTATCCATTCATCCATCAACGGACACTTAGGCTGTTTCCATATATTGGCTATTGTAAATAATGCTGCAATGATCATGGGGGGTGCATATATCTTTTTGAATTAGTGTTTTCATTTTCTTCAGATAAATACCCAGGAGCAGAATTTCTAGATCATATGATAAGCTTATTTTTAGTTTGTTTAAGGAAACTCCATACTGGTTTTCATAGTGGTTGTACCAATTTACACTTGTTATTTCTTCTTTTTTTGATAATAGCCATTCTAACAGGTATGAGGTGATATCTTGTGGGGTTTTTTGTTTGTTTGTTTTTAATATTTATTTATTTATTTGGCTGTGCCAGGTCTTAGTTGCAATGTGTGGGATCTTGTTTTTTTTTTTTCCTTTTTCCTTAGTTGCAGCAGGCATGTGGGATCTAGTTCCCTGACCAGGGATTGAACCTGGGCCCCCTGCATTGGGAGCTCGGAGTCTTAACCACTGGACCACAGGGAAGTCCCTCTCACTGTGGTTTTGATTTGCATTTCCTGATGAGTAATGATGTTGAGCATCTTTTCACATACCTATTGGCCATCTCTATTTCTTCTTTAGAAATATATCTATTCAGATCTTCTGCTCATTTTTAAAAAATAAAATTGTTTGGCTTTTTGCTATTGAGTCGTATGAGTTCTTTATATATTTGGATATTAGTTTCTTATCAGATATACAATTTACAAATATTTTCTCCCATTCAGTCAGTTGTCTTTTCATTTCGTTGATGGTTTCCTTTGCTGTGCAGAAGTTTTTAGTTTGATGTAGTCCCACTTGTTTATTTTTGCTTTTGTTGCTTTTGCTTTTGGTGTCAGATTTAAAAAATCATTACCAAGACCTATGTCAAGGAGCTCACCACCTATGTTTTCTTCTAGGAGTTCTAGAATTTCAGATCTTATACTCAAGTCTTTAATCCAATTTGAGTTAATATTTGTGTACGTGTGTAAGACAGCGGTCCAGCTTCATTCTTTTGTATATGGCTGTTCAATTTTCCCAACACCATTTATTGAAGAGACTGTCCTTTTCTGCCTGTATATTCTTACATGGGTTTATTTCAGGGCTCTCTATTCTGTTCCATTGATCTCTGTGTCTGTTTTTATGCCAATATCATACTGTGTTAATTACTATGGTTTTGTAATATCATTTAAAATCAAGGATCACAATGCCTCTAGCTTTGTTCTTTCTCAAGATTGCTTTGGCTATTCAGGGTCTTTTGTGGTTCCATACAAATTTTTGGATTGTTCTATTTCTGTAAAAAATACCATTGGGATTTTAATAGAGATTTAATAGAGATTAATTGATTTCTTCTTCAATATGTTGGTTGTTCAGTAACATGCTGTTTAATCTCCACATGTTTGTTTAAACAGTTAAACAGTTTTTAAACAGTTTTCTTCATGTAATTTCTAGTTTCACATCATTGTGGTCAGAAAAGATGCTTGATATAATTTCAATCCTCTTAAATTTATTTATTAAGACTTGTTTTATGGCCTAACATATCTATCTTGGAAAATGTTCCATGTGCACTTGAGAAGAATGTGTATCCTGTTGTTTTGGGATGGAATGTTCTATAAGTATCTGCTAAGTCCATCTGATCTAACATATTGTTTAGGGCTAAAGTTTCCTAACTGATTTTCTTTCTGGATACTTACATTGATATAAGTGGGGTATTAAAGTACTTTACTATTATTGTATTGCTGTCTATTTCTCCCTTTATGTTTGTTAATATTTGCTTTATATATTTAAGCACTTCTGTGTTGGGTGCACAAATATTTTAAATGTTATATATTCTTGTTGGATTGGCCATTATGTAACACCCTTCTTATTATAGTTTTTGTTTTAAAGTCAATTTCAAGTCTGATATAAGTGTAGCTACTCCAGCTTTCTTTTGTTTTCCATTTGCATGAAATAGTTTTTTCCATCCCTTCAGTGTCAGTCTACGTGTGTCCTTACAACTAAAGTGTGTCTCTTGTACATAGTATATAGATGGGTTTTTGTTTTTTTGCTGTTGTTTTTTTTTAACCCATTCAGCCCTTTTATGTCTTTTGAATGGAGAATTTAGTCCATTTACATTTAAAGTTATTATTGATAAGTATGTGCCTATTTCCATTTGTTAATTTCTGTCCATTTTTGTAGTTCCTCTCTGTTCCTTTCTTCTTCTCTTGCTCTCTTTCTTTGTTTTAGGTTCTGACAGGGATTATGTTTCATCACTTTCTTATTATTCTCATTACGAAGTTATAAATCTTGGAAAACTAGGTTTAATATTTCTGTGTGTTCTGTATCCCATGTAGTGCCAGATACACAAAAGGCAGTCAGTATATACTTGATAACATGAGAGGCACTCACCGTGCATTTTGTTACTCTTCTGGAAAACAGCATCTTCTTTGTCAACTGAATCAGGGTCAGTGCAGAAATGTCTGATATTTTCCTCAAGGTACCAGCTTTGATTCTCATCCACAACAGTAAACATTATAACAAACTCTTGATTCACATCAGTCCTTGTCCCTGAATATTTATGCAGGATACCTATCAGGCACATTCAAAAGAGTAAGAAAAAAATTCACAGTGGACTAAATCAAGATTAGTTTTTCTTCCTGCCAATGGTATCAGGTAAGTTTGAAAGACCTACATGTACAAGAGTAACCCACAACATAAAATCAGTGAAAGGCTTTGATGGAAATGATAGAACCATAGAAAACTCATAAAACAGAAATCCTCACAACCACAGACTTGGAAACCTGGCTGTCCTTAAAGGAAATATACTTTATTGACAGAGCACAGATACACCATATCAATTAATAGGGAATAAAATAACAAAGTGATTATGTGGGTTAAATAATAAAGCAAAAGCATTCCTGGTCATTTGACTACATTTTACACTTTCCTATGTGTGGTGTCAGTGTGTATTTTTTTTAAAGCACGTAAGTTTCAGAATGCTATGATTTATTTAGGCAGAAGCCTGAATTATTGTCCCTGTCATAGATATTCTATGTTAGAAGAATTTCTTTAATGTTACAGAAAGTTTGGAAGAAGAGGCACACTCTGTGTAAAGCAAGGGAGGTAGGCAAGACGACCTGAAGATTATATACACTTTTCAACACACCTGGGAATAGGCTCCTAGGGACAGAGAGGGTGGGGAAGAGACGTCTTACCCTCTTTGCACACCAGCAGTGGGCCAATTAGCCCAGAGCAGATGTCCTTAGGGGCATCGATGTGCGAATGGTACACCCAGGTCAGGCAATTTGCATCTGCTGGGGCAGGAGCATATTCTTCTCTCACTGGCCAGACATAGGTATAGTTTTTGCCAGGAGGAACATTGTCATCATCCTTGTTCCTTCCATATGTTCCATCTGGGTACAGGGCTCCTTCCAAGAAAATATAAAACATAGTTAAAATGCAGAGATCACACACTATAGTGGAAAGAGCTAGAACTTTGAAATCAAACACACATGAATTAAAATTTATTTGCTATGGGACTTGAGGCTAGTTACTTAAATTCTCACTGCCTTGGTTTTCTACCAGTAAAGCTGGAATGTTTATATCTACCCCCACTACATGAGGCAGTATATATGAAGTGTCCTGCACAGAGCCAGATGTTTAATAAATATTCATGAAGACCCCTTCTGACAGGCCTCCCGTACCAATCAGGAAGACATCAATCTGCTTCACTTAACATCAACTGAAGAAGGAAAGGAGAAGCAGCAGAAGAAATAACAAACACTTCTTGGGCACTTACTACACATTCAACACCTAAATTTGAGACCTGAGAGATTTTGGGTCTCATGAAAAAGATCTGCTGACCTCAAAGCTAAGCAGGTATAGAGGTGAACACTCAGCACCCAGGCTTAAAAATAAAAACAAGGGAAAAAAAGAGCAGAAACCTTAGTGGCCAACACACTATAAGGAATACAGATTTCACAGGTTTCACCCGGACAGGTTACTAAACAGAAAAACAAGTAACATAAACAAACTTGGATGATGGTGGGATCAGAATCCAGAATCCAAAGTTGCTACAGTATATTCTCAATAATTTACAGTTTTCAACAAGAAGAACAACAGCCACAGCAAAATGAGACATGCAAAGAAATAAGAAAGTGTGATTCATACTCAAGGGGAAAAAAGCAGCCAACAGAAACTATCTCTAAGTGCTTCTAGGTGTTGAATTCAGCAGATAAAGACTTTAAAGCAGTTATTATAAATATATTCAAGCAACTGAAAGAAGCTATGTTTAAATAATTAAAGGAAAGTAGGACAAATTATTCAACAAATAGAGAATCTCAATAAGGAGATAAAATTTATACAAAATTAAAAAAAAGAACCAAGTTGGAGTTTTGGCATTGGAACATACAATAAATGAAATAAAATATTCACTAGAGTGGCTTGGCAACAGATTCAAGATGGCAAAAGAGTCAGTGAACTTGAAGAGACATTGACAGAATTACGCTATCTGAAAAAGAGAGGATTAAAAAAAGATTGAAGAAAATAAACAGAACCTCAGAGACCTATGCGACTAAATCAAGTATATTAACATGTGTGTAATGTAGTCTGCCAAAGGAGAGGAGAAAGAAATGGGGGCAGAAAAAAATATGTGAAGAAATAATTGCAGAAATTTTTACCAAATTTGATGAAAAACATTAACTTACTTACACATCAAAGGAGCACAACAAACCACAAGTAGAATAAATACAAAGAATTCATATACAAATATATTGTTGTCAAGCTGTTGGGGAGGAAAAAAAGGCAAAGAGAAATGATCACATACTAAGGAGCCCCAACGTGATTAACAGTTGACTTCCCATTTAAATATTTGATATGAGAAGACAGTGGGATGACATACTAAAAGTACTAGAGGAAAAATACCAACCAAGAATAATATATCCAGCAAAACTAGCCCTCAAAACAATAAGGCAAAATAAAGATGCTCTAGATAAGCAAAGATAAGTGAGTCTGTTGCTAGCAGACCTGTCTTACAAGCAATACTAAAAGAGTTTTTCAGACTAAAAGGAAATAACACCAGAGAATGTGAATCCACAGAAAGAAGTGAAAAGCACCAAAAACAGGAAAAATGGGAGTTAATATAAAAGATTCTATAAATATATTTTTCCTTTTTTATCCTAACTTCTTTAAAATTCATAAGATAATATACAGTTCCAAGTATAACATCACATTGTTGGGTTTACAGAGAGAGAGATGTAATGACAATATAACAATAATAACAAAAAAGAGGTGGGTGAGAATGATGCTCTGTTGGAGTAAAGCTTTTATATATTTCCAGAATTAAGTAGGTAAAAAATATGAAGTATACTGTGATATGTTAAAATGCACATTACAATCCATAGGCCAGCCAATAAGAAATGAACTCAAAATATATAGTTGAAAAATTAACAGAGAAATATAAATAGTAGATTTTAAAATATTGTTTCACACCAAAGAAGACAGTAAAGGAAGAACAGGGGAATAAAAAAGACAAAATGCATATAGAAAATAATTAGCAAAATAAGTGTAGCTCAAACCAATCAATAATTACATTAAATGTGAATGGTCTAAACACTCCAATCAATATGCAGAGATTGTCAAATTGGACAAAGAAGTAACATCCAACTATATGCAGTCTATATTTTAGATTCAAAACACAAATAGATTGAAAGCAAAAGAATGCAAATAGCAACAATATGAGAGCTGAAGTGGCTCTCAATAACAGACAAACTAGATTTTAAGACAAGAAATGTAATGAGAGACAAAGATAGATATTTCATAATGATAAAAGAGTCAATATATCAGGAAGATAAAACAAATATAAAGCTGTTCATACCTAACAAGAGTCTCAAAACACATAAAGCAAAAACTGACATAACTGAAAGGAGAAATACACAACTGAACAGTAATTGTTAGAGATTTCAATACCCTTCTCTAAATAACTGGTAGAAAAACTAGGCAGAACATCAGCAAGGATATAGAAGACTTCAACAATGCTGTCAAACAACTCAACTTAACTGATACCTATAGAACATTCCATCCAATGACTGCAGAATACACCTTCTTTACAAGGGCACATGGAACATTCTTCAGGATAGAAAGTAAGCTACACATTAAATAAATCTCAATAATTTAAAAGGAATAATACTTCCATCCAAAAACAACAGAATACACTTTCTGCTCAAGTGCACATGGAATATTCTCCAGGATACAGCACATCTTGGGTCACAAATCAAGCCTAGGTAAATTTAAGAAAATTAAAATCACATCAAGCATCTTTTCCAACCACAATGCTATGAGACTAGATATCAATTCCAGGAAAAAACTAAAAAATACAAACACATGGAGGCTAAACAATATGCTACTAGACAACCAAGAGATCACTGAAGAAGTCAAAGAGGAAATAAAAAAATACTTAGAACAAAATGACAATGAAAATATGACGAACCAAAACCTATGGGATGCAACAGAAGCAGTTCTAAGAGGGTAGTTTATAGCAATACAATCCTACCTCAAGAAAAAAGAAAAATCTCAAATAAACAGCTTAACCTTACACCTAAAGCAATTAGAGAAAGAAGAACAAAAATCTCCAAAGTTAGCAAAAGGAAAGAAAATAAAAATCAGATCAGAAATAAAGGAAAAATAAATGAAGGCAACAACAGCAAAGATCAATAAAACTAAAAACCAGTTCTTTGAGAAGATAAACAACATTCATAAACCATTAGACTCATCAAGAAAAAAAGGAGAATACTCAAATCAACAGAATTAGAAATGAAAAAGGAGAAGTAACAACTGACACTGCAGAATTACAAAGGATCATGAGAGATTACTACAAGCAACTCTATGCCAATAAAATGGACAACCTGGAAGAAATGGACAATTTCTTAGAAAAGTACAGCCTTCCAAGACTGAACCAGGAAGAAATAGAAAACATGAGCAGACCAATCACAAGCACTGAGATTGAAACTGTGATTAAAAATCTTCCAACAAACAAAAGCCCAGAGCCAGATGGCTTCACAGGTGAATTCTATCAAACATTTAGAGAAGAGCTAACACCAATCATTCCAGACTCTTCCAAAATATAGCAGAGGGAGGAACACTCCCAAACTCATTCTACGAGGTCACCATCACCCTGACACCAAAACCAAAGATGTCACAAAAAAGAAAACTACAGGCCAATATCATTGATGAACATAGATACAAAAATCCTCAACAAAATACTAGCAAACAGAATCCACCAGCACATTAAAAGGATCATACACCATGATCAAGTGGGGTTTATCCCAGGAATGCAAGGATTCTTCAATATATGCAAATCAACCAATGTGATACACCATATTAACCAATTGAAGGATAAAAATCATATGATAATCTCAAAAGATGCAGAAAAAGCTTTTGACAAAATTCAACACCCATTTATGGTAAATGGGTGAGCATAGAGGGAACCTACCTCAACATAATATAAGCCATATATGACAAACCCACAGCCAACACCATTCTCAATGGTGAAAAACTGAAAGCATTTCCTCTAAGATCAGAGACAAGACAAGGATATCCACTCTCACCACTGTTTTTCAACATAGTTTTGGAAGTTTTAGCCACAGCAATCAGAGAGGAAAAGGAAATGAAAGGAAACCAAATTGGAAAAGAAGGAGTAAAACTGTCACTGATGCAGATGACATGACACTATACATAGAGAATCCTAAAAATGCTACCAGAAAACTACTAGAGCTAATCAATGAACTTGGTAAAGTTGCAGGATAGAAGATTAATGCACAGAAATCTCTTGCATTCCTATACACTAATGATGAAAAATCTGAAAGAGAAATTAAGGAAACACTCCCATTTACCATTGCAACAAAAAGAATAAAATACCAGGAATAAACCTACCTTAGGAGGCAAAAGACCTGTATGCAGAAAACTATAAGACACTGATGAAAGAAATCAAAGATGATACAAACAGATGGAAAGATATACCACGTTCTTGGATTGGAAGAATCAAAATTGTGAAAATTACTATACTACCTAAAGGAATCTACAGATTCAATGCAATCTGTATCAAATTACCAATGGCATTTTTCACAGGATTAGAACAAAAAATTTTACAATTTGTATGTAAAAGTCTTTACAAAAGACCCCGAATAGCCAAAGCAATCTTGAGAAAGAAAAACAAAGCTGGAGGAATCAGGCTCCATGACTTCAGATTATACTACAAATCTACAGTAATCAAGACAGTATGGTACTGGCACAAAAATAGAAATATAGATCAATGGAACAGGATAGAAAGCCCAGAGATAAACCCACACACCTAGGGTCATCTTTGACAAAAGAGGTAAGAATAAACAATGGAGAAAAGATAGCCTCTTCAATAAGTGGTGCTGGGAAAACTAGACAGCTACATGTAAAAGAATGAAGTTAGAAGACTTTCTAACACCATACACAAAAATAAACTCAGAATGGATAAAAGACCTAAATGTAAGGCCAGACACTATAAAACTCTTAGAGGAAAACATAGGCAAAACACTCTATGACATAAATCACAGCAAGATCTTTTTTGACCCACCTCCTAGAGTAATGGAAATAAAATATAAAACAAACAAATGAGACCTAATGAAACTTAAAAGGTTTTGCACAGCAAAGGAAACCATACACAAAACAAAAAAAACAACCCACAGAATGGGAGAAATTATTTGCAAATGAAGAGACCAACAAGGGATTAATCTCCAAAATATACAAACAGCTTATGCAGCTCAATATCAAAAAACCCAAACAATCCAATCAAAGAATGGGAAGAAGATCTAAATAGACATTTCTCCAAAGAAGACATATGGATGGCCAAAAAACACATGAAAAGATGCTCAGCATTACTAATTATTAGAGAAATGCAAATTGAAACTACAGTGAGGTGTCACCTCACACCAGTCAGAATGGCCATGATCAAAATGTCTACAAACAATAAATGCTAGAGAGGGTGTGGAGAAAAGGGACCATCCTACACTATTGGTGGCAATGTAAATTGGTGTAGCCACTGTGGAGAAGAGTATGGAGTTTTCTTTAAAAACTAAATATAGAACTACCATATGATCCAGGAATCCCACTCCTGGGCATATATCCAGAGCAAACTATAATTTGAAAAGATACATGCACTCCAATGTTCATTGCAGCACTATTTACAATAGCCAGGACATGGAAGCAACCTAATGTCCATAGACACAGGAATGGATAAAGAAGATGTTGTACATATATACAATGGAATATTACTCAACCATAAAAAAGAATGAAATAATGCCATTTGCAGCAACATGGATGGACCTAGAGATTATCATACTAAGTGAAGTAAGTCAGACAAAGACAAATATAAGATATCACTTATATGTGGAATCTAAAGAAAATGGTAGAAAATTTGAAACTTATTTACACAACAGAAACAGACTCACAGACTTCAAAAACAAACATATCATCACTAAAGGGGAAATGTGGAGGAGGGATAAATAATGAGTTTGGGATTAACACATACACACTACTATAGATAAAATAGATAGTCAACAAGGACCTACTATATAGCACAGGGAATTTTACTCAGTATTCTGTAATAACCTATATGGGAAAATAATCTGAAAAAGAATGGATATATGTGTACGTATAACTGAATCACTTAGCTGCACACCTGAAACTAACATAATATTGTAAATCAACTACACCCCAATATAAAATAAAGATTAAATTTTTAAAAATCCAGTACTTATCAAATTAAAAACTCTCAAACTAGGAATAGACAGGAACTTCCTTCTAAGAATAATCCACATCTAACATCATGCTTAATGGGAGGGAGACTGCATGCTTTCTTCCTATGACTGGGAACAGGGCAAGAATGTTTGCTCTTGCCACTGTTATTAAATATTGTCCTGAAAGTTCTAGCCAGTGCAATAAGCCAAAGAAAAAGCTAAGTTATACCCATTGGTAAGGAAGAAATAAAACGTTATATTCATAGTGACATGATTCTGTATTTAGAAAATTCCAAGGAACCCTTTAAACATCTACTAATAAACAAGTTTAACAAGATAGTAGGATTCAAGATAAATATATAAAACTCAATTGTATTTCTACACACTAGTAACAAACAATCAAAAATAAAATTAAGAAAACTATTCCATTTATAACAGTATCAGAAAGAATAAGATATTTCTGAATAAATTTAACAAAAGAAATGCAAATCTTGTACACTAAAAACTAAACATTGTTTAGAGACAATAGAAGTCTAAATTCCATGTTCAGATTGAAAGACTCAATATTGTCAAAATGGCAATTCATCTTTTAAATGCAGGTGACAATTTCCCCCCAACTGACTGATAAAACTCAATGCAATCCTAATGAAAACCCGGCTGATGTTCTGTGGGGGTTTTTTGGTAAAAATTAACGAGTTCATCTGATATTTATATGGAAATGCAAAGGACTTAGAGTAGCTAAAAAGTCTTGAGAAGAGCAAAGTTGGAGAATTTATGCTACCCAATTTCAAAACTTACTATAAATTCGTAGTAATCGAGACAGTGTGGTGTTTGTGCAAGGGTAAGCACATAGATCAGGGGAACAGAATTGAAAGCCCTGAAATAAACCCTTATACTTATAGTTATTGATTTTCAACTATAGCCTATGAATCATTTATCTTCTATTCCCAGGACCCACAGTCAGTCTCTGGCACCTGGTGGGCGCTCAGTAGAAGTATCATGAAGGTAATGAATTTTACGTGCTCACCTTCACCTACTCAGAACTAACCAAATCTGGGACCGAGAGGTTTGCTGCACTTCAGATGGAGGAAAAGCACCAAGAACAAAGGGCACTCCTAATCTTGTGTCCATCATCAGAGGTGTCTCCTCTGGCTGCTTAGACAGACCTGTCTATGACAACTGCCAGGCAAGTTTTGTTGCCTTAGGACAATATTTAATAGCCAGAAGCTCGTCCTTGGTGGTAAAGTAAGCTGCATCAGAGTTAATGGTGCTGTTCCTGGCATGTTCCTCAGAGCCAGTAGTGTAGCAGGTTTAACATCATTTGACACATTCCACCTGGTCACGAGCAAGAATAAAATGAGAGATGTGAAAAATACTTCTGAAGACGGAGAAATACTTCCATCTCAAAAGCCTAAGAATGTTGCTTTTAAAAAAAATTTAACTTTAGGGAGTACTCAGGAAACTGTGCTATTGAAGCTATTTAAGTACAAACAAGAAGATAGGGATGGGGGACTTCCCTGGTGGCGCAGTGGTTAAGAATCTGCCTGCCACTGCATGGGACACAGGTTCGAGCCCTAGGTCCAGGAAGATCCAACATGCCGCGGAGCAACTAAGCCTGTGTGCCTCAACTACTGAGCCTGCACTCTAGAGCCCTCGAGCCACAACTACTGAGTCCATGTGCCTAGAGCCCGAGCTCCACAACAAGAGAAGCCACTGCAACGAGAAGCCCATGCACTGCAATGAAGAGTAGCCTCCGTTTGCCACAACTAGAGAAAGCCCACGCGCAGCAATGAAGACCCAGCGCAGCCTAAAGAAATAAATAAACAAACAAATAAATCAAATTAAAAAAACAAACCAAAAAAAGAAGGCAGGGATGCTTCAGAAAGGAAGTACCAAAGACAGTATCCTTAAGCAGGGAAGTTGAGGTCCACGTGCACTGAGACACCCTCCCCATAGCTGAGGCTGTTACTGGTGATAGGACACAGGAATCCGTTGTGCACTCTGCTCCTTATCCAACATGGGACCCAGTCAAGACTGACTGACAGGAAGGTTAGTGTGTTTCTGGGGCCGCGGTGGAGCACGTGTCAAGGGACGCCAACACCCAGTTCTGCAGCAACATAAACAAAAGTGAGAACGAAGAGAGGAAGGAAATAGGGTAAGAAAAAGAGAAAGAAAAGGTGGGGACAGATGGGGGAGGGGGAGGGGAGGGGAGGGAGGGGGAGGGGAGGGGAGGGGAGGGGGAGGGGGGAGGGGGAGGGGAGGGAGGGGGAGGGGAGGGGAGGGGAGGGGGGAGGGGAGGGGGGAGGGGAGGGGAGGGGAGGGGAGGCAGGGAGAAGACAAAAGAATACATGTAATCTTAGAATGTGCTCTTAGAATCCCGTTCATTGCAACTGACAGTTGCCTTACTTAAGAAGGAGAGAGAAGACACCAATAATATAGGATTGATATTTACCTTCTGAATCTTTGTTGTAGAAAACGCCGTGTGGATGCAAGGAGTAGGGTCGGGAAGCAAAGTTCTTTAAATGGATGACAATCACATCACCCACTTCAGCTCTCAAGATAGGGCCCAAGAATCCAAGCCAGGGAGGTTTGGGGATCTCTGTGGAATAAGTCTCATCTGTGTAGTGTCTGTAAACAGCCTTTTTGTAAATACTGCCTATCCTGTTGGGTCCTCTTTTGAGAAATAAGGTTGCAAGTCTAAAAGTAAGAAGGAAAATATTTTATAATTGAAATTAAAAGAGAAATCCTAATAGCTTACTTTAATAGTCCACAAAGTACTTGTAAGCATGATTTCTCATTTGGTGTTCACCAAAACCCTTCAGCCTCTGTAAAGTTGGTAAGATTATCCTCAATTTATTAGTGAGGAAATGGAGCCTAAGAGTTAAGTGACAAGCCAGAAACAAATAGTATTCACAACCAAACTAAAACAAAACCAAAATATTCTAAAGTCACACTGTCCATTTGCCCCTTTTCATTCAACAAACACTTATTATGCACTTACCGCATTCTCAGTAGGAGTCTATGATCTAATAATGAAAAAATTAAGTAACTACTCAGAGCAATATATGATTAAGTAAGTACCAATTGAGTGGTTGATGCAATGGATATTGGCTCAGTTTTTCTAGGAATATATTTGTTCACAGAAGGAAAAGATTACTGTGAGTCAAAGAGGTCAGAAAAACCTCATATAAAATGCAGAAATTAAGGAGAAGTAGGATTGGATAACAAAATGGAAAAGTTGAGGACACTGAGCAGGGACAGAGCATGAGCAACAAGGAGGAAGAAGTATGGGTGATGTGGGGGGAAAGCAAGTTATAGGCTGGGGCAGAGTTCTGGAAGGTGAGTAGCGAGAAGTATGGATGCATGTAAATTCTGGGGAAAGACTGATAATGAACTTTATCATATGGTTATCATAGGTTGAAGAATTTAGAATTTAGAATTGATCTTGGAAGAACTGAGGACTCACTGAGGTTTTCCATAAAATGGGTGACATGATAATCAGTATTTAGGAATGATCCTTATGGCAGTGGTGTGAAAGTTTTAGAGGAGTCAGGCAAAGGGGATAGCAAAGATGGGGGGCAGGGAGGTTGTCAGGAGATTAGGAAGATGTGATGCAATAGGAAAAAAAGGGATGGATGTGAAAAAAACAGGATTCTAGGACTTAATATGACCAGATGCCCTCCTGGGGTGAGAGGGAGACTCAGTCCCAGGGTTTGGGAGCCTGAGACAATAGCAACACTGGTGACACTATTTTGCAGGTGGTCATACCATCTTCCCCCAGGAGGTGGAACCCCCTTCCCCACTCTCAATCTATGTGATTAGTGCTCCAATCCCAGAAGTATTGGCTTCTGCTTGAGCAAGAGCTCCTGGGTGCAGCCATTCCAATGAAGCTGAGGCAACAGACAAGTCGCACTCTGGCACACACTCCTGCACACATGCATGCATTACTTCTCAGTCATTCAACAAACTGTAAGTATCTCAAGCCCTGTACTCAGTCCTGGGGATACAGAGAAAAAATTCAAAGACTTGAAGGAGCTCTCATTCTAGAAGGAAGAGTTATTGAAACCAAGAAGGACTCTATGGGGACTTACCAGTGACAGACCCCTGGTGGCCCCCACCTCTTGTTTGTAGAAAAGCTTTAGCCTCCTGGGCCTTCCCCAAGTTCCAAAGAGCAAATTTAATCAGAGAAGTGAGAAAATGCAGAAACAAAGGAAAACAGTCAAGCAAGACAAAAGAATAGTTTAGCTATAAAACAAAGTCAAGGACTTTTAGTTCCTCACCGGATGCTATAGAAAATACCCTGAGCCATATCCTTGAGTTGTTTTGCAGATACTAAAACCCCCACCAGGAGGAAGAAGTTAACTACATGCTGACCACCAGCACGTCAACCCCAGACCAGCTGGAACCAGGAGGGTGATGATGTCGACTCCCGAAACACCACCATTACCTCACCACCAACCAATCAGAAGGACATACACAAGCTGATCACACATCCCTCCACCTCACCTTTAAAAACCCTTCCCTGAAAACCACTGGGGAATTTGGGTCTTTTGAGCATGGGCTGCCTGTTCTCTTTGCTTGGGCCCACGTTGAGTGCCTTGCAATAAATGCTGTACTTTCCATCACCACAACCAGGATTAGTAGATTGGCTTTGCTGCACACTGGGTACGTGGATCCACGTTCGGTGCGGTAACATGAGAACACAGGCATATAATCTTGAGTGTAAGACAGATCAGATGAGGTTTCCTAGATGAACTAATGCCTAAATGTGGTCTCAAAGAGCAAAGAAGTGTTACCCAAGCAAAGAAGATGGAAAGGGCTGATAGAGCAGACATTTTGCCAACTCTGCACCCACACTACATTCTTTGGTCTAAGAGGACACCTTTCCCATTCTCATTCTATATATGCTTTGGGTGGGGCACCACACCCACCTCCAGCAATGGAGCAAGTGACTCACCCTAAACTATTAGCACACTAAGCCCCCTCATACATTGATGGAGGGAGGGCTTGTGATCCAGGTCTGGACAAATTGGTGTAATTCTTCCCCCAACCAAGCCACCCTGGACCACAGTGATTAGTTCAGGGACAGCTATAGAGTGGCTGATTGCTTCAATCTGAGGGAAACTAGGGACTTGTGAAGGATCTCTTTTTTTGTGCACTTGGAACTGGGGATGTGAGTCTAGAGCTTCTGGCAACCATATGGCTAATCCAAGGAGAGAATCTCCCAGAAACGTCTATGAGGGCTGGACCAGTTGGATGTAAAAGACCTTAGAAGATCTGCTCTATGACATTGCAACCCAAACAGTTGTGAGGCAACTCCAGACTCCCAGCTTCCCCCAGAGTGCCCTGCACCAATTCTTCCCCTGCCTCACCCCTCCCAGTATAGGGCACACTTTCCCCCCTTTGACTCCTCTCCCTCATCTGAGTCAGAACCCTAGGCAGATGCCATGATTCAGGTATCCTTGTCCTGTCCCAGGTCCCAGCCTCAGACATCAGTACGCAGAGCTATAAACCCTTAGATAGTTGGGGTTCAGTCTGTAGCTGGACCCAAGCCACATTCCCATTCTGTCCAGAGACAGACCCAGGAACAGTGGTCCTCCTGAGGTAGACATATTTCCTGGACCAGAATATATAAAGTTTATACCCATGTATGACTGTCTCCCCATGATAAGACAAGCACTTGACAACTTACATGACTACTGTGGATAGAGATCAAAAGGAAGACCCTCCCTGCCCCTGCAGTAGGATCTGTCTATCCCATCAGTGCACGTCACACCTTTGAGAACTCTCCCAGAGTTCTCACATGCATCTCCCCTATTTCAGTCCTGTGATGAGCTTGAAAACTGTTCTGCTGACTTTCAACAAGTACAGGTTGAGGACCTAAAGCATGTGAGGTGCAGGGCTAGGTGTTGCTTAGATAAAAATATGAACAGGACCCAAGGGACAAAGACAGTATTGGCTGCACAAGAGAGGTGAATAAGAATTATAAGAGGAGAACAAAATGCCCTGAGAATTTAGGAGAGAGGGCGAGACGATGGGCTCTCCAAGTGGAAGGGATGGCTTGAGCAAGGGGGTAGGGGAGCGGGAGAGGAATTAGAGGTCAGTACTCAATGGGAGTGAAATTGTAGTGAACTGTGAATGCTGGATTAAGGCATTAGTATATATTATATCTACAGTTAATAGCCCCTGAAGATTCTTGAGCAGGAAATTTGACCATATACTTGTTTTGGGAAGACAGTTTTGGTAGAACCCCATATCTGACTTCTCTTCATTGTACCCACCTATCTGATTTTGCCCACCTGCTTCTGCTCACTTGATCAAACTCCTTCCTGAGCTTCCACCTCTGAATACCAAGCCTACATAGCTGACCAAGGCTCTGTTTACCTTCATGGTTGATTTGGGGGATTTTCTTCCTTGGTGTCTGACCTCAGCTGACCTGACCTCAACTTAGCTGAGCCTCCCTTTCCCGGTGGCCCGGGGATGGCATCTGCTTGCCCTGTCTGATCTGGTTCTTTCTCTGGCCAACTTGGGAAGTTTCACTGTCTCTCTTTACTTCAACATCATGTTTTCCCAACTTTCCTCCCCTCCTCTTTCCTCTTTCTGGGTCCTATCTCAGCAGAGAATTCCTTTTTTTTTTGGCAGTGGAAGTGCTGAGTCCTAACCACTGGACTGCCAGGGAATGCCCTAGAATTCCTTTGTTGATGGAGCCATACCAGGTCTGATAGTCTCTGTATCAGCAATGGATTTCTGTTAGCTTCATTAAGCACGACAGATCAAAAAGCAAAATAACAGGTATTTTCAGGGCTTCATGTTCATCTCCTTGAAGACATTATCAAATGATCGTATACCAGTGACTCAGATACAAGCTCCCAAGCAGTTCCTACAACAAAGCTCCCCGCAGTCTCTAGTATGAATGGTAGTTTTGCCCACCCTGCAGACTTTTCAGGTTGATGGAGCCAGAGGTCAATGTGCTCCTCTCCTCTGCACACAGCCTTTCCTCCAAATAAGGGTTGAACAAATGTTTTTGCAGATATCAGTTGAAGGAGTCCCAAATTATTTATCTGCCCAGAACACCAGATTACTAGCCTGCCCAGGCACGCTCATGTGCCGACCCCACCCTGCCCTTTGTGTGGAGTCGGTATGGGGGGAGGTTCCTGGGACAAAGGAGGAAGCCATGGTTCAGGCCCCCACGGAGAAGCCAGGGATGGGCCTGACCAGAGAAAAGCCAGTGCTCCAGGAATCACAGGGCCAGTCCTCCCAGAGGCAGCAAAGCTCTCTCTCCCCCAGGTGCCAGGCTCAGCTTCCAATCCAGATAATGGAACTGAGAACACAGGAATCCGGACAAAAGGGTCAGAGAATTATAACGATGATTTTGGTAGCAAAAGCCTGGAAAGACAAATTTCTTCAGCTGGTGACTGGGAAAATAAATTAGGGCACAGTCATACCACTTAGCCATACAAAAGAACTAGGTGTTTCTACAGGTAGCAAGATGGCATGATCACCAAGATGCTAAATGGTAAGAGCAAATTGCAGAACAGCATGTAAAGTATGATCTCATTTGTGTGTGTGTGTTTTTAACAATGTACATATACATGCAAAGAAAACATTTGGAAATACGTCCAGGGAAACCATGAAGTGTAGCTTCTGGGACATGGGACTGAGGCCACAGACAGGAGCAAGAAAGGACGAGAAGTTTACTATTACTCACCCTCTACCGTACTGTGGGAATGTTTTACTCTGTACCATTGTACTTACTTTCATAATAAAAACAAGCTCACATTTTATTTAGACAAGAGGGTCCAGGCTGTTTGGCTACTGAGGGGTCAAACTTCTCTTCTTGTGTGCCTTCTACCTCTGAAAACACAGCTGCCACCACAAAGTGTGCTGTGAGGGTGGGAGCTCCTTCCCCACAGAGGAGATTGGCATCCTGACCAGGGAGCACAGCACCTCCTCAGCCTCTGGTTTGACAAATCCAAGTCCACTATCTAAGCATCAGGACCGAGGTCTTGGGGACACTTGGGTCTGTGCACATGAGGTCTTCTGCCTCTGTGTATCCACTGAGCCTACATGTGTCTGCCCAGGAGCAGGAGTTCACTTCTGCTCTACAAGGCAGAAGCCTACATTTCCGTGTGCAAGGGAATGGTATAAAAAGTCTGGATACCTGACAATGGGGCTTTATGATAGAGGCTCTTGTGTTTCCCAGCCTCACTTGCAGCTTGCATGGTCATGTGACATAGTTCTAGCCAATGAGATGTAAGCATATATCACTCCCTGGTACTTCTCTGGATTCAGCTAGTAGAGACCCTTTCTGTCCTTCGCTCTTCCCATTATCCATGCCCAAAATGAAGACATGACCACTGGAGCTTTAGCAGCCATCTTGAGAGAATGAGGAAGAAGGTCACACCCTAGGGATGGTCAAGTGGAATGCCAAAAGAACCTGGGACCCTGAAGTTGCCAACCTCTGGACTTCTTTTGTGTAAGTCAATAAATAGACTTAAGCCAGTGTTTTTTGGGCTTAAGAAAACAGTGTTTTTCTGTTAACTAGCAGCTGAATACTAGTCCTAACTGAACGGAGTGTTCAGAAGAAGAAGGAAGAAGAGCAGAGGGAGAACTGAGTCATCCTCAGGCTGGCTAATTAGTCCCAGAGTAGGCATAGTTGCCTGGCTTTATACTGGTCACCCAGTAAGTCAATGACAGAGCAAGGATTAGATTCAGAATCTCTGGTGTCCTCTCTAGGTTCAGCCTGAAGGGTAAAAAGCTATAATGAGATTATTCATAAGAGCTTGTCATTCCAACAGGCTCTGTGGGAAAGATGGACATCTGAGCCTCCTCACTTCTCTACTTCAGGTTCCCAGCATGTGTGACCATGCCTGCACACACATATACCTACATGGAAATGTGTGCTGAGCAAGAGTTCCTTACCATGAGTTGTCTGGCAAAGCCACCTTAACAACAGGCAAGCATATCGGAGGGAGGGGAAGTGTTCGCTGCCTTCCTACAACGCATTGCATATACTGCATATTTTAGTACTGAGTTATATGTCAACTTGTTTTGTGCATTCATGGATGTGTGTCATTCTTATCACTTAAACAGCCAATGGTCACTCCAAGAGAGAATTAGGTTTTCTATCATAGTTGTTCCTAAATGTCCACCCATGTACCAACAATATCAGAATTATCTGGGACATTTCCCAAAAATGTCACGCCCCACTTCAGGACAATTGAATCAGACTTTCTGCTGGCAGGACCTGTGATATCTTTATTTTTCCTCACCAAACAGTTCCTACAACAGGGCATTCTAGTGCTTGCCCATTCTGATTTTTCTTTCCTCCCATGAAAAGGGGAGATTAAAGAGCTTTCACAGTTAGGTGGGGCTATGGGATTTTGGCAAACAGGCTATGAGTGGAAGTAATATGTGTCACTTCTGAACCAGGGCATTTAACTGCCATTGCAAGACTCCTCACTTCCTCTGCTGTAGGGGAAGCCTCCAATGAAGATAGTAAGATCTCAAGATCCAAGCAGCCTGGCTGCTAGTTTGTTTGGGGAGGACAGCTGTCCTGGAGTCATTGGTCCTCTGTGAACCAGAGTGGATGAGAAATACACCTCTGTGATATCAAGCTCCTGAGATTTGGGGCTTGTTTGTTTCTGTAGCACAACCTGACCTATTCTGACTAATACAATTCCAATGTGCATACAAGTTTGGAAATCACATTTCTGTAGTACTTAGCATAAAACCCATAGTAACTATTTGAAACCATAGGAACTGTTTAAATCCATAGGAACGATAGAAAATGGAAAAGGTAGGGGAGAGAAGCAAGAAGAACTACAAACCTGCAGCCTGTGGAACAAAAACCACATTCATAGAAAGATAGGCAAGATGAAAAGGCAGAGGGCTGTGTACCAGATGAAGGTAAAAGAGAAGACCCCAGAAAAACAACTAACTGAAGTGGAGATAGGCAACCTTCCAGAAAAAGAATTCAGAATAATGACAGTGAAGATGATCCAGGACCTCAGAAAAAGAAAGGAGGCAGAGAGCGAGAAGATGCAAGAAATGTTTAACAAAGACCTAGAGGAATTAAAGAACAAACAAACAGAGATGAACAATACAATAATAGAAATGAAAAATACACTAGAAGGAATCAATAGCAGAATAACTGAGGCAGAAGAATGGATAAGTGACCTGGAAGACAGAATGGTGGAATTCACCACTGCAGAACAGAGTAAAGAAAAAAGAATGAAAAGAAATGGAGAAAGTGTAAGAGAACCCTGGGAGAACACTAAACACAACAACGTTCGCATTATGGGGGTCCCAGAAGGAGACGAGAGAGAGAAAGGACCCAAGAAAATATCTGAAGAGATTATAGTTGAAAATTTCCCTAACATGGGAAAGGAAATAGCCACCCAAGTCCAGGAAGAACAGAGAGTACAATACAGGATGAACCAAGGAGAAACACATCAAGACACATAGTAATCAAATTGGCAAAAATTAAAAACAAAGAAAAATTATTGAAAGCAGCAAGGGAAAAATGACAAATAACATACAAGGGAAATCCCATAAGGTTAACAGCTAATTTCTCAGCAGAAATTCTACAAGCCAGAAGGGAGTGGCATGATATACTTAAAGTGATGAAAGGCAAAAACCTACAACCAAGATTACTCTACCCAGCAAGGATCTCATTCAGATTCGATGGAGAAATCAAAAGCTTTACAGACAAGCAAAAGCTAAGAGAATTCAGCACCACCAAACCAGCTCTACAACAAATGCTAAAGGAACTTCTCTAAGTGGGAAACACAAGAGAAGAAAAGGACCTACAAAAACAAACGCAAAACGATTAACAAAATGATAATAGGACATACATATCGATAATTACCTTAATCGTGAATGGAGTAAATGCTCCAACCAAAAGACACAGGCTTGCTGAATGGATACAAAAGCAAAACCCATATATATGCTGTCTACAAGAGACCCACTTCAGACCTAGGGACACATACAGACTGAAAGTGAGGGGATGGAAAAAGATATTCCATGCAAATGGAAATCAAAAGAAAGCTGGAGTAGAAATAATCATATTAGATAAAATATACTTTAAAATAAAGAATGTTACAAGAGACAAGGAAGGACACTATATAATGATCAAGGGATCAATCCAAGAAGAAGACATAACAATTATAAATATGTATGCACCCAACATAGGAGCACCTCAGTTACTAAGGCAACTGCTATAAAAGAGGAAATTGACAGTGACACAGAAATAGTGGGGGACTCTAACCCCTCACTTACACCAATGGACAGATCATCCAAACTGAAAATTAATAAGGAAACACAAGGGTTAAATGACACAATAGACCTGATAGATTTAATTGATATTTATAGGACATTCCATCGAAAAACAGAAGATTACACTTTCTTCTCAAGTGTGCACAGAATATTCTCCAGGATACATCACATCTTGGGTCACAAATCAAGCCTCAGTAAATTTAAGAAAATTGAAATCATATCAAGCATCTTTTCTGACCACAACTCTATGAGATTAGAAATCAATTACAGGGAAAAAACCTAAAAAACACAAACACATGGAGGCTAAACAATACATTACTAAATAACCAAGAGATCACTGAAGAAATCAAATAGGAAATCAAAATTACCTAGAGACAAATGACAATGAAAACACGACAATCCAAAACCTATGGGATGCAGCAAAAGCAGTTCTAAGAGGCAAGTTTATAGCTATACAAGCCTACCTCAAGAAACAAGAAAAATCTCAAATAAACAATCTAACCTTACACCTAAAGGAACTAGAGAAAGAAGAACAAACAAAACCCAAAGTTAGCAGAAGGAAAGAAATCATAAAGATCAGAGCAGAAATAAATGAAATAGAAACAAAGAAAACAATAGCAAAGATCAATAAAACTAAAAGCTGGTTCTTTGAGAAGATAAACAAAATTGATAAACCATTAGCCAGACTCATCAAGAAAGAGAGGAAGAGGATTCAAATCAAAAAAATCAGAAATGAAAAAGGAAAAGTTACAACAGACACCGCAGAAATACAAAGCATCCTAAGAGACTACTACAAGCAACTCTATGCCAATAAAATGGACAACCTGGAAGAAATGGACAAATTCTTAGAATGGTATAACCTCCCAAGACTGAACCAGGAAGAAGTAGAAAATATGAACAGACCAATCACAAGTAATGAAATTGAAACTGTGATTAAAAATCTTCCAACAAAAAAAAAGTCCAGGACCAGATGGCTTCACACATGAATTCTATCAAACATTTAGAGAAGAGCTAACACCCAGCCTTCTCAAACTCTTCTAGAAACTTGCAGAGGAAGGAACACTCCCAAATTCATTCTATGAGGCCAACATCACCCTGATACCAAAACCAGACAAAGATACTACAGAAAAAGAAAATTACAGACCAGTATCACTGATGATTATAGTTGCAAAAATCCTCAACAAAATACTAGCAAACAGAACCAACAACACATTAAAAGGATCATACACCTTAACCAAGTGGGATTTATCCCAAGGATGCAAGGATTCTTCAATATATGCAAATCAATCAATGTGATACACCATATTAACAAATTGAAGAATAAACACCATATGGTCTTCTCAATAGATGCAGAAAAAGCTTTTGACAAAATTCAACATCCATTTATGATAAAAACTCTCCAGAAAGTGGGCATAGAGGGAACCTACCTCAACATAATAAAAGCCATAAACGACAAACCCACAGCCAACATCATTCTCAATGGTGAAAAACTGAAATCATTTCCTCTAAGAGCAGGAACAAGACAAGGGTGTCCAGTCTCACCACTATTATCCAACATAGTTGTGGAAGTCTTAGCCATGGCAATCAGAGAAGAAAAAGGAATAAAAGCAATCCAAACTGGAAAAGAAGAAGTAAAACGGTCACTGTTTGCAGATGACATGATACTATACATAGAGAATCCTAAAGATGCCACCAGAATACTGCTGGAACTAATCAATGAATTTGGTAAAGTTGCAGGATAGAAAATTAATGCACAGAAATCTCTTGCATTCCTATGCACTAATGATGAAACATCTGAAAGAGAAATTAAGGAAACACTCCCATTTACCATTTCAACAAAAAGAATAAAATACCTAGGAATAAACCTACCTAGGGAGACAAAAGACATGTATGCAGAAAACTATAAGACACTGATGAAAGAAATTAAAGAGGATATCAACAGATGGAGAGATATACCATGTTCTTTGATTGGAAGAATCAATATTGTGAAAATGACTATACTACCCAAAGCAGTCTACAGATTCAATGCAATCCCTATCAAATTACCAATGGCATTATCTATGGAACTAGAACAAAAAATCTTAAAATTTGTTTGGAGACACAAAGACCCTGCATAGCAAAAGCAGTCTTGAGGGAAAAAAACGGAGGTGGAGGAATCAGACTCCCTAACTTCAGACTATACTACAAAGCTACAGTAATCAAGACAATATGGTACTGGCACAAAAACAGAAACATAGATCAATGGAACAAGATAGAAAGCCCAGAAATAAACCCATGCACCTATGGCCAACTAATCTATGACAAAGGAGTCAAGGATATACAATGGAGAAAAGACAGTCTGTTCAATAAGTGGTGCTAGGAAAACTGGACAGCTACATGTAAAGAATGAAATTAGAACACTCCCTAAGACCATACACAAAAATAAACTCAAAATGTATTAGAGACCTATGTAAAACCAAACACTAAAAAACTCTTAGAGGACATAAATCACAGCAAGATCTTTTTTGATCCACCTCCTAGAGTAATGGAAATAAAAATAAACAAATGGGACCTAATGAAACTTCAAAGCTTTTGCACAGCAAAGGAAACCATAAACTAGACGAAAAGACAACCCTCAGAATCGGAGAAAATATTTGCAAACGAATCAACGGACAAAGGATTAATCTCCAAAATATATAAACAGCTCATGCAGCTCAATATTAAAGAAACAAACAACCCAATCCAAAAATGGGCAGAAGACCTAAATAGACATTTCTCCAAAGAAGACATACAGATGGCCAAGAAGCACACGAAAAGCTGCTCAACATCACTAATCATTAGAGAAATGCAAATCAAAACTACAATGAGGTATCACCTCACACCAGTTAGATTGGGCATCATCAGAAAATCCACAAACAACAAATGCTAGAGAGGGTGTGGAAAAAAGGGGACCCTCTTGCACTGTTGGTGGGAATGTAAATTGAAACAGACACTATGGAGAACAATATGGAGGTTCCTTAAAAAACTAAAAATAGAATTACCATATGACCCAGCAGTCCCACTATTGGGCATATACCCAGAAAAAAAACGTAATTCAAAAAGACACATGCATCCCAATTTTTATTGCAAGACTATTTACAATAACCAGGTTATGGAAGCAACCTAAATGCTCTTTGACAGATGAATGGATAAAGAAGATGTGGTACATATATACAATGGAATATTACTCAGCCATAAAAAGGAACGAAACTGGGTCATTTGTAGAGATGTGGATGGACCTAGAGACTGTCATACAGAATGAAGTAAGTCAGAAACAGAAAAACAAATAATGTATAACACAAATATGTGGAACCTAGAAAAATGGTACAGATGAACCAGTTTGCAGGGCAGAAATAGAGACACAGATGTAGAGAACAAATGTATGGACACCAAGGGGGGTAAGCGGTGGGGGATGGGGGGTGGTGATGTGAAAAAAAAAAAGGTAGGGGAGGGGTGGAAGTAAGAGAAAGTCTTTCCAGTGTCTATGCAGCAAACCACCCCTAACAATACATAATACATATGTAACAATAGGATAGAAGCTCCAGCTCTTATGAGTCTTAGAAGATGCAAATCATGCCCAAGGAACAAAGCAGGTGGGTGACTTCAAGGGGCCATCCACAGGAAGCAGCCTCCGGTTTAGCTTGAGTGCACTCATTAGAATGCCCAAGTTGTTGGGTCGTATATTGTATTTTTAGTGTATCTTCAGGGTGACCCCACTCTGAGTGACTGAGTAATCACCACGCCTCAGATTCATCCTCAACCTACATTCCAACATTTTGACTCAAGCTGAGGATGTGTCTATTTCCTGCTGTGAAGGAATCCAGTGGGGTTGGGAAGTGTCCCATTAACTACTGCTTTAAAGACAAAATGTTTACATTGCCAAGGCCAGGGGCAATACCGTGAAGGGAGACACCTTCCATAGGCAGGTGAGATCAATCATTGTCAGAACGAACCTGCCTGTGGAAATCCTCTAACCAGTGCAAAGGTGGGATGCCAGTTTAGATTCCGAGGGGTTTGTAGCTCACTGGGGCTGTGCAGCTCACCAGCATCTCCATCCCCCACAACCTGGATCTTTTAGTGGGATTTTTTTTCCCTTCCATTCAACCATCGAGCAGTTGTTGAACCTCTACTGTATATGGGACATTAAATTAGAAACTGGAGTCAAGATGTATAATTCTCAGTCCTTGTATTCAAGAGATTTCCCATCTGGTTGGGAAGACAAAACATAGGCATTGGTGAATGAATAGCAACACCGAGTTTTCTATATTAAGGGACAACTAACCGTATAGAGCCCAAATGTCTGAGTGTGTGTTGGGGGGATGCAGGATGAAGACGAGTTGCAAAGTAACATCAGCAGAGGGTGTGGTCAGAGCAAACATGTGAGATCATGTAGTCACAATAAGGACAAATGGTGCTGTCTGAGCTTGAGATGGACTGAGGTTCACCAATGAGAAAACAGGACTAGATTGGGACAAGTGCCACGTGGCAAAAGGAAGGGTGAAGATGGCAGTTTCGAGTTGCAGCTCGGGCACAGCCACGGCCTTAATCAGATTAATAGTTTTTGAAGCTATCCCATCCAGTGATGCGCTCCTCTACACCTTGCTCACCCTGGTTTCCCCCTGGCATCCCCTAAGTCTTGAGTTCCCCCTTCTCCCACTTCATTTCCACAGAAGCCCCCCAGGCACCAAATACACACAGTAAAGGGAAAAGAGAATGAGCTTGAATTCCAATGCCTGCCTTGATGTTGTGAGGTCTTGGGGAAGTGACTTAACTTCTCTGAACCCCAGTTTCCTCAGCTGTAAACTGCTGACCATGGCAGAGCCACTGTGAGGGGTAAATGAGATGTGGAGCCCCATGCACAGTGTCTGGGAGAGTTAGCGCTCAATCAGTGGGAGTCAGGGGAGTTATGATCGTTTCTGGCAGAACTCTAACTAGAAAAGAGGAAAATGTGACCACCTGAGGTCTCTTTCCCATGGATATCCTGCTCTCCAGAGAACCCCTCAAGACAGGAGGGCTACCATGAAGACAAACATTTCCTGAGCGCTAACCCAGTGCCCGGCACCATATCTGAGCATTTACATATCTCCTGATACCCACCCTGTGGTGGGCTGATGATGGCTTCCAAAGATAAATTGACATCCTAATCCCATTATTTGGAGAAAGAGTCCTTGCCGATGTAATTAAGTTAAGGATTTTGAGATGAGGAGATGATCCTGGATAATCCAGGTGAGTCCGAAATGCCAGCAAAAGTGTTCTCATAAGGAGGAGATAAGACACACACAGAGGAGAAGGTGATATGAAGACGGAGGCAGAGATTGGAGTGATGCCACCACAAGCCAAGAATTGTCAGCAGTCCCCAGAAGCTGAAAGAGGCAATGAGTGGATTCTCCCTTAGAGCCTCCAGAGGGAGTGTGGCCCTGACAACACCTTCATTTCAGACTTCTGATCTCCAGGACTGGGTGAGAATAAATTTCTCTTCTTTTAAGCCACCTAGTTTTGTGATAATCTGTTCCAGCAGCCACAGGGGATGAATATACCTTCCCCCCACCCCCATGCAAGGACTGTCATTATCCCCATCTCACTAATGAGAAAATTGAGGCAAAAGAAGAAAGAAGAAGAAGAAAGAAGGAAGAAGGAAGAAAGAAGAAGAAGGAGGAGAAGGAGGAGAAGGAGGAGAAGGAGAAGAAGGAGAAAAAAAGAAGAAGAAGAAGGAGAAGAAGAAAGAAGAAGAGGGAGGAGGAGGAGGAGGAGGAGGAGGAGGAGGAGAAGAAGAAGAAGAAGAAGAAGAAGAAGAAGAAGAAGAAGAAGAAGAAGAAGAAGAAGAAGAAGAAGAAGAAGAAGAAGAAGAAGAAGAAGAAGAAGAAAGAAGGAGAAGGAGAAGGAGAAGGAGAAGAAAGAAGAAGGAGAAGGGGAAGGGGAAGGGGAAGGGGAAGGGGAAGGGGAAGGGGAAGGGGAAGGGGAAGGGGAAGGGGAAGGAGAAGGAGGAGGAGGAGGAGGAGGAGGAGGAGGAGAAGGAGAAGGAGAGGAGGGGAAGGGGAAGGGGAAGGGGAAGGGGAAGGGGAAGGGGAAGGGGAAGGGGAAGGGGAAGGGGAAGGGGAAGGAGAAGGAGAAGAAGAAGAAGAAGAAGAAGAAGAAGACTCAACTACTTGCCTAGTAAATGGAGCAAGAATTCTAAGCTTCTCAGTTGATGCCAGAGCCCCACACTCGCCAGGAGGCAAGGCTGCCTTGGCATCTTGTTAGACCACTTGGACTACACTTGGCTAAGGAAAACTTTCCTGGGCCTCCTGGTCCCCCTGACCAGGGCAGGAGATCTGTCACCCCTATACATGGCAGGGAAAGCTTTAATGACAACTCCTGGAATATAGTAAGGACTCAAGGATATTGTATTGTCTTTGAGTTCTCTCAAACCCCACAGACCTTGGTGTCCCACTACCCAGAGGTGAGAAAGGGAAGAGGGGGACTAAGATGGTGTTCATGAAGGATGGGGAAAAGGGAGAATTAGGGAGGGGAAGGTGGCAGGGACTGCCAGCTGCCTTATATTCTTGCTCCCTTTCTTAGTAACAGAATCAAACGCTGCTTTTATTCAGGCCCAAAAAAGCACAAAACTAAAAGACTATATTTCCAAGCCTTCTTTGTGTCTTTGAGTATCCAATGAGATGTAAGTAGAATTGGTTGGGTGGGGTTTTCATGAGAGCCCTTTAAAGGGCTGATGCAGCAGAAATTATGCCCCTTCTACCTTTCCCCTTTCTCTCTTCCTTCTTGGATAACAGGCATGAGGGCTGAGTCCTAGCAGCCATTTTGTGACCATAAGCTTCCTTGAGGAGTAAAGTCGCATGCTAAGGATAGTGGGTCAGAAACATAGAAGGCCTCTGAAATCCTATCATGCCACCTGTCCCACCAGCCTTAGACTGGCCACCTCTGCATTTCTTTCATAAGAGTATATCAAACCCTAATTTATTTAAGCCACTCTAGTCTTGTCTTTACTGGCAGCCAAAAGCAATCACTAACTGGTATAGTAACCCCAAGAGATTCCCGAGGCATCAGGCCCAACACATGATTTTTTCTGCTGATAAGATAGAAGTTGAGATTTGAAAGTCATCATCTGTCTAAGACCAAGCGCTAATGAGGTGAGATCCTTCTCTTTATTTCAAAGCTTATAAAAGCCTTTCTCTTCCTCTACCTGCTTCCCTTCAGTTGGCTCTTCTTTCAGGTAAACATACAGGGCCTTCCCCATCCTAGGGCCTGCTCATAGGGGGTGTTCAAAACCCTTTACCGTCAACTGGGCTGCCACAGTGATATGGCTGGGTAAACTCCCTTAACAGACCCTAACTTGGGGTTTGAGTAGTCATCAGTTTCACTCGTGTCTAAGTATGGGTCTGCCCGTGAGTTAGCACCCACGAAGACCCCTGCATTTCACTGGGAAGAAAAACAACCTGCTTGTGTGTTGGTGGCCTAAGGAGATCTTGGTGAGAATTGTAACTTTAAATAAGGTGATCCACTCTGGTTCCATTAAAGACCAGGCTTTACCACTGAAGCACAGTCACACCTTAATTAAGCACTTTATGAGCAGGACTGGCAGGAGTGAATCAAATGCTAACACCATCCCCAGGCAAGTCAAAGGAGCCCTGTGTCCCCATTAAGCCCAATGGTGAAGAGGAGGAATATATTCATCAGGAGAAAAATTTTCTAAATAGAATGTAACTCCTAAATCCTATATTTTCTAGGAAACCTCCATGCTTAGAGTCTCAATTATGTTTTTGACCCCTATGATCAAGAAAAGGTACCAAGTGGAAAGTTCAATGGCACCATCTGATGGCTATCATACCTTGGTGAAATGATTTCAATTTATTTCTTATCTCATCCTTGTGAATCAGGATTTATTAGGCTCTTGGCACTGCCTAATTTTGGTTTCCAAGATTTTTTACATCACTGAAACTTTGGCACTCACCTTTCTTTCCCCCTAATTTTTGCCCATTCCCCTTATTCAAAGATAAAGCAACGAGAACAACTAAATTGACAGTGATTAGTTCTTACTTTTTGTGTGTGTGTGTGATCAGTAAATAGCAATTTTTTTAACATCTTTATTGGAGTATAATTGCTTTACAATGGTGTGTTAGTTTCTGCTTTATAACAAAGTGAATCAGCTTCGAAGCTTCGAAGCTTCGTAGTGTATATATGTCCATGCCACTCTCTCACCTCGTCACAGCCTCCCCCTCCCCCTCCCCATATCCTCAAGTTCATGCTCTAGTAGGTCTGCGTCTTTATTCCCGTCTTACTCCTAGGTTCTTCATGACCTTTTTTTTTTTTTCTTAGATTCCATATATATGTGTTACCATACAGTATTTGTTTTTCTCTTTCTGACTTACTTTGCTCTGTATGACACACTCTCCATCCACCTCACCACAAATAACTCAATTTCATTTTCTTTTTATGGCTGAGTAATATTCCATTGTATATATGTGCCACATCTTCTTTATCCATTCATCTGTTGAGGGACACTTAGGTTGCTTCCATGTCCTGGCTATTGTAAATAGAGCTGCAATGAACATTTTGGTACATGACTCTTTTTGAATTATGGTTTTCTCAGGGTATATGCCCAGTAGTGGGATTGCTGGGTCATATGGTAGTTCTATTTGTAGTTTTTTAAGGAACTTCTGATTCCAAATGACCGGCCTTTCTCAGTCCTCCATGGGTCACTGTCACTGACAAACTCTGTGTAGGGAAGAGGGGTTATTTTACATATGCTGGGTCTTCCTCTCCACCAACAGAGCACTCATCCTCCAGCTGCAGAGGTGACTGGTGTACATCAAACCACTAGAGAGCAAAGCAGGGAGAAGGAAACACTGTGTCCTAGGCCAGATAAAGACACCAGATAAAGCTCCATGAGGGGTTGGGAAGGAAGCTGATCAGAATAAGCCAGGGCTGTGGGGAAAAACTCTGTGGGTGAAGTGAAGAATTGGAGACCGTTCTTAAAGAATAGGGAAAAAAATGAATGGGTAAATAAAAATATAGAATACTTCAAAAATTGTCACATATCCCCACTCTCAGGCTTTCTTCAACTCTGATTTCTAGGCTGAACATTTGCAAATCATCTCTCCTTGCATTGCAAAAAATCTTTCTAGAACTGGCAAGTAAGGTAAGATGTTTTTCATTTGGTTTTGAAAATTATGTCTAATGCCTTAGAATTATACTTCTCAAGTGACTTTAAGGATTGTGTTTCAACTCCCTTGTTATACAAAGTAAGGAAATTGATGTTCAGAGAGATTATGTGACACGTTCAAGGTTACACAGCAGGTTGGGGGCAGAGCAAGGACTAGAAGTCAGGTCTCCTGGTTTCTAGTCTAGGCTCTTTCCACTCGTAATGGAATACTAGGCACCCGGCTGTCATGAACTTCTAAATATTGGGCACTTTCTGGGTGTGAATATCTAACCAGCAGAGAGTCCTCAGAAGTGCTGTCTACTCATCCTGCAGAAGCTAAGAGGCATGGTCACATCACCCAAGATGATTCGTTGCTCTGGGGGAAATGGCACAATGCAGAGCACACATAGTGAACTCCATACTTGTCCCATAATCGTGACATCTTCACATATGTCACCAGTGGCACCCATGACACTTGTGAACCATGGCACCTGAGACATGTGTCCTGTGGTCTTCAAGCAAGAGTCAGCAGCCAACCACAACTGTACCTTCTTAGAAACTTGCCCTGAGCCACTGGCCACATGAGTAGCACTTCCTGGCATGACTGCTGCCAAAAGCCAGCACGCATCACATCCTCACTCAGGCTCCCTTTTAAGAGTCAGGAGTCTGCCCCACATAAACATTGCTCCTTGACACACCAGAAGGGAACCCTTGGGGACCTTGGCATCCCATGTATGACATCTAGTATGCCAGCTTCTCCTAAAGGGCTGGAGTACTCCTCTATGGAACCACAGCATTTGTTAAACCACCTTACTCTAATCTGATGACAAACTGTGTTTTAGTCATGCCTATTCTCTTTTTTTTTTTTCTTTTCTTTTTCACCATAACTATTTTCATACATTTTATTGTAATTTCTTCAAAGCACCATATTCTGGCTGAAATGATCTACAGAGATCCCCTAGCTTCTTCCTGCACCCAGCCTTGTGAAAATGCCATTTTAGTATTTGAGTATTTAAAGTACTCTGGGTTTTTAAACAGACTCCCAGACATAGAAAACAAACTTATGGGTACCAAAGGGGAAAGGTGGGGCAGAGGGAGGGATAAATTGGGAGTTTGGGATTAATATATACACGATATACACACTACTATATTTAAAATAGATAACCAACAAGGACCTACTGTATAGCACAGGGAACTCTGCTCAATTCTCTGTAATAACCTAAATGGGAAAAGAATTTGAAAAAGAATAGACATCTGTATATGTATAACTGAATCACCTTGCTGTACACCTGAAACTAACACAACATTGTAAATCAACTATAGTCCAATATAAAATAAAAATTAAAAAAAATAAAGTACTTTGGGTTTTTGAATGAACCCAGGTAATTGGTTTGGTCACTGACACCAGTGATCATTTTCAATGTCTTTCTGGAAAGAGTGACAAGTGAGACTAAACCTGCCCTTGGTAAAGAATTGGGTCTTTCTAGAAAGTTCTTATTAATGGAATCCCTGACTTCCCTCAAAGTTGAGTTTAATTCAATGGGAAAGGATCACCTTTGCCAGGAAAAGTTTGCATCGTGAAAAAATATTGGCTCTGAAGTCAAAGCAATGTGAGTTTGGTGCTGCCTTTTACATTATAAACAAGTACTTAACTTCAGAGCCTCAGTTCCTTGTTTGTAGAGTGGGAATAATAACATCTGCGAGCAGTAATGAATTAAAAGTCTCTGGTGCAATCACTGGGTCAGAGTAAATGTTACCAAACAGCTATACTGGCACGGGCATTTCAGGAGAAAGATAGAATTCTGTGCATATGGAAATGTGTCCAATCACATTGCGCTTAAAGACTACACTCACTACCCTCAATGCACACATCTTGAATATTTTCCCATCCAATAGCTGTCACAATGATCATTTTTCTATTGATGCCTTTTTGAGGACAGCAGAGCTCTATTTTCAGGGAAAACCCCTGGCAGTTAGGAGAGTCTTTCAACCCCATATCCATGTGTCACAGTACAAACTACAACCATCAATTGTCAGCAGATGTGAGATTGAAAGAAGAGCATTCTCTGGAAATAGCCCCTGGACATTAAATTTCCTGGTACAAAGCTTAAGGAAAAGTCTTTCTTGGTAGCCTGGCTGGCATGAGCATCATCCTTTTTGAATAAACAAAACATGACTATGCCTCTTTTGTGTTGTTAGAAAACCTGGAAGCCGTGTGTCCAAGCCAACTGGGTCTTTGGTCTTTCCCCAGGGCAGGGGGACCTGGCATTTAAAGACCTGCTGGCAGACCCCATGAATCTTAGCAACTAACCTCATCTTTAAAAAGTGGAACTTGGATTTGAATGCACTGGGCTCTGCCTATCAAGAAAGGAACAAGCATCCGAATATATGACTATTTGCCAAAACATCTCAAAAGATGTTCTAAGAACTACGACGTTGAAAATATGCACGACAGTTCTGTAGCCAGCAGGTGATTTCGGAGGGAACTCCAGGGAGCAAATGAGAGATTTAAGACACAGCACTCTGGGAGGAAGAGGGGTAACAAGCGCTATTTTCTGCAAAAATAAAAAGTCAGGGACATAGAAGACTGCAGCATCATCTCACCCAGCTATGCCCTGGGCTCTGGAGATAAATATTGCCCTCAGATTGAATGAGCTGGGGCTGGAACAAACCTCTCACCAGCAAAATAAAGCCATTTCTAAGTGGACTCAAGGAAACTCTTAAAATACCAGCCAAATCTATTATAACTGTCCCCCTTTTTTAAACGTTACAAAATAAAATATAACTACCTAGAGCATACTTATCTCTAATTATGATGTTTCATTCCAAAAATAAAAACTAAGAAAACATTATGTGTTTTAACAGTGAAGAATTCTTGAAATTTCTCAAATTTTTATCCCAAGTTTTAACTTTTTTTTTAACACAGTGAGTCCAGAACCCCTGGAAGTTCTTAGTGGTACCTAGTGAAACTTGTCCATATAGAGAGTAAGCCATTATTCAAAACACATGGTTTTGTACATGGCTCTTCACAGACGAGGCTGTGAATAGATGGAGCTAAGAATGTCTCTTCCAAATTACACACTCGCCCATGCAAAGGCTCTCCAAGCAAACACAAAACCCCTCCTGTTGATTTAGGTCAACTCACTCCCACTGTAGCCACCCAAGGTATACAACCTTCCCCAAGCAGATTCAAAAAGGAGCCAAACCTGGGAGTCTATGGGGACCCCAATTTCACTCACTTGTCTTCTGCGAAACTTTTCCCAGTAATAACGTTCTTTCCTTGGGGTACATAGTTCCAGTATTCTTCCACAATCCCAATGTGGTATGTTCTGGTAACTGCGCCAACCATCCCAGACAGACCCAGGAATGTAAGGAGAAGGATGCAGCCAGCTGGCCGCTTCCGAGGCATTTGTGGATGTAACTCGGGCAAGCAGCCTGCACAGGAGACAACACTGCCTGTCCCTCCCCCTCACTCAGAGCTAGTTATAAATAAGGAATGGACAAGGTTCAGCTCCTCCTACTTAGGTAGTTTGGGGTTGGGACAGAGGCTGACAACTTGTATAAGCAAAGCAAGCTCCATGGGGTAGCTGCTATGATGACCAAACTTTTGCCAGCCATCCTAGTAATGTAACTGGCTTATTTATTTACTCTCCAAACCAAGCAGACTTGTTTCTGTAAGGTTTTGTGCTCTGCTCTGACATTAGTCTTTCATCTTTGCCAGGAATGTCAGTACAACAAGTTGGGCTGATGGCTTCCCCCTGCTTTCTCTTTTTTTCTCTACACCTATTACAAGAACATATTAAAATTGGAAAACTGGGTTGGGTCTGCGTGAAGCATCAGGAAATAATCCCAAGCATTAAAGAAGACTTCATCTCTGTCGAAAAGGCAGAGGGAGTGATGTAATCATCCTCCACCTTCTCCAACTTTCATGAGGCTTTCATGTTTCATGAGGCTACACGAAACAATCAACTCACATCATACAGTTTATAACAACATTGTAAAACCTCACTAATTCTCCATTGCTCGTGCACCATCTTCCCCAGAGGCTCTCAAATCCCATCAGCAAAAATGAGGCACTCAGTCGCCCAGCTCAGCCAAAATTTTAGAGGCCATCACCCCCAAGGGCAGAGAGCTGCCTTTCTTAGAATGAATGAAAATAATAAGGAAGAAGTACCCTTCAGGCACATGAAGAAAAAATTCAGTAGCAGGTCTTAGGGTCAAAAAGGTGAAGGGATGCTCATTCTTCTATTTATTCTAATCTGTGACCTAGAATCTCCGTGTTGAAAGAGACCTCATCCAACCCTGGAAGAGAGCCAATCTGATTCCCATGCAGAGTTACTCTTGAGGCAGCAGCCATGGAATGAAGGAGACAGCCTCCTGGCTGGGCTTTGAGGTTAGACAGACCTGTGTCTGAATCTAGTCCTACCAGTTACTAATTTAGTGGCACTGAAGAATAACTTGACCTCACTAAGTCTGGGTTTGTAAAATGGGGATGGAGGGATTGTTAAGAAAATTTAAAGGATGATATAGGAGCAAATCTAGATGAGTTTGGGCTTGATAATTTTTTAGATAAAACAGCAAAGACATGATCCATGAAAGACATAATTGATAAGCTGGACTTCAAAACTAAATTTCTGCTCTGTGAGAGTGAAAAGAATGAGAAGAAAAGCCACAGACTGGGAGAAAATACTTGCAAAATACACATCTGATAAAGAACTGTTATCCAAAACATACAAGTAACTCTTAAAACTCAGCAATAAGAAAACAAACAACCTGATTAAAAAATGGGCAAAAGACCTCGACAGACGCCTGGTCAAAGAAGATATACGGTTGGAAAATAAACATATGAAAAGATGCTCCACATCATATGTCATTAGGGAATTAAAATGACAATTAAAATGACAATAAGATGCTACTACACACCTATCACAATGGCCAAAATCTGGAACACTGAAAACACCGAACGCTGGTGAGAATGTGGAGCAATAGGAACGCTCATTCATTGTTGGTAGGAATGCAAAACGGTACAGCCATGTCAGGACACAGATTGCCAGTTTATTATAAAACTAAACGTACAGTGCACATTAAATACTCTACAATTTTATTTGTCAACTGTACCTCAGTAAAACTTTTTTAAAATCCCTAAAATTTTGCCATCTGATAGCAATCACATTCTTTGGTATTTACACAAAGGACTTGAAAACTTATGTCTAGACAAAAACCTGCACAAAATAAATGAACAGTAGTTTATTTATTCCAGATAATGGAATATTATTCAACAAAGAAATGAGCTATCAAGCAATGAAAAGACATGGAAGGACCTCAAATGCATATTACTAAATGAAAGAAGCCAATCTGAAAATCTACATATTGTATGATTCCAACTAGATGACACATGGGCAAAGACAAAACTATGGAGACAGTAAAAAGATCAGGGATTATCAGAGGTTTGTGAGGAGGCAGGGATGAATAGGCAGAGCACAGAGGATTTTTAGGGCAGTGAAACTACTCTGTATAATACTACAGTATGTGGTGGATACAGTCACTATACATTTGTCCAAACCCACAGAATATAGAACACCAAGAGTGAACCCTAAAGTGAACTCGTTATCATTGGGTGATAATGATGTATCACTGAAGGTTCATCGATTGTAATAAATGTACCACTCTGGTGGGGATGCTGATAATAGGGGCGCTCAGCATGTGTGGGGGAAGAAGGTGTGTGAGAAAACTCTGCAGCTCAGTATTGCTGTGAACCTAAAACTTCTCTATAAGAGTCAAATCTGTTTTTTTAAAAGAAGATCTGTAAAGATGATGTCTGCAAAGTGCCTACCATACCCACAGAATAGGTTTGCAATAAATGTTAACGTCCTTATTCCTCATCTACACCCTCTAAGAGAGCCTCTGCCTCAGCCCGTGTGATAACAGATGCATTTTCACCAACATTCTTCTGTTTTCTTTCCCAGAGTCCCATCCACCACACCTCCCACTAGCCTCAAGTAAGAGAGTTCTTTCTCTTTAAATAGTAGGTGTGCTATAGATATGCCATAGCATGGGTTTTGAGTTGACATCCATCTTAGCTAATAAAATACATGCTGAGTATCTTGTTTCATAGCCAAGCTCTTAATAACTTTGATTTATTGATTTGCTTTTATGTCAGGACACTTGTACAATAGAATAATTTCCATAGCACATTACCCTTTAACTCAGATCTATTCTTTAGTATAAGTTTGGAAGCTTTGTGTGAGTTCGTCACTTTAATATCCACTGCAGAGGAAGGATTCACAGGGCGAACCTGAGCACGACCTCAGAAGAAGTAGGGCTTCAGGAGTTCTTGGAATTTGGAAATGTCCCAGAACAAATAGCTTTTTGTTTATACCCCAGAGAAGCAGACTATTTTGGGCCAAACAGGCTTGACGTGGTATCAAAAACTTCATTAGGACATATTGCACACAATTCTTGTAGACGGGAGAAACAGGCATAAATGACACAAATCAAAAACACACCGTTAACTTTTCTACTCAGGATACTGAATGCATATAATGAAGACCCTGAGGAAGGCATCACCTAACTTCTGATTCAAAATGAGGCCCACAGAGAAGACCCAGAGCACGGGAGGTGCTGTAGCCGATAAGATGAGTGCACTCAATCCATTCGAAGCAGAGAACGTGGTTCCTGAGGGGCAAAAGAGCCAGGGAAAGTTTACTAAAAGTGATGAAATAAAGTTCTGGAAATTTCTCTGACTTTCTTCCTTATTCTAGGACAATAGCATCTGAATTACCTAAGAGCTGAGGAGCAGAAAAGAAAGGTGTGTGAGTGAATGAATTGTTCCTGTAACACTCATTTCTGAAAACCCACTGCTGATTACAAGGCGTCATGGACAATGTTGAGAGTTTGATTAGGAAGTCTGTGAGTAATAATGTGAACAAATACTTTAAACTCCATTGGACACTCTTCAGACATAAATAAAGCAGAGAAATGCAACATTTATAAAGCACCTACTATGTGAGATGGACAGTCCAGGTATTCACTCCCTGATTTCCTCAGTATACTCACCAGGTTTAAGACATGGTAAATCTGATGCCATGCAACAATAGGACCATATTATATTTCTCTGAAACATACTACAGGATACTTAGAGAATAAAACTTTTAGTGGGAGAAGCCAATTCAGATAAATAGTATTCCAGCTAGCCTTAGCTGAGGTGTCATTTTAAGTAATAAGTAAACTGTGATTGACAAAATTGGCTGTCCCATTCTTTAGACTTTTTGCGTGTGTTAAGAGAAATATTAAATACTCCTTAAGAGATTTTCGATATTCCAAACTCCGACCAAAAGCTTTCACTGGTCTAGCCCTCTCACTGCCCTGCCACAGTAGATCATGGCTCTTCAACCTCCTTGGGTCCCGTAGTTTCTTTTTTTTTTTTTTCGGTCCCGTAGTTTCTTGATGGGATCTTTTTATTTCTCACCTGGAGGAAACTTAGACCTTTCTAGTTGCTCTCACAGGGCCCAGAGTGATCATCCTGAATGGAGATGGGACCAGGTTTCTCCACTGCCTGAGATTTTTCAGTAGCTCCCCATGGCCTTCAGGATAAGGGCTGATAGCTTTGACTTGACTTTCAAGACTGGTCCTGATCTGGCTCCTAGGGACTGGAGCCCTCTCCTCAACATTTAGCCCAGGCTCTCATCATCATCATCGTCGTCATGGCAACCAGTTTGCCCTTCATCTGTGCTCCCATCATCACTTTGTGTGTGCCTTTGCCATAGCATTTATCACACTCACATAGTGCAGTAATCATCTGTTTGTCTGCCCTCCCACACAACACTCATCAGAGGCTTCTTATGCGCAGGGACTGAGCCTTGTTCATCCCTGTGTCCCCGGTGTCTGATGTTAAATGGTGAACCAACGCATGCGCAAATGAATGAATGAATACATTAGATGCTACCAGTATGTACCACGTGTGTGTTATGTGGTGGTTTCTATGCTAAGCCCTTTACGTGTATTATCTCATTTAATTATAACAACATCTCCATCAGGTGTGCACCATTTTATCCATTTTACAGATGAGGAAACTGAAGTTTAGAGGGGTTCCATAATTTTCTCAGCACCCCACACTGGTAAGCGGTAGAGTTCTGTGAGACTCCAACACCAGCATTTCTACCCAGACAAAGGAGAATGGGGAGGTCAGAGTTTATGTCTTCCTGCTTTATACTACTGAGTGGGACCCACTCTCTGTAAAGAAATATGAACCAGGACTGTTCAAGGACCTGTCCATTAAAGGAGGATCCCCAAATGCCACCCCACCAGCCCAGTTCATGCACCCCTGACAGCCAGGGAAAGTCCTAATTATTACAGAACACCCAAACATGCCATTCTGCTTCATGCCTCCTGTTCTGACCCTCCACCCGCTCCATGTCTCACCCGCACTAAATTCCTCACCAGCCTCCTGAACCTTCCTAGGCGCTTCCTCTGGGAAGCCTTCCTTGTTTCCTGCTATACCCACCACACCTTCCCTCCCATGTGTCCCTCCTCTGTGCTTCTTCTGGACTTTGCATACATGCTTATCCTTGTTTATATGATTATTTGCTTACATGTCAGTCTTCCTTACTAGGCTCTAAACTCCTTGAGAACAGGGTCTGACCAGCCCTCAACACCTCCCTCCTGCTATGCCTGAAGTCCTAAGACTTTACTAAAAGAACTCACTGCTCAGGGCCTGCTCCAGCCTCCACTTGCCACCCCTGGGTCCCCCATCTCAAAACTCTTGCTCTCCTGATACTCTCACCTGCCCATTCTTTTTGCACCATCCACTCACCTGGGATGGGATTTTGCCCTCCCTCCTCCCCTCCCTTCCTCCTTCCCACCATCCTATCTTCCACTCATGCCTCTGCTCCAAACTCTGAGGTCTGAGAACCAGTCCTGCCTCATCCCTACATCCAGTTCTGTGCTCAGGCCCCTTCATATGTGGATTGGGAGATTTGAAAGGCATCCTGTTCATCTCTGCATCCTCAGTGGTAAGCACAGAACCAGTGGTTAGCAGTATGCACTGAGGAAAAAAAGGGAATAACAACTGTAGCATTTACAACACACCAGGCAAGGTACTAAATGTTTTACATACATCATTTCTTATTCCTTACCACCACAATACTCTATGAGGTAGATATTTTTGTTCTTGTATTGCAGGTGGGAAAACTAAGGTTTGGGAAGATTAATAACTTGCCCACGTCACACAGCTAGAAAATAGTAGAGCCAGGATTCAAACCACGGTCTGTCTGATACAGAAGCCTACACTCCAGACCACCACACTGGACTAAATGAAAGCCAAGGCCAGTTCAGGAGACCATTCCAAGAAAGGAAACATGAGCAGTATACAGAAATTTCTCCAAACATAAACATGACCTACAATTTTTAAAGAAGCAGAATGTAGAATGCACATGGACAATCACTCCACCAAACAAAGGTCCAGTGATGAAATCATTCATTCCACTATTTGAAAATATTTGCTGAGCACCTACTTTGTTAACTGTTCTAGTCAACTGAGAATGAGACAGGCCCTGCCCTCAAAGAGTTTATGTTCTAGTGAGGGAGACAGACTGTCGATAATAAACAAGTACTAAAGTATTTATTTAAAAATATTAACCAAATATCATGATGAGTTCAGTGAAGTTCAAGTAAAATCCAGTGTGAATGGTGTGGGGAGAATGTCAGGGCTGTACCCAGGAGGTGTCTGAGAGGTTTGGGGAGGTGGCCCAGCAGCTTGCTCTGAAGCATGCTGGTATTTTATAGAGTGGAATATAGCATATTAGAGACCCATCCCTAAAGCCTCACCCACTGCCATCATCAAAAAGGAAGGAAGGAAGGAAGGAAGGGGGAAAGAAAGAGAGAGAGAGGAAGAGAAAGAAAGAAAGAAAGAGGAGAGAAAGAAAGAAAGGGAGAGAGAGAGAAAGAGGGAGGGAGTGAGGGGGGGAAGACGGAGGGAGGAAGGAAGGACGGAAGGAAGGACGGAAGAGAGAGGAAGAGAAAGAAACAAAGAAACAAACAAACAAAGAAAATAGAGCTGCAATGAACATATTGGTACATGACTCTTTCTGAATTATGGTTTTCTCAGGGTATATGCCCAGTAGTGGGATTACTGGGTCATATGGTAATTCTATTTTTAGTTTTTTAAGGAACCTCCATACTGTTCTCCATAGTGGCTGTATCAATTTGCATTCCCACCAACAGTGCAAGAGTGTTCCCTTTTCTCCACACCCTCTCCAGCATTTATTGTTTGTAGATTTTTTGATGATGGCCATTCTGACTGGTGTGAGCTGATATCTCATTGTAGTTTTGCTTTGCATTTCTCTAATGATTAATGATGTTGAGCATCCTTTCATGTGTTTGTTGGCAATCTGTATATCTTCTTTGGAGAAATGTCTATTTAGGTCTTCTGCCCATTTTTGGATTGGGTTGTTTGTTTTTTTGTTATTGAGCTGCTTGTAAATTTTGGAGACTAATCCTTTGTCAGCTCTATTTATAATAGCCAGGACATGGAAGCAACCTAAGTGTCCATCAACAGTTGAATGGATAAAGAAGATATGGCACATATATACAATGGAATATTACTCAGCCATAAAAAGAAACGAAATTGAGTTATTTGTAGTGAGGTGGATGGACCTAGAGTCTGTCATACAGAATGAAGTAAGTCAGAAGGAGAAAAACAAATACCGTATGCTAACACATATATACGGAATCTAAGGGAAAAAAAAGTCATAAAGAACCTAGGGGTAAGACAGGAATAAAGACACAGACCTACTAGAGAATGGACTTGAGGATATGGGGAGGGGGAAGGGTAAGCTGTGACAAAGTGAGAGAGTGACATGGACATATATACACTACCAAATGTAAAATAGATGGCTAGTGGGAAGCAGCCGCATAGCACAGGGAGGTCAGCTAGGTGGTTTGTGACCACCTAGAGGGGTGGGATAAGGAGGGGGGAAGGGAGGGAGACACAAGAGGGCAGAGATGTGGGAACATATGTATATGTATAACTGATTCACTTTGTTATAAAGCAGAAACTAACACGCCATTGCAAAGCAATTATACTCCAATAAAGATGTTAAAAAAAAAAAAAAAAAGTAGTTCCCTTCAGGCTCGAGGGACTTTCTGTGGGTGACAAGCAGTGTGGTGGAGCCCGAGTGCCCAGAATGTAACTCTGGTGGAAGAGCTCAAGATCAGAAGGTAATCTCAGTACCACAGGAAGAGCACAAAAATGAGAACCACGAATTCTCTCTTGGTTTCCCTGACCTGAGGCACGTCACATCTTCTCTGATCCTGTTTCTCCATTTGAATAATGAGGAAAAAATAATATCGTCCTGACAGCCCCCTGAGGCTGCTGACAGAGCAGCCTAGGCACAGCATAGCAAAGCACTTTGCTGCCAAGGTAGGTTACCAATTACGATACAGTTAGGCTTTGGGAGGCAGGTATCTGATCATAGAATCACTTGGTTCTTCTTTCTCAGAGGTTTCACAGCACCCTGGGTGTCACTGTATAGGAAAAATAAAACTTGGGAGATGACCAAAGGGAAATGTGCTCTCATGGGCAGGAAGGAGTGGCAGCAAAAGACCAAAGACAAAGAGGGCTTTCTCCTGCAGCCACGCTGCTCACCGACTGGGAAAGCCGAGATGGAGGCCAAGCAGCGCCATTTGGGGCTCATCCCACTGGGCAACTGGGTAACCAGATTCCTGGCCCTGAGCCCCACACGGTTACACTTCCTCCATCTCTTGCAGCATCAATTTCACAGCGTCAGGGGCTGGAGGGATGGGTGAGAAGCGGGAGGGGGCCCACTTGAGAATCCATTTCCTTTCCTTGGCTGGCTGGGGCATCAGGTCTGGCTGGAAGACCAAAGCACGGCCAGGGAGCCGCACTGCACATCTATGTGAGACGCCATTAGCCGACAGCTTGGGGTCTGGAGCAGGGGAGCTGGAAGATGAAGAGGTGGCGAGACCCTGCTGCAACCCTCCCCGCTCAGTAACTGGGACCTTCCCCACACGTGTTCACGCAGGGCTGGTGGGCCCTCCCTGCCCACCCACATCCCCTCCCTTCCCGCATCTCAGCTGGGTGGAAACACATCCGCCAGGGAAACTTTTCAGAGGTTATCAGGAATGACCCGGAGGGAGGGGCGGAGCACAGTAAGTGCACACGCCTTTGTGGCTGGGTGGCTGAGCCCTTCCCCTGGGGACGTCTGGCAAGGGAGGAAGTGCTGGCTCTTACTGGGGGAATTTGAGCCACTTTGCCGAGACTGGGGGAGAGCAAGAGAGACGTGGGTCCAGACAGGAAGAGGGGAGCCCTCTGCCCCTCAGAGCTCAGCGTGCTGTCATGCTGAGGGGCCTCAGAAGGACCTGGAAAGGCCTTCAGACTCTAAAGAGACAAGAGACCACCTCACAGGGGGCCTTCAGGGAAGAGAAGATGACAGCTGTGATTAGATGCATAAATGGTCCTGGTGCCTGGGACCTATTGCTCCCCAGCACCTATTAAGTGTTCACTTTGAGCCTCCTGAAAAGTGGAAGGATCCAGGGCTCACCCAGAAACTTCCAGCGGCTGAGCTAGATTCTCTGGAACTGCAACACTGCTGCTGGCCTGGCCGGGCCGGGGTGCCTTGCCCAGGGGAGGCTGCCCACTGGGCCTGTGCCCAACCCCCACTGACCAGGTACTGGGTGGACGGGTATGTCTGTGTGTTTCTGCTTGAGACTGGGCAGGATTGGTGTTGAAAGCCGGTCCCCACAGCCTGGAGCTGCACAGCTGGCCTAAAACCTCAGTGCAGCAACCATGCTGAACAAACCCAAGCTTAGGGTGTCATTGTCTGACACGTATGAATATGATGATACAGGGAGCATGAGGCAGATTATTTGATGTGAAGTCTGTGATCAAGGAACTCAAGGGCTTGTGACTGTCCCACCTGTTGAGGCCACAAGCTATGGGGACCGGACAACCTCAGAAGACGAGCTGCCCCGTTACAAGCTCCTGGGTTCTTGGAGCCTCAGAATGTCCAGCAGCAAATGAATAAATGAATAAAATAGGCATAATCATGATGTTTCTGTCACTGAACTATGAAAGGATCGAGTGAGAGCATGCCTGTGAACAGGAATGTGACTACTTTTGCTGTGATTTCCAACTATCTAGCTATATAACCTTGAACAAGTTATTTCAACTCTCTAGGGCTATGCTGCCCAGAAAAGGAAGGGACTAAATTTCCACGAGTCCTTAGCAACTCTAACATTCTCAGCCCAAGAGAATGACTGGCTTCTCACAGTTTTAATTAGGTGCTGTCAGCTGAAAAAAATGCACCACCTAAATTTGAGAGTTATCTTGTATTCAGCGGACAAAACTGAGGACTTAAGCCCAGGAACAGCATCTCAGATAACTCTGAGGGACCGCTCGGAAGAGGTAAGGGGGGGAGCCAGGATATAGACGAGTTTTTGCAACAAAGACCAGGTAGTCAGAACATCAAAAGATTACCGTTAATGAAAGAAAACCAGACATCTCAAGTTAAGGAATTTAGCGCTTTTCTAAGTATGGGAAGATGCAAAGTCTGGGCTCATTTAAACCATTCCTTTAATATGCACCTCAGTATCCTGTGCTTCTCATCCTGAGTCTCCTCAGGGTCCATCTTCAAGGGTGGCTACAGTGGCTGACGGCTAGATGGGGGGCAAATCCTGCCTCCATCCTCAGTTCCCTCAGGGCTCACCGTCAGGGTGGCTATAATGTGATGGCTTGACGGCTGCAACATCCTTTGTTTACTGATACGGCAAGTGGCATTTTTAGTTCATGGTGCCAGCCAACCTTGGGGGCTGTGTGGTTCCCTTTCCAAATGTGGCCACAGTCTCAACCCCTACTCCCTTCCCTCCTAAGAAGATCTGCAGTTTTCCAGGAGGGTGAGGACTATTGTATTTGTTATTGGAAGAGCTGGGACATCTAGGTGTCAAGGAGCCACAGGGGCTGTTGGCTTTGTATCCTTTTACAGAGTGTAAGAAGGCTCAACAGCACTGGATTCCCAGCGCTCCCAGTTGTTAAGCATCTGCCCTCACTGGGAATAACTAGAAGTGGACACGAGCAGACCTACATTTGAGGATCGGCATTGACATTTACGGGCTGGGAGACCCTGCAATCTTGTTTAACTTCTATAAGCCTGTTTCCTCTCAGAGCTAGGGAGCTATTACCTCATGGGGCTGTTTGAGGATTAAATGAAATGATGCATACCCTGTGTCTGGACAAGTGGCAGTAGCTGTGTGTTATTGTTGCTCTTCTTACAGTATGGGATCCCCGTAAGTGTTAAATTTTCATTACCGCTACTCTCAGTGATCACAATGCGAGTGAGGTCAGCAGTTTCAACCTCCCTCATCCAAACAGAGGTGGCGCCCCATTCAGGCATCAGCTTTCTGTAGCCCTGAACTTGGATATCAGATAGAAATAAGACCCCAGGCATTACCACCCTGCCTAACCCATTGTGCATTAATACCTTTGACTCTTCTGGGGGAGTAGAAAGCTAAGGCTGGACATTTCTCAATTTGGTCCCTGAAAAGAGGTCCCTGGCTCTACAAATTGTTCCAGGTCCCTCTGCTCCCCACCCACCGCCCACCGTGGGAAGGGCCATTCGTGGCACCAGGCCTCTGTGTCTGGGAGCCGGGTAGTGAAGGAGCTGCTATTCAGGAGTCAGTTAACAATCTCAGCGTGAATCTGAGTCAAGAATGGGCACAAAGGGCTGTTGGGAGAGCGCCACCTAACACAAAACAAGAACCCTTCCCTGGGTCTCAGAGGAACATTCTGGAGCCCCTGGACCTCGGCGCAGAGCACCAGGGCTCACGCTGCTCAGGCAGCCTTCACCCGGCAAACAGGATACTCAGTTTACTCCAAACTCATTTATGCCCAGGAGAAAAAAAAATGCATCATTATGCAAAGATGCAAAACCTTTCCCTCTTTCCCTCTTTCCATCTGCCTCCAGCCTGGCTTCTCAGAAATCTCCAGGCTCAATAATCTCTACTGACAAAGACATAAATCAAAGGAGAGGCCAAGATGATTCAGATTTGCCTTTAGTTCTTTCTTCTCCAGCTACCACACGTTGACAGCCTTGTAGGAGAACATTTTGAAAATATTATTTTCATACCCTCAACAATTCCATAATGTGAGTGCTATTGTCAGTCCCATTTTGCAGATGAAGAAATTGAGGTGAGAGATGTAAAACAACTTGCCCAGGGTCACACAGCTGCTAAGTGATGGAGCCACAGGGTTTGGATCAGGATCTAGTTCATAATCACTAGGGGAATTCCTCTGGGAGTGGATGAAAGAACCCGAACAGGGTAACAGCAAGTTCCTAAACATCACCTCGATTGCCCCAACCCTTTAAAGAAACCCTATTGAACATCTGCTAGAGCCAGGTGCTGTCATGTTGATTTTACCTTCTTTAGTCCACGCACCGCCATCTGTAAAGTCAATGTTTTCTCTGCTTTACCGAGGAAACTGAGGCTCAGAGCGGTGAGGTGCTGGCTCCCCAGGTCACACCGTTTACCAGTGGCAGAGCTGGACTCGCCGTCTTGCTCTTGGGGCTCTGAGGCTGACGCACCCTCTCCTGACTCTGCAGTGCCTGGAGCAGGCAGCTTCCTGGTGTTGGTTGTTTCTTTCTCCCTTCCAGGGAGGATCCACCATGTGTTCTGAGACGGGCTCCAGGTACACGGGGCTGCTGCTCTTGGCCTTGGCCATCGCTGCCATCATCGCCAACCTCCTGCTGTACTTTCCCAGCGGACAGGTGCTGGAGCCTGCCAAGATCACAGACTTCGTCTGGTTTTTCCACGGCTTTCTTGGAGCTGGACTCTTGGTAAGCATGAGGTTTAACTACCTTACCTCCTCCAGGTGAATGATGCCCCTAAACAACCTTCAAGTCACAGTGCAATTCATCTCCTCATAGGGCCACGCTCCTAGGGCCCCCAGAGCATGGTCGGCTGCTCCTCCTCTGTACCCCACAACATGTGATACATAAACACCCTCCACACTGGCACCTCGTACTGCAAACATCTCTTTATGTGTCTGCCTCCCCCATTAGCTGTGAGCTCCTTAAGAATACAGTCCAAGTCGCATTCACTGTGGCCTCGAAATTACCTACCTAGCAAAGTGCCGGCTTCGCCTAGAGCTTAGTATGTGGTTGTTATAAAAGATATGCATTAAGAAAAGCACAACAGCAGAGCATTTGTCAGGTCACCAGTTTTCAAGATGGTCATCTCGAAAAATAAATTGTGTAGCTCCCATCAAGTCTTCCCTCGGCTAGGTTATGGGGTTGGCAAGTTTTTTCTGTAAAAGGCCAGAGAGTGACTATTTCCAGCTTTGCAGGCCACACGGTCTCTTGTTTCAACTACTCAACTCTGCTGTCCTAGGGCAAAAACCAGCCATTGACGATATGTAAACAAATGGGCGGAACTGTGTTCCAATAAAACTTTATTTATAAAAACAGGCAACCTGCTGGATTTAGCCCACAAGTTGTAATCCGTTGCCCCTAAGGTAGACATTGAGTGTTTTTCCTTCCTTTCCACCTTTATTTTCATCTGGCTCCTCCTTTCCCAGGCATCCAGAGTCCCTTAGGAAAAGATCATGGGTTAATGTGAGACCCCAGTGCTGGGCACTGAACTCAGCAAATGGAAGGATGAATGTATGAAGGATAAAGAACCCTCAGAAAAAGGTGACCACCTCCCTTCCTGTTTCTCCTCCCCACGCAGTAGTAGACGCAGTGATGTCTCAAGTTTCATCCAGTGGCCACCTGCCCCTCCCATCCTAGCAGAGCTGGGCCTTCTCTTCCTGCCCAAGAGAACCTCTAAATCAGCAATGCCTCAGCAAAGGTTGTCTGTTTCTCAGCTCACAGCCCTACCTAAGAGGCAGTACAGACCTAGTTGTCAGGACAGGTTTGCATTTCTCAGTTCCACCGCCAAGCAAATCATTAAACTCCCCTTAGCTTCACTCTCCTCATCTGTAGAATGTGTAGGTCCATCGGCACCCAACTTCTCTCAAGACATAGATGAGCAAATACAGTGACTATTGAAAGGGGTTGAGTAGCTTGAGGGAATTTAGGCTTCTTATTTGCAGAATCTTAGAATGTTCACTGAAAGAAAGTGACTCAGAGAGGACACTCCCTGGTCCTGGGGAAAGCAGAATGGAGCCTGGCTCAGGCAGGGACCAGACACCCTGTCTGCATAGCAACCCCCAATACCAGCCAGCTGTCCAATCCTCACTCCAATTTTCCAACACAACCTCCCAGGATTTCCTGAAAAGATGCTTACACTTGTATATTCACGGCGAAATGGGGATAAAATAAACAGGACCAAACCAGTCCATGCAGTTGGATAAAGTAAAAACCAATGAGCTATCCCCTTTTCTCTTCTTTCTTTCCTTTTCCTTTTTCCTCCTTTTTCCTTTTCTTTGTTCAGTCCACTTTAGTGTCTACTCTATGCCTTCACTCATGCCTGGCTCTAAGACCAGCTAAGGCAGTGGCCATGAGGTTGGAGAGAGGAAGGTGCAGAGGAGTTGGCAGGATCTGAAGAGTGATGGAGGTAAGGGGGCACAAGGAGAAGTCAGGGTGGCTCTGGCATTCTCGCCTGAGCAGCCAGGGAGATGGTGAAGGCGTTCCCTGGGGCAGGGACCTCGGGGGGGAGGGCAGAGGCTGAGCTTTGCTCCACATTCGCCCTGAAGGAGCAGAGGATGGTTGGGCTGGGACTGGAGACCTGGGGAGAGGCAACCTTGAGAACCACCATGGAGAGGTGATGTAGAACCCCAGGGGACAGCGGGTTTGCCCAGGGCTTGTGAACTGACTGAGAGGAGAAAGAAGCCCAGGTCGAAACCCCAGGAAACCTTGCAAATTGAGAGTATGCAAAGGGAGGGGAGGGGAGGAAGGAGACTGAGAAAAACAGCTAGAAAGTTTCAGGCAAAGCGAAAAAGTGGAAAGTGAGAAAAGTCGGAAAAAAGAAGAGAGAAAGTTTCTAGAAAAAGAGAGGAATCCCAGGGTCAACTGCAGCAGAAGGGACATAGCTGGGACGTGAAAAGCATCTGGTACCCAGCAAGGTGCTGACGGCTCTTGGCTGGAGCGGTCCTGAGGGAGGATGGGGACCCCAGACTGCAGAGGGCTGAGGAAGGTGTGGAGGTGAGGAGCTGGGCTCTGAACGGAGGAAGAGAAGCCAATAAGCAGAGCTGCCTTCCTGATAACAAAATAAAAGGCCAGAAAGATCTCAAAAGCCACAAGGGACACTGCAGGCAATGACAAACACACTATCCATTTATCATCAGCTCCATGCCAAACACTGTGTAAGATATGGAAGGGAGAAATCCTGAATTCACAGTTCCTGCCCTTTAATAATCATTGTAACAGCCGTTTGCACAAAGGTTTCGAGTGTATCAAATGCTTGCACACACGTTATATCATTTGTGAGGTGGGATCATCACCTCCATCCTATGGGTAAGGAAATGAGGCCCAAGCAGATTAAGTCATCTGACTGCGGCCACGCAGAGGGAGCCCAGCAGAATTAGGACTTAAAACACTCATCTGAGCCCAAAGCCCATAACCTCTCCGTTTCTCCCATTTGATGCACACGTGCGCTTGCAACACGGGACACAGAGAAAAAGATGAAGCTAAGTCAGCAGAGCCCTGATGAAACAAGACAGGAAAGTGCCTGTGGGGGGGCTACTCTAGACAGTGCTGCTTTCCAGATGAGAGAGAAAAACCGGACCACATGAGTCACTGTCTCCCCACCCCCCCGCCAGGAGGTCAGCCACTCAGGGGCTGAGTTTATACACACAGGGCTCACGGCCATGGTGTGTAAAGTCACATCCAGCAGTATGTCATCTCCTAGTCCCCATATGATTGCTGGAAGGCAGCCTCGGGACCCCAGCAGGGTAGTTGTCTCAGCAAAGCCACGGCCAAGGATCACAGCTCTCTGTTCTCATGAGGCCACAGGCCAACCCAGAATGCCTGGCAGGCTTCTGTGGTTAAAACAGGGCACCTGGGACTACCATGACATAAACCGAATTGGTTGCTCTAGGGACTGAGATGCAGGGCCCCAGTTTCTTCCCATAGGTAACTAATGGCTGTTTTCCAGCAATATTATTTGCAGACTTGGCAAGACCATTAGGAGGGAGAGGTTAGAACTAGTCCGTGGTGTGGTTTGGGATCACTTGAGGTCTGATTGGAGGTGGAAGGTCTGCAAGAGGTGGGGGTCTGCCTGACCCAGCAGAGATGGCCCCTAGGTTCCTTCACCAAGGGAGATGGGAAAACACACAACTAATTCAGCCCAGTGGGGTGAGTACCTGCCACAGTGGAGGCCTGGAGTCTGCAGGAGAGGGAACAATCAACTCTACCTCTGGGAACCAAGAGAGGCATCCCAGGGAAACAGGTATCTGAGCTGTACTGTATAGAGTTACAGAATTAGTAGGTATTTGCCAGGCAGAGAAGGGAGGAGCGTGTTCCAAGCAGAGGAAGCAGTTTTTGTAAAGGCAGAGGAGCATCACAGAGTACGATGCATTCATGGACACTGTGCAGTTTGGTGTGACTGGAGCAAGGGCTGCTCACATGAAGAAGGGATAGGAAACGGTGCTGAAATGCAGACTTAGGCAACATTCCATTTGACCTTGCGTCCCATGCTGATGAGCCAGTCCCTTACCCTTGAGTAGCTGACCCACAAATATTCACTGAGCATCTACTATGTGCTAGCACTGTTCTGGGTATTACAGTTCTACTCTCCTAGGGCTTACGTTCTAGTAGAGAAGAGAAAGATCATAAATAATCCACTATGTGCTGATGTCAGGTGGTGAGAGCACTAGAAAGAAAATAGAGTAAAGGAATAGATAGACAGCGAGATACTGCCTGAGGAGGTGGTGTTTGAGAAGCCACTTGAATGAGGGAAGAATAGCCACGCTGATATTTGGGGGAGGAGCATTCCAAACAGAGGGATTGGCACGTTCTAAGGCCCTGAGCTGGGAATGGGCTGAATAATTCCTAGATCTGCAAGAAAACCAGTGTAGCTAGAACCACGTGAAAAAGATTTGGAAGAGAGGGTAGGAAATGAGGTCAGGGGAGGAACGAGCATCCACTAGAACTTTTAAGCAGGAGAGACGCACGCCCAGGTGCCGTCAAGCTATGACAGTTCTGACTTGAATCCATCGCTTCATCCTGACCCCCGTGTTGGAGCCTGGTTTGCTGGAAACGCCAAGCTATGCTCCCCAGAAGGTGCTTGGAAACACTCTCAGCACCTACCTTCTCCAGGGTGGTTCCAAAAGCTCTCATTTGTCAGGCCCAACCTTGTACCCTTGCCACACAATCTCCAGTTGACCCTCCCATTTGACTCAAGGGAGCTTTGGGTCTCCCAAAGGCCCAGCATAAGACAGAAGAATCAGTAATTCCTGTTGCCAGAGAATCACCAGAACTAGGAAAAGAAACTCAAAGAAGGGAGAGCATTACCTCATCTCCAGGTTATGAGTGTACAGCGACCTGAGGCTCAAAGCTGCCCTCAGCCATCCCCCAGGGAAGCCAGGAGTCCCGGCCCATCTCTTCCTACCTGGGAGGTTCCTGTCAGCTCTATATCCCAGCACAGAGTTACCATGAGATAACTGAGAATCTGAGATTTTTGTGAAATGGGTCACCTTGGTGAGAAGTAGGGATTTCCCAGATGCCTGCATCAGCAAACACATTTACCAACTATCTCTCAGGGTGAGGTGATTTTTTTTCATAAAGTTAAGTTCATCCATTATGTATTTATTTCTTGCTCCTGACCCATGGCCCTATCATGCCCCTACCTTCCTGCTACCCCACAGTGCCAGAAGAAACATGGTGAAATGTCATCATAGATTTCACCACCATACCACTGGGTCCTGATTCCATGTTGGGCACCGTGGGAGACGCTGCTGAACCAGCACTCAGAACCCAGTGGTAAAAGGAGAATGAGCACGCTCAGTGCGACAGGATGGAGTGACTGGAAGGAAGGAACCATTCATGTTGCCGGGGGTGGATGAGGGGGTCACTGAACAGTACAAAGAGGAGATGTATTGGTTTCCCATAGCTGCTATAATAACTTACCACAAACGTAGTGGCTTAAAACATCAGAAATGTATTCTCTCACAGTTCTGGAGGCCAGAAGCTCTCAGTAGATGTGTTGGCGGGGCCCCCTGTTCTCAGCTGTAAGGGAAAATCATTCCTTGCCTCTTGCAGCTTCTGGTGGCTGTTGGCATTCTTTGGTTTGTAAAGACATTGCTCCAGTCTCTGTCTCCATATCCCCTTCTCCTCTGTGTGTCTCTCAGAACCCCTTCTGCTTCTCTCTTGTAGGGATACATGTGATTGCATTTAGGGCTCACCCAGATAATCCAGGATAAACTCCTCCTGTTAAGATTCCCAACTCAGGGACTTCCCTGGTGGTGCAGTGGTTAAGAATCCGCCTGCCAATGCAGGGGACACGGGTTTGAGCCCTGGTCTGGGAAGATCCCACATGCCGCGGAGCAACTAAGCCCGTGCGCCACAACTACTGAGCCTGCGCTCTGCAACAAGAGAAGCCACTGCAATGAAAAGCCCACACACCACAAAGAAGACTCAAGGCAGTCAAAAATAAGTAAATAAATAGATAATAAAGATCCCAACTCAATCATATCTTTTGTCATATAAGGTAATATTCACAGGTACCAGGATTCAGAAGTGAATATATCTTTGGCAGGGCGGGGGCGGGGGGAGCTTTTTTATTCAGCCTAGTACAAAAGATAACATTTGAACTGACCCTTTGCAGGTGAATAAGAGTTTATCTGATGGCAAATGGTGAAGGGCATATTCAAAAGCCCAGAGGCAGGAAGGTCCCGGGTGTCTCCTGGGGGACCATAAGGTGGTGTGTCAAGAGGTCTCTATGGAGGAGAGGTGAGGCTCTGGTGGCAGGTCAGGAGCAGGGCATGAGGGCTCACATACAATGTCCAGGACCTGTGTTGTGTCCTACAGGCAATGAGGAATCATTAGACATTTTTAAATAGCTTGAGTTTTGGAACTTTGTTCCAAAATGGTAACATTCCCTTCATTACAAGAGCATCTTCTTTGCCACAGGTTATGGTGCCAGCACTGATAATGTTGAGGGGAGGTGGAGAGGACTGCTGTGCTCACAGATGCGGGGTAAGTACTGTGGGGTCTACAGAACGTTTCGACTCCCACCCATACCCCCAAAAGGGCTTACTTCCCAGGCTGCAAGCTTTCTCTCTTCTGAAGGCCAGACTATTAACCCATTGACCATAGTCTAGTACTTCTAATACCCTCCTTTCATTTATTTAGTTTTACTGAAGTATAGTTGATTTACAATATTGTGTTAGTTTCAGGTGTGGAGCATAGTGATTCAGTATTTTTGCAGATTATACTCCATTACAGGTTATTACAAGATCATGGGTATAATTCCTTGTGCTATATAGTATATCTTTGTTGGTTATCTATTTTATACATAATAATTTGTATCTGTTAATCCAATATGCCTAACTTGTCCCACTCCCCTTCCCTCTCCCCTTTGGTAACCATGAGTTTGTTTTCTGTATCTGTGAGTCTGTTTCTGTTCTGCATATACATCCACTTGTATTATTTTTTCCACATCTAAATGACAAATACTTCCTTTTAAAGTACAGTGATATTATGCAGGGCTCTCTCCAACAGTGATGAGGGTTATTGCATGAGATCCCAGGAAGAATGAGCCTGGAGAGGGTATAAAGAGAGCCGTTAACGCACAAAGCCTGTGAGCTCTGGTGGACCAGCCTGCCAGGGTTTGGCTGGTTGTTTCTATCAGTCTGTCTGTCTGTGGGAAGGTCTAGGACCCTCCATCCTCTGGCTTTCTTATTTCCCTAACAGCCAGTAGATTAACACATCCTAGAACTGGGATTTGAGCAAGAAGGGAATTGGAGATTTTACTGTCAAAAACTCTTTCACAGATACTCTCTTACAGTCGCCCCATGAAGAACAGAAGGCTGACACTCTGTAAGTGTATCCATTATGTATTTGTGTCTTGTTCCTGACATGTGGCCCTCTTATACCACTGCCCTTTCCACTGCCCAACACTGCTGGAAGAAACCAATGGAACTGTCACCACAAATTTTGCAAACTTGTCTACATTTGATGAATAGGAAAGGAAATGCCCAGAGAGACTGAGTGGCCTGCCCAGATTCGCATGGCTGTAATCTCAGAGCTGGAATGGACATATAGGACTATTTACGCAACTCCAGGAAGAATATAAGCTGCTTTCTTCAAGGCAAGGTCCACAGTTATCATCTCCATACTCCCAGATGCCTGAAACACGGTCGGCTCTCAAGACACACCCAGTGAAGGCAGGTCTGGCTGAGCTGGGACTCGTCTTGGTCTCCTGACCCCCAAGATTGTGCTCTTTCCCACATACAAACCTGCTTACCAAGGTCCCTGCTCACAGCGAGCTGTTCACTGTTCTTATATTCCTAGTTCATACACTGTCTCACTTCTTTTCTACTCCCAGAGTCCCCTCTCCCAACCCTTGCAGTCCCCAGTCAGACCCTCCAAAGAGACCTTGGTCACCAGGTCATTTGAGGACCATCTCCAAGGAGCTCCCTGAGTCATTCCATTCAACTCCAGCCAGCCCCTCCCTCCCTTCCTGTGGTAAGAAAGACACAACATGGATGTGTCAGGAATAAGAGCTCATGTTTTGAAGCAAACGAGTCCCTCAGCTTTGCCCCAATTTAATGCGCTAATATGCCAGGAGGTCGCCTGTCCCAGACACTTGCCTCGCTGTCACACTCATTCACCCGTCCAGTCAACACGTTTATGGAGTTTGTACACAGTACAAGGCCCTGTGTTGATCGCTGACTCAGGCATTAGAAAAATGATTATTCATTTATTCATCCAATCATACAATACTTACTGAACATCCACCACCAGGATGGCGAGTAGGTTTCATTTAGGTTTCAAACAAAGCCAATACCAATAGGTCAGTTGCTCTGTTTTGAGAACTGTGGCACTTTTTCTTCTAGGGGAAGAGTACTGAGATCAATAACTGATGTCTGCTGTGAGTGCAGACTAGGAGACTGGAAGCACACCTATATTACGTGCCAGGCAGTGTGTAGGCTCTAAGAGTTCAGTGATAAATAAGTTACATTTTCTGCTCACAATTTTGTAGTGTGTGATTTCATTCATTACAATTGCAAATGGAACACCCATTTATGATTAAAACCCTGTAGAAAGTAGGCATAGAGGGAACCTACCTCAACATAATAAAGGCCATATACGACAAACCCACAGACAACATCGTCCTCAATGGTGAAAAACTGAAACCATTTCCTCTAAGATCAGGAACGAGACAATGATGTCCACTCTCACCACTATTATTCAACAAAGTTTTGGAAGTCCTAGCCATGGCAATCAGAGAAGAAAAAGAAATAAAAGGAATCCAAACTGGAAAAGAAGAAGTAAAGCTGTCATTGTTTGCAGATGACACGGTACTACACATAGAGGATCCTAAAAATGCTACCAGAAAACTACTAGAGCTAATCAATGAATCTGGTAAAGCAGCAGGACACAAAATTAATGCACAGAAATCTCTTGCATTCCTATACACTAATGATGAAAAACCTGAAAGAGAAATTATGGAAACATTCCCATTTACCATTGCAACAAAAAGAGTAAAATACCTAGGAATAAACCTACCTAGGGAGACAAAAGACCTGTATACAGAAAACTATAAGACACTGATGAAAGAAATTAAAGACGATATAAACAGATGGAGAGATATACCATGTTCTTGGATTGGAAGAAGCAACATTGTGAAAATGCCTATAATACCCAAGGCAACCTACAGATTCAACGCAATCCCTATCAAATTACCAATGGCATTTTTTACAGAACTAGAACAAATCATCTTAAAATTTGTATGGACACACAAAAGACCCCAAATAGCCAAAGCAGTCTTGAGGGAAAAAATGGAGCTGGAGGAATCAGACTCCCTGACTTCAGACTATACTACAAAGCCACAGTAATCAAGACAATATGGTACTGGCACAAATACAGAAACATAGATCAATGGAACAAGATAGAAAGCCCAGAGATAAACCCACGCACCTTTAGTCAACTAATCTATGACAAAGGAGGCAAAGATATACAATGGAGAAAAGGCAGTCTGTTCAATAAGTGGTGCTGGGAAAACTGGACAGCTACATGTAAAAGAGTGAAATTAGAACACTCCCTAACACCATACACAAAAATAAACTCAAAATGGATTCGAGACCTAAATGTAAGATCAAACACTATAATACTCTTAGAGGAAAACATAGGAAGAACACTCTTTGACATATATCACAGCAGGATCTTTTCTGATCCACCTCCTAGAGTAATGGAAATAAAAACAAAAATAAACAAATGGGACCTAATGAAACTTCCAAGCTTTTGCACAGCAAAGGAAACCATAAACAAGACGAAAAGACAACCCTCAGAATGGGAGAAAATATTTGCAAACGAATCAACAGACAAAGGATTAATCTCCAAAATATACAAGCAGCTCATGCAGCTCAATATTCAAAACAACAAACAACCCAATCCAAAACTGGGCAGAAGACCTAAATAGACATTTCTCCAAAGAAGATATACAGACTGCCAACAAACACATGACAGGATGCTCAACATCACTAATCATCAGAGAAATGCAAATCAAAACTACAATGAGGGGCTTCCCTGGTGGCGCAGTGGTTGAGAGTCTGCCTGCCGATGCAGGGGACGCGGGTTTGTGCCCCGGTCCGGGAAGATCCCACATGCCGCGGAGCCGCTGGGCCTGTGAGCCATGGCCGCTGAGCCTGCGCTTCCAGAGCCTGTGCTCTGCAACGGGAGAGGCCACAACAGTGAGAGGCCCGCGTACCACACAAAAAAACAAACAAACAAACAAAACTACAATGAGGTATCACCTCAGACTGGTCAGAATGGCCATCATCAAAAAATCTACAAACAATAAATGCTGGAGAGGGTATGGAGAAAAGGGAACCCTCTTGCACTGTTGGTGGGAATGTAAATTGATACAGTCACTATGGAGAACAGTATGGAGGTTCCTTAAAAAACTAAAAATAGAATTGCCATATGACCCTGTAATCCCACTACTGGGCATATACCCTGAGAAAACCATAATTCAAAAAGAGTCATGTACCACAATGTTCATGCAGCACTATTTACAATAGCCCGGAGATGGAAGCAACCTAAGTGTCCATCGACAGATGAATGGATGAAGAACATGTGACACATATATACAATGGAATATTACTCAGCCATAAAAAGAAATGAAATTGAGTTATTTGTAGTGAGGTGGATGGACCTAGAGTCTGTTATACAGAGTGAAGTAAGTCAGAAAGAGAAAACAAATACCATATGCTAACACATATATATGGAATCAAAAAAAAAAAAAAAAAAAGAAGGTTCTGAAGAACCCAGGGGCAGGATAGGAATAAAGACTCAGACGTAGAGAATGGACTTGAGGACAAGTCCTCAAGTACCCTTAAGGGGAAAGGGTAAGCTGGGGCGAAGTGAGAGAGTGACATTGATATATATGCACTACCAAATGTAAAATAGATAGCTAGGGGGAAGCAGCCGCATAGCACAGGGAGATCAGCTCCATGCTTTGTGACCACCTTGAGGGGTGGGATAGGGAGGTTGGGAGGGAAACGCAAGAGGAAGGGGATATGGGGATATATGTATATGTATAGCTGATTCACTTTGTTATACAGCAGAAACTAACACAACATTGTAAAGCAATTATACTCCAATAAAGACGTTTAAAAAAATAATAATTGCAAATGGAGCAGATGAATGGACATATGTCTTCTCAGCTCTAGTGCCCCCATTTTTTGTGTGCATTTGGGAAGCAAAACAAGGATGCCCACCAGGTCAATTCCCCTCTTCAATTTGCCAGGAAACTCAGGATGGATCTTTCAAAAGGACCACCTTTTGAAAAGGTGCTGCACTGCTGCACTGAATTTCTGATTCTGTTCCATTGCAGATGCTGTTCCCTGTGCTCCTGGCCATACAGGGCACTGTGGGCGCCGTGTACTGTGTGGTCATTTCTTCACTGGGTTTGCTCAGTGGCCCCCTCTGTGACACAGGCAGTGGAAACTACACCTACCCGTTCAGGAATTACTCCCTGGAGTGAGTAGCATTTATGGCCTTGGGTCCCTGTCTAACATCTAAAGATGACACCGTGATGACCACAAAGAGTGTGTGCTCTGAGAATTGACTATGCAGTAGTGGGGCCAGGTACCTCCATTCATACTTGGTGTCTTGCTCCTCTCTCTGTACCAGATTGACACATTTATTCCCAAATCACCAATCTCTAGAGGTGACTGGCCAAGGCAAGGTGTGCCCATGAATTAAGCAGTTCACCCAAGGTATTCAGTACAATACCTTGACTTCATTTTCCCCCATTATTTTTTTTTTTTTTTCTTTTTCTTTTTGCGGTATGTGGGCCTCTCACTGCTGCGGCCTCTCCCGTTGCGGAGCACAGGCTCCGGATGCGCAGGCCCAGCGGCCATGGCTCACGGGCCCAGCCGCTCCGCGGCATGTGGGATCTTCCCAGACCCGGGCACGAACCCGCGTCCCCTGCATCGGCAGGCGGACTCTCAACCGCTGCGCCACCAGGGAAGCCCCCCCATTATTAAACACAGGTGAGCACGTGCTGAGGGCTTGCTTAGTACTGACTAGGCGCTGTGATAAGAGAAGGGATTCCAAAAGAGGGATAAGACCACTTGCCTATTTACACCTTGCCTGTTCACAGTCTAATTGGGGAGACAATAGTCAAATTTGGGGTTTGTTTTGTGACGACCTCAGCCTATCAATAAGCAGTGTTGTGGCTGGACCAGTCCTTATGGTTCTTATTATGATTGCAAGACGCCCTTTAGCAATAACCATCAAGAAACTTTGAAAAAATAAAGATTTCTTACATACAGGACCTGGAAATTACACAGCACACCTGGGGTCACACAGCAAGGTTGGGGGGAGGGGAGGTGGCGGGGTAGGGAGCGCAAGTGCATGGGCCTGGGGTTCTGCTTTTATTGGGTTTGAGGCTGGGGGTCTAGGGTTTCACAGGCTCACTCTTTACTGATGAATTTACAACATAAAAGCAGGAATTTAAAGCACAGGAATAGAAAAAATAAGTGGCCCAAAAGGTCGGTTACTGAAATCAACCAAGATCGCTAAAACAAAGGAGCCTCAGTCAGGCTTTTACCTAGGTGTGAAGCTGGCACTGTGTTTATCTGAGATAGCCCTCCTTGAAGCGGATGCCTCACAATCAAAGCTTAAATCAGGCACTTGCATTACAAAAAGAAAAACCAACTGTCAGGGTTTACGCTGCAGGGTTGCACAGATTATCCTTAAATGGCAGGCCCTGTGACGCCCACTGATTTTCCTAAAGGAATAAGGAAAGAAACCCAGCACCAATGATTGAGAAAGACACTGCTTCTCCTCTCATTTCACGTTCTCTCCCTGGTAGAGCTCATCCATCCCCATGGCTTTCCGAACCCTCCATCTACCCATATAAATAATCCCCAAATGCCTATCTCTAGCCCAGATCTTTCTTCTGAATTCCTGATTCAGAGACCAAATCACCTCTTTGAAATTTCCTCTTGCGAATTTCAGATCACTTCAATAGTTATATGTCCAAACCCTTGATGTTCCGTTGCCAGTTTCCTCTCTGTCATCCCCAGCCCGTTAGACGGCACCCAAAACCTGTGAGTCGCTGATTATTCTCCCTTCTGCACCCCAAGTTCAATCCACCACCAAATCCTGTGAGTTCTACCTCACCAGGGCACCTTGAATCTTGGCCGCTGCGCTTCGCCTAGTCTGTCATCACCCTGTTCCAAATCTGCAACACCCTTTGCTTCCGTGTCTACACCAGCCCTCCAGCAAGCATCCCAGCTCCATTTTCCGCTTCAATCCTTTCGCTGTAGATGAGCCAGAGGGGCTTTGTAAAATGTAAAAGTACTCATTAAGGCCAAGAAATCCTTACATTTAAGGAACTTGCAATCTCACTGAGAACTCAATAGACGAGAATGGATATGGGTGAAGGCGGAGATTTAAAGGCAGAGATACCAAATAGTATATAACTATGAAACAGGGCCTGAAAACCTATTCCATTTTCTCTTTGTCCAGCTAGAACCCTCTGATTCCAAATATTCCTTAGAGTGTTTGTTTGCCTGCTGTTTCCTCTTATAATGCACTGGCTGCTGCCTCCTTCGAGGCCAGGTGACTCCATCCTTCCCTCACGAAACCCTGTCCAGCTACTCTAAACCTCTAGACCTCCCCGTTTTATGATAATAATGATAAATATATTGCCTACAGTGCCTACTGCATGGCAGACACTGTGCTAATATCTAATCCTCCCAACCCACTCCATGGTACTGATGTTATTTTTTAGCCCCATTTTACATATAAGGAAGCTGATATACAGAAACACTTAGGCAACTATTGGGGCCAGGGAAGGCTGTACATTGACACATATATCAATCAATGGTATATTGATTATTTTGAGTGAAAGTTGCTTAAGAAAGAGATGATGCAAGAAGCCCATTCTGACCCTCCTCTCTTGTCTCCCTGAAAGCAGGAAATAAATCTCATGTGAAAGGTGCACTCCCTACATCGGGGGCTAAAAGGACACCCTTACTGCCAGAGATAGAGCATTCAGGGCCAAGGAGTCTATATGAACAGGCCTTGTTACTTCCTTAATTTACTACCAAGCTCGAACTGTTTAGATTCTTTACTAATTAAGCACCCAAACCTAGGTTTCTTTGTCCTGTCGATTCCTCACCAATGTATTGTTTCTTTGTCTGAAGAGTGTAAAAGCTGCCTCCTTTGGGGAATCCCCTGGTGGTCCAGTGGTTAGGACTCTGCGCTCTCACTGCTGAGGGCCCGGGTTCAATCCCTGGCTGGAGAACTAAAGTCCCACAAGCTGCGTGGGGTGTGGGCAAAAAAAAGGCTGCCTCCTCTGGCCACTACTTTAGGTCTCATTTCTACGAGATCTCCAGGGGCATGCATTAAATTTTGTTTCTCTTTCTCCTGTTAATCTGTGTTGTGTCAATTTTATTATTAGTCCAGCCACAAGAACTCAAGATATGTAGAGGGGGACATTTTATCCCTCCCTGACAAAGCTTATCAAGAACTTCCTAGTGAAGAAGCTGGAGTTAGGATCTGGGTCTGTGGGACTTCAGAGCCCGAGCTCTTAACCAATCCTTACCACCCCTGAGATCTTTTGAGCAGTTCAAATCTTGCACCACACAATTTCCCGCTTCTTCCTCTGCTCCCTTGTGTGGCTATGTCGGTACCCACAATGCCTTGCTCAGATGCTGTGCTGTTACAGGGAAAGATGGTGTGTTCGACCCTCGACCAATGGGCAGTCATGAATGTACTATCCTTATGAAGATGAGAGCGATGTGATAGACTAGTGCCTCTCACATGCTGGTAAATGGCAGCTCTCTACCTTTCCTGGCTCTCAAACCAGGCTAATTGTCTCCCCTGTCCTGGCAGGAACAGCTACTTACTCAACCAACCCACCTGGGCTAACTGCCAAGAGCCTGAGCACATCGTCCTCTGGAACGTGGTCTTGTTCTCCATCCTGCTGGGGATCGGCGTGGTAGAAGCTGTCCTTTGCCTCAGCCAAGTCGTCAGTGGACTCTGTGATATCTTCTGTGGTACATGCGTCCGAAAAGGACAGGTTGGTGCTTCTAGAACACAGGAATGTTCAAGTCATTTCCCCTGACCTGTTTCTCACATCTCCCTCCCGCCCCAGCCTCACACTCCCAGAGGTAATCCGGTAACCAGGAAATGCCTTTTGAAATGTCGAACTTCATGTGCCACTTGGGGCTTAATTTTCTTTCAGGTGACCATAACTGGCTTATGACCAGCCTAAGAGGACACAACCGATTGGCAGAGTTCCCCGGCTTCAGAAGGACTGGATCCGGTGACTATCAATCCCCAGAGTTCTGAGAAGCTGAGGAAAAGCCCCTGATTTGTACAAAAGTCAACAGTTTTGATCTTCTTTGCTAGAATCAAGATGGTCATTTCCCCCAAATGATCTCTAAGAATAATATAAGAAGTCATAGGGATGTAAATAATAAAAAAATTTTAATAATAATATAATAATAGATACTTAACTGTATTCAGTTGTTACTATATCCCAGGCCTGGTGCTAAACACTTTATCTACGTTATTTCAGTTAATCCTACGAAGCAAGAAGCGTGATAATGCCATCTTACGGATGAGGAACTCAGGCTCAGAGAGGTTCAGTTACTTGTCCGAAGTCAGCAAACCTAAGTTTTGAACTTGAGTCTGATTGAAAGATTTATATTCTTGACCACTCTCTCCAGTGGTACTCAAACCACTGGACTAGTTCTGTGGATTGTAATAGGTGTCATTACACCCCAAAAAAGGGGTGGGGGAGACTCTGTGGTCAAGTTAATTTGAGATACACTGGATTAAACAAAGTGTAATCGGTTTCTCTACTGCAGGACTTGTCAGAACCTCTACAAAGCCAGTGTGTATAGCTAATTTCCAGGAAGAGAATAGCAAATGCACAATTTCCCAGAAGTCTTATTTGACCACAAAACCCTCTTCTCCTGGAACAATTTTTTTTTTTTTTTTTTGCGGTACGCGGGCCTCTCACTGTTGGGGCCTCTCCCGTTGCGGAGCACAGGCTCCGGACGTGCAGGCTCAGCGGCCATGGCTCACGGGCCCAGCCGCTCCGCGGCATGTGGGACCCTCCCAGACCGGGGCACGAACCCGTGTCCCCTGCATCGGCAGGCGGACTCTCAACCACTGCACCAGCAGGGAAGCCCTGGAACAATTTTTAACGGGGTTAATATTCCATGGAGCCCACTTTGAAAAGGAATGCATCACTTAGTGATGAGGTAGAACCTACCTCACTTAACCCATGAGAATCCAAGAGACTTTTCCAAACCACCAGAGAAGCAGAAAAAACATGGGATGAAACAGGTTAAGGACGACTCACCTGTGTTGAAAAGAAAAAAAAGTTTTGCTACAATTGCTGGAATCAGAAGTTTTCTTTTCAGGCTTCCTTACTGTCATTGCAGCAGACATTTATTTTTATTTTTTTAAATTTCTATTGAAGTATAGTTGATTTACAATGTTGTGTTAGTTTCAGGTATACAGCAAAGTGATTCAGTTATACATATACATATATCTATTCTTTTTCAGATTCTTTTCCATTATAGGTTATTATAAGATATTGAATATAGTTTCCTGTGCTATACAGTAGGTCTTTGTTGTTTATCTATTTTATAGATAGTATTGTATATCTGTTAATCCCAAACTCCTAATTTATCCCTCCCCTTTGATAACCATAAGATTGTTTTCTCTGTCTGTGAGTCTGTTTCTGTTTTGTAAATAAGTCCATTTGTATCATTTTTTTAGATTCCACAAACAAGTGATATCATATGGTATTTGTCTTTCTTGAAACAAACACTTTTAAGAACTTAATCTACCATACAAGCCATGGCAGTTCCCAAAGAGGCATCAGATAGGGTTTCTGCTTCAGGAAGCCTGCAAACTAATAGATCTTGCATAGCTGACTGCTTCCACAAATGATATCCAACTTTGTACAAATAAGAAAAAAAGCAAATGTTATAGCTTGGTAAGTAAATAGAGCCAATGGCAAATTTTTAAAAGGTGACTTCTCCTCCAGGTTGATGCCCATTTGGGGTGGAATCATGTTCCCCCCACAATTCATATTTAACAGGAACCTCAGAAATGACCTTATTTGGAAATAGGGTATTTGTTGATGTGATTAATTAAAATGAGGTCATACTAGATTAGGTTGGACTCTAAATCTAATATGACCAGTGTCCTTGTAAGAAGAGGAGAAACACGCACAGAGAAGGCCACATGAAGATGGAGGCAGAAATTGGAGCTATGCTGCCACAAACCAAGTGATGCCAAAGATTGCTGGCAACCATCAGAAGCTAAGAGAGACACATGGTGCAGATTCTCCCTCTGAGACTCCAGGACCAGCCACATCTCGATTTCAGACTTCTAGCCTCCAGAACTATGAGTGGATACATTTCTGGGGTCGTTTGTTTGTCTGTTTGTTTGTTTTGGCCATGCCATGCAGCTTGCAGGATCTTAGTTCCACGACCAGGGATTGAACCCCTGCCCTCAGCAGTGAAAGCACAGAGTCCTAACCAATGGACCACAAGGGAATTCCCAAGTTTCTGTTGTTTTAAGACACCCAGTTAGTCGTAGTTTGTTACAGCAGCCCTCAGACACCCACACACAGTCCCACACGAGGGCGCACGCGAGCCGGGCACAGGCTGGATCTCAGACCCCCCACTCAGGCTGGACCACTGCCTTGTACAGAAACATTTATCCTACTCAAATGAAGGTGGCCCTGCTGATGTCACAAATGCCCGGCTGCCCTGCTACCCCAGGCTGTTCCTTCAGCTTCCCTTTAGCCCTCCCACTGACACGAAGCAGATACACAACCCCCAGAAAGAGAAGTATCCAGAACCCTGCAATGAGCCCAGAACTGAACTGGCCCCCGAGACAAGCCCTGACAATGCTGAGGTTGTCATCCCTGTAAGAAAACTGGGCTTATGGAGGGGAAGTCTTTAAAACGGTTGGTCCATCAGATTGAATGGCTCTATATGGCCCAAATACCGTCTCCCTGGGAGGGAAAAAATCCAAAGCGAAAAGTTTTATTAGCTTTTTCCCATTAAAACACCCTCTGTGTAAAGTGATAGATTTGAAGCAAGGGAGGAGAAAGGTTTTCTGCCTCTGGCAAAAGTCCCTCTTGTGGTCCTTCCTTTGGTGAGTAAAAGGAAATTGGAGTTAAAGACACCAAACTACAAACATTATGTGGCTAATAAAGTGGACCCCAGCTCATAAAGGCAACAGAGTTCGGCTAATGTGCTCCATCAAGGGCTTTGGAGGGCGGAAAGAGCGTCACCAACATCTTAAACGTAGGGCCAGCTATAAAATGAGTCATGATTAATCCATTAAAAAGTGTTTATTGCCAAATGAAAAATAAATTAAAATAAATCTGAAATTAAATATAAACAGTTGATTTTTGAGGCTGACTTAGGTCTACTTCAGCTACATGTCAATTATTTCCTGAGTTCCTACAATGTGCAAAGCAAAGTGCCTGGAGAAAGGAGGGATGGACAGGGCTCTCAGTTCTGAAAGAAGGGGTTTAAGCGGAGGGAATTTTTTTCAGCGCACAACTACCCAGATGTAAGGCAGAAGAAGCAGGGGAGGTGGTAATTTCCACTTCAATCTCTGTATCTTCAAGCATATCTCATCTTTTTAAGTTCCTTACTTTCTCAAGAGAAACCACGTTTTCCAGATCAGAGTTGACTGACATTGCTTTTTCCAAACCCATATTCTGGATGTTTCCAGTGTTTATATAACATGGTACATCTGTTACTGGAAATATGAAGAAAATAGCTCTTCATGGTGAGTTTAGAGATTCTTTACTCTTTATACTTTGCTACAGTATAAAAATGTCCACATTTTCCAGAATGAGCACTTAGACTTTTATAATTATAAAACATGTGAAAAAAGAGATTTTACCATTTTATGAAAATCATCTAGAACACTTATCGGTCTGCCATGTCTGGTGAAAAGCTCTTATAGTTATGACACTGACTTGAGAGAAACGTCATGGTTCAAAGGCTCATTGACAAGCCAACATCCAGTATTTCTCCCAAGTCAAATGGGAAGAAATCATTTTAAAGGAGGGAGATGCCCTATAGGGAGTGGGGGGAAGAAAATGAAACTAACCTAAATAGCTTTGGAAATTTTGGAAACCTTGATTTGACTAGAAACCATAAGGCTAAGGACAAAGGGAATTGTATATAAACACTGTACTCTAAAACTGCTTCTCACAGGGGTATGAGTTAACAATTATGAAACAGCTATGCATATATAATGGAGTTGAATGGTGGATGGTGGGAGCCAGGTTTCTCACTGTCATAGGGATAATTCTCACAGATAAGCAAAGAGGGAAGGCTAGAATAATCCATGTAGTACTGGATTAGAGTCAAGGACATCAATATAAACTCATGTTCGGCTTAACATAGATACAGAGGGATAAATACAGAAATATGTGTGTATGCATGGGTTATTATACATATATATTTCCTGCTGAGAGAGCTAGAAGCAGTGACAGCCCAGTAGCAATGAGCACACCCAGTGCCAAGGTCTTGGTTTCTAATGCCATTCTCTACTGAAAGCAACTAGGGCTCCTTGAAGAAATGACTGATTCTAGGGGTGAGAATGAAGAATAAAGATGAGCGTGGAGCATATTGCTGTGCCAGAAAGCAAGGAAGTGCTCAAAAAGCAAAAAGCAGGACGTGAAAATAAACAAACCAAGGGGACACAGAAGCCAACCTGAAATGGCTCCCAAGGGCCAAAGCAGAAACAAATTGAGCAACAAAATAAATAACATAGTATTAGGTTATAGCCCAAATATAAAATAAATATCTATGAGTCAACGCTGATATAAATAAATGATTAAATAAATAGGGAGAAAGAGACAAATCTTCCTTAGAGAAAAATTTCAAATAATTTATATAGATACTCCTGTCTCTTTGAAATGGAGTTCTGTATCCCACCCCTTTTAGTGTGGACTGTGCTTCCAAAAAATAGAGTACGGAAGGTGGGGGAAAAGTAATTTTAGAGTGGAGAAAATTAGAAAATACCACTTTGGCCAGGAGACATTTTAATTGATATTAACATCACCAGTGATAAATCATGTTGATAGCAAGTACTCCTGATATTACATGATAAGGGCACTTCAGCTGTGTGACCTCCCCAAATCCATAAACCCATTCTAACTATGAGAAAAATATCAGACAAACAAACAAATGAGGGGCATTCTACAAAATATCTGACCACCACTCCTCAAAATGGTCAAGGTCATCAAAAACAAGGAAAATCTAAGAAACTGTCACAGCCAAGAGGAGCCCAAGGAGGCATGACAACTAAATGTACTATCAGATCCTAGGTGGGGTCCTGGAACAGAAAAAGGACAGGGCTGCCCTGGTGGCGCAGTGGTTGAGAGTCCGCCTGCCGATGCAGGGGACGCGGGTTCGAGCCCTGGTCCAGGAAGATCCCACATGCCGCGGAGCAACTAAGCCCATGTCACAACTACTGAAGCCCGTGCGCCTAGAGCTCATGCTCCACAGCAAGAGAAGCCACCACAGTGAGAAGCCCGCACATCAATATGAAGAGTAGCCCCCGCTCGCCACAACTAGAGAAAGCCCGTGCGCAGCAACGAAGACCCAACACAGCCAAACTAAATAAATTAATTAATTTAATTAAATATTTTTTTAAATCTTTAACTGTCATTTAATTAAAGTATATCACTAATTTGAAATAATTTATTCAACTAGGCCCTTCCTAGTAAGATAATATGGTTGACCAATAACAAGTAAACCTCCTCTCCACTACCTGGGTCTTAGGAAGGAAGAAGGCAATGAGAGATAAGCCTCTGGATTCCAAGATAACAAGCTGGCGGAGGGGCAAATGCAGAGCTCATTCTGCTCTAATGGACAGAAACTGGGGAGAAGCACTATCAAAAGAGTTACCTCCGGGCTTCCCTGGTGGCGCAGTGGTTGAGAGTCCGCCTGCCGATGCAGGGGATGCGGGTTCGTGACCCGGTCCGGAAAGATCCCACATGCCGCGCAGCGGCTGGGCCCGTGAGCCATGGCCGCTGAGCCTGCGCGTCCGGAGCCTGTGCTCCGCAACGGGAGAGGCCACAACAGTGAGAGGCCCGCATACCACAAAAAAAAAAAAAAAAAAAAGAGTTACCTCCTTGTGACAGACTATTGTAAGTGGGCATAACCCCGTCCTGTTGGCATGACATCCTGAATCCCAATATCATTTCTCCAGCTTTCCTGGGAGATAAAGTATGGTAACCCATCCAACCAAAACACTGTTCAGAAGAAGCCGTTAATACCATAAACCACATCCAGTCCAAAGGGAAGCATGAGAAAGCCCATCGGAACCTTCCATCTAAGGACCAGGGTGGGCAAACAGAAGCTGGCCAATTGACAACATCCATATACTTTCCCCTTTGTCCATGCCCCCAGTAAATGCCCTTCCTGTCCTTTTTAAGCTGGTGTTGAGTTTAGGAAAAGATTATTTAGGTTAAACTTGCAAATGGGCCAGAGGAGAATTGAAACAGGCTAGGTGAGTATTCCTAGAGCTAGGCAGGGTCTATGCTAAGCGCTGGACTGCACTAGTGAACAAGCTGACCCAGGTCCTTGCCCTTGTGTTGGTTACAATCCAGTGATGTTCAAACACTAACGCTTGGAATCGCTGGCCTCAGAGCTCTTGTTCTGCAGTGGACCCTCAGGATCCATACAAGGCATTTAGGTCTGGTGGTGTAGGCAGGAGACTTGGAGCAAATGAGACCCGAGTTCAAACTCCAGAACTTCCTACCTTGAACACATGTCTTAACCCCCCTGAGTCTTACTTTCTCATCTGCAAGGTATAGATGGTAATCTCATCAGCTACGTGGAGTTGTTGGAAGAACTAAATGAGATGATGTATGCAGAGTATTTTTTTTTTTGCGGTACGCAGGCCTCTCACTGTTGTGGCTTCTCCCGTTACGGAGCACAGGCTCCGGACGTGCAGGCTCAGCGGCCATGGCTCACGGGCCCAGCCGCTCCGCGGCATGTGGTATCCTCCCGGACCGGGGCACGAACCCGTGTCCCCTGCATCGGCAGGCGGACTCTCAACCACTGCGCCACCAGGGAAGCCCCCAGAGTATTTTATATGGCACTTGCCACATGATAGCTGTAAATAAATGGTAGCTATTATTGTTAATAAGAATAATTTTGATCCCCCAACCATGAATCTCTTTAGAAAAAAAGTAAAGCCCAGCAGAAGGCACACACTTAGGTGTCAGGGAGTCCCAAGTTTGGTCTCCATCTGCATCTTCAGATGTGTCCCAATCTTACTACCTCAGTCTTACCAGACAGAGAATGGGAATAACACTCACTACCTCCTAGGGCTGTTGTAAGGAAATATTAATTACTTTTTGCAGGGCCCTTTGAAGTTGAAATTGCTGAGTAAATATCCCAAAATAGAAAATTAAAAGGTATATCAATTGTACCAAGGCAAAACATCAAACTGGTACCTGACCCTTTGTTACCAGGGATATGGCCCCTGCAGCACCATCTTCCCGTCTTTGACTAATGCTAAGTGCGATCAGTTCAAATAACACGACAGTAGATGTCACACTGCCACCCATCACTCACCTCCAGCCCAGAAAGGGAATGAGCATTTCAGAAAACATTTTTTGACAAAAACGTGCTTTCAAATTTTTGACCATAATAAGAGATTACACGTGCATCCTAAGATGTCCGTGGCCACATTCCAAGGAGCTTTGTATTAAGTCAGGGTACTCCAGAGAAATGGGACCAACAGGGATGCATAAAGAGAGAGAATTGGCTCACGTGATTATGGAGGCTTGGTAAGTCCAAAATCTGCAGGGTAGGCTGGTAGGCTGGAGATCAAAGAAGAGTTACAGGTCAAGCCTGGAGGCCATCTGCTGGCGGAATTCCCCCTTCTCTCAGAAAGATCCATCTTTTTCTATTAAGGCTTTCAGCTTAGAAGAGGCTTTCAGCTTAGAAGAGGCTCTCCCACATTATGGAGGGTAATCTGCTTTACTTAAAGTCTACCGATTTAAATGTTAATATCATCTGAAAAAAAGCTCTTCAGATGCTCTAGGATGGTGCCCAGCAACCTGCTTTTAAAAAGCCCTTCAGGGGATTCTGACAGGTACTGAAGTTTAGGGACCACTGGCTTAAGAGCAGAACAAGTCCAACAGGTGCTGTAGGAAACCAGCTCTTGGGACCCCAGTTTTTCTTCTTTTTCTCAATACACTTTGAAACTGTTTAGTGAATGCCTTCCATTTGTGATATTTCAGGGTTGGTTTCTCAGCAAGCCAGAGTTTTTCAAAATGTGAATCCCATTTGCTATATACCAGGCACTCTTCTAAAGTGCTTTAATGACATGCATTCGATTTCATTTAAAATGATGTTTTTTCCCTAAGTTTGTAGCATGTATTCTGAAGACAATATGGCTTAAAATTGCACTAAGACATTTGGAACATCCCCTAACAACTCATCCTTACAACAGTCCCATAAACCAAGTACTATGATTATTGTCACCATGTTACAGATCAGGACACTGAGAAGCAAAGAAATGAAGTCATTTTCCAGGGAACCTGGCTTCACAGTCACATCTCCAACCACCCTACTGCCTGTGTGGCACCCTTCTCTTAACTTACAAACTGCTTGCACCTCAGTCCTGAAGGCTGATTGGACCCACAGTGGACTGAGGTGTCCTCCAATGTCCATATCTAACCCCAATGGCCTCCACTGGCTGTGGCTTGCTGGGTGCACTTGTTTCCAGAGCATTCCCCCAAGGGCCTGTGTGCCCTCAGAGGTATGTTGCCAGCATCACTAAACCAAGTAATTTGGTCAAACTATTTCAGCAGCTCCCACCTCCACTGACCAAAGTGGTCAAGGGGATTGTAGATTGTTAGAAAGAGTTTGCATTGGCCCGACTTCCCAACTTTGTAGGGCACAGTACAGTAGCTTAATACAAAATATCAATATTAAGTATTAAGCTAATATTTAGTAGTATTTATTACAAAGCAGGAGCGATCGCCAAGGACTCTTCCCACTAAGCAAACATTCTAGTTACTGGAAAGTTGCCATATGTTCTATCCAAGGATTGTTAAATTAGACAAATTCTAGAATCATAAAGCATATATTTTGGAAATTTGAAAAAGACCTTCTGATTTAAGTCAACACACCTTCCCAGTGCCTGGGTCCTCTGATCATAGTCTTTGGCAATTATTCACTCAGACATTGATTGATGGGAATCTATCCCCAAGGCCATCCATGCCACATCGGGCAGCCAGATTCTAGAAAGATCTTCATTCTAACGGGCCAAGGGCTATCTCTCTGCAGCCTCAGAGTTTGACCCCTGTGTTTAATCTGTCCTTCACTTCATCCTCAGATGCTTGAAAACAGTGATCATATCTTCCCCAAGCCTTCCTTCCCTCCAGCTCTCAGCTCTGCAATTCCTTCTACCAGCTGAGCGTCATCTCCAAACTCACCCGGATTTTGTCCTGTCCCTCATCAAGTGCGGTATCCAGAACCGAGCCCCATACTCCAGGACATGTTCTGATCGAGAAAAAGAAGCACAAAACAATCCCCTCCCAGTTGACAGACTGGGATACAAATATAGCTAATGCCATCTTGATGTGTTTTTATAGGCACAGATACAGAGTTCATTTCGGATTACATGCATAGAAAAAAATTCTAAATACTAGGAGTCTGGTAAATGACAAAAAGCATTTTTAAATATTCGAAAAATTTTAAACAATTTAAAAACACATGGTTGATCCTCACCCCTCCCGCGCTCCTCTGTGCCTTCCCTTTCAATTAATGTCATGAGCGTGACAGCAGTTGGTTGGAAGATTCTGGAATTTCAGAGGATCTAAGAGCCACTACAGGAGCTGCCCCAGGTCCTCCTACCTGCATATGGAGATGTTCCTCCCCCGCCCCCTGAGTTACTGGGTCGGGAGGTAGAACCTGCCTCACTTTGTGATTCATAGTCATGAGCTTACAGTAGATGAAGCAGCAATGGGACTCAGCCACTCCTGGGAGCCAGCCCTGTGGTCGGACATCCTGGGCATTTGCTCAGCCGCTTTACAAAAGCAGATTCAGGCCTCTTCAGCCACTGAGGGCAAGGGAAGGAAAATGTGTTGAGCACGATTATGTGCCAGGCACTATGGTGTTTCAATGCCTTCTATCTCCTAGTCCCCTCACCGCCTTCTGAGTGATGTGTGTTGTCCTCAAGGAGCAGAGAGTGGGTGTGTAACCTGCCCGAAGCCCTGCAGCTGGTTAGAAGCATGTGGGATGAGAACAGTTGCCCAGGGTGACGCATCCCTCTGACAGGCCCTCCAGGGAGGCCAGATGGGTCACCACTCTCCAATGCAGCCTGCAGTGAACATCGTGCTCTGTGCGATGAGGCTGGAGGGGCCTGGTGGGAACCACCAAGGAGGCCCCTTCTCAGGAGCAGAGACCCCGAATCCCAGGAACCCCAGGACCCAACAGGCTCTTAGCCCTGCCCCATAATAAGTCACTTTGCTACCCACCTTGGGAAATGGGTCCTTGGCTGGCTCACAGATGTTTGGGTTTTCTCTGTGGTCTGGGAAAATCTTGGGCCACTGCTAAGTTAATCAGTGCAAATTAATTAACAACGATGAGCATTTTTCTCCCCTCCCTTCACACTTAGTGAAATGCCTTGGATTAAGCAGATTATTCATGATACATAAAACTGCCACTTTTGGGCTTCCCTGGTGGCGCAGTGGTTGAGAGTCCGCCTGCCAATGCAGGGGACACGGGTTCGTGCCCCGGTCTGGGAAGATCCCACATGCCGTGGAGTGGCTGGGTCCGTGAGCCATGGCCGCTGAGCCTGCACGTCCGGAGCCTGTGCTCCGCAATGGGAGAGGCCACAGCAGTGAGAGGCCCGCGTACCGCAAAAAAAAAAACCTGCCACTTTTCAAGTCAGATCATTCTGGGGGTATGTCAGAGGAAGGTGGATAAGAGAGATTCAAGTCACATGTAGGATGTCTGTAGATTCCCAAGGCATTAAAGGTTTCTTGTGTGGCCAGCCTGGAGGTTGTAATGTCTCTTGTCTGGATGGGGAGCTGTGATGCAGTTAAATAACTTAAGAGGGCCATCTCCCAGTGTGTTTGAAGAAAAAAATACCATTAATCCTAATGATGGGTACTTACATGGGCCTTTCATCTGTGCCTTTCAAAGTATCTTTAATCACCATTAATTATACCTCCCAACATACCTCTGAGGCAGATGAAAACCATCATACCCATTTTACAGGTGAATAAAGGACTACCAGGGAGGGGAGGAGGAGTGAATTATCTGGGGCCACACATAAACCAGTGGCAGAACAAGCAATTCCAGCCCCCTGGTCAGAGCCTGGGCTGCCCTGTTCTTGTCGGTTCTTCCCTCTGAAGGACCGGGCTCTGGGAGAGAATCAAAGATGCTATTGTGATGCCACTTCTAAGGGCCAATGGAATTGATCACTCTAAGCCTTACAAAAGAAAAGTGGCCTCTTTATGGAAAGCATAGAAGCAGAATATTCTCATGCTTTGGGCATTGTCCCTTATGCTAAAGGTAGCCAGTGATTATCGGGATGTTTGGGACACATCTTAGACTATGACTCAGCGGCTCTGGGCCCTGACCAAGATGCTCCTTTCAATGGAGTCACAGAATCGGGTGTCAGAGTCAATCTGAACAAGAAGATGTTCTGTGCAGCAGCTCCTCCTTACGTCCAGGGCTTCATCTTCTCCCAGTGTCTTCCCCTTTGCTTCTAGGCTTTGGTTCCCCATCCGCACACCATAGGAGCACATTAACACTGATGTCTGACCTAATCTTGGAGACTCAGGGAGAGCCCAAAAGAAGAGCACGAGGGCTTCCCTGGTGGCGCAGTGGTTGAGAGTCCGCCTGCCGATGCAGGGGACACGGGTTTGTGCCCCAGTCCGGGAAGATCCCACATGCCGCGGAGCGGCTGGGCCCGTGAGCCATGGCCGCTGAGCCTGCGCGTCTGGAGCCTGTGCTCCGCAACAGGAGAGGCCACAACAGTGAGAGGCCGGGGTACCGCAAAAAAAAAAAAAAAAGAAGAGTACAAAAAAAAAAAGAAGAGCACGAGTAAGCTGGCAGAGGGATGGGGTCTAGAGATGAGAGAGCACTAGCACAAGGGACGCAAGGAGTTCTTCAGAGAAGATACCCAATGCGCGTGAAGGAAGAGTGAGTGTAGGATCCAGAATAAGGAATTTTACAGAAGGGCGTCATTAGAGAGTGGTGAGCTGTGTAAAAACACAACCAAGTCTGCATGTTTGGAATAGTTTGTATATTGGAAGCTCAGGAGGAGGCCCAGGTGTGGGTGGAGAGCTGAGCTCATTGGCTCATGCTAACTCTCAGAGCACCCAAGTGCAGACAGCTGGTGGGCTTCAGGTCCAGAGGTCCAGAGGTCCAGAGAGTTGAACTAGGGATAGAGACTTGGGGTCATTAGCTACCACTGATCCTCAGGTGAAGATGGGATCACCAAAAGAGGATGTTACAGTGAGAAATGAGAGGCCTGAGGATGCAACCCTGAGGTCAACCAACATAAAAGAAATCTATTCAAAAGCAGGCTTCCTTAGAGAGAGAACCATATAAACTGTGTCCTTGCAAAAGGACCAGCAAGCACGGTGCCTGGATGTAAATGTTTGCGGAAGGAAGCGGGGACAAAGGTGGGAAGGAATGAAGGGAGGGAGGAGGGAGGGAGAGAGGGAGGAAAGGATAATTTCTACGAGGCTCCTTATCAGAAACTATAATCCAAGAGGCAGCATTGCACAGTGGTTAAGAGAATCAGAGGACCTAGATTTAATCCCAACTCTGTCACTGACTCGCTCTGTGGCCTTCAGCCAGTTACTTAATCTCTCTCTCTCTCATTTTCCTCGTCCATGAGTAACAGTAATTCCTACCTCGGAAGTTGTTGTGGGAAGTAAATGATGTAAGACAAACCTGTTTTTCTCACAGTTTTCCCCATCTCATGAAATGACAATTCCATCTTTCCAGTTTCTCAGCCCAAAAGCCTTAAAACCACCCTGGACTTCACATTGTTTTCCCTCACACCCTACATCCAAGGGATCAACCATTCACGCTGACACTATCTGCAAATCATCTCTAGAATCTGACCACTTCTCACTACCTCTGCTGTTATCACCCTGGGCCAACTCACTATCTCTTTCCTGGATTTTGGTCACAGCCTCCTAACTGGTCTCCCACCTTTTGTCCTTGCCCCTTTACGATCTGTTCTCAGTGGACAGCCAGAGGGCTCCTGCTAAAACAGAAGTCAGACCACTTTGCTCCTCTGCTGGAAACCTCCCAGCAGCCCCCATCTCACTAGCAGTGCAAGCTGGAGCCCTCGACTGGGCTATGAGGCTCTACCTGATCCGGCCCACCTCCTCTCTGCCCTCACCTCCCACCCTTCTTCCCCTCATTCAGCCTTCTGGCTACTCATCTCTCAAGCAAGCCCTGCTCCCACCTCAGGACATCTGCCCTTCTGTTTCCTCCACCTGTAAGCTCTTGCCGCAGCTGGCCACATGGCCTGCTCTCTCACCTCTTCAAAGCCTTTGCTTAAAGTCACCTTCGCATCAGACATTCTCAATCACCTGTTGAAAACTGCAGCTTCCTCTCCTGCCCAAATGCCAACCCACCTTAGCCAGCTTCATCTATCTCCCCCAACCAGCCCCATCCTCATAGCTCTCGATGGCTTTAGTCTCACAAATCATTTGAAACTCCCTGGATAGCTCTAAAATATAAGCTAAATGAAAGCAGGGATTTTTTACCAGTTGTGTTCTCTATAGTGGAACAGATCCTAGTACATACTAGGTGATCAATGAATATTTATTGAATAAATCACTTCAACAGTGCCTTGTGCATGGAACATATTCAGCTTTAGCTAATTAAAATTGATCCACAAAAAACGTATAAAGGTCATTATTGGAACGAGTAGGAAATTTTGAATATGGATTATATGTTGTATAATATTACTGTACCAATATTAAATTTCTTGAATGTAATTATGTAAGTTATGTAAGAGAATGTCCTTGTTCTTAAGAGATACAGACTGAAGTATTTAGAGGAAAAATGTCATCAAACCTACAACTTACCTTCCAGTGTTTCAGCAACATACGTAAATATTGAGAGGTGAATAGAGGAAAACAATTAATGAGTCTAGATGAAAGGCATACTGGTGTTCATCGTACTGCATTTTAAAAATCATCTTCAGTTTGAAATTCTTCAAAATAAGAAGTCGATGCAGTTGTTTTGTAATGTGTCAGCTTGGCTCGGCTGAACTACATTTCCCAGAATTCCTTTTCCTGTATGATTCCAGTATCGATGGGCCACAAGGGAGACTCTGGTGCAAGATGTGGAGGGTGGAAGTGGAGCAGCAGCCAATATGCAGCTCACACGCCTTCTCACTCATCTGCTAGGTCACCTCATTGGCATGAGGAAGCCGTTTCAACTGCTACCAAGCCTGGGACTCCTTTAAGAGTCTCTGACTCCCAGGCCAGGTGTGTGTGTGTTTTCAGCCCCAGCTGCTGCAGGATACCCATTCCATCAAGATCAAAGGCCACAGGCACTCCTGGGCTTCACTCCATCCTTATGGGCTCCAGCTCGCTCTGTGGGTGCCAGCTTGTTCTTGTCTTCCTCCCCTTTAAATCCATCTGCCTGTCCCAACTGCCTCCCAAGCATCAGCATCAAATGAAAAGGAAAAGGATGATAATCGTCCTTACAGAGACTGCTTAACTAGCTCCCACAATTGCATAAGATCATGTTCTTCTAACAGATCCCCTTACACACACACAGATCCAGAATTTGGTATCAGGAGTGGGGTTTACTCACAAATCTCTTTGAGATGAGCCCTCCTCTACCTTGGCCTCCTACTGAGACCCCTAAGGAACAACATTCTTAAGCTTCCTGGAAGCCCTATTATTTGGTTGAGGATCTGTAAGGCACACACTTAGTCCTTCTAGAGGGTCTTTTGCTTGATGAAATGGTACTGTGAGGCGAAATATCTTTGATAGTTCTAAGACCTTAACAAAAGGTTTACAGTCATGCCCTTGGCTTCATCTTCAGGTTTTCCTGGCAGTGTCCTGGATTTGATCTCTGCTTAGAAGGCATTTCTTAGTTTTAGCACCATTTGCCATCTGGAGAGGCTGAGAATCCTCCAATCCATCAGGTCCCAGCTTCTTTTTGCTTAACAGTCCTTCCCTTGATTTTTCCCTCTCCCCTCACATTTTACAATAAGCAGCCAGGAGAAATCGGGAGGCACCTTCCACTCTTTACCTGGAAATCTCATTAAATAGATCACTTCATTAAGTATATTTTCTACTTTCAACCTTGCTGCAGGCAACAGTGTTCCTAATGATTTCTGCTGCTATGTAATGAAGATCTCCTTTCTTCTTTGAATTTCCAATAAGACTTTCCTTACTTTAAGCCCTCAGCAGCAGCTTCTTCAAAGTCCAAAATTCTACAAGCCACGTGTACCTAATGCTTTCACTAACATTCTCTTCAAAACCCACAGCCTGGGCTTCCCTGGTGGCGCAGTGGTTGAGAATCTGCCTGCTAATGCAGGGGACACAGGTTCAAGCCCTGGTCTGGGAGGATCCCACATGCCGCGGGGCAACTAGGCCCATGAGCCACAACTACTGAGCCTGCGCGTCTGGAGCTTGTGCTCCGCAACAAGAGAGGCCGCAATAGTGAGAGGCCGGAGCACCGCGATGAAGAGTGGCCCCCGCTTGCCACAACTAGAGAAAGCCCTCACACAGAAACGAAGACCCAACACAGCAAAAATAAATACATTAATTAATAAATTCCTACCCCAACACCTTCAAAAAAAAAGAAAACCACAACTTTTAAAAAAAAAAACAAAAAAAACCCCACAGCCTGCTTCCAAAGGCACACCCACATTTTAGGGTTTTGTTATGGCAGCACACCACCTCCAGGAACTGTAATCTGCATTTGTTATCTACTGCTTTAGAACAAATTACTCTAAAACTTAGCACATTAAACAATAAAAAATATTATCTCACACAGTTTCTGATTGTCAGGAATCTGGAAGCAGCTTAGGGTCTCTCACAAGAAGCTAGTTAAAGTGAAAGCCAGGGCTACTGTCACCCCTAGGATTGGCTGGAACTGAAGATTCTGCTTCCAAGCTCATTCCCGTGGCAAACCTCAGTTCCTCACTGGCTACTGGCTGGAGACTTGAGTTCCTTGCCATGTGGGTTACTCCACAGAGTAGCTCTCAGCACGGCAGCTGGCTTTGCCCAGAGTGAGAGATTCAAGAACATGAGAGAGAAAGAGAGAGAGAGAGAGAGAGATGGCCCTCAGAGTGCCTCCCCTCCAGCTAGTTTAAGTGGAAAGGGATTTGTTATGGAATGACTTAGAGTTATTTCTGGGAGACACAGAACTAAGCTTGACTGCTACAAATTCAGGACAAGTCATCCAAGAGATACACACAACCACACCATGAGACTATTCTAGTAGAAACCCCACCGCTGCTGCTGTCTGCACTTCCCGTCTATGGAGCAGGGACCAGAGAACAGATGCTCCACCACAGCATCCAGGAAGATCCAGTCTCTCCACACGGCCACCACCTACATTCCTCACTTCTGTCATCCAAGTCTCAGAAAGCACATCTCGGTCACATGCAGAACCCAAACTGTGGCGAAGTCTGGAAAGTATTATTAGCAGTATCGTTCCTGCTACACTGAGAACCTGTGTCTGAAGAGGTGTAAGATGATGAGAGACTTCAACAGGCTCATTCCCCAATGACTACGGGTATCTGAGGCCTTGTAATATTCCAGATAGAACACCTGAGGGCCATAAGGTAAAGAGACCCTGGCATGAAACAATAGAAGGTGATAGAAAACATTGGGAAACTGGAAGAATGCAACGCTTTAAAACAGAAAAAGAACTAAAAACTCTTTATACTGATATACAGTCTTAGGATGGCCCATTTATAGAAAAAACAGTAGAACTAGAATGTTCTCAATCCTTCCCAATTTCAAATAATCTCTCTCATAGTCGACGTATGTACACATACTTTTGACAGACATTGGGTTGTAGTTGTTTTAATACTACGTTTATGCCCCCCAATTTCTACATGGTAGCCCTGTCACTACCATGTCTTTGGAGGACTCTCTCCTTTGGCCTCTTCAGAGAATAAATCTCCTATCTTCTGCCTCACTTTGTGGGTGGAGGAGGGCATCCGGAGTCTAACACCTACTTAAACAGACTTGTAGCCAATCCTCTAATGTTTAGCCTCACCTTTACCCCTCTTTCCAGAAGGACTTAGTGCCACGAATGTCTGAGTCTGTGGAGGGTCTTGTGGCATTAAATGGGTCCTTGGCTCTTCCCCAGAATTTCTCTTCTGCTGACCCAGAATTAGCTCCATTCCTTTCCATCTTCCAAAGCTTTGTTTCTATCATCTCTTTTCTCTTCTATTAATCCTTAAGAGTGTGTGTCTTTTTTTTTTAAAGTCCTCTTCCCATTCTTAATTTAGAGAGATTTCAAGAGGGAGCAGATATGAATGGATGTGTTCAAACTGCCTCCTTCAGTCAGAAGTCCAGACCCTGGGTTTTGGTCCCCGTTAAGTTAGCTTCAATTACATTATCACTTTGGGTTGAGCATTCTTTTCCTTAAACCTGTCCTGGAATCTTTCATATTCTAGACCTGGGTCTGGGAGCAGAATGGATGGTGTTCATCATCTGAGAAATGTGACACTTGTCTCCACTACTTTCCATGAGGATTTCAGGTGTTACCCCAAAAAGGACGTGCCTTTAATGGCACACACTTTGGAAAGATCCTTTTTAGCCTAAGTATCTCTCATATCCATGTTTAATCGCATCATTTACAATCAAATGAATGGATTGGATGAGCAGTTAAGAGTGGGACTCAGTGATTTTTCTATGGGGAGATGTCTAATGCAGAGACTCTCAAACATCTGTCCACAGGCGTCTCCACCAATCCACAATAAAATGAGAAAAATAGGACGTTGTATTAATGTTCATTCAGCCAAATGCATTCAATGTATAAGGCTATTTTGTGATTAATCCTTCCCACCTTGGTGTTAAATTTTTTAATGCCATGCTAGAAAGAGTGGATTTTAGTTAGGGTTTATTGCTTTGCTGATTTTTGTTCTTTCTCAGCAAAATAAAATGTTGTCGGCCTTATTTTAGCTAATTTTTAAAAATTTTGCAGTTCCATGAAATTCATAAGCCTGGGAGCTGTGGGTGTAATAAGAGTTCTCAGTGGAGAGGACTTTCTGAGTCATGGAGGGGGCAGGAATGGGGCCGGCAGCGGATAAAACAGTGGCGTCAGCCTGCTGTGGTTTTCATGCCTTCCCACAGCCGCCCATTTCACTCTTCCTCCTCCCTCCCATGAAGCCTTTCTGGGGTCACACCCAGCTCTGAATGCCTCCCTTAATGGCCGCACTGTCCAGACTTGAGAACTGCCTGTCTCCTGTGACTGCTGTTGCATGTTGAGAGGTGTTCAGGGAAAGAGGCTGGAGGAGCCTCACTCATCACTGTGTGTCAGGTTTTATTACCTTGTCTCTCACTGGGGTATTTCTACCTCATCTTGGCCCCATATTCTGGGACTTCCTTTCTATATATACAACTTGACACATTCTTGCTGTGAAAACAATGTGATGCAAGAGAAAGAACACTGGACTCAGAGCCAGAGCCTGGACACCATTTTCCAGCTGTGTGATTGGGGTAACCTCTCTGAACCACAATTTCCTCATCCCCAAAATAATGATGCCACCTTCATGGTGTTGTTGTAGGAATTAAAATTTTTTTAAATGTATGTTTTAGTCTGTTTGGGCTGCTATAAAAGAAGTACCATAGGCTGGCTTAAACAACAAACATTTATTTATCACAGTTCTGGAGGCTGGTTAAGTCCAAGATCAAGGCATCACATATTCTGTGTCTGGTGAGAGCCCCCTTCCTGGTTCATAGACAGCTGCCTTCTCTCTATGTCCGCACATGGTGGAAGGGGGCAAGGGGACTCTCTGGGGTCTCTTTTATAAGGGCACTAATCCCATTTGTGAGGGCCCACTCTCATGACCTCATCACCCACCTCCTAATACCATCCCATTGGGGGTCAGGATTTAACATAGGAATTTGGAGGGGACACATGCACTCAGTCTACAGCAGGATGTGAAAGCAGACATGGTCTCTGGCATCTCAAAAGTGCTCAGCAAACATTATTTGAATCTGATGGTAAGAATACAAGAGCTGGGACTTCCCTGGCTATCCAGTGGTTAAGACTCCATGCTTCCACTTCAAGGGGCACGGGTTTGATCCCTGGTTGGGGAACTAAGATCCCACATGTTGCAAGGCATGGCCAAAAAAAAAGAATATAAGAGCTGAGAGCAGTTCTTCCCCCATACTCCATTTCCCTTTTCACACAGGATGAAATGCTGAAACAGAAGTAGCTAATGGTGGAGTTGCAAATGTGGATGACAGGTTACGAGGGAGCTGTGAAGCAGATCCTGACTCCTCAGCTCAAGCCCTTCAGCCAGCCCTTGTCTTCCCACTGTCTGCTCACAACCTCCTCACACTTGAGTCCCCTCAGTCACTGACTTGCTTGGCCTCCCTCTTAACTCTAATCCTCATGTTGTAACACCTGGGATTTAATAACTGGGGCAAGAACCTGGCCTGAAAACCTACTGGGCTCCACTTCCATTTTTCCCAAAATTCATGGGTATCACACATCTACTCTGCCCTCACCCAGACCTCCCCTCTGCTCCCCTCACACAGCCGATGGGGGAAGCCAAACCACAAAAAGAATGACAGTGTAACACGAGAAACCAGAATCACCAGGCTTTTGGTGGGCCTTCCTGCCACTGTGCCCAGCAAAGCCCTTCTTTTAGGGTCAAGCAGGGCCCATCCCTAGCAGGTACAGGTGGCTATATCAGAGGGCATTGCCTGCCCAGGTATGTTTGGTCTGATTCCTTAGTCTAAACTTGAGTTACCACAACTAGCTGGTGAGGAGGAGATATCAGTTATAGGAACTAAAAAGCCATGTTTTCTTAGCACATCTCAGTGTAGCATGAAAATGTTGACCCTACCTCAAAGAGAGGGTGGGTTATTCATTTAACAGCTGTCTCTCCTACTGGACCTTGCTGGTTTTACTCACTATTGCATTCCCAGAGCCCAGCATGTAGTAATAATTAAAATTTTTTTGAAGAATGAGTAAATAAATGAACAAAGGAAAGAATGAAAGTGTGGGTGGACAGAATCACCTTGGCCGAAAGAAAAGATAACTCTTCTAGCATCACGGGAGGAGAGCAGAGGGAGGATAGATGGGAATATGAGTGATGAGCAGATTCAAAGGTGCAGAGTTAGGAAGCTGAGTGAATCTCCACAAGATGTCTTTTTCTTTATCTGTGAATTGGAGGGGATGGGGGGCGAGGGGTTGTCTCCTGAAAGGAGGGGTGGTAAGGAACAGGAGGAAGGATTGAGGACAAAACCGAAGATCTGAAACAGTTACTGTGGGGAATAGGACTAACTGTCCACCAGAGACTCATGAAGGGATTGCTGAACAGAAGGGTGGCCCAGAGGATCCAACCGTGATACCAGGGCAGCAGATGCCAGCAGCCCAGAGAGGGAACAGAGGGGGATGAAGCCTAATTCAGGGAAGAGTTATAGGGGTTCAGACTTGCAGACAGAGCTAGTCATCTCAGATCAAGAATTTGTCAGGCTCCGGGAATAAAGACACAGACCTGCTAGAGAATGGACTTGAGGATATGGGGAGGGGGAAGGGTAAGCTGTGACAAAGTGAGAGAGTGGCATGGACATATATATACACTACCAAATGTAAAATGGATACCTAGTGGGAAGCAGCCGCATAGCCCAGGGAGATCAGCTCGGTGATTTGTGACCACCTAGAAGGGTGGGATAGGGAGGGAGACGCAAGAGGGAAGAGGTATGGGGACATATGTATATATATAACTGATTCACTTTGTTATAAAGCAGAAACTAACACACCATTGTAAAGCAATTATACTCCAATAAAGATGTTAAAAAAAAAATTTGTCAGGTTCCTACTGTGTGCTGGACCTGCTCACTGAGTACAAAGAAAAATCGGAGAGCCCTGACTTGGAGGAGCTAGAAAATGCATCAAGTATGAGGGAGTCAAAAATGCCTAAATATTAAAAAAAAAAAAAAAAGAAGCCTAAATAAAACCACAGGAGGTGTCAGACTATGGCTCAACTGTGAATGCAAAGGATGCCAAGACCAAAGGTGTTTTCTCTTCTTTCTCTCCATTCTCCTTTCAAACCAAAAATCACATCCTTGTCTCCGTGTCCAGAATTCTTTCTCAGCAAGTACGACTGACACTAGGCAGTCTTGGAACGCCACCTGGTGGGTCTTCAAGATATTACATATTTAGCTTCCAGGCGAAAGGGTTCTAGATTATAAGAACAGGAGAAAAATGCATTCATTCAGCAATATTTATTCCCTAAAACTCTGTAACAGTCCAGAAATACAGAGATACCCTCAAGTTTCTTCCAAATTAATAAGAAAAAATTTAATTGTTTATTAGAACTTATACTAATTTAGTAATTGAAAGTATATATGAATTCAAATGTAAGAATTAAGATCTGTTGACTGAATTATGGTTCCTCATAGAAGAGAACATAGTATCCACTGTTAAATAGAAAATAGAAAGTCTAGTCCATCTATGTAAGCTGTTTGTTTGTTTCTTTGTTTTTCTGAGCCTACTCTCATCTCTAGCTTCCCAAATTTTACTCTGACCAGATACTACAAAACACCATATCTTCAAAGGTGTCAACAGGGGGGTAGGGGAAAGAGAACCAGACTGAAGTAAACAGTCCTGAAGTTGAGCTAAATAAAGCCAGATGAACTTGAGCAAGTCTTTTTATGTTTCTGAGCTTGTATCCTCACTAGAGAAATGAAAATTAAAATATTTACCTTTCAGGATGGTTACAAGCATTAAATAAGATAATAAGGTAGGGGGACTTCCCTGGTGGTCCAGTGGGTAAGACTACGCTCCCAATGCAGGGGGCCCGGGTTCGATCCCTGGTCAGGGAACTAGATCCCACATGCATGCTGCAACTAAGAGTCCGCATGCCACACTTAAAAGCCCACATGCCACAACTAAGATCCTTTGTGCTGCAACGAAAATCCCGCATGCCACAACTAAGACCCAGTGCAGTCAAAAATAAAATAAATAATAAATAAATAAATATTAAAAGATAATAAGGTAGGAAACACATTTCAAAGTGCTGATCAAATTTTGGTTATTACTGTTGTAAGTCCATAGAAGGGTACCTTCCATAAAGGAAAAACACATCCCTTTCTCACTGATGAGCCATCACTGACCCCGGTAAATGAGGAAAAGGTGAGGTGAATGCCATGAACATCTTTTCATTCATTCATTTTTCATTTCACAAAAAATCGAAACTACATAGAAAAATTATCTGTATCTATGGCAGACAGATTCTACCTTTTATAAGCACATCAAAAAATATGAAGTACATAGGAATAAATAAACCAAAAGTTGTGCAAGATTTTAACAAAGAAAATTACCAAACTTATTGAGAGACATTAAAGATAACTGAATTAAATTAAGAGATAGACCATGTTCATGGACTGGAAGACTCTATATTACAAGATGTCAATTCTTTCAAATCAATTCTAGAGTCAATGCAATTCCAGTTAAAATTCCAACAGGTTTTTTTAGTAACATTTGACAAGTTAATTCCCATCTTACGCGAAGATGCAAAGGGAAAGGAACAGCCAAGATGTGCTACAAGAAGGAGAGGAAGGAGGATGGGGGTTGGGAGGAGGAGGAGAAGAACCAGAAGGAGAAAAATGGAGGACTCGTACTACCAAATATCAAGATTTGTCATGAAGCTATAATATTTAAAACAGTATGGATTGGTACATGGGTCAACAAACAGACCCATACAATAAAGTCCAGAAGAACTTTGTATTATGTAAGCACTTGATACCTGATAGAGGCAGGCAAAGGACAGTTTTTTAGTGAGTGCTGCTGGGACAATTAGCTACCCGTATAAGTTAAACAGAAATCAACTCCAGATGTATCCAAGTCCTTAAGGTAAAAGACAAAATTATAAAGCTTTCAGAAGATAAAATGGGAGAATATCTCCATGACTTTAGAGAAGAAAGCTTTCTTAAACAATTATAAGATGTACTAATTGTTAAAGAAAACACTGATAAAGTTTGACTACATTAAAGTTAAGAAGTTCTGTTCATCAAAAGATACCATTAAGAGAGTGAAAAGGCAAGCCACATAATCACGACATATATAACTGATGAAACGATTTGTATCCAAAACATATAAAGTAGGGACTTCCCTGGTGGTGCAGTGGTTAAGAATCCACCTGCCAATGCAGAGAACATGGGTTGGAGCCCTGGTCCTGGAAGATCCCACATGCCACAGAGCAACTAAGCCCGTGCGCCGCAACTACTGAGCCTGTGCGCCTAGAGCCTGTGCTCCTCAACAGGAGAGGCCACCGCAATGAGAAGCCCGCACACTGCAACAAAGAGTAGCCCCCACTCGCCGCAACTAGAGAAAGCCCGTTGAGCAGCAAGGAAGACCCAATGCAGCCAAAAATAAGTAAATTTATTTAAATATATATATATATATATATATATATAAAGTACTCCTTCAAATCAGTGAGAAAAAACAGACAATCCCATAGAAGAATAGGAAATATATTGGAATGGAATCAGTATTTCGCCAAAAAAAGGAAAAAAAATATATGTCCAATAAACTTCATTTACAGAGAAATACTAGATTACAATGATAATGATACAACACTACAGACCCACCAAATAGGTAAAAAATTTTTAAGTTGGTATCGTTAAGTGTTGGGGATGTAGAGCTACTGGAATTCTCAGACACTGTTGTTGGGAATATAATTGGTACAACCGCTTTGGAACACTGGAGTTATCTACTAAATTTGAATGTGTGTATATTTTCACTCTTAGATACCTTCCTTATAGAAACATATGTACATCTGTACCAGAAAACATGTACAAGAATATTCATAGCAGCATCTCTCAGGAGCCAAAACACTGTAGACCACTCAAATACCCCTCAAGAATGTAACAGAAAAGTAAATGATGGTATATTCATATACAGCTGGGCTCAGGAAACGTTTCCTGTGAAGGGCCAGAGAATAAATACTTTAGGCTTTGCGGGTCTCTGTCTCAAAATCTTAGTTGTTTTTTCTTCCCCAACTTTATAAATATAAAAAGCATTCTTAGCTCATGGACCAAACAAAAACATGGCCCATGGGCCATAGTTTGCCAACCCCTGATGTAGAAGAAAACTATACAGCATTGAAAAGGAATGAACTACAGCTACCTGCAACCCTGTGAATGATTATTACAAACATGACATTGAGCTAAAGAAGCGACACAAATACACATACATATATACAAATCACATATAGAAAAATCATAAATAAAAACCATAGGAATATAATTCCATTTATATAAAACAGGCACAATGACACTATAGGATTTAGAAATGTACAGATAGGCCTTAAAACCACAAAGAAAAGCAAGAAAATAGTTACCATACAAATCAGGATCAAGGATGCTTATATGTGAGGGAGGGGGTTGTGACCTGAAAGGGACCTCTGGGCGTCTGGCAGTATTTAATTTCTCGACCTGGATGATGGTAACAGAGGTGTTGGCTTTATCACTATTTGTTAATTTGTACGTTTGTGTTTGTTATTTGTCAAATTGTGTGTTTATGTTTTATGCATCTTTCTGTGGGTATTGTGTTTGGATGGATCATCACCTAAGGTCGACGAAGACAACAGTACACGAGAGAGTTGAAGACAAACGTCTGGGCAGATGGCATACCACTCAAGTAACATGGGAGGGTGTCTGAAGGGAAGAGGATGATGTCCCTAAGAATAGAGGAGGCTGGTAATGTCCAAATATATGGACTTCAAAGGCGGAGACGCTATTGAACCAGAAGGAGAAGCCCTAGTTAGAAAGCAGCTTTGGGCAGTGGGGAGAGGGCTGCCTGATCTTTCTGGTCCCAGTTGGGGGCTGGTACTGGAAAGTCATTCTACACATTTTACCAGAGCATAGACACTGGATGGGCTGGAAGGACCATCAGGAGAAAAGAACAGGGCTGACAGGGCGTGGCAGGGCAGTTTGGGGCAGGCCTGAACAGTGTAAGATGATAAGCAGTTTGTGCCCTCTCTGATGCCTCAGCCCCCAAACACTCCTTCATGGGCACAGGGAAGCAGGCAGAAGAGCTGTGTGCAAAGGGAAGAGATAGAGATTTTTTTTTTTTTTGCAGTACACGGGCCTCTCATTGTTGTGGCCTCTCCCGTTGCGGAGCACAGGCTCCGGACGCGCAGGCTCAGCAGCCATGGCTCACGGGCCCAGCTGCTCTGCGGCATTGTGGGATCTTCCTGGACCGGGGCATGAACCCGTGTCCCCTGCATCGGCAGGCGGACTCTCAACCACTGCGCCACCAGGGAAGCCCCAAGATGGAGATATTTTAAATACATATTTCTTAATCTCTATTTTACAGATCAAGAAATTGAGAATCAGGAAGGTTAAAGGATGTGTCCAGGGTCACAGATTAGTAAATGATGCCTGGGACCCCAACTGGTAGATGTAGTAGTCAGAGTTCCCAAGAAAAACAGAATAGATAGGGGAAGGAGAGAGAGAAAGAGACAAAGACAGAGAGACCCAGAGAGAAAGAGAGATTGATTTTAAGGGACTGGCTCACACCATTGGCAAGTCTGAACTCAGTAGAGCAGGCCAGTGGGCTGGAAACTCAAGCAGGATTTCTATGTTTCAATCTTGAAGCAGAACTGCTTCTTTCAGAAAATCTCAGTCTTTTGCTCTTAACACATTTAACTGAGTGGATGAGGCCCACCCACATTGTGGGGCGTAATCACCTTGACTTAAAGTCAACGGAATAAATCATAGAAACCTTCACAGCAACATCTAGATTAGGGTTTGACCAAACAAGTCAGCATCATAGCCTAGTCAAGTTGACACATAAAATTAACCATCATAGCTGGATATAAGCACCCAGGATTGACGGACTCTGGCCTAACACACGGTGATCGAGTAAACTTAAGCAGGTGTCTCAGGTAGGGAGCACGGCCACATATGTGTTCCCACCATACAGTGAGGAAAGCGAGGCAAGGCCGTATTAACTGACCTGCCTGGGCCTCCCAAGTAATTAGCGTCAAGGCTGGGTCTGGCTCCCAGTCTCCAGCCTCCAAACGCCCTGCTCTCTCCTCCCAGCCATGCCACTGTCTGTGGCTGCTCCTCACTTTCCCTCTGCTCTGGAGCAGCTCAGGTGCTAAGCCCAAGCCTGCCAGGCTTGGGCCTTGCAGTGCTGTCCTGTTTCACCCTCCTAGTGAGAACATTGAACTGTTCTTGGAAATTCATTTCTTTCTTTCTAGACTATTCAGCAGAACTACATGAGGGATGCTTAATGCTAAATCATGCAAACTCCTGTGTCAGGAATGGCCTCCCTTCTCTCTGGGCACAAAACAATCACTAGCCATCCTGTGGCTCAAGGGTCCACAGAGGTCCAGGCCTTCTCTCTCCCTCTCTTCTCACATGACCTGGTGGCCCAGGTTCAAGAACAAGTCCATCAGGTCAGAGACTCTCTCTGGACCACTTGGTGGGGCATAGTACTCATCAACCAAGGGTCCCCAAAGGAAGCAGACCACTCCTGAATTTCAAAAATCAACCAACTTCCCGTGAAAGAGTGACCCTTGCTTAGCAAAGCCAAGCCACACCCACTTGCGGGTTCGGACCTAGTGAACATGTTTGGGCAACTGTTGGCCAGGAGCCAGTTTTACATCAGGAACAAGTAGCATCTTGGCAAATCATTTATCCTAATAGGAGAGTCCCTCATATTTGAAGGGGTCAGCGACATTGGAGGAGAGGCGTGAATCTCAACGCTGGGTGATGTCTACCTCTCAGATTGTACATTAGGAGCTATAATGAGGAGTGTGGACAAGAAGTGAAGGAGTGGTTTGCCTGCTACCTCTGCAGGACATGTGCTCTGCGGCTTGTGCAGGAAACACTGTGCAACACCAGTGGGAGTGAAGTGTACTTTCACCGCTTGGAGTGAGGGCTGCAGCTCTTAGGGGCATGAAAGGGAAATGGTGGGGGATTGTCTCTTCCAGAGACAGATGGCTAGAAAAGCTTAGTGGATCATAGGTCAGTTCAGATCAGATCAATTCCCCTCTATGTGCCAGGGCCAGAGATGAACAGATGAACAAGACACAGCCCTTGTCTTCCCAGAACAGACCAACTGGTGGGGGAAATAGACAGATAATATCAATAAGATATAGTATGAGAGAGACATACCCAGGGTGCCATGGGAGCCTGGTGGAGGGACACCTCATCACGAAAAGGGGTTGGGCTACGTGAAGGAAATGACACTTGGGCTGAGTCTTTAAGTATGAACAAGAACTTACTCATGGAAGAAAGTGAGAAGAGCACACAGGCAGGAACAACAGTGTAAACAAAGGCCCAGAAGCATGACCAGCATGGGCGAGTTAAGGAAACGAGCTGAGAGTTCATAGGTCAGAAAGTAGGAAGGTAGGAGGGCAGGGAGCTAAGGCCGTTAGTGAGGGAGGGGCCAGGCTCTGTATGCCAAACTAATAAACAGGTTAGACTTTATTCTATAGGCTATAAGGAGGCCCAACAGGCTTTAAATAGGGGTAGGACCCATTTATAGAGTTCCAAATTGCAACAGGTGTCATTGATTTCTGTATGCCCACCTTCAGACTATCAGGTTCCAGAGTGATCTTTCTAATGCACAAATCCAATGATATTGCATGAGTGAATCAAAAGAGTTATTCAGGAACAAAGAGAAAGGTTGTCAAGCTGCACTGAGGATCCCGCGGAGATGAGAAATCATGAATTTGCAGAGCCGCCAACTTGCACTGCTGTGTCATGTTCTCCATGATGGAGACAGAGTCAGAATTTTGCCATGTCAGACTCGAGAGTGAAGAGTGCTGGTGAGAGAGTAATTTTGATAACTCACCACAGTGGTGAAGGTTGGGTAAGAAGGAGCATAGCGACGGCCCAGCACCTGAGTCCTGGCCTCGCTCTTTCCTCACGGGACAAACAACATGAGCTTCAGTGCCCAGTCCACCTTCTCCAACTACCGGTCCCTGGGCTCCACGCATCACCGGGCCACCGGGTCCGACTGGTCACCAGCGCTGCCAGCGTCTATGCAGGCACCAGGGGCTCGGGCTCCCGGATTTTTGTGTCCCACTCTACCAGCGTCCAGGGCGGCTAGGATCCAGGAACATGGGCACCAGGATGGCCAGGGGTCTGGTGGGTGTAGGGGGCATCCAGGGCGAAAAGGAGACCATGCAAGACCTGAATGACCGCCTGGCCTCTTACCTGGAGAGGGTGAAGAGCCTGGAGGCCGATAATAGGAGACTGGAGTGCAAAATCCGGGAACACCTGGAGAAGAAGAGACCCCAGGTCAGAGACTGGGGGCATTACCTGAAGACCATCGAGGACCTCAAGGCTCAGATTTTTGCAAGTTCTGTGGACAATGCCTGTCTTACTGCTGATGACTTCAGAGTCAAGTATGAGACGGAGCTGGCCATGTGCCAGTCTGTGGAGAGTGACATCCACAGGCTCCAGAAGGTCATTGATGACACCAGTGTCACCTGGCTGCAGCTAGAGACTGAGATCGAGGCTCTCAAGGAGGAGCTGCTCTTCATGAAGAAGAACCACAAGGAGGAAGTAATGGGTCTGCAAAATCAGACTGCCAACTCCGGGTTGACCGTGGAGTTGGATGCCCCCAAACCTCAGGACCTCAGCAAGATCATGGTGGACATCCGGGCCCAGTATGACAAGCTGGTTCAGAAGAACCGAGAGGAGCTGGGCAAGTACTGGTCCCAGCAGACTGAGGAGAGCACCACAGTGGTCACCTCGCAGACTGCTGAGACAGGAGCTGCTGAGATGACACTCACGGAGCTGAGACGCACCGTCCAGTCCCTGGAGATCGACCTGGACTCCATGAGAAATCTGAAGGCCAGCTTGGAGAACAGCCTGAGGGAAGTGGAGGCCCGCTATGCCATGCAGATGAAACAGCTCAATGGGGTCCTCCTGCACCTGGAGTCGGAGCTGGCCCAGACCTGAGCAGAGGGGCAACGCCAGACCTAGGAGTACGAGGCCCTGCTGAACATCAAGGTCAACCTGGAGGCTGAGATCAACACCTACCGCCGCCTGCTGGAAGATGGGGAGGACTTCAGTCTTGGTGACGCTGTGGACAGCAGCAACTAAATGCAAACCATCCAGAAGACCACCACCCTCAGGCTTGTGGACGGCAAAGTGGTATCTGAGACCTCAGACACCAAAGTTCTGAGGCATTGAGTTAGCAGAAGCAGGGTGCCCTGGGGAGCAGGAGGCCAATAAAAGTTGAGACGTTACTGTAAAAAAAAAAAAAAAGGAGCATAGCACAGTGCCTGGTACACGGTGGGTGCTCAGTACATTTTTGTTGAATGATGAGAAGATGGGAAGATGCGAATGACAGTTACCAATTTTACTCACTGGTGAGTGTGTGTCGTCCCATCTCCCCCACCCCCCCCACCCCCCCACCCCCCCCACCCCCCCCCACCCCCACCCCCAGTCTTCTAGTAAGACACACCCAGTAGTAAGACCACTGACACGTGATCCAGGGCTGGCCAATCAGAGTACTCCACTCCTCTCCCACGACCACGATAGGCCCCAAGATGGTCATGTGACCCAGAGCAGGCCAATTAGTGTTCTTCCCAGCACTGCAACTGGGACTAGCTGGAAGCCAGCCTTTTGCCTGTAGAATTATACTGGAAGGATGAAAGTCTAGGGCTCACCACAACCATCTTCACCACACAGAGGAGCCCTCTCTACAACAGCAGGGAATGACAGAGCAGAGCTGAGAGATGAAAGCACTGTGCTATGCTCCTTCTTACGCAACCTTCACTGCTGTGGTGAGTCATCAGAATTACTCTCTCACCAGCACCCTTCACCCTTGAGTCTGACATGGCAAAATTCTGACTCTGTCTCCATCTTACACATCTGTCTTTTCTGCTGGTCTGTTGCTGGAGAACATGACACAGCAGTGCAAGCTGGCGGCTCTGCAAATTCATGATTTCTCATCTCAGCTGGATCCTCAGTGCAGCTTGACAACCTTTCTCTTTGCTCCTGAATAACTCTTTTGATTAATTAATTCATTCATGCAATATCATTGGATTTGTACATTAGAAAGACCACTCTGGAACCTGATAGTCTGAAGGTGGGCATACAGAAATCAGTGACACCTATTGCAATTTGGAACTCTATAAATGGGTCATACCCCTACTTAAAGCCTGTTGGGCCTCCTTATAGAAATGAAAACACTGGCCAGGGTCATCCCAGCCTATATAACACCTTTGTGTGAATTACGGAAAAGCACCTTTGCCTCAAGTTAAAAAAGCTCTATGTTAATATATCAGGGTACAGGGAATTCCCTGGCAGTCCAGTGGTTAGGACTCAGCGCTTTCACTGCTGTGAGCCCAGGTTCAATCCCTGGTCAGGGAACTAAGATCCTGCATGCTGCACAGCACTCGGCAAAAAAAAAAAGAAAAAATATATGTATGTATGTGTGTGTGTGTGTATATATACACACACACACACATCCATATATATACACATATATATCATTATATATTCCATATATATCCCATATATACATATATATCAGAGTATAACCTGAACAACCGTAAGTCATGGGCCCTGGAAATAGAAACAGAGGTGGCTATGCCCTCTGCCATGTTCAGTAACCATGAAGGAATGTTCTAGCCCCAGTGGCCATCCTGCCCTCTGAGGAAGGCTGGAGTTGGAGGGCAGGGGGACAGGAACGTGTCTCTGAGAGCCGCAGGTGAGAGAAGCAGTCTTAGGGGAGGCAGGAAGTGGTTGGGACATGCACGGTTGCACCTGTGTGAACATATCTCCTGAGCCTGTTTAGGGCTTCGGATGCCAACGTGGCTTTATTAAAGAGGGGATTCTCCCTCACTGCTCCAGGACTCAGCTGAAACTGTCCCACCTACCTCATGTGGTAGGTGAGCTCTGACCTCATTCACATTGTATGTGAATGGCATGTATTTCACATACAATGCCATGGGAATGGCCCCCCTTAGATGTGGTGCCCTTGTGCAGTATACAAGCTGAACAGTTGTACAGGGACCCTGAGTCTGACAAGCTCCTCTGACCCTAGATATCGTACCCCTGTCCTTCCCAGTTAAAAAGCCAGCAAAACTCTTTCTCTCTGAGCAAGTGTAAAATGGGTACCTACCATTTGCCACTGGAAAAGCCCTGACTATTAATACACACTGACAAACAGAATGAAGTGTAACAGACAGATCAGGGCCCAGACCCCAGGCTCTGGAGGTTTCTGTAAGTATTAAAATGGGAGTGGGAAGGAGATGATAAGAAAGCTGTTTAAGATATCTGAGGTAGAGTTGCTCTTGGTAACAGCAGAGTTGGAGATGGGCCCTGGGGGTGGGGACTGAAGCAGATGGAGGGAAGGGGAGAAAGTTGAGCGGAGAGGCTGGGCCACCCTCACAGGCACTGAAATTCCCCAGGCTGGTTGCAGGCATGACGTAATCTACCTCAGAGAATTATGGGTAATTTCCTTTCCCCTCAAACCCTTCCCCTCCTCTGTCCCACTTAAACTTGATTGGTTGGTTTGTGCCTAAATTTGCAAGGAAGCCCAGCTACCCCAGCTAATGAGGACTGTTTACTCTTTCTATCGCTGGAGTGGGGAACGGGGGAGCCAAATAAAATCCAGGGTGTTCATCCCACAGGGAGGAAATCCCAAAGTGCCCCTGAGGCCTGGAGACGCACAATTTGCACCCTTCGATTCCCACCCCATGCCAGAGGAACTGTAATTTGCTGAAGAGTCTCAGAAACTTCGATGTTATCACTTTGCTCATCTCTTTCCAAAATCACCTCGAGTAACCATGATGCAGTGGAAAAAATGTGAACTTCAAAGTACAACAGATCTAGTTTGAATTCCAGTTCTGACCTTGGACAAGTTACTTGATATTTCTGAACCTATATTTCCTTAAGTCTAAAAAAAGGGGGAGTGGGGCACTGCGGAATTCCCTGGTCCAGTGGTTAGGACTCAGTGCATTCACTGTGGTGGCCCAGGTTCAATCCCTGGTAGGGAAACTAGGATCCTGCAAGCCACGTGCTGTGCTCAGCCATAAATAAATTAATTAAATAACAATTCCCATCTCATAAGGCTGTTGTGATAGTTACATGAAATCATTTCCATAGAGCCACTCCCTTAGTGCCAGCACAGAGTTCCCACTTCTACCACTATAATCCTTCCCCCCAAAGCCCCAGTGGCATCAGACCTCCCCTTCCATTAGCTGTAACTGAACATGAGGATGGCCACATGGAGTGGAGAAAGAGAACTGGCTTGAGGTATTAGGAGCCCTGCACTCCAGATGTGGCTTTAGGACTTCAACGCGCAACACCCAGCCTGTCTGGTCCTCGATTTCTTCATCTGTAAATGCAGGTGGTGATTCCGGCCATGCTCAACTCACAGAATGGATACGAGTTTTAAGGGAGCTAATGTGATTTGTAAATATCAGCAAAAATGGACATATTAAAGTACTAGTGAGTGACAGCAGTTTAGAGTGCTGCTTTCCTGAGAAGTATCGCATTTTCCCCTGCAGTAAAATGGAACCAGCCATTCATTTAATAAAGCTGAATTGGGGCATCCATCATGTGTCCAATCCTGTGCAAAGGATTAGCTCATCAATAACCCTTCTTCCAGGCTTCCCTGGTGGCGCAGTGGTTGGGAATCCGCCTGCCGATGCAGGGGACACGGGTTCGTGCCCCGGTCCGGGAGGATCCCACATGCCGCAGAGCGGCTGGGCCCGTGAGCCATGGCCTCTGAGCCTGCGCGTCCGGAGCCCGTGCTCCGCAACGGGAGAGGCCACAACAGTGAGAGGCCCGCATACCACAAAAAATAAAAAAATAACACTTCTTCCTCGGTGCTACTGGATACATGGGTTGAACATTAATTTATTCATTAAATAAATAAATCTTTACTGAGCTTTTGAGACTTGAAAGGAGTTACTACCATATTTATCTCTTATAGGACATATTTAAGTCTTAATAATTTCGTTGACTGTCACCTCTTTCTGACTAGACTGTGAGCTATTTGAGGACAGGTGAGATTTGGGCAAGATTCAGTTTCTGTTAACTGACCGAATGTACCCACAGGACTGACTCAAATGACACGGTTGCCATGAGCTGCTTCTCTCTGACCGTTAACTATACTCATGGGGGCTGCTTGTCACCCTAGTCAGACCCAGGAGAGGGAACTGGACTCACCACGTTTCCATCACCCCAAAGGAACTACTGTTTGCCTTCCAGATGACTCAGAAGTCTCAAGGCCCTGGCCTGGCATCAGACCCCAGGTTAGCCCAGGGTAGTATCCTCTCTGTGAGCACAGCCTGGCATCTGCCCAACCAACATGTAAGCTCTCTGGTCCCTCTGCGGCTCACGAGGCTCAGGGGCCATTAGAGCTGGCTGGGGCCTCTGATATTAATGAGGGATGCTCTCAGCACAACTCAGCGCTGCTTCCTGGGCATCAGCCCACCAGGAGCAGAGACAGATCTTGCTGGCAAATGAGCTTCCCTCCAGGGCTGGGACAATCCAAGGCAGCCCACTGGATGGGTGGTGTGGGAAAGATTTTGCTTCTCTTTTTCCCTTTGTCTCCTCCCTTCCTCCATCTCCCATCTCCATCCTCCCTTCCCTTCCTTGTCTCGCTTCACTTTCTTTTTTTGTCCCCTCCCCTCATGCACACTTCTTCTTACTCTCTTTCCTTATCACTTTTCCTGCTGTCCCATTGTCCCCCTCCTCCTTTATCTGGTGCCTACCTCCTTTCCTTTGCTCTTTATTTTTCTCACCTTTGTCTAATCCCATCTCTCTGCCACCTTGCCTCTTTCTGTCTTTTGTATACGTCTGCCTCTGTCTCTCTTTCCCTGTTTTCCTCTTTCTCCACTCCCTCTACATTTCTAACCCTCTCGCCCTCAATCTTGCAACCACTACAGAGGTAGGAAAGCATGGTTTAGGGCACAAGAAAAGTCCAATTCTAATAGGACACAGAACACATAGAGGGGGTAAGCAGAAGAGCCTGGGATGGTATTTGAAATTATCTATGAGACAACCTTGAAACCAGGTTAAAGAGGGTTTTCTCCTTCCAAAATAAAACACAATATCATTTCGCACCCACAAGACTGGATAAAAATTTGACTTGACCATTTGTTGGCAAGGATGTACAAACAATGGAACTTTCATACGCTGCTGGTGGAAGTAAAATGTAAAATGATGCAACCACCTTGGAAAACTATCTTTTTCTTTTCTCATAAAGTGCAATGTACATCTGCTCTATGACCCAGCAATTGCACTCTTTGGTATAAACCCAAGAGAAGTGAAAAACTATGATCACATAAAGACAAAACATAATCATAGCAAACTGATTCATAATAGCCAAAATCTGGAAAATACCCAAATGTCCACCAATAAGAAAGTGGATAAATAATCATGGTACATTCATACAATGGAATACTACTCAGCAATAAAAAGGAACAAACACGTAACATAATGACAAATCTCTAAAACGTTATGTTGAGTGAAAGAAGCCAAACACAAAAGAATATAATTCCATTTATATGAAATTAAAAAATAGACAAATTGCTCCAGTTGATTTTGATTGCAACTTTGTGAGACTCTGAAGGAGAGGGCAGAGGTTTTTTTCATGTCATTAAAACTAACTTACTGTGATAAAAATGAGGAGGGTGGTGGCGTAGTACTGACAAGAGGGCAAGGGCAGAAGGGAGATTAACTGGAGAAGGAACCTTCTCAGATAATGGAAATGTTCTCTCATTTTGGATGACATTTATACAAGTGTATACAGTTATCAAAATTTATTGAACTGGACACTTAATATTCTATTGTACGTAAACTATGTTCGTTTTTAAAATCACCCATAATTACATAATCCACAAAAAAATACTGCTATATTTTCTTTTTTTCTATTCATATACAAATATATTTTCATAACTGAGGTTAAATGATATATACATCATTTTAACATCATTTTGTGCATTTTCCCACATCTTTAAAATTTGTTGAAAAGCATCCCTTTTAATGAATATAATAGACCATCCTAGAGATGTACCATAATTTGTGCCACCAGTTCCCTATTATTGGACAGGTATGTTGTTTCCATTTTTTCACTACTATTAATGGCAATGTCATGACAAACATAAACGGAAATGTGCAGGTACTGAAGATTTTTTTACATTAAATTAGTGGTTTAAGAGCAGACCAGTTAGGTTTGACTCTCAGTTCCACCATTTACTAGTTGTGGGACCCAGGCAGGTCACTTAACCTTTCTCTGCTTCAATTTCCTCACTGGAAATGATGGAGATGTTAATAGTAATTTACCTCTAGGGTTGTGGTGAGGTTTAATGGGGTAATAGATATAAAGCACTTAGACACGTGCCTTGCGTTTAGTAAGTCCTCGAGAGGTATTAGCTATTGTATACAGTATTAGGAGGAAAGAAATACAACTGAGCTTAGAACGATTGATGTTGCAAACAAGTTAAAAAAAAATTATTGTTGTTGGAGGACTGGGGGAGACTGGAGAGAGTTTTTAGATTACCCCCAAAGTCTATATTTGGGTTGGCAGAGTGTAGACTAGGGATGGCATAGCCCACATTTGCCACATCCCTTGACCTTGGCAGATGTTACTATTCAACTACCACACCGCTCCCATGGAGCCCAGATATAGGCTCGTAATCACTTTCATCACTCTAGATTCACTACTCTTTAATCAAGCTGAGATAAGGGGTGGGCTTCTTTACATTCTTGTTCTAGAGCAATGGTTCTCAACCCTGGTACATATTGGAATCACCTGGGTGGTGGGGTGGGCAGCCTTCCAAAATAGCCCCCAATGATCCCCACCTCCTGCTAGGCAGGCACGTCCCTGTGTACTTCTCCCCTTTTTGAGTGCGGGCTGGACCCAGTGGCTTGTTTCTAATGAATAGAACATGGCAAAAGTAAGATGTAAGCTATTATATATAGAGTGGATAAACAACAAGGTCCTACTGTATAGCACAGGAAACTATAATCAATATCCTATGATAAACCATAATGGAAAAGGATATTAAAAAAAGAATTTGTATATATGTATAACTGAATCACTTTGCTGTACAGCAGAAATTAACACAACATTGTAAATCAACTATATTCCAATAAAAAAAGAATAGGGCAGGGCTTCCCTGGTGGCGCAGTGGTTGAGAGTCCGCCTGCCGGTGCAGGGGACACGGGTTCGTGCCCCGGTCCAGGGAGATCCCACATGCCACGGAGTGGCTGGGCCCGTGAGCCATGGCCGCTAAGCCTGCGCGTCCAGAGCCTGTGCTCCGCAATGGGAGAGGCCAGAGCAGTGAGAGGCCCGCGTACCGCAAAAAAAAAACAAAAATAAAACGTACAAACTTCTCATTATAAGACAAGTAAGTGCTAGAGATGAAACGTACAACATCATTAATATAATTAACTGCTTTATGTTATGTATGAAAGTTGTTAAGAGAGGAAATCCTAAGAGTTCTCATCACAAGGAAAAAGTATTTTTTTCTTTTTCTTTAATTTTATATCTATATGAAATGATGGATGTTCACTAAACTTATTATGGTAATCATTTCATGGATGTATATAAGTCAAATCATTATGCTGTACACCTTAAACTTATACTGTGCTGTATGTCAATTATATCTCAATAAAACTGGAAGAAAGAAAAAAAAAGAAAATAGCTGTTCCCTCCCTGAGGCCTGGCACTGGCTCCTGGCTGATCATTTAACATTGATTGGTTTCCTGTGGTTCTTTGTGAATTGCTTACAATGCTAACCTGGATACCCTCAGGATCAGACCCCACTCTCAGGCCAGCTCCCAGATTGCCTTAAAAGGGCCTAGAGAGTCTCCTTCTGGGCCAAATTATGAACAAAAATTCACAATCAATGTACTGGAAAAATATGTAATCAAACTGATCTACTTAACAAACTTATTATCCTTCCCAGTACTTAAATCATGTCTCAACACAAGAAACGAAAATGTCAAGAGGATGAAAATAATGCAGTGTATCACAGTCTACAAAATTCTATTGAATTTTACCTGCTGCAATTTTGCACATATGGTCCTGAAATGATAGGTAAATGGTGGGATGTTTGGCATCTTGCTCTGTGACTTTATACCTAAGGAAGAAGGAAACGAATATTTACTGTGAAGGTATTATGTGTCAGGTACTGTGCTGGGCAATTCACATGTTATCTGGTTTACTAGCCTAGAGAAGCAGAGTAACAGCGATGGGGAGAACAGTCTCATAAGCTAAACAGCTGGGTACAAGTGAAGCTCTGCTCTTACTAACTCCTGCCTCCATTTTCTTATCTGTGAAATGGTCAGAATGATAATAATAGTACTTTCCTCATGGGGCAGATGAACTGATTAACGAATTACATGAATTATTACTCATAAGACACTTAGGACAGCACTGACTTTCCATGTTTAATAATCTACCTTTAGGGCTTCCCTGGTGGTGCAGGGGTTAAGAATCCGCCTGCCAATGCAGGGGACACGGGTTCGAGCCCTGGTCCGGGAAGATCCCACAGGCCGCAGAGCAACTAAGCCCATGCATCACAACTACTGAGCCTGCGCTCTAGAGCCCGCGAGCCACCACTACTGAAGCCTGCCCACCTAGAGCCCGTGCTTTGCAACAAGAGAAGCCACCGCAATAAGAAGTTCGTGCACTGCAACGAAGAGTAGGCCCCGCTCGCCACAACTAGAGAAAGCCCGCGCTCAGCAAGGAAGACCCAACGCGGCCAAAAGTAAATAAATAAATTTATTTGAAAAAATAATAATAAATCTACTTTTATGTTCACAGCATACTTGTGAGATAGTATGACAATGCTCAATTTACAGATGAAGTAACTGAAATTCAGAGATGTGAGGCAATTTGCTCAAGGTCACAAAGTTAATAGTGCAGGAGGTATTTGAACTCAGGAATGCTCCAAGTACAGCCCAACATTAAATTCCTGGCATTATTCAATCCTGAGCTCCCATGATGTGTCAGGCACTGCAGAGAAAGCGAAGAACTAGAAGATGAGGTCCTGTTTGTTTTAGGGAAAAGAGGGGAGCCCAAAACAACCAAACAGATGAAGAAAATTTCAGACAGTGACAATGCAATGAAGACAATGAAACAGACTGACGTCAATAGGCAAAAACGGAGAATGACCCAAATGTTCATCAACAGGAGAATGAACACACAAATGGCAGTAATATATCCATACAATGGAATAGCAGGGAATGAAATTCTGACACACGTAACAACGTGGATGAATCTCAAAATCATTATGCTGGGCGAAAAAAAGCACGTGCAAAATACTACATGCCGTATGATTCTATTTACATCACTCTAGAGAATGCAAATGAATCTATATTGACAAAAAACGATCCAGTGGCTGCCTAGGGCTGAGGGCAGAGACAAGGATGGGCTGACTGCCCAGAGGAAACTTCTGGAGTGAAGGAAATACTCTGTTTCCTGATTGTGGTGGCTGTTTCATGGGTGTATACATATAACGAAAGCCATCAAACTGCACATTTTAAATGGATACAGTTTCCTGCACATTAATTAAGCCCCAGTCAAGTTGATTTTAAAACATGGAATAGTGACTGTGCAGGTTGGTAGGGCAGGGCTACTTTAGGTCTCTCGAACAGAATGAAATTTGTGCTGAGAATGTAATGATGTTCAAGCGGTAAGAGATCTAGTCCAAGGGCACCCAAATATTCTCAATCCACGGTAAGCCCAGGGCAGGGGGCATCTGGTCCCTGATGCAATGAGGAGGTGCAGTGTCTAAAAAGAACTTAAAAATAAGAGTAAGGCCCACTTAAGAAATTTCATTACCACCATGCACCGGCAATTCTAAACAATATCAGTGACAGAATACTCTTCCCTGCTCAAGCAGACCACTCCTACAACCAGTGTTTTCGGTAATGGTCCATGGGATCAGAAAATTCTGTGTGGCATATAGTTAACCTTAATTTTTTTTGAGTACAGTGGTAAACCATGATTTTAAAATATGTCTCATAAGGCTTTCCTGGTGGCGCAGTGGTTAAGAATCCGCCTGCCAATGCAAGGGACACGGGTTCGGGCCCTGATCTGGGAAGATCCCACATGCCGCCGAGCAACTAAGGTCGTGCGCCACAACTACTGAGCCTGCGCGCTAGAGCCCGTGAGCCACAGCTACGGAGCCCGCGTGCCACAACTACTGAAGGCCGCGCACCTAGAGCCCGTGCTCCGCAACAAGCGAAGCCACCGCAATGAGAAGCCCGCGCACCGCAACAAAGAGTAGCCCCCGCTCACCGCAACTAGAGAAAGCCCGCGCTAGAGAAAGCCCGCGCGCAGCAACGAAGACCCAAAGCAGCCAAAAATAAATAAATAAAATTAATTAATTAATTTTAAAAAATATGTCTCATAAGCTTTTATCGTACCTATTACAATTTCCTTCACAGTGCCCTGCCTTTGCGACTTTTTCATTGACTTTTATTGAAATTAGACTTGAATAGCTCAATTCCCATCTTGTACATGGGATACCCAGCCCATCTGGGTCCCTAATGGTCATGTCAGATCCTGCTGGCCAACCAGCTCACAAATGCCAGCGAATTCAGGAAAACTGTTATTTGTTTTTCTAATTTTTATTTTAGTTTTGTTGCGTTTGACTGAAAATCTCCTGCAGACCATATTCTGGGATCAAGCACCTGGCATCTGCTCCAAACCATGCATTCAGTGACTAACTCCTCATTTTTACCAATGAAGAAACGGAGACCCAGAGATATTAAATCATTTCCATAATGGAACAGCTAAGACCAGGATTCAGGTTAGACTTTTGCCATCCACCACACTGCCCCCACTGCATATTTACTGAACACCTTCTACATGCCGGGCGCTGTGCAGGAAGAGACAGCCCATAGAAGATCTGAAAGAAATGGTCTCTGCCCTTTAGAAGTGTAGTCTTAGCATCCAAGACTAAAAAGGCATGAATCCACCAGGGAAATGTATTCAATTGCTGAGCACCTATTATACAAGACACTGAGCTGGACGCTGTGATAATAACTGACGTGGATCAGGGGTTCCCGTGCAACCATCCCACTTCACACCTGTGTCTTATTTGACCCTCCCAGCAGCATTACTAAGTAGTAATATCAGAATCCCACTTTTCAGAGAAAAAACTGCTGTAAAGGAATGTTAAGTAGCTTGCCTAAGGTCACACAGCTAGGAGTGGAAGCGCTGGGCTTTTCCTGGGTCTGTCAGACTCCAGAGCCAGAGCTCTTATCCAATGTTCTGCCCAGAATCACTATTATCACGCAGAAGGGATATTAAGAGAATAGCACCTGCACTTACCCTTAAGGTAACCGTAGGCTAGTAGGGGATAAGGCTTGCCTGCTTCATCACCACAACTCCTGCTCACAGAGGCTACACCCAGGCTGCGCGGTACAGGCAGTTTGGACCAGCCAAGTCCAAGGTAGAAAGAGAATTGCCATTTTGGATCTCCCCCTTAGCAGGCTTGGCCTCCATATGGTCCCAGAGTGACATGGGGAACACACACCAGCTCAGCTTAAGAGACTTAGGGCACTGTATGGCATCATAAAAGCCTGGCTCAAAGGAACCAATTTTAACAAAGATTTGTATAGGTCTTTCATACTGTAACATTCAACACAATCCCCTCCCACTTCAACCACCTGTCTGGCACCCTAATACCATACACACACACATAATAAACTACAAGCATATTTTCAAGAGAGACCAAAAAAAAAGCCCAAGAACTTACAGGTTATCTAAATGTGGTCATCAATTTTGCCAAACTGAACACCAAGATATACGGTCTCACTGGAAGAGCATATTTAAAATCAGGGCTGTCCTTGAACATGAGAATTACATGGGGATATATATGGCTGTCATAAAGCTAGATCGCTATAAACACACATCATTTTCTTCTTCTGGAAGTGAAGAATGGCTCCTAAGGTTTTGAGAAAATAAACACCGGTGGATGTTTTTTTTTAACCAAGTGGTTGATTGCTCAGAATAGGTACCAAATATCTGAGGGCGAAAGTTTATGTCAAAGACTTCAAAGGAGAAGCCTACATTTCATACTAAGTATGAATCTTGAATTATACCCTTATAGCAAAAACAAGCATCCTCAGTATCAGTATACAGACCCCTCAAATCTTAGTCCCAACATGCTTTTCTAGTTTTTCTCCCTATTCCTCCCTCTCTGCCTCAACCAGACTACTGCCATGCCTGGGATCTTGTAGGCACTTAACTAAAAGTTGTAGGAAGAAAAGAAGGAAGGAAGGGAAGGGAAGGGAAGGAGGGAGGAAGGTAGGAGAGAATGAACAAATGAAATAGTAAATATAATCAGGGCTTAAATGGACTCATGCTATCTCCCTCCTCCCCTCTATGAAATCCTACTCTATATAAAGGCTCCCATAAACTCAGATCAAAGTATCATTTGAATATGACACAAGAAGCTTCTAACTAGCCCAGAGCAGTGTTTTTCCATTGTGGCAGCACATTAGAATTATCCAGTGAGCTTTCAAAAAACAATAATGCCAGGGCCCCACCCCAGAAAATATGATTTAGTTGAACTGGAGTGAGGCCCAGGCCGTGGTGCTTTTTTTCTAATGTGCAGACAGGGTTGAGCATTTCTGATACAGCCCAACCCCCTCAGAGATCCAGAGAGTTGATGTTACTTCTCCAAGGCCAGAGAGCTGGTGGGTGACAGAGGCAGGACAGGAACTCAGAGCATCACTGAGTCACTTTAGCCTTTATCAGCTCTTGATCTCATGAAATTCTTCCTGCTCTCTTACATCTCTCAGACTACAGTTTTTCTAATTCATGTGCCAGGTGCCAGGTACATGGCAGTGAGCAAAACAGCCAGTTTGCTCTCATCTCGGCCTCAGCAGGAAGAGCCCATATACCTGGAGGCCTTTCTCAATCTGGATCATGCTGTCTACTTTGTGAGTTTCTTGGTACCAGGAGCCATGAGTTAGTTATTCATCTTTGGAGCTGCAGGGCCTAGCATGTAGCCTGGTACGGGGTCAGATCTTATGACAGTTTGATGAATAAATAAATGAATGCAAGTGATTCCTGAATCCCCTTACATGGAATAAAAAAAAAGAAAAAACAGAAAACTGTCAAGAAGACCCCTTGTATGCGTCAGGACTTTCTCAATTTTATGTCAGAGAAATTCAACTTTTTAATTTTTTGAGGCAAAAGAGGGTATTTATTTGCTCATAACTGGCAAAGGCTAGTGTGCAGGATCCCAGAGCTCAATCCGTGTCATGAGGGCTCTATCTCTCTTCTCCGCTCCCAGCTTAGTTTGTACCATCTTGGATTCATGCTTAATTCAGGACCTTTCCAATATTCCCAGTATTCCCAGGTTCATATCGTCTCATTTTAGCAATCCCAACAATGACCACATATCATTCCCAGGGAAGACTCTGAGGGCCCTGTCCAACCATCCCTGAACCAAACACTTTGGCTGGTGAAAAGTGTTCTCTGATTGGTCAGCCTGGCTCACAAGCTCACCCAGGGGCGGTCGGCAGGGTACCACTACTGTCAACCTCACCAAGAACACATGAAACTGGCAAGGAGTCCCCCTTAGGAACCAGAAGAAGGAGACAGGAAAGTGTGCCGGACCGCCATGGTCTTCTATCTTTCCATCTTTCTGCTCCATCATCCTACTTGGCATGATGGCTTTCATCCTCATCCATGCAACTTCATGGATACAAGATAGGTGCCACAGACCTAAATGTTATGATGTCTTCAAGGCAGGAAGAAAGGGAGAGGGGCAGCCCTAGCCTTATCTGTCACTTTTATCAAGAAAGCAGGGACTTTCCTGGTGGCACAATGGTTAAGAATCCACCTACCAATGCAGGGGACACGGGTTCGAGCCCTGGTCTGGGAAGATCCCACATGCCACGGAGCAACTAAGCCCGTGCACCACAACTACTGAGCCTGTGCTCTAGAGCCCGCGAGCCACAACTACTGAGCCCACATGCCACAACTACTGAAGCCCGTGCACCTAGAGCCCATGCTCCTCAACAAGAGAAGCCACCGCAATGAGAAGCCTGCCCACTGCAACGAGTAGCCCCCGCTTGCCACAACTAGAGAAAGCCCGCGTGCAGCAACGAAGACCCAACGCAGCCAAAAATAAAAATAATTAAATTAATTAATTAATTAAAATAAAAGAAAGCAAAAACTTTCCCAGAAACACCCCAAGAAGACTTCCCTTAACATCACTGGCCAGCACTGGACAACTCTGCTACCCCCAGCTGCAAAGAAGGCTAGAAAATCTAGTTTTAACAAACTGGAGTTGAATTTCATGACTAGCTGGGATCAATACTAATTTCTCCTCCACCCTGTACTCTCCCTCCCCAGGGTTAATTACTCTTGCCCTGAGTCCCCATAGCATACCGGGCCTCCCTTATCAAAGAGACATATGCACGGTACAGCAATTGCTTGTTTTTCCAGCCCTACCCCTCGCTAGGATTTCTAAAGACTTCTATCTTATTCATAGTTGTATCCCCAACCTTTAGCACAGTGCCCAGCTTCAATCCACCAATATTTTATGACTGTCTACCACGTGTCAGGCCCTGTGCAGATAAGTAGGCTCTCAGTGAACACATCTTGTATGCATGGATGAATGGAGGTGTGGATGGGGGGTGGGTAGATAGTGGATGGAAGAAAGGTGGATGGATGGTGGATGGATGTATAGATGGATGGATGGATGGGTGGGTGGATGCATGGATGGGTGGGTGGATGGTGTTTAGATGGCTGGAGGGTACATGGTGGGTAGCTATCATCACTGTCCAGTGGCTCCACCCCGAGCAGCCTGAGGCTCCCTTGTCCTCTTCTCACCCCTCTCACCCTAGGCTGTCATTTCACCTACCTGAAAGCCTTCTCATTTCACATGGAACCATTAGATGGTCCCTCTTGGTCCTCAGGCAACAGCTAATACCTTCCCTTCCTTCTGCCACCCAGCATCCAGCTGAATCTTGAATCAACACCAGTCAAGTGGGTGTGAACGGAAGGAGACTACTCATTTTTTGCTATTATTTACCTCTGAGTGTGTGCATTCCAACTGCTTCCTCTCTCTCTCTCTCTCTCCCTCCCTCCCGCCCGTCTCCTCTTCCTTCTCCACTTCTTGGGAACTGGTTCAACCAGAGTACACCAGCTCATCTGCATCTGGCCTCACAGGACAGGCAGGAGGCAGCGGCGGAGGAGGAGCGGGCGGGCGGGCGGCCAGGAGCTGCAGCGGCTGCCACGTGAGCGCACAGCCGGGGCTGCGCCGCGCCGCGCCGCCCGGGACGCCAATGCCGGGCCGGCGGCGCGCGGGGCTTGCTCATGAGGCCTCTGCCGAGCCGGAGGAGGAAGAGCCACGGCCTCTCGCTGGGAGTCTTCGCCCTCTGCTTGGCCGCTGTCCGCTGTCTGCAGAGTAAGCAAGGGCCGGACCGGGCGGGGGCGGGGGGCGCGGGGCGAACCACAGCTTTCCGCGGGGCTGGGCGCGGCCTGGAGCGGGGACCCGGCCCGGCGAGGATCCCCCAGACCCGCTCCCGGGTCACTCTGGGTACGCGCCCCGCCCCGGGCGTTATCAGAGCCGGAAGGCGCCCGGAAGATGTGGCCGCCTCCTCTGCAGCATTTTTTATTTCTTTTTCCTGGAATAACCAGACTGCAGCCCAGGCATCCGAGACCCCCCAGGGCACACGGGCCCCGCCCCCTACTGCGGGAACCCTCCCCCTCTCCTTCCCGCGCCTTCCCCGGTCCGCGGCGCTGCGCTGGTCCCTGGTGCTGTAGGCCTCCCCACCTCTCAGAGGAACCCCCAGCAGACTGTCTCGAAGAGGAGGGGTTGTAGGGGTTTGGGTTGGGTGTTGGGGCCTGAATCCCTCAGGCCGGCGGTGATCCTCACCGCTCTGCCCGGAGCTGAGGGTTTGGATGGGCTGTCCCCGGAATCCCCCGGCTTGGTGAGTCTCATGTAACGCACAGCCCCACAGACCACCATGGACCCAAACCACAGATTTGAATGCAGTTCTGCTTTCTCATTTAATCGTGATCCTTATGACCATTCTCATTTTACAGATTAGTCATCTGAAGTGTGGAGACTGACCAGTGCAGGGCCACTGGCGGTGGGAGGGTCTATAGTAAGGGGCGGTGCTTACTAAGCACGTTTGCGCTCACTGCCCCCGGGGCTTGACAACACTTCTTTCATTGAATCCTCGGAGCAACCCTACGAAAAAAGTGCCACTCTCATCCCTGTTTCACAAGTGAGGAAACTGATGCACAGCCATCACCAGCTAGGCCGTGGTGGAGTTAGGATTTAACCCTGGGCAATCTAGCACGCTTGACCTTTACGCCTCTCTAGCTAGAGCCCAGCTGCAGATCTCAGAAACCCAAAAGGACTGGGAGGGGGGCATGTGCCTCTGGCTGTCTGTGGAGCAAGGAATAGCCAGCTCGTCCATCAGGTGGGTGGGTGTGTTTGGCCTTGCAGTGACCTTTTCTATCATTTTTCAACCCTTCAACATGTGTTTCCAATCAGGCATTCTCATGCAACATCTGTACAGCTGTCCCAGGCATTCAAGGACCAACGATTCACCACAGTGTATACTTCATCTATTCACTCACTCATTCGTGGCACCCTCTGCTTCCAGGAAGCAGGCCACAGTCGTACTGGGGCTACCATGGTTCCCAGTCCTGTCCTCAGACGAGCAGACAAGAGTGCCGGCTTGGAGCGGCGCGTCCTGAGAGGCAGGGAGTGCCAAAGTTCTGGAAGCCCTAGAGGCTCAGGGGAATGAGGCCAAGCCTCCCAAAGGGAGCTGCACCTACCCACTGACAGATGGACAGGAGCAGCCAGGGGAAGGGGCAGAGGGAACACAGCACGTCCTAGGTAAAGAGGGAGTACATGCAAAACCAGGAGGAAGGGTCAAAGTTTTGCAGTTCTCCATTGAATAGTGACTCCTGCAAAGCTGTAAACTCCAGGAAGACAGATTCCCAGCGCTTGTCCAGTGCCAGCCAGAGTCTACCCCTTAAGGATAGTGAGTGGGTGTGCACCTGCCTGATGGGGGCCTGTGCTTCCGCGCCAGCACTGATGATGTAGAGGGGGCCTCCTCCCCATCACCAGCTCCCTCCATTCTCTGCCTCTTCAGGCTCTGCCCAAAGCTTCCACCCAGAAAGTCAGATATTCATCATTTACACTGAAGTCTGTGTGAAAGCATGCTCCACAAACACAAACACACAAACACCCTGCATTTGAGGCCTTTTCTCTATAAACGGGACTGTTATGGACTGAATGTTTGTGTCCCCCTGAAATTCACATGTTGAAACCTCAGCCCCCAATGTGATGCTGTTTGGAGGTGGAGGCTTTGGAAGGCAGTTGGGTTTAGAGGAGGTCATGATGGTGGGGCCTCCACGATGGGGGTAGTGTCCTTATAAGAAGAGGAAGAGACACCAGAGATCCCTCTCTCTATCTCTTTCTGCCACGTGAGGACGAAGCAAGATGGCAGCTCTCTGCAAGCCAGGAAGAGAGTCCTCCAAATCTGCCGTCACCTTGATCTTGACGTCCCAGCTTCCAGAACTATGCTGTTTAAGGCACCCAGTCTATGGTATTCTGTGATAGCAGCCCAAGCTAAGACAGAAATTGGTACCGAGAAGTAAAGTGCTGCTGTAACCAATACCCAGAAATGTGGAAGCAGCTTTGGGACTGAGTAATGGGTAGAAGCGGAAGAGTTTTGAAGTACATGCTAGAAATATGGACTCTAAGGGCCATTCTGGTCAGGTTTCAGATGGAAATGAGGAACATGTTACTGGACAACAGAGAAAAGGTGATCCTTGTTAGAAAGTGGCAAAGAACTTGGCTGAGCTGTGTTCATGTTCTAGTGTTCTGTGGAAGGTAGAGCTTGGGAGTGATGAGAAATTAGATATTTAGCTGAGGAGATATTAAGCAGTGTCGAAGGAGCAACTTGGTCCCTCCTGTCTGCTTATAGTAAAATGCAAGAAGAGAGAAGTGACTTGAAGGAGGAATTCTTAAGCAAAAAGGAACTAGAACTTAAAGATGTGGAAAATTCTCAGCCTATCTGTGTTACGAAAAAAGAGAGCGTGTTCAGAAGAGAAGACGTAGATTGCGGCCAAACACTGATAAGATTAGCCTGGGTGTGAACCACGGGCCTAATCAGCCACTCCAGCAGAAACAACTCCAGTGAAACTGAAGAGGGTGAAGACAGAATGGAATGAGGGAAGGCTGTCAGATTTGATAGACCCTACAGGGCTGACTGTATTATCGCTGTTTAGCTGTGTACACTATTTTTCAGGCTAAGAAAAGAATGACTCTGAGGACAATTCAGCCAGCATCAGAGCTGTCTCCTCGGTTTCAAAAGACGGGGGTGGGGCATTGCCTTAGTTTCAACAGGCAAGATGGAGGCCTTGCAGAGTCTCCCGGGGACATGGAAATGCCCAGCAGAGCTGCAGGGGTGAGGGTGCACCCCTGTCTCAGTGGGTCCTAAAGGCAGAGCATTGAACCAAAGAGCTAACGGCATTTACCTTGCTAGGTTTTGGGCTCACTTGGGACCCGTCACTCCTTCTTACTTCTGATTTCTTCTTTTTGCAGTGGGAATGTCTATCCCATGCTTGTCCCACCACTGCATTTTGGAAGTACATAACTTACCTGGTTTCACAGGTTCACAGCTGGAGAGTAATTTTCTTTTAAGATGAATCATACCCCAAGTCTCTGAAAGGAGTTAAGACTTTTGGAGTTGTTGGGATGGAATGAATGTATTTTGCATGCAAGAATTCATTGCATGAATTTTTGAGGGCCAAGGGCAGGATGTTATGGACTGAATGTTTGTGTCCCCCAGAAATTCATATGTTGAAGCCCTAACTCCCAATATAATGGTACTTGGAGGTGGGTGGGACCTTTCGGAGGCAATTAAGTTGAGATGAGGTCATGAGGGTGGGTCTTCCATGAGGAGATTAGTGTCTTTATAATAAGAGGAAGAGACCAGCGCTCCCTCTCTCTACATGTGAGGATACAGCAGGAAGGTGGCCATCTGCAAGACGGGAAGAGGGTCCTCACCGAGAACTGAGTCTGTTGGCACCTTGACCTTGGACTTCTCAGCCTCCACAGCTGTGAGAAGTAAATGCCTGTTGTTTAAGCCCCCCAGTTTTTGGTATTTTGTTATAACAGCTCAAGCTGAATAAGACAGGGACTTAAAGGCATATCCCCTCTGAAAGCTGGCAGGCCTCCCGCACCTGGCCAAGGTGGACGCTTTTCTAGGACCCTTGTTCATTTCTTTTCTCAGCTCTCAACATGGGAAGTTATCCATCAGGCCTCCTCCTCATCAGTGCGCCCGCTCATTTGGAAGCAGATGATCCAAGACTCAAGCAGGAAAGTTTTGGGTTTTTTTGTTGTTGGTTTTTTTGTTTGTTTGTTTTTAATTGAAGTATAGTTGATTTACAATGTTGTGTTCATTTCTGCCATACAGCTAAGTGATTCATATATATATATATTCTTTTTTAAGTATTCTTTTCCATTCGGGTTTATCATAGGATATTGAGTATATTTCCCTGTGCTATACAGTAGGACCTATTGTTAAGTAGGAAAGTTTAGCTAATGGCCCGGGCCAAGTCAGCTTGCTTCCTGTGCTCCAACCCCAGCTTCTAAAAAGCAGCCCACTCCCCCAGCATGCGCACACAGCCACACATGTGCACACACACGAGTGCCCTTTAACATCCCCACCTTACCAGGGTGGAGCCAGGGATGGAGGAGCTAGCCCCACTGAGTCACTCATGGCCCAGTGCCCAGTAGCACAGAGGAGCAGCGTGGGGGCTGAGCCTCGGTCTGGGGAGGGAGTTGATAGGCCAAAGCGGCCACAGCCAGATGGAGCTATGGGTTCTGGCTTAGCTGGAGCTGCCATGGGAGGGGAGGGAGAGCCGATGTTGGAGGTATCCCCTGGAGACCCCGGGGAGACACCGGGATCCATCATGCCAGGACAAGGCCCCACTGGTCACCTATGCGGCCGTCCACAGTTACTAAGCAGTTATGATGTATCGGGCTCTGCACTGGCCCAGGTGAAACAAATGAGGCGTGGTCTCTCTCTGCACTGTCCTCTCTGATTTATAGACAATGGTCTTGCATACCTATAAAGGTACCCACCCAAAAGAGTGGTGCTTGGGTGTGCTTTTAAAAATGCAATAAAAAAAAATGCAGTCATGCTGTGCTTGTTACTCAGCAACTTACTTTTTACAGCAATTTATTTATTTATTTATTTTTGGCCATGCCACACCGTTTGTGGGATCTTAGGTCCCTGACCAGGGATTGAACCCAGGCCTTTGTCAGCGAGAGCGCCGAGTCCTAACCGCTGGACCGCCAGAGAATTCCCTTCTTACAGCAGTTTTTGATCTCTGTCCATGTTGATAGCCTAGATCTTGGTCCTTCCTCTCAACTGCTATCCGTATGTCATTGTATCCACCTGCTGCTTCTTCCTTAGCTAGCCCCCTTCTGATGGACATGTCAGCATTCAGATTTTAGCCCTCCCTGCGGGGAGAACAGAGCCCTAATACAGAGTGCGGAGTGCAGTGCTATTGATATGCACATCGTATGGAGGATGAGGAAGGCCAGGGGCCACCTCCAGGCTGACAGGTAGCCCCTGCACACACACCTCCTCCCCTTGGGGGTAGTGCTCAAAAAATGCCTGGGGGATTACACTGAAGCTATTGAGGGAGGGGCAGAATCAACCAGAAAGTCACCCAAATTTCTTCATTTCTGGTCTCCAAGGGAGTCCTGAGTATATTCTCTGCTGGTCTGGGAAGGGGCTGCAGTCAGGAGACTCTCCTTTCTCCGTTGTCCCCAGGACTTAAGGACACCTATTTATTTCATCTGCTCTAAGACTTTTTTTTTTACTTTTAATATTCCGATATATCTAAAGTCAAGATGCATGTTATAAATAAATAACTTTGCTGTAATCTCTGTCAGCCTGGACTGAAATTGAGTCCTTCCCGAATGTGTGTTGCTTCTGTCAGTCACCGTCACTGGGAAGCATCCTCCTACCTGGGGAACGGGAATGAAGAAGGTGAGGTTGAGTCTTGAAAGATGAGTAAGGGTATACAGCAGGACAGGGTGGAGAAGAGAGTTTTAGGCATACAGCAAGCGCTCAAAAACTAGGTTCAGGACTTCCCTGGTGGTGCAGTGGTTAAGAATCCGCCTGCCAATGCAGGGGACACAGGTTCGAGCCCTGGTCTGGGAGGATCCCACATGCCGCGGAGCAGCTAGGCCCGTGCGCCACAGCTACTGAGCCCGTGTGCCACAACCACTGAAGCCCGTGCGCCTAGAGGCTGTGCTCTGCAGCAAGAGAGGCCACCGCAGTGAGAAGCCCCCGTACCGCAACTAGAGAAAGCCCGCGCAGCAGCAAAACCCCATCCAAAAAAAAAAAAAAGTAAAAAAAAAACCCTCATGCATCCTCTTGGGGCCTGGCAGGGTCTGGGTGTGCTAAGCGAAGGAAGAGGAAGTGGGGAAGTGGGAGAGTTGCCTTGGTAGGCACCTACTGGAAACTTAACTGGTCCCCCACTCAGAGACCCCACTGACACTGCACCCCCGTAGCCTGTGCTCTCAAACACTGGGCTGCCTGCACCTGGGTTTTCCCTGGAACACAGTCTCAGGGTCAGAAAGTATTTACTTACCTAGCAGAAATTGGAGTGGGAGAGAGGCATCATTGGCAAGTATGAATTTGGGCAATGATTTTCTCCCGTAACTGGTTTGCTGGGCTGGGAAGGCACCGGTCAGCCCTGTGGGCAAAGGGGAAAGGACACACTGGACCGTAAAGCGAGCACAGAACATTCCTGCTGTTTACTGTGGTCCAGGGAGCACAGTGGCCTTTCCCCTGCTGAGGCACATCCCTAGGGGCAGCTCAGGCCAGTGACATGCTAATCCCAGAGGAGCCCCGCTGCTCTGGGGCTTCCTGGGGAGTCCCCAGCTGGGAAGGGGCAGGGCCTGAGGGGCTGGTTCCAGTCCCGTGCTGGCAGTAAACCCTGTATATGGGGTCACCTTCATTCTCTCAGAGCACAGGGCCAGGAGGGTGGGCTGTTTAGTGGTTCTCAGCCAAGGCTGCACATGAGAACCTCCTGGAGGGCTTGTAAGACCTACAGATGCCCACACCCTAACCCAGATGGTTACATCTGTCTCTTTGAGGGCAGGACCTAACACTGTTTCAAGTTAGGCTCCTGGGGTGACTCTAATGTGTGGCCAGGCAGAGAGTTCCCGGACTAGACCATTTCCATGTCCCCTCCATTCATCTTATCTTGAGGAAAGAGCTGGGCATGAACAGTGCACCTTTCTCCCATCTTCTGTTCTCAGAACACCCAGCATTGAATGCAGAGGAGTCTCGCTTATGCCTTATTAGTAGTTTAATCCTGACAAACCCATGATACTCTGCCACCGGGCTTAGGTCAAGAGAGAAGGCTGCTTTGCTCTGAAGTTTGGTTTGGTTCAGTAAATGGTTCCTGAGCACCTACTGTGTTGGGAGCACCATGCCAGGAGCCAGGGGTACTCAGCACGGTCCCTGCAGTGGGGGGAATCACATGACCCAGAGGGGAGGTCAGATCCTACCCAGATGATTTGAGGTCAGATGCCCAGGGAGTACTGAGAAAAGCATTTAGCTCAGCTGAGAGTTAGAAGGAGTCTTCTCAAAGAAGAAGCCTCGAAGGCAAAGTAGGAGGAAGCCAGGTGAGCCGGGAGGTGGAGGAAGGTTCTGAGTGACAGGAAATAATGAGCACAGACACCGCACCGCCACCTTCTCGCTCTTGGGGCCAGTAGTGGGTGACAATTCTTTAGTCAAGTCAGGTTTTTCAGCTCTGGTCAATTTCTTCATATTCAATCTGATAAGTTGTCTTAACAGTTAAAGGACTGGGGCTTGGGAAGGTCTTGGATCTTAAGTGCTGGAATATTTCCTCTGATAGACTCTTACACTAGTGCCAGGGGATCAGGAGGGAGATGTGGGTCCCTCGGCACCAGACACTGGCCAGGGGACCTAACGTGAGCCTTCTCTGGCTGTTTGCCCTTCTGTCCGATTGCAGTATCCCCACCCCAGGCTCACTGTGGGACTGGAGCACATTCCTTTTGGAGGCCAATGCCCCAAAGCAGAACACCAGACCCTCTCTTCCTTCTTGCCATCAAGCAGGCCTTCTGCATACTCTGGGATGGGAGTTCAGGAGTCCTTGAACCAGAGCTTGTTATGTCAGGTAGACTGTCCATTCAGTTTGACAGCCCCAGTTTGAATGAGCCATCCGTCATGTCACACACGGCTGGGGTGCTGGCGGTTCGCACCTAAGTGTGTGCTCGCCTGCTCCTTCTAGCGGGGGAGATGGGCAGTCACTCATCCAACACGAACGCAAAGCCAGCTGTGGGAGCCGAGTGGGGCCTGGCAGAGGAGTGACATTTAAGATGGGCCTTTAGGAGTGAGCAGAAGGCTGAGAATGGGGATGGGTGATCTGAGCTGAGCTAGAGGGAGTAAGCCACAGTGGGGAGTGGTCCACAGTTTGGTGCAACTGGAATTGGGGGATGGCAAGGAGTCTTGGGAGATGGGGAAGGAAAAGAAGGTTGAGGCGAGACTTTTTAGGTCTTTCAGAACCAGGAGAGACCCAGCAAGATGTGTAGTTTAGAAAGATCACTAATAATAGCCTCTAGCCAACTGAAGAGAAGAAAAGCCAGTACCTCCTTTTATAATTGTTAATAACAATGACAAGGCAATAATATCTGTGACTGTTTATTGAACACCACATACTTTGTGCCAAGCACTGTAACAGCTGCTTTTCCATGCAACTTCACAGTAATCCTGCAAATAGGTATTATTAGGCCCCATTTTATAGACGGGGAAACTGAGGCTCAGAGAGGTTGAGAGACTTGCCTAAAGACATTCATTCTTTCATCAGGTGTTTATGGGAAGCCCAAAGTGCCAGGCACTGTGCCAGGCCTGGGGGAGTCAATGAAGAACAAGATAGACCAGCCCCTGTGTTTATAGCTGAAAGTTGATCTGGGACGATGGAGCATTAATTAAGAGAAATTACAATGGACAGGGATAAGTTGATAGAGAGGGACAGAGAGCCATGGGAACCCAGAGCTGGGACCCCTAACCTGGTGTTGAGGGACTATGGAAGGCTTCCTGGAAGAAGTGATGTTTAAACTAAGACCTGTAGGATGAAGAGGGATTGGCCCTTTAGTCTCGTTGAAGGAGGAGCTTTGTACTCTAACTGTGGTACCCAGTCACATGTGTGCCCGAATTATCTTTTGATCACTCGACACCCCTCTTCCAAGAGCCTTCAGGCATCCTGTAAAAAGAATTGTTGGGACGTCAGCCACCTCATTTCCTCCTTCATCCTCCTGTTCCACACAGTGGAACAGCTGTTGATCCAGGGTGATCTCCTGTTCCACACAGAAGTGGAACATTTCCACAGAAGTGTCTGAGGAGCACCCCTCCTCCTGGTTCCCCAGGCTGGCCACTGACTCAGGCCCACCATAAGTCCTGCAGCCCAGATCTGCAGAGGTAAAACCCAGCAGCACCCCATCCCCCAAGCTTGGGCAGGGCCAGGCAGCCACCTTTGCCATACCTGGCTTCCTTGACATCCGAGTAGAAACACAGCAGTGACTTGACCATAGCCTGTGACCATTCAGAAAAGTGTTTGGCTTTCTAGCAAGGGTGGCTCTTGCTTAAGTCAGAAAGATTCCGGAAGGAATTCCACAGGGAGGAGTTTCGGGTTACCCAATCTCTTGCCACACCTCCACAAGTGGATCACAGATTTACAAATGCTGATTCAAATTCTATACGTGTTATGTAATTTGGGCTGGAAGAACGAGCGTCCTTCACTCAACACTCCAGCTCCCAGTCTCAGATCTACTGCTTCAGTCCCTGGTACAACTCCAGCTTCTGCTTACACACCCATGAGGATGGGGAGCTCACTACCTCAATAAGCAGCTCAGTGCATCTTCAAAGAATTCTCGTTCTTTGAAGAATAATCGTTCAATAATGATTGAATGGGCACCAAGTGTTAGGAACTGTGATAAGCTCCTTATATGTCTTGCCTCCCTTAAACTTCATTCTGCTGCCGGAGGTGGGCACGACCCTATTATAGTATACTTATTTCATTGGTACGGTAACAGAGAGTGAAAGAAACAAATTTACCCCACGTCACACAGCTGGTATTGGCAGACTTAAACGTTGAGGATAAGTCTGCCTGACTCCAGGTCTATGAATGCACGCGTTATACACACACGCTCTCAGTTCTCTTCACCGGAACCCATCTTCTTTCGATCTTTACACACTGGTCCTCGTTCTGGCAATGATTGGGTGTCTCAAGTCTTCCCTTCTCCAAGATGAGAAGTTCTGCAGCAGAGGCTCTTTCCCTGGCTGGCAGAAGTGGTATGAACTGTACTCGGGAAGGAGAGGAGGGGCCAGCTTTCAGGGATCCTAGCAGCATCCTCAGTGCCCCCTTTGCCCAAAGTTCTAAGGGCGTTGTCCTGGGACCAGCAGCAGCATTACCTAGGAACTTGTTAGCGATGCAAACTCTGGGGCCTCACCCCAGAGCTGCTGAATGAGAGACTAGGGATGGGGCCCAGCAATTGTTTCAGTAAGCCCTCCAGGTGATTCTGATGCAACTAAATGTTGAGAACCATTGCCTTAATAACATTGCAGAGAGTAGAGGAGGCAAAGGGAAATACTTAGGTCGCTCGTTCTTCCTCCCTAACCCAAAAGCATCTCTAGAAATAGGACCAGATGTAATAAAATTTGAGGGATGCCAGAAAGAGCCCATTTCCCCCAAATATCTTGCTGAAAGGCTGTCACAGGGCCTCAAACATTCCTTTTTCACACAATGGCCCTTCATTCCTTTGGTTTATGTGTTGTTAAATGCCCCTAGGAAGTGGGTCTGGGCTTCAGCTGCTAACCCCTTAGTGCGGGTTCGTTCAGTGGTTTTCAGTCTTGGCTGTACGCTAGAATCATGTGGGGAATTTTAAAAATCACAGAGGCTTTGGTCTCACCCCCGAAGATTCTAAACTCACAGTCCAGGGTAGGATTTTTAAAAGCTTCCCCAAATGGTCTAATATTCAAAGATTGACAATAACTAGATTAGATCAGGTGGCTCCCCTTGGTCCAGTCTGCTGGCTGGGGAGGTGGGTTTGCCGGGCCTTCTCTGCGGGGCTCTGAGAAGAGATTGGGTGGAGCTGGTCAGATGCCAAAGGAGCTAATTACGGATTTGCATGTAGCGTGTGTGACTCCGGGCTGGTGCTCCATCAGTGTCAGTCCCCTTGACTCACTTTCCCGAATGCTTGTTGAATGGGGAGAGACTGGATTGAGTCTGGGTGAAAAATCAGAGAAGGGAGCTCCTGTGCCCCCTGGAATTGTTCCTGGCCGTCAAGCTCTCTCACCTACATTTTTTTTTTTTTTTTTTTTTGGTACGCGGGTCTCTCACTGTTGCGGCCTCTCCCATTGCGGAGCACAGGCTCCGGACGTGCAGGCCCAGTGGCCACGGCTCACGGACCCAGACGCTCCACGGCATGTGGGATCTTTCCGGACCGGGGCACGGACCCGTGTCCCCTGCATCGGCAGGCGGACTCTCAACCACTGCGCCACCAGGGAAGCCCTACATTTTTTTTTTTAATTGAATCTTTAACAGCCAAGCCATGATAATCCTTAATTACAAATGAGGAAATAGTGGCTCAGAGAGGGGAGGGGATTTGCGCAGTTGTTCAGCTAGGGCCTGGCGCAGCTGAAACAGTACCTGGGTCTTCGGATTCCAGGGCTTCCGCAGCCGGCATCTTCCCCTCCTCTGCCACCCTCTGTCCCCACAGGCAGGTGTGCCTTCCCGGCATCTGGGGAGAAGGGCGGCGTTTCCTCTCTGCCGGCAGAAAAGGAGCTGAGGAGAACATCGGGTGAGTGTGGTGGCCCAGGAGCCACAGGGCGTTGCAAGCAGGAGACGGTGCTCAGTGGTGTCCCAGGAGGACGAGGTCATCTGCTGGGAATGAGGAGGAATTTGGAGGTCAAAGAGATTGGAGGGACATAATAACCATGGAGAAAGGAAGAGTGAATTTACGTGAACAATACATTAAGATGGGCAGTCCGGAGGGCCCTCTCGAATGTGCACCGGAAACCGTGTGCGCTGTTGTTCCGGAGAGTGTTGGCCGTGGGATGTTCTGCCCTGCTGACTGCTCAGGTCTCAGGTCTGGGCAGAGAGGAAGTGAAGAGCTGTTGATCCAGGGTGAGGGTTTTGCTAGTAGATGTGATTAAAAGACAGAGGCCACTGGAGTTTGAAGAATCTTGGCAAGAGTGTTTGGGACATGATGGGCTATGGAACCCAGGCTGGAGAGGGAGGGATGTGAGAATGATGGATTGGGAAAGGTAGAGAGAGTTGGAGTGGAAGGACTGAGGAGGCCAGTGGGAGATGTTGAACAGTAAACAGGAAGGAGAGAAGGTTGTGGTCAGTGCAGGCTGCTCTACTGGAGACTGAGGTAGAGGGAGAATCTTCTTGTAGATGTTAGGAGAATAGAATTAGGAGAATCTCCTAATGCCAGAGGTATGTAGGATGACGCCATACTTTGCAGTAGAGTTGCTAACGTGTTTGAAGAGTGAAGAGGAGACTGGGGGAACAGAGCACTCACAATGACGAGGAGGCGAGAGGGTGAAACAAACTCAAGGGAAGAGGATTTTCCTGAAGCGGGTGGAGGAGTGATGGTCTAAACCAATGGTATCCAATAGAAATATAATGTGAGCCACACATGCAAGACATGTATAGAATTCTAAATTTTCTAGTGGTCACATTAAAAAAGAAACAGGCACAGTTAATTTTAATATATTTGGTTTTACCCAATATGTCTAAAATATTATTTCTACACATATATTCAATATAAAAAATTATTAATGAGATAGTTTACATTCTGTTTAACATGCTAAGTACCAAGTCTTCAAAATCTGGTGTGTATTTTACATGTAGAGCACATCTCAATTCGGACTAGCTAATTTCAAGTGCTCGGTAGCTACTGCAGCTTGCAGCTACCATATGGGAAAGCCCAGGTCTAGACTCTTGCTTCTTGTCACATCTGTCTCCCAAGTCCTTACCAGCACTGAGTGATGTGCTATTTTGGGAAACATACAAGAAGTGAAAAACTCCACCTCTATACTCAAATTGCCTTATCTTATTAGAGGCAGCTGTGGAGCAGTGAAAGGAGAGTTGGGTTCCAGTCTCAGCTCTGATTTTCTACTTGTCAGGGATTTGGACACTTAGAGTGTGACTCAGCCCCAGTTTCCTCATTTTTTTTAAATGAATAAATATACTGCTGGCTTAATAAGATTTTGATTATAAAACATTCTGATCACCAACTATCTTTTTTTTAAACTGAAGTATAGTTGATTTACAGTATTAGTTTCAGGTATATAACATTCAATAATTTTATTGATTATAATCCAGTTATAGTTTAAAATATTGGCTCTATTCTCTGTGCTGTACAATATATCCTTGTAGCTTATTTATTTTATATACAGTACTTTGTATCTCTTAATCCCCTACCCCTATTTTGCCCCTCCCCCTTCCCTCTTCCCACTGGTAACCACTAGTTTGTTCTCTGTATCTGTGAGTGTTTCTGTGTTGTTATATTCACTAGTTTTATTTTTTAGATTCCACTTATAAGTGATACCATACAGTATTTGTCTTTCTCTATCTGACTTATTTCACTGAGCATGATACCCTCTAAGTCCATCCATGTTGTTGCAAGTGGCAAAATTTCATTCTTTTTTAGGGCTAATGTTCAATATAAACTATGTATTTATACCACATTTTCTTTATCCATTCATCTGTTGATGGACACTTAGGTTGCTTCCATATCTTGGCTATTATAAATAATGCTGCTATGAACATTGGGTGCATATACCTTTTCAAGTTATTGTTATTGTTTTCTTTGGATATATACCCAGGAGTGAAATTTCTGGATCATATGGTAGTTCTATTTTTAGTTTTTTGAGGAACCTCCATAGTGTTTTCCACAGTGGCTGCACCACTTGACGTTCCTGCCAACAGTGTCCAACAGTTCCCTTTTCTCCACATCCTCACCAACATTTGTTATTTGTAGTTTTTGATGATGGCCATTTGACAGGTGTGAGGTGATAGCTCATTGTGGGTTTTTTTTTAATATATATATATTTATATTTATGTATTATTATTTCTTTTAATTAATTTATTTATTTTTGTCTGCGTTCAGTCTTCGTTGCTGCACACAGGCTTTCTCTAGTTGCGGCGAGCGGGGGCTCCTCTTCGTTGCAGTGCGTGGGCTTCTCATTGCGGAGGCTTCTCTTGTTGCAGAGCATGGGCTCTAGGAACCTGGCCTTCAGTAGTTGTGGCACGTGGGCTCAGTAGTTGTGGCTCACGGGCTCTAGAGCACAGGCTCAGTAGTTGTGGCGCATGGGCTTAGTTGCTCCGCAGCATGTGGGATCTTCCCAGACCAGGGCTCAAACCCGTGTCTCCTGCATTGGCAGGCGGATTCTTAACCACTGTGCCACCAGGGAAGTCCTCATTGTGATTTTGATTTACATTTCCCTGATTAGCCATGTTGAGCATATTTTCATGGGCCTATTGGCCTTCTGTGTGTCTTCTTTGGAAAAATGTCTATTTAAGTCTTCTGCCCATTTCTTAATTTGGTTGTTTGGGTTTTTTTTATAGTGAGTTGTATGAGCTGTTTATATATTTTGAATATTAACCCCTTATTGGTTATATCATTTGCAAATATTTTCTCCCATTCAGGTGTTTGTGTGTTTTTGGTTTTTTTTTTTTTTTGTCAATGGTTTCCTTTGCTGTGCAAAAGCTATTGAGTTTACTTAGATCCTGTTAGTTTATTTTTGCTTTTGTTTCCTTTACCTTAGAAGACAAATCAAAGAAATGTTGCTATGTTTTATGTCAAATAGTGTTCTGCCTATGTTTTCTTCCAGGAGTTTTACAGTTTCAGGTCTTACATTTAGGTCTTTAATCCATTTTGAGTTTATTTTTGTGTATGGTGTAAGAAAATGTTCTGATTTCATTCTTTTACATGTAACTGTTCAGTTTTCCCAGCACCATTTATTGAAGAGACTGTCTTTCCTCCACTGTGTATACTTGCCTCCTTTATCATAGATTAATTGACCATAGGTGCATGGGTTTATTTCTGAGCTCTCTATTCAGTTCCATTCATCTTTGCTTCTGTTTTTGTGCCAGTACAACGCTGTTTTGATTACTGTAGCTTTGTAGTATAGTCTGAAGTCAGGGAGCATGATACCTCCAGTTTTGTTCTTCTTTCTCAAGATTGTTTTGGCTATTTGGGGTCTTTTGTGTTTCCATACAAATTTTAAAATTATTTGTTATAGTTCTGAGAAAATTGCCATTGTTTTGATAGGGATGCATTGAATCTGTAGATAACCTTGGATACTTTGGACATTTTAACAGTATTAATTCTTTCAATCCATCTTACCATGGTATATCTTCCCATCTGTTTGGGTTGTCTTCAGTTTCATTGAAGACAACAGTGTCTTATAGTTTTCTGAGTACAGGTGTTTTACCTCCTTAGGTAGGTTTATTCCTAGGTATTTTATTCTTTTTGATGTGACGGTAAATGGGATTGTTTCCTTAATTTTTCTACCAGATAGTTGGTTTTAGTGTATAGAAATGCAACAGATTTCTGTATATTAATTTTGTATCCTGCAACTTTACCAAATTAATTAATGAGCTTTATAGGTTTTTGCTGGTATCTTTAGGATTTTCTTTGTATATTATCATGCATAGTATCATGCAAACAGTGACAATTTTATTTCTTCCTTTCCAATTTGGATGCCTTTTATTTCTTTTTCCTCTCTGATTGCTGTTGCTAGGACTTACAATACTATGTTGAATAAACGTGGCAAGAGTGGGAATCCTTGTCTTGTTCCTGATCTTAGAGGAAATGCTTTTAGCTTTTCACCATTGAGTATGATGTTAGCTGTAGGTTCGTTATATATGACCTTTATTTTGTTGAGGTATGTTCCCTCTATGCCCACTTTCTGGAGAGTTTTATAATAAATGGATGTTGAATTTTGTCAAAAGCTTTTTCTGCATCTGTTGAGATGAGCATATGGTTTTTATTCTTCAGTTTATTAATGTGACATAGCATATTGATTTTCTAATGTTGAACTGTTCTTGCATCCCTGGTATAAATCACACTTGATCACGGTGTATGATTGTTTTAATGTATTGTTGGATTCGGTTTGCTAGTATTTTTTTTAATTTATTTATTTTTATTTTTTTGGCTGCGTTGGGTCTTCATTGCTGCATGCAGGCCTTCTCCAGTTGCGGCAGGCGGGGGCTACTCTTTGTTGTGGTGTGCAGGGTTCTCACTGTGGTGGCTTCTCTTGTTGAGGAGCCTGGGCTGTAGGTGTGCAGTCTTCAGTAGCTATGGCTCATGGGCTGTAGAGTGCAGGCTCAGTAGTTGTGACACATGGGCTTAGTTGCTCCGTGGCATGTGGGATCTTCCTGGACCAGGGCTCAAACCCATGTCCCCTGCATTGGCAGGTGGATTCTTCACCACTGTGCCACCAGGGAAGCCCCTGTTTGCTAGTATTTTGTTGAGGATTTTACCTCTATGTTCATCAGTGATATTGGCCTGTGTTTTCTTTTTTTGTGATATCTTTGCCTGGTTTTGGTATCAGGGTGATGCTAGCCTCGTAGATGAGTTTGGAAGAGTTCCTTCATCTGCAATTTTTTGGAATAGTTTCAGAAGGATAGGTGTTAATTCTTCTCTAAATGTGTGGCAGAACTCACCTGTGAAGCCATCTGATCCTGGAATTTTGTTTGTTGGGAGTTTTTAAAATTACTGATTCAACTTCATTACTGTTAATTACTCTATGGATATATTTCTTCTTGCTTCAGTCTTGGGAGATTGTATGTTTCTAAGAATTTGTCCATTTCTTCTAGGTTGTCCATTTTATTGGTATAAAGTTAGTAGTAGTAATCTCTTATGAGCTTTTGTATTTCTGTAGTGTCAATTGTAACTTCTTTTTCATTTCTGACCTTATTGATTTGGGCCCTTTCTCTTTTTTTCTTGATGAGTCTATCTAATGGTTTATCAATTTTGTTTATCTTTTCAAAGAACCAGCTCTTAGTTTCATTGATTTTTTTCTATTTTTTTAAATCTCTATTTATTTCTGCTCTGATCTTTATCATTTCTTTCCTTCTAATTTTGGTTTTTTTGTTGTTCTTCTTTTTCTAGTTCCTTTAGGTATAAGGTTAGGTTGTTATTTGAGGGTTTTTTTTGTTTGTTTCCTGAGGTAAGTTTGTATTGCTATAAACTTCCCTCTTAGAACTGCCTTTGCTGCAACCCATAGATTTTGGATCACTGTGTTTTCTTTGTCTCCAAGTATTTTTTTTATTTCTTCTTTGATTTCTTTAGTGACCCATTGGTTGTTTCATAGCACATTGCTTAGCCTCCATGTTTTCATGGTTTTTGCGGTGTTTTTCCCTTATAGTTGATTTCTAGTCTCATAGCATTGTAGCCAGAAAAGATGGTTGATATGATTTCACTTTTCTTAAATTTACTGAGACTTGTTTTGTGGCCTAGCATGTGATCTATCCTGGAGAATGTTCCGTGTGCACTTAAAAAGAATGTGTATTCTGCTACTTTGGGATGGAATATTCTTTATATATCTATTAAGTGCCTCTGGTCTAATGTGTCATTTAAGGCCAGTATTTCCTTATTGGTTTTCTGTCTGGATGATCTGTCCATTGACGTAGTGGGGTGTTAAAGTCCCCTACTGTTTTTGTGGTACTGTCAATTTATCCCTTTATGTCTGTTAATATTTGTTTTATGTATTTAGGTGCTCCTATGTTGGGTGCATATATTTAGTGATCAAATAAGTAAGTACCTGTGAAGCAAAAAGCATGGGTCCTTAACCCCAGTCCCCTGCCTGTCTCACAGGTTGAGATAGTGCCTGTGAAATACTTTGTCAATTGTGTATATGTGAATTACTAACATTATCAAATGTGAAAAATCTGGGACTCTGACCCAGTCTTGGCATTCATTTTATTTGTTGTTTTCCTTTAAGTAATTCAAAACTCACTAAAATATTCTAACTGATCAAAAGGATATAAAATGAAATGTAAAGCTTTCTTCCACCCCAGACACACAGTCCCCTCCCCAAAGACAACCATGGCACCTGATTTTTAGAATACCCTTTGGGAGATGTTCTGTGCATTTTATGGATAAATGTGCAGATCTCTGTGTGTGTGCGCACACGCATATATACATATCATTAGTTTATTCAAATGGAAACAGTCTCTGCACACTGTTCTGCTCTGTGCTTTTTCATTATTTTTGAGATCATCTAATATCAATGCATATAGATCTACCTCATTTTAAAAGTGCCGCTGTAGTATTCCCAAGTATGAATATTGATAATTTATTTAACCAGTTCTGACTTAATAAGAGATATATATTTGATCTCTGCTCTGACACAGAGCTCCTAAAAAACCTAGTAATTTCCTGGGTGATAGCAGCAATAGGACCATCTTTTGTTATAATATTTGGTCTTAGTCCCTGGTTCCAGACACATAAGCTTCTAAGACCCTTGGATTCTCCAGAGTGATGAGTGGGTTTTTTTGGGGGGTTTTTTGTTTTTTTTTTGCAGTACACGGGCCTGTCACTGTCGTGGCCTCTCCCGTTGAGGAGCACAGGCTCCGGACACACAGGCTCAGTGGCCATGGCTCACAGGCCCAGCCACTCCGCGGCATGTGGGATCTTCCCAGACCGGGGCACGAACCCGTGTCCCCTGCATTGGCAGGCAGACACTCAACCACTGCGCCACCAGGGAAGCCCAATGAGTGTTTTTTCGATTGTTAATGATGTGACTCTTAGAAGATGAGGGCTCGTTTGCAGAGAAACCAACCATGTGATTAGAAAGTTGTAATTTTAGCCCCATCCCAGGAAGGGAGAAGGGCTGGGGATTGAGTTAATCACCAATTGCCAATGATTTAATCATGCCTATGTCATGGGATCTCCCCAAAAAACCCTAACTGAAGGGAGTTGGGAGAGCTTCTGGGCTGCTGAACACATGGAGGTGTTGGGAGGGCAGTGTGGCCCAAGAGGACATGGGGGCTCCACGCTCCTTCCAATATACCTTGCCCTGTGGCATCTCTTCCATGTGGCTGTTCCTGAGTTGTATCCCTTATAATAAAGTGCTCATAGTAAGTAAAGTGCTTTCCTGAGTTCTGTGAACTGTTCTAGCAAATTATCAAACCTGAAGAGGGTGTCATGGGAACCTCCAATTTATACCCAGTTGGTCAGAAGTATAGGAAGCCTGGACTTGTGATTGGTGTCTGAAATGGGGAGCAGTCTTGTGAGACTGAGCCCTTAACCTGTGGAGTCTGCACTAGCTTCAGGTAGTAAGTGTCAGAAGTGTTCCTTGTGGAGTAAGAAACAGTTTTCCTTTACCTATGAACACATAGGTTGTCACCAGTCTTTTGCTACTGCAGTTGACTATGCTGTGCTTCAGTGACAATATGTACACTTATAACTTTGCATCTATGTGCCCTTATTACTTGTAGGATAAGTTCCTAAAAGTAGCATTTCTGGGTCAAGAGGTATGTGCTATTTAATATTTCTATAGGTTTCAACATGTTGCCCTTCAAGCAGAATATACCCATTTATAATCTCCACGGTAATGATTGGGTATAACTTCTGCACACTCGTGCCAACATAATGTTATCAAACTTTCTCATTGTTCCCTGTCTGATAGCAGCCAAGTCATTCAGCTTTCCCAGCCCGGGTTTCACTGAGCTGTGATAAATGTGTATGACAGCTAGTACTTAACAAGTGTTACCAGTAGAAACGGTGTGTCTTGCTATTTTGCAGTGATTTTTCTGGTTGGGGTACAAGTACAGGAACCCGATGAAGGAAAGCAGCCTGCCAGCCTCGATCTAAACCTGCATCTGTCCATTTTGTTTGGGTTTGGCTGATATCTGGGTGACTTCCCAAGGCCATTATATGGCAATATGGGGGAGGCGGAGGAGCTCCCTCAGGGAGGAGCTGAGCTCTTTGGTCTCTGAGTAACCAGGCACCAAGAGGGGGAATTACTACCTGAGCTAACAGGAGAGATAGGTACCCTGTAAATTTTATGCAAGTGTCGGTCATCAACACTAGTCATGGCATCTAAACCTGAAAGCCATTATTTGGGGTTTCTGTGTTGGCCCCTCATGAAGCTGTGTGTCTGAAATTCCAGGCTCGCTTGTTTCAGGAATGGCAGAAGTTAGGCAGGGACATGAATATATTAGTTGCAGCTTAAAACCATCCCATTTCTCCTCCTAGCTATTTGACTCTCAGCAAACTTGGGGCTGGGAAAGGGGTCTTGCCAGCTCTCCCTCAGCCAGACCTGTTGCCCCCTCAACTCAATACAGATCCAACCGCTTACTTTCCTGATCTCTCCAAATGGGCAGCAGTTCAACAGGCAGGACATGCATATTTGTTTATTTTATTTATTAAAGGAATTTTGCCTTTTTTTAAATTTATTTATTTATTTATGGCTGTGTTGGGTCTTCGTTTCTGTGCGCGGGCTTTCTCTAGTTGCGGCAAGCGGGGGCCACTCCTCATCGCGGTACACGGGCCTCTCACTATCGCGGCCTCTCTTGTTGCGGAGCACAGGCTCCAGACGCGCAGGCTCAGTAATTGTGGCTCACGGGGCTAGTTGCTCCGCGGCATGTGGGATCCTCCCAGACCAGGGCTCGAACCCGCGTCCCCTGCATCGGCAGGCAGGTTCTGAACCACTGCGCCACCAGGGAAGCCCTGTTTGTTCTTTATTCATTCTTTCATACAGGCATGTCGTGAGCACCTATGAAGCGCCAGACCTGTGCTGGACACTGGTGTTTCTGAGACGAATCGGAAACGAGTTCTCCCAGCAAAGATCTCACAGTCTAGGGCAGATCTGCCACGCACCTGTGTGCTTCCTGCTGCTCCCACCACCCCGTCTCCCCAGTCCAGGCCAGAGACTGGCCCAGGTCTGGCCACACTCAGCACCTTAGGCTGTTCCCACCTGTTTGGGCTCCAGCCATGAGCTCTCCTGAAGGTGCATAGGACAAGCACATGCGGTGAGCCCAGGGCCGTGCAGGTGAGGTGTGTAGATGATAAAATCGTGAATTCTGCTGCCAGATTGCCCTTCCTGAAGCCCAGTTTAGAGCATGCCATGCTTCTACTTGAATGCCATCCTAGGGCCTCACTGCCCGCGGATAATTCCTTCGGTTGATCCCCAGCCTGTGACAGATTCCTCATGGTATAGCCCATCTTTGTTTCTTACTCACCAGGTCCCAAACATGAGGATCCATCATGCTCCTCTAGGTGGGCTCATTTCTTTCTTAGCTGGGATTGCCCTTCCTCCCTTTCAAAATCTTATTCTTCGGGCTTCTCTGGTGGCGCAGTGGTTGAGAGTCCGCCTGCTGATGCAGGGGACACGGGTTCGTGCCCCGGTCCGGGAAGATCCCACATGCCGCGGAGCGGCTGGGCCCGTGAGCCATGGCCGCTGAGCCTGCGCATCCGGAGCCTGTGCTCCGCAACGGGAGAGGCCACAACAGTGAGAGGCCCGCGTACCGCAAAAAAAAAAAAAAAAAATCTTATTCTTCAAGCCCTAACTGTAATGATGTCTTCCCCATTCCCAGCTCCTGCAAACATCCTGGCTTATTATCGGGACAGTTGAAGAATACCCCGATTTCCATCTCTACTCAGCCACTTACTGTGACATTGCACGAACTACCTAACCTCAGTGGCTTGACCTTGCTCCTCTCTAAAACGGGGGTGATGATATACTCTTCACCAGGCCAGCGCCCACAAGCCAGTGCCCTGCCATGGAGGAAGCGTGGCAAGTGTGGGGCTGGGCTCAATCACTGGTGGGTGGTCCCCACTAAAAAGGGGATGCGGTGAGATTGCTGACTCATGCAAGATGTGTTCGGAAGCCAAAGGGTTAAGGGAAGAAGGGCTTTTGTCCTCTCTGTCTACCCAGAGCTGGCTGTCTCTACACCCCCACTGTGGAGCCCCCTTGGGTGCCTCAGAAATCAGCTGTTGTCTACCTTAGCATTTTCTCTTTGCTCTTCAACGTTTCTTTGAGTCTCAGACGGGGTGACCAGCTGTCCTGTTTTGCCCATGACTGTGCTGATTTTAGCACTGAAACTCTGGAATCCTGGGAAGACTCTCAGCCCTGGGCAAACCCTGAGGGTTGGTCACCTGAGGCTGGTGACACACTGACGGAGAGGGGTGAGCAGTGGGGACTGCAGCTCCTGGACGGGTACCTTGTGCTCAGCCCTGCTGGGCCTTACATGTGTTGTGTCACCTCATCCTCACAGCCCTCCTCCTGAGGTTTCCCAGTCCTCATTCCACCGCGGAGGAAGCCGGGACTCTCAGCCGTGAACGCGCCGTCTCTAGGTCTCGACAGCTAAGAGGTCCCCAGGGTGAACCTGTGTGGATCCTCCCACATCAGGTATCTCCACCGCACCTCACCGCACCTGGAATAACCCTTTTGTGATGTGACTCATCACTTCACCAACCTGCTCCAGTACTTCTGAATTAGGACCCCTAAACTAGGCTTTCTGACTTCTAGTTTAGTTGCCTACGGTCTTGATAGGATGCTGATGACGATGGTGCTTGTTTCCTGGTTCTCATCTGATGATCACACTGGCTGGATAAGTGGCTTTCCAGACAAGTGAGATGAAAATGAGTTGTCCTGGGACTTCCCAGGTGACGCAGTGGTGAAGAATCTGCCTGCCAATGCAGGGGATACGGGTTCGAGCCCTGGTCGGGGAAGATCCCACATGCCGCGGAGCAACTAAGCCCGTGCGCCACAATTACTGAAGCCTGCGCACCTAGAGCCCGTGCTCCGCAACAAGAGAAACCACCGCAATGAGAAGCCCGCGCACCGCAACAAAGAGTAGCCCCCACTCGCTGCAACTAGAGAAAGCCCGCGCAGCAACGAAGACCCAACGCAACCAAAAAATAATAATGATAATAAATTAATTAATTTAAAAAAATGAGCTGTCTTGATTAAGGTGTATCCTCCATGGCAGGCAATATCTGTCTCCCCTTTAATTGATGCTGTTGTCCCCCCAAATTGTGGTGTGAACAGTATTAACCTTTATTGTGATTTCAGGAAATATATCCTTCTTAAATAATACATTTTTAAAAGTAGCAAAGTGCTACCTCTGTAATGTACTTGTAAGAAAAGGAGTAAGGATTACTCCTTTTAGATTAGATTAGAGTATTAGATTCCAGCCTGTTGCTCAGTAGCTGGCTTCACCTGCCTGGTACTTTCTCTTTGAATAGTTCCCAAGGGGTGTCACCAGCTCTAGGAAATCAGGCTTTCCAGAAGCCCCTTGGTTCAGGTTCCAGTGACTTCTGCCCTGCTAATGTCTTCAGTTACGTGACCTCTTCCTTAAAGGAAGCGTTTACATCTTTCTGGGAAATTTGTAGAATTTAGTTTTTCTCTTCTCTCCACATAGAATTCAAGTAAAGATGAAAAGCAAGGTAAATTTTAAACTTTAAACTTTGCTCACCAGATATCTTGGTCTAATCAGGAGAACTTTAAATGATTTTTAAAACATTGTCTTATTATCAATTTAATCAATGTGAAAATGCAAAATGATATAAATGTATAACTTGGAAAATTTCTGGTGCCGTCCAATCTCTAACGGATAATCCCTGTTAATATAGCATATATTACTCCAACACTTTTCCATACTAAATATATACATATTCGCACATAGTTACACAAATGTAAGTAAGATTATAGCATATTGTTTTATTTTTTTTTATTTTTTATTTTTTTGCGGTACGCGGGCCTCTCACTGTTGTGGCCTCTCCCGTTGCGGAGCACAGGCTCCGGACGCGCAGGCTCAGCGGCCATGGCTCACGGGCCCAGCCGCTCCGCGGCATGTGGGATCTTCCCGGACCGGGGCACGAACCCGTGTCCCCTGCATTGGCAGGCGGACTCTCAACCGCTGCGCTACCAGGGAAGCTCTATAAATTTATTTTTTAACTGAGTAACATGTCACAGACATCTTCCCTTGTCTGCACAAAGTTCATTCTTGTGCATGGCTGCCTGGCATCCATTGTACACGTAAAATCTGATTTATTGCACCAACCTCCTTGAGTAGAACATTTGAGCCAGGTCTGACTATTGGCCTAGCCACTAAGTTTCTCTGGACTTGTTCGGGAATGATTTTAGCATGAGGTGCAGGAGTGGTTACTCATTAATTCAACTTTTTAAACAGTTGACAAGCAGTTTGCCTTTAAACTCTTGGAACTGTTCATGTTCCATCTTTGCCATAGACCATTTATTCCTACTTCTAGGTGTCAGGAAGAAGAGGAACTCTTTGTTCCTAAAACCTAGTTAAATGCCTGATTAATTTGTCAGATTAGGAAGAGGGTTTTCTAGTCAAAAGAAAATATAGAAGCTAACAAGAACCAGTTGGGCAGCTTCCAACTGTGTCAGCATCTGAGAAACTTGGGCATGTTATTTTTGTTTTTCAGTTTTGCCATTTCTTGGGACGAAATAACTGAAAGGCTCAAAATGGAGATCCCTAAGGCTATTAAAAGGGCTGCTACTCTCCCAGGAGACTGGTCTGTCAGTAACCTTGACTAACATGGTTAACACAGGATGTACATGTAATACAAATAGTTGATGATAGAGATTTGTCATTAGTTCTAAGTATGGTTTTCCAAATCTTACGGTAATCATAATCCCAGCTGCTCATATGTGAGGTCAGGGAAATCAGAAAATATAGATAAATAGATGATAGATCAGTAGTCACCAAGTAGAGTGGAAAAACTGTGGGTTTTGAAACAGACAGAACTGCATGCAAATCCCACCTTTGCCATTTCCTAGCTACATGGGCATGTTGCTGACTCCTGTAAAAAATAAAAGAGAAGGATTTTAAAATACATAATAAATAGATAATAAAGCAATGGACACATAAAGCCTTAAGTAAATTACAGTTCTCTTTGCTACGTGTGTATAAGCTTTTAGATGTGCCTAATTTTTCAAACCACCCAAGCAGCAACATTTCTATCAGATCGGCTCGCCTTCTTGCTGCTATAATTAGTCATTCACTTATTCATTCAACAAACGTTCATTGGCCAATCACTATGTGTCAGGCATTGTGCTGGGTACAGGGAACACTGAGATGAAGAAAGCACCTAATTCCTGCCCTCCAAGAGCTGACCTGGAACTTGACCTCTGTTTTCTACCTGAGAGAGAGAGAGAGAAAAAGCAAATGCGACAAAATGTTAATAATTGGTGAGTTTAGGAAAGGGTATATAGATATTAATAGTACTTGGCTTTCAATCTTTCTGTGAGTTTAACATTTTTTAAAATAGGGTTGGGGAGAAAATATTTTTCTGTTACGTGGCAGCTGTATTTTTTTTTTTTTTTTGGCTGTGACGGTTCTTAGCTGCAGCATGCGGGATCTCCATTGCGGCATTCAGGATCTTTCGTTGAGGCGCACAGGCTTCTCTCTAGTTGTGCTGTGCAGGCTCAGCAGTTGCGGCACACGGGCTGTCTAGTTGTGACGTGTGGGCTCCAGAGTGAGCGGGCTCGGTAGTTGTGGCGCACAGGCTTAGTTGCCCCATGGCATATGGGACCTTAGTTCCCCGACCAGGGATTGAACCTGTGTCCCCTGCATTGCAAGGCAGATTCTTAACCATTGGACCACCAGGGAAGTTCTGGCAGCTATAACTCTTGAAAGCCATTATTACCTCCCAGTTTTTCAGCATGGAACTTATCGGATTATCTCCAGCCACTTAGCCGAGCCTTAGGAGAGGGATGGTAATGGGATATCCTGGGGATGGGAGAAGACAATGAGAAAAGTCTGGAAAAGTAACAGGCATGGTTACCTGGAGCCACACAGCAGGGGCCCAGGGGCAACTGGGCACCCAAAGGGTGAGGGGCTAAACAGGAAGTAGAAGTGGAAACAGAGGCATGGGCTCCAGCTTGAATCCTGCCCTATTCACTATCCAGTCTCCAGCCAGCCCTGACGTTCTCTGTGTGGGGAGGGTGGAGGTGGAGGGAATTTGTCACATTCTGTACCCTTAACTGCCAACCACTGACCTTTGACTTGAGCATAGAGGTTAAATATCTGACCCTTGGAGTCAGCAGCCCTTGTGTGAATCTCAGCCTTGCAGGGTCAACCTGGACAAGCTACCTAATCCTGTTGACACTGAAGTTTCTTATGTCCTTGATGGAATTGTAGTGGGTTGTGTGACACTTTAATGACGTGGCGTGTGTAAAGCAGTTAGCGCAGGGCCTGTGCATGGTACCTACTTAATAAAATATTTCATGACATATATTACCTTAGCCGGTGGCTCTGCTGTTCATCTACACACTCGTGCAGAAATCTCGGCTTGACGCCTCTTTGCCTCGCCCACTGCCACAGCTAGTTATCAGCACGTTCTGTCCTCTTTACTTCCAACTGCATCCTAAATCAGACCACCTTTCACTGTCTCCAAGGCTATGTCTCCATCTCCTATCTAGTCTCTGCGGCAGCCACCTGACTGTTCTTCCTGCCTCCACTGTGGCCCCCTCACCCCCAGATGCTCTCCACAGCGGACTTTCTCAAGCTTAATGGAGAATGTCACCTTCCCACCTAAGCCTTCCTATGGCTTCCCATCGCCCTTGAGTAAAACCCACCCCTGACTCTCACGTCTTGACCCAAGTCCTGCCTAGCTCTCCAGCCTTGTCTCCTGAACTCGCCCCATGGCTCCCTGCATCCTGCGTTTTGGCCTTCTTTCTGTCCCTCAGACATACCAGTTCACTCTCACCTCACTCTCTGTAGTTGTTCCCTCTGCCTGAAGCGTGTGTCTTCGCGTGGCTACCTCCTCGACCTCCCTGTCGTTTGGGTCCCGGTTCATTTCCTCAGCGAGGTCCTCTCTGACCATCCTGTCTCATGCTGTGTACCACCTCCATCCCCACCCGCCACTAGTACCCTATTTTATTATCTTTAAAGCACTTGTTATCTAAAATGATCTCATGTGTTTATTTAACCCTTGTGTGTCTCCCTTATACAATGGAAGCTCTAGGGAATAGTGAATAGTAACCATGTGTTTTGTTCACTGTCCTAGCTTGGGCTGCCATAACAAAATACCACAGACTGGGGGCCTTAAGCAACAGAAATTTATTTTCGCACAGTTTGGGGGCTGGAAAGTCCAAGATCAAGGTTCTGGCAGGGTTTGGTTTCCGAGGAGAAAACCAAAACTGCTGGTTTCCGAGGAGAAAACCAAAACTGCTTTCTCACTGTGACCTCAAATGGTCCTTTCTCCATATGAGCCCATGGAGAGAGAATGAGAGAGAGAGAGACTTTTCTTATGAAGACACCAATCCAGGGGACTTCCCTGGCTGTCCAGTGGTTAAGACTCCGCGCTTCCAATGAAGGGGACTCAGGTTTGATCCCTGGTTGAGGAACTAAGATCCCGCATGCCATTCGGCACGGCAGGAAAAAAAAAAAAGACATCCAACTGGAGCAGGGCCCCACCCTTATGACGTCATTTAACCCTAATTACTTCCTTAGAGACCCATCTCCAAATACAGCCACACTGGGGGGTTAGGGCTTCAACATAGAAAATGGGGGGGGGGATACAAACATTCAGTCCATGACATTCACCATTGTAGCATCAGCATTGGAACCTAGAAGAGAGCCTGGCATGTGACAGGCACTCAGTAAGTGCGTGCTAAATAAATGAATGTGTTACAGAAGTTCACTCCACTGTGAGTCCATGTGAGTGGTGCCAAGTCTAGCACTCCATCCCGCAGGTCAGGGCGTGTCCCTGTACATTCCCCAGGCAGCCATCAATGCCACGGTGGAAGAGGACATCCTGCTGTCGGTTGCATACTCCTGCCACGGCATCCCCACTATCGAATGGAAGTATACGTCCAACTGGGGAGTGCAGAAGATCGTGGAGTGGAAGCCAGGGACTCAGGCCAACATCTCCCAAAGCCACAAGGACAGGGTCTGCACCTTCGACAACGGCTCCATCCAGCTCTTCAGTGTGGGTGTGAGGGATTCCGGCTACTACGTCATCACGGTGACCGAGCACCTGGGGAGTAGTCAGTTTGGCACCATCGTGCTGCACGTGTCGGGTAAGACACCCCCAGGGGCCCCGGCGCCTCTCAGAACTGTGAGTGTGCGGAGGCCGACTTCACGATATTAAAAGAGACGTTATCTCCCCCTCCCCTCCCCCCGCCCCGTAGAGATCCTCTATGAAGACCTCCACTTTGTCGCTGTCTTCCTTGTTCTTCTCGCTGCCGTGGCTGCAGTGTTAATCAGCCTCATGTGGGTTTGTAATAAGTGTGCGTATAAATTCCAGAGGAAGAGAAGACACAAGCTCAAAGGTAATTCTCTGGGCCTTGTGATAATCGATTCATGGCTTGGATGGCCAAAGGTGGCCCTTGTCATCTTGTTCTCACCAAGAAACCACCCCCGGCCGATTGGCAACTCATGGATGTGTCTTTTGCTTTGCAGAAAGCACAACGGAGGAGATCGAGCTGCAAGATGTGGAGTGTTAGCCAAGGCTGGGCCCAGTTACATTCCTACCTCAAGAGGAAAACGTTATCTCCCAACGAAAGGAGCAAACACGGCCAGTCCACCCCGAGCCTCTTGTGCCACACACTGGTTCCTGATGGGACACCTGGATGTTGGCAAGGTTGACCGCCTGAGCTGGACTCTGGATTGGACGAAGGCAGTTCCAGTGGCATGGAGTTCAAAGAGGAGAGGGGTGGAGGCTCTGAGCCAGAGCTGTGCTTGGCCGCGGCTCCCGGGCCATGCGGACGCATCAGCGGTGACCCCGTGCAGGCCCTGGCTGCTTCCTCACTACGCTCTGCTCTGGCGGGGTGATGGCCATTGGAGGGGTCCCCGTACCAGAGGCCAGAGTATTTCCGGATCAGGTGTGCAGCCAGCACCACAACAAGCTCTCTGTGCTCCGGTCTTCTCTGCCTGTGGCCTCCTCCAGCCCGTTGCTGTGGGAGCTACTGTGAGAGCTGAGGCATTAGAGCACCTGCTCAGAGCAAGGGAAGGACCCCCCGTCCCCCACTCCGTGGCCTGGAGCTTTAGGGAAAAGAGTTTAATTTGTTCCACGGGGACCAGCATTGGGAACAAGGAATAGGGAGAAAATTATCTTTCTCGTTCTCTCTTACTCCAATGTTAATTAGATTTTCCCCTTCTACGGCCCCAGCGTAGGCCAGTGTGAGGAACAGTTCATCTCCACCATGGGCAGAGTCTGGCTTCCAAATGGCCTCCTGACAAGCTGGGTGACACTACCTGTGTGAAGGCTGGGCCTGCACGGTGGGAGGGACAACTGGAAAGTCAGCGCGGGCTTCGAATCTGTCCCCCTCAGCCACTCACACTTCCTGTCAAGTCAGAGCCTTGCTTGCTGCCAACTGGGCTGAGGAACACTTGACCCTCACCTACCTCACCCTCAGCGTATCAAGTGAGGCCCACAGTAGCACAGAGCACTCCGAGCAATGGAAGGAAAGCATGAGGACTCTTCCAGAGCCTAGAAGGCAATAAGCACTATGTTGAGTCCTGGAAAATGTAAGATACCCTGGGGTATTGGGGCTCCAGGGGAAAGTGGGGACTGGATCACAGCCGGCCTTGGTCGTTATTCTCTGAAGTTGTTGGCCACCGCGTTTGCCTGAGTTTCTCCATCCCAGCTTCCTTTCGGCAAGCTCTAAAGCAGGCGTGAATTTATCTTCCATTCTCTTCTCCCTCTCCAACATTCTTAGCTACAGATCAAAGGTACCATCCCGATTATTGGTGGAATTTGAGCTTAGTAGCTCTGTCCCCAGCCCTCAGCTGCAAATTTACCCACACAAACATGAAGGAGAGCCAGAACATTCTCTTCTCCCTCTCTTCAAGTCCCCAACGTCCACATCTTTTCCAGAAGTTACCTGGAGACGTTAGTATGAGGCTTTTTTGCCTGAATACTGAATCCGGGGTTACAGGAAAGGATCTTTTGGGGCTATCAGTGATCTAGAGCAGAGCTCCAAAGGCACTACTTGACTCAGAAGGTGAGAGAGCAGTTGATCTACACGACCGATTTGTAGCCTAAGTATGGGACACACAGAAGGGTCTCACCTCAGGCCACCTCCTGGACACATGTGTAAACACACACACCTGCACCTTTTTCCCTGGACAGCAATCAGAGGAACCAGACCTATGCCACGAAGGATGGGTTTCTTATACTGGTCTCCAGTGCCGGGAAGAAGCAGGATAGGTGCCAGAGAGGGTCAAGGATAATCTGATCATTTCTTTGTCCTTTATCACACAGCACACCCATCAGCAGGAAACCGGACTGGATCTGGGTAGCTGCTAGAGCCTCTGTCCTCTTGACACTACCTGCTTTCCAGAACTCTACCTCTCAGCTTATGAGAAGTCAGGGGTGGTAATCTTTGGAATAAAAGGAGAAATGGAAACGAACACCCAGCGAGAGGCACAAACCCAGATGTAAATTAAATCTGTGCCCCACCCCGCCCCAAATCTTCATGGAAGTTTATTCGCTCAGCTTTCCGTGTCTTTTTTGCACTTTTAAGCTCCCCCATCTTGAATATTCCTGTGGAAAGTTCTTGATTCTTGAGCCTGGGGGTTTTGTCTATTGAAAAAAAAAGAAAATGTTAAATCCTAGAGGTTTGGCCACTGAACATGTTAAACTATAAGTTATGTTTCAAGCTGTGAGGAGGAGAAAAAAAAAAAAGTTTTAAAGACTGAAATAAAGCCTGCAAACAAAGCTCTGGCCCTTTGTGTGTGAGCCCATCCCTGCGGAGAACTCAGAGGCCCTGGGAGAGGTTTCCATCAGCTGTAGACAGAAGCAAAACCCTCAGCCACAGCCAGGGACCTGACAGGTTTTTTTCATGACAATGGAGTTAATCACATTGATTCTAACCATAAACATTCTTCAGCAATTCAGAAAAGCCACACTTCATTAGCGCCATTATTCTCCCCTGTATTGTAACCAGAAGACTAATTTGAAGTTTGTCCTTCCGGAATGTGACTTGTGACTTAATAGAGTCCTTCCTGCTTCTAGAAGGGGCTGAAACGAGGATGCGGCAGTTGTTATCACCTCATTCAACGGATGCCAGAACTTTCTCGTGCTTTGTCGACAGAATGTCCTTTCAGAGATGGTGATCTAAGAAACCCAAAAGGGACACACAGTTCTTTCTCATTTCATGGTGTTCCAGGTATGCAAGGATTGCTGAAACAGAGCACCCCTGTCCTCTGGAGCCCGCATGAGATGCTAAATACTCCACAAGACTTCACGCTTGCTCTGATTTGAAATGGTACCTCACAAAGCTGAGGAGCTAAGGCAGTGAGAGATAAGAAGGTTACCAGGATATCTGGCTCAGTGCAGGGATGTAGAGACAAGCCCTGAGAGAGGATAGGGTTTGGAAAGGCTAGATAACTGTAACGAGGGCAGAGAAGACGCGGCAGAATAGAATGTTAGGAGATGGAACCAAGAGGAACCAAATGTGATGGGGTGAAACCCCGGGGCCCAGATGCAAATACAGCCCCCTTTGACAACAGGGGAGGGGAGACTGGGGGAAGGGAAACCCTCTCTCTGTCATCAGCCTTTATATATCCAGCATGTTTCTTCGCCCAGTTTCCAGGGAAGCCTCAGACGCCTCTAGTTTACTGAAAGCAGAGCAAATTCCTGTGGTAGTTGATAGTGTGTCGATCCAGAGCTCAGCTTCTATTAAGGGACAGTGCGAGTCTCCAGCACATGCACCTCTCTGCACACCCATAACCCACCCCACTGTCAACTTTTCCAAACCCTGAGAACATGGATACTGAGTCCACTATTTCCACTGCCTTTTATTTTATTTTTATTTTTTTATTAAATTTTTTTATTGGAGTGTAATTGATTTACAATGTTGTGTTATTTTCAGGTGTATAGCAAAGTGAATGTTATATATCAGTTATATATATATATATCTCCATTGTTTTTCAGATTCTTTTCCCATATAGGTTATTAGAGAATACTGAGTAGTGTTCCCTGTGCTATACAGTAGATCCTTATTAGTTATCTATTTTATATATAGTAGTGTGTATATGTTAATCCCAATCTCCTAATTTATCCCTTCCCCCCATGTCTCCCCTTTGGTAACCAGAAGTTTGATTTTGAGATCTCTGAGTCTGTTTCTCTTTTGTAAATAAGTTCATTTGTGTCATTTTTAAATTAGATTCCACATGTAAGTGATATCTCCACTGCCTTTATTTATTTTAAAAAGTATTTATTTATTTATTTATTTATTTGGCTACGCCAGGTCTTAGCTGCAGCACGCGGGATTTTTATTTGCAGCATGCGAACTCTTACTTGCGGCACGTGGGATCTAGTTGCTCCCTGACCAGGGATCCAACCCGGGCCCCCTGCATTGGGAGTCTTAGCCACTGGACCACCAGGGAAGTCCTTCCACTTCCTTTTCAACATTAGGTGGGTGTTTGGTTTAATTACAAAGGGGATGAATCGTTCTTTAAAATTAAAATGATATTGGAGTCCATATATAAAGTAAAAAGTAAAAGTTCTCTCTCCTTTTTTCCTATGCAATAGTTAAATTCGGGTGTATCCTTCTAGACTTGCTCACGCATATATGGAAATATCTGTCTATATATACATGGACCACAATATACATATTTAATCTATTTTCTTTTTAGGCAAATGGGATTCTATTATACACATTACCCTACAACTTGCTTGTTCTCCCTTAATGTTTCTTGGGCATTATTTCATGTCTCTGCCTATTCCTAAATATTCTTATTGCCTCCACAATGCAATTCATAGCATGGATACATTGTAATTGTTCACTGAAAAATTTTATTTCAAATGGTATATACAAAAATAAATATCTTGGGCAATCTTCCTATCACATCAGACTTGTTCCTTCAGCCAAGATGGCTTCCACTTGTTAACTAAGGTGCTCAACTCCATTGCCTGTGAATCTCTTCCTCTTTCAGGAAATTCAATGCTTTATAATATTAAAAAAAATTTTCTTGAAATATAGTTGATTTACAATGTTGTGTTAGTTTCAAGTGTACAGCAAAGTGATTCAGTCATACACATATATATTCTTCAGATTCTTTTCCGCAATAGGTTATTACAAGATATTGAATATAGTTCCTTGTGCTATACAGTAGGTCCTTGTTGTTTACCTATTTTATATATAGTAGTGTGTATATGGTTTTCTTCTTCTTTGTTTTTGCTGTGCTGCACAGCTTGTGGGAGCTTAGTTCCCCAATCAGGGACTGAACCCATACCCCCTGCAGTGGAAGCGTGGAGCCCTAACAAACTGGACTGCCAGGGAATTCCCAGTAGTGTGTATATGCTAATCCCAAACTCCTAATTTATCAACCCCTCTCCCCGCCTTCCCTTTTGGTAACCATAAAATTGTTTTCTATGTCTGAAGTCTGTTTCTGCTTTGTAAATAAGTTCATTTGTATCATATTTTTAGATTTCACAAATAAGTGATATCATATGATATTTGTCTTTCTCTGAGTTACTTCACTTAGTATGATAATCTCTAGGTCCTTTCATGTTGCTTCAAATGGCATTATTTCATTCTTTTTTATGGCTGAGTAATATTCCATTGTGTGTATATGTGTGTGTGTGTGTGTGTGTTGTATATATATATATATATATATATATATACACACCATATCTTCTTTATCCATTCATCTATTGATGGACAATTAGGTTGCTTTCATGTCTTGGCTATTGTAAATAGTGCTGCAATGAACATTGGGGTGCATGTATATTTTTGCATTTTGGTTTTCTTCAGGTATATGCCCAGGAGTGGGATTGCTGGATCATATGGTAGCTCTAATTTTAGTTTTTTAAAGAACCTCCATACTGTTCTCCATAGTGGCTGTATCAATTTACATTCCCATCAACAGTGTAGGAGGGTTTCCTTTTCTCCACACCCTCTCCAGCATTTATTATTTGTAGACTTTTTGATAATGGCCCTTCTAACAGGTGTGAGGTGATACGTCATTGTAGTTTTCATTTGCACTTCTCTAATAACTAGCGATGTTAAGCACCTTTTCATGTGCCTGTTGGCCATTGGTATGTTTTCTTTAAAGAAATTTATTTAGGTCTTCAGCCCATTTTTTGATTGGGTTGTTTGTTTTTTTGAATGTTTTATAATATTGGTGGGTTTTATGTAAAGTTTAGCAAAGACTGAATGTTGGGAGAAGGAGAAAGAGCACTACTAATGTATAATCAAAAGATTTAGCTTGGGCTTCCCTGGTGGTGCAGTGGTTGCGAGTCTGCCTGCCGATGCAGGGGACACGGGTTTGTGCCCCGGTCCGGGAAGATCCCACATGCCGCGGAGCGGCTAGGCCTGTGAGCCATGGCCGCTGAGCCTGCGCGTCCAGAGCCTGTGCTCCGCAGCGGAAGAGGCCACAACGGTGAGAGACCCGCGTACTGAAAAAAAAAAAAAAGATTTAGCTTCAGATTTGACCTTATCAAGTGCACCCACAGGTAGGTTAAATTCTTTTGATGCAAGACTCCTGGTTGTTCAGGCAGTTCTGTCCCTAAATATGCTAGGAAGTACTTTTCCCTCAGGTACCTCATGGTTTGAAAAGACTTTTTCTTACTAAACAAAGTGAACTTATTAAATAATAATTAAGTTTCCTGTTTTTATTCAATAACAATGCATAAATGCCAGTTAGAATTCCCGGTCAACATGGGATTATCAGGAATACCACTTTGATTTCATGGTGTTCTGGCAAAGAAATCTGATGGTGAAGTTTTAAAGGATAAATATATGATTTCTGTGAGGCTTGTTACCACAGATCAGAGCTCTCTCTTACTGCCTCTTTGGGTCTCAAGGGGATTGGGATGGGACTACATGTAAAGAAGGTTAAAAGAGAAGCCATGAATAGAGTGGAAGAAGAGATTCTGCCACTGGCCTAATCTCCTTGGTATACTCAGTAAGTTATCAGGAAGTTTTCCAGATTATACGTTACTTTTCTATCTCAAACTTCTCCCTCATCTACCAAATTTCAGGCCAAGTATAGTCTGTTCTACAAAGCTCACAATCAGTAAATAGGGAACGAGGACAGTATAACACGGAAGTTTTTCTGGTGCGTAAGCTAGGAAGCCGGAATACCGGGAGTAGAAAAACTTCTCAGCCATTTGAGCTCAACGTTTAGAGAAGTAAAAATGAGTGCCTGCCTCTGGGACCCCTCTGGCATAATTTTAGTCATTCTTTCAGATGTTTAGATTGGTCTCAGTTTTTCACTTTTACAGACCTCCTTGATAATCCTTACACAGTGATCTTTGTGAAGTATGTCTATAGGATAAATTTCTGGAAGTGAACTTGCAGATAGGAAATAGCAAACTTTAAAGCAAAGACCCAGCTCTGGTCACTGACTTGTTTTTTTTTGCGGTACGCGGGCCTCTCACTGCTGTGGCCTCTCCTGTTGCGGAGCACAGGCTCCGGACGCACAGGCTCAGCGGCCATGGCTCACGGGCCCAGCCGCTCCGCGGCATGTGGTATCCTCCCGGACCGGGGCACGAACCCGTGTCCCCTGCATCGGCAGACGGACTCTCAACCACTGCACCACCAGGGAAGCCCTGGTCACTGACTTTTGAGTAGCACTTGTGTCACTGTGTTTGCAGCTTCGAAGAGACAGGGTTTCTCCATGGTGAACTTCGTCTTAGTTCCCATCCTAAAGTGAGATTCAGAGACTTGAATGTAGCTCCAAGTATTTAAGGTATCAACAAAGAACAGGAGTAGGAAAGTAAAAGTGAATGAAAGACCAAGAGAGAGGGTGTAGAGAGAGGTCAACCACAGAGAGTGGCTTTAAAAATAAACTGGAGAAAACAAATCTTCCACCCACAAATGCGCTACCTGTCTTTACCATTTGTAAATTTGAATATAGGACATGCTAAAACATTTTCTCCTAATGATAAATAAACATAAAGCTGATGTCTTAACCATTTTTCCAACTTCTAATTAGCTCAACTTTTAGAAAACAGTTGCTTAATGCTTTATATTCGCACAACACTTTAGAATTTAACATCCATTACCAACCATATTGAAACCTTTGAACCACCGCTACGGTTACCAGAGGCATCCTTGTCCCCATTTTATATTCATGGAAACAGCTTCAGAGAGGGTAACCCTGCCAAGCAGACACAGCTGAGCAGATGTAGAGCCAACATTCCAACACAGCTCCTTTGCCAGCCTATTAAATACTTGGTGAGGGACTAATTGGTTTTCTTCCAGCCTCTCTCCCAAATTCCACAGCACATCCTTCCAACTCCAGGTAATTCAGGTTGAAACATTAAGCTGGAAAATGTAGAGTTGCTGCCACAGCAACTGAGCTGCCTGCCATTTCCCCCATATTTACTTTAGTTTTCACTATTCTTCAAGTGGGAAGTTGCTATTCTCTAAACAGTGACTTAAGATAATGGGGACAGGAAGGCACTTGGAGATCTTCTTGGTCTTAAGTTATCCCAGTCCACTCAGATGAAGTGTAAATGAGCAGGTGGTAATGTCTATGCGTGTATTCTCATCAGCTCTACTCAAAGTGTGGTCCTTTTACTGGTTTATAAGATAATCATAGAAACAGAAAATAAAACATTCAAACATTTTTATATTTGACAGCCATTTTATGTCTATTATAATAAATGGGGCTTTTATTTTGTATCTCAAAATTTTTCTAGTAATTAATTTTTATTGTATTTTACCAAAGTATCAATTTGCAATGGATGGAAATTAAAAAAAAAACAAAAACAAAAAACAGTCCTTTGGTGAAAGCTTGAGAATCACTGTACTGCAGTGTGAGCCTTCTTAAAAGACTCCTTATGTGAGTAGAAATGTACAGATTAGCTATTAATAAAATTAATAGCTATTAATTAGCTATTAATAAAATTAATAAAAATAATTTTAAATTAAATTAAATTAAAATTAAATTAAATTAATTAAATTAAATTAAAAAATAATAAAATTAATTAATTAGCTATTAATAAAATTAATAGCTATTAATAGCTATTAAATTAATAGCTATTAATAAAATTAGCTAAGGCAACTTTTGGTCCACCATAACTTATGAAGCACAGAAATTTTTAAAATGACTGCAGATCCATACCAATCTTTCAATTTCCATGGGTAGAAAGATGTAGTACCTTAATCAGGAGGGAAAAAAGCAAACAGACAGAATGGTGTTAGGTATTTTATGGCTTACAAGCTCTATTTATCTTTTAAAAGAAAAAATGTAGAGAAATACAAAGGGCTTTTTAAAAGTTACTTCAGGCGTAAATTATTAGAAAGGTGTCTTTTAAAAATTGAAAGCTACAGATTACTTATAGATCGTTTATAGTGGCACCAAAAGGCCCATAAGGCTAAATCTCTTATTGAAACAAGAGGGAAGGGGACAGGGCACAACCATGAGAAGAATGACATGGCCATAGGCATGACAAAAACTAGTTAGAACTCACTAGATCCAAGATGGCGGGAGATTCGATTTCCAATGGACCTTGAGCCTCATTATATGCTCATTGTAATATATTAGCATACTAAATGACACACCCACCAGCACCATGACAGTTCTGAGGCTAACCATAAAAGGCCATAAAAGACCAAAAAGTGGGCAGTGGCCCAATTCCTGGAAATCTCTGCCCCTTTCCCCCCAATAATTGGAATAATCCTCCCACTCATTAGCCTATGAAATTACCCAGCCCATAAAAACTAACCACACCATATTTGGGGACCCTCTCTCACCTCCTGAGATGGCCCTCGCTCTGTCTGTGGAGTGTGTTTCTCCCAAGGCCTCTCATCTTCTGAGATGGTCCACACTCCACTTCTTACCTATCACTTCATCTCCAAATTCTTTTAGAACGAAGCAAGAACCTCAGATTCACTGGGAACATATTGGTGAGCTAGGCAGGAGAATTCGGTAAGCCTCAGCCTCTCGCCTCCCTTGCGCTTGAGAGGGACGACTTTATTTCCCACTATTACTCTCCCATTCTCTCCTACTCTCTCCCTTACTCTCTCTCTTTTGCTTTCTTACTCTCTGTCGCCTTTTTGGACTGAGCCTCTCACCTCCCTTGGGCTTGAGAGGCACAGCCTTACTGCCAGTCATCCTCACAGGCATCTAGGGACCTGAACCACAGGATCTTTGCCTTCTGGGTTTGCCTCATCCACCATTTAATTAACTGTTAACAGGTCCAATTGTGTAAAAATATGGAATACAACCTTACTTAGAGTTTGTGCCATGGTTACAGCAGCTGCAATCCCTTTGGGAGCTCCCTGAAGCAGTAGGCTGTCTGTGCGCATACCCCTGGGTATTAGGAGGGGGATGGTTCCTCCCCACCATGGTGGTGGGACCATCGTTCACCACCTGCCTCCTGGCATTTGTCCGGCCCCCTCCAGGGTCCACCCTGACCCCACTGCCACCACACCCTGTTAGGGCGGGGCAGGCGACTCAAACTGCATGACCACACCCCAGGGATACATGCCTGAGCAATGACCCGCATCTGCCGTGCTTACCTCCCTGAGGTCACGTGATTGGGCGTGTTCTTCTAGGGTTGCGGGGGGCCCTCCATCCCCCTAACGACAGTCACGGTGCCTCTGCCTCGGCTGCCATGTCAGCCCCTGCACCCAGCCCCTCTGCCCGCTGGCCAGAGCATGTGTGGAAGGGGGTGAGGGGGAGGATGGCACCAAGGTCCCAGGGGTGCTGCCCACAAAAGGGAAGGGAAAAGAGAAGTTTTTTCTTTCTCACAAACCATCTGCCTTAATGGCCAGTGCCTGTTTTCTGAAACTTACCACCTTTTTAGGGAAAAAGGTTGGGACTTAAGTAAGTCTTAGAGCCATGAGGATGTCCATTCCAGGGGAACATATCCCAGAACACAGGAATTAATCTATAGACTGTATAGAGAAACCTTCGGGACGGTCACTCATCCTGGGTACCACAGACGCCAGGATAGGATACAGGCCCCAGGACTTTGGGGCCAACAGGACCGCCACATGGGGGCGTAGCTAACCCCCATTGTGGATAAAGTCAACAGGACTAGGTGGATGGGAATGCCTGGAACCGGTCCTGTCTTAGAGAGCCCCCATGGGACCTCCCAACCCTAGTGCTCCTGTCTGGTACAGGAGCATCCTCCCCATGAAGGAACCATGGGAAACACCTCCTCCATCCCCAAGGACTCACCCCTTGGTTGCAATCTGAGTCACTGGGACAAGTTTTCTCTAGATTCTTTGAAACGAAAAAGCTCATTTTCTTTTGTAATGAAGCCTGGTCCCAGTATAAACCTGAGGCCGATGAGGCCTGGCCAGCAAATGAAAGCCTCAACTATAGTACCAGTCCTACAGTTAGACATCTTCTGCAAAAGGCAGGGGAAATGGGACAGAAGTTCCTTACGTACAGGCTCTTATGGCCCTGAGAGAAAACCCGGAGCTTCGCAAGTCCTGGGTTAGGGAACCTGGCCAGCTGGGACCCATTTAGGCTACACAAAAGCCCTCTGTAGTGGCACACCTGGACGAACAGGAGCCCCAGGCAGAAGACCCGAGCCCCAACACTCTTCCACCATCTTCAGCCTCTCCCCCGCCCTATAAGCCTCTTCACCCTTCCGTACCAGAAATGCAGCCAGAGCCTGTTTGCCCCCTTCAGGAAGTAGTAGGTGGGCCTCAGGGAATTACCAGAATCCACACCCCGTTTTCCTTGTCTGACCTTAACCAATGCCACACCTGCTTAGGCAGATTCTTGAAGGACCCTGGCCAGTTCACCGAAGAATTCCAGGCACTGACTCTCTCCTTTGACCTTACCTGGAAGGATGAAAATATTGTCCTTTCCCACTGCTGCACTAGTGAACAAAAGGCCCGTATTTGGGCACAGGTTCAAACATATGCTGATGAATTACATGTTGCCCAACCACATCGATATCCTTTGGGCCTGACAGCAGTGCCTCTAATGGATCCCAGCTGGGACTATCAACCAGGCCAGCCTGGTATCACTAGTAGGGATCACATGATCCTTCACCTCATTGAAGGGATGAAATGATGCGTAATTAAACCTGTTAACTATGTTAAGGTTAAAGAGATCACCCAAGGCCAAGATGAAAATCCAGCCCTATTTCAGCCCCGATTGGTAGATGCCCTCAGAAAATATACGAATATAGACCCAAATATTTCCAAGGGACACATGGTATTTGCAACACACTTCATTAGCCAATCAACCCTGTCGGAAGCTTCAAAAGCTTGCCATGGGGCCCTAAACCCCTCTCAACCTTCTTATTGACACAGCCTTCAGTGTTTTTAACAATAGAGATCAAGCTGAGGAGGAAAAGAAGGAACAGCATGATTTAAGGAAGGAACAACAGCAAGCCAGGCTTTTGGCAGCTGTCATGACGAGACCTAAGCCACCTCCTTCCTGGTCACCCTAAAAGTACCCCTAGAAGACCTCCACCAGGGAAAGGAGACAGTTTCAGCTGTGGGAGTCCTGAACACTGGAGCAAGGAATGCTCAGGAAACAGGTCCCAGCCTACACCCAAAACGCCATGCCCACTCTGCAAGATGGGCCACTGGAAGAAGGACTGCCCCCAGCTCCAAAGGGAGTGAGGGTATTCCCCCATGCCAGTCATGGCAGTGGTTGATTGACAGGACCTGGGACCTCCCAAGGCTCCTGAGAAGACAGTCATCATACACGGGAGGAACTGTGGGTGACCACTGATGTGGCAGGTAAGCTTGTCCAATTTCTAGTGCACACAGGAGCCACTTAATTCTGTCCTGACTTCTCGTGCTGGGCCCCTTGCCCCTTGCCCCTGCTCTATTGTTGGGGTTGAAGGAAAGCCAAAATTAAAACATTCCACCACCCCTCTAACTTGTACCTGGGGAAAGAGTCTTAAAACTCACAAGCTCCTTGTTATGCCTGAATGCCCCAGCCCATTATTGGGAAGGGATTTTCTCAGTCTTGGGGGCAACTCTTACTCTCCCTGAAGACCAAAGCCAAGGAGTGTTTTCGGCTGGACTATGTATTATACGAGACATGGACAGTCCAACCCAAAATATCCCCCCCAGAAATTGAAAAACTTACAGATCCACAGGTCTGGGATCAGGGAATCCCAGGGAAAACAAATTTGTCACTCCTATAAAAATCACCTTACAGGAAACTAATTACTTCCCTTCCGGGCGCCAATACCCCATAAAACCAGAGGCTCAAAGAGGCCTCCAACCCCCCTAATCTCAAAATTCATTAATTATGGGCTTTTGGTGCCATGCCAATCTCCCTGTACTACTCCAATCCTACCTGGTCTTCTCAGGAATCCTTATCTCTGCCACCTTTTTAAAATGCAAGTTTTGAAAGAGGGTAAAGGTCTTCTCAGGAACCCTTATCTCTGCCATCTTTTTAAAATGCAAATTTTGAAAGAAGGTAAAGTAATTTTGAATTTGACTTGTCAAGGATCAATAGAAATCCTAAGTGTCTTTTCTGTAAATATTAGTAAAAAAGGTTTAGCCATCTAGACAGGTGACCTGGATTTGTTCCATCTGCCAGAAGCCCAATTTGAATCCAACTCCTTGTAAATGATGGGTTTTATATTACTGTACCTGACTCGGGGGCTGAAATTTTGAAATGGGAACTATGAGGTGTCTGTGTTTGTGTGTTCGTATGTATCTATGTGTGTTGTAGATGTATGCTATTACCAAAATTAATTCATAAAAGAGCTCTATTTCATTGGCTTAAAGGAAATTAAGTCCTTATAGCTTATATAAATACTCAGAAATATAAAACTGGCCAGAATGAATTTCAGGCTCACGTCTTCTGGGAAATATTCAATACTAGACTGATATCTGGTATTAAAGGTGGCTTAAGCTGGTTGGTCTGATTAATATAGACATGTCTTTAGAGTCATCAATGTTAAGTATAGTACTTCTGTTGTACCCAGGTTTATTCGACTTCCAGTGGGCCTTGAGACTCATTATACACTCACTGTAATATATTAGCATGCTAAATGACACACCTACCAGCACCATGACAGTTCTGAGGCTAAGCATAAAAGGTCAAAAAGTGGGTGATGGCCCACTTCCTGGAAATCTCCACCCCTCCCCCCAAAAAACTGGAATAATCCTCCCACTCATTAGCCTATGAAATTACCCAGCCCATAAAAATGAACCATGCCGGGCTTCCCTGGTGGTGCAGTGGTTGAGAGTCCGCCTGCCGATGCAGCGGACACGGGTTCGTGCCCCGGTCCGGGAGGATCCCACATGCCGCGGAGCGGCTGGGCCCGTGAGCCATGGCCGCTGGGCCTGCGCGTCCGGAGCCTGTGCTCCGCAAGGTACGGCCCGCGTACCGCAAAAGGGAAAAAAAAAAAAATTAACCATGCCATATTTCAGGGCACTCTCTCGCCTTCTGAGATGGTCCACATGTTTGAGTGTATTTCTATCTAAATAAATCCACTTCTTACCTATCACTTTGTCTCCAAATTCTTTCTCGACAAAGCAAGAACCTCAAATTCACTGGGAACATTATTAAGTGAAGTTCCTCAGACATATTTTAGGACTGGGGCACTATTTCCAAGAAGTTCATGTTATTTATTCTTTGCAAAATGGATTCCATTACTCCATTTGTATTTTCCCTGGGAAAATGCAGAGAGCTAATGGAGTAAGACAGGACAAATCTTTAGTCGGAAGAAGCAATCCAGGGTTGCTGGCTGAAGCTGAGGGCTGCCAGGGGCAGGGCCAGGCAGGAGCAGGTGCCTAGTGGGGCAAGGCAAATGAGGTCTTTCAAGTGGGAAAACAGACCAAGGAGGGACCTGAGGAAACACTAAAGATACAGTCTGCCTTCCAGGCCTTCAGCTGGAACTCTCCAAGGAATTTCTCAAAGTAGTAGACCCAGGCATGCATAACAAAGACAATCAGAGGAAGAGGTACTTTATCCACTAATACAAGAGCTCGCTTTAATAGCTCTGGTAGGGAGTGGAGAACAGGCTCCTTTGGCTGGAGAGTACTCTGTTGCACTTCAGGGAAAGGATCTGCTTCTCTCAACTGGAGGGAATTCCTGTATGAAAGCTGGGTCTTAAGAGTGTTTAAATACTCTTAAGCAATAAATAGTGGAATGAAACAAGTCAATTAAAGACACAATTCACTGAGGTTGAGTTCAGAGTGTCTGGAATTTAACCATATGCTTTATTTGATGTCAACATCAAAGGAATATTTTTTTTTTTTTTTTTTTTTGCGGTACGCGGTCCTCTCACTGTTGTGGCCTCTCCCATTATGGAGCACAGGCTCCGGACGCTCAGGCTCAGTGGCCATGGCTCACAGGCCCAGCTGCTCCACGGCATGTGGGATCTTCCCAGACCAGGGCACGAACCCGCGTCCCCTGCATTGGCAGGCGGACTCTCAACCACTGCGCCACCAGGGAAGCCCCAAAGGAATATTTTAAAAAGCAAATTCAAATCCATAAGTTAGTAACAGTTCAAGTTAACTGCATTAAAAAAAAAAAGTATTTACATCTATCCATACTTGTATACCCTATAACTGTAAATAAACTTTTGCATTTCAAAGCACTTGTCACTTATAAAGTGAAAGTTTTCAAAATGCTAGGTAAACTTTTGCTAATTATGACTTTTTAAAAACAATACTCCTTTGGAAGATTCTTCTTCCTTGTGCTTATAGTTGATCTGCAAACATTTCTCAAAGTTTCTGGAAACTTCTCTGGAAAAAAATATCTGGAAACTGGTCTGGAAGAAAATCATAGTAGACAAGGGCTAAGTGCAGACATAAGCAGCTCCATTTTGTAAACAAAGTTCCGGCCTTCCATTTTATTCCACTGAACTTCTTTGAACGGTCCACGAAGATGATTCCATTTGCTATCTTGTAAAACATCACTTTTTGGAAGGTCTTTACACTGGTTACGGGGAAACTGAACCATAATCTTGCTGCCACTTTCAGGGCCATTACGAACTGTGGAACAAAACCAAAAATTCAATATACTCATTTTCCAAGCTAGAGACAACAAAGATCACACAACTTCATTTTCCATGAGTATAAAAACCTTGTTTGTCTATCAACTTGAAAGTGCTCATGTAAAAGTGCTTTTCAGGTTCAATATGCTGAAAGAAAATTTACTAATTTATAGATACTAGGCTGGTATAAATACTCATGAATTACCATTTGCACTATAAAAATGTGGCAAGATGAATGTTGGTTTAGGAAAGTCAAATGTCCTATATACATTTTCAGAACATCATTATTTTTTTCTAAAATACTTGACAACCCAATCATTCAATGACTTGGTTAATATATACCTACTATGTGATAAACTCAAATGTTCAAAATCAGAACTGGAAAGGATGGAGGAAAGATTATTCCAAATATAAACTTTAGGTTTTAATGAGGCTTTATAACCCAGGAAAGAAGAAAAGAAATTATCAGTAAGGGCCTAGCAATGATCAAGCCTGCAGATTCACAAGCTCTGATCCTGTGGGGAAGAATTTCTGATTATCCATTCTTTCAAATATTTAGAGCAGGTATTAGAAAAGATCACACTAAAACCATATATAATTTTCAACTAGACAGTATGTATACATGCCTATCAAAGTGCCCCACTCATAGTAGGTGTTTCATAAAACACCTCTCTGTTCCATCCCTTGACCATCTTTAGGATCAAATATTATTCTTGCATATTTGCAGCAGTATAGATATTTTATCTATGTATCTATCTATCTATTTTTGGCCATGTGGCTTGTGGGATCTTAGTTCCCTGACCACGGATTGAACCTGGGTCCATGGCAGTGAAACCATGGAGTGAAAGCACCGAGTCCTAACCACTGGACCACCAGGGAACTCCCCAGCAGTGTTTTTTTTTTTTTTTTTTTGCGGTATGTGGGCCTCTCACTGTTATGGCCTCTCCCGTTTCGGAGCACAGGCTCTGGACATGCAGGCTCAGCGGCCATGTGGGATCTTCCCAGACCGGGGCATGAACCCATGTCCCCTGCATCGGCAGGCGGACTCTCAACCACTGTGCCACCAGGGAAGCCCCTCAGCAGTGTATTTTTAAAAAGCATTTATCCATTAAAAGTTTTGGCATTTTTCAGGTAATCTCTTAGGAAAATGTGTTGCCAAGCAAGACATTTTTTATAACTACTAGAAAAGAGAAGTAATAATCGGTTGCTCTGAATAACAGCTATGATGAGATAAATGCTCAGTATAATTACTGCATGAACTCACCTACTGCAGAGATAAATTACTATTAAGTAGAGTAACTGTTAAAGCTAAATGTTAAGGCCAAACTCCCAAAGGTCTCTTCACATTCAGAGAAGCAGAAAGTACCTGAAATAGCATAGTCACCATTCGGGGAGGCCACTGTGATGGCAGAGGCATTGCCAATGCTCTCTATGGGCCCAAGGCCCACGTGATTACTGAAGCTCAGGACCTGCCAGCCCATAACCTTGGCTAGCTGCTGAACTGCATGCACCTGATGCTGTGACATCTGTGAATGAAAAAGGAAACTTCATTGACAATCAGCGTGGGTATTTACTTTGCAGTGACTTGACATCGTGACTGTAAAATAACCTTCTGTTGGGGTTTTCAGTGCCTAGCACAGGAACCCTGTCTTATGTTTGAGGAATCCTCCTGTGTGACCCCTGAGGGAAGCGAACAGCACCCCACCTTCTACTGCAGAAGCTAAAACAGCCTAATACCCGCTTTCCTGTCCACTGGCAGCTGGAAGACAGGCATACAACCTGAACTTGGCCAACTGGAACCTCCCACCTGGATCACTGATTATGAAGCAACAAGTAAGTAGTAGCAGGGTGTGCAGCTGAGTATCTTCCATTAACCCCCTCAAGTCCACTCTCCACCCTGCTCTGTCCTGGGAGGCTGATCCATATGGCTACACTACCAGCTTTTATAACTAGGTCCTCAGCAAACAGACACTCTTGAAATTATCCTGAATGTGCCACTTATTTCCGGTTAAGACCCTGACTGGTACACGGGGCAATTCAAGAGTGCATTCTGTCCCAGCGATGAAGGCAGTAGTGCTGGGATGGCATCAGTAGTGGCACTGCCCTGGCTGTGGTTCTATCTAGCTTCCTTTGATCCTGATCCATTTGCAAGTCTTATTCTCTAGACTTCTCATCAGTTCTGGAAGCTATTCAGTAGGCTTTCAATATGTTTCTGCGTGTATGCGTAAGCCGACCAAAGCCATTTTAGGTGCAATCAACCGAGAGCTGCCATACCTCACGAATGCATTTTTTTCCCTTGGTACCACGTAAGCCATCAGTATAAAAGATTATTGCTTCTAGGATGAAGTGTGTCAGTATTTTCAAAAAATTTTATGTGAAACATAAATATGTGTTTTATGTGAAAGATTCATTAGCATTTCAAAACCTACCCTTTCTCCCATAACTCATATTTCAATGGGTCATCACAACTCCATGAAGAAGTAGGAAAAATACTGTTCTTACTTTACAGACGAAGAAAGAAAGGTCCAGAAAATTGTCCAGTGTCACAAAGAAGGTTTGTGACGGCACTCTCCATACTGTCCCTTAATAAGAGGAACACTTGCTTAGGGCTCAAGAGGAAAACATTCCACTTATCATTATGGAGAATGGACACTATAGCTTCGTATCTGATCTCCCTTTCTCTGGTTTTCTTGGGTTAGTAATTCTAAACTTTCACGTGGTCCTGGAGGGGTGGTATATCTTGGCTAACATGAGAAATGAAAAAAGTCTGATAGTCTCAGAACTGGTCCTGCATCTTAAATACAAACTAAGAGTAGAAACAAATCTAGGATAGTTTGTCAACACTTTCAATTAGCCCGTAGGTTGTAAAATGTGCACTAGACATTAGGTGGCAGGAAAAAATGGCTTTTTAAAAATAACTGTACTTCTTCCCCACTGTGTTCGTTCACTAGTTATGAGTGGAAGGGGCTCAAGACCTGTAGCTGTAACTATTACCTGAGACAGAAGGAAGTCCTGCAGCTCCTGCTCCTGATGAGACAGAGTGATGACTCTTCCATCTCTGTGTACGACTCGGATCTGCTCAACTCCAATATTCAACTGCAGCTGAATGGACCTTTAGAGACACATATACTAAACATCAGAAATGTTGCAAATTACCTTACACAATGCCAAAAACCTTAACGTCAAAGAAAAAGAATATAACAGACAGTTTTGATAACCTACACCAACACCCACGGGGGAGAGTTTTCTTAGGTTCAATGGAAACCATCAGACTCTCTCTAAACTACTGTAGGCCACGAAGCAGCAGTCTACTCAGAAGGATACGGTGGGGGAAGCACAGCGTGCCAGCAGGCCAACAGCCCTTGCTCCTCTTCTACGGCAGGCCTTCCAGCTGTCAACACTGCAGCAATACACCATTGCTGCAATGAAATGAGATCCACGTTGAGAATACGTGGGACCTGCCCTGACGCAACAACCTGGTTCCTCACAGGAGCCACGCACCCTTAACAGCTCCACAGGCATGGTTTCCAGGGTGCCCACCAGAGACACTGCCCACTGTTAGAAGTCACGCCATCCTGGGAAATCCAAAGCTGTCCCCATCAGGGATTTATAATTTCTCCCAGTCCAGAACCATTTTACCAATTTGGGATCATTTCTGCCATAAGCAATGTTGCCTAGTAACACACATGGCATCTTTCCCTATCAAGTTACTAGGAGACTAGAGCGAGAGTTAACCAAAGGTCGAATTCTCATACAGAAAGGAAAATAGGGTTTGTTAACGTCACTCTCTCCTGAAGTAATCAGCAAACAAGTCAAAATACGTACGCTCTATAAACTAAGCTAAGGTCAAACAAAGAAACTCGTAAAATAGCCAATGAATATATACGCAGATCACAAAACTCTTCCAAGCTAATTTATAAATTTTTAGCATATGACACGTACATGAAACACAAAACTCTCCAAATCAAATAACCTAGATGAACAAATGTGGAAAAAAATAGCATTATTTCTTTCCACATTTGACAGTACCTCTTTTTTTCTAACTTTGTTTTACAGCAAATATTTAAGAATAAAGCATTTTGGCAACTACCTATATAAAACTGTAATCTTGATGAAGTTTACATATTTCTTTCCAAGAAAAAACACAAAAATTCAGAAGGCTTAAAGGAAAAGACTTATAAATCTAACGAAATTTTAAAATTCTCCTTTTTTAAACAAAAAGAGGAAGAGGGATTTGTAACCACTTTGAAAAGCGAATTGGTAACATTAATCAAAATTTTAAATGTCCTTATCTTTTGACACAGCAGTTACACTTGGAGGAGTTTATCCTATAGATATGCTTACATATGTACAAATTATTTTGCTGGCATCCAACTAAAATGGTCAACAATAGAAAGTTGGGGAGCTTTAAGAAAGAGAATTACTTTCAATTTTAAATAGCATAAGATGACCCCACCAGCTATAGAAGATGGGGAAAAGGGCATTCTACACTTCCTTCTACTTCCTCTCCTGTCCTGATTCTATCAAGGCTACATTATCACAAACCTTTCTTCACAGAAGTTTAGAACGTTTACACTGGATTCTATAACCATAATCCCATAGTTGTTTGGTCTTAGTTCTAGATGTAAATAATTCAATGCTGATCAATTTTTTCTTTTCCTCTCCTTTGTGCTCACTAAGTTTTTATTATGGAAAATTTTAAACACACACAAAAGTATAGTATAATGAAAGCCGATGACCCCGTCACCTAGCCTTAACAGTTAAAAACGTACACTAACTTTGTTTCATATATTCAACACTTCCTCTCCCACCACACCCCCAAGGCACCCCAATTATTTCATTATTTCTTTAGGTAGAGGGGGAAGAAAGCCATGATCCACTCCACCAACCTTTTCCAAGAAGTTTCAAGACTGATTTCCTTTGCATTGTATACTCTTTTCCCTTCTCTATTTGATCTTTAAATCATGTTCGTCTACTATCTTTCATTTTTATAAAAAAAGAGAATTAAAACATCCCTATTAAAATATAGTGTTATTATACTATACATTATTATAGTATATATTATTATATTCCCCGACTCCTGAGGGTGGTGATTTCGTTTCCAGTTGTGTTTTGCTCACTGAGAGACCACTGTGGCTAGTTACGTCTGCCTGAAATAAAGCAACTAAAGCTTGAAATATAAAACATACAGACCCTGATAAACATACTCACTCTCTCAGACTGACCTGGAGGAGGGGACTCAGCTCCATCTTTCTAGTTGTTAATTTTCAAAGAGGCTGAAATGGAAGCCCAAAATGTCTTTCATGGCCACCAGCTAATTATATTAACAGTTTTACTGCCCACAGTTTTACTGATATAATTGACAATGTCATTGTATTCGTTTAAGGTGTACAACATACTGGTTTGATATTTGTATATATGGCAAAATGATCACCACCATAAGTTTTTTTAGCATCCATCACCTCACATAGTTGTTAATTTTCTTTTTCTTGTGATTATAACTTTTAAGATTACTCTCTTATCAACGTTCAAATATATAATAGAGTATTACTAACTATAGGTTCCATGCTGTACATTACTTCCCCAGAACTTAATTTATCTTATAACTGGAATTTTGTACCTTTTGACCACCTTCACCAACTCCCCACCACTGCAACCACCAATCTACTATCTGTATATTAACTTGTGATTTATGAATATAAATCAAGTAGACTGCTCCTCCAGGAATGCTGGGGACAAAAGTCATTAAGGGCATAATCATGAACTGGATTAAGACACAGGGGTTGTTTTAGGCACACTATGGAAAGGATAGGCTCTAATATAAACGGCCCTCCTCACCTCAAATACCCCAGACTAGCCACAGCCTCTAGGCAAGAACTGAAGCGGATCGGAGTCTGAGGAAGCGTGGCAGCTTTCCGCTCAAAGCTGGGGTTCCTTCCTTACCACAGCTCAAATATGTGACATTTACCTAACAGAGACTATTTTAGACATTCTTACATCTTTTTTTTTTTGGTTTATTTGTTTTTTTCCTGTGTATTTTGGCCGCACCACGCGGCATGTGAGATCTTAGTTCCCCAACCAGGGATAGAATCAACGCCCCCTGCAATGGAAGCGCGGACTCTTAACCACTGGACTGCTAGCGAAGTCCTTACCTTTCATTCTTAAAAACACTCTACAGCTGACATAATTTACTTGCATGTTATGCCACCTTGGCAAATAAAAACCAAAATCTTGATATAATCACTCAGCAAACATCAATACATAAAAAGCAACTTAACATATTAAACAACTTCTTTTTGATACTTACTTGCATATTTGTTCATAGCCTTGTGATGTGATTAAGACTTTCACACTAGATTCATAAACATCATTAATATTTGACCAGTGAGCCTGTATCTGAGGATCTTCAATGCGACTTGCTAAGCTGTCAATGGTTGCAGCAGTTCTTTTAAAGAAAATAAGTTAAAATTTTTATAAAGTTACCATATAAAATAATAAGATGATAAATCACTTATCAGTTTTACGATTATTTGAAAAACAGATGACTACTTTTTGAAAATACCATCATTTGAAAAGCAAAGATTTGAAAGAAAGGTCAGATGTAGCTCTGATGTGCTGGTTCTCAGTTTCACATCACGGCACATTCTCACGCCACGCTGATTTCCTTTTAACTCCATTTGTTTTCTGCCACTCAGAAAATCTTACCAGAACACAAGTGAGAAGTATACTTCCAGGGTACTAACCTCAGCTCTGTAAAGAATATAAATTACTCATAATTTACTCATAATTACTCACAATCAATATCAGTACTTGATTCCTGGTAACAAGTGACTTGGGACATACCCGCACCTGGAATTATAATTCCATTACTGTCATGGAATTATAATCATTTTCAAGAGAACCTAGAGAGACTTATTGCACAATTAAAACCTATACTCCAGGAAAGATAAATATGGTAAGCATAAATGAAAAATAAGACCCTTCAAGTGATAAAAGATAAATATGGTAAATATAAATGAAAAATAAGATCCATACAGCGATAATTATGTACCAACTGCTATAATAAGTGCTTTCATGAATTATTTTAACCTTACTAACAATAGTAGACACTACTATCATTACCTCCATTTTTCAGAAGGAACAAAAGCAGTTTAGCAATGTTTAGTAACTTGCCCAAAGTTTGTAACTGTTTGGGGCACAAAACCTGAAAGTCTAACTCCAGAGCCAATAATCTTTCCTTTATATTTTATACACACTAATGAAAAGCCACTGCCTAGAACCAAAGCATCAAATATGTAAGTTAACCAAATTACTGAGATCCTCAGTTTCTAAAATGTGATTCTAGCACTTCACTGGAAAGAGAAGGAAAAGCCAGAAGGAAATGGAAGAAATGAGAACAGCCCCTGAGGACAAGGGGTTTTTACACCAACAGGCTTGGGCTTTGCTCTTTTATCCTGCTTCTGCTCTAGTACTGGTTTCTTTCAATCCATTTTTAACTTTACCTTCTTTTTCTGTGATTTGTTTCCCTGGCAGTGCTTCAAAAATTTTTACAGCAGATAAATATGTATGTGAGAGTTTTGATCTCAGTATTATATCTATCAACAAACTGGGAATAAAAAAGTATCTAGCAATTGAGAACTGTTAAATGAAATCATGGATTAGTCACACAATGGGCTATTACACAGCTATTAAAATATCTCTGAAGGCAGGGTATAAAACTTTATGATACCAGATTTATTAAAAAATAAAAAAGATACACATGCCCTGACACATATACTGTTGACCCATGAACAATGGGTTTGAAATGCACCTGTCCACTTATAAGAGAATTTTTTTCACTAAATAATTACTACAATATGCACAATCTTTGGTTGGCTGAATCCACGAATGCAAAACCTGGGAGAAGGAGGAACTGCCTATTTGGTGGCCGACTGTAAGTTCAACTGTATAGAGAGGGTGGCACCCCTAACCCTTGTGTTGCTCAAGGCTCAAATGTATGTAAAAATATATGAACATGTTAATTGTATGGAATTATACAGATGGGTTGATACATTTGGAACATTATTTCTATATATAAGGGGAGAAAAGGGAATATTTTTAAAACTTTGCTGCTTCCAAGATTACAACTACTATTCAGAAATTTATAAGCGTTCTAAAGATAACTTTTTCCATGCCCTTCATTTATTTCAGGGAATATTTAACTTTATGGTTAATCAGAAATTTGCAAGATTAACAATATACTCAAAATAATAGCTTTTATAATGGAAAGTAACAACAATAATCTAACATATAATATTCTTACTGCTTATAAGGAACTTCTGTATATACTGTTCAATTTGATCCTAAGACCAGACTCGTATACCCCCAGTTGCCAGAGAAATAGAGGGCCACAGATATTAACTAACTTGCCCAAAGTTACTTAGCAAGTCATTGAGCCCTGGCTTAAATGCATCTTTTACCCTAAACTCCTTACTCCTTTCACTGTATCATGCTGTTGTCTCTAACATGTCTTCCTAATTCATTTTACTAAGTTTCCATTCTGAGACCAAAGACTAATATGCTAATAAAACCATGACTGTATTAACAGGAAAAAAACAAAAATCAAAAATCAAATGTCATTCACAAAAACAGTGTGCCCACACCTGTTGAGTACCACCAAGGCGCAATCGTGAATGAAGTAAAAACAGACCTCTTCACTAAGCGCCCAATAATAAAATAGAAGAGCACCCTTTAGCATTTGGAAGTGAGACATTCATTTAGGTCCAATCATGCAAGTTTTTTTTGTAAATGATGTGTATGGAAGAAAGAAAATGAGCTTTGGGGTTACATAAACGTGGGCATAAATCCTGATTTTGCTAACCTTTTAGCTGTGTAACCTTCAGCATGTTGCACAACTTCTCTGAACCCCAATCTTCTCATCAGTAGAAATGGGTTAACATGATCTGCCCCAGAGCTAAGGATTAAATAAGTCAACATATAGGAAAGTGCCGTCCAAAGTCCTGAAATGTGTGACAACCAAAAAATAGGGAAAGCTTCAAAAAAGGTTTAAATCAGTTCAGGAAGAGCATCCCATGGACGGGTTACTGAAGAAAGTTTGGTGTCCCACGGCAGGTCCCCTAGTCAGTCACCTTTGGAAACATTAGTGCCAGTGTTAGAAACAATATATTAAGTTACATGGGCAATGGCGCTAACTAAGTCTTCCCCAAACTTGACAGGACCATCTACGACCATAAACTCTTCTACCATAGCCACTTCCATCTCCCCAGAGAAAAAATTAAAGCATGCCAAAAATAATGTAACTAATAAAGATAACTAACAAAGGAAAAAGGACTGCAATTTCAAAGAAAAATAGTAACTCTGTCCTTACCTACTCCTCAGAAATATATGCTTTGCTTGTTTAATTATTTTTTCCAGGAGCCCTTCACTTGACTGTATTGAATTAATTTCATTTTTATCAAAAGCTTGAGGACCCGAAAGTCTCATTCTCTTGTGGCCGAAAGGTGCACTTGCTGGATGCGGCATCATGATGGAACTCAAGGTCTGTTTATGAAACTGTAACAAGAACAGCCGTTTTAAACAGCCAATACCCACATATTAACTACACAATGTTCGATCAAAACATGGCTCACATTTTGGAAACATGAAAGCAATGGATCTGAACCACACATAAAGGCAGCCTTGGCACACAGATAAATGTTAACATCTACTAGGCCACATTTAATGTGAGTTTGTAAAGAGAAGGGTCCCTCTCAAGCTGAAATCAATAGATAATTATTCCACCATACCCTAGATTAGAGGTTCCCAAACCTGGCTACAACAGAACCATCTGAGGAACATAAAAAAATACTGATTCTTGCACCACCACAAACGACTGAACCAGATTTTGGGGTGAGGCAGAGAAGGCTGGAATATGTACTTCTATTAAAAGATTTTCAGGGGAGTCTTTTGAAATTATCCTAAACTGTGAACCAGCACTCTGGAAACATAGTTCTAGATGATGTGTAAGTAGAATACATCCTGAAATAACTCAAGTAATCCTTTTCACGGGCTCTGGCAAGATATTTTCCCTGATTACCCAATCAGAATACCCTCTAGCATGCATTTCTTACACCTCTCTATAAAACCTGTGGTGTACTTCTGCCACTAGAAGCTATGCTTGGAGATAGAGACTGTATTCTGATTATCTCTGTATTCCCTGAGCCCATAGCAAGGATCTTTCACAGCACAGCTACTGAACGTCATCGCTATATGAATAATGAGGACTCAGCAGAGGGGAGTGTGTGTACATTCACTGCTGTGGATACTCTTACCACAATGCAAGGAAAAACATTTACTTCATTACCTCTCTAATCAGTAGATGCAAATTGTGCTCTAGGACATAAAGATGGTCCTCTGGACTTTGCTTCTCAGTAGCAGATTTTTGGGATTTCTTATCATTTGAAGAATGGCACAGAGAAATAGATAACTGCAAGCCTATTTATAAAAATAAGGACAGATATAAATAACCTATAATATGGAAAGGCACAAACTGTTTTCATAAAGTATAATCACAGCCCATTCTCAAAAGATACATTCTGAACTTTAAAAGGACGCTTTCGTGATCAACATTTTTACACCAAAATGACTACTCATGAATATAATAAACTACCATATATTTTAACAATTCAAATTCTGTTCACCTACAATGTGGCTGCTGACTTTGAGCTGTGGCTAAAGACAGGTGAACGGAAACTATATGTTAATTTATTTCTTCTAGATGTTAAATTAAAAACGAAATGAAACACAGAGTTAACATCTGGTCTTACTGACTAGAAGACATATCGTTCCCTGTTCCCATGAGAATCAGGATGAAATTTTTCACTCCTAATACCTATTCCCTTGACAAGATCTAAGAAGATACTCAGAATTTATGTAAAAAACAAGTGCAGCTAATTACAAATTGATCTCTAGGTAAGTCTAACTGCTTTTGAATAATATTTTAAATTCAATCTCTACAAATTTAGGAATATTATGGATATTTAATTATGCATTTTCTAAACAGAAACACTAATTGGAAAACATACATGCACCCCAATGTTCATAGCAGCATTATTTACCATTGCCAAGATATGGAAGCAAAGTAAGTGTTCATCAACAGATGAATGGAAAAAGAAAATGTGGTGTATATACAATGGAATACTACTTAGCCATAAAAAAAAAGAATGAAATTTTGTCCTCTGCAACATGGATGGAGTTTGAGAGTATTATGTTAAGTGAAATTAGTCACAGAAAGACAAACACTGTGTATCACTTATATATGGAATCTAAAAAATAAAACAAACTAGTGAATATAACAAAAAATAAACAGACACACAGATAGAGAGAACCTAGTGGTTACTAGTGGGGAGAAGGAGGCAGGAGGGGCAATGTAGGGACAGGGGATTAAGAGGTACAAACCACTATGTATAAAATAAATAAGTTACAAGGGTATATTGTACAACACAGGGAATATAGCCAATATTTTATAACAACTATCAATGGAATATAACCTTTAAAAATTGTGACTCACTACGTTGTACACCTGAAACTTATATAATATTATACATTAACTATACCTCAATAAAAAAATAAAAACTAGGGACTTCCCTGGTGGCAAAGACTCCACGGTCCCAATGCCAGGGGCCTGAGTTCGATCCCTGGTCAGAGAACTAGATCCCACATGCATTCCGCAACTAAGAGTTCGCATGCCACAAATAAGCCACAACTGAGGAGCCCGCCTGCTGCAACTAAGACCCAGCGCAAATAACCAAATAAAAAAATAAATAAAATATTTTAAAAAATAAATAATTAAAATAAAAAAATTTTTTTTAAACTAAGCATTTTCTAATTGACAGCTCATTTAGACAATAAGACAGGATCCCTGAGAAATCTTCCACAAATGGTGCTGGCACAGACACCTCAAAGCAATTGTTACTCAATAACAGCCTTGCTAGGACAAACTTTAACTTATATTGTTTAAAGCCCAGGAGTGACACTACTGAGGACCCAGAACAGAGTCAGCAGTGCAGACTGTGTTGCATACTTCATTGGCTGTTATTACGGACCTCACACTACCTCTTTGCTCTAACTGTTCCTTCAGCACACCCAAATAGCTACCCACTCTGTCCTGTTCCCCAAACCACAAAGTCCTAATTATAAATCTCAAAAGGGTAGGCTGCACTTACTTGGAAAGGGCTGAGAGATAATCTGGTTTTTCACCACAATGTGAGGGATCTGTGATTTAATTTGAACAGCTTCCCGAGAGAGCTGTGCAAAAATTTCTTTACATAAGAGAACATTTTGTGCTGCTTCTAATTTCGTCTGCCAATGTGGGGAACCTGAAAGACAGGGACATACGTATATATTAATTAACTAATTATATTAGGTATTAACTAGCTTAAATGATGATTTGGATACATATGACAAAAGTTTAGAAAACAGTGGGTTATGGCATATAAAACATTTTACTTCTTTTACACAGAGAAAACTGGTAAATAAGTTCAATCTTTAAAAAAAGATCACACAGCTATTCACTAATGGTTAATTAACAAATTATAAATACTTACATTTCCAATTGCTCTTATTCCTAAGTACCTATTTTTCCTATCTATGTTTATCTTCAGTTCATTTGTAAATATAAGCTTAGATAAGACCAGAAGTTAGAGGATAGAACATAACTATACCTGGTTTGGATTTAGGCAAAGGTCGTTTGAAGAGGTTAACTGTGCCAAGATCACCTATGTCCGGAGCCTGTTTTTGAATTGAAACCTATGTGATGATAATAACATGAAAAAATGTTAGCACATCAGCTTCTGGGCTATTAGTAAGAAATTACTTGAAAAATACTTTGACAAATACCTTGATATATGCAGACCCCTCTAAATCACTAGGAATCTGGACATCAAGGGGACAGTAATCTTCAGGTATTTTCTTGTCCAGATCAATATCTGTATTCTTTATTACTTCAAATGTACCATGATGGGGAAACAGAGATCCTAAAGGCGTATTAAAAATAGCAAAATGAAAACCAGTTAACATGTTAATTTAACACAAATTATTAAGTGTATAATAATATTTCACATACACATCACTGAAGCATAAATTAAGTTCCCATGAAAAACGTGTGTTTTGGGGGAAGGGAGAGGCGTGGTAAACAAAAGGAAGTAAGGAAGCAGGAGAAAAGAGTTATTTACCTTAAAAAAATAACATGCCTTAGTCTAATGGTATCATAATAATATGAACTCTACAGGCCATCCAAACTGTTTTATTCAAATGGAGTTTTGACAAAATGAATATAATTCTAGAAGATACTTCCATAAATTTAAACTTTGGAGATTAAAAACTTCTGGAGCTCAGTCTCTGTAATACGGTTGCAATTAAAGGGTTCTGAATTCAGTAAGAGAAGGACAAAAGGAAAGTGTGTATACCACCGTTTTTTCAACCAATTCCTAGACTTTCATGTGATATCTTTTTATGTAGGGCATAAGTTTGGGATAGTTGTTTTGGGCTGCTGAATTACCAGAGGAGTGGGTAGATAAATGTAACTGCTGTTTTATAACAGGGGAAGATGTTCAAGATTTTCTTGCAGTTAAAACCAGAATGTAATCAAATCCTTTTATAACACAGGTGACTATCCCATAGAGAGAAATTAGGTAAAGTTCTTGCACATAATTATTTGTTGGGAAGAGCTTACAGTGTTCAAAGCCAGATAGCACTGCTTCTACAGACTACCTAATGTAAAAATGTCTTTGTCATCTCGAATTCATCTTTGTGATAGAACTTTACCTTCAGAATTCAAAATTTCCCAATTCACATCAACGTTAAGGCATGTAGGTCCTCCAGTACTTAACTACCTCAATTTACCTTCCTTTAATTTTGGGATAATGATGGCTTGCTCTGACAAATGAATCCTTTTAAAATATCACTCTACTATTGTTACCCCAGTGATCACAGCCAGGGCTCCTTGCTTTTTTATCCCTTGACATTCAAAGTTTTTACCCCATTGAACTGTGACTCATAAACTTTTCCTGTATCCTCTGAATATACTTCAGCAGCTTAAAGACAGTACCATAATTACCTCGAAAAACCTGCTATTATATATCATAGCTCAACAACAAAGAATGTATACCAAAAGATATTCAAGATTAAACTCTGATATACTTCAACAAAGTATATTCCTTAAGTTAGTGTTGCAACCCTGGCTGAATAGAAAAAGGAAGGCGAAGTGTTTTCACCACTGTTTCTCCTCACCCAGGATATGAAAACAGCTTAGCAGACTTTAGGGAGAAAAACAGAATAAGGAAGAATACAGAAGTTTCTTTTCTCCATTTATGCCCAGTTTTTGAGGGTTACTGGTAAGCCTGTGATTGAGAACTCTAACCCTACCTCCTTATTTCTGACTTAAATGTCAATTATGGTTCAGGGTATATGAGCACATAAACCCTATCTCTAAACTTTCAATTAAATGTATCTAAAGTGTTTCCAAATTGAATATAAACTATTTATACATATATTTACATAGGTTGTGATAAGGGTAATTTTAGCTTTTTCAGGCTTATGGGCACAGAAATTAAAACTTCAAAACGTAACATGTAACTGAGAAATAATATTATTACAGAAGAATATGTGGGAGTTCCCTGGCAGTCCAGTGGTTAGGACTCGGCACTTTCACTGCCAAGGGCCCAGGTTCAGTCCCTGATCCGGGAACTAAGATCCCACAAGCCATGTGGTGCGGCCCCGCTTCCCATCCAAAAAGGTAACATTACAACCTACCATTTATAGTTTTTGAAAAACTATATTTTAAACAACAATCTATACCTGCACTTCTGTAGCTCAGATCTCCAAGAATTTTATCTCCAACTTTTCTAAGTTTCCAGTGTTGCCGCAGTCTCAAAAGCTCAGAGTTGAAGTCTCTTTGTAGCTTATTTTCTTGGTTTTCAGTGACTGATTTAGTCAGTCTTTCTGCCCCCTTCAGTAGGATTTGTGCTGCTCCCGCAAGTGACTTCTTTTTAGATATCAACTGCAACGTCTGAGGATTCTATCAAAAACAATCCAAAAGTGTAGCTCTGTATTATTTTTTAAATGATTTTAAAATGATACACTTTTCTCAACAATAAAATACCTACTCAAGGGAAAATTTAAAAATTAAAGAAAAGCACGGAGAAGGGCGAAAAGCACATATAATAATTTTTTTTTTAAAATAACCGCAACCTATTTCTTTGGTCAACTCAAATAAAGATTTGTGTTAAACCAAATCACCACAGTGGACTATAAATCAGAACTTAACACTGCATCAACCTGGCCCAGCCTAGGTTAGGTTCCACTCTCCGTACTGCCATTCCTCTCCTATGTATGCCACTCTCCCCCCGACCCACACGTACACTCTTTCGAGGCACTCAGTACACTTCAGATCAAAGTCCATAACTGGAAAACTGATGAGAAATCAAAATCTATGTATTATATATATCCACAATCACTACCAATTCATGGAGACATACTTCCAAAAAGCCAAGTTTAATAAAAGTTTTCTGGCTGCTGCATGAGTCAAAATAATAAAGTTTCATAAAAATGTCACAATTTTTTGATAATATTACAGTACCGGATTTTGAGTTTTTGGAGAACTCAAGAGAGTTAATCTTTAAATCTTCATCTGGACTTAATTTTGCATTTAAGGAAAAGGAAACAATGGGCACACAGTCTAAAAGATGGTCCTGGGACTTACGAAAATGGCACCATTATTCAATCAAATCCCACAAATACCTGTTTTGGAGGAAGTGCATCCTGAGAGACAGGATCAAGAGTCATAAATTTTTTATCCCTAACAATACTGAGAACATCATAGAGAACACACATCTCTGTCAGGGCACTTCTCAAATTGTTCCTCACTGAATCCCAAGGCCAAAGGGAAGGCTGAAATTTCACCAACCCTAAAAAGAGAAAGAAAAAAAGAGAAATACACAGGTATTAGTTATAGAAGGCTCATTTAGAGGTTTAAAAGTACTAAAAGAAGAAATAATGAATTCTATTTTAAATTGTTCCCTATTTTATCTCATTCTCTCCACCCTTTCTTGAATCTTGGTTAACATTTAAGTTAGTATTCCTACAATGTCAAAACAAATATGATATCTAATTTCCTAAGTTAACTCTAACATTACAACATGATAGGCTTTCAACCTGTAAGAGTTATGCAAGCCTTCTTAATAACTTTTTTTTTCTTCCAGCTTTCAAAACCTGAAAAAGTAATTGTTGAGTTTCCAATACACAGAAAAGTACAAAAATAAAAATGACCTATAATGGCAGCATTCAGATAGTAAACACTAGTAACACATCTTCCAACCTCTTAATCACTTTTAAAAATTAAATTTCATGAATACAGGCTCATTGTACAGAGTTCAAACAATAGAGTTATAGAGTAAAAAGTGAAAGTTTCCCTTTATTCCCCACGCCTAATTCTCTCCCCTCCTGACAGGCAGTCACCATTAACAGTTGGGGCGTACCCGTCCAAATGTTCTCCTATGCATTTACATACATATACTCCCATTTTTCTGTTGCTTGCTTCTCCCCGCCACCCCACCAAGTTAATATGTCCTAGAGACACTTCCAGATCTACTTCATCCTTTTAACACTGTATGATATTCTGGAACATCGGTGTACAGTAAGTTTACTCATTTTTGTTTAATTGTCATGGAGATTGGTTGCAACAACGCTAGCAGTGGTAAACATCTTGAACACACATCTGTGTATACGTCAACTTTTTCTGTAGGTTAAATCATTAGCCATGATATTAGTGGTTCAAAAGAGATACACACTGGCAGTTCCCTGGTGGCCTAATGGTTTGGATTCCAGCTTTCACTACCATGGCCCGGGTTCAATCCCTGGTGAGGGAACTGATATCCCACAAGCCGTGAGGCGTGGCCAAAAACAAACAAAAACAAGCAAACAAACAAAAGAGATGCGCATTTAAAGATTCTGATACATACTGAACTGCCAAACTGTCACCCAAAAAGGCTCTAAAGGGCTTCCCTGGTGGCGCAGTGGTTGAGAGTCCGCCTGCTGATGCAGGGGACACGGGTTCGTGCCCTGGTCCGGGAAGATCCCACATGCCGCGGAGCGGCTGGGCCCGTGAGCCATGGCCCTGAGCCTGCGCGTCCGGAGCCTGTGCTCCGCAACGGGAGAGGCCACAACAGTGAGAGGCCCGCGTACCACAAAAAAAAAAAAAAAGGCTCTAAAAATTCACATTCCCAATACGAGATATTAACAATCTTTTTAAATTGCTACTAATCTTATGCATGAAAATAGTATCTTAATGATATTTTCATTTGCTTCTCCCTACTAGTGTGAGATCTGAAGTCTTTCCTCTGTGAGCAAACTGTTTATATCTTTGGCCTATTTTTCCAATGAATTGCCTTTTTCTTTTCAGTTTCAAGGGACTCTTTGAACATAAGGGGTGTCAACCACTTGTGTGTCATATGTGTTGCATATACTTTTCCCAGTCTGTCATTTATCTTTTTACTTTGTTTATGGCATATTTTTCCATTATTATTTAAAAATTTTATGTAATTAACATACCTATTATTATACCTATCTTTTCCTTTATAATGTCTGTGTTTCCTATCTTGCTTAAGAAGATCTCTCCTAATCCCGAAGTTATATGATTATAACTTCTTTCCAATATTTTGTTTTATTCTCTTCACTTGCATTTCAATCCTTGCGGAAATACTTCTGTGTGAGGTCTGAGGTAGTATTTACCTTTTATTCCCAAACGGATCCCTAATTGTCCTAACACGACTGGCTTGAAATGCCATCTTTAAATGCCCATTTACACAGGGTTTCTTCACATAACTAATTCAAGAACTGTTAATGTTTTTTTATTCTTGACAATAAGAATACAAAAACCACACATACTTCTATAATTCTCTCCTAACTAGTTTTATTTTCCTTATAATCCATTTACTATATAGCATCCAGAGTGATCTTTTGTAAACAAAATCATCTGTCTACTTAAAATCCTTCAAACTTTCAGCTGTCGTTCTAATAAAAAGCAAATGCTTATCCTGGCCTACTGGCTCTACATGATTTGGCCTCTGCCTACCTCTTAGATCTTATCACATACTCCAGTCAATACAAATCTCCTTTCAGTAGGTGTTACTATAATCATCCACCTTGCACAGGGAAACAAAGTAACTAGTCCAAGGTCCCATAGCTAATACGTATCACAGCCGAGATGTGAACTACTGGGCTCTGAACCAGGGTGTGCCACACTACAGACGCTCTATTAAAAACGTAAACACTTCACCAGTGACAGTGTCCCTCAAGCGCTCCCACTCAAGGAAACCTGCAGAAGAATAAGGAGTATTAAGAGTCATGCAGTGCCCTAAATTGTCCAGGTGACGAAGAGCACAATTAATGTTTCGCGTACCTGCGTTCGAAGTACTTCCACGCACAGCATCTCACCTGGCGCAGGAGAGGCAGAGTGACATTACCTGGGCGGGTACCGGGACCCCCAGACCCGGCCAGCAGACTCGAGCAAAAGACACGGGCCTTACCTTCCTCGTCGTCCTGATCCGCGCTGGACCCGGCGCCCGCCCAGTCCTGCGCGTCGCCATCTGCCCCCGCCGCCTCCTCCTCCTCGGAGCCCGAACCCTGGCTGAAGTCGATCCGCTGGGCCAGACGCGCCAGATTCTGGGACATGGACAGCGGCTGCAGGTACGTCTCAGTGCCATCCAGGCCCACCTCCTGGACCTGCTTCTCGCAGGCAGACTCAATGCTGATCCGCACAGCGCGCACCCCAGACATGCTGGCGGCGTTGGCAGGACCCCAGCGCCAGCCGAAAACCGAGGGAGGAAGTATGTGCGCCTCTGTGGGGAGCCGGGAACCCGGGAACCCGGGAACCGCACCTTGGAAGAGCTTTTGTGAAACCAAACTCGGCTCTAGAGCCGGAAACAAAGACAAGAGCGCTGAGACTTCCCCAGAATGCACTGCAGGCCCCTTCGCGCTCCCCCCTTCCCCCCTCGTTGGAGTCTCGCGGAAGGAAACCTGCGGACACGGGAACTCTGCACTTCCGGACGAGCGCTTCCGGTGAATCCCACTACGTCGTCCGGAGAAGCTTCCTGGTCTGTAAGAGGCGTGGCTGGCGGTGGGAGGGTGGGATTCGGGTGCAGAGAGCTTGGGGAGGCGGGTCCCTGGTGTCCACCTCTGTTTTAAGTGTTGCTTGTTGGAAGGTGATGTTGGATAGAAGGATGAAGACGACCGAAAAGAGGCAGGGAAAAGGAGATGAATGGGCCCCTGGATCCTAGCTACGAGAGGCCCTCTGAGAGTGCTGAGATTTGAGGGCTTACACCTGGGGTAGAAACAACATGTCGAAGAGTTAGAAAATAAGGGCGTAGTTTGAGGAAAACAATTAATTGTGCTTATCACTACTTAAAATTATACTGCATAATTAGTTATCTAAACTCCCGTTAGTGGTAAACTCCATGACGGAGACTATCTCTGACGTGTAATATGCGCATATTTCTTTCATGCCGGAGTTAAAATAATATTTATAAGATTAAGAAGCACTGATGTGGGCGTGGGGGTGGTGGGATGAATTGGGAGATTGGGGTTGACATATATATATACACTAATATGTGTAAGATAGATAACTAATAAGAACCTGCTGTATAAAAAAATAAAATTCAGAAAAAATATTTTTAAAAAAAAGAAGCACTGTTGAGTCCCTGAGAAAGTATTTCATCAGTAGTAATTCCACAGGGGAAGATGAATTCTTTTATGTTACAAAACTCTACTTAATTTAAGGAATTATGTATATCATTTATCATGAGTCTCTCCAAGTTTTGTGCTAAGGTATATTTAAGTTTTTCAACTCCTTTTCCAAGGTATTTAGGAAAATACAGTTGTCATGGTGTCAGTCTCTACCTAAACAATACATGTGGGGTGTTTGTTGGGGGTGTGTGTGAATTTTCGAGGGAGGAAGCTCAACGTTGGCAAGCTCAACAGATTCTGCTGGACAGTCATGTTTGAGAACTACTTTACTTTATGCATAAGTTTGTAAAAGATTTTAATACCTTATTTCAAAATTTGATTAATATTTATCTTGGGCTCTATTTGTGCCAGTCACTGTGCTAAGTGTTTTAAACATATTTCTCCTTTAATCTTTATAAGGTGCTCATACTTATGCAGTTTGGCTGGGGCGTCTGCTGTCTCAGCTGGGCTTGACCTGAGGGTCAGCTGATCTAGGCTGGGCTCAGCTGGTTGCTTCTACTTCAAGTTATAGGTCTACAGTCCATTTAGAAGACTGTGCCATGTGTGTCTCGTTCTTCTTGTACTAGCAGGCTGGTCAGGGTATGTCCTTCTCATGGAGACGGTAGAGTCACAAGATGTAAGCCTTGCCTGCATTACATGTCTAAAATCCACAAGTCCCATGGCCAAACCCAAAAGTCAAGGGTGGGAGAGGGGTTACACTCAGCTTTTTCAGTTGCAGAAACTGCAGAGTTACATAGAAAGGGGTGTGGATGATGGGAGGAGCAGGGGCAACCATCAGTCACATATGGAAAATAATCCAGTTGCATTCCCTTATCTCACATCCTAAATAAAAATAAATTCCAAATGGAGTAAAGATCTAAGTGTAAAAAACAGTGAAGTCGTCTGCAGACTAAGATACACATAAGGTATATACATACCTAAGTCCTGCTTAGAGGGAAGTGTTCTATAAAAAATATTTGTCAGGGGGCTTCCCAGGTGGCGCAGTGGTTGAGAGTCCGTCTGCCGATGCAGGGGACACGGGTTCGTGCCCTGCTCCGGGAAGATCCCACATGGCGCGCAGCGGCTGGGCCCGTGGGCCATGGCTGCTGAGCCTGCGCGTCCGGAGACTGTGCTCCGCAACGGGAGAGGCCACAACAGTGAGAGGCCCGCGTACCGCAAAAAAAAAAAAAAAAAATTTTGTCAGATTTTGAGGGTTCATGGAGCTCAAATCTACGAAAGGGAAGAACTGAACCCCACACCATCTTTCAGGATTGAGGAGGCAGAGATCTGCCAGGCTCTGAATTAAAATCCCGGAAGTAACAGAGTAACAGACTCTAGGTAGAAGTGGCCTGAGTTTTATTTAAAATGCAACTGAGCCCCAACCCAGCTCCTTCTCTGATTACAGTGAGGTAATCAGTCTCACACTTCATCTGCCTAACAAAAGAAAGGTGGAAATCCTCACTGGTGAAAGATACCATCTTAGCAGAAGTAAGGGGTAGGAAAGAGTGACTGATAAAACATAAGCAAAAACAAATAATAGGAACTAATTCATGAATGATCAAAACATTGGTGATGGAAGACAAGGACTTTAACAGATTAGTATGTTAAAAAAAAAATAGAGGACTTTTCTGGTAGTCCAGTGGTTAAGACTCCGTGCTTCCCATGCAGGGGGCATGGGTTCAATCCCTGGTCAGGGAAGTTCTGCATGCTGCACAACCAAAAAAAAAAGGAAAATGGACAAAATGGATGAAAAGATGGGCAGTTTCAACAGAAAAATTTCAGTCTATAAAAAAAAAAAGATCAAATGTACATTCTAGACTAAAAACTAGATGCAATTAATAACCCAAGGTTTACTAAGAGATTTGACACAGCACAGAAAAGTATTAGTGAACTCAAAGATTGGACAATGGAAAAGTCCAAAACACAGAACGGAGTGTAAGATAATTTGGGATACACATTCAAAATTCTTACAGACATTAATAAGCTAATAAGGGAATACTGTGAATATCACCCCTTTTCCTGCTTCCTCTGGCCACAAATACCAGTTTTTCTTAGTTTTAGTGCCCTACACCCCAGACTGTAATGTAGTTCTTCACAGCTGGGGCCACCCTCCAGATGAAGCACCAAGAGAAAAGAGAGAAAAATGGGACCACAAGAAACCCATTTCCTGATTCCTCTGGAATCATTTTTCCTTGGTGTTTTAGGTAACAGCTACCCTGATACCACTGGTACAGCAGTGCAGCTCTGACTGCACTGGGACTAGCCTCTGGGCAGAGCCAAGACATAAAAAAGAAACAAGAAAAAAATGGAGACTTTCACACTGTGGCCTGCTGAGGCTCCCTTTCCTGGTTCTCTGGCCAAAAAGAACTGTCTCTTGGGAGTTTTTGCTGTCCATGCCCATTGCGTAGTTCTGTGACCCAGACTGCCTCGGATAAAAGAGGAAAGAAAAATCAGGAAACTCATCATCAGTATTGTTCATTCTTCAAGTTTTGACTTCCCTCTTCAACCATTCAGTCAAAATGGTTTAATTTTCAACAGTGTTCTGGGAGTTGCTTTTTGTATTTTATCCAAGTTTTGTATTTTGGAATTGTGGAAGAAATAGCCTGTTGTGGGCTTATTCCATCTTGGCCAGTACCAGAAATTCATGTGTTCTTTAGTAAATTTATTTTTGTGTTTGTGATATGAAGTGTCCTCTAATGTACAATACCTTACAGGGTAATACTGATAGGACTTATCCTTTTTTATTTTAATTGTTTGTTCATATGTCAGTCAGTGTCCCCGCTGACTGGGGTAGGCCTGGTACAATGCTTGGCACATTGATGGTGTTCAGTAAATTGTCCTGGAATGAATGGTAGAACAAGCCACACGGAGGCATCACAGAGAAACTGAAAGGAAGCTGGGCTTTTAAAACCAAAAGCAAATGAGAGTCTGCTTTTATTTTTTTTAATATTTATTTATTTATTTGGCTGCACCAGGTCTTAGTTGCAGCACACGGGATCTAGTTCCCTGACCAGGGATCGAACCTGGGCCCCCTGCATTGCGAGTGCAGAGTCTTAACCACTGGACCACCAAGGAAGTCCCCCTATCCCAAATATATATATATATATATTTTTTCTTTCAGTACGCGGGCCTCTCACTGCTGCGGCCTCTCCCACTGCGGAGCACAGGCTCCGGATGCGCAGGTTCAGCAGCCATGGCTCACGGGCCCAGCCACTCTGCGGCATGTGGGATCCTCCCGGACCGGGGCATGAACCCGTGTCCCCTGCATCAGCAGGCGGACTCTCAACCACTGCGCCACCAGGGAGGCCCAATCCCATATATTTTAAAATGAACTGGTGAGGCTCTATAAAAGCCCTACTGGGATTAGACTGATGTTGAATTGAATTTATAGGTTTGAGAATTGATACTTCTGTGAGATTGCATCTTCCTGGATGTACGTTTATTTTGATTTCTTTGAGTTTTCAACAGTTTTATAATTTTCTCCATAAAGGTTATATATAATTTTTGTTAAATAAAAATACTGCTGTGTACTTTTGGTAACATTGTAATTGGTATCCTTTTCAGCTTTCCTTTTTTTTTGGTTTTGACCATGCCACCGAGGCTTGCAGGATCGTAGTTCCCCAGTTAGGGATCTAATCCCGGTCCTTGGCCCCGAGAGCACGGAGTCCTAACCACTGGACCGCCAGGGAATTCCTGCCAGATTTACATTTTTAACCTATTTTTTGTTGGTATGTAGAAATACAACTCATTATTGTATATTGATTTTACATTTAGCAACTTTTTTTTCCCTTGTTGAAGTATAGTTACGATATTGTGTTTCATGTGTACAGCAAAGTGGTTCAGTTATATATATTTTTTTTCTCAGATTATTTTCCATTATAGATTATTACAAGATATTGAATATAGTTCCCTGTGTTATACAGGAAATCCTTGTTTCTTATCTATTTTACGTATAGTAGTGTGTATCTGTTAATTCCACACTCCTAATTTATCCCTCCCCCACCCGCTTCCCCTTTGGTAACAGTAAGTTTGTTTTCTATGTCGTCTGTTCCTGTTTTGTATATAGATTCATTTGTATTATTTTTTAGTATATGTGCTGCCGAAGCGAGCACATTTGTATTTTTTAGATTACACATTTAGGTGAAATCATACATTTGTCTTTGTCTGACTTACTTAGTATGATATTCTATAGGTCTATCCATGTTGCTATAAATGGCAGTATTTCATTCTTTTTCTATGGCTGAGTAATATTTATATTTAGGAACCTCTTTGAACTCAGTCTGATAATTTAACTATAGAGTCTCTTGGGTTTTCCAAGAAGTCAATCATGTTTTCTGCTGAAAAAATTATTTTTTCCTTCCTTTTCAGTTGTTATACCTACTCTGTCTTTGTCTTCTTTTCCTAGTTGAAACTCCAGTAGTTAATGATATTGGGCATCCTTGTCACATTCCTAAAGTGAATATGGTATTAACATAATTTTGCAAATATCTAGCTAGCTAGCTAGCATTTTAAAAATTGCTTCTCGCAATATGCGCTAGATGTTAGCTTCATGGAGTTCAGGTGATCCTATTTTGTTTACAATGGCCTCTGCCATTTTTTGAAAATACCAAGTCCTCTTCTGCCTCTGAGCCTTTAAATCTGCTAGAAAAGATGTTCCTCCAAATAACTTCATAATAATGGCTCACTCTCTCAGTTTTTTCAGGCCTTTGTTCAAATGTCTCTTTATCAGAGGCTATCCCCGATCTCTCTCTATAAAATGTGTCATAGAGTCTGAGTCCACCTTTGATGTTTGATTGCCGACAGCTGTTAAGCCTTACCCCACTCCTTCCTCCCCTTCTGCCCCACGTTTGTGCAGTAAAGCCTGGCTGCTTCTTGCTTTGCCACCTGTGGGAAATTCAAACTGCATGCAGAACCATCACCCTGGCCCTACCCCGTAACCACCATAAAACCCCCAAGCCAGTCTCCTCTCTCTGTTCTCTCAGGCCATTTTTGGACTTGCTTGGGAGCTGCCCTGCTTTCCCCAGAAAGCCTTATTATGGGAATAATAAAGTCTGTCATACAACCTTGGTATGTGTGTGACTTCATCAGTCTCAACATCTGAGCTGAATTTTGGGTGGGAGTCCACCTTTTCTCAGTGTGGATGCCCACAACAAAATAACATCCTCCTTCACAGTCCATCTTCTGCTTTATTTTTTCTTCATAGCACTAGTACCACCTGACATAATATGTATTTGCCTTCCCCTACTATATAAATGACTGAATGATAGATCCCAGCATCTAGTGAAGTATCTGTCATAATCATTCATTCAACAAATATTTGAGTGCCCACTTTGGCCAGGTTCTCTTAAAGGCAATAGTGCTATAGTGGTGATCAAAGCCCTTGCCATGGAGCTTACATTCCAGAGGGCAGGGTAGGTGTTCATTCAGTATGTATTTGTTAAATGAATGAATACTAATATTATTTTTGTCTGGAGGTAGGATATTAAAAAGAAACACAATGTCATATTATGAATGTAAAATTTTTATTCATTTCTTTTGGTGCAAACTAGTGTTTATTAAAAAATAATATTTAGGAATTTATACTCACTGGACATGTTATAGTTAACATCCAAAGACAAAAAATATTTGTTATAGTTAACATCCAAAGACAATTTATTATATGCTTAGTACTAAAAAGCTCCTAAATCAGTGTTGGCATTACAAGATTAGAGAGTTGTTTTTGGCTCGTGATTATTATAGAAAAACACTGAGGAAAACTTCAGTCATTACAATTGGTAAAGGTATAATTTTACATTTCATGAAGGATAGTAGTCATATTTGGTAATAGCCTCATTTATAAATTAAAGTATATTCACTTCGAGGTTGTATTTTGATGCTGTTTCTTTTCACTTCTCGCAAATAACCAACAAGGCACAAACTGCTTCCAATTGACAGTCCAAACAAAGGAGGAATCATGGCTAACCATCTGGTTGCTAATATTTGTTAAAGGCAAATTACAAACTTCAGAGTATGGTTCAACATCACCAAAAGGAGTAAAGTTGCTCCCTCTGACCACCTTATTCCGTGAAAAAAGTGTACTTTGACTTCTAAAATGGATTTTAAAAATTCAGTAGAAAGATTTAACAACTATCAACATTTCCAGCACTGATTTTTCTAATACCCAGAAACATCCACTTAGCAGTTGTAAGACTAACTTGAAAAACTGAATATACAAATGTAAATTATTGCCATTAGCTAGTAGGAATCATCACTTGATTCTTAATCCTGTTTATATTTAATTATAAACATAAGACTGATTTTTGTGTGTGTGTGTGGTATGCGGGCCTCTCACTGTTGTGGCCTCTCCCGTTGCGGAGCACAGGCTCCGGACGTGCAGGCTCAGCGGCCATGGCCTACGGGCCCAGCCGCTCCACGGCATGTGGGATCTTCCCGGACCAGGGCACGAACCTGTCTCCCCTGCATTGGCAGGCGGACTGTCAACCACTGTGCCACCAGGGAAGCCCAAGACTGATTTTTAGAATAAAAAGAATGAAGAACATCTCCATCATGTGTCTTTGTTCCCAATAATCCCTTTCAGATAGATCTGTGAAGTAATACAGAGCACAGTGTCGACATACCTTTCATTTCAAAGGCCGAAAAAAATAGGGCTTATTAAGTAGTGAGATCATTTCTATTAGGCTTTATATTAGTATCAATTAATGAGTTAATCAGTCAAACGAGTATCAGTTGATTTAATCTCGCCCAAATGAATGGGTCTCTGTTGGTTGATCAATGCGATAGAGAAACTCTGCAGGTAAGAAGTATCCAAGATATTCCACTATATCTGGGGTGGTGTCATAATGGTAGTGTCCACCTTCTCCATGATGACTAAAACAATGAGTGTGCTCCAACCGCAAATCAAACCCCTAGGACAACAGAGAAGCTATCTGTTAGTATTCCAATTATTTTGCATAGAACTTGTTTAAGGGGATGGGAGACCTTTTTAATTTATGTTACAATAATTTTTATTTTATTTTTTTTAGTAGGTAATACAGTCACATGATTCAAAATTCAGAGGGTGCAAAAGCATATATTCAGTAAAATGTATCTTTCCATTTCCTGCCCTCACTTCCTTTCCTAGAAGGCAACCAAAGTAAGCAGCTTCTTCTATATCCTTCCAAAAGGATTATTTTTAATTTATTACTTGTATGGTAGTACTCTGCACCTACTGTGCTGTATGTTGCTCTTCTTCATTTAACAGTATAGCTTTCAGATCTTTGTATATCAGAACATAAAAGAGCTTCCTAATTCTTTTATATCTATGGTATTCTATTGTATGCGCATACCACTTTCCAACTGACATTAGATTATTTCCAGTTCTTCTGCTATTACAGCAGTGCTGTCATGAATAACCCTTTTAACTAGTCATTTTATGCACATAGCCATATATTTAACGATAAATTCCTAGACATGTAATCACTGGATCAAAAGATATAGTCAGTATTTTCGTAGGTATTTGCTTTAAATTAGTCTATATTATTTTTCTAGGGTACAATATTAGGATATAATGAACAGTATATAGAACAGCAAATAAGATGATAGGACACCTGAATCCTGTTCTGATTCTACTATTTAATAATGTGACTTTGGGTGTTATTTAAAATGCCTGTGCCTTCAATTCTCCAAAGGTAAAATCTGCTCTGCCAAATCATAGGTGGTCAGATATTTGCTCCCTTACCTTTTAAGACAATTCTACAGACTACACTAGTTCTTAAATAAGAACACAAAAAGTGCCTAATTCTAAAAGAATATTCTAAAAATTAAGCATTATTGCAATGTAAAAGACAGACATAGACTTACTGGGTCTCTGGAGATAAAAACTGGCAGACAAACCAAAGGGGCCTTCATCTCATAAAAACGTAACCATTTATTCACGTCTTCATCAGAGTTCAATGGGCAGGAAGAAAATTCTGCTGGCTACAATAAAAGGACATTAAACAAGTAAACATCGAATATTATTGAGCTAAAAATTTATATATAATTTCATTGTTAAAACCTTTAAGCCTTCTTATACATTCTATTGCTATTTTTGGCACCAAGAGAAGTTATATACCCTAGTTTTCAAAAGGACCACCAATCAATGTGTACACACTAAAAGATATGAATGAATAAATAAAGGAGTTTCTCAGTTTTCCTATGAGTATATCCTCATCCCAGTCTTAAATGTCATTATTGATACTGGTAAATGAAAAAAAAGGAAGGCATTGAAAGTGGGGTAGAAGCATCAAACAGAATAAAATACTTAGAAATAAACTTAAGGAGGCAAAAGACTTGTACACTGAAAAGTACAAAGCATTGCTGAAACGAATTTTAAAAGACTCCAGTAAGTGGAAAGACATCTTGTGTTCATGGATTGGACAACTTAATATTGTTAACATGTCAGTACTATCAAAAGCAATCTAAAGATTCACTGCATTCCCTGTCAAAATCCCAATGACGTTTTTGCAGAAATAGAAAAATCCACCCTAAAATTCATATGGAATCTCAAGGGACCCCAAACAGCCAAAACAATCTTGAAAAAGAAGAAGGAAGTTGGAGGTCTCACACTTATTGATATCAGGCTTGCTACAAAACTATAGTAATCGAAATAGTGTGATACTAGCATAACGACAGGCATACAGATCAATGGAATAGAATAGAGATCCCAGAAGTAAACCCTTGCATATATGGTCAAATGGTTTCTGACAAGGATGCCATGACCATTCAATGGAGAAAGGGCTGTCTTTTTAACAAATAGTGCTGGGAAAACTGGATATCCACATGTAAAAAAATAAAGTTAGACCCTTACTTTATATCATATACAAAAATTAACTAAAAATGGATCCGACACCTAAATATAATAGCTAAAACTGCAAAGACTCTTAGAAGAAAACAGGAGGGAAGTTTCATGACATTAAATTTGACTTTTTGGATATGACATCAAAAGTACAGGTAGTAAAAGGAAAAATAAACAGGTGGACTACGTCAAACTAAAAAGCTTCTGCACAGTAAAGGCAACAGTCAACAAAATGAAAAAGGCAGCCTATGGAATGAGAGAAAATATTTGCAAACCATATATCTGATAAGGGGTTAATATCCAAAATATATAAGGAATTCAATAGGAAAAAAAAAGCCCAATTAAAAAATGATCAAAGGACTGAATTAGACATTTTTCCAAAGAAGACATACAAACGGCCAACAGGTATATGAAAAAGCACTCAACATCACTATTCATCAGGTAAATGCAAATCAAAGCCATGAGATATCACTCACTCTAGTGCAGATGGCTGTTCTCAAAAAGGCAAGAGATGAAAAGTGTTGGTGAGGATGTGGAGAAAATAGAACACTTGTACACTGCTAGTGGGAATGTAAACCGGCACGACCATTACGGAGCTTCCTCAAAAAATTAAAAATAAAACCACCATATGATCCAGCAATTCTGCTGGGTATATATCCAAAGGAAATGAAATCACTACCTTGAAGAGATATCCGCACTCCTATGTTCACTGTGGCATTATTCACGTTAGTCAAGATTGGGAAACAACCTAAGTGTCCATCAACAGATGAATGGATAAAGAAATTGTTATCTGTATCTTTTTAGTTGTGATATGTATATGAAATATTATTCAGGCTTAAAAGAAGGAGGAAATCCTGCCATTTGTAACAATATAGTTGAACTTGGAGGACATTATACAACACTAAGTGAAATAAGCCAGTCACAGTCAAATACTGCATGATATCACTTATATGTGGAATCTAAAGAAGTCCAACTTAGAGAAACAGTATAATGGTGGTTGCCAGAGGATGAGGGGGTGGGGGAAAATGGGGAAATGTTGATCAAAGGGTACAAACTTCCAGTTATAAGGTGAGTGAGTTCTAGAGAGCTAATGCACATCATGGTAACTATAGTTAATAATAAAGTATTGTTTACTTGAATTTTAAGAAATCCTATAATCCTTTGGCATTTACAAATAGATTTCTCTATAATTTTGTCGTAAATTGGAAAAGTAAGTAGTTTCACAAATGTGTCTTTCTATGCAGAATCAGCTGGTTTGCCATTTAAAATTATCAGGATAAAAAACATCAAAACAAATACGTTTTCTAATGGCTTCATTGTTAAAACAAAAAGGACATTAAGTTATAACACTTTTACACTTCATTCATTTATTCGTTCACTCACCTACCAAAAATTATTTTAAAAATCCTAGATGACCTGGTCTGTCTTCATATAGTATTCCGTCATTAATGCCTTATAAACTTATTATAGTCAGCCCATAAGATTATCATTTTCATGAGTTCTTTCCCTAAAACCACAACCATCGTAATAGCAAAGTCTATATAGGGATTCTAGCAATGAAAATAATCAGTTTCTAAGGCTTATACTCACATCTATCTCAATCTTTAATACAAACAAATTGAGAAGAAAGTTCTAATATATTAATATGAAAAAAGGACTCCGGCTGGACATTATCATACAAGTTGCTTTACAGTATTGTCTGTCATTTAAATTTGATCACAGTAAAAGGGTTTGTTCAGGATGTCTTTAAAAGTTAAATTCTCAGGTCTTCCCTAGTGGTCCAGTGGGTAAGACTCCGTGCTCCCAATGCAGGAGGCCCAAGTTCAATCCCTGGTCAGGGAACTAGATCCTGTATGCATGTTGCAACTAAGAGTTCGCATGCTGCAACTAAGAAGTCCACTAAGAAGCTGGCATACCACAACTAAAGACCCTACATGATGCAACGAAGATCCCACGTGCCACAACTAAGACCCAATGCAACCAAAAATAAATAAATAAATCTTTTTAAAAAAGGTTAAATTCTCAATGTATATTAAAAAAATCCTACGATCTTAAGCACGTGCGCGCGCGCGCACACACACACACACACACACACACACACAGGCCTTTACCATAATATGAGTCTTCACTTTTCCCTTCTGAATCACGAAAGTACCTCCCATTCCTACAGGCTTATCTCCATAATGTTTTTCAAGAGTCTGTCTCATACAAGTCACAAAGTTAAGTTTTCCAGTTCTTCTTTTGGCTTTCACCTCAATGACCTAGAGAGGACATAAATACACATACCATTGTTCTAAGCTGCAAAATATTATGTAAATAATTACCCAAGTGAAACATTATATAATTCAGTGCCATCAAGCAAATATTCACTTGTTTGCTTCGAGCACCCAGATATGAGCAGAAGTGTCTCAATCCTCTAAGTCTTAATAATATATATAGTATTATATATATATATATATATAAATTATATATCATTTACTCTAATAATGTCGTATTTGTGCTTTCTTGGACTGAGAGAGTTATAGCTAAATTTTATAAATTTATAGCCAAATTCTACACTGAACTCTAGAGATTCTTATATGTCAAGGTGGTAAAAGACTGAGAATTCTTTGGTTTAAAGGGATTAACTTCTGATAACTGGAGGGAGGAGAAATGATTATGTTTTCTCATTTCCTTTAAAAATCTGGACTGCTGTTACCTCCACTTTATTAGGTATTTTTGCTTCACTATCTCATTTCCCAAAGTGGCTGAAGTAGTTATCTCTACAAGATCTGGGAGTTCTCACAACAGCTAAAACTGAAATAATCTTTAAAAAAAAAAAATAACAGCTTTATGGGGGATATAATTCACATACCATACAATCCACCTATTTCAAGTATACAATTCAATGGGTTTCAGTATACGTATAGAGTTGTGCGACCATCATTACAATTTTGGAACATGAAATCATCCTTTTTTTTTGTACTAACCGGAAGTAAATATGAAGTGAGGCATTAATTCTTCTCACATCTTCTATAATTTTTTGCTCCCATCATTTCTATCTCAATCAATGTCTGATCAGTCTGAAATAAGTAAGTTACATATATACCAACTATATAGGTAGACATTATCTACTTCAGCTGCATGGTTCATCTATTTGACTAACTCACTCCCCACAGGAACATCCTATTTTAGTTCCTTGGAAAAAAAGCTATTGCTTACTAAGTATTATTTTTTTTTCTTTTTAAAATTTTTGTTTGCGTGTGTCTTTGTTGCTGCGTGCAGGCTTCCTCTAGTTGAGGAGAGCAGAGGCTGCTCTTCATTGCGGTGCTAGGCCTTCTCATTGCGATCGCTTCCTTGTTGCAGAGCGTGGGCTGTAGGCGTGCTGGCTTCAGTAGTTGTGCCGCATGGGCTTAGTTGTTCCGTGGCATGTGGGATCTTCCCAGACCAGGGCTCGAACCCGTGTCCTCTGCATTGGCAGGTGGGTTCTTAACCACTGTGCCACCAGGGAAGCCCAAAGTATTTTCACTATGCCTGTAGTACTTCCTGAATCTTTCATAACTGTGTTATTTAAAGAGGTTTGGGACTTAGGTAGCTTTGGATTTCCTTAAGAAAACTACAGTAGTAGCAATAAGCATGCAAATTTTTAGCTATCTGAGAACTCTTGGAGAATACTGCATTTTTAGAACAAAATCACCTTTCCAGGCTGGCCTTCACTGGCAAAAAGATTAGCCAGTAATGCAAACCCAAAATCATGATATTTCTCACTGTATTTCTCAAGTAGGCACCCTCCATCTGCAGAGTTAACATGAGCAAAGTAACTTCCATTCACAGGAGGTTTGTGTTCACTTTCTGTTTGAACAACTGGCATAAACTGAAAAGAAAAGTAAATAAGGTAATTAGTCAAGCCTAGTATCTCTATGCAAAGAGAAGATCTTGAATAATGTAACAAAATATTTTGTCCTAGACTTTAAGACATTTTATTTCAAGATCTAATAATAGAACATGAAAAATAAAATATTTAATGTCAGATTCAAAATGTTAAAGATTTACAAATATCAAAAAAACTGAAAAAAAATTTTAGAAAATGTTTACAGTATTATAGTGTTTCTATAAGATTGTGACATTTGCATCAAAATTTCTCATTTTATTACTTACTTATTTACTTACTTACCTACCTACTTACCTACTTACTTACTTAGTTCCCTGACCAGGGATCGAACCCGGGCCCTTGGCAGTGAAAGTGCCGCGCCGCGTCCTAACCACTGGACCGCCAGAGACGTCCTTAAAATTTCTCACTTAAATTTTAAACTTTTTCTGTCTTGAACACTAGGCAAATTATATTAATGTTTCTATAAAAGGACTTGTATGATTATTGACTAACAGTCATAGATGTAAGAGGCTGTGAGAGAATGGGCAGACTGAGCAGGTTATTCTCCTGTTCGTGAGATGTGAAGAAACAGTGATGTTTTTATGTTGGAAATGTGTTAACATACATAGTGATAGATACTACCTTTTGTAAACAATAATCATACTACTGGGGTAGGTCCCTGCAATTTGGTCTGAAAGAGGGATTTGATTAGACAATTAAATATTTCATTCATCTTCTGATTGCAAGCTGCCCTTATACCAGCAAAGATCATAGAGAAGTTAGGAATCCTCTGATGTGTAAGGACTGAAATCTTTCACAGTCCAGAGTCCTCAGCAAATCACAGTAGGACCTTCGATGGACTCCTCGAATACTGAGCATGTGCCATAAGAAAATCTAAATTAGAGATGAGTGCTCCATTTCAGTTGGACTAATTGGAGCATGTGCTATACTCCAAATCTGTATCAACAGTAACAAATCTGTAGAGAGGTATGACATCAACCACTTACAATTCATTCAGAAGACAAGATTTCTGATAGGGCAGTAAAAGGAAAAAGGCAAACTAAGTGTCAAATCAATAAAATAAAGTAATTATATATATGCTGACCTCAGAATTGAATCCAAGAGTCTGAAATGGGCCTGCTCCTGCTCCAAGAACAAAAGCTCCAGGAAGCTGGATTTCTTTTGCGATTTTATTTAGATCATAAACCTATACAAGAGGAAACGCATACTATTTAAATCTTACTTATATCAATTCCCAGATTTACTTTTTATTACTACATCCATTAACACTTCCTTGTCACATTGGTCAGTGGACCTTCTAATAATAAAAATAGGAATCAACCCGATTTTCATAATCTCCATGTGAATGTGAAAAGTAAAAGAAACTTACTTTTTTTTTATTTGTAAGAGGCAATAAGTAAGGTACACCTCCTACTTCTGCAATTCTAGTTTTCCCACAGATACCTAAAAAAAACAAATAAAACAAGCCATCTTAAAAATAGGCAAACATCTAAATTTAAGTATAAAATGCCGGAAGACACTAATTTATTAAGAGTATATAACTTTTCAGTTCATAGTTTTACAAATAGCAGGGGTTGGAAAATGTAAGTAGCTAGGATCCCTGTCCTACGCTAACTTCCTGTGTTTCTAATAGTGTCATAACCAAGCATGACTTGATATAGTTAGTAGCATAAAGGCAATCGAAAGTTGATGATACATAACACTGTAAAGCAACTATACTCCAGTAAAAATTAATAATATAAAAAAAGAAAGTTGATGATAGGGCAAGGGCTAGAACTGGAGCCAATGTTTGGATGAGGTTTCTAGAATTAGTCTATAATGACTTATTCCTTTAAAAATCTTTCTTTTGGGGGAGGGAGGGTTTTAGCTAAAATTATATTTTAATTTAAAATATTTTGGTAAAATATTACTTCTTTTAAAAATCCATATTGAGAAGTCCTCTTGTTAGAGTTGTTTGTTCCAAGGTTGTTTATAAAAATGACAAGTAATTTTAGGTAACTTCAGATGCTAGGAACTTTCTACTTACATTTTTAATTAAACGTCACAGGTACAGCTAGACACTGTTTGGGAAAAGATCCCCCAGTGTTCTCCTTACTTGCTGCAAGTGACAATAAGTCCTTCCTTCTCTAGTGCTTTGGTTGTGTCTATTGGCTCAACACCCACCAAGAGGTGAACCTGGTTTTCGGGTAAAACGACGAAATAATACTAGTAAACACGCCAAGATCACTAGTGACAAGACCAGTTCATGTAGAAAGTACCTAAATATGTTTATGAAAGATCATATATGTAACATGCATACATATCTGGCTTCCTTAGTATGTAATTTAAAGACTCACAAATTATTGACAAGAACCTAGAAAACTCTTTTTCAAACCAACCCTTTGGGTGACAAAATTAAGATTAACTATTTTTCCTGTACTCTTCTGTGTTTTCTGGTTTTTATTTGAATTATTTAATCAATTATTTATTTTGGGGTAAAATATATTACCCTTATAATTGGAAGAAACAGAGCTATAAAAAAGTATTATGATAGGGACTTCCCTGGCAGTCCGGTGGTTAAGACTTCGCCTTCCAATGCAGGGGGTGCGGGTTCAATCCCTGGTGGGGGAGCTAAGAGCCCACATGCCTCAGGGCCAAAAAACCAAAACATAAAACAACAAAAAAAGTATTATGATAAATGCTTTTAAGGTGTGAAGAGATATTGCCATCTGGTACATAAAACTTCTAGAATTTACAGGTCTACTTAAAATCAAAGACTGTTTGAACTAGAAAGACCCAAAAAGAACATTTAACCCAAATCTCACTCCCCCCCACCCCCATTTTAATGTATCTGAAGCCCAGATACATTAATTGGCTTACCCAGGGTAATGAAACCTTAAGTGGCAGAGAAAGAACTAGAGTCCAGGATTTCTACGTAAAACTGCTTTTTAACAAAGATGTCAATTACATAATAAAAGAGTGAGTAAGTGTGACTGTTCCAAATTCCTCATTACAGTAGGGTATAATGAGAGAATGTTGGACTTTGGAAGCAGACAGATCTGGATTTGAATCCTGATTATGATTCCCACTGAGATTACTTAGCCTCTCTTCAGCTTCAGTTTTCTCATCTATAAACTGGGGCTAGTACTCACCTTGCAGTGTTAGTATAAAAATTAAGACATCAAATATAGATATCCATCATACTGTCTGACAAATTATATTTACTTAATATTGAAACTGAATGGTACAGATGAACCGGTTTGCAGGGCAGAAATAGAGACACAGATGTAGAGCACAAACGTATGGACACCAAGGAGGGGAAAGTGGCAGGGGTGTGTGTGGCAGGGGGGGCGGGTGGGGGGCAGTGGTGGTGGTGGTGGTGGGATGAATTGGGAGATTGGGATTGACATATATACACTAATATGTATAAAATGAATAACTAATAAGAACCTGCTGTATAAAAAAAATAAATAAAATTAAAAAAAAAAAAAGAAACCGAGCAGGACCCTGTGGGGCTCCTGGGCACAAAAGTCTTTTCGTGTCCCCTGTTTTTTTGTTGGTAAGAAATAGGCTTCATTCGGCTTCGGTGACCTTCCCTGAGTTCCACAGGGCAGGTTCAAACAGTTGCTAATCAGGGAAGGGAGGGGATGAAGAGACAAGGGAGGAGCAGTCAAGAAACAATAGTGTAGCCTTGGGGCAGGGTCCTGGTTCCTCCTCACTGGATATACATAACTGTATCTTTGAGCTCTTGTGCAGAACTAAAACCCCTACCACATGGAAGATGTTAACTACTTGATGAAACATTCTTCATTCCAGAGAGAAGGTTACAGTTCAATAACATAGAGAACCATAGATCACGGGACAACCTGAGATGATCCTTAGACTGAAGGAATGCAGGCCTTGCAAGTGAAATGCCCAAGGTCGCGAGGCCCCTCCACAAGACCACCAGAGTCGAGAGTCAAAGCCAAACGGCAAGGGTCATTTATTGCAGGTTCGAACCTGGACCTCCGCGCACTCGTTGCCGGTGACGCTAAGAGGTCCTGGCGGAGTTTAGTACAGCTCTTTTATAGACCGGTACAAACATAGTCGCCGATTGGTTGACTTTTAAACAGAGACACTAGTCGCCGATTGGTTGACTTTTAAACAGAGACACTAGTCGCCGATTGGTTGACTTTCAAACAGAGACACTAGTCGCCGTCTGATTGGTTGGACGGTTGCGGGGGGGGGGGGTCAGCAGGCGTAATTACAGAAGCGAGAGCGGCTGGTTAAGTTTCGGTTTCCTGAGGTTTTGTTTCTTAATTAGAAATACTTAAGGCGGGGCCATGGTCGCAAAAAGAAATAGTGCCAACAGGAGGACTGATACAACCCTAGCAGTGCTGCGGCCTCCACCAGCCCAACGGCAGGGCGTCGGGAGGCTGTGCGCCCAACTTCAGGCGGCGCTCCCAAATGTGGCAAGCCCAGCGCCGCGCCCTGGAATGGTCCTTTTTCGGCCCTTCCCCTCCGGAAAGAACAGAAAAGAAATTCCAGGAAAAGCACAAATTGAATGCAGGGCGTCAACTCAGTCCTATTCTCACCAAACTAGAACATAGCCCCCTCACAAGCACTCTGATCCTTATGAGAAGCCCCTCCCCTTGACTGTAAGACTCCCCACACCTGCCCCCCCACTGAGTTTGGGACAGTTTTGAGGGCATTAGGCCTCTGTGGCCCCCTTTGCCTGGCAAAGCAATAAAAGTATTCTTTTCTACTTCACCCAAAACTCTCGTCTCTGAGATTCAATTTGGCAGTGCTGCACAGAGGCTGAGTTTCAGCATCAATATTAATTTCCCTTCTCACTTTAAACACTGGCTGGATAATCACTTGACAAATTTGTTGAAGGGATATTAGTATTTAATGGATGATTCAAATAAATACAAGGCTTTTAAGATCACTTCTGGTCTTGAATGAATGAATGAATAATAAATAAATACATAAATAAATAAATAAAAATTACAGTAAGTTTCCATAACAGTCACTTGAATGATTAAAAACAAAACTCTCATGTGATATTCAGGATTCTAGCCTATTGAATATCTATTATATAACCTGTGAAAGTTACAAAAGTACATAAAAAACATATTTTTCTACAAGGGTATAAAATGAAATTTGACCAATATTAGAAAACACAGAAATTAAGCACAATTTAATCTAAAAGCTGGGTCAATATCCTTTGCAGATACTGCTTACCTTTTACAGGAAAGGTAAATGGCTCCTTGGTCAAATTAGGGCAATCAACTACAGAGACCTGGACATCAGCAAAGTTATCCGTTAGCCCCTTCTGCAGAACTAATAAAGACAAGGAAAAGGGTTAAACATTAGGTAGAAATTTGTCATCACATATCAAGTCTTCCCTCAACTGTTTTGTGTGTCATACTTCCAAACTAAACTTGTGTAATTTACTACTTTTTTTTTTATTTTTTGGATACGCCACATGGCATGTGGAATCTTAGTTCCCTGACTAGGGACAGAACCTGCGCACCCTGCAGTGGAAGCATGGAGTCTTAACTGCTGGACCGCCAGGGAAGTCCCTAAACTTGTGTAACTTAAAAGGAGGGGGATAAGGGACTTCCTTGGTGGTCCAGCAGTTAAGACTCAGCACTTCCACTGCAGGGGGTGCTCCCCACATGCTGTGCAGCGCAGCCAAACAAACAAACAAAAGGAGGGGGAAATGGTCTTATTAATGAATACAATCAGAAACTGGACACATAATTAATCACAAGATACATATATTAAGGTACATAAATACTTCCATAAATAACACTGTAAACTGTAGTGATTAGAAACCACTGAAGATAAACACTGCACTCAGGTGAGGACTACGTTTCTTTTAGGGAGAGGATTCCAAGTATTGAAATGTAAGTATTTAAACTGCAAGAAAGTAAGCAATTACATGCAACACCTTCATTAATGCTTATAGAAAAAATGTTGAGCCAAAGAAGTAAGACATGGGGCTTCCCTGGTGGCGCAGTGGTTGAGAGTCCGCCTGCCGATGCAGGGACACGGGTTCGTACCCCGGTCCGGGAAGATCCCACATGCCGTGGAGCGGCTGGGCCCATGAGCCATGGCCGCTGAGCCTGCACGTGCGGAGCCTGTGCTCCGCAACGGGAGAGGCCACAACAGTGAGAGGACCGTGTACCGCAAAAAAAAAAAAGTAAGACATGAAAGTATGTGTTATATGACTCATATGTATTTCAAAGACAGGCAGCTAATCTAAGGTTCTAACAGGTCAGAACAGTTCAGAACAGTGGTCACCTCTTGGGCGGCTGGGGGAGGGGAAGGGATCCCACACGCGAAGGGGGAAATTGGGGAACCACTGGGAGGGCAGAGGATCAAAAGGGAGCATGGCCAGGTTTCCCCTGCCCACTTGGACCCCCAGGAACCTGTTGAGATCCCGGGCCTGATCCTCTGCCCACCTATGCCCCCTCCAGCTGTGTGGGTCCTGAGGGAGCGAGAGGGAGGGAAGGGGGAGCAAAAGTAAAGGCTGTATCTATGGCACCGGCACCCCTGAGGGGTGGCCAGGGGAGGGAAGGAGTTACTACGCCCAGTGGGACCCAGTCATGGTTAGGGTTCCAGCAGTGATGGGGGAGACCCTGGGGGAGACAGTGGGGGAGGGGCACAAACGAACGGAAGGGGACGGGGCCACTGCTTTCCCTGTCCTCTTAGGCACCAGGGAGCCTGTTGGGCTCCAGGGCCTAATCCTCTGCCCTTGGAGCCTCTCTCCTGCCATGCAGAGCCTAAGCCTCACCCCTACACCCCCACCCATGGCCCCACCTCTACACTCGAAGACCCCCTCTGAGACCCCCTCCAATGTGCTGGGCATAAACCCCACCCACACACCCTCACTCAGGGCCCTGCCTCCAAACTCCAGAACTCCACACTCCAGGGGCCCTCCTTTCAACATGCTACCTCTCTCCTTCTGCGCAGGTCCTAAGCAGAGGCCCCGCCCCATGCTCCAACATCACCCTGCCTAGGCCCTGCCCCATGCTCAAATGTCACACCCCCACCCGCCTAGGTCCGACCCCACCCAAAACCCCACCTCTGCCTAAGTTCCACCCCCTGCCTAAACTCTACCCCTATAGCCAAGACTTTTTTTTTTTCTTTTTTCTTCTTTTAGATTGGGGCTCTGTTTTACCTTGTAGATTCATTGTTGTCGATTCTTTTATATTTTTATTTTTTCCTAATCTTTTATTTTTCTAATTTTATTTTATTCTTTATACTTTGTTAGTGATCTCTCCTTTTGGCTTGTTCCCCCACACCTTTATTTATTTTTCTTTTTTCTGTTATTTTACCTTGTTGCAGTTGTTTCAATTATAATTTTATTTTTCTAACATATTTTTTATCTTTCTAATTTTATTTTATATTCTTTCATATTGTACTGCTCCATTTTTTCTTTCTTTCTCCCCCCCCCCCCTTTTTTTTTCACTGTGCCATGAAGCTTGCAGGATCTTGGTTCCCAGGCTGGAGGTCGGGCCCGAACTCCTTTGGTGGGAGCTCTGAGTCCAAACCGCTGGACTAACACAGAACCTCAGACCCCATGGAATATCAATTGGAGTGACACCTCCAGGAAATCTTCATATCAGCATCAAGACCCAGCTCTATCCAACTGCATGCAAACTCCAGTGCTGGACATCTCAGGCCAAACAACCAGTAAGACAGGAATACAGCACCACCCATCAAAAAAAAAAAAAAAAAAATGAAACGACAAAAAAATTTGTTACAGATGAAGGAGCAAGGTAAAAACCTACAAGACCAAATAAATGAAGATGAAATAGGCAAGCTACCTGAAAAAGAATTCAGAGTAATGATAGTAAAGATGATTCAAAATCTCAGAAACAGGATGGAGAAAACACAAGAAACATTTCACAAGGATCTAGAAGAACTAAAGAGCAAACAAACAGTGATGAACCACACAATAACTGAAATTTAAAATACTCTAGAAGGAATCAATAGCAGAATAACTGAGGCAGAAGAACGAATAAGTGAGCTGGAAGATAAAATGGTGGAAATAATTACCAGGGAGCAGAATAAAGAAAAAAGAAAGAAAAGAATTGAGAACAGTCTCAGAGACCTCTGGGACAACATTAAATGCACCAACATTCTAATTATAGGGGTTCCAGAAGAAGAAGAGAAAAAGAAAGGGTCTGAGAAAATATTTGAAGAGATTATCATCAAAAACTTCCCTAACATGGGGAAGGAAATAGTGAATCAAGTCCAGGAAGAACAGAGGGTACCATACAGGGTAAACCCAAAGAGAAGCATGCCGAGACACATATTAATCAAACTATCAAAAATTAAATACAAAGAAAAAATATTGAAATCAGCAAGGGAAAAGCAACAGATAACATACACGGGAATCCCCATAAGGTTAACAGCTGATTTTTCAGCAGAAACTGCAAGCCAGCAGGGAGTGGCAGGACATATTTAAAGTGATGAGAAGAAAAAACTATAACCAAGATTACTCTGCCCAGCAAGGATCTCATTCAGATTTGACAGAGAAATTAAAATCTTTACAGATGAGCAAAAGTTAAGAGAATTCAGCACCACCAAACCAGCTTTACAACAAATGCTAAAGGAACTTCTCTAGGCAGGAAACACAAGAGAAGGAGAAGACCTACAAAAACAAACCCAAAACAATTCAGAAAATGGTAATAGGAACATACATATTGATAATTACCTTAAATGTAAATGGATTAAATGCTCCAACCAAAAGACATAGACTGGCTAAATGGATACAAATGCAAGACCTGTACATATGCTGCCTACAAGAGACCCACTTCAGACCTAGCGACACATACAGACTGAAAGTGAGGGGATGGAAAAAGATATTCCACGCAAATGGAAATCAAAAGAAAGCTGGAGTAGCAATTCTCATATCTGACAAAATAGACTTTAAAATAATGACTATTACAAGAGACAAAGAAGGACACTTACATAATGATCAAGGGATCAATCCAACAAGAAGATATAACAATTGTAAATATTTATGCACCCAACATAGGAGCACCTCAATACATAAGGCAAATGCTAACAGCCATAAAAGGGGAAATCGCCAGTAACACAATCATAATAGGGAAATTTAACACCCTACTTTCACCAATGGACAGATCATCCAAAATGAATATAAATAGGGAAACACAAGCTTTAAATGATACATTAAACAAGATGGACTTAATTGATATTTATAGGACATTCCATCCAAAAACAACAGAATACACTTTCTTCTCAAGCGCCCATGAAACATTCTCTAGGATACACCATATCTTGGGTCACAAATCAAGCCTTGGTAAATTTAAGAAAATTGAAATCATATCAAGTATCTTTTCCGACCACAATGCTATGAGACTAGATATCAATTACAGGAAAAAAACTGTAAAAAATACAAACACGTGGAGGCTAAACAATATACTACCAAATAACCAAGAGATCACTGAAGAAATCAAAGAGGAAATCAAAAAATACCTAGAAACAAATGACAAAACACAATGATCCAAAACCTATGCGATGCAGCAAAAACAGTTCTAAGAGGGAAGTTTATAGGAAGACAATCCTACCTCAGGAAACAAGAAAAATCTCAAATAAACAACCTAACCTTACACCTAAAGCAATAGAGACAGAACAAAAAACACCCAAAGTTAGCAGAAGGAAAGAAATTATAAAGATCAGATCAGAAATAAATGAAAAAGAAATGAAGGAAATGATAGCAAAGATCAATAAAACTAAAAGCTGGTTCTTTGACAAGATAAATAAAATTGACTCATCAAGAAAAAAGAGAGAGAAGACTCAAATCAACAGAATTAGAAATGAAAAAGAAGAAGTAACAACTGACACTTCAGAAATACAAAGGATCATAAGAGATTACTACAAGCAACTATATGCCAATAAAATGGACAACCTGGAAGAAATGGACAAATTCTTAGAAAAGCACAACCTTCTGAATATGAACCAGGAAGAAATAGAAAATATAAACAGACCAATCACAAGCATTGAAATTGAAACTGTGATTAAAAATCTTCCAACAAACAAGAGCCCAGGACCAGATGGCTTCACAGGCGAATTCTATCAAACATTTAGAGAAGAGCTAACACCTATCCTTCTCAAACTCTTGCAAAATACAGCAGAGGGAGGAACACTCCCAAACTCATTCTACAAGGCCACCATCACCCTGATACCAAAACCAAAGAAAGCTGTCACAACAAAAGAAATTACAGGCCAAATATCTCTGATGAACATAGATGCAAGAATCCTCAACAAAATACTAGCAAACAGAATCCACCAGCACATTAAAAGGATTATACACCATGATCACGTGGGGTTTGTCCCAGGAATGCAAGGATTCTTCAATATACACAAATCAATCAATGTGATACACCATATTAACAAATTGAAGGATAAAAACCATATGATCATCTCAATATATGCAGAAAAAGCTTTTGACAAAATTCAACACCCATTTATGATAAAAACTCTCCAGAAAGTAGGCATAGAAGGAACCTACCTCAACATAATAAAGGCCGTATATGACAAAGCCACAGCCAACATCGTTCTCAATGGTGAAACCATGGTTTCTGGAAACTGAAACCATTTCCTCTAAGATCAGGAACAAGACAAGTTTGCCCACTCTCACCAGTATTATTCAACATAGTTTTGGAAGTTTTAGCTACAGCAATCAGAGAAGAAAAGAAATAAAAGGAATCCAAATCAGAAAAGAAGAAATAAAAAAAAAAAAAGAAGAAGTAAAACTGTCACTGTTTGCAGATGACATGATACTATACATAGAGAATCTTAAAGATGCTACCAGAAAACTACTAGAGCTAATCAATGAATTTGGTAAAGTAGCAGGATACAAAATTAATGCACAGAAATCTCTTTCATTCCTATACACTAATGATGAAAACTCTGAAATAGAAATTAAAGAAACACTCCCATTTACCACTGCAACAAAAAGAATAAAATACCTAGGAATAAACCTACCTAAGGAAACAAAAGACCTGTATACAGAAAACTATAAGACACTGATGAAAGAAATTAAAGATGATACAAACAGATGGAGAGATATACTATGTTCTTGGATTGGAAGAATAACATTGTGAAAATGACTCTACTACCCAAAGCAATCTACAGATTCAATGCAATCCCTATCAAACTACCAATGGCATTTTTCACAGAAGTAGAACAAAAAAATTCACAATTTGTATGGAAATATAATGGACCCCGAAAAAAATAAAATAAAATAAAATAAAATAAAAGACCCCGAATAGCCAAAGCAAGATTGAGAAAGAAAAATGGAGCTGGAGGAATCATGCTCCCTGACTTCAGACTATACTACAAAGCTACAGTAATCAAGATAATATGGTAGTGGCACAAAAACAGAAATATACATCAATGGAACCGGATAGAAAGCCCAGCGATAAACCCATGCATATATGGTCACCTTATCTTTGATAAAGGAGCCAAGAGTATACAATGGAGAAAAGACAGTCTCTTCAATAAGTGGTGCTGGGAAAACTGGACAGCTACATGTAAAAAATGAAATTAGAACACTCCCTAACACCATACACAAAAATAAATTCAAAATGGATTAGAGACCTAAATGTAAGGCCAGACAGCATAAAACTCTTAGAGGAAAACATAGGCAGAACACTCTATGACATAAATTACAGCAAGATCCCTTTTGACCCACCTCCTAAAGAAATGGAAATAAAAACAAATATAAACAAATGGGATCTAATGAAAGTTATAAGCTTTTGCACAGCAAAGGAAACAATAAAAAAAGATGAAAAGAACACTCAGAATCAGAGAAAGTACTTGCAAACAAAGCAACTGACCAAAGATTAATCTCCAAAATATACAAGCAGCTCATGCAGCTTAATATCAAAAAAACAAACAACCCAATCCAAAAATGGGCAAAAGACCTAAACAGACATTTCTCCAAAGAAGATGTACAGATTGCCAACAAATACATGAAAGGATGCTCAACATCACTAATCATTAGAGAAATGTATATCAAAACTACAATGAGGTATCACCTCACACCAGTCAGAATGGCCATCATCAAAAAATGTACAAACAATAAATGCTGGAGAGGTTGTGGAGAAAAGGAAACCCTCTTGCACTATTGGTGGGAATGTAAATTGGTACAGTCACTATGGAGAACATTATGGAGGTGCGGCGAGCCGCCTCCGACCAGCAGAATGACGAGTCGCCACACGCAAGATTCTTCTCGTATCACACTTTATTGGAGCACAGCTTGGTTAAAGAAAAGATGGAAGGAAGACCCCGCAATCCTATAGCAGTCTGCTTATATAGGGATTAAGAACATGTGTCGCTCTGTGATTGGCTTTCGCTGATGGTGCGACTTGTGAGCCAGCATCGGATAGGTCGCTACTTTAAAACCTCATTAGTATACTTAGCGCAAGCGCAGTGGCCACAGGAAGGATGATTCAGCTTGCTTCAGCTTCCTGCTGCGTGGCAGTTAGCTGACCGCGCCCTACATCTCCCCCTTTTTTATTTACTAGGATCACCAAGCAGAATGTAGCCCGTACAAGTGTTCACCTCATGATGTGCTCACTGTTCGAGGGCAGTCTTCCGTTGGCATGTCTGAGACACCTTCCTGCGTGCAATGCCAACAAGGGCTGCAGGGTGCAAAGGCTGACTCAGAATAAGTTTTGATTCCCTATAGAGGTGCAATGGCAACAGGGCCTCTCTGTGCAAGGGCAATCAATTCGAACTGTTCAGGACGGAGACCCAGGCTGCGGGAGAATCACCTTCACTAACAGCCAAAAGCGCTTGAGTGAGTAGGACCTTATCTCGATGTGCCCTGACGCGCATGCGACAGACCAACCAGAGACATATTATAATCAGAGCCCAAAGATCCCCACCCCTACCCACTCTTTAAAGAAGGAAAAGGCAGAAGAGAGCCAAGAGGTAAAATCTCCAAAGGTAACGGGTTCCAGCTTGGTAGCATTCAGTTGCATAATCTGAATCTTTTGCTTAAATATCATCCGTTCAGCTTCTTGAGACCAGTTTCCCTTTAGGAATTCTCCAATCTCTGCACTCCTATTCAGGGCATCTGTAAAGTGGCCAAAGCAGAAATATCCATGCCTACTCCTGCCTCACTAACTAATAACCAAGAATAAAATGGCCATCCTTCAAAATACCACTTTGTACTATCATTTCCTTTTGTCTCATTAGTATCATTTCCTTTTTCCTTTCTTCCCATATAGGACTTTAAATCAGGGGAAAATTGAAAGCCTGAACTAAGTTCATACTTAGCATAAGTTCCCCCCTGACAAGGGGTAAAGACTGGGGGTGTTGATGTGACTGGCTCACAATAGGGGGCGATAACAGTCCTGTTGGCACTTGTTTTATCAGAAGCATTATTTCTTAAAGGAACTATCCCTGTATGTTCCAAAACTAAAGTGGTAATATTCATCTCATTTTCACTGGAATTCCCTATACCTAAACCTGAAGTGTGGCCTTGAGTTATCTTGCTCAAAGCTTCATTCAACATATTCAATGGAACCAAATTATTTCTAAGTGGATTGTTCCAAGTGGTCAAGGTTATCCTGGCCAAAAGGATACAATCCTTTGTGGAATTCCAACTAATACAAAGACTTCGATTCAAAATAAAACCACTGGCATTATACGGTGCCCAGTCATAATTCAATGGCTGGGTACAGGCCGTATTCATTTCACAACTAGTGGAATAAAATATTGGAAGAACTCTGCTCTGAGAGTGAACCGGCATGGGAACTGGCCAGGTCCGGCCAATTCCCCAGAACGTCATATTCTCTGCCCTAAGCAAGGGAAGAATCATCAGGAACATCCAGCTCAGCATCTTCTCTGAAGTTTTCTTCAACAATTCTCGTCAGTCTTGATGGCACCCAGATCGGATCTTGATCCGACGGTTCACTCCGTGTGTCGAGTTCTGAATCGGTCCTCCATGCAGGGCGCGAAGTTCCCGGGTTTCGGCACCAAATGCGGCGAGCCGCCTCCGACCAGCAGAATGACGAGTCGCCACACGCAAGATTCTTCTCGTATCACACTTTATTGGAGCACAGCTTGGTTAAAGAAAAGATGGAAGGAAGACCCCGCAATCCTATAGCAGTCTGCTTATATAGGGATTAAGAACATGTGTCGCTCTGTGATTGGCTTTCGCTGATGGTGCGACTTGTGAGCCAGCATCGGATAGGTCGCTACTTTAAAACCTCATTAGTATACTTAGCGCAAGCGCAGTGGCCACAGGAAGGATGATTCAGCTTGCTTCAGCTTCCTGCTGCGTGGCAGTTAGCTGACCGTGCCCTACATGGAGGTTCCTTAAAAAACTAAAAATAGAACTACCATATGACTCAGCAATCCCACTACTGGGCATACCATGACAAAACTATAATTCAGAAAGAGTCATGTACCACAATGTTCACTGCAGCACTATTTACAATAGCCAGGACATGGAGGCAACCTAAGTGTCCATCGACAGATGAATGGATAAAGAAGATGTGGCACATATATACAATGGAATATTACTCAGCCATAAAAAGAAATGAAATTGAGTATTTGTAGTGAGGTGGATGGACCTAGAGACTGTCATACAGAGTGAAGTAAGTCAGAAAGAGAAAAACAAATACCATATGCTAACACATATATATGCAATCTAAAAAAAAAAAAAAAAGTTCTGAAGAACCTAGGGGCAGGACAGGAATAAAGACGCAGATGTAGAGAATGGACTTGAGGATACGGGGAGGGGGAAGGGTAAGCTGGGACGAAGTAAAACAGCAGCATTGACATATATACAGGACCAGATGTTAAATAGATAGCTAATGGGAAGCAGCTGCATGGCACAGGGAGATTAGCTTGGTGTTTTGCGAGCACCTAGAGGGGTGGGATAAGGTGGGTGGGACGGAGACGCAAAAGGGAAGGGATATGGGGATATATGTTTGCATATAGCTGATTCAGTTGGTATACAGCAGAAACTAACACAACACTGTAAAGCAATTATACTCCAATAAAGATGTTAAAAAAAAAGTTAATAAAGCAATATTGTACAACTTTTGGGCACCACACATATTTAAATCATGGATTACCATATTCATTTTCATTCTGTAAAGTTCGTATCTCATCAAGAATCTGAATCGTGAATTTAGATTTTTTTTGAGGGGCAGAGTTTTGGACTCTGTCAATAAAAACAGTACAGAACGAATACAGAAAAGGAAAATTAGTTCTGTATTGAAAGTACTATTGCATAAAGCTTATCTTAGAATGTTTTTATTTAAAAATTTTCCTTAGGATAATTAAAAAACTCAGTATTGCATTTACCTCCAACAAGCTCCTCTAGACTTGGCACATGAAAAGAATACTCAGCACAAGACATCTTCTTTCTGAAACAGGAAGGGGGCAGGACACAACCTTTAAAAGAATGACAGAGCTGTTGGGGGACACAAAAATTAGAACCAGCTAGGTCCAAGATGGCAGACTTCCAGTAGAACTTGAGCCTCATTATATGCTCATTGTAATGCATTAGCATCTAAATGACACACCCACAGGTGCCATGACCATAAATGGCCAAAAGTGGGCAGTGGCCCAATTCCTGGAATTCTCTGCCCCTTCCCCCAAATAGCTGGAATAATCCTCCCACTTGTTAGCCTATGAAATTACCCAGTCCATAAAAACTACCCCATATTTCGGGGCCTCTCACCTTCTGAGATGTTCCACACTCTGTGGAGTGTGTTTCTCCCAAGGCCATCTCACCTTTTGAGATGGACCGCATTCTGTCTATGGAGTGTGTCTCTCTAAAAAAATCCACTTCTTACCTATCACTTTGTCTCTCAATGAATTCTTTCTGTGATGAGACATAAAGAACCTGAGCTTCGTTAAGTCCTGAGTGTGTGATCTCAAAGTACAGTGTGTTCAAGTCCCAATCTGAGTTTTGGCTGGGGTCAAGTCTCAGCCCATGGGCTCAAGTCCCAATCTGAGTTTTGAGGTTTCACGAGGATGTACAAAATAAAGCAATTGTAGGCTAATTATTGCAGTGCACCAAGCATGAACAGCTGCTGCTCTGGAAATGAAAGAGTTCAGTTATATAAAGAGGGCAAAAGGGCATTTAGGTGTCCTCACAGAAAGGCAACCATAACTTCTTGTATTTCATATTCCAAGTGAGAAATGTCCAAGTAACCTATTTTAATACTAGTACCTTAAATAGCTGACATTTAAAATAGACAAGAGGAATACCAAACCAAGAGGGTACATGATTCATTTTCTTCAGTCATGTATCTGGATTGAACATGCAGCTTTCTAATGGTTGATTTAAGGAATATAGATCCTGAAGCAAAGGTAGTTATTAAGGTTTATGAATAACTGTTTAAATGGTTGTAGATAACAGTACAGGATGCTCAGGTACTTCTATAACAGATCATTTATTTGTGTTTTCTATTCTATATTTGACATTTAGGCTAAAAGTTAAACAAGTTTCTTAGACTATCACTTTTACAAGAGAAAATTTAAATTACTAAGAGAAATGGAAACTCCTACAAATTATTAGCTTTTGAAATTCAAATTATTTCATTTACAAATAAACATTTTCTTGGTAAACAGCTTCAATGTCCAATTATTCTGATAACCTAACCAATTATCATTTGATTTTTAAAAAATATATGCTAAATATATTTTACAATAAGTAGACATATATGCACAGAGATTAGTATCTTACCTCAAGTGTACAGGTGATGAGGTGTGCAAGCAGAGAGAGTTAAATAAAATGCAGGCAAAAAAACCCAAACAAACGAAAGTAATATGAGTTGGGCGGGGAATCCCACTGGAGGCCAATCACAACAAGGAATAAAGACAAAACTCTTAAGGCTGTTTCTAAGAACACTGTTGGAGTTCTCATTAAAATTGTTAATGAAATACCTCGTTAATGTGAATAATCTCTGATATACCATTACTTAGTAAGCGAAAGATGGTCCTTCAACATCACTTGAAATACTCTTCCAAAAAAAATTTTTTTTTAATTTTCCAAAGATTCAGTTTTCTTAGAAACTGGATTTCTAATTTTGATGATATCAAATAACACATCCTCCACAAACATACATTTAAGACCCAACATTTCTTTAGTACTTTATCAGATAATACTTTATTACCCTTTATTTACTTAATATGCATAATTTGGTCTCCCAAAGAAAATGTGAAGTGTTGATAATGGGCCCCAAACCCTATATAATCATAGTTAGATGATCTCAAATATATTTTATTTTTTTTTGGCCGTGCATTGCGGCTTGCAGGATATTAGTTCCCTGACCAGGGATCAAACCCTGGCCCTCGGCAGTGAAAGCGAAGCACAGACTCCTAACCATTGGACGGCCAGGGAATTCCTGAAAATATATTTTCGAATTGAATAAGCTATAATTGTTTAGGAATGAGCCATTTTAACTTTATTGAAATAATTTCAGATGGACAGAAAATACGTACAAATAATCTCATATATGCTTCACCTAGATTTTCTAAATGTTGACATCTTATATTTTCTTTCTTTCTTTTTCTTCTTTTTTTTTTTTTGTCTGCTCTGCGAGGCATGCAGAATCCTAGTTCCCAGACCAGGAGTGGAACCCGTGCCCCCAGCAGTGGAAGCATGGAGTGTTAACCACTGGACCACAAGGGAAGGCCCATCATCTTATATTTTCTTTATTAGAAACCAGCAAGTACTAATTAAGAACTTGTGAAAATCTGCTCAGTGAATACATGTTTACTTAAAATGAAGATAATAAAAGCACTCTAGATATTTCTACTTACAGTAGGAATAATAAAGACTCAAGTTTAAATTAAATACAATCCTAATGATCTCAGGTGGCCTCGGCCTGCAGGGGCTTGAAGCAAGATCTCGTTCCCCAGCGAAGTCAGGCCATGGCAGTGAGAGCACTGAATCTTAGCCCCTACACCACGAGGGCCAGTGGCTAGTGACAAGGCCCCTGGCTTGTCTTATTTGTAAAAGTTAATTTCAACAAAGAGACTGAAAGTAGTGAAACAAGCAAAGTGTTTATTAGGAGGGAAAAAAGTACATGTGAATAGACACACATGGGTGGACTAAGAGAGTTGCGTCTTCGTGGTAGTTTAAATCACTTACATGGGGCATTTCTTGGGGGTTTCCTCTGGCAAATGTCTTGCTTTGCCTGGCTCTGAGGCCGTATTTGGTATAACTCAGGGTTCTCCCCTGTATGTGCGCACATCTCTTAATGCAGAGACCTATGGGAAGGTTGACATCACCTACTATGGGGTGGTGCCCCCTCCCTTCCTTACACCCCCAGCCTTTCTGTACCTGTATAGTTGGGAAGAACTCCTTGACCTTGAGAATGAGAAATCTGTGGTCTCTTTATCTTTTTTCTGGGTGGGACTGAGCTCCTCCCAGCTCCTGGCATTATATTATCTTGGAGTAGCTGCCCACACAGGACAGATTTCAGCTGCTCAGCCTGCAGCCCATCTACATCTCCTCATCACTAATTTTACACCCTTTACTATCTTTCAAAGGTCAGGTTTTTGTTTTCTTTCCCCACCAAAACAGAAACAAATTCCAACCCTAGGAGGCTACAGTCTGAATAACTGGTTTAGAAATGCAAGCCAAAAGCCCAGAAGGCAGCGTGGTAGTGTGTATAAGTGTGTTTCTGTGTGAGTGAGAGATAGGGAAGAGGAGGTTGGAGTTGGAGTGATGAGAGAAAAGGGTTAGAAAAGTTCTAATACAAATCCAGAGTGGCTCTAGGAGGACAGCTTTGGGCCACATGGAGGCAAACAACATTTACTCTCCAGATTCCACTGCTGGGAGTCAGTGGCCCAGAAGTAGGGTCTAGAGAAGGGAAGAATGGAAGATAGGAGGCAGAAGGATAAATGGAGCTGCAGAGGCAATGCCTAAAGGGGTAGACCAACTATGGCCGAAAACTATTGACAAACTGCATTCTGTAAACCAGACAGTATGTTAGACACTTTACAGACATTCCTTCAAAACCTCACACAACGGACATATTATCCTTCTCATTTTACAAGAGGAAATAGGCCAGAGAGACTATATTATTTACTCCAGATCACTCAGCTATTAAGTGGCAGAAACAGAATTCAAAACCAAATCTAGCCCACTGTAAACCCAGAACTCATCACATTATACCTTGCCATTAACTGGTGAGGGAATGATACAATTCAGCTCACAATAAGGGAAAGTTTGTATAGAGCAACTTTTAGCACTCAGTATACCTCTGGTCATCTGTTTGCTTTGTTTCTGTCACTTAGACTGTGATCTCTTTGAAGATAGGGCTGTATTTCTCATATTTGTCTTCCAAGTACCTAGCATACAATGGATACCAGTTCAGCCTTAGTTTTTTTTATTGAACATTTATGATATTCCAGACTCATAAGGCTCTGGGACACGGCTGGCTCCATGGATGTGCAACTAGTGAAGTTACACAGGACCATGTGTTCAGAATAGCACGTGGTTTATGCTCCATTACCACCATCTTTAAATTCTTAACTTTAGGGACTTCCCTGGTGATCCAGTGGTTAAGACTGCAGGCTCCCAATGCAGGGGGCCCAGGTTCAATCCCTGGTCAGGGAACTAGATCCCGCATGCCATAACTAAGAGCCTGCATGCCACAATGAAGACCCCGTATGCCGCAACTAAGACCTGGTGCAGACAAATAAATAAATAAAATAAATATTTAAAAAAATTCTTAACTTTATATTTTAACTTTTAAGATGGATAGGACAATGGAACATGCTTGGGATCAGAGGAGAGAGGGTCTATGTGCATGTCCACCACCACTCCTTGCTTCCCATTCACAAAAAGCGTTTAAGTCCTGTGAGCATAGAATGCTGGTGGGTGCACAGTCCAAGGGAGTTCATTGAGACTCAAATTCCCTGGATTCCGTGTCGGTAGAATGTGCAAGCATGGAGAAGTAAAATAAATACAGGGATGCTAGTTTTGTGCAGTATCCAGTGTTCTAGTAAGAACAAAATACATATGCCTACATAGTATGAATTGTGAAATTTCAGTTAATTCTGCGTACAAGCTAAATGTTCTTTTGTTTGTACTTAAAACTGGTATTGCAGAATATAGAGTGGTAAATCTCATGCTAATGAGTTAAACTCAATTTTTCTTTACTTAGAGTGACAATAAATAGTAAATTAATGCTATTAATAATAGTATAGTTAGTGATTAATAATAAATCAATAAAATAGAATGTCATTAATAATTAATAATAGCAAATTAATGCTATTAATTAAAACATCATGACAAGTGGAAAGAGGTACTACAGAAGAAAGGAGACCGCTTATATTTTAGTACCTTTAATGGCACTTTCTCCCTGCGTTTTGAACAAGGGGCCCTGCATTTTCATTTCGTACTGAGACTCACAAATTACATAGGCAGGCATGTTATGGAACATGGCAGTGAATAAGACATGCAATCCCTGTTCTGCAGCTAACGGTACTTCATAATGCCTAGAAGACTAGACTGTCTGTGCCTGGAATTGTTCAACATTTAGAGCAAAATTGAGTAAAGAGGCTAGATTACCCTCCAGGTCTGTCCAATCCGAAGATGACACTAACCATAGATTAAGACTAGACGGCTTTCCTGGTTTTTTCATACGATACAAGAGGTCTGAAAGTGGACAAATCAAGCCAGCTCATTCCTTTTTGTAACTACTGTGGGGAAAAAACCCCCCAAAATACCAAAACTAAACTAGTTTAAACTTTTATCTTAACATTCATTAATCATTCAGGGAACTAAGGGAGAAAACAAACAAAAAAATTCGCCGCTGGTATCTCTTGTGATATGTTAACCAACCCCTGGGAGGCTGACACTTAGCTCTGAGTGAAAGAGTAGTTAACAAAAGTCCGAAGGGGAGAGGGGACCTGGATGTACTACGGGTAACACTGGCTTCCAGTACAAAGGTTACACATTTTGAGTCTCGGTCAAAGCATGATCGTCTTACAATTTAACGCAGAGCAGATTTCTGAAGGCAGAAGTAGACATAATATGACAAAACACACCTGGCACCGTACACACACGCACACCCCCACACACACTCGAGATCAGATTTTGGGAAGTCAGAGGACAGCTCAGCCAAGGCGAGACCACTGGAAGCAAAGCAGGTGGAGTGCCTGTTTCCTTGCAGCTCACAGTCATTCCGTTCACCTGACCCCACAATTTATTTCTTGTAGTTTACCGAAACATTCTTGTCTACTCCACTTACCTAATCCGTGAGGGAAGCCGACACCTGAAACCCGATCTTGCCTCAGTCAACTCCGCCTCCTCTGGATCCGGGAGATCAGACCCTGCCCACTCGAAATCGCTCCTCCTCTCACGGAGATCAAAATGGCGCCCCGCGGGTCGCCACTTCCCACCTCTCACTTTCTTCCTGGAGTCAAATTGTTATCGCGAGACTTCGGTCTCCCTATTAGCTGGGGCACGCAGCCCGCCCATCCTTTTCTCTAGCGCGGTAATGGAGGTTGGTGGTTCTTAAGTTGTTGGAGTGAGGGGGGATTCCGGAGGTTGCTGAATGCGGACTTCCTAGGGAGGGGTGGCGGGTATCTGGTACGCAGCTGAGGCCCATGCCGAGCCGGCGCTGGTTGGTGCAAGCTGTCTGCCCTCTCGACGGGTAGGAAAGAGGACGGGGGCTTCCGGGCCTTGTGGGCGGGGGAGGGTTTCCTCTTGTAGCTTTTCCCAGGCCCCTGCGTGGCATATCGGGGTCCAGCCGCGGAAGTCAGTCCCCGAAGGCGGAGGGCTCGTGGTTTTTGTGGACTTCGGGCCTAGTGGCTTTACTGCGGCCCACAGTACACGATTATAGCATGGGCGTGGTCCGTTGTCTGGCATGTAGATGTTAAAAATGTGGTACATACAATACACATTTTCTGAATTAATAGGGGTTAAGTGCGAGGTAACCATTGCTGACGCCGTTCTTCTTGTACGAGGTTAGGCGCTTCCTGGAGACGCTCGCCCCAGAATCGCACAAAGTGCTGAAGGGGAATTGTTAGAGCCAGTGAAGAGCACTATTGCCATGTGCTTCTCGCAGAATCTCGGAATAGGAAGCCACACTTCGTAGGAATGCTTTCTAGTTTCCGAAAAAGAGGTTTTGAGTCAACTTTAATTTTGATAATACGCTCTGATTTTTTTTTTTTTAATCTCAAGTATACTATCAGTGCCATTGGATCCACTTGTTGAATTTCTTTTTGGGCAGTTATTTCGTGACTTATTTCTTAGATTTTGCATTTTAGAAAACTACGATAGAACATCATGAAATTACCAGGAGTCCGTTGGATATTTTGCGAATCTGAGAGCTCTGTGACCTTATTGGCTTCCTATGTTCGAAGTATATTCTTGTAGGATTTCTTTCATCGTTGCTCATTTGTCATTGCCAAGAATGCTAAAGACTAAGAACAATATACAAATAGGAAGAATGATGGCATCCCCGATAAGGGAGATGGAAAAGTAAAATTAGACATTATCTTTTTTTTAAATTTTGTCCAAACTATTGTATCTAAGGAGATTACAACAGTGCTCTTTGTCTTTTTTTTATTATTATTTGTAAGCCTTTCATCGAAAAGTTTGAGAATTCAGAACTTTTGTATTAGTACCCATTAACAGCAAATTCCAGACCAGGAGTTTGGATAGAGGTAGTTAAGTCCTGCTGATTATTTTCCCGGGTATACTGAGGCCATACTCCACCTTCTGCCTTTGTATGCAAAAGATTTTCATACTAGTTCCCAACTGATGTTGAAAAATGGCTTTTTGGCCGTTGTATGGCTAAGGGTAAAATTACATTTTTTACTGTTGCGGAAAGCTGTATGATACTTTCGTTGGAAATTACAATACTCTTCTGGAATCTAACATTGGATAGATTAAGGAGGCAAAACTGAAAGAGAACTTGTGAATAAAATCTCTAGATTTTAGGATAGACCTGAAATGACAGTTCCTACATGAAAATATTAAAAGCCTTGTATGTGATTATTGCCTTAATTTATGTGTAATTAATTTACATAATTGTCACAATGACATCAACATTTTCATTACTCTGATACTAGCTGTTTGCATTTATTCAGGGAAACAACATCACATTTACTGAATTTTGTATGGTCAGAAATCTGTTTAAATCAAAGGACAATTGACAACAAATTTGAGAGGGGCTTGGAAAACACATACCAGGAATGGATTCTATCAACTATGCAACGGCATCTGACTCAGCTGTGGAAATTGAGAATCAAAGGTAAGTGCTTTCTTTTTTTTAAATAACAATCACCAGATTTTTCTGGAAAAGAGACTAGATGGTAATTTTACTGTATTTGAATTACCGGGAAAGCATAAATCATTGTAGATAATGAGTGGTGGTAATGGTAATTTTCATGCATTAGAACAGAAAAGGAAAACCTGGTTTGCACAGGCCTTTGAAGTTTTAACTACTTATATTCGTGGGACACATCGTTAACTCAGGGAAACAGGAGTATATTCTCCGGGCCAAACTGCTATCTTCCTCATTAAATCATCCTCATTTTATAAGAAGAAAATGGATATCAGTAGGGAATCTTGTTTTAAAATCAACTTGTTCCTATATTCCACGTTATCAGGGATGCTGGCTTATGTATATGATGAGAGGTATCTAGTCCTAATTGTTGTTGATCTCACTGGGAAAACAAATGAGCATTTCTAGTATACTCACTACATCTCTCCGCTACGATACTCTTGTTTTATTTAGAGGAGGCTTTGTCTTAGTTTAGCCTCTAGCAGTGAACAAGGCTGCCTTTGTGGAACTTACATAAAGGAAGATGATTTTTTGGCTAAGTGCTATGGCACATGGCATTATGGGCCACTTGTGGTAGAGTGGTCAGAGCTAAGTGATTGGCTAGTACTGAGCCCATCTTTTAAAAAATTACTTTGAACATGTTTTTCTGCTTTGATTTGTAAAAGAAAAGTATATTACTGGTAATAAACAGTAATATAAGAGGGTACAATTACTCTTTCCCTGTTTTCTAGTGATAACTCTTCCTCTGGTAGCAGCTTATTTAAAACTCAGTGTGTTCCTATCCCACCTAAAAGGAGGCAAAGAAACCCTATTAGAAAATTTGTTCACACACCTGAAAGTACTCAAGCAAGAGATTCATCTAGTGACTCATCTATAGAGCCAAGACCATTGACTTTAAAAGCTATTTTTGAAAGATTCAAAAAAAAGAAACGTAAAAAGAGGAAATACAAGCCAACGGGAAGATCAAGGGGAAGACCAAAAGGAAGGAGAAACACTAGAAGCTCACAAATAAATAAGAAACAATTTAAAGACAAAGGATCTGGCTTCCCATTTTTAGAATCAGAAAATGGAAGAAAACGATTACCTTGGAGAAAAATTTTAACCTTTGAGGTGAGTCTTTATATATGCTGATGCACATAGCTTAAAATGTCTGAAATGAGTTGTTGGTCGCTTTTAGGATTTAGATGTACCTGGAACATACAGTCTTCAACTTTTATAATACTTCTCTATACTGACTATACTGCCGCTTAAATGCCATCCCCCTCCTTCAGCTCAAAGTTCACTTGGACTTCTGGGTGGAATCTTGCACTGGTAACACAGGGTGAATGTACCTGTATATGAAGTGCTCTAAGGCTGATTTTATACCTTGATCTTATCGTGTCAGGGCTGTAAACACCATTCCCAAAACTCAAATGCCCAGTTGTTTTATAGTAACCGAAGTGAAACCCACACCTGCCTTTCATGTTCAGTGGCTTTAGGATTTCATTTTGTTCAGATATTTCAATTTCTGACAGAATTACCAGACAAATAACGCCAGTACTTAGCAGTAGACTCTGAAATATTTGAGATAAGTGATTGCATAATTTGTAGTCACTTGTTCTAGAACCTGATTTATTGGAAAGGATTAATACTCATTAACCTCTTTATGTTTTAAGGTGATTAAAATAGACAGTTCTCTGCATTAAAAAATATCTTAAGTAATGCCCAAACGATACAAGATTTATGCTTGTTTTTCTTGGTACTAACTTTGATAACTTGCTAGGTAGAACAGTGAATTGATACACGTGATCTCCATATGGCAGAGTAGTTAAATCAAGATCACTAAGGACCTTGTTATGGGGATCCTTGTCATTTAGGAACATAGGCATTTGCTGAGTGGAAGAAATTTTTTTTAAGTCCTTGACTTAAAATACGGTGTTTTTGGTACATAGCAAGCAGTGGCAAGAGGATTTTTTAACTACCTTGAAAAACTGAAGTATGAATACCATCTCAAGGAATCCTTGAAACAAATGAACGTTGGTGAAGATTTAGAAAAAGAAGACTTTGATAGTCGTAGATACAGATACTTGGATGATGATGGATCTATCTCTCCTATTGAAGAGTCAGCGTAAGTTCTATCATGGATTGGAATAATTTTGGACATAGGTTTTATAAGATTAAGTGCTTTTAAATTTTAATGTTGGTCCATATGCTATCAGTTTGTTTATACTTTGATTTAATAGTGATGTGAACACAGATAAAATATTAATAGACTTAACTGGTATTGCTGTTTCAGTTGTGTGTCATGACAGTATACTACTCATTGGGTTATAAAAGATTTGTCATCTGAGTGATACACTTCTTTTTAAACTATTGGAGTATAATTGCTTTACATGGTATGTTAGTTTCTGCTTTATAACAAAATTGAATCAGTTATATATATACATTGAGTGATATGCTTTTAATATTGCAGAGCAGAGGAGGAGATTGCAACAAATCTTGAACATGATGAATGTGATATTAAATTGGTGGTAAGTGACAATTTTATCCCACTTCATTTTGGGAGGACAGCTGTTGACAAAGGGAGAATTTTATCCTGTTGTGTTACTATCTGTATTTAAGTTTTGAAAGGTTCAGTGCCCTTGGTGCAGGAAATGCAAGAATAAAAATAAGAATTTTATGGATAATTGGTGAGAACATGAATTATCAATACTATATCAGTAAAAACAATACTATTGTAAGTTTTCATGTGTGGTGTTGCTACTAGGATATCAGATGAGAAAAGCAGCAGAAGTTAATTTGGATTTTTAACATCCAGATGTAGTATCCAGGTTATTTTAAGTAACCTAGAGTTTAGTTATATGTAATTACTAACGCGGTAAAGTTTCAGTTATTGCTTAGTATTGTTATTTCTTATGCAGGAGGATAATTATTTCATAATAAGTTCTGAAATACCAAAGAAGAAGAATGTATATTTGGAACAAGAGGAATATACTGAAGAAGCTGCATTGCCTAAAAAGAGAGCATCAAAATCCAAAAAACACTGGACAGAGGACAGAATGGCCTGAAAATAGATAGGATTATGACTACCAGACAAGGTAAACAGAATAGAGAAAAAGGAACTTTATAGAAAGAAAAGATGATAAATGTGAATACATATGCCAGCCTTATGATAAAAAAGAACCTTGTAAGAAAATAAAAAGAATAAACAAATTTATAAAACTCCTGAAGTAGTAATTATAAGAAAAATAATTAAAACAGTGGGATTATGTAGAAAAAACATTGAGGCTGTTACAGCAGATATAATCACTTCCCCCAAAAATAAACAACGTCCTGTTTTTGCATATGGTGGTGTATTTCTGGGTAAGAGAACTTAAAGGTGCCATTTGAGCTTTGAATCAAAGAAATAAGATTGTAATCCTGAAAAGAAAATCTTAGTTGCAATAACCACTAATGATAATTCTCCTTAGAGTACCTGCAACTCCATTTTTATTTTTTTCAGAGAAATTTAGTGTGAAATGCCTATTAATGTAATAAGAACTTAATATTTTCTTTTCCTAAAAACTACCTATAATATTTCAACTATCATTTTCATCACCACTGTATGTTGCAGATTATGCGACTCTATATACTTCATTTTACCATAGCACTTGTGTTTGTTTTTGTTTAATTTGTGGACAAAGACTTCTAGACAGGTGCACAAATAAATCCTCTTTTGCAACCCAGAGCTCATTGTTCAGTATGAGTTTTGATACAGATAAGAAGGAACATGATACCTAAGAGAGTCAAGTGATGGGGGTGTATTGATAAACATAAAGATTGCTTCCAGGACTATAGAGCTGATAATTTCCCTCATATCTTAAGCTTTTAAATTATCAGCTGTATTGATTTAGTACTCTAATTTTAACGTTGACATGAAACAAAGATGGCTTCTTTTTTTAGGCTTTTTTATCTTGATCAGAGTGTCTGGATAATCTAAAAAGGTATGTCTTATGCTTTAGGTGAGTTTGGGTCCAATTTGTGTAAATGTGATAAATTGTCAGAATTTAAAACCTCCATAGGTTTCATTATTGAAAGGCATTTTTGCCAATTTTAAATTTCTGTTCATAATGTAATTTCAGAAAATGAATCTCAGGATTGACATGCTTTATAGTGACATTGTGCCAGTTTCACTTCGCTTGAATGAAAGGGTCCCAGAACTATAAATTAGGCAGTTGTAGTCAGAATCTTGGATATTCCTGCTTCAAGCATACACAACATATTTTTAATCTCCCCGCACCCCTATACAATATTTTTTAAGTTTATTGAAGTATAGTTGATCTACAATATTAGTTTTTGCTGTGCAACAGAGACTCAGTTATACATATATTTCTATTATGATTTATCACAGGATATTGAATATAGTTCCCTGTGTTATGTAGTAAGACCTTGTTTATCTGTACTTACATATATAAGTAGTTTGCATCTGTTAATCCCAGACTCCCAGTCCATCCTTCCCCCACATCCCCCTCCTTGGCAAACACAAGTGTGTTCTCTATGAGGCTGTTTGTTTCATAGATGTGTTCATTTGTGTGGTTTTAGATTCCACAAAGAAGTGATATCCTATGGTATTTGTATTTCTATTTTTGATTTACTTTGCTTAGTATGATAATCTCTAGGTCCATCCATGTTGCTGCAGATGGCATTATTTCATGCTTTTTCATGGCTGAGTACTAATCCATTGGTGTGTGTGTGTGTGTGTGTGTGTGTACGTACGTGTACCACATCTTTATCCGAGTAATAATCCACTGTGTGTGTGTGTGTGTGTGTGTGTGTGTGTACGTACGTGTACCACATCTTTATCCGAGTAATAATCCACTGTGTGTGTGTGTGTGTGTACACATACGTACGTACCACATCTTTATCCATCTCTTGATGGACATTTAGGTTGCTTCCACGTCCTGGCTACTGTAAACGGCATTGCAATGCATGTATCCTCTCAAACCATGTTTTTCTCTGGATATATGCCCAGGAGTGGGATTGCTAGATCATATGGTAGTTCTATTTTCAGTTTGAGGAACTGCCGTACTGTCTTCCATACTGGCTGTACCAGTTTACATTCCCACCAACAGTGTAGGGGGGTGTTCCTTTTTCTCCAACACCCTCTCCAGCATGTATTATTTGTAGACTTTTTGATGATGGCCATTCTTACTGGTGTGAGGTAGTACTTCATTATATTTACATTTCTAATAATCGGTAATGATGAGCATCTTTTTATGTGCCTATGTGTATGCTTTCTTTGGAGAAATGTCTATTTAGGTCTTCTGCCAATTTTTTGATTGGGTGTTTTTTTGTTATGGAATTGTACTATCCAATAGTTTTATTTTTATTTTTTAAATTTTCTGGCCATGGTGCTACTCTTTATATACTTAATTACATATGGACTGAACATGTTTACTAAACACGTCGTATGTTTTCAAGTTCTTCCTTCCCTTCAAATTTTGGTTTACCAAAATTTATGTTCTGCTATTAATTCACCCTCACGTGATGTGAAGAATCCCCAAATAACTTTTTTCTTAAAAACCTTATGGCCTAAATGAGATGAAATGTTGCTCCTAAAGATTATTTTATTTAATGTTATGCATGTTAATATGCTGAATGATTTAATAATTATAATTTTGATTTAATCTGACCTTTGTTATTTAGATTTGCAAAAGGGATATATTTTTCATACACTTGTTTGGCCAGTGCATTCTTTTATTTTTGGCTGCACCGAGTGGATTGCAGATCTTAGTTCCCAGACCAGGGATCGAACCCATGCCACCTGCAGTGGAAGCATTGGAGTCCTAACCACTGTACGCCAGGGAAGTCCCTACAGTGTTTTTAATGAATGCATAATCTAAAATGAGGTAGAAGATTTAAAAGTATAATGCTAGAAATGACTACACAGGACACAAAATTTCATGAATCTGAATGATACAAAGTTTAATTAAATACACCCAATTTGTCTTCAACGATTCCCCAATCGTCAGAACATCAGCCACATTAACATTTTTCTGTATTTTTATAATTGATATCAACTAATGAGAAAATGCTTTATATAGTTCTTAAATTAAGGCAAAAATTCAAAGTAAAAATTTTGCAGTAATCTGGGAATTGCATAGGCAAAATACATTGCAGTAATGAAGTTCTTAAAATCAAGCTTAAATTTATATGTGGAACTCTTCGTTTGGTTCATGTATAATAGCTAATAAGTACTTTGCATATTTTTACCTGTTAATATGATGCTATCTTTTCTAAGCATTGTAAAAATACCTACCATGTGACTAATTCATGGGATGATTTCCTTAAATTTCTTAAAACATCCTTTGTGATGTCTGTTACTGCACAGTTTTGAACACATCTAAGAGACTGGAGCTCTTTCAAATAATTGTTCTCTTGTGGACTTGTTCATATTTTTTAAAACGCAAGCAGTGGTTGAGGTCTATCCCGATGGGGCTTTTTCTGTAAACCTACATCGTTGGAAACGCCTCATAGATTAACTGTGTGGTTTCCTTTACTCATAGAACTACCTGTTAGATCTGTGGGAAAGAACTACAAGACAGAGCTGCCAAGTAAACTATGAAAAACCTAACGAACTTTTTATCTTAGGTATTGGCATATCCCAATGATCTGTACTGTTCTAGGGTGTGATGGCTTAGGTAAGTTTTAATCAGTGACAGTGTAATTTGTGCGGGGGTAGTGGGGGGACCATTCCAGTTCAGATGATGAATTTAACCGTTCAACTGCTGAATGATACAGACATGAACTAAAACTTAATTCTGATAGAGCTGAGTATGCTTAATATCTAAATATTTTAAGTTATATATTGAGGTTTTAATTTTTAATCACATGAGTATGGTATCCATCTTTTATTTGATATTTTATTTGCAGGAGTGAATATGATTTGAACTTAATACATTTTTAGAGGTAAGTGGAATATTTAATTTCTATTCAAATTAAGGATTCAGAAGTTCTGAAAAGAATGTAAATTTTGAGTATAGCATTCCATTACTGTTGTGACTGCTAGTTAATTAGGTATAAAACAATTATCAGGATTTCGGCCAAAAATACTGCTGTAATATTTGTGTTTACAGAATTGGAAAAAATGAAGAGACAGCACTGACACGTAAATATGTATAATCGGATAGTTTCCTATGGAAGTTCTATAGGTATAGAGAGGGTAAAGGTAGCAATGGCTAGGTTTATAGTTTAAAATGGAGTTAATGTAGTTGTCTCATTGGAATGACAAATAAACGCGTTATAAGAACTTAAATTTTTAGAGATGTGTGAAGATATTTCTCAGATAGTAACATTACAAACTTGAGGTTGAGGGTTTTTTCTGGTTCAGTCATAATTGCACTGCATGGTATCTGCATTCAGCAGTTTGTTCCTGCTGAGTGTTCAAAGGACAGTGCAATATAAATTCAGTATTTGGCATCGTTGGTTTTCTTGGCTTTGTGCATGTTAGACCTGGTATTTCTACTGATACAGTATTCCTATAGTTTCTCATACTGTTCAGTTTGACAGTCTTCAGTAGTAACTAATACTATTTTTCTAGGATGTCAAATTCAGAACCAGGCAGCTCCATCTCCTGACCCTAAACATGTAAGGATTTCTATTTCTGTTGCTTCTAGTAGCTTTCCTTCATTGATAGCATTGTTAGCAAAACAGCAGAACTTCTACACAAGTGCAGAAGCCTTTTGCACAGTGTATATATAAGCTTGAGAGAAATGTTTATAAAGCCTCATACAGTTGAAAATGGGCACTGTTGTTCATGGTGCCCGTAAATTGTTAATGTGGCTACATTGAGAACACAGGTTTTGCTTCCATCACTGTAATTTCATTGCGGTGGTGACAATGAGACCTGCAACATTTTTTTTTTTTTTGCTAGGCTCATGAGTAAAAATTGGATATAACAAGGCTTTTCAGTATTAGAAAAGATGAAGGGATAAATAGCAACATACTTGCTATATTTAATTTCTAGGGTCCTAAAGTAAATCACTTGAGGAAATTGGATCCCAAAGATTACAGGTATGATTTTAATTTCATTTTTTTCCCCTTGTATTTAATGAAAAAGACTATGACGTTAAAAAGGCCATTAGTTGTTTTACTATTTACCAGTAATGTATGATGTCATGATGATGGCAAAATGTTCAACTGCTCTGAATGGGCTGAATGAAAATAGCCTTTCTGAACATCCATCTTACATAAAGCTGTATTTTAAATGAAAGCTCTAAGATAAAAGTTGCCTGAAACATGCATGTTTGGAAACAATCAGCTAAATTTAGGTGTGAATGAAAATGGAACCTAATCAGTCCCAGTTGCCATTACAATCGTTTTCTGTAGGTGGGGAATTTTGAAGTGTGTCCATATTTCATTGGAGATCAAAGAAGCTTAACTAAAAGAATTGTGGTAAGTAATTATTTTTATTTTACACCAAATTATTTGTCAGGCTTTAATGGTCATTACCAAGGCTTTTAGAATGCAGTTTCTCATTTGCTGTGGACATGACCATAAAAAAAGTTTCCCACTAGGTTTTATTTCTGCTACTTTGTAGCATTCAGCCTGTTGGGAACATTTTATTATTATTTAACTTGTATTTTCATTGCCTAGGTCAGCACTGTTCCAGTATAAATAGAACACAAGCCATTTTTTTCTAATTGGATTTTACAATACTGATACATGGGTAGTGACTATTATATTGAACAAGTTGTGCCTAGATTGCTGGAGTTCTTTGTTTAATCCTGGGCTTTTAGTTTATTACATTACAGGTTGCCTGGTTACTAAAGGAGGGGAGGCTGGCTTACATGAGCACCTCTGAAAATGGACCCTTATCTTTATATTTGTTATACAGGGCTGACTCATATGATAACTTCTTTTTGAAAGGTATGTACACATTAAAGAAAATAATTTTATAGGTCATTTCAAAGAGGGCTGATGGGACCACATCCAGGAGCTCTTTACGCTGTGACCAAAGACTGAGTTCTCCACTGGATATAATAGTAACTTGATAGTGCTATGTTTTCCAGATGGAGATACAAGCCACTCATACCCATGATTAGTGATGTGGGAAAGTAATTTAAGTATCTTCCAACTTTAACCAGTGTCTACTCTCTTCTTTAGGGCTATTTTATGTTGAAGATTTATGAGTTTGGAGGAACTAAGGTGATTGGCAG